>NC_135531.1:205564729-206829729 GCF_045843805.1 Urocitellus parryii
AAATACAAAGAGAGAAGGAGAGTGGAAGGGGATGTAAGGAGCCGGAGCAGTCCACACAGTTAATGGTTGCATCTTGATGTTGATGGTGCTGGTGGTAATGAGGTTGGTTCTGGAATAATTGTGAGGATGTAGTGTACAGGACCTTTGTCCCAAGAGTAAATGGTTCTGTCATCTGGTTCCTGATTCACTACCAAGTGCTAAAATTGAATGGGTAAATAAAGGTAATATAAAATGACATATATGGATATTATGACTAATGAATAAGAAAAGTGAAATGGAAAAAAAAAAAAAAAAAAAAAGAGGCCAAGCTGAAATTCTGGGCAAGGGGGAGTAAGAGAGAGGGTAGGCATTTCATGAGGCTGGTGTCATGTGGGACTTTGCTTTCTATGTCTTATTTTCCTAAAAGTAGAATGCACTGTGTCTAATCAATTAATTTCTATATTCAATGTCTATAAAGCAAGTTTTTTGAGTAAAATTTCTACATCTCAGAAATTCACTTGCTGCAGTGTTATTACATAAATAGCTGTGTAATGCGAGTCCAAAACTTATTGTCCTTAAAAATCTCTAGGCAGATTTCAATCTGAAAATCACCAGTTTTCAAAACTGCATGAACCCACCATCTTGCACTATAGTCAACTAGGTATAAAGCCAAACACCTGATTTTAGAGAGTTGGTTTCTGAAACTGATGCTAGATTTTGGTGCACTCCTGAACAATAGGAAGATTTAAATGAAGGTGTGTTGTTAACACAAAGGAATTCTCTTAGAATAACTCAAAAACCAGAAAGCATCCTATTAGATTGGAAGAGAATAAAAATTGAGTTTTGTGTAAATAATTCTTCTGGGCTAATTTCATTATCTAGTTTTATACAGAGACATGGAAGTCTGATAGGAAGAAAAAGAGCACCTTCTTTACAGGTATTTTATATTGGTATGTGAGCAAACAATCCATACCTCATGAAAGATTAATCTTAATTCATTAAGAGGAACATTCAGAATCGTCCCCTTCAAAAGGGAAAATGTCAGCTGATGGTCTCCCCCAAATCAAGTTGCTCATAAAAGAAAAAGGGCAAGGGAGGTAGGAAAGAAGAGGTAGATAAAACAACTCAAGAAAATTTCTCTACAATATTTATTTATCCACAGGAAGAACAATATTTAGTGAACATGTGTGAAATATGCTGTAGAGGAAAACAAAGAAGAGTACAGCCAGCAATGTGAAGTAAGGATACAGTCAATCAGCACTGTAGGGTTTAATTTTAGAAATGACTTAAATAATTTTATTACAATGTTTTGCATGTCTCTGTTACTCTTTACTTTGGTCACCATGAGACGATAGTATCAGAAATCCTCAGAATTCATTTCTATCTCTGAAATACTATACTATATTATACAGTACACTGTTATACAATACTTTACTACAGTATAGTTCAATGAGTGTTAATCACATAGAGAATAAATGCTTTTATTTCAATTTTTATCCAAATGTACTTCATTCATTGTTAAAACAAATTTTTTTAAATAAAGAAGGCTGATGCTTTCAGTGTACAATAATTTTTCATTTTTAATGTATTTTTTAGTTGTAGTTGGAAACAATACTTTTATTTATTTATTTATTTATTTATTTATTTATTTATTTATTTATTTGTAAGTGGTGCTGAGGATGGAACCCAGGGCCTCACACGTGCTAGGCAAGCACTTTACCACTGAACCACAACCCCAGCCCCTAATTTTTCAATTTTATTGAACAAATACATACTGGGTAATCATTATACACTAATTCTGAATTAGGTGGTAGAGTACAACACTGAGGCTCATCGATTTTACAATTAGGCCATCTTTATTATCATCCACATATGTTGGAAGATCTCACAAAGGAGTTAAAGGAATTCAGACTTAGAAACTGAATGCAAAAGAATTTAATTTTAATCCTTTAAATAAAGCAGTTTTCATGTCTATGATGTTTGCCTCAGCAGCCCACTATGGGAATGTTACCAGGAGAAGGAAAATTATGGTGGGTTATGCATAGAAACAGAAGCAGCTACATTGGGTTAAAAAACAGAGCCATGAGACAGTGAAAAAAAAAAAAAGCAGGGAGGATAAAAATTATAGATAAGCTAGCCAGAAGAAAAGTCACTACTGTGTAATTATCTGTTACTTAAGGATGTGGTCCTTGTGGTTTCGGGTAGACTTGTTCAAGGCATGTTTGTCTGAGGGTTGGCTGGGGTTGTAGGTGGTGATGAGAGGACAAAGAAAGATAAACCTCCTTTGGGAACATTTGTGGACTGAACTGAATTGTTAAGTCTTCCAGTTCCTAATGCTCCCCATTATCTCTTGGACTCTCTTGTTGGCAGCTGTAGAAGTTATACACAATTATGAAGAAACAAGCACACAAACAGAAAGAGAAAGTCCTGGTGATATTTTCCCAGGAGAACAATGGGAGAATGCTCCCATTGAAGGATGTGGCTTCTCCCTGGGCTGGAAGGCACCTTGCTTTGAGTGGCTTCCTTAGCCTCACCTCCCAACATGGGGGAGTCTGTTCTTAGACTCCAACCCTTCCATCAAAGAAGTTCCATCAAAGTCAGACTCTCAGTCTTCCTCATTGGCATGTTTTTCTTTAGAACAAATGTATTTTTATATTTTCTGTTAGCCTTTATTTATTTTTATTTATTTACTCAGCAAAAGCATTGCCCATACTCTCTCAGAGCTGAATAATGACAACTTGTTACTTTATTTTCTTACCCTGAAATCAAATGGATTCCCTGAAGGCAATAATGAGGATACTCCTTTTATTTTGAATATTCTCATTTGGCTAGAGCTAGTTCTATTATAAGGTACAATCTAGATCCTTCCAGTTCCTCTTTTATGTGATAGTTCTGATTCTGTGTCAGGCTTTGTGCTGATAAACCCTCTGAAGAGTTTGAGGAATGCAAGGTCCTGCTCTCCTGAACACCTCCCTCCTCACTACCACCTAACCCCAGGACTGAATATATTTTCTTAAATATAATTGCTTGCTTTTTTCATGTATTCACTTGGGGTCATATTAAAAATGTCCTAGATTCTTTTCTTATTTTCTCAAGTATAGTTAATTATGTTCTATATTCTCTATTTATAGTTTTTCATGCTCCTCCCTTCCCAAGTCCTATGTGTAACTAGCACATGTTCTTACTGAGTTTTTAGATCTTGACTTCAGATAAGCACAGCCATGGTTTGATCTTTCCCTTTCTGCTGAAGCAAGCTAATATTAGTAGGGAGAATGAGAGTGTTTTGCTATTCACTTAACAAGCCCGTATTTATTGAGGGCCTGATATGTCCTAGAACGAGGCCAGATACTTGGCTATACTGGTTAAAAAAAAAAAAAAAACAGATTTTTCCTTGTTGCACTGTGGCATGGCCCATGGCATGGGAAACCCCGTAGATCCCGATAAGAGGGATATCTAATACAACTTGTAGTGTCAGTGGGATAAATATCTGAATTAGCAAGACCCAAGTTGACATTTGAAGTGTCAGGAGGAGTTTGCCAGGTAACCATGGCCAACCATGAGAAGAGAAGTGTTTTTGGCAGAAGACTCAGCATACCTGAAGATCAGAAGTGAGAGAGTACAGTGAGAGGATCTTGCTTTGTCTCTGTAGTCTTAATTTTCATTCAAACTTAAGGAAGGTGGAAGTACATACATTCATAATTTACCATGTTACTTGGGAGGAAAAAAAGCATATGTCTTATAAATATAATATTACATAAATATCATTTTTCATGGAATAAATTCTATAAGGCTAGGGATCAGATGATGATCCATTTGGAAGCTTCATTTGGATGAACTAGTGATCCATGAGCCTTGGAAATCATAAGAGAATTCAAGATGTTCCTACAGATGGAATAGAAACCACAAGGAGAAGAAGGGAATCTACCAGGGGGAAAAGGAAGAATGTGAAAAGAGAGAAGGCTAAGCTGGTAAACAAGGAGCAGATGGGCCAGACATTGCAAACCCTGTGAAGATGTTCAAACATGATTGTAAGAGCAATGGGAAGCCACAGTCTTAAACCAAATCCCTGTTGCTTCACCTGAAAAAGTATCAGGAGTTTTATTCCTCCATCCCTTCTCCAAACACATCCTTTTCTTTCTCTGTTAAACAGCAATAAAAATGAATTGATGCTTTGTCCAATCCCAGGTGTATGAGAAACAGCTTCATTGATAATTCCAGGATGCTTTGATTAGAGCAAAGCTATATTTAAGTTATCATAAGAAAGATTTTCTCAGCATCTAATTGTGGAATGCACTTAAGAGTAAGCACAAAACTCGGAGCCATCGGGGTGCACTGTCTGGGAACTCATCACTTACTGTTTTGCCTGTGGTCTCCCACAAATTGCTATCATTCCTCTAACTTTCCCCAACCTGTTCTGTCTCATTAAGGAACTGGAAATCTAGCCCAGTTTTCCTTTTGATTGATGTCAAGAGATGCAAAAGAAGGTGTTGCAACTTTCTAGCCTAAAACTGTCTTTCACCTTGCCAGGACCTCAAAGAAATGACAAGATTGTCTTGATATGAAAGAGATGACTGAGAGGTTATGGTTTTTCTTGTTTCACAGTTTCCTTTCAGGACCTTGCTTTGCCAGCCACATCTAGATCTATGTAGCTAGAAGATAGACTTCAAAAAATCCAGATGTATCTTTAAGAATAGAGGGTAGCAAGATACCATTTAGTATAATTAAATCAGCATTAAAGGTCCCCACCATCTTCTATCTAAAGCTTCAGAGAGGATGACTAGCTCTTGACTGAAGTCGATTTAACAGGCCATGGGGTGAGCACTAATAAAGTCTCCCAGCAAAAAATGGCTCAGTATGAGTTGGAAAGAAAGATGACATTCACATGATTTCTTGCCATAGAATTGAGGATTTAAAATTAAATGTTGGATTCTGTTCCTTAGGACAACTCAGCTATTATTTCTATTTTGCTTTTAAAATTAATCATTCCTATTTTATAAATCAATCTCCTCTTTTTTGCATCAGCATATACTCAGGTTGTAGCTTTTGTGTCTTTATTGAAAAAGCATGTCAACTCCTTTTCTTATTGATTATGAAAATTAATACCTTCCGGCTTCCATTCATGGCATTGGGAGAACATCTGAGCCTTGTCCTTTTTAGTTCCAGGAAAATATGAATTTGCATTTGAAGGACAAAGAAACACATTTCTTAGTGGACAGAATCAGACTTTAGTAACGTCCCCTTATTCAGTCTTACTTTCTGCCATTTCAATTATCTGTGACTAGAATTCAATATTAAACAGAAATTTCTAGAAAAATAATTAGCTTTACATGTCATTCTGAATAATATGATGAAATCTTGTCCTGTCTTGCTTCACTCCAAAAGGAATGTGAATTATTCCTGTGTACAGTACATCTGCCCTGGATGTACCACCTGCCTTTTGCCAGTTGGTAGCCATCTTGGTTTTCAGATTGACTGTGTAGGTATTGCAGTACTTGTGTCCAGCTAATACTTGTTTTACCTGACAATATCCCCAGAGCCCTGGAGTTGTGATGCTAGCAATTTTACCAAGCCATATTGTTATAATTATTCTCTTTTATTATTGTTGTTAATCTCTTACTCTGCTTAATTTATAAACATTATCATAGGCCCATAATGTACATATCATTGTGTATGTGTGTGTGTGTGTGTGTGTGTGTGTGTGTATTTCAGCACTATCTATGGTTTCAGCCATCAACTGGGGATCTCCTATAGATAAAAAGGGACTACTGTATTTATTATTCTCCATAGAATTTCAGAGAAAACTCTATATCACGAGAGTGGAATCTGATCTCATCTTAATTGTCCTATAATGCTGCAAAGAATCTTTGAGATTTAGGACATGGATAGAGGATATAAACAATAATAATAACAAAGAGAGGAAAAGAACTCTCTCTCTCTTTATATACCCCTCATTATTAAAATTAAAATTTTGATTTTAATTATATTTGTATTTCTCACCAATTAGACAGTCCTTTATAAGGTCAAGGACAGGACAAAATTTGTCTTTCTTTATGCCTAGCACAGAACTCAAGGTCTGAGACATAGAAAGTATTCAGAAAGCATTTGTTGACTACGTCAAGGACTGGGTCTATAAAAGCAAAGGCAACCTCCAAACAACTATTTCCATCGTGATG
Organism: Urocitellus parryii; assembly: GCF_045843805.1. NCBI lineage: Eukaryota > Metazoa > Chordata > Mammalia > Rodentia > Sciuridae > Urocitellus > Urocitellus parryii. The sequence goes on from NC_135531.1 coordinate 205,570,882, forward strand.
TTTTCCATTCAGAAAAATTCCACTGCCAGTGGAGCTACATCTGGCTTGAAAGAAACTATGCATTCTGATTCCATCAAATGGCAGACACATGGTGACTGGGTCTTTCATACAATAGGTGACTCTTTGGCTCAGGTCTGGGAGAATAGCTATACATGAATTCAAAGGCTGAGATTTGGTCTCTCTTATTACCTTAGTGACCTTGGACAAGACCCAGAATATAACTGGTTTCCATTTTCTTCTGTATAAAGTAGAGGAGATGGACAGGGGATTCCTAACCTGGAAACCATAGATTCATGAATGAAGATCAGGAAAAGTCTATCAGCTTCCTGAAGTGTGTACATTACAGCTGTATGAGTATGTTTTTATAATTTTTTAAGAAAAGGAGATTATAGCTTTCTGTGTTTTTTTAATAAAACTATCTTTACAAAAAGTAGAGTAAATCTTGAATAGCTACATTTTCATATCCTTTTGCTTATAAAATTTCTACATCTCTATAAAAATTTTCTAAAACTGCATCAGCCCACAATATTTTCTTTTTACTCTGATAATTGGCTTTCTGTGCGATCCTTTGACACTTTATTTTTTTTTTCAGAGTAGAGATTAGAAATTTATTAAAGGACAGAATAAAAGACTTCTCCCGGAGGAAGAAGGGGACCCAGGAGGTGGAATCCCCCTTTGACACTTTAAATAGGTTTGTCTACGTTAAACTTCATCCATATATCCCAAACCCAGACCTAGACCTTTCACTTCTCCAAATTCCATACATGAATTATGAGTTATTCCCATAGTAAATGTGGAAATGTTATTTTGTAGATTTACCTTACCTAGAACATTCGTTGTATTGCCTTGAATACTCTATGCCTCTCAGGAGCAGGGCCATTCATACCACCTATTCAAATGAAGCTCAGAGGGTGGAAAGTAGAGGGAAGGTTTGCTAAAAATGTCCACAAAAGGGGGCAACAGGATAGGATGAGAGTTCAGGAAATTTGGGGATACAGATTGACAAGATTTTGAAGATTTGTGACACTCAGGAATGAGGGGTAGGTCATTCTTAAAAGGCATGGCCTGGGTCTGTGTAGAAATTCCATGAGCAAAGGCTATCACCTCATGCTCTGAGGAAGTCAAACTTAAAGAGTAAAGAAGGAAGAGTTTATTTAGCATACGTATGTTAGTTGCCTATTACAAATTACCAATAAAAATATCGCAAATTTATTATCTTACAGTTTTTGAGGTCAGAAGTTTGACATAGGTTTTAGATTATGTGTGTTTGCAGTCTTTCTGGAGCCTCGGGGGAGAATCCCTTCCCTCAACCTTCCCAGGTTCCAGAAGCCAACTATATCCTTTGGCTTAGGATCCCTCCGGTTCCCTCTTCAGAGCCAGCAGCATGGAAGCCTTGAATCTCCTGCCTGTCCTTCTCCTTAGCCTCTGTCATCACATTACTACTGTCTTGACTCTGTTGTACCTCTGTAGCTTTCATGAGGATTTGTGACTACACAGGACCCCATTGGAGAAGCCACAATGATCTCCCTATCTCCTGGTCTTTAGTGGATCAGTTCTGCAGTCTCTTCTATAATAGAAGGCAACCTTCAGTTAATGCAGTTAGGAGGTGGACATCTTTTGGGGGTGGGTCATGATTCAGCCCACCACAATACCTTATGTTTACTTACTTGTATTTTTTTATTATGTCATAGTTTTGCGGGAACAGTTGTGTTCATAGACATTATGTGCAGAAAAGGAAAAAGCACGAAGAGAATGTATTTGGCTAAGTATATGAATAAGTGGTCAGAAAAGAGGACAGACTGTGCCTGAAGCTGAAGGGAATTCAGAGTTTTTAACAAGTCACCATTTATCTCTGGGGAATGTAAAGAACAGAAGAGTCTCTTCTCACTAACAATTTAGCACATCTTCCATTTCTAAAGTAGTATTCATGTGGAAGACTGAGAAATTGGGAAGGTTCTAAAAATAATAACATTATAATATAATTATGTGCTATAATCATATAATGATCCAATAGATGTGAATTAGTGCTCAATGAAATGAGAGTATTCTGTAACATTTTCATTTCTGGTTTATGAGTCTGATTGTTCTGTTAGAACAGGATACCTGAAACTGGATAGTTTATTAAGAACAGAGCTTTATTTCTTTTTGTTGTAGAGGCTGGGTAGTTCAAAATCAAAGTGTCAGCCTCTGGTGAGGGTCTTTTTACTGCATTCTTACATGGCAGAAGGCAGAAAGGGCAATGGAAAGAGAAATTCTATGTCCTTACATGGCAGAAAAGCAGAAGAAAGTGAACCCTCCCTTCAAGCCCCCCCCCCTTTTTTTTGTTAAAACAATGATGATCCATTCATGACAGCTCTACCTCATGACTTCAACATCTCCCAAAGGCTCACCACTTAACACTGCAACACAGGGATCAAGTTTCCAATGTATGAATTCCCAAGAATGTACTCCAACAATAAAAAAATGATATTTCTCTGGATACAGAGAGGTGTGCTGTGCAGAAGTCTGCAAAGGGTGGAGGGAGGGTGGTGGTGGAGCAAATATATACCAAATGACCACATGGGCACATTATGGTCCCTTTCTTATGAATCTAAGAATTGGAACATTTCAAGATGTTTCAGAGATCCTGCTACTTAGGAGGAAGAGACCTAGCTGTCCACACTCTTGATTGGGGAAATATAGTCACAGCATCACCAAGAAAGTCTAGGTCTTTTGTTGTTGTTTGGATGATGTTAAAAAGCACATGAAGGTCATGTTGGCTGATGGCTTTTGGTCTTATTTTCATGGAATATGACTGAAGAAATTTGGATAAAGAATTACAATGATTTTTTGGTTCGGTAGGACAGAGAGTGGATGCAGGGCGAGAGCTGAACAGGTTGGGTTCTGGATAAGCGAGAGCAATGAAACAAATGTATTTTCCAGAAGTATATAATGGCACCTTAGGAAGAGAAAACACCACACCATTTGGATGACAGGTGGCATGTGGCACCTCTGTGAGTTCTGTCGACAGATCACCCTGATGACTATGTCAAGTGAGAACGACTGCATTGTTTGAATTGAGTTGTATTTTCTGTCCTTTTCTGTTTTAAGGGACTATGTCAGCCCCAGCCAAAAGTAACTCACTTTTAGCTACTTTTCATCATGTAAATAACTATGGACTGAGAATGAACCTTTGGGAAACCAAAAGTGAGCAAGGTAGATCTCTCTCCAACTGGATTCCTCAAATAAGGGACCTGCAACAGGAGAAGGTGGTTGGTTAATGCAGCTGATTGCCCATCACCTTCATTTATACTTCAATTTATTCATCTTACTCATAAAAAATTAGACCCAGCTTAGCAGTTGCCCAGCTATCTGTCAAATCTTTTTCTTTTCTATTATTCATCTTAATCCTGGCCTCCACAGCATTTATTTTGGGGTTGAAGGATTCTAGGCTATTGCTGTGGAAACTTTGGTTCTAGTAGAGTTCAAGAAGCCCTGGATTATGGACGGACACATGTGTCCACCATTCTTGTGTCCTTTCATTGTCACCTCATAATGCTTTCACTGCCCCATAATCAGGGAAAACAAAAGGTGAAGGAAGAGTGGGCACAGGGGCCAGGAGTCAGAACCTAGTCGGAATCAGGAGGACTCATGCTGGTGAAGACTTTGGGAGGTCAGGATGGATTTGGCCAAATTGCAGCTCAGAAAGCAACATTGGGCCTGGTGTTCAGCTGACTGTGCGGAGGATACCACAACAAACTCAGGAAGGGTTTGTCCGTGACAAGATGGTGTGGTAGAGCATGGAATTACCAACCCAAATGGCATGCCTGTGTTCTGATCCTGGGTCCCCCAACATGATCTGAAGAAGTCTGAATTCCCATGTGCAATACCGGGAGCTTGTTGGTACTTTAACTTGCTGCATGTTTGTGGTGGGAGACCAGGGAGTCATGTGAACCATTTAGAATAGTGCTTAGAACCTATTTGTGCAATTTAAATGTTAGCTCTTACTTTGGCAGTAGGATTGACCATATATCCATCTAGTTTAAATTTCTCATTGTGGACTATTTTTTTTTTAAATTTAGCTTTTTTAAAACAGACGCCCACTGGGTGACCACAGAAGACAGGTACTAACAGTTTCCTTCAAAGAAACAAAATTTGGAAGTAAAAGTCTCAAAGAGGATTTGGCTTGAAAGTCCTGTAAATTTTCATTTGGGGATTCATTAGATCTTGTATCCTGTATTCCCACGTTGAAGAGACATGTAACAGCCTTAGACTTCACTGTGAATGGATTGTTTTTAAAAGATGTTTTACTGCTACAAAATAAATATTTCCAGTGTTATATAAACAATGGTTTCTCTATCTTTGACTAAAATATTTATAATTTCTTTGATTTTGTCATCTTCTGAGAATTAGAATTTCAACTTTATAATAGAATTTTATTTTACTTATGCCAAACTTTATTTCAATTTCTCTTTTCTAGTTTACTCAGTAGTTGAGAAAGTACAGATCAATATAGCAAGTATAGCACATGTAACAAACACCCATTTGAAAGGGCTGCTTGTACTCAGTTGTGACACACTTTTTCTCCTACCAAACTGGCCTTGGAAACCTGTGATTATTGTGCAAATACTGCAATGATGACTGGCAACACTGGACTCTAGGCTTTAGGATTTACTAAAATATACAATACTGTTTTTGAATTATAAATATGTTTAATATGGCTATTGCTTTTGTTCCTTCCATATTGAAATATTTGCTACCAACTCAATATCCATGACTCACTTAATGCCAATGGAAATCAAAACCTGACAGGATGCACTGTGGTTTGTGACTGTCCTAGATTATGAAATGTCCCTGGCTCAGAGATTATGCTTAAATCAAGATTAAATGCCAAATCTAGAACAGTGCTAGACAGGTAATAGGCAATTAATAAATATTTGGTGAATGGAAAAATAATAAGAATTGAATGGTTTAGAACTGAATGCTGATGTCCATCGGTCAGAAGGAGGGTAAGCAGCATTTAGTTTCAGGAGCCTTAGAGAATGAGGTCATTAAAAAAAAAATTCCTTTTGATAAAATAAAATTCCCTGGTTATTTCTAAGTTTACACTTAAGACACATTCCCTCTAAGACTAGAATCTTCTCAAGCAACTATTCCTGGAAAAGATTAATAGAGGTGAAAGAGATACAGCTGAAGTCTTACTCAAGAGTATGAAAACCACCTTTTAGTATTTAAAAAGGCATTAATCATGATCATTTATCAACAGAAAGGAATGTTCACAGAATACATAGAAGAAATGTTTGCAAAGGCAAAAAGTCAGAGCAAAGGAAGGCATACATGCCCAGGGCTGAAGGCTTTTTCTTTCTTTTCTTTTTTCTCTTTAACAAATTAAAGCTGCTGAGAAACAATTGACCAGAGAGAAACATTACTGCACAATCTATAAAATACTGCCAAGGTCAGCAGAACCTCAGCTTATTTTTTTTCCTTCTTTTTTTTTTTTTTTTTGTGGTAACGATTGTTAAGAAACTTAGATGTCATGTTTAGAAGTTACCCAACACCAAGGATTTGGAAAGTACTTTTATTTCCTTTACTAGTTGATGATGGGAATGAGTTAAAAATATATCCAGTAAACCCTTGCTTTAAAAAAAATTTCTTAACATGGCTATTCCTTAATGCCAGTCCTCTTTTAATTGTTCATTCATCCTGGATGCTCTGATTTTCCCTTTGTTTTGTGCTTCTGGGAATTATTTCCAAGCAAGTAACTATATCTCAAAGATTTCTAAAGCCACTAAAAAAAAAAAAAAAAAAACCCACAAAGATGCAGTTTTTATATGAAGTGTCTTCGATGTGTAGAATCAAAGTTTTAAAGTCCCACATGGACTATCTTTGTACATTTATGTAAAATTTATAGGCAAGAATTTTAGCTGAAGACTGAGCATCAACTGGGCTTGTGGGGACCCTGGCTTCCCTCTATCCCAAGCTTTTCCATGCTTACTTTCCACTTTTTGGGTCAGTGGGAAAGACTGTATGTTGTTCTGTGCTTTTAAAAAATGCTACCACCTTAAACAGGATAGTTTTTGTTTTGCTTTTTTCTTCCCTTCAACTATTTGACACAATAGCAGGGTCTTGGGTCATGTGTGCATCTGGCTGTTGTGAATAAGAGAATACCTTGCAAGGCAGATGGCTGGGTGAAGGACCAAGACTTTGGACCCCAGAGGAGAGAGTAGCAATCAGGCTCACACCTTAGAATTCAACCTGTGACCTGAGACCATGTCATACTGTTTTATTCTGAACTTCATTGAATTTCTGTACTTTCTTCAAGATAATTCTAGGCAGTATCATGGCTTGTTCTGTTGATCAAATTGCTCAGTCTAAGCATTAGCCCTGTTTACTTCTTGTCATTTGAAATTATAATGAAAATCTCTTATATACATGAAGATTTATTGTTCTCTGAGAAAGGACTACTGTCCCCAAATCCAACTAATTCAGGAAAAGTTAGGACAGATTCTGTAATCATCTCTAGACTAAAGAACAAAGCTAAACTACAAAATCAGGAAGTGGATTAAGAAAAGACAGAACACATTTAGACAAAGACATGGTTACTTTTTTATTTGAAGGAAAAAAAAAGTATGTTTAATAAATACTGCGGAAACATTGACCAAACAAACGTACAAAGTGACTTCAACATTAAAAAAAAAAAATGCAACGCAAGTTCTGCTTTATAGCAGTTATAACTTATTCTCTTTTTACAATATTTAAATACAGAAAGCACTTGCCAGCTATTTTGTAATACTGCCCAAAGCATAATGCTGCACCAATCAAAGCATATATTATGTTGGTAAAATGTCTGTATTTCGTGGGAAATGACTGGAATGGTATTTTCTTGCAGAGACAAAACAAAGTGCTTGTAAGACATAGAACTGAGTGTTGTAATTACCTTAATCTCCTCTCCTGCCACAACTTAATGGGAGCACAGCTTCAACACTTCAAAAATGAAGCATTATATCATTGGAAGGAAAGCTTGTTTTCAACAAGCGCCAACAAAAAACAGGTTCAATCAGGTTTACTCTCTGAAAGAATCTCTAAAAGGAACTGGTCAAGAAAATCTGTAAACTGGTTTAAATGCTTATTATTTTATGTATCAACAATCAAGTTTTGAATATGGACCCTGGCTGAATCTGGTTAAGTGAGGTTTAGCCATCACAGTCTAGAAACAACATAGTGTTACGTCAGGACTGACATTATATAATTTTCTACAGGGATTCTCTAAAGCTTGGGTAAGTGGGTCCTTCTCAAACTGAGGTTCATTTTGGGTCCTTCTCAAACTGAGGTTCATTCAAAGAAAGTGAAAGAAAATGCAGATCATTAGAGGCTGCCCAATTTTGGAGCTTCATCCCCAAATTGTCCTTTTGCTTTGTATATTTGGTAACTTGTTCCAGACAGCTTTACTCACAAACTGTGCTTTCTGTTACTATTCCTTCATTATCTCTCCTGGTGAAAATAGTACCTATACTTCCCCCTTGGATCATTCTATGACATCAAACCAAGACAACTTTTATTTGACTTTGCATTTTTATCAAAGTTGGCAAAAAACAAAACAAAACCAAAAAAATCACACACCCTCTTTTCTAAACAGCACACAAAAATATTACATTGAGCAATTTACCACTTGTTAATGACAATCACAATGATGAACAGAACCATCCGACTGAATAAAAAAATCAACACTTTTTTCTATTTGATCTATGCGATCTGTGCAGTGCCGGTCTACACATCTTGCAAGGCTGCGAAAGCCTTTCTTTAGAACCATCTCGCTCATCAGCCATCTTCAGGAAGGCAAGATTTCAAAGCCTCATGAAGTTTTCCTCTGGAATCCCACGGGTCCCGATACAATTTCCATTTTAATGATGAGCTAAGAGGAAATTAGATCACATCCTCTAGAAAACTAAACGCTAAGGTCACAGTGCCAGTTCCCCAACGAGGACGGTATATTAAGATATACTTTTGTAAAGGAGATTAAAACGTTTAAAAATTAAATCAAAGTAGAGATCCATGAATAGATTGGAACAACAACAACAACCAAAAAAAAAAAAAAAAGCCAAAAAACAAAACAAAAAAACCGCAAGCACCATTCAGAGTGTGATTTTTCTTCTGGGTGGTACTCGCCTTCCTCCTCCTCTACCTCCAGAGCATTTGAATCTCACTTTTTTGGCATATTTTTCAAGTCACACTTCAAAACTCTTCAAAGTATTCACTTCTCACCACTCGGTCTACATGCCGAACCTAAGGACAGGATTCCAAAAGAGGGGCACACCCTTGCAGGGGCCTCTAGCCTGTGGGACACGTGACTTTGGCTGTGCACTTCACTCGACTTCAGCTTTTTTGTTTTGCTCACGTTGTTTTTTTTTACACTAGATTCCTTTGTCCTCCTTAAAGATAACGCAAGTTTCACATCACACTGCAGCTCTTTGCTTTGTCCTTTCGTAAGTCCGTAGCAACTGCCGAGAGTTCTGGTCTGCTAGGCATGTGTGAAATCCGCTTTGTGGCCCTCTGTGATTTGTTCCGCTTAACGTTTTTATTTGTCTTATTTACACAGGCCAAGGTGGCAACGTGAAAAATGTCTCTGACGCTATTTTCTGACTGTAAAGCTGAGCATTCAATGTAAGTAGCCGCTCCAATCTGTTTGGCCATATTTGCCCCCTGAGAAGCAAAAGAAGGGATTTTAATCAGCAATAAGACTTTGGAGGAAACTTACAAAGTATCTTCTGAGAACACACAACAATCCTGCATTGTCAAACGTTTTCTAACGTCAATGGAATTTTCCAACTGTCATTACAAAAAAATAAAAATGCTTTTTAAAAACTGAACGACTGTATTACTTCATGAATATTTGCAGTCAAGATCCAATTCTGAGATACTCAATTGTCATTAGATACTGCTGTAGCTCCCCATGGTGCTAAAGGCCAATCCAACATCACTGGGTCACTAAGAGATGAAGGCCCTGATCAGCAAATACTTAATGGTGAAGCAGGAGAGGAGCTAATGTAGTTAAGAGTCACTGGTTCATAGGTTCTTCCAGGGTTTACAGAAAAGCATAGAAGCTTACTACTAGAACAAGTCAGCCCAAGATCACGAACCCAAACTTTGCACTTTCCATACAGCTCTGGCAGGGGCAACATAGCCTCTAAAGCCCTCATGGGGACTTGCTTTCTAAAACTCTTCCTGACTATGAGTGGCAGCTGAAGCTAGTCAACAGGTTGTACAAAACACAAGGACAATGAAGGAATTTAAAATCAATTTCAAGTAGAGTAAGTTTGTGTTTGGGTTTTCGGGCCAAAATAAGTTGAGAAAAGCATTCGTAGTACTTTGACATCAGTTACTTTATGAAACGTAAAATAGCTAGTTTCTAAATGTGGTTGATTCTAGCAATATACACAGTAATAAGCATGTATGCATAATCAAAATGATAGATGAAGAAGATGAGAGTATTTTTTTTTTTTTCCACTCTCTTGTGGTGCTGAAGATCAAACCCAGGGCCTTGGGTATACTGGGCAAGTGCTCTTCCAGTGAGCTACACCCACAGTCCTAGATTGCAGTATTTTAAGTGATGAGTACTAAATGTCATTCTAGCTATTTCAACACAAATTCTCTTTAGAATCTGACTGTGGGCTTTAGAGAATGAACTTCTGGAACTGGTTTTCCTTTCTAAATACTTATGGGAAACTCCTGTAGAAATGACGCATCTCTAAAAGACTGTTTTATGGAGTTGGTCTACTTTACCTGCAACTGCCAGTTTTAGTATTCTATTGGGCTGCTACGTGTAAAAACGAGTACCTCTCTTAAAGAGAACTATTGATTTTGACTACATTCTCTCTAAAACTACTAAACTTAAAAACCAAGGGGATTGCAGAGATACACAAGGGTAGCATATGATCAACCATTTATTCTCAGATATCATGTAATTAGTCTACTGAATGACAGTTAGACCACTGGCTGAGTCTTTAGAAAAACAGTCTTTTTATTTTATTTATTATGAGTGATATTCCATTTCTTTCACTCTTTCTGAAATCTACTTTTACACACTGACAACATACATACCTGGTCATATGACACTGGTGTTTGCCTGTGATTTGAGAGCTCTACCAGTGTACTAACATCCGTCCGCAGATCAGACTTGCAGCCGACCAAGAGCATTTTAGTATTGGGACAAAATTCTTGGATTTCACCTTTCCACTGTGAGGGGGAAAAACAGAAAAAGACAGAAAATTAACAGAGCACCTCTATTCACAGAGTGAGAACAATTTTTCTACTGGCAGACATTGGAAACGGGACTTTCAAAAGGACATTAAAATGAATGACACCTCAGATAAAGAAGCAAACTTGCATTTATTTCCTAAGTAGATATTAAGTTTTACTACTTTTAAAAGTGGATCCATTAGGGAATGTCTAAGTCTATTATCATCCATTCCCTCTCTGTGACTCATGTGCTCCTACAATAAGAGGCTTATTGGGTGTTGTCTAAAGGTAGCCTCAACAATTTCTTAATTTGGGGGTATCTCTTAAAAGATAAAAGGACCTTAAGAATAATTACAATGAGTGACCATGTCCTTAGATGTATTGAGTGGGAAACTTTTAGGTAGAAGGCTGGAAATCAAACACCAGCATGCACTCACGGGTTGGTCAGGGAAGATTGACACATGCCACAAGTGTCAGGATCCTGAGCTGGAATTAGTAAAATAACCTCCTGCCTTCAAGGAGCTTCTATTCATGTGGCTGAAAGAACAGATGACAGCGTGGCCATTTCTTGGGCTATCGACAAGGCTGGTCCTATAGCTCATTTGCCTTTGAGTTAGTTTATATTTTAATATAGTTCAGTTCGACTGGTTGGTTCATGACCCAACCAATTATTAGGACCTCCAGAAATGTCTGGCAGGGAATGTTAACTGTACTCTTTTAAAAGCAAGCTGTGGTTTCATTTCCTGGGGCTTTTTCTCTCTGCCATCAGGACAGAAGTCAGGGATTCCAAGTGTATCCACAAGATATCACTGGCTCTCAGAGATGAGGAGTTAAAAGGGGCTTAGGCTCTTCCAAATCACATTCACATATCTACCCTAAGCACTCTAAGAACGATTGTGGAGATGACAAAGATGCCTAAGACATAGTTGTTTCTCCCAGAAAGGAATTCACAGAATAGCTGGGCTGATGAAGGAATGCATGATAAGAGGAACGTCCTGCAAGAGTAACTCGAGGGACCACCACGAGGCAACCCCAGGTTTAAAGATGTGCTTTGGGCAGTGGACTCTAGTTCAACAACCAGTTTATGCTCTGGTGATTTTTTTCCCCATGATTTCTTTCCAGAAATTGTTTAGGAGAATCTACCATGGCTAGGTAGCACTGGCATTAGAAACAGAGAGGGAATGGATGATAATAGACTTAGACATTCCCTAATGGATCCACTTTTAAAAGTAGTAAAACTTAAAACTTCAAACCCTCATTTTATAATGGTACAGAAAGAAGCCAAGCCATCAAATACCACAGAGAAGTATAAATTCATAATGATGAATTGAAAATAAGAATAAGAAATCTATCTTGCTTTAGTTCACACTAATCTCTGTGATATTCATAGACTTCAAGGACTCAATTAATCAAGATGAACCACAGCAAGAGGTATCCTAAGTCTCAACTCTTAACACAAACCTAAAATGCACTCAGTAATATCACTAAGGCCAAAGCCACTGTTCATTTGGTCTTAGAAGACAAAAGCAAAAAAAAAAAAAAAAAAAAGCCAGGAGAGAAAGGCTTTTCATTATAAATTATGCATAACCTGATACTACATCAAGTAAAAAACCCAGTAAATAAGCAACCTCTTTTATCTACAGACAGACCCAGACATGCCGTGATGTTGATCTTCAGCTGCGTAATGACTCTGGCCTCCCTCTGCATGTCTAGCAATTGTTTACAAGCATTAAAGACAGGAAAGGTGTATTCCTGCCTGAATCTGACAAAACATCAGTCCTATTTGTGTTTGATATACATTACTTAAAATTGAGAGGAGTTAAGTTTAAAAAAAAAAAAAAAAAAAAAACCTTTGATCTATTCAGAAAGTCACATTTCCACATTTCCTTGAGCTATGTTTGCAATGTTTAGTAAAGATAGAGGGATGAGAACTTCAAACCCTCATTTTTTAATGGCACAGAAGCCAAGCCATGAAATACCACAGAAAAGTATAAATTCATAAAAGCACAAAAATTTCAAATCCCCCTAAAGGTAAAAAAACCCAAAAGAATCCAACCCAAACAAAACAAAATAAATAAATAAACTCCGGTGTCTATCTTCCTCAACCCCTTTCCATGCTCACTCTGATTGGGACACGTGGTGACCGCTTGGCTGACACCACCTGGCTCTCAACATCCTGTGTCTAAGCCACAGTGCACAGAGGCGGGGTGCTCTACCAAGGTTCTAACCCTGAATCCCCATAGCACTTAATCCAAAGTTGAGAAAAGAGGTTGTGGCTAGTTAATGCTGCCCCATGAATGCTCACACCCCTCTAACACCCACCTGAGGGCTGAGTCCCAGGCTGGTAGAGGCCAAGGAACACCTCTTCCTTCTGCTGGCCTCCCTATGACCTCTGGTGCATCCTCAACTGGTTGCTTTCCTTTTGACCTCCCCCTGGTCCCTTTGGTATGAAGCTGCCTCAGGTTCCTCCTCCACTACAGAATCTGCCTTATCTTTGCCTCAAGAAACTGGGAAATGTGATAATGTACAATGTGTTTACAACTATTGTCTTGATTAGGATCTGACACACCTAATCATAACTCACATTGTCCCATGTCTGGAGACATACCCCTATTTCTCCTATACCAGTCCCTTTTTTGTTTCTAATAAATAAAATCATGACTGAAACATGGCTTCTTTATTAAAGTTATCTACTATTGCATTCAGTTCAATACCTAAACTGAGGTCAAATATAAATCTATAAACTAAGGCTTAATCTGTCTGGTAAATGAAAAAAGGAGAAGAAAGGAAGATAAATGAGAGTACTCAAATATAACTATTTTGAGATGCACCATTGAAAGAAAGAGGAAAGATGGAAAAGTTTTAAAGGATATTTTGTCTCAGAACTTTATGAGAAAAAAATTCAAGCAGATGTATTATCAAAAATAGTGACACATCCATGTGGGAAGCCTGTTTTGGTGTATCTTTTCTGGTGTTTTAATTACAAAATATAAGGTAAGGAACTAATTAGAGTCTTGGAGCTCCCCAGCCAAGCACAGGTTTCTGCCTTAGGATTGCTTAGCACAGAACTGTGTCACCCACTCCCAGCACTTGCCTTTTTAAGGACACTGTCCAGGGTCTCTGGTCTACTGATATCAAAGCAAATCAGCACGGCATCCGAATCTGGGTAAGAGAGGGGGCGGACGTTGTCGTAGTAAGGAGAACCTGAGAAGAAACAAAAGACAAACAAAAGTTTCAGGTTAAAGTCCCCTGTGTTTGTCATACATTAACTCTCAGCTTTTGACCTAAATCCCTCAACTGTCATTTTGAGGCACCACTCCTAATTCTTGGGAAAGAAAGGCAAACAAATATACAAAAGCCCTGTAAGTAACGCATTCATTTCTATCAGAAGATGAATGGCAATTCACATGTATCTGACCTGAATCAGAGAGTAGGACCACGATCTTAAAGTGAAATCTACACAGTTCAAAGACTAGAGGCTGAAGGCACCTGGATGAAGTGGGGTGGCACCCGGGGCCAGGTGTCCTTATGTGCAAATCCACCTCCACCATGAAAGTGGGAGGGAGTCAGGTAGCCTCAGGTGTCTGTGCTCTGATTCGTCACTCATAAAATGAAGATGACGACAATATGTCTATCTGGGATTTAAAAAAACACCCAGGTAATGCCTGGCATTTAATAAAAGATCAGGAAATACTGACTGGGATTACTGTGGTGGTGGTGTCAATTTTGTTAAAATCTGAGTGCTAGCAAGCATCTTAAATAGAGCGCGCTTCCTGGAAAGGAGTCCAAAACTCAAGATTTGCCTGATATTCAGACAGGGGCAAGAGGGGGAGGAGGGGGCTAGGTTCAACCGTGCAAAGAGGACCACACTAATCCAGTGGCCTCTTATCTCTAAGTTACAAGTTTGGTTAGGTCTTTGACCTTTGAGATTACTGACTTAAACTTATTCCCAGACCCTATACAGGCTTTCTTCCTGTTATAACAAGGAATGCAATAAATTCCATGCTGGATCACATCATTTTCCCACACAGATCCACCTCCAAGAGTGATGCTGAGGCACAATACAAGGATCCTGGCTTGAGTAAAATCCAGGGTACACGAAAAATTCATGGCACCAGACAGTTTAATTTAACCACAGAACTCTCTGGTCGTTTAAGAAGTTTCTTTTACTCCTTTAAGAATTCTGAAGGATGGGTAATTAAACGAGGCCAGTAATTACAAAGCGGTGTGGCTATAAAATTAAATACAGCTTGCCGATTGCTACTTTTTAAAGAAATTGCTTTCAGTATACTGACATTTCACAAACCTCACATGAAAACCAGCTCACCAAGCAAACACGTATGCACATACATATTTCACTCCAGAGCAAAGAAAGAAAACTGAAAGCATCCAAAGTCTTTTTGAAACTCTCTTTCATTTTGACATTATTTCCCATTTCTAGAAGAAAAACATGACATGTTGTCCCCTGATGAATCAAAACCTCAATAGTCAAAGACAGGAGAAGGGAAAAAAGCTTTAAAATCATCTTTTATAGTTCTATTAAAATTAAAAATTTCAGAAGCTTGTTCTTGTTACCTAGAAGTCACCGTGTTAGGACACCCCATTCCATGTCCACAGTATGTGGGTCCCAGACATTGACTATGGAAACCCAGGGAAAACTGGCTTTCTCACCAGCTGCTTTTAGGGGTACAGAGTAGTAACTTGAACTAGATGTGTCTGCCACCAAGGAAGAGTGTCCCAGGAATCAGGAAGAAAAGTGAGAATAAGCCAGAGCCTGACAACTGGAAGATATTTCCTCAAAACTTACAGAGTATAAGTTTTAAAGTTTAAAATGTAGAAGCATTTAAATATTAAAATAATCAAAATGAGGCCATTCCTGAAAATGACAACCTGTGGCTGCCACTTAAAGAAATGTGAGGTTACAAGAATAATTCACAAACAGTTCACCCATTTTTGAGAGACAGCAGAAATGAGCTAGCTTAACAGTATTCATGGATATATTGGTATCTCTATAGTAATGCTGACATGCAGACGGTCTTTATGACTTTAACACAGCTCCTGCTGAAAGCATCAGGGCATCTCTTTCCAAATAGTCAGAAAATTCTAGATCACAGAGTGGAAATGTAAACACAGGCCATGTCTTAGGAGGGTTTCTACTGCTTTTGAGAGTTAGCAAAAGATGACCTGACCCTAGACCCATAGTCGAAACTGTGGACAGGGCTGTCCAAAACCTAACCAGACTTCAGGAATCTCCTTTTCTTGGAAGTTATTCACATAAGGAAAGATAACTCTCTGGATACTTTCCAGTCTCAAGGGGACCTGAACTTGAGGACAACTCTCTACGGGTGCCTCACTTCTTCAAGACAGGATGTTGTAAGATACGAGCATACGCCCTCTTAGTCTGGCATCTTAAGACTCTATGATATTGTAGACCACCTTTTCCAAATGCAAAAATTAGGAAAGGTGGTGGAAAAAAATCCAAAGGGGACAAAAGTCATTTAATTAAAATTGGGACTACCAGAAAAACCCAGTGAAATGATTTGAACATCCAGGTCACCACATGGCTGGCTGCAGGGAACAGCCCACCCTCTATAGGCTGATTCCCCTCCCCCACCCATTTTATAGCCACAAAGGAGATCTGGCTTTGTGTTCAGCCCTCTGTCACAGGCTGGAGACTCTGCTTGCAGAAATCAACTGAGCCAGCTTCTGGGCTTAGTGAGCGTGTGCAAATATCTGCAAAATTTAGACTCCAGCATGATTTTTAAGTGAAACAGATTTCTTAAGCTAAGCCAAATTCTCATGGAAATTGGTTTTTGCTTTTGTTTTTATTTGGTTTAACAGTCTGAATGACAATACATATGTAGTGGAAAGGTTCATGAGAAATAAACCTCGGGGCTTGTGGGCCTGAACAGGTAATTTTAAAGGCTTTCACAAGATCTAATTAGCAATGACACTTTGATCTGGTACTATTACTTCTGTTAATAAATGTGCTGCTTTTGGATCATCAAGAGTGTCCAAGGGTACTAATAAAACTGATCCCTGCATTTATTAGTTTAAGTATAATTTGTCTGACCACGGACAATAAGACTCACTTGACATTACAAATAATAAAATAAAAAACTTTTCATTTTAGTTTTTGATAAGTTAAGGTTTTGTTTTGGGGGGGTAGAGGAAACTATTGCCTCTATTTTTTTTTTTCACAGCAACAAAATGGATACAGAATTATAAAAGAATCATCCTACCAGGAAAGATTTAACAATTCATCAGCTAAAGAGGAACTTCAGGGGAAAAAAAGTCTTGTGTAACTTTACAGTGTTTACTCTGAGCTTAACCACTTTGAATTCTCTCCTATGAAGCCCAAGCTATTGCACAAAGAATGCAAAGCAAAGCTGGAGAGGGCCTGGTAGTCCCAGGCCTGTGCAAGCTCCCTCCTAAGCCAAGAGAAGAGGAAGAAGAATCCCAGGAATGCCCATGTAAGTGAGAAGCACCACAACGAAGGAGAAATGACATCCAAGGAAGGGGGGCAAAAGTAAGCCAAGAAAGCAGGAACCACACCTGCCCTGACTCCTGCATTCCTCCAGGAAAAGTAGTCCAACACCACATGAAGCCAAGTAACAAAGCTTCTATAGACTATTTTTTTAAAGATACACATGAAAAGCTTTCAAGCTGCTAACTGTATAATCACAACACGTGAAAGACAGCTGAACATATTTTACTATGTAGCCAAGTATTAAACTTTAACTGCACTACATAGTAGGTACTGTGTGCATGCAGTCTGTACTCAAGGACCAAAGAATGCACTACAGTTAAGGTCTAATAAATCTGGGCACTGAGCTTTGCTCGTCAAATAAAACTTTTTCTCAGCATTTGGAACAGGCTTCATACATATGGAAATTCTGAGATGCCAGCATCTCTCTTGTACTCTGTGAAACTTTTAAGCCCACAGCACTGTTTCATGGTCCTTTCTAAGTAACCTACCAGACCATCAAAGGGAAAACTACAGGAAAATTCATTATTATTAAAAGAAAAACCACATTGCATATTCAAATTGTATCTCCCCCTCCTCCAGCAAAAACATATAGTTGAAGGGTTTTGTTCTGGTACAGACTAGAGTATGTCTGCTTTGGGGATTCTTAGTTGCTCAAGTTTGCAAACATCAGCAAAGTCCTAAAAGGCTTTTGAAATTGCAGTTCTACCCATCTTTGTCTTCAAGATCATTAATTTCAGGTGAGAGCAAAATTTCCAGACCAAGAATAGTCACAAAGTGCCTCGCCCAGAAACTAATTCTTCAGACACATACCTACCTGTTGAAGTCATCCTTTTACAGAGATAGAACACACCATATATGTACATAATTAAATGTATATGTCAGAAGATTCATGCCCAAAAGGGAGGCTTTATGGACCTTTGCAAACAGGTTCAAACACTGGGAGGCTTTAGATGAATCTAAGAACAGAGGACTCTTCTTGTTGAATATTTCATAAGTCTAGCTTCTAAGGCTTGAACCTTAATTTGAAAAGCATCCCTTTTCTCCATTAGAAATTCCTAACAGGAACAGCAAGTTAGGGATACTGAAAGTTTTGGGCAGAGAATATATATTAACTTTTGTTATTTTTAGTGACTACCAAAGAGCACATCTGTACCAAATAGCAGCTAGCGTGACACTGCATGATCTGCCCAATTATTACAAGACTTGCTTCCTCATGCCATCTCTATTCACAGTGAAAACTTCAAATGAGCAGCAGTTCAAGAATGTGAATCAAGTCTGGACAGAACTTTTATATCTGGCCCAGTAGAAGACTCTTTTTTCCTCTTTTGCCAACTGTTGACACTTCAAATTCCATGCCTAAAGTATGCCACAAACATTCCCAGGAAGGATATTTTATTTGTTTCTTCTATAGAATCAGACTTATGTTCTGAAAACTTGTGGGCATTTATGTAATGCTATAAAAATTGACACAATATGTTCTACTCCTGGCGAGAATGAATACACACAGTTGAATAGAAAGGTTGAAATAAAATTGCTATTTGGGGGCTTTAAATAAAACATTAGCTTTAAACTCCTAATCAAGATACTTAAAAATATAGAAGAATCAAAATATTTTACTAGTGGTGGAACCATGCATGGTGAGTCATAGAACTTTATGGATAAAAGTATGTAGGCATAATTTTTTGAAAATTACATTATCAATCAGTAACAGATTGAAGCTTTTATGTTTCATGTGATATATGAGAGTCAGATTCCTCAGAGTGAAGTCCCATGAGTGAATTCCCCTTTCCACATACTATGTCATCAGGCTCATTTTTCAAATCCAATGTGCACAACACCTGGTCAAACTCTGGAGGCAACTCACATTCCATGTCAGTAAAAATTTCTGTTTTTGCCAAAGGGGACCTCTGAGAAATTTGCCAATATGGAGTAATTGAAAAGATACTTCAAGGACACCAGAAAAGGACTGAGGTACAGTTAATTCATTTGGTATCATAGCCCACCAGACAACATGAACTAACGGAGACAGTACTGGTCCTTAGTGTCATATTTACATGCAAAAGAACTAGACTAATAAGGAAACATGGTTATTTCATATGGCATCAGAATGACCAATCTGGACAGCTCACTGAATTGTTCAAGTTAGCAAGAAAACAGATTGGAAAAACTAGTACAAACTGGGGTTTAAAAAAAAAAAAAATCTAATGACAGACTAAGACTTAGGAATTCACACCTCCTCCTCTCTTTTGGGGAGGGTCCATGGTCTA
This sequence comes from Urocitellus parryii, assembly GCF_045843805.1. NCBI lineage: Eukaryota > Metazoa > Chordata > Mammalia > Rodentia > Sciuridae > Urocitellus > Urocitellus parryii. The sequence goes on from NC_135531.1 coordinate 205,589,854, forward strand.
ATGGAAATTATTACATGGCAAACAAATCTCCAAAATGCAGCATTCTGTATTGCTTATTGGAAACCACCAGCCAAGCTGTTTTGCCTTATCCTACGTCTCTTCAGAACGTGAACACCCAATTTAAAAACTGAACCTGGTTTTGAAACCCTAAGCTCCCAGTGATCATTACCACTTAAAGAAAAACCTGATTTTCTGCAATTTTATCCTGGATATTCACATCACCAACACCCATGCTTCTATGGTTTCTCTGCAAATCTTACTCTCTCCCTTTCTCTACAAAGGTTAACTTCAGTTGGAATTCCAAACTTACAAATCTTGTTTTCCTTGGTAGCCATTATTGTAAGCATGTTTTCAAGTGGGAGGGGTGTAAAGACTCGAAACCTGAGTCAGGGGGCCTGGGCTGGTTCCCTGGCCTTCAGCAATCCTTTGGTTCTTGTTGCTACTTGGTGAATCCAGCTCTCAAAACTTTAGGCTCACTCTTAATGTTTTCCCATGACCTCCATTTGTCCTGTGCATATTCTCAGAAGGATGCCAAGCCAAGAATTCCTTACCCTGTTAAGCTCCAGTTCACTAACATTTCTTTCCATCCAAACTCCTTACACCTAATCTGGACTCCTTACCTGGTTTCTTATATTTCCTTGGAAGAACTGAGTATTTGTTATTTTATAGTCACCCATTCTTCTACCTCTCTAATTTATCTTCTCACTCTAACCAGACTGTAAGCATCTTGTGGGCAGAAGCCACCCTTTCTCAGGTGAGTAACAACTCCTGGTCCCAACAACAGCAGCAGTATATGTGCACAGTCAAACAACCAGGTTGACTGGCTTTGTACAAGTCTGTAATTGGTGCCAAGATGTGTTCATTTGTATGTTAAATCACAAAAAGTATATGGGGGGGGGGTGCGACCAGTGATCTTCTTGCTAGCCACTTTTCTGGATTATTTATATACTTATCTCCAAAGTTGCTGATACACTTCCATTCCTGTTAAGAAATATTTCACTAGAACACCTGTCACCACTTCCCTTCTTCAAACTTGATAAGCTACAAATAATAGAGATAGATTTATGTTTATAGAGAGGTTTGTCTTCAAAGTGAAGTCATTAAGCTATTACGATTTTTCTATCCTCCCTGTTTCTATAAGTATAAAATTTTAAGGAATACCACATTCTCTGTTAATGATGCTAAAAAATATTACAGGAAGTGCTAACTTTAGCCCTCAGGGCCTAAAAGAAGCTCATAACATGACAAGATTCAAAAGAGTATTCATGAGGCATAGTTCTAGTAGCTGAATTGAATATTTTAAAACTAATAGTATGCCTTAAATAATATGTGCACTAACTTGCCTTGGTTAAAAGCTGGCTCGAATGGTTATTACTCCTTAAATCATATGTGCTGAAATTACACTGCAATCAAACCTCCTAGAAAAAGATATGGTGATCCTTAAATGACTAAGTTTCTATTATTAGTAGGGATCTGGCTTCATACTACAAATTGCTTCTATGCTTGGCAAATGTGGCAGATTTTGAAGCACAAGATACTAGAATTACTTTGGTCTCACTTATCACTTTAAAATGTTGAAATCATTGCCCACTGTTTTGTAGACACTCATTGGATGAATCTGAAAATCATGCAGAGCACTTCTGCAATGATTAATAAAAATGTTTATAATAACATTTGTTAGCAAAATGAGAAAATATGGATCAAAGACTATCTTTATGAATCTCCTGTTTTAGATAATTCCTGTGGCACCTTTTTGTTTACTTTTGGGAAGGCTGGAGTGAATCCAACTGGCAAAGTGCCATTTGTGGTTGCTTTAACTGGCATGTGCCTGGGGGCGGGGGTGGGGGGGGTTTCCTACCCAAAGATGATCTAGAGGATCTATAAAGCCCTGGGAAGCTGATAAGAGAAATACATTGGCAAGCAGGTGGAATAGGGCACTAAAGCTCAAAATCTCAACAATATTGGGCTCCTTATAGGCTGACCATGAGCTATGCCAAGTGGGGAGTCTCTTTCTCCCCAATGCCCCACTGGGCTGAACAGGCAGTAGGGCAGGACCATGTTTTAATTAACAATGCATCCTACAGCCTGACAGAGGGCCTGCTGATAGCAGATGCAGGGGGAAAAAAAAAAAAGAAGAGAGGGAGAAAGGAAGGAAATATTAGGTCTTAAAAATTTTCCTTTTTTTCTTGATGCAAAGACATCCCACATTATCCTACTTTCATTTGATCTTTCCCGTATTTATATTGGCAGAGTTTTGTTTATAAATGATCACATAGTTGTCATGAGTTATGAGATGCTGAGCAATTATAAAGACCAGATAAGAAAATAAAAACTGCTTCTGTCTCCTAAATGATTGCCCCTCTGGTAGGAGGCTGAACAAAATAAAATACCATGCAAAGGACAAAGTTTGTGGTATCTGTATAAGTAAGAGAAATAAAGTGCACTCAATTTTTCCAATATAAAGCCCTTCTCACAAAGTTCTGAGAATAAAAAATTAACATTTAGGACTTTACAGATTAGTCTTGGGTCTTTTCTCCAGAGTTGATAGCAGTTGTAAAAAAAATAAATATATCAAGAGACATAAGGTATATGCAAATATTTTCACAACTTGAACTATACAAATGTCTTCAAGGGCAAAGAAAATGCCAAACTTTTGACAAAAATAATAATAATAATAATAATAATAATAATCCTGTTCAGAAAATTGTGATGTAAAGCTTGGGATAAAGTGGACAAATTCTGAAAGTTGAAATGGTTAGTTGTTAATGCAATGGTTCCTGCTAGATGTATTTTATTCATGGACGACAAACCACTTTTAGTGTAAACAGGCTGTTCTTAGAATACAAGCAGTGCTTGGTGACTGTTCAATTAACTAACAGCTCACAAAATACTGCAATATACTTCTAAATAATTCTCTTTTGCCTCTGTTTCCAAGTGTATATGTCTAAGTTCTAATTAAGATTTCATACTGGAAAATTTTGCATTTTAATTATTTTGTAACCACAGTTGTAAAATCTTTACATTTTGTTAAGCATGCATAGGTTTTTTGTTTCACTAAATAAAAATACAAGTAATTATTCCACTACTGACTTTATTTCAGGTGATTATCTTTAACTTGATGAAAGGCAATATTTATAAGTTACCGTTCTTAAAGCACAGGTAATTCAGTGTCAGAAATGTCAGAAAACCTCATCTCCTTGGAAACCATGCATATCATTATTCATCTGCTCATTCATCAGATTTTAATGGGTGACTACTGTTTGTACAAGGCATTCTGTTATGTGTGTAGACTATGAACTGTAAAGTTTTGTTTATGCCTGAAAATATCTAAAGTGATATTTATCTGCATGCATGAAGAACAGCTCCAACTATAAACTGTGCCTATTCTGTTTATTTTCTAGCCTTTAAAAAAAGGGCCTCTTCTCTCCTAAAATAAAGTCCTTTTTCCCCCCTTTGGGCACCTAATCTAAAATCTCTGTTGGTGGTCTTGTGACTCCTGAAGCTTGAGACAGGGATGCATAACCTAGCATTCCTATAAGCCCACCCATTCCTCCTCCCTATCCAAATAAGTCTCATTCCTAAATTCACCAGGAAGCCTGGCTCTGCGCAAAACCTGGCTTGCTTTGTAGGCTGTGAGAACTCCATCATAGGACCCCAGATCCACTGGGACTAAGAGCTGAAGCCAACCAACATCCTGGGAAACAAAAAGCCTTGCCTGTCCAGTGTACTAAAGCCAAGAAGCGCATAGCTGGGACAGACTCTGCACATTATCTAGCTCAGTGTCCTCTTTTTACAAAAGATGAAAATGAGACCCAGGGAGGTAGAGGATTTGCACACAGAAATCCTGGTAACCAGGAGCTAAATCTAAACACAGCTTTGTATCAAGGACTGGATCAGATCCACTGCCCCACCCCATGCCTAAATAATTCTTATCAAGCATTAGGTCCAAACAGGATTGGGTGGGGGAAAGAGTACTGGGGTTAATTACTGGTACCATACCAGCTGTCCTGCCCACTAGGCAAACGATTTCCATGATATGTCTTGGAATTGGAGCCCATTAGTGCTAGGTTGTGAATAATTCTGATGATAGTAATATTGAAATAAAAAACCACTGGAATTTCGTCCATCAACACCTTTTCGATAGTATCGAGTCTGTGTGGGCAACCCCCAATACACAACACTAAATATGACAAGGTCCTTGTTCTGCTGCCCTTGGCGCAGTTCAAGGAAGAGCCTGACTCTCCAGGGGGAAAGTAAACCGGCCCTCCTCACTGCAGCAGTCGGAGCCTCTGGCACCCACCGTGAGAGGCGCTCGTGCGAGACTTTTGCCTTTGTGCAAGGACTGCCTCTGGCGACCCTTTCAATCTGGCCTTTTCCTCTTGCTCTCTAATGCCCCACGTCTTTTGGGAGCTACAGAGATTCAAGCCCAGAGTTGTGGGAAGCTCACAGAAGCACCTCCACGAAGCCACTCCCAGCTGAGCCCGGCTCCACCTCAGAGCCTCCCCGCCAGACGGCAAAACCTGCTGGCAAAACCTGCTTGTTGGCACTTGTGCGCTCCTCCTTGCTAGTTTCGAGTAGGATTTGGCAGATCAGTCCACCAGCAGATCAGTTCCCTATGCGCAGAGGCCTTTCCCTTGCCTTGCCTGGTGGCTTTGCTCCCCTAAAGACACCCTTTCAGCAAACAGCAATCCCTCACAGCGGAGCACTGCTGACCAGGGGTAGAGGATCCTAGTCCCAGATACTCAGGTGGTGCCCCAGCCCCCACCGACCTTGACCCGGTGCAAACCCCTAAGGTAGAGGGCTGGAAGCCTTCCCACTGGCGGGTATTTGACCCTTTCTGCCACCACGAGACAGGTAGGTGGATGGGCACAGGGGAAGGCAATAACCCGATCTTGAACCCCAGACCTTTGAAAATAACCCACCACGAAGCCAATAATTCAAGTAGACAGGAAGGTCAAAGGGGAACAGTGCTAGCTGCAGCTCGGCTGGCAAATGGAAGGTGATGCAATAGGGGTAGCGAGGGACTGGCGTGGTAGAGGTGAGCTGCGTGATCACTGGGAGGGCTAGGAGGAGATTGCGTGCCAGTGGGCGCTAAGAAAAGGGCCCGCGGCGCTTCCAAGAGGCCAGTCTACCCCCGGGCTCCCGCGCTGCCCTAGCCGCCAGCGCATTCCTGGCAGTAGGCGTCATGGGCGCCGGCAGCCGTTTTGCACGTTACTCTGCCCCAAGCGCGGAATCAGCTTGTAACCGCATCGCTCCGGGGATTTTCTTCCACCTCCCCCTCACTCCACCCCACCCCACCGCCAGAGCTTTCCGCCTCCTAGCCAAACATCAGGTCACATTCAGTAGGGGCACCCGCCTAGTACTAGTGGTTCCACAGGGGCGCGCGCACTCCCCCTGCACCGAGCCACCTTGGCAGCCCGGAGACCACTCGGGCAAGGCCGCAAGAACCGACCATGCCGGGCCACCCAGCCAGGGGCGACTCCAACCTCGGGGTCACCCTGAGGGCACACAGCGCTCTCCATTCCCTACTGCCACCCCTCTCCCCATATTGTACCCCGCCCCCACGCAGAAAGGATAAAATTTTCACCCAGCAGGGGCCGTGAGAATCCCTCACAGGGGCAAAATTAATGGAAGGGCGCAGAGAGCTGGTGGAACGAGCCCGCCGCGCACCCCGCAGCGACTAGAAACCCGCCCCAAGCGCCACGCGGTCCGATGACTCTTACCCGAAGTGTCCCAAAGGCTCAACTCTATTCTTTGTGTGTCGATTTCAAAACTGGCCGTATAATTCTCAAACACTGTAGGGACGTAATTCTGGACAAACAAAATGGACAGAAGAGGAAGGAAAGGGGGCAAAGAGGTTATTTTTAAAATACTCCACACCATCGAACACTGAAAATATCTCCTCCCCTAGTTCCCAATGGAAAAAAGGAAACACGCAGCGCGCACGCACACACACACACACACACACACACACACACACGCACACACACGAAAAAAAAAAACACACACACACATCAGACTACACACTAAACACGTGGACTCTGTCCGAAACCCTGTCGGCCCCATCGGCTCTCGGAGACAAGCTGACCCAAATCTTCCTACCTCGGGCTCTGCACACAGAAATGAACAAGTTTCAGGAGCTAAATAACCCCATGTGCAGGCGCGTCCCAACCCCTGAAACGCTTCCAGTGCACGTTCCCATTCCGAGCAGTGGGGAAAGTGGGAAAGGGTGAGAAGCAGGGGGAAGAACCTCGAGAAGGGGTATCTCAAGGGTTTCCTCCCTAAAAGCCGAGGCTTGCCTCACTCACCTCGGGGAAGCAGTCCTTGGCGAAGACGTGCAGCAGCGCAGTTTTCCCACACTGACTGTCTCCCACCACTACTATCTTGCATTTCACGTTCTGGTTAGGATCCATGATAGATTTACTGGATAGTTTCTGGCTGGCTCTTCTCTCCTTCATTGATGTTGCCTTATTTTCTCTTGGAACAGGAATTTTCTCTTAAGAAGAAAAAATATATATTTCTCTCTATATAAAAAGCATATATAAAAATAAATCGCAAGGCTGGTGGGAACCCCTGAAGCGCAACGCGGACGAGGAGGAGAACGAGAAGAGCCGGCTCGTTACTCCCCTCCAACAAGTTTTATGCCTGACTCCACACCGCGCCTCCCAAGTCCAATTCCGATCTGACTGCTTTGTTTCACGCTCTCTGCGCGGCTTTATACGCCCAGCCTTCCAATCCTCTTCTTTCTCAATGAGAGAAGGAAACTGATCCGCCTCCTCCCCTTTTATGGAGCCTGGGAGCGAGCGCTGTAGCGTTGCTTGCGGAAAATGTAAGCAGCGCGCCCTCTAGGGTGGCTGTACAGAATGGATTTCAGAGCGAAGCTCTGGGACAACTAGAAGACCCCAAGTAGGATTTTCTGATGGATGGAACTGAACAAGTACAGAAGGAGGCAGAAAATGGATATCTGTGCACATCAATTTGTACTAGAATTCCTTTAAAGATGTTTTCATAAGTGATCTTCTCCAGAAGCCTCATGAACTTTTTTTTGTGAGAACATAAGTATTTCCCATTAAAGTCAAGGCATAGTTACAAAACATAGGAAGCAAATTTTGGGTGCCAAAGGGTTAAATGGTTGTATTACAAAGAAAATTAAAAGGTCAGTGTCAGGTACGTAGGCCATGGAACAATAGCTAAGCCAAGCTGTTTCAGATGCAAGAATTGGTTTGCTGGGTCACAGTAACAGGCTAGCTTCTGAAACCTGGCAATTTCAGTCATTCAAGAGAAAGCAGAAAGGTTTGCAGGAGTGGGAAGAGGGAGTGGGAGGAGAGAAGAAAGAGAGGCAGAAGATGCTTATAACTGAGGCCACTGGAAGCAGCCTTACTGCACTAGGGACCAAATACACAGTGTCAGTCTTCTGCCCACCCCTGCCCTTGGACCTCTCTGCCTTTCATTCCTTCATCTGTAGCCACCATCTGCCTTGGAATCAAAGCACTCTCAGATGGATTCAGAAGACCCACATACCCTTAGATGAAAAACTCAAGTTCAACTCTCCAGCCCTCTCCACCTCTCCTCCACATCCATACCTCTAGTCTTCCAAACTCTTCCTCCCAGCAAGAGCCTCAGAAGGACCAAAATAGCCCACAGATTTTGTTATCTTTTTTTTCCTCTCTGTGAAAACTCATCTTCATCTCTTGTATCCCACATGGTCAGGAGGTTTCAGTTATTAAATTGTAATAAGGATATTGGCCCAAACTAATTTATAGATCCTCCTATGGAAATTTCTGGGCTTCTAAATGAGAAGGTAAGGTGGAAAAAAAAATGTTCAGTGTGGGTAGTGGAAAGACACAATGAAGGGTAGTTAAAACCTTGATGTAAATAGGAACATCTAGGACCAAGAAGTGTAGGGCATCCTGGAATGGTCTCTCCCTTCCATTCAGAGCTGAGAACATTGGAGTCTCCCCTGAAAGGACAGTCCTGACTTTAACTGGATTGATGGGTTTGTTTTACACAGGTGTAGACCCACAGAGAAGGAAGTTGCTGGCGCTTCTGGGGTTTTCTAGAGCATCATTTGCTGGAGTTGCTTTGAAGAGCTTTAGCCCTCTCCTCACACAAATGGTCCCCTAGGCAGTTTGTGAGGAAAAACGGCCCATATTTCCCATGAAGACTTACAGGCACTTAGATTCATTAGGGTCATGAAAAAGTCCTATAGAAAAGTGGCCCAGTGAGAATGTAACCACCTTTTGACCTAGATATCCCACTCCTCGGTCTATACCCAAAGGACTTAAAAACAGCATACTACAGGGACACAGCCACATCAATGTTTATTGCAGCAAAATTCACAATAGCTAAACTGTGGAACCAACCTAGATGCCCTTCAGTAGATGAATGGATAAAGAAAATGTGAGATATATATATATACACACACACATACATATGTGTATATATATATATATATATATATATATACAAATGGAATATTACTCAGCAATAGAAGATAATAAAATTATGGCATTTGCAGGTAAATGGATGGAGTTGGAGAATATAATGCTAAATGAATGAAGTTAGCAAATCCCAAAAGACCAAATGCCGAATGTTTTCTCTGATATAAGGAGGCTGATACACAGTGGGGTTGGGAGGGGGAGCATGCAAAGTTTAGATGAACTCTAGATAGGGCAAAGGGGAAGGAGAGGTGGAGTGGGGGCCAGGGGATAAAAATGATGGTGGAATGAGATGGACATCATTACCCTAAGTACATGTATGAAGACACGAATGGTGTGAATATACTTTGTATACAATCAGAGATATAAAAAATTGTGCTCTGTATGTGTATTATGAATTGTAATACATTCTTCTATCATATATAACAAATTAGAATATTTTTTTTAAAAGTGGCCAGTGAACATAGTTTCAGAACTAGCACTTCCCAAACCTACTTAAGCACAGGAAACTTTTATCAAGTTATTTACATGTTCATTTGAGAAGTAGTGGGCATAAAGATAGGGGTAGGCGATCACAAGGAAGTATAGTTGGATCTTGAGATTCACATATTCTGGTTATGTGACATTGGGTGAATTATTTAACTTCTGGAAGCCTCTATTTCATCATCTTGAAAATAGGAGTTATAATAGTATTTATGAGGAAATGCAAATGAGGCTTGCATAACAGTTTCTGGCACAATAAAGAGCTCTGCACTTATATTTCCCTGTCACTCTTACTTGCTTTTCCCAGAACCGCTGAACACATCTTGGGGAATCCTATTTTCATTCGTGGATTTAGTCATTGGAATTGGCCCCACCTCATCTTCTTTCACATTTTTGACTTGTGAAGTTGCTTCTTTCCAGAGATAGGACTTGACCTTTCATATTCCTTTACTGTTGTGGCCTGTGTGGTTAAACCACTCTGACTAGCATTAATAGTTATTTGTTTTGAATTGAATGATAGGTGAATAGGGTAACCACATAATTTATTATCTAAGCTGGCTTACTTTGGCAAGCAAATGGGGCACTACCAATGGTTACAGCAGGAACACAGATGTAAAAGGGTCTGTCCCAGGCAAGACCAGAAGCATAACCGCCTCACTGGTGAATATAATCCCAAATTATAGTGGATGACTGCACTTGGCAATCAGGTGACCTGAATCTCTAGGAATCTGCCAGTTGCTGAGTGAAATCTGATGAATGCATTATAGAGTAGAAAACCAATGGCCTAAAGTCCCCAGCTTTGAGTCTTTCTAGGGTAGGAATTCTTTGTTTCTTTGTTTTTGTTTTGTTTTGTTTTTGTTTTATTCTCTAGCACTCAAAGTGTGATGTACATTTAATACCTATTTTTGAAGCATTTAACATTCAGTTTATTTGGGGCTGAGGATGTGGCTCAAGCGGTAGCGCGCTCGCCTAGCATGTGTGCGGCCCGGGTTGGATCCTCAGCAGCACCACATACCAACAAAGATGTTGTGTCCGCCGAGAACTAAGAAAAAATAAAATAAAATGTTAAAATTCTCTCTCTCTCTCTCTCTCTCTCTCTCTCTCTCTCTGTCCCCCTCTCTCTCTCTCTCTTTAAAAAAAAAAAAACAACAACAAAAAAACATTCAGTTTATCAGTTATTTACCAAGTATCTGCTACATACTAGGTACTGTTCCAGGAACTACAGATATAGCAGTAAACATGCCAGACCTGTTTTCTGCTCTCAGAGAACATACATTCCAGACAGAAGATAAACAATATATGAGGAAGCAAGCACATAAATAAGAAGGAATGTACTAAGCTCCGTGAAGAAAAAAAAAAAAAAAAAAAAAAACAGGGTGGAATGATAAAGTACACTAGTGTGGCAGTTGGATCCTAAGGCCTGGCAGTGCCTCTATATGAAGTTGAGTCTTTTAATGATGGGGACAAATCAGCCATGAGAAGGCCCAGCAGGAGGATACTCAGGCAGGAAACAGACCGTGGAAAGGTTATGTGGAAGGAAGAGTTGGCAGCATTGAGGAACAGAAGGAAGGCCAGAATGGCTGAGGTCCACTGAAGGAGGGGAGCAGAGGTGGGGACAGAAGGATGAGCAGTGGCTGAATGACTGATCATAGGATTTGGACTTGATTCTCAGGGCAATGGGAAGCCAGACGCTGGAAGGCCTGGAGCAGGGTAGCAGCATGATCCCATGAACAAATGAGTGAATGAATGAATGGCTAAAGTTCTAGGTCTGCATCGGTCACTTACTAGCTGAGCCATCTTAATGAAACTGCTCATCTTCAATGAGACTACGAGATCCAAATATGCCAAAAGTCCTAGAGAAGACTGAAATTTCAGACTGCATTGAAAAATTTCCCCTAAGAAATTCATTTATTTGTAAGATATAAAGCCCCATCTGGGGGATCATGTGTTGCCTAATGGTCTTCCTTTTGTTAGTCCTCCTATTTGTTTTTGTCTTCTTATTACTCTCTCCTTTCTTTGATTTACCCCTAAGACCAACCGAAGAGAAAACCAACAGCAAACATTTCTATATGGTGTTGTTAATATTGCATAATCAGTTTTCCCAAAAGACATGAGCTTAAAAATTATTCTTTGCAATGAACCCTTTAATTATTAGGGGAAATCATCCTCTTATGGAAAATTCATTCTCTCTGACACAAAGAAGGCTGATCCCAGGCCTGGAGGAAAGGCTAACTGAGAGATCCCACACACAGAGGACTCATAAACAGGAGCTCTGTGTTCTCTCTTTGAGCACTGGACTACAAGTCAGGATGTGGGTTAGTACAGGTTGAACCAACACACTGCCTGACCTTGGGCAAGCCCAGAATTCTCTTCCTTTGTTTCATCCTTTGGGTGGGGGGATTCTATCTGCCTCCTTAAATTGCACAATAAGGCAGCTTAGAAATCCATGCCCCATCCTTTCGAATATTCCTCTTTAGATGGGCGCTACAGACACCTTTCTTTTTCAAAGTCAGTGTCTTCACAGAGATCTCAGCTCACAGTGGACTACTGTAAGGCATAATCTGACTGTTTGTTCTTGGTTGCCTGCCTCTCCTCATATTCTAGCACAAGTGTTTAAAGAAGCAATTACACAATGAGTAGAAGGCACAGGTCACTTACCGACAACATCAGCAGAGAGAAAACTGATGCAAAAACAAGAAATCTGGATGCCTTCGTAGACATTATGTCAGAAAATGTGGATGTGAGTCATGGGCTTTCTCTGAGAATTTAGTAAGATGATTGATATCGGATAGTTTTAAAAGCATGAAGATTAAGAACAAGGGTATAAAACAAACTCTGTACTTAATGGTGGCATTTTCATAGTTGTCTTTTTTGGGGGCATGATCAGAAGAGGGTGATACATTAACTAGCCTTATACAACACCTATAAACCAAGAGGGTACTTCTCCCCTCTGCACCTAAGAAAGAAGAAATGAAAAAAGGAGGTTCATAAAATTCAATAGCTTGAACTCGCTATTTGGGAAGAATTTGTTCTCTTGGAAGGGAATCTTTTATTTTCTCTTAAAATTAGGTCTGTGTCTCCTGCTGAGGGCATTGATCAGTTGTCTAGCCTATATGTAAGAGTCTTCCAGCTGAAGTATTTGGTCTTGTTTTTCTCATTAATGGTGACTGCTAGAGTGATTTATGCTGTGGTGTGGACATAGCCTTTACATTTTAGCCAACAGGAAATAACACAGCTGTGTGAATGTTGAATAGTAAGTCATTACCCAATCATCTATCCCTTTCTCAGTTTAGAACAAATTTGACAAAGAATTTGTTGCATTTATTTATTTATTCATTTCTATGGATAGGATCTTACTAACTTGTTGAGGCTGGCCTTGAACTTGCAATCCTCCTGCCTTGGCCTCCCAAGTTGTTGGAGTTCCAGGGATGTGTCACTGCCCAAGCCTTTGTTGCATTCTTTAAAGTCCTGGACCATACAATTTTAGTTGTGTATATAACAGGGCATGCAGCAACCTTTCCAACCACCTTTCCCAAATTTCAATGTCTTCAATTCTTGATAAAATTGCATAAAAACCAGATTAATACCAAATTATCTTAATATATTAAATATCCAAATATATTTTATATCAACTAATTGACATAATATGAAAAATACTTTAGGAACTTTTCTAAGAAAAAGTTCAAAGAATGTTTATTTTTAAAATAGATTGTTCTCTTTGAAAAACATATAGTATATTCCAGAGATACAGCTTTTCTAGTGTTTTAGGAGTATTCCAAGGAAAGCATGATTGTTACTGAGCACAAGGCAAGCTATCTTTTGGAGATTGTCTGAGCTTCAATGCCAATCTGATGAGATATACTGAGCTGATTTATTTATGGCTATGTGCATTGTCAAGTGACATTGGAATTATAGGTATGTAATTATTAATATTTTAATCTTAAGACTTAAAAGATGGAATCAGAGATGTCCTATTAAGTTTATGAAAAGTCCTTTTTGGAAATTCTTATCCTAATGTTGAAATATTCAACAAAAGAGTATATAAAAACTTAGTTGAAGTCCATGCATACTTAATGAAAAGGCAATAATTGTTAGATCAGATTTATAAACAATAACACACACACACTAAGCACTATTTTATCATTTCTGAACTCAAAGTAAAGAAACAGAAAACAATTGGCTTGGATAACTGGTAAAGAATCATTATCTTAGGCAAAGACAGAGGAGAGCTTAAGACATTGAATCCCAACTTACTCTTCAGATAAATAGCTCTAGAATATGTTTGGGCTTTGGCTATTATTTTGACAAACAAAATCAAACCACCAGACTGCAAATTGGTGCATCCACTATGGAAAGCAGCATGGGGATTCCTCAGAAAACTTGGAATGGTACTACCATTTGACCCAGTTATCCCACTCTTTGGTTTAAACACTAAGACTTAAAATCAGCATATTACAGTGACATAGCCAGATTAATGTTTAGAGCAGCTTGATTCACAATAGCTAAACTATGGAACCAACCTAGATGCCCTTCAACAGATGAATGGATATAGAAAATGTAGTATATATACACAATGACGTATTATTCGGCCATATAAAGAATGCAGGCAAATGGATGAAGCTGGAGAATATCAGATTGAAATAAGCCAAACCCCCCAAAAGCAAAAGCTGAATGTTTTCGCTGATAAGTGGATGCTAATCCATAATGGGGTGGGGGCAGGGGGAAGAATGAAGGAACTTTGGATTGTGCAGAGGGGTGAGGGGAGGGGTAGGTGTGGGGGGATGGGTAGGATGGTGGAAATGAGAAGGACATTATTACCCTATATACATGTATGAATACACTACCCATATGACTCTTCACCATGTTCAGTCAGAGGAAGGAGAAATTGTGCTCCATTTGTGTACAATATGTCAAAATACATTCTACTGTCATGTAGAACTAATTAGAAGAAATTGAAAAGTAAAATTTTTTTTAAAAAATCAACCCACCAATCAAGGGGGAAAAATACATAGATGCTCTCTGGAATATGGCATTCAGATTGAGAGGGGAGGTTGTGATAACTTTGATGACACACTTGAGATTGAAAAGAGATGCCTTTTACTCTATGATATTTGTTGAAAATTGAGTGACTTTAATGAGGTTATGTTAAAGCTTGAAATGTTAGTGACCCATGAACAAAGGTTATAATGACTCACTAGTCTTTCCTGACCCAGTATTTCAGAACCACTCCTCTGGACTTTTTTTGTGTGTGGGGGGGGGGTGCTTGTACTAGAGAGAGGGCGGAATGTGCGGGGAATGTTTCCCTTTAACTCAACCAATTTGACATCAGCAGAGCTGACTGTACCTCAGATTGAATTTTCAGCTGAAGAGGCATGATTGTACTTAACAAATCTATAGCTTATCTGATAACAATGGTAAAAACTATGACAACATTATTGCTTTCTAAATTTTTGTCATAGAAATAGGAGCATAATTATTTCATTTTACTTTCACTTAATTATTCAAAAGACTTTTTGTTCTTATCCTAAAAGATCCATTCAGTTAAATTTTTCTTATGTCCAGGTTGTCAATTGAAACCCCAAATATTATTCATTCCATTGAAGGGTACCGGTTTCAGAAAAGAAGGCATCATAGAGAATAGGCCCAATTGCTTAAAATAGCACTCAAAAATATCTAAGGTAGCGTAGGTTCAGATAAAGTCTGGAAAACACTATTTTAAAAAAAGATTTGAAAGCGAGAAGAAAAGTATCCTTTTATGTAACCAACAAGAATTTTGCCTTCTGTAAGTATCTTCTAGTCCTGAGGATCCTCTCTGCCCTTTTCCACCACAGCTTCTAGAAGGCCACCCTGAAAGTCACTGTTTTCTCTAATTCGAGCTGAAGTATTACTCATTCACTGAGCACTGTGGAATGTGATTATGAACAGCTAGTGCCTTAGAAGTGGCCATGTAAGTCAAGGACAAATGACTCATCACAATCTGATTCTGGCCTTCATGCAAGACTCTCCTGTAGGTAACGTCATTGTCACCAAAGTAGGGCAGACTGACCATAGGTTAAATGAATATGAAGCATTATGATGCAATGTCTTGTGACTAGAAAGATTGGTCAATTGTATGGGGGCTGGGGGGAGGAACTGTCCTGTGTTTTAAAAGCAAAGAGGAGGTTCTAATACAATCCATGATATCATTCATCTTAATTCCCACTCAGAAATAAAAGCTCCCATCAGCACATAGTATGTAACCATTGATCTTAATAAATATTTACTGAGGATTTATGGTAGTGTCCGTTGCTCTTTCTTATAGTGTCCACGCCACCTCTGAAGATGCACCGTTCTGGTTCCACATTGTCACAGCAATGGTGACACTGCTTTCAGAAGTGTCCTGTGTATCACTGAGTTCCACATGTAGAATTCTAATATCATGTGAGGTCAATAAAGCTTCTTAAGGTGGCATGAGGGCACTTAAAGTGGTTCACATATGTAAAACAGGTATGTGAACAGATATGTGAAACCAAATTTTGTGGTGCACCGGCAATCATAGCATGGTGAGGAAAGAAAAGCAGGGAAAAGGTGAATGTATTTTCTTTATAAAAACATAAGAATTAGAAAGTCAAATACTAGCATCATTAAAGATGGGTTTATTAAAAAGTATAATGAAAACCATTTAACTTTCATTCTTTTCCATAAAAGCTAACAAGTGGCTTTCTAATGAACAGGTCTTGGAAATTTTCCAAAACAATACTTTAAATTTTTCAAAAGTTTAAGTAATGCTTTTTCTGGGGAAAAAATACATCTTAAATTATTTTATTTATATTTTAAATATATATTATTTTATTATATATAAATATATAATGTACATATGTATATATTGAACTCTTGGTTTTATCTCCCCCCTGACTTCTCAGTATGGCTGCCAATCCTCTTGGAGTGCTCCTCAGCCTGTGCTTCTCATTCTTCTTCCCTCCCAGCTATTCTCTGCCAAGGTTCTTCTTTTTCATGCAGCTTCTTCACATCTCCTGCTAGCAGAAAATTAGCACACAGAACCTGAAAAGTCAGGTGGAAAAAGCTGGAAAAAAAGAATCGGAAAATTTTGCAGTTCTGTGGAGCTCACCTCACCGAGGCAGCTCATGGACTACAAGGTTTCTCAAGTCTTCCCAAACAGACTGATATGGACCGAATTTATCAAAGGGCTCCCACCATTCTCAGGGGAAAGGATAGAGACTCTGAGCTCTGCAGTTCAAACCCTGTAAATCTGTTTCTATGACAGTACCAAATGTCTTGGACACAGAACCAGGCATAGGCTTGGGGCAAGCACAGAAGCCCTTTGGAGGGCAAATTATTTGGGTAATTCCAGATCCCTGATATCCAGTTTCTAAACAGAAGCCTGCCAAAGGCTTTCACTACTATAAGGAACATCAGTTGGCAGTAAAATGTAAACATTGTTAGACTACAAACCCAGCCTCCAAAGGAAATCTAGGACACAAGCAAGGTCTCCAGGTGTTTTAAAATTACACAGTGACAACAAATAATGAAGTTAAAATTTGGAAAGCAAAGTTTTGTTTGTATCTTAAATATATAAACGATCCTTAAGTATCAAAGAGTAAAAATCCATTATTTTACTACTTTGAAACTAACATGCAAATGAAATGTTTGTGTTCCTCTTGCAGAATAAATGCAGTTTAAATTCACCGAAGATCTTAAAACCACTGTAGTGCAGTTGCCCTAAGAAACTGAAATACACTTAACTTGAAATAAAGTTCTTTCTCAGCCAGCCAGCCCTGGAGGGTTTTGGGCATAGGCAAGCACAGTTAGACACTCTTCCCTTTCAAATCTAAATCTGGTTTGAATACAGATCAAAGGGAGCCTTAAAGGGGTCCGAGACACTCAAAAGTCAATGTTTAGACTGAATGCCCTAATGGTCCACTCACTTTTGTTTTGAAAATGAGGAATAATTATAGCTGAGAGAAGCAGTCAGATATAGTGACCTCTCAAAGTGTTGGGAATAAGGGTATTTTGAGTTTAGCCTCAGATTAGCACTTACTAGCTGTGTGTTCTTAGGCAAATATTTAACCTCTCTGGATGTCAAGTTTTCCATTTGTATAGTTAGAGTTGTCCTGGATGACCACTAAGGTATTGCATGGTTCTAGCACACTATGGCCCATGACCCAGATTATGTTTTTAGATCAACAGAAAGAACTGTGTCCTCTATTGCCTGCCTCCCAGAAACCACAGATTTTAGGCTCCTAAGTAGAGGACTTTGGATATTTGTCCCATTTTTCTAGGCCTTAGATCCTCTGCAGGCAATTTTATGTATGGACTTATAAATCCAGCCATGTGACATGCTAAGGTCACTGGCCAATAGGCATAGGATTTCTACCTACTCTAATATCATTTAAATGGCATTGAGAAAAATCCATTCGAATCTAATACAGAAGAGTAGATTGAAATATGGTCAAGCAAAGTGGTTTCTTTATGTGAACACACAACTATAACTGCATAAATATGTCATATTGTACATGCCAGATTTGTGTTATTAAGGTATAATTATATACAGCAAAAAGCATAGATCTTGAGTATATGGATGAATGCGTTTTGACAAATATGTATGCTCCCATCATCAATATCCCAAGCAAAACACAGAACACTGCACTATTTTCTCATTTCCCTTTCCAGTCAATTTATCTTCCTCTAGGAGCAACTATTATTCTGATTTTATCTCTGTGGATTAATTTTACTTATTCTCAAACTTTAAGAATTGCATAACATCAATATAATGGTGTTTAGATTTACCCATGTGATTGCATATATTCATAGTTTCTCCTTTTTATTTCGAGTAGTATTTCATTGTATGAACATTACCACAATTTGCTTATCTATGTTTCTACTGAAAGACTCTTGGATTGATTCCAAATTTTTTATGATCATAAATTAATTTTCTTTGAGCATTTCTGTATGTGACTGTTCTTGGGCATGTTTTCCTTTCGATGGGGTAAACTCTTAGGAGTGGAATTGCAGGGCCAAAGTTTAGGCATATGTTAAATTTGAGAAGAAATTGTTAAACAGTTGTCAAGGTGATTACATTATTATACTTCCTACCAGCCATGTGTGAACAATTCCGTTGCTCTACATTCTCTCGGGCATTTGGTAATTTTCATGTTAGCCAATCTAGTGAGTATATAATGGTTTCTCTTTGTATTTTCAATTTTCATTTACCTAATGTGTTTACCATATTTTCAGGTGTCTATTTGCCTCTCCTATATTCTCCTTTATGAGGTCTCCATCCAAAATGTTTGCCATTTTTAGTAGGTATTTTTCTTTCTATTGATTTGTAATTTTTAAAAAAGTGTTCAGAATCTGTTATTTGTCACGTATATTCATTGTGAATATGTTATCTCATTCTATGATTTGAATTAGTTTAGTGTCTTTTGAATTTTGATAAGTCCTGTTTATCTATTTTCTTTTTATAATTAGTGTTCTTTACATTCTGTCTATAAATATTTGCCTACCATAAAGTCTCAAAGATCATCTCCAGTTCTTTACTGAATAGGTTTATTCTAGCTTTTACCTTCATCTGTAAAACTTATGTGGTTAATATTTTGTATAATATTAAAAAATAAGTAAATTTAGCCAGGTGCAATGGTGCACACCTGTAATGCCAGTGGCTTTGGAGGCTGAGGCAGGAGGATATTGAGTTTAAATACAGCCTCAGCAACTTAGCAAGGCCCTAAGCAACTTAGTGAGACCCTGTCTCAAAATAAAATATAAAAAGAGCTAAACAGGAATATGGCTCTGAGGTTAAGCCCCTCTGGGTTCAATTTCTGGTAACAACAACAACCAAAAAGTAAGTCATCTCTCATTTTTCTTGGTAAGAATATTCAGCTTCCCTAGCATCTTTTGTTCAAAATTTATTTTATCAGTAAATTTTTGCCATCTTCTAAAATTTTTTTTTCAGTAAAAATGAAGGAGACTATGTCTTGACTTTATTCATTGAACCACTTATTTATTACCTAGCCTTATGCAAATACCACACTATTTTTATTGCAAGAGCTTTGCATTAAATCTTGTAAAGAGTTTTCCAACTTCAATTCTTTCACAGGACTGTTTGAGCTATTTTAGGCCCTTTATCTTTCCATATAAATTTTAGTTTAAAAAAATTCTGCTGGGTATGTGATCATACATAAAGAAGAATTTGGGCAGAATTATAACATTAACAATTCTGAGTCTCCTAATTTATGTAAAATAGCCATTTATCCCTTATTTGAGTCAATTTCTTCAGAAATATTTTGTAATTTTTGATGTATGAATCTTACATGTATTCAGTTAAATGTATCTCTAAATATCTTAAATTTGGGGCTACTGCAACTTAGTTTGCAGTTGGTCATTGATAGTACTTAGAAAGATAATTGGTATTCATATATTGATCCTGAATTCCTCAGATCATGCTTATTTTATCTTGTAGGTCTAGTAGGTTTTTTGATTTTTGCTTTTTTGTGTAGATTCTTTGGGATTCACAAACAGACCTATTGTCTAAAATAAATATTTACATCTTACCACAATGGTTAAGACACATAGAATGTTGAACAAAATTGGCAAAAATAAGCATTACTTAATCTGTTTCTTGTCTTAGTGGAAAAGTGTTCAGGATGTGAGTTGTAGATTATTCATATATTCCTCTTACATCGAGGAAGTTCCTTTCTATTCCCAGTTTCTTGGGAACTTGTTCAATTTTCCATATTGAAATGTCCATGTGATTTTCTCCTTTATCACAAAAATACAGTGATTTCCATCAGTTTATATATACACATGGGCACACACACATTTACTGATTGTTTGATTGATTGATTGATTACCAGAAATTGAACCTAGGGGCACTTTACCACTGAGCCACATCCCCAGCCCTGTTAATTTTTTTTTTTTTAATTTTGAGGCAGGGTCTTCTAAGTTGCTTAGGGTCTTGCTGGTTGCTTAGGTTGGCTTTTAACTTGAGATTCTCCTGCCTCAGCCTTAAGAACTACTGAAATTAAGGCATGAGTGCCACTGTGACCGGCTGCATCAACTAATATTTGCATTCAAAGTAATACTGCATTTTTAAGATAAATACTATTTGATCATGATGCAGCATCCTTTTCTATATTGTTGGGTTACAGTTAGTGATATTTTGTTATAGATACTAACTATATTAAGGAAGGATGTTGACCTATAAATTTTCTTCCATTGTTCTTTTCAGATTTTGGTAGTAGGGTCATATATTGTTACTGGGATCTTACCTCCCCTCCACATTTTCCAAAAAACACTGGGCACAATTGTTTGTTTGTTTCTTTCTTTTTTCTCTTAAATATTGGACAGAATTTATTCTCATGGATAAATGTGTAGAGTTTTTTGGTGTGAAATATTCCAAATTTTAAAATATATGCATTTATATAGAGATTATTATCATTTTTGGATATTAAGTTTTTGAGGCATATTTTCTCATCTTTGTTGTCAAAATTGTTGAAATACAGTTGTGCATATTTTTTTTCATTAGTCTTCTAATGTCCATAGGATCTTTGATGATAACCCCTGTTTAATTCTTGATTTTGGTGTTTTGTGATTTCTTTCTTTTTTCATGATCAATCTTGCTGGAGATTTATTAATTTTATTAATCTCTGAAGGAGCCAACTTTTGAATTGTCTTAATTTCTTAATATTTGAGATTTATTTGATTTCTGTTCTGTTTTTTTTTTTTTATTTTCTTCCTTTCACTTCCTTAAAGCTTAATTTGCATTTCTTTTTTCTAGGTTTTTAAGATGAAAGGGAAAATTATTGATTTTAGGTTTTATGGATTTCTACTATAAATTTAAAAACTATAGATGTCCCTTTAGGCATGGATTTAGGTCCATCTTACAAAGTTCAGTGTTTTAATTCCTTATAGTTCAGGTCAAAATATTTTTTCTAATTTCTTTTGCAACTTCTTCTTTGACCAGTGAGTCATTTAAAAGGAGGTTGCTTAATTTCCAAGTATGTGAGGAATTTATTAACTTTTTTGTTATTAGTTTCTAATCTAATTCTACTAGGGTTGGATTATATACTCTGTGGTTTCAGTCCTTTGAAGTTATTGAGTATTTTTAATATTTTTTTGTCTTTGTTTTGGTGTTGCTTAACATTCCATGTGTTTTTGAAAGGAATGTATATTCTGCATCAGTTGATTTTCATGCTCTATTACAGTCTATTGAGACATGATAGTGCTGTTCAAATATAATGTATTCCTACTGAGGCTTTTATCTACTTTTTCTATCAATTACTGAGAATAGACTGTGTTTAAAGATGATTGTTCATTTGTCTATTTTTCTATTTCATTTTATCTATTTTTGTTTCATGTATTTTGAAGCAGCTATTAGATATAGCTCATTCCAAAATGCCATTTGGGGATGAATTCAGACTTTTATTATTATAAAATATTTCTCCTGTCTTTAATACTTCCTAATAAAAGTCTACTATGTCTGATATAGATACAGTGATACTAACTTTTCTGTAATTAGTGTTTAGATGATACATTTTTTTTACTTTCAAATTATTTTTGTCTAATATTTGAAGCTTGTTTCTTTTTGATAGCATGTAGTTAGGTATTATATTGTTGTCCATCTGATAATCTCTCTCTCTCTCTTTTTTTTTTGGGGGGGGGGGCTTCCAAAGACTGAACTCAGGGGCACTTAACCACTGAGCCACAACCCTAGCCCTTTTTTTAAAAAAATCTTTTATTTTGAGACAGGGTCTCAGTGATCTGCCTAGGGCCTCACTAAATTGCTGAGGCTGGCTTTGACCTCGAGATCCTCCTGCCTCAGCCTCCCAAACTGCTGGTATCATAGGTGTGGATCACCACACCCAGCTCTGATAATCTGTTTTTAACAGGAGTTTTTAACCCATTTGGATTTAATATAGCAATTGATACAGTTCAGTTTGCTCTGATTTTTTAATTGTTTCTTTTTTTTCCTTCCATGCTGGTTTCTTTTGTCATATCTTATCTGAATTGGTTCCTAGGTGACATTCTCTCTGCGCGGGCTGCTTTCTGTCTCTCAAGGGAAGTAGTTCAATAGAAGACATAGTGCACCAACTATAATCAACCCATAGGGAAATGGAAAATATGCAAGCAGAGAACACAAGTTCTAGGGTGGATCACAGAACTCCAGGTCATTCAGTATGCAGGATTTATCAAAGAAGATCAGTGTCAACACTGGTGCTACTTGGGGCCAGTACCAGCCACCGTGGCAATGATAAATATTTTCTTGGGTGATTTGTGAGAATAATAATTAAGGGAGTAAATAACGTATTACTAAATGGAAAGATTGGCCAGTTTGGGTTGTCTGGATCATATTATAAAATGATATGTTGGAGGAGTAATCAGTCACAACCTAAAGGTAAGGCATTTAATTATATCTTCAGCTGATAGGCTGCAGAACAAAACTCAAAGCTAATAGGATGATCAAGATTAGCAAAAAACAAACAAACAAAAATCTTGGGGTCAACAAAGATAATAAAGTAATCCTTTCATCCTGGAAGTCCAATAATTTTAAAAGACTATTGTGAGACTAGGATTCAGACCCAGTAGCAATGCAGGTCAGTTGACAATATGACCTCTCTGTACAGCTCCAGTGCACTGCACCTAGCTCTAGAGTACTGGTTAATGTGGGTGAATTAGATGGACATCATGGTAGACTCAGAGCTTGACTTTAAGATATAAGAATAATTAGAGATAATTCAGTCCAAACTCCACAGTTTACTGATGATAAAACTCAAGAGAAGTTGAAATTATTAAAAAATACAGTTAATTTGTGGCTGAATTGTGGGTACAACCTTGACTTTTAATCCTCGTCTTTTGCTGCTTCCAGTTCTCAGTGTAGACTAGGAATTTTGAAATTAAAGGAGATGAGGAAAGAGGCAGGAAAGTGAGATTATTCACTGTAGGAAGCAAACTCTAGGTTAGATACAATATCCATCATCAAGCCTATGCAAATCTTTAATTAAAAAGATGGTCACTAGTTACTCTCCAGCTTCTCTGATAAGCGACTTCATTCCCACAAGACGAAGTACATACTTAAATGTAACAGGCAGAATTTAGGAAACCCAGGAAGGCACTATTCCAATAGCAATTATTACATATTAGCTTCACAGTTTATAATATCTGCTCTCTCAGAGGTTTGGCTTTTTAAAATAAATTAGGGTGTAAATGTAAGGTATACATTGTGTTTTTATTTATTTTTAAAATAAATAAAAAATACAGGGGGTGCTTAACCACAACCTCAGCCCTTTTTATTTTTTGAGACAATGTGTTGCTAAATTGCTTAGGGGGTCACTAAATTGCTTAGAGCTTTACTAGGTTGCCAAGGTTGATTTTGAACTTATTCTCCTGCCTCCACTCCCAGAGTCACTGGGACTACCCGTGTGGGACACTGTGCCCTGTTACAACATGATTTTATAGGATACATATATAGTAAAGTGGTTACTCTAGTGGAACAAATTAGCATATCCATTATCTCACATAAGTTATCCCCTTTTTTGTATTTGTCAAGAGCAGCCATATTCTATTTATTTAGCATCCTGAATTCAATATACTAGTGTTAACACTCCTCATATACTAGGTCTTTTATAGTTTCTCCTGTCTATGATGGTGATATTTCGAGCTGGAAGAAGAAAGTAAAGTATTTGTTAAAGATCCTTAAAATTCTCTACTAAATATTTTTATTTGCCTTCTGTGTGTGTGTGTGTGTGTGTGTGTGTGTGTGTGTGTGTGCATGTACGCCTCTTACTTTTCTTACCACGTACTCCAAGAAAGAGGCAAAACTTGAAGCCCATTTAATATTCTTTGTCTGAGCACCATCCAAATCCATACTTGGAGTGAGCCGATTTCCTCACTCACTGTGGGAGCACTGCTTCTATCTTTTACTATGAAATACAGGGTTTGTGATGTTAGTGGGACAATTTACTTATGCCTTCATCTTGGCTGACCAAAGTGTGCTCACAAGATATACTGGAGAGTATTAAGCGGTGCATCAATAGCAAATGGAATTCTTGATAAACACTAGCAAAATTTTAAACTGTCAAGCTGTGAATTGCTCTATAGAATAATCTTTCTCCAGTTTATTGGGAAAATAAAATCCTGGAAACTAGAAACTACATTAAAAACTATAATTAAAATAATTACCTGTGGTAGATTTTGCTTATATGACAGAGTAAATAACAATACAACCTGAATTACATAATTTCAAAAACATAAACCGGGGAAAACCTTAAAGACTTCAGAAATTCAGAGATTGCCTTTTGTTGTTATTTATCTTCTCTCCAAAATATTCTATATTATGAACAAGACAATTTAGCATCTTTGAAAGTTGAAAGTGAATTGAATTTCTTTTTTTAGGCAAGTACTTTCAGTCAAGAAAAATAACTGTGTTTTAGTTTATTTCAAGGTTGATTCTTTTCCATTATAGAAGAGTATTTACAAATGAGTCTGACAAAGGGCACACAACCAAGTCATTATTTTTCTTTTGAGAATGCAGCTCTGTACGAGATAACAAAATTAGAACCAACCAAGGAAGTAAATAAGTTTGTTTACTTCTCTCGAACGTATGTGGGGACCCTGTGACTTGTCCACATCCAACCTAATTTATAAAGGAAGAAAAACAATAACACTGTAACAGCTGGTTGTTTAGAATAGCTTTAGTGTTTTTAAAAATATCTAATATTTTAGGTGTTTTCCTACTGAATAGTATGTACATGTTAGAGGATGTTAAAAAATATTTCCCGAAGCCTTGGCTCTGTGGCAGTTTTCTTATGCTCAGCTGTATTCTCCATGCACAGAAAGAGGATCTATGCATCCTGGTCTGGATAAAAGCTTGAACAATGGAATTTGAGAGACCTGGTTTTGAATTTGGACTGTCTCTTTGCTTCCTGTGCATGAGCACTGTGGGCGAGTCCCTTAACCATTAGCTTCTTTCTGCTTGTGGATGATGGCTTGATTGCATCCTGTTGATTGAGTAACTTGGTAGATAGCTTTCAAGACTGATTGTGCTAATATTTTTGCTTGCCCTTGCACTAACTCACTGTCAGAGGGCAGAACAACCTCTGCAAGTCCAGGGGAGTTTGGTGTAATAATATTGTAGCCCTGTGCCATACTCTCAGTATTCTTCCACCTCAGAAGGGAACATCCGCGACCCTCTTGATCTTGGACAAAGCAAATTTTTTTGTGTTTATTTGTTTTTTTGTTTTGGTATCAAGGATTGAACTCAGGGGCACTTAACTATCCCTTTTTTGTATTTTATTTAGAGATGGGGTCTTACTGAGTTTCTTAGGGCCTCATTAAGTTGCTGAGGCTGGCTTTGAACTGAAGATCCTCCTGCCTCAGCCTCTGGAGCCACTGGCATTACAGGTATGTGCCGCCACACCCTGCAACAGATCTTAAGAGATCCTTTTCAGTGCTTATATGTAGATAGACTTTGCCATTATTATGCTCAAAATTGCATATGGAGGATACATTACCTGGCCATTCATCTCACAAAGGCTTATGATAATAGAAATGTGCCAGAGTCAGGCCTGCCCTCCTGCAAAACAGTAGAGTGAATTTTTATTTTTAGAGTTAGACTGCATAATTTATAAAAATTTATAAAGTATTTATAGAGTATTTCAGACAGCATTGCACTAGAGCTATTCTGAGGACTCCCATGGATTTCCACTCATAATATTATTTTTTTCATTTCTGGAACTTTTAATGCATATGGAGAATATCTTAGCACAGATGATCATAACAAAATACCTCAGACTGTCTGGTTTAAACAATAAAAAATAATTTCTTACAGTTCTGGAGACTGCAAAGTAAAAGATTAAGGCCTAAGAGGATTTAATTTCTGAGAGAATTGTTTTCCTGGATTGTAGATGGCCACCTTGTCATGGTGTCCAAAGACTATCTTTCCTCTGAGCACACACATCTCTCCCTCCCCGCACTTTATAAGGCCATCAGGCCTATCTGAATAAGGTCCTGCTTTTTTTGCTTTTGTTCTTGTTTTATTGTTTTTGTTTTTTAAAGCTCATTTAATCTTAATCACTTCCTGAAAACACCATCTCCAAATATCGTCTTATTGAGGATTTCAACATATGAATTTAGAGAAGAGGACACAGTCAGTCCAGAGTAAAGAATAAATATGAATTCTTAATGCCATTGTTTCAATTACTTAAATCTTTTTTTTTTCTGAAAAATACAACTGTTTAAATGAATAACTAAATGTGATTTTATATCTTTGCTAGATTTTTCTGGTGGCGGGTACTAGGGATTGAACTCAGGGGCACTCAATCACTGAGCCATATCCCCACCCCTATTTTGTATTTTGTGTAGAGACAGGTCTCACTGAGTTGTTGAGTGCCTTGCTTTTTCTGAGTCTGGCTTTGAACTCAGGTTCCTCTTGCCTAGGCCTCCCAAACTATTGGGATTACAGGTGTGTACCAGAGCGCCTGGGCTTTGCTAGATTTTTTTTTTTTTTTAAGGCAAAATACTTGGTTCAACTTTCTAGACTTTTACATTTTACATAAAATACATTTATACATTTCATAAACTAGAAAACAGCCTTTGTTTCTTCACCAGCTGCTGAGGCCAGAAAGTCACCATAGCTTTAAGATGCCTCCAGAGGAACTATATGAGGTGGGATAGCATTAGCATCATATTATGAGGTCAGAGACACTGAGTTCAGGGCCTGCACTGTGAAATCACAAAGTGGACATCCAAAGAAAGCCACAGGCTAATTAGCAGCTGAGGAGCTTCTGCAAACCCACCAGCCTTCCTATTCTCACTTCATTTTGCTTTCCTCATTATTTCATTCAAAAATCTTTCTTCCTCCTACCCACATTATTTTAAAATTCAGAATAAAAAATAAAAAATCTCCTGCAAAATGCATTCAAGATGTAACCTGAAT
Organism: Urocitellus parryii; assembly: GCF_045843805.1. Classification (NCBI taxonomy): domain Eukaryota; kingdom Metazoa; phylum Chordata; class Mammalia; order Rodentia; family Sciuridae; genus Urocitellus; species Urocitellus parryii. Next base: position 205,616,704 of record NC_135531.1, read on the forward strand.
CTGTAGCTGAGATCTGGTGACTGTAAGTGGTAGCTCACCTTTGACCTTAAAAATTGATCCAATAAATCAAAATTTCAAAGTAAATAGAGATTTGTAGGAATTCAATAGGTCATAAAGTGACCTTACTTAGAAAAATAAATAATGTAATAAATATTGTTGGCATATTTAGCAATCATCAGATAGACTAGAATATTGGTAAAATATTGTATGGTATTTTATGAAATTTATTTATGGCAGTTAACTAATCAGCAATTGTCATTTATCAGTACCTACTGGGAGGACAGTACTGACTAAAAAAATGGCACAATGATTCTGTTTTTCAAATTGTCAGGAGCTTTTCAGCGGTACTTAAAGTCTCTTAAACTAATCTGAAAAATATTCAGTATTTAAAATTTGAAAATAAAAATCATAGGTATTATAAAGATAGTAAATGTTTTATTATGTCTAAAATATTACAGTCACATTGTAGTAAAAGCTGCTACTTTACTCATCAGTACAGGTCATAGAGTTTGAGAAAGAACAAAAAAGGAAGGGAAAAGGATCCTAAATAAATGCTAATCTTTAAAGTCTCTCTTTGGGGTGCTGAAATCCCCCCCTACACACAACTTCAGCATATTAACTCGTTAAACTTCCACAGGTCTCTGGAGTCAGCTTGAGGGCCTAAGTGAGATGAGTAGAGAAAAATAACTCTCTGCATTCAGGAGGGTTGTAAAATACCTTTGTTAATAACAGTGCAGGTTCACCTGGTTCGGAGGGGGTTAAATCAAGGGCATGAAACATTCCTTCTTTGGGTGGAAGAAATCTCGTGGTATCACTGAGCCCAAATGTCATGCAAACTGCTGAAAAGCAATAATTAAACATATACCTTTGACTTTGTTAAATGAATTATCTAAGAAGCTCCACCCTTTGGGGAAAAAAAAATAAATTAAGCAGTGTGAGCCTTTTCTTAGCAACTGCACTGATTATATGCAACTTGTAGCTTAGGAGTATTTGGATTAAGAACTATTTGCATGTATGGAGTGCTCAACTCTATGCCTACAGGAAACACTGTGATTCTTTTAAGACATGTTTACTTGTATATGCTACAAAATATACCAGGTAAAGCCAAAATCTCCTGAAGGGGGAATCAATTCACTGCATTTGGTAGGTCTATGTGTTTTTGAAAAATGAGAAAAATGTAAATACGCTTTTAGTTCTTAAAATAATGAATTTCTGTATATAAAAATTTCCTGTATGATTGTGATAAGGAAAATATTGTCATATAAGCAAAATGGAGGAGACAGAGTGAACTAAATTCAAAAGTCAAAATGTTCATAATATAATAGCAACAAACCTCAATATAGGGGCAGTTTAAGAAATTAAAGAAACAAGAGACCTCATCCAATCTAAATGGGGAAAGATTAATGGATTAATAGCTTCCAGTTGTTAAATTATATATCTTCTGTTGAGGATATGAACTTTGTTAAGAAGAATCTATGAGCCTGAGTTTGTGTCTTAATTAGGTAATAAAATTGTGTGTGTGTGTGTGTGTGTGTGTGTGTGTATATGCATGTTTAAAGTCTTATTTTGAGCTTCACATTCATCACCTGCCTCTTTTCTCATTATCTCTTACTATAGATTAAACAGTTTTCTAAGGCAGACAGCATACAACCATGTCTGTCTGCTATTCTAGGCTGAATGTGCAATACCCTGAACCAACTCCTCAATGAAAAGCCATCCCTCTGGAATTAAGAGTGCCATTTACTAATTGATCTTTACTAAGGAACTGGAGAGTAATCTTCTTCCTGGGAAAATTGATTCTTCTTACCTAGAGGAGATTATGTTTCTGAAGAAAGCATTGCTTACTCTGTGCTTGTTCTGTTGAATTGGCACTAGCAGCAAATCTTATTTGAAGAAGTCCAAAACATCTCTCTGGTCACCCCAAGTTGTAGATATACTACACAGTTACCTAGAGGCATCTCAATTAAATGAGCGTGACTGTCCCGATTAGGCAAGAGTCCTCCCTATTAAATATCATTAGATTTAATTTGGTGCCTTGGGAAAATTCTTGATGAAGCCCATCCCACTAAAGGGCAGGGCATTGTATACTTAAATACAAATCAGACATGCTCAGAACACACAATAAAGTTCATTAAGTCTCAAACAAATATCATTTAGAGACATGTGCTCTAGGCTTATAGGAACATAAATCATGAAAGGTAAAAAGAACTTTGGAAATGTCATTGAATCTAACACTTGACAGATGAGTAAATGAAAGCCTATGGAGGTGTGGTTAATAGGAGAAATAAGATTAGATTTTAAGTCTCCAGACTCTTTCAGCCAAGGGCTCTTTACCTGATACCATGGTACAGTACATCTTCAACAATGCCAGTGGCTGAAGTAGATGCATCTCTAAGGCTATGACCTCTTAATGTAGTTGTGTTGCTGGGTGATCTTGCACTGATCAGGGAATTGCAGCACTTAGAGCTGAGTTCTAACTAGTGTCTTAACTGGGAGCATGACTATCTTACTGTATCTGATTTCTGCTATTTGTAAATTAGAGATAATTTTGTCTATGAAGTTGTGGTGGAGAGTTAAATCATTGCATGACAAGATACTTTGAAAATGATAAATCTTCCTGTAAAATATGCTCAACTGGTGTTGAAAATTTTTCTTTAGAAGCTTCTCTGCAACTTTTGATTTGACACAGCGAATGGAAAACCTGTGTTTATTCCCTTCCTACCACCATCACCCCCCCCCACACCCACATGAAATGCCACTAAAAACAGTAGTGGAGAATAATGAAGATAAAATTCCACAAGAGTGAGGAAGTATGGGAGATAGACACCAACAGATAAGGATGCTAATAGATTTTTGGCAGAAGCATGGATGATGAACCAGTGGATGATGAAGCTGGGCCTTTGGAGGACATTTAAGATCCAAATCATGACACATGGTTTAGAATAAAATTCTTTTAACATATTCAGCATTCCAAAAAATCATTCTCAGAAGTTTTTGAAGATATTTTTATTTTCAACAAAATGGTGAAATAAACTAAGAAAAAAAAAAAAAGAAAGAAACAAGAACTCTAGTAAATAATATTTCCAAACCAGGAGAATTGTTGAAGGGGGCTCCCAGAAGGTCAGCTCCCAGGAGGTTCACAGGGCAACCGGACTGACAGAGGGAGGAAAGTGCTCGTGGAAGGATCACTCCGACAGGGGAGAAAAGAAACTAGAGAGAATAAATGATAAGAAGGAGTCTGATAGCAATTGAGAATAGGATGAAGACAAATGGATCAAGAACAAAAAAGTGAAAATGTCAAAAGAAACTTCCACAAAATGACAAATAATGACATCATTTTGTAATAGAGACCCTATTACTGATTTTCCATCTTCCAGTAGTAACCTATAGTCAAAACTTTGCTTATTGAAGGTAAATTTACCCATCATTATAAAATGCTGTGAACATGTCATTATAAAAAATAATAGATGATGGAAACTGGGGGTTGGTAGTCAGAGGGAAAAAATCTGTAGGAGGAGATGGGGATGGGTAATAAATACCTCAACTGAGAAAGGAAGTGATGGGGGCAAAAATAGACTTATTTCTTCTTACGATAACCAGTAATTTCCATTGTTGGTTGACTATCCAGCATCTTCCTCCTTCCAAAAACAACCCAGATTTTGTTGGTATGCAGGGAGCTGGAGTTGGGGGCTGGGGCAGTCCTACTTAAAATTCCAAGGACAATCTCATTTCCTTTGTCTGTGATGCTAATCTGGCTAGATGAATGACAAAGGAAGAGTCTCAGGTAGGCAAACCGGATATTTTTGAGAAAAAAAAATCCATATTTAATATATTTACTATTACAACTAAACAACATGATTAATATTACAAATTTTACTTCAAGCATACAAAGTTCTCACTCTGCATTTCACAGGTTTTGTTTTTTGTTTTTTGCTTTTTGTATTTTTTTTGGAGGGTGGGTATCGGGGATTGAAATCAATGACACTCGACCACTGAGCCACATCCCCAGCCCTATTTTGTGGTTTATTTAGAGACAGGGTCTCACTGACTTGCTTAGCACCTCCGTTTTACTGAGGCTGGCTTTGAACTTGTGATCCTCCTGTCTCTACCTCCTGAGCTGCTGGGATTACAGGCATGTACCACCGTGCCTGGCTTGAATTTCAGTTTTAAAACAAAAATTATCAAGTAGCAATATAAGTCAATGCAAAAGTATATAAAAATAACATGAAACACTCTGGTTGTCAACCTTAACATTGGGCATCTTTTCAGATACTATCATGCATAGTTTTTGTTGTGATTATATTATATGTTACCAAAACATGGGATCATACTATATAAACTTTCCTACAACTTTCTTTTTCATACACATTATTTCCTGGATATATTTCCTTGTCAATAATTTTTTTAAAGATTGATATGATTTTTTATATACTTTTATTTTATTTACTTATTTTTATGTGGTGCTGAGGATCGAACCCAGCGCCTTGCACATGCTAGGTGAGCGCTCTACCACTGAGCCACAGCCTCAGCCCCAATGAATTCCTTATAAAGGAATTCTTTTTGTGACTGCACAGATTTCCACACATGGACAGCCCATAATTTATTTAACCTGAGCCCTATTAATAAATATTTAGATTGTCTCTAATTCTTCACTAATATAACAGCAATAGAAATGTTGTCATAAACTGATACACACTTCTTATGTGAGTATTTTTCTAAAATAAGTGCTAAAATGCTGTTCCAAAGCACATGTGTTATAAGTTTTAATAGGTTAGAAACTGAAAAGTCCTTTCCTTAAGTGAGCAGCACCATTTTACATACCTACTAACAATAAATAGAGTGACTACTTCCTTCAACCACTGACCTTATCAACTACTTAAAATTTGGCTCCATGAACTGTGCAAACCTAGAAGTTCTCTGATTCTTTAAAATATTTTGTTCTCTGATAACTTTTCAAATGTTCATTAGTCCTTTGTACTTTTATTCAAATCTTTTAATGATTATTATTTTCCCATTTGACTATTTGTATTTTTCTTGTTATAGTGTTATTCTTTGTCTTTTAGAAATAATCCTTTTATCAAATATGATGCAAATATTTTCTTCCATATAGTTATTCTAAGTTTTTTATTTATAAGTATCCCAGTATTATCATCAAGGATTTTTCAGAATTGGCTAATATTTGCATTTATTTGACCTTTCTCTTTATGTGCATTTAAAAATAAATCAAGCCAGGCATGGTATTGCACATCTGTGATCCCAACTACTCTAGAGGCTGAGGCAGGAGGACAGCAAGTTCAATCTAGCCTCCACAAAAGCAAGGTGCCAAGCAACTCAGTGAAACCCTGTCTCAAAATAAAATACAAAATGGGACTGGGGATGTGGCTCAGAGGTTGAGTGCTTCTGAGTTCAATCCCTGGCCCAAAAATCAATCAATCAAGATAGTACCAAGCTATTGAGCAAATTCTTACTGAATGCTCACTGTTCATTAATCAGAGAAAATTCTAAGATGAAAACAATCCATGTTTGAAAATAGCCTACAGTACATTGAGCAGAAACACCTATAAAGAAACCAGTAAGACAAGTTTTTAACATAAAAATACAGTGGGGATGAATGAGAAGGAACATCTAAAACGACCGGACCTATGGATTATCACTGAAGAACCCAGAGGAGGAAAAATTTGTTTGTTGTTTCTATGTCGTTAACTTTTTTGGTAACATTTTAATTTAACTAGGCTGTTGAATTTTTAGGATACATTAATATTGTAAGAATCAAGAATAATTTGCAAGTCTGAAGTAGACTTGACTTTAAAAAAATTGAATTTTAAAAATTTTAATATAAAACCTCAAAATCTAGGTATCTTATTGCTATTAAATCTTGATAGTTTTAAAAAAAATTGAAGAGTGAGCCTTAGGAATATGAAAAGTGTATTCTCTTTTGTTTCTATTTTTTTTTTTAGATTACTCCTCCTAATATTCTATCCTCATTTTTAATAACTTGAAACTTTTTATTTACAGAAATGTGAACCGTCTAACAACTGGGAACCATTTTACTCAGTTTTCTGAGAACAATTTATAAATACTTGTGATTATGAGAAGTAACACTTCCTCCCAACACCCCTTACAGCCACTCATCCAAACACAGCACTTGGAGGAAAACATGTCAGAGTGTTTCTCTTAATCTTTGAGAATGTCCTTTGATTGCCCTCTCCCCTCTTTTGACTTTGGTATTTGTCGAGCCTTACATTAACTATCCCACAACCAACTTAAAGTGATGAGCACACTGCCCGGAATCTCTGCACACCTCTTGTACTGTTTAGGGTGGTAAGTACAGTGGGTAGGCTGACCTACTGTCAACAAGCCCTGGGTCCTGAATGAAAGACTGGTCACATGCCAATCTACAGCCTCCCTCTTATGTTGCTATGACCTTCATAGCACCTTTCTTCTCGGCCCTATCTTATACTCAGTTCAGTCTTTTCTCAAATTCACCTGAAAAGCACAACTTTGTTCTCTAAATGCCTCTGTGTTTCTCCATTCCGACAAAGACAGAGCATAACCTCCGAATGCCTTGAATTTTCTAAAAAAAAAAAAAAAAAAAAAAAAAAAAAGTCTAAGTAAATTGGCTCTACCTGCAGTTCCAAGCAATCAGAGACTTGTTTCTAAATAGCTCCGGGGGATTTCACCATATGACTCCTATTAATGAAAATTGCTGAGCTAATCTCTCTGTGTGACATTACAAATATGAGCTTCCTGTCCAACTTTGTTTGAAGCTTTTCTGTATTTCTTTTGCTGTTAGAATAAGAACTGTAAATCTGGAAAGGATTTTCAAGATCAATCAATTCAGTCTTCTAATTTTACAGATGGAAAAAAAATGGTTGTTACTATTAAGTGGCTATATGTTTTGAGAAGTTTAATCCCACTGGCTCTACAGACTGACTTGGTATTTAGGAAAGATGTTTTTAAGCATAATCTACCTAAAAGATATGAAGTGAGGAGGAGACTTGGAGAAGGACCCAGGTTATCTGAAGTCAGTATTTGAAGAGGTTTCTTTTACCCCACAAGCATTTGGTTAAATTAATGAATGGGCCAGTACTTAGAAGTTGCCCATTTAAAAGAGAAAGCATGGTAAGGGTCGCTGAATCATCTAACTGAAGGTTTGTTATTATTAATAGGACTAATATGGTAGGGTAATCTCTCTGGAGTGTATTTTACATGGTTACCTAAATTTAAAACCTGAAAATTACAGTAGTTTCATAAAAATAAGACTTTAACAAGCTTTGGCTGAGTGGTTTCCTACTGCATAGGTTACTATAAACTATAAACTCTTCTTGGATTTTTAGTGAGGCTAAAACAATTCTGAATAACTCTTGAATTAGTTATGGACAAGCCACAAGAGGATGCAGACAACTTTACCTGTGTTTTGCGCGCCATTACTTCTTTTTCTCAGTAGCACTGCAACCGTTTCCAGCAACTTGCAGTAATTGAAATTCTTCGACTTTTATAAGCTCAGTTAATTTATTTAGAGCTTATGAGACACCTGTTTTTCTTTCATAATATTCTGGTTTTGTTTTTTATTTTTAATTTTTTTATTTTAGACTCTTACCTTTTTGTGATTTTTTTTCATTAGTTGCTATTTTAACACATGACTAGGGTTACACAGAACATATGGTGTACTTTACAAGCTCTTATTTCCTTTTCGAATATCACCTCAGGTGGAAAGAATTTTTTTGCATTCATTTATGTAGGATTCAGGATCATTTGACTTTGTATTTACAGTGACCCTAGTGACCTAGGATGTAGAAGAGGACTTTCTATTTCGGTTCAAATCTGCCTTTTATCTTTGTATTTTTAGTTTCTGTTCCAATTAAGGTGAAATACTTTGAGAACCAATTGGGCATACAGTTGGTTTCACCTCAGGAAGAGGCAAATGTGTGACTAAATAAAAGAAAGCCCTTCGTATTAGTGTATTAGTGTTCATGTGTAAACCTAAAAGTTTCCCAGAAAAGAAATCCTTTCTCAATGTATGTGTTTCTATATGAAAACTTGCTTTTTCCTCAACATATTTCTTTTGAGAAATGACTGCTCACTTATTTTATTCCACAAATATCAAAATGCAATTTTTCATGTAGGAGATCCTTGTTTTTTCTTTTCTTTCTTTCTTTCTTTCTTTTTTTTTTTTTTTGGTAAAGATCTTCATTTCTCTCATTGCCTAGAAAACAGATGACTTTTAATTCACCACATTCTGGGTTTTATTGTGGTGCAAAGATGATTTAATAATTGTAATATAACTCTGCATGTTATTCCTGCTTTGTACTTTCTTAGGAATAGTTCATTGCATGATATCAAAGCCAGATTCCACAATTAGAAAAAGGTTTGTATTAACTGGATTTTGAAATAGTACAATAAAACTACTCAAAAACTCTTCAGACAACAGAGGGGAAAACACAGAAAAAAATAAGCCTCATGCATTTTGGCATTTGCTTATACTTCTTTTAACTCTTGCTCCTTCATAAAATAAAAACATGGAAGAACTGTTGGGAACAAATGGTCTTCATGACAAAAAATTCTTTGGGCATGTTTGAAAGAAAATGGAAGAGGAGATTTATTGAGACTGGACAAAGCATATTTGTCTTGCATTGTTCAGTTTTATTATGCCTAAATACTCATTTAGGATGAATTTAGTAATGACGCTATTGGACTCTTCCACATACAGTATATAGTGAAGATTAGTGAACTCATGACAACCAGTCAACCAAACAAACAAAAACATACTTAGAAACACAAGCTGTGAGGCACAGCTCATGCAAGGAAATTCCTTTGTAGGTATGTGTCAGCTTTGAGAGAAGAATCAGTACTCTAAAACTGGAACCCTGGGCTGTTAACTTCTGCCAGTGCCTTTTAAAAGGCATGGGGATTTGTGTATAAAAGCATTTCTGGGGTATTGGTGAAAGGGGCTATTCTCTAAGTGCAACAGATAGAAGAAGGTAGGTACAATAGCTTACAATTTTCAGATACTGTGATTTTATTATATAGGTGGAAGCCATTGTTTCTGAAAGCACGTGGTTTCAAGGGCGCATACTTGAGTGATGACAAAGAATTTTTCCTCTATCCTATACAAGCTCCCTCATGTAATTAGTTTTCCCCTTGAAACTTAGATTGGACTGTTTATCAAGGAGTGAATATGACATTATTAAAATCTGTATGTGTAAGTAATTGTTTAAATAAGTGCAGAATTGTAGACAAAAACATTAGACATATGGATGATTGTTTCCTTTCTCGGATTTGAGGTTAAATCCGTCCTTCCATCACACTTGGCAGACATAGTTAGGTACGGTGTTGGTTTGAATGACTTTGAGAATCCTTAATTTCAGCTGCACCTCAGTCTTGTCAGAATGACATGGGTGTGTACTTAGATGGATGTAACTGGATATGAACCTGAGCACATATTTCAAATGCAAATCAAGCCTCCATTGTTTTAACCATAAAAGGTATGAACATGAATTCCAAAGCTGATTTCACATGAAATGATGTGGGATAATAATATTACTTCCTTTTGTGGACCTGTTTCTCCTCCCACAGGACTTAGAACTTCTTTACCTCTCTTGAGGCTTGTCCGTGCAAGTCCATAAACATTTATGTGAATAAACTATAATTAAAAAATGCATCCTAATCCTTCAGTAAGTAATTATATTGAGTATTATTCACCCTTTGTAAGAAATCCCTTTAAGATCTAAAGAGTGACAGCCTCATCCCATCTCCATTGCTTACCTTGATGCATTTCCATTTTTGGAAGTATCCTCTCACTTTCTACTTTGCATATGGGCACACCAAAAGGAATTCAAAGGAAAGTACCTTGAAAGAAGAACTTCATTAAATAATTATCAAATTAGAAAATTACATACTCAAATATCACACACACACACACACACAAGAAGATGAGATATACATGTGTTAGCATGTTTGTATGGAGATATGCAGTCTCTGGCATATATAAATACGCATAATTTTCTCATATAACATAATTAGAGAAAATTACATATCTAGCCAATTAGTCTTCAGAACAATTTTCTTCATATTTTCTTCCTCCTTAGCCAAAATGGACTTGATAACCTGACCTTCATTTTCTGCAGTTTCACTCTCACCCACTGCCCTCCTCCTCTTCTCCACCATCCTTCACATGCTTTCCATACAGAACATCCTGCTCCCGTCCAGTTCATTTTCCCCAACCCCTTCCCAAGTCTCAGATACTGGGCAAGACTCCAACTGTTTGTGGGTGGACAAAACAATCACACAGAAACTTTAATAGAAGCAAAGCTGACTCTGTCTGATGTTATGGGTGGCCCCAGACCACTCGGATTCTCTCCATCTCTTTGTCCCTCAGCCACAAACAGGAGAATATATCATCACCCTAAGCAGAAATTGATTGCCAAAGTGTCTTGCACTACCAGTCTGCTAGTTTACAAAAGACCCAACATAGTCAAATACTTCCTCCCGAATATCTCCATAGAGACATGAACCTTTGCAGAACCAGCACTTAAGACTTAACTCAGCCTTGCTTGTCTGTCCCCAGGTGGAGAGCAATGCTGGGGAAGCCCAGCTCTGTCCTTACAAGCCTGAGCTCCAAGGAGGACTATGAGAAATCCCCACCCTCAAGCTTAACAAGCCACTCCTAAGCTGCCTGAGCCTGTCACTTCCCCAGCTGCCACCCAGCAGGCTTTCTCTGAAGTCTGTAAGACTGGGAATTTCATACTCTGTTTCCGCTCTCTGAATAGCTACCTTCAGCCTTGTCACTGCAGATGCTACAGTATTTAGACAGTTCCACCTTGGTTCAGGGACAGAGTTAGGTGAGGTTTTCTCATGAATTTTCCCCTCCCGCTCTCTCCACTTCCCCTGTGAATGCACTGCACCAAGGCTGAGGCTCCTATGCTCCTACAACAGCATTTCTCAATTTTATCATTGCTCTCCTAAGGAGATAATGTCAAGACATTTTGTTCCTAAGACATTAGTAAGTTAATAAAATTTTCCCCATGACAATTTAATACTACAGTATATGTGTGTGGTGTTTATGCATAACACCAGTTAGATGTTTTTACTCTCCAAGAACCAATCAATCTTGAAGGTGATATTGGTCCCATTAAAATGTGGGCTGACCAAGCGCAGTGTTGTGTGCCTGTAATCCCAGTGTCTCGGAAGGCTAAGGCAGGAGGATTACCTCAAGTTCAAAGCCAGCTTCAGCAAAAGTGAGGCCTTAAGCACCTCAGTGAGACCCTGTCTCTAAATAAAATACAAAATAAAACTGGGATGTGGCTCAGTGGTCAAGTGCCCCTGAGTTCAATCCCCAGTACCCACCCCCCTCCAAACAAAATATGAGTCGTAAGGATTCTCTGTGTCTCTGAGGCAAGGCTAACACTGAATTCAGCATATCAAGGTCCGTAGCCTTCAGTCGGCTGACCTTGGATATTCTGTGCACACCATCTCACAGCGTCCTTTCAGTAGTAGTTTATTTCATTTTGTATCTCCTGCACATTAGGAAGCGCTAGGGGGGTCTCCATAGGGCTGTTTGAAGTCAGAGGGAGGGCTGCAGAGGAGACAGAAATCGTCCAAAACCAATGTGTAGAACATTCCTGTGAAGTTAACCAGTGCAGTATCCAGAAAGCATCCCCTTGATCTCAGGCAGTTTGTTTTCTGGTTCTTTATCTAAGTACCAAGGGAGGGATGGTGCGTAGTGTATGCATTACTTATAAAACATTCTCTGTAACAAGAGTTGATGACAGAGGAGGCTTATCTGTATGCACAACACAGGAAAGCAGGCTGGGATGGTGGGAAGGGGTGAGGATGAAATGCTGGAGGCAGCCCTAATGAATGGGAACGATGATAGTCTCAAATTGTGACAATAGACACCTTTGGCTTTTCTGGAGTCCACAGACCATGCCTCCTCTTAAATCCCCTCTTTGCATTTGTTCTATACAGTGCTTTAAGATATCAGTATGTGGTCAGGATTGCATTTTAGGAAGTGTGATACCTACTTAAAAAAAAATACTCTTAGTACCTTTCACTTGTCTGAAGATTGAAGTGCATTCTTATTAAACTCACATTTTAGGCCTTCCCTAGAATGAGCCCATTTACTGATGTGTTACTGGTCTCCAAACTGCAATCTACATTCTCTTTGTAGCCCTAACTCTAAACTCATCATGGCCCAAATGTCAACTCACATGCCTTTGCTAAGGCTGCAGTCTCTTCTTGTAATAAGCTTCCTCTATGGCCAGCCACCTGCTCAATCCCGCTCTTCCTGCACCTTCAGGATCAGCCTCTAGAAAGTAACTTCTCATATTTCCAAACAGACATTAATTCTTCCTCCTTCAACTCTCACTTCATCCCTTTGTGCAAGTACAAAAGAAGAAATCAATTACAATGAAAGGTAAACAACTGAACTCAAAGAATCTTTCATTCCACCTTTCCATCTTGCTTCCCCCCTACAAGTTCTCTGACAACTTTTTCTGGATAATTTCTTTCCTGTTCAGTCCCCTCAGATTATTTAAATCATGTAGCTAAGTGCAAAAGTCTAGCTGTTATGAGGAGTGTAGAAAATGCATGATTTTGTTTGACTGTGGTATTGTTGCATTGTTTTTGAAGGGAAGAAGGCAAGTCTTGTCCAAATCAATTGGAAAAAAAAATGAAACCATCTAGGAGATAGTGTTCAGATGAAAGTCATTGAAAATGATGAAAGTGTGTGGGACTGAACAGCAAAGCAGTTGAAATTGAAGTATATTGGTTATTTTCTGCCCTTTTGGTAACCATGGGGATTGCAGAGTAACTTATATACCAAGCTTGTGGGAAGGAATAACCTTGGAAATTCTTCCACTGAAGAATGATTTAAACCTTGTTGTGACACATGAATCATGGGGTGGTGCTTTCTGTCAACATTCTTCTGAACCAGAAAAGCCAGTATCTGTCTGGTTACTGGAGCTGCCACCACTGCTGGGAAATGGCACTGTGACAGAATTAAAAAAAAAAATCATTCTGAAATCATTCCCAAATAGTTGCATGTGCCCAGGAACACTTCAGTGTTATTTGCATCATAGGTATTTTTTGAACATATTGACATTCTGAACTATATAAATAACATTGTGAACAACTTAATTTTTATTCTTAACTTAGAGAAGGAGAAACTACTCCAAGAAATTCTTTTAGCACCTGAATGATACATACCTAAGCAGTGGATATGACTGAAGTACCGGACTTCTTGTTGTTCATTTTTTTTTAAATTTTAATATTTATTGTTTAGTTTTCGGCAGACACAACATCTTTGTTTGTATGTGGTGCTGAGGATCGAACCCGGGTCGCACGCATGCCAGGCGAGCGTGCTACCGCTTGAGCCACATCCCCAGCCCCTTGTTGTTCATTTTGATATTAATATTATCTTCAATCTGCATCTCCAAAAGTATGTGTATTTGGGTGTATATATATATGTATTTATATATATGTGTGTGTGTGCACATGTGTGTGTATATATCTAATTCAAATGATTTCTATTTTACTGTTGGTTCTTTTGTGGAAATGATTGTTTTGAATTATCATTTTTCTTTAAAAACTGGAATAAATGTGAAGATTTATTATGATAGTCTAGAAATTTTAAAATTAGGCCTCTAAAAACATTCTAGAAATTTTAAAATTAAATCTCCTCAGTGGATTTTATACATTAAACAGGAAAAGGAGCATTTGAGAAAATATATGGATTGATCATGTAGCCTATTTTTTTATTTGCTTATCTGAACATTTTATCAGAAAGCATTTTGTGTTTTATTTGCTGTCTGTAGTTCTTTGGATAATTGCTTCCATATCACACCTCCCTTTACTTTTATTTTGATTAAGAAAACTTCATCATAAATTATTCCCCCAACAACTCCATTAAAAAACAAACAGTATTGCTGGGCATGGTGATGCACATGTCTGTAAATCCTGGCAGCTCTGGAGGCTGAGGCAGGAGGATCTTGAATTCAAAGCCAGCTTCAGCAAAGGTGAGGTGCTAAGCAACTCAGTGAGACCCTGTCTCTAAATAAAATATAAAATAGGGCTGGGGATGTGGCTCGGTGCCGCTGAGTTCAATCCCCACTAACTCTGCCTCCAAAAGATAAAACAAAACAAAAAAAAATTATTGACTTTAAAAGCCTTTTATGTGTCAAGAGATAATACTTTTTCTTTATTGACTTTTCTACCATCAGGGCTCTGTTAAACATGCCACAGCTCAAATACATGTTCATCTAAAACCATATTCAATGTCACAGGGCACCTTTAACTCCACTTTCCCCACCCCCCCAAGCAGAGAGTCACAGGAAATTGAGTTATCTTAATCCATCATGTCCATGTTCCTCCTCTCTCTATATTGTTAACACTGGCTTTGGACTTCTTCACTTACAGATGATTTCTTCTTCTGTCCAGTCTACCCTTAGTTTGGATGGCTTTCTGGATTTTCTCTTTTGCCCATTCTTGCCCTGAATAGTGAGCACATTTGCATGTAACGGCTCAGATTACTTGACTCTGGGACCAGATCCTAGGACCCCCCTATGTAGCCAGGAGATGACCGCAGGCAAATCTTGCTATTGATTCATGCATATTATCTTCCACTGTCACTGTCCACTCATTTCAACCCTGTTAGATTCCAGGAATCCACTCTGCCTGTGAACACTGACTACTAACAACAGTTTTCACCATCCAAATGGATTTTAAATCAGCCCTGCTTATCTGCACCACCCACACCAAACTGCAGCAATGTCAGAATCCCTTTAGCACTCAATTGTCTTCATTTATTTGCTCATTCCTTCTCTCTACAAGATTGTGATTCCCCTGAGGAGAAGACAGCAACTGTTTCAGCATTGTGTCAAGCCCCATACCTCACTCTGTGCATACCATATTATTTATGGCCAATAACTGACAAATAAAGAGAATGTTCTCTCCTTTGCCTGGCTCAGTTAAAAAAAAAAAAAAGCACAACTCTTATTATCATTTGGAAACCTTTGTGGGTTTACAATATAAAGTGTGTAACTTGTAAATTGGTCCTATTTCAGAAATTACTTCTGCTTTGGTATGAAACAGAAACCCATCAACCATCTGTGAGGTGGAGTCATCAAGGCGCTGTGTTGGGTGGGGTCCAATGAGTATGGTGAAGGGACTGTGTGAATACCTTCTAGGAGCAGGTGGCATGGAAAAAATGCTGGAGGGAAGAAGAAGACAAGAAGATAGCACTGCTGTGGCTTTGTCAAGATTCTAAATAGAAAAAGGTTACTTGGGATATTATTCCATGATTTTACTTATTTATTTGCAATTGTCTCCCATGTCATGCTGTGCTGTTCTTACCCACTCCCTCCCTCTCCCCTCCACCCCACAGTGACTTTGCTGTTTTGTACCTTCCCTGTAGAATCTCTGCAGGGTGGGCGAAGACCAAGGCTGAAAGAGGAAGCATATTTTAATGAGAATAACAGCAGTCCAGATTAAAATAATATTCACTATGGTGTGAATGACTAAGAGAATTTTTAATTCCTCTGTTATTTGCATTTTGAAGTTTTGCCCCATGGCAAATTATACCAATTCCTGCTTTCCATTGCTTCCTTTCCCCACATTTATACTCCACATCCTGTGTTTAGATGAAAAAAAGATCTGACACATCTAAGTGCCCTTCACAACATTTAGTGATGAATCAACACTTTTGCATAAAGGTGAGTGTGGGTTCTGTGGCAACGGGATTCTGTGAGCTGGACATTCTGATGGGTGACTGTGTTTAGAAGTCAGGAATGCATAGTATGTGGGAAAACTTTTCTGCTCGGATCCCCTTTTGGTTTCCATTTCAGTCTTTGCAGCTTAAAAAAATAATCCGATGAAAATCTTTGGTGGGGAATGTAGGCTTCAAACAAGTTTTCTTTATTCTTTTGTGATTCTAGAAATTTGATTATATCAATTAGGTAAGGTTTATGTTTCCTAACTGTCTCCAGGGAGTTTCATGTTTTACTCTTTGGTAATTCCCATAAAGTTATGAGTGTGAACCAGCCTCAGACATCAGAGCACATTGCCAGCTTCCCTGAAGAAATAAGAAAGGAACATTTTTGGGGGTTAATAATATGTGACATAAAGGAATATATGAACTGTAATAGTATTATCCTACATTATTCTCTTTTATAAATGGTGTGAAATGTGTAAAATATTACATAGTATATTTATGTAGTTATGTTATATATACAAAAATTTGTATTTAGAATTAAATATGTATATGTATACCTGAGCAATAATATAACACATATTATATATTTGTATAGTGTGTATATTCTAAATATTGTGTTTATTTACATGTTATATAATATGATGTATGTCTGTATATGAATGTGTGTCATGTAGATAAATTAGAATATAATTATATCTGAATCACAATGATTATGTTACATTAGAAGTATGAATATGAATTATTTGAAGCCCTGCAATGAGCTGCATCCTCCAACTCCTCTTTCCAATGAAACTTGTGCTACGGAAGGGCACAGCCTGAACAGTGGTATGAGTGCATTTGTCCCCAGCTGCCTCAGCCCTCAGTCCTCTGCCTTTATCCCATTGGGAAGTTGGATTACAGCGTGGGTTGGTGTATGACTGTCTCTTATTGACACACTCTTCCTTGCTCAACTGTTCTTCCTCTGTGGTCTAAAACAGCAGGTTCCCTGCTGTAGCTATATCATTGCTATTATTTTTGAATATGTCTTTGTATGGCCTCAAGGGCTTGCTGCATGCCGATGCCAAGATGAGAAAGGCATAACCCTTGTCTTTCTGGGGCTCCTACTCTACAACCATGTGATATAATGCTGAGTTCCAATTTAGTAGTTCTCCACAAAGGGCCTTTATGTGCAGATGTATTGAAATATAAGATAATTACATGACACAGTTCTATGCAAGTTATTCTAATTAAATATCTAGGAACTAAATCTTTTCAAAATTACTGTAATGAGAAGATAAAGCACATCTTTTTTTTTTTTTTTTTTTTTTTTTTTTTTTTTTTAAAGAGAGAATTTTTTTAATATTTATTTTTTAGTTCTCGGCGGACACAACATCTTTGTTGGTATGTGGTGCTGAGGATCGAACCTGGGCCGCACGCATGCCAGGCGAGCACGGTACCGCTTGAGCCACATCCCCAGCCCAAAGCACATCTTATAAATGAAAAATAGACATTTTAGCCTGTGAAGAAAACAATAACAAAAAAATGTACTTTTCTGACAATGATTGGTGAGTTTCTGAATATCTTGAGCCTATGTTATTAAAGTTGAATAGTAAGACAATATATCTTCATAAGTCCTTGTGTACTTTGATTTTATAAATAACCATGTTATTGATCAAATGTGGTTTCCTTTTTCTAGGAAAATAAAAGGCCTTTAAAAATCTCATATAGCTTATTGGTGATCAAAGGCCTTGTACAAAGTAGTGTTCTGATAAAGAAAGTGAGAATAAATCAGGAACGTATGGATTACTTTAACTCCAAATATATGGACTTTTTAAGAAGTTATGGGAAAAAAAGCCTCTTGATTTGGAGTATGAAACAAATCTGAAAAAGACACAAAAATGGTTAGTATTAGAAAAGCTTTATATTTTGACCCTGCTAGAATTTGAATTGTTTTCCAATTCATAAATATCTAGGACTATTCTAGAAATATACAGGCAAGTCCTGGATGACTGATTCATGTTAAAAATGTAGTTGTGCATGAAATTTGCAGAATGATCCCCAAAGTCATCCATTGCACAGTTTTACACATATTACCCTGAATAATATGGAATCTCCAATATATATTTTGGAAAACCTTTTTTCCAGTAGCTGGAGGAGTATACAGAGAGTGCACATATGGCGTGTATGTGTTTGTGTGTATAATATCTTTACCAACATGTTTTTGGAAGGGCATTTACATTTCAATAATACATTCTTCTATCACTTTTTATGATATAATTGTATTAATTTCATTTGCTTGTACAATGTTATCCAAGTTTTGCTTGGTTAGTACGTGTACTAGCCTTCTGGAGAGCGAAGTGTGCTCACCTGAGCCTTCAGAAGAGTACAAAGGAAGAGACTTGGCCCATTCTCCCTCCCGTGCAGGGACAGTGGCATTTTTGTGGTTTTCTCTAATCTTTGCACTTCTCTCATTCACACATAGCCTGTGTGGGAGATTTCCAAGTTTTCTAAAAGAGCAGTGAGTCTCCTTTATACCTGCAAAAGTGCCTCAGGTGAGAGTGATGATACAGTGCTCTGTGAGTTTCCCTGGAATGGAAATGTATCATCCTTCTTTTCTGCATCTTCTCCTAGGCAGGAGGAAGACACTGTGAAGCTCCAGGGTGTGACTTGAGATGATTTAGAAAACAGACCAAAAGTAGGGAAGCAGCATAGTGGTGGGTGGTCCTCTAGCTGAAGTGGTAACCCGAGTACAGCCAGCAGGAGGGACCAGGTAATCAGAAGATGGTTCCATACATAAAGCCTCCTGGCTTAAGTCTCTTATAACCTCCAAAAGCCTTACACTTCAGCACTGTACTCAGAGTTGTCCCTAAACCTCAAGGAATTACGTTTTTGGTTTTAGTTGGGCCTCACTTCTCTCCAGGGGAGGCATGTGGGCATGTGCACCTGGGGCAGAATGGAACACAGAATTAGACAAGTCATTGCCTCTGGTCCCCAGAGCCAGCTGCCTCTCCCTGCATGTGGCTTCTCTGAGAGCCACAGCTTATCTGCAGCCCATGATCTTCAGAGTGGCTGGTAATGGTGAGGATAGGATGAATTACTTGCCACACTCCAGTAGAAACTTCTCTGTGCAGATTCTCCACCGGCATGAATATTTTTCTTTGGTTAATAAAGTATAATACAAACTTCTCGAGTGATAACTTCTTTTTTTTTTCCTTTTTTTGGATAACACCAGACATTAATCAATGTTGCTCATGCCATGAATATAATTCTTTCCCATGAACGCTATGAAGTTTCTGATCTTATGACATTGTTTTGGAATTTATGAAACATCTGTCTCATTCTGTTCTGACCAGAGAATACAGAGGGGCACAATTATTGCTTTATTCCTGTAAACGGGCCAGTGGCACAAGTTTTTTAGATACCAGCAACAGGAAACCACAACTTTGCTTCCCACCTACAAATCTTGATCTATGTTAATCACATCTTCCACTCCAGGGGAAGAGACAATGCTCTCCAAGTCTCTAAAGCTTGTGTGAATTCTAGCAGAAGAACCTCAGAGGAAAATCTCAGAACTTCACAGCAACCATATCAATTGCAGAGTGGCAGTTGGGCCAAGCTTCTCTCCAGGGGAGGCATGTGGGCATGTGTATGGCCAGGGAATTCCTGGACCTGAGCTTCTGCCGCCACCCTCCACAACAGCCTTGTTTCAACATACTGTAAATAAAATGGTTGAAAATGGAACAATGCATCAAAGATTTGGTGCTATTTGACCAACTGGTCTCTAGATACTCAGTTATGCTGACCCTCCTCAAAAGGAAATGGTACAGAGAGTGATGTTGACTGCCTTTTCTTTTCTATTCTGTTTATTAATCTACATGGTGCTATTGGAGCTCAAGAGCAAATCACAGTGATTTAAAAAAAAAATTTTTTTTTGTCCTTCCATCCAGTATAACACTCTTGGACCTGTGAGAGCACAGAGGAAATCTGCTCATCTGTGGACGTTCCTAGCCATGTCATTGGCTTCTGGCATTGTGACCTCTCTGCTATACCGGATGCTATCAAATGTGTTGTTTTCCCTAGGATAGACACCAGTTGTCTATTTACACTGAAGGATTATTTTACTTTACAGTTCACATAAAAACAAAAACAGAAACAAAATCTTCCCATATTGTATAAGCCTTCCTGACCAGCAGCCAGTAGGGCACAATGGTACTGTGTATCCCCAGCTAAATGATCACTTTAGTGTTAGGTTGGTAGAACTTCATCCATTAGAGCCTTACAATGACAGCTGAACTCAACATATCCAATGACAGTCATGGGACATTAAGAAAACCAGAAGTTGTCCACCTTAATACAATCTGCTGGCCAAAACCACAGTATGGAAGCTGCAGGAATCTTTTTTTTATCATTTCCTCTGCCTCTTTGGAGAAATAAAAAAGGAAAAGGGAACTAGTTGTGATTAAGTAGGAAAGAAGTTACAAATACAGGCTTTCAGGAACTTTCAACCTTTCATGTGATTTTTTTTTTTTTTTGGAATACCAAGTCATAAAGGCCAATTCAGATTTAAACATCTGTGAGTTATGACCTGGAAAAATAGGCCAAGAGATAAACATGACAGAGGAGTAACCCCTCCCCCCAAAGAGAGAGAGAGACAGAGAGAGAGACAGAGAGAGAGAGAGAGAGAGAAGCCCCCCTGCCAGACTGGAGTTAAATGTCATCCAGAAGAGAATGTTCAAAGTGCTCCCTAGCAAAGTGGGACCAGCATGGATGCAAGTAAATTCCTAGATATAGTGGTCTTAAAAAAGACATAGCTATAAAACAATGTATGAGTTTACACAATAATAATTATAAGAAGTAAACAGTCCTCTAGCACACCATTGACAATATTTGTCTAAAAGTCTAATTGCTATTTGCATAGAAATTTCCATATTATTGGTGGTGTGCTGATGCACAGGAGTGCACGTGT
Source organism: Urocitellus parryii (assembly GCF_045843805.1). NCBI lineage: Eukaryota > Metazoa > Chordata > Mammalia > Rodentia > Sciuridae > Urocitellus > Urocitellus parryii. The sequence continues at coordinate 205,637,358 of NC_135531.1, forward strand.
CCTCCTTCCTCTCTTGACTTTTCCACTTGCCCTGAAGATTTGTTTGGAAAGACAATAATCAAAGGTTAAAGGATTCTCCTGGGTGTGGTGGCACACACCTATATACCACTGGCTCAGGAGGCTGATGCAGAAGTATTGCAGGTTCAAAGCCAGCCTCAGCAACTTAGTGAGGCTGTTAACAACCTAGTGAGACCCTGTTTAAAAAAAAAAATTAAAAAGCTGGGGATGTGGTTCAGTGGTTGAGCACCCTTGGGTCCAGTCCCTTTTACCAAAAAAAAAAAAAAAAACAGTTAAAAGATTCTGGACATATCTTTAATTTTATTTCCTTTGAGTTACATTGATACTATTTTTAAATTAAACATTTTATTTCAATAAAAAATATAAAATTGTACATGTTAATAGGGCACCATGTGGCATTTTGATAGATATATTTATTGTACAAAATTTAAAATAAGATTAAACACATCTACTTGCTCAAAATTTTATCATTGCTTTATTGTAGTATCTTGAACATTGTTTCTTCTGGCTTTCTGAAATATTTGGTACATTACTGATATCTGTAGTCACCCTACTATGCTGTAGCACCCCAGAACTTCTTACTCTGATCTAACTTTAATTTAGTACCCATGGATAAACCTTGCCTTGAGCCTCCCTCCCCTTACTCCTGGTGCTATTTTTAATAGACTAGAACCTGAAATATTTCTCCATTTGTTTATTATATAGACACCCTTATATTGCAAAGAAAGGTTTTTAATCTTTCCCCTGGTAAATCACGATTTACCAATATTTAACCAGACCAGTTGTCAATCATGTCTCCTTATTCTGAACCTATGAAAATGCCTTTCTTCTCCATCAAACTTCTCCCTCTCTTCCTTGACAACCTCAAGACACCAAGAAAATGTTGACACATCAAGTACATAAGACCTGGAAGAAACTCTAGCATGATTTTAAGAGGATAGTAAACCTTCATAAGGCCATCTACCTTGTCAAGTTGTGAGTATACAGGTTGATGGGAGCCCTCAACTCCTAGAAGAGAAACAATCCAAAGTAGCTTAGAAATACTATTCAAAGCAGATAGACAATGACCATTAGGGCAAAATACCCAGGATGGAGTCCAGTCTAATTGGCTAGTCAAACCTACATTCATTCACTCAAAGGACCATTCCCAGGAAGGAAAATTAGCATCTGTTTTTTAAAAAAAAAATTTTTTTGTAGATGGGCACAATATCTTTATTTATTTTTATGTGGTGCTGAGGTTCGAACCAGTGTCTCACACACTCGAGGCAAGCACTTCACCACTGAGCTACAGCCCCAGTCCAGGAATTAACATCTTTTATTGCCAGTGATGGTTTAGGAAGTCAGACCTGCCTGAAAAATTAGAAAATTGAATTATTATTCATTAAAACTCACCAAGACTATGTATACCTCTGGGCTATTTTTTAGTTTAATGCAAATGCTTTATCATACACACACACACACACACACACACACACACACATATATATGTATATGTATAAATACATTTTTTTTAAGTTCCAAAAGTTAACTCTAGCTATGTGTACTTTTTGTCACTTCTCTCATAAAACCCCTCAGGAAAAGCTACATTTTAAGACTCTTTTATGTAGTATGACATCACACAAAATAAACCAAAGCAGATTTTGTGAGCATACTACACATGGCAACACATGCCAAGATATGGCTGGTGTCCAACATAGTTCTGCTTCAAACATTTAGTCAGAGGAGAAAAGACATTAAAATGATCTTTTTTTTTTAAGCTAGAGATTTTCACATGAAACAGGTAATCATCACCAAATCACAGTGTTTTGTTTCCCATTTGGCCCTGCTGGGTTTTTAGCACTTTTTTTTTTTTTTTTTTTTTTGGTCAGACTTTCTGTATTTCCTGTGCAGGATATAAGACAGCTAACAGCAACATTCCTCACTCACATTACTCACACAAGGTCTTGTGATGAACAATAACAGAAGTCACACTATAAACAAAAAATAAGTCTATGATCCTCAAAACCATGGATTGTAATTATTTTATACAAGTAAAACATTGCAAAAGTGTATGCTCATATCTCTAGTGTACAACAGCACTTGTAACCAAAAGCATTCTTTCCATATGAGAAGTATGTGAAATGTAAATATTCTACTTTCATTTTCTCCTGATCCTGGGGAAGACTTTGAGGGTAACAGGAATCTTTAGACATGAAATTTCTAGATGTGAGGTGGGAATACTGAGTCCTTTGTAGCCCCCAATTTATCACTAGCTTCACTGCTTTGGGGTTCAATTTCCTTATCTAAAATTAAGTACTATGCAAAAGGCAACATCTAAGATTGTTTTGCTCTAAAATTGGGGAGTATATGATTCTTTCAAGACTTCCTTTTGAATTTTATGTATATGTGACAACCTTCTCCCTAAAAGAAGTGCAAGTTTGTTTTGCACACTATGTTGCTTACCTATATGCATTGACCTCAGTACCATGGTTCTTACCAATTCCCCCCTGGAAATGGTGTGTTTGGTGATGCCATGCAGGGCATTGCTACATAAAGTAGTGTTTCCAATTGTTACATAAAGTAGTGCCATTGATAAGCAGCCACAGACCCACGAAACTTTGGCAGCATTTACTGTCCTTCAAGTTAGACTTATGATTTCTTAGAACTGAAACTGATGGTAAATAGTTCACAGTTCAATTAGAAAGAGTAAGATAATTTTTACAAGATATATGTCCTCTGTCATTTACACCTCTGAATAACTGAGCAGTGCCTAATTTGAAAGCAAATATTATTTTAATAGCTCACTTTATTTACACCACACCTCCAAGATACAGATTACTGGGCAAAGCCTTATTGGTGGGGGTTAGGACATTATAGCCCGAAATATCCCCTCATTAAAACACATCCTCCTTAACATACCTTCTTAGTTTAAGCCTTATTTTTAAAGGAGGTGAACTTTATTTTATTTCTTTTAAATGTCATCATCATTTAAATGGAATATGCTTAGGTATGCGAGGAAGAGAGAGAATGAAAGCGTAGAAGCTCTGTTAAAGAAAGATCAAGTGAAATTGAAGAAAGAAAAACAAATTCATCATAATTTGAGTCAAAACCCTATATGTATTTTTTAAAAATGGATTACTTCCATTTTTAAAAAATTTATTCCACTCAAGCAATTATTTTTTCTAGTCATGTGGTTTATGTTATACAAACTAGCTAAGTAAGAAATTAAGACTCCCAGTTATGTATGGTGGGATGGACTCTGACTGCCAGAGATGATAACATTGAGAAGGCATCAGTGGTGTTGGCCAGAGCCAGCTCTGATTGTAATGTAGGTTAGTCAGCCGTCAAGAGTTGGGCTGGGAAGGACAGTAAAGGGCGATAACTTACTGGAAGGAAATCAGACAGGTGCATCAAAGAGAGTCCATAGGTCACAGGCCTGAGGTAATAGAGAACTTTATTGAAGCAGGAAGAATGAACTGGTACCAGGAAGCTCTACTACCAGTCAAGAAGCAAGAAAGCTAAGCCATAAAGATCCCTGCTGCAGAGATATCCAAAGTCAAGTTGGTAGGAAAGTGGGTTTTTCAAAGCTAACTTGGGGGGAAGTTGGAATAAAACTTCACTGTTTTAAAAGCTCTATTTTCAAAGGCTTTTGGAGAAAGGGAAATTTTTAAAGGGTAAAGGGATACATTGGGACAAATGATGAAATTTTATGGGTTTTTAACTTCTTCTGCATCCCTGGAGTTGTATGTCAAGGGAGTGAGACTTCTAGAATCCAGCATCTGCATCTTTCAATTTCAGAGAGTGGGGGCTTCCAAGTTCAGTCTTTAAAAACAAACTCAACTCTATAAGGCCAATGTCAGCCTCCCTGGGGTGACGGACTCATTTGGTCTGTCTTGAACATCTGTATTCACTGTCTTTCTAATAAACTCCTGCCTACTACTATATGCAACTCAACTAGGATTCCTCCTGTGGTATTGCAAGAACAGGTGCCTGAGAACCCTGTAGCTGATTCAGGTCGACAGCAGGTCTTACTCAACGACACTGTCTGCTATGAAGACAGTTGTTAAATATTCCAGACTCTTGCAAGCCATTGTTGAACTATTGGTAACTTGAACATAGTCATAATGGGATTGTTTACACCATTGACATTGACAAAAACTATAGATCAGAATTTTTTCCTTTCTTCTTTTTTCCTCAGAGAGCCAATTACCATCATGTCACTGAATAAAAAGTCCATGAGGTCTTCCAGCAGGGACATCAGGAAGGCAAGAATAGCAGACAGGAGTTACAATATGAATTAGAGTTGAGGAAACAGATACTTAAGAGGACTGAAGAAAACAAAGGAAACCTCAGAGGGGGAAGATGTGCCCCATCATCAAAAAAAGAGATTTCCCAGTGCAAAAAGTCCTGCAAAGATTTAATGAATTTGAGAATTCCACTATCTGTGAAAGCAGAAGGACAGATGGGACTGAAAGTGGGAAGAAAGTTTGAAAGTCTATTAGAGAAAATGAATGCTACCACATCTGACCAGGTGATCACTTCTTCCATAACCCAAAGAAGAGAGGAGAATTTAAATACACAAGTTAAACTGTGGTACATCAGGGAACCTGAGAGTTAGTCATATTAGATTCAGGGAAATAGAGAAAAACTAACTTTCTAAATGGAGAAACTGAAGCTCTCTTGTCCCATTTAATTAGCAGGATACTAGCAACCAGGTTCCTAATCTCTAATGTAAGATTGGAGGACTAAAGTCTGCAAATACAATCCTAAGGCATGCAGAATGGTTAGTGATGTTGGCAATTGAGAATCTCCCTTTAAGGGTCTCATCCCCACCTGTTTGCACTTGGTAAAGCCCATTAGCCTATAAGCTTTACCTGGGTCAAAACCAAAGTTTATAATTGTCAACTTACTCTTAAAATCTTTACAACTAACACATCAATTGACAATCATGATTCAATAAATATCTTCAGAAAAACTTGGATCAAAGGCAATGACCAAAACAACAAAGAAAGAAATCTGGTAGAGAGTTAGGAAAATCTTTAAAAATGAATTAATACTCTCAGGCATATAAAATAAGTCATTACATCCATGAAACAGAGAATCATGTGAAAAAAAAAGAAAAAGATCTTTGTAATTAAAAATATGTTGACTTAAAAAGTTCATGGGAAACTTGAAAAACAAACTTGAGGACAAGTCTTAGAAAGTAGGACAAGATAAAGAAAGAAAATAAGAGATAAAAGCTAAGAATGATACACACTAAGGTCCAATTTCTAAATAATGTTAGTTCTTAAAAGGGAGAACAAAACAGAAGTGGAAAATTGTTAAACAAATGATATGAGAATGTTTTCCAGAGTGGAAATGAACAGATTTTTATATAAATAGGCTCCTGGGGTTTTAGAAAAATGGATTTAAAACATTCAAATAAGGACATTTGAATGCCAAACACTAGGATGCCAGGAATAAAAGAGTCACTAGAAAAGATGGAAAATGAAAAAGAGACATAAGGAAATGGAAAATAATAGGCCAATTCCTTTGAAAATCTGAAAGAAAATGATTTCTAAGTTAAAGTTCAATTGCAAGAAAATTTAACAAAATCGTGTTATGTTTAAACATTAGGTATTCCCCAAAACTCATACATGAGACAATACGCGAAAGTTTAGAGGTGAAGTAATCAGGCTACAAGAACTTTAACCCAATCAGTGAATTAGTTCCCTAATAGGGAGTGATAACTGAAGGCAGGTAAGGCATGCCTGGAGGAGGTGGCTTCCTGGGGGGTGTGCCTTTGGATTTATATTTTGCGAACTGAGCTGAGCTTTCTCTCTCTACTTCCTGATGTGATGTCCTAAACTACTTTCCTCTGCCACACTTTTCTGCCATGATGTTTTGCCTCATCTTGAGCCCAGAGGAATGGAGCCAGTCTTCTATGGACTGAGACCTCTGAAACCATGAGCCCCCAGATAAACTTTTCCTCCTGAAATTGTTCTTGTCACCACAGTGAAAAAAACTGACTAAAATAACCTGTGTGAAATTAGAAAATAGTTTCAGATAGTAATACTAATAAATATTTTCAACTGAAGGATTTAAAAACATCTCTCCCACATTCTATGCCTTAAGTGCTACTGGAGGATGTGCTTCTATGTAATGAGGAAATAATGCAGGAAAGAGGAAGCTAGAGGTATCAGGGAGCAGATACTGAGAAACAGAAAAGAAAAGGGAATTCCCAGGATATTGAGGAAGAAAAGTCCCAGAATAACAGCTGCCTGCAGGCTAATAAAAAGACTAGACCAGATTGGAAGGGAGGTTGCAGGGTTCCAGAGGGAATTACCAATATGTTGAAATGCCTAATATACTTTTTTTTCCCCAGAAAGTTTAAGGATGAGTTAGATATTTATACATAAAAATTAAGTAAATGTAAAAATTAGGTTATGCTTAATTCTAGAACAAGAAAGTTATAAAAATAATAATTATAATTAATAATCTGATTCATTTGTAACTAATATTTCCATTGTAACATGGATTTGCTTCAATCAAAAAATAGTAAAGCTGGGCACAGTGGCGCATGACTATAATCCCAGAGGCTCAGGAGGCTGAGACTGGAGAATTGCAAGTTCAAAGTCAGCCTCAGCAACTGTGAGGCACTAAGCAACTCAGTGAGACCTTGTCTCTAATAAAATCCAAAGTAGGGCTGGGGATGTGGCTCAGTGCTTAAATGCTCCTGAAGTCAATCCATGGTACCCCCTGTCCCACCAAAATAAGTAGTAAAGAATAAAAGTAAGTGCCTCTGCTTCTTTGTTGGGGTGAAAAATCACGTACTTTGAGGAAACTGCATTTTTTATTTTCACAGTAGTAAATCAATAGTTAAATCAATAGTTAACATCTACAACTGACTGGATTCTTGATTCCATATACACATAACTGATAAATATGTAATAGTTTGTTTAAAAAAACACAATTCTTTAGATAAATATAAACAAATTTCATTACTTTTGACAATAGCATTTTGACATTATTTGTACAATTTAGACATTTTTTAAAAAACTGAAAGTCATGACTGATTTTATTCCTGGCTAAAAAATAAGATGAGGTTACTTCCAATGTGGTCAAGCACTTTGAGTCACAAAAACAGTATTTTCAGATTATCTCTGAGATTAAAAATTTCTAAGAAATTGATTTGTTGTACATGAACATAGAAGTCCTGTCCTGCTGTATTAGTCTGGTATTGCTGGATAACAAATCACCACAAACTGAAGTACCAGGAACAACAACTTTCGTTATCTCAACATCTCTCTGGATCTGGAGTCTTGGCAGAGTCTACGTGAAGTTTCTGCTCAGGTTTTCATGAGGACACAATCATGGTGTTGCTAGGGCTACAGTTTCATCTGAAGCTCAAGGTCCACTTTCAAGGTCATGTGGTTGTTTCCAGAATCCATTTTCTTTTTGCTGTAGAACCGATAGCAACTTTTGTCTTTAAGGTCATCAGGAGAGAGTGTTCTAGCACCTCCTGATTCTTTTTTAATGGACTTGCCTTGTTAATTCATGCCCACTGAGTAGCTCCTTTTTGAATAAACTAAAATCAGCCAAATTGGTTGATGATATTGCATACTTCCTCCCCTTGCCATATAAAGTAACCAAATTGCAGGGGTAGCTTTCCATTATGAACACAGGTTCTCTCCACTCTTAACAGGAGGAGCATGAACAGGACTACAGGTTATATAGACCAAGGGTTAAGGATCCGTGAACCATCTTAGAATTCTTCCCAGCAAACTTGGTTTTAGATTAGCTTATCCACAGCTAATCTGCTCAAAGTCAGTTTTAGAACTTGGAAGCCCTCCCACAAAATATCCTACAATGGATCACTTCTATTTGCACTCCATTATCCTTGTCATTATGTAATGAGAACCTTATTCTCAATTTGAATTTATATCCACAAATCTCTTTGAAAATTGAGGGGAAAAATTCAGAGTATCCAAATCCTCAAAGTCAACTGTGTGTTGGGTTGATTTCTTCAAGATCTGCCTAATCAAGTTTAATTCTTTTTAAAATGTTATTCTACAATCCCTCCGTGTCCTTCCCCAACCAAATAAAACAGCTGTCCCCCAAAAGCTGAAGACTCCATCTCTATGTTTTGTCTGAAACAGCTTTCCAAAAGACCCTTTGGGAATGAAGTGTGCATGCTGGGGACTTTTCATTTCTGCAAGTGCAAGTAGTTCATTCAAATTCAATAGAAACAATTTGTTTTTGTATATAAGAAATGACTGACAAGACCTGCATTAATGCTGAAATCCATTGTTTTTATACAAATATCACAGCAAGTCCTATGTTTTCCCTCATTGGAGGTACAGAACTGCCAGTATTATTTCCTATTTGAGCATTAAAAAAGTCAATTTTCTTAGACTATTGGAGCAATAATTTTGAAGTATTGTTATTCTTTAGCAACAGTGACAGGAAAAAATAATAGATACAGAAAGAAAAATAAAAGTTTGGAGGATTTATAGGCCTTGAATGGTACCTTGAATGAATCCAGAATGCATTTTTCAATATATACAGACTATTTATCAATGAGAAAGAGGGGGAGAGAGGTAACAAACAAAGAGACAAAGAAAGAGAGAAAAACAAAGAACCAAAAAGAGATTGTTGCTGAAATTCAGTTATTGGAACTTACAATCTATATATTTATAAAACAAATTGAGACATATGTACACATAGTTAATATATTAGGGAAACTTTTAATTTCAAATAAATTCTTTTTGGAATGCAAAACCTTGCCTTTTGTCCTATTTTGTTTTTGGAAATTTTATAGGATATTTTAAAATAAGTTATACTAATAAATATTTTAACTCTATACTGAGTGATTTATTAAAGAAGATCCCAGTTTAGGAATTAGGATCTTCCAGCTCCAATGAGTGGAAATATACCAATCCTCCAAAAAGACACCACTTTTCCAAAGGGGAAATGATGATGAATGATTTCAGTGATTCTTAGTTTGTTCTTCAAATGTTTTGTGAGAAAAGGTAAATGAAGGATGGAAAGAAATTGCCTTTATGAGTCCTGAAGAGTGTTGTCAGACTAATTTTGTATTTTTTTTTTATTTCTTAGTTTTGTAAAACTAACTGAAAGTATGTTGATAAAATGAACTGGAGTCTAGTCATCTATGTTACACTTTAGATATGTCAATAGTCACCATCACTGTCACTTAAACTTGAAGTTTAGCCCAAATGTCACGTTTTAAGCCCTATCATTCACTAAATAGCTTTATTGATTTTTTTTTCATTTAAAAATAATTTACTGTGTTGTAAGTATGTTTGAATTCCTCTAATCCAGATTATAGGAATTTTCTCTTTTATTTAGGGTAATTCATTTGAAAGACTATTTTTTTTGCTAGGTTTCTTTATTCTTCATAATATTTCTTTTTATGATTTTAGCATGCTAAAATTATACATTTAATCAAGAATATAAGTGATAAGGTTTTAGAGGAAGTATGTTCAGCATTAAATAATAACATCTTCAAAATAAGATCATTTTGAATTGTTTAACCATTATTAGTAAAACTACCATAATATTAATCCCTATAGAAAGATCTTTTTCCATTTAGCCAAAGTATATTCCTTTTATTTACTTGAGTATTAAATAATCATACTAAGGTACATACATTGAGCATTTAGTGTCCACATAAAGAGCTAAATGAAGAAAAAATAAATGCACAGCAATGGTAAATAACGAATTCAAAATAGTAATGATTCTTGGCAAGGAAGTAAATTGATTTAATTGGCTGGGTACAAGTGACACTTTTTTTTCATAAATGAATATTCTTTATAATACTGAATTTTGTAAATATTCTAACATTCCAAACTAAACTTTTTGTAAACATAAATACAAAATGAGTAAAGAGCATGAAATTTAGAGTTGCTCAGATTTTGATACACTCCAGTGGGATAGTCTGAACTAGAACTAGAGAGATGGATTCACATTTGGAAACCTGGAAGCACAAAAATTGAATTTATGGAGGTGAAATAGGGAAGTAGAGTCTGTCTATCTGTCTGTCTCTCAATCTGTCTGTCTTTCTCGCTCTCCAGCATCTTGAGCTTGGTTTTCAGAAAGGATGAATTCTCTAGATAGTGAGTAGTATAACATATACCTTCTATGGTAAATAAATCCCGAGCTACAAGCTACAAAGAAGAGGGAGTTAATTACTTTTTTTATGTCATTGGTTTTTTGTTTGTTTGTTTGTTTGTTTGTTTAACCTCTGGAATAATCCCTGTAAACCAGGAAGATACATTATGTAGTTTTATGCTAAAGTATGAACTTATTATTATTATTATTATTATTTTGTTACCTTAAAGCGTATTGTAAAATGTTCATTTTCTTACACCCAACATCTACAGGGGCATCAAAGCCCAAACCTAGCCTCCCTATACAGATTGAAGACAACCACACAGTCATCTCATTTAAATAGAATGGCTAATCTAAACTTTTTTACAATAATATTTCTTAATGGTTGTAATCCTTGAAAGTTGTGGACAGAGGACATGTGTGTGAATGTAATAAATTGGTTACACACTTCACAGCACTATTTAAGGAAATGAAGAGTAATCACCATTTTAAGGTGCATAACCATGTTCTGATCCATCTTGTCTGCAAAATAAATGTTTGCATATAATTAATTTAAATTTTATTATGTTGGTAGTGTTGACTCCAATTTTCATAGGCAAATTATCCAGAACTTCTGAATGGAGTGAGCAATTGTGTAGTCAATGTGTTAACACAAAAGCTCAACCAGTCTATTGATGCCAGCAATCTGCTTTTACTGTAAATTAGACAGTCAAAAAATCTATACTTTATACATAAACTGAACAATTGACAAATTGCCATTTCATTCTACCAAGCAGGTACAGACTCAAATAGCGAGAAGAATGATTTTTTTCTATTTGAAAACTGGAATCCCAGAAGAGGTAAAAATGTCGAAGACACCACAATAGCCAGTCCATTTGACCACTTCATATTGTTGCAATAGAGATTATTCCCTGACTAAATGGGTCATGTGATAATATTCATGAGTGTTGTGGAACTGTCAAAAGGATTATGTAATTTTTATTAATTCATTTCTTAATTAGAGGTTAAGAAAAAGCTTCACCAAATGCTCAATTTTATAAAGCAATGCATTAGGCTGTGGTAGAGAATTCTGTGTTAATAATCACATCTCTTAAAATACGGGACTTTACTTAATAAAGTTTTTCTCTCCACCACTATTTTTATGAGAAAAGTCATTTTATGTTCATTCTTAAAAGGACTTCATGCATGAGATTGCCTCTTCACAGAGCATTTATCAAACACAGACAAGCTTATTTTTAATCAACGTTTTAGGAGAGGTAAGTTTAAAAAGCATATAATCCTATACCTAAGAGGCAAGATGAATTTTTAAACTGTAACATTAGAGAAATGTCCCACTAAAGGTCTTCAACTGGAGCTTCTGCCCTTGATGGGTACCCTTATGCAACCTGGCAACAAAGATAGCATCCTCTGGGTAAAATTATGAGATATACTATTGATTTCTTTTAAAAAATAATAAATTGCATCTCCCTAACCTTTTAAAGTAGTTTTATCCTATCTATACTATCTTGACTAATGCCAGCCAGCTCATGCAATTTAGTACTTATCAATACACACATTTTCTTCAAAAAAAATTCTTCAAAGCTTCGTCTTCTTGTGATTATCCAAAGAGAATTATTGGAAACCTGAAGAGCATGGTGAATTTAGGTCAATGTGATTTGTGTATGACTATATGTGATAAAATGATGGGTTTTCATAGTTAATGTAGTGCATGTTGCACAGCTTGTAAATGTTAAAAATAATCTCCTATGAAAGAGATCTTTAGGCAAAGAATTAAATTGTATAAATGTCATATGTCTTCAAAACTTTCCTTTTATCCATTTCCCCTACTCTATTCTCCTCCTTTGTTCATCCATGGTTAAAAACATAGACTGAGTTAAGCAGGCAGGTGTGGATCCTGATTTTAGTCTTCATTCATTTTGAGCAAGTTTCTTTCTTACTTGCAGTTTTTAAAAATGGCTTTCATTTATCATCCTAAATGTATCATCTCACTCTTTTATAAGTTAGAAATTCAGCACAGGTTGCACAGGGCTAAAAATCAAGGTGCTAGCAGCAAGGCTGTTTTCCTTTCTGGTGGTTCTAAGGCAGAATCATTTTATTGTCTTCCAATTTTTGGAGGCTGCTCCTATTCATTGGCTTGTGGTCTTCTCCCTCTATCTTCAAAGCTAATGCTGCTTCTTTCTGCCCTGCTTCTGGTATTATGTCTTTTTGTTTTGTTGTGTTTGGGGCTTTTTTGGTATGGATTTGAACTGAGGGATGCTAAATTGCTAAGGGTCTCACTTAATATTGAGCTGCCTTTGAACTTGGTGTTATGTCTTTAAGAAAGTTCCTTTACCTTGCTGATTCATCTATAGAATATTGATGATAAAGCTAACATCATAGGGATATTGTGAGAAGTTCCTGCCTTAATATATATGAAATGCTGGGTCCAGTTCTTGCCATGTAGAACACACTAAAGCGGTTCTCTGATTTGTCATCACTCCCATAATTACAAGGACTGAAGCAGGAGAAGCAACTGCAGAGAAAGTTGGCACACTTATAGTTGTATTGTTGCAACCCCTCATCCCACACCATGTGTTTCTTTCCTTATTGATACATCATCACTGAAAAATATCTGCTACAACCCTGCAATTTATATGATTCGTGGACCCTTGGGAGTAATTATCATTTAAATTTCTTATATTTAAATATATTTCTTATATTTAAATATATTTCTTATATTTAAATGACAATTACTTCCATTTAAATATAAGAAATACTTATATTTAAATGAGTGAAATAAATGACATGAAAAATAATGAAATCTTAAAGAATTTTAGGCATTGATGAATCAAATAGCCAATATAAAGCCAATAACTTTATGTTCCCATATTTCTAATTTTTTTTTGTCTATCTGGCTCTCTTGATTGGGAATTATTTCATTGCAATCAATCAATCAATCAATCAATAGAAACTACATAAACTATATCAAGAAAAAAACAATAAAAGAAATGTGCTAGGAGGTATCAATATATCTCACACAACCTGAAGACATTAGTTTTATTCTTTTTTTATGGAAACTGTTATTCTCAACTGTGCATGCTTCATGGGCCAAACGTGACGGTTCCTGTCCTAATGTATGTCAGGGACAAGGGGAGAGTTACTTTGGGGAGCTACTTGTCTGCCACCTTGTAACAAAGCTTTGTAGCTTATGTCATCAATTTATGTAGCTTATGTGTGTAAAAGTAGTTGAAGCCTGTTTATCTTAAAGGGTAAAACAAGGCAATTTAAATGGAGTCTAAATATTACATCTATTTTTAGCATACACTATAATCTGCCTGAGAAGTAAGAAGCTGTAAGCCTTTATTACTCGTAAGCTAGAAATTCTCTTTGTTTTATACACCCGATTTGGGGGGCATAGGAAGTGGTATTAAATTTCTTTTAGTTTTACTATACTATGTGGGTGTGTTTTCTGTAAAGACATCTACATCTACAACTGAATCCATATCTATCTGTATCTGTATCTGGCTGTATTCCTGCATATTTTAGTTTCATCTTTGGGTTTAAAAAATTTGCCTTTTATCAATGAATGCACTTGCTTTCTATTGTTTATCAATGCCAAGTGAAGACTGACTAGGCTTTGGGTCTAAATGATGATTCACCAGTGATTCCCAGGCCAATTCTGCCTCAGGGATCAATCTCTGTTCTAATTACCAGGAACAATCTGCAGAGCTGTAGCTCTCAGACTTCTCAGACACAGAGTGAGGGCAGGTTTTTAAAGAAAAGATTGGGAAAGAGGGAGAAGATTAGAAATTATCATTCTACCATAGTGACTGGTAGACTCAACTTTTCAGTAGGCATGAGAGTCATCTGGATCATTCATTTAAAACAAAAGTCCCTGCACCCCATCTTTTAGACAACATAGTTTTTATTTAAATTGAAAAATTAGCATCACACAGGCTTACTTGGATGAGGTCCATACGCTCTTTTAAACTGTGATAAATAACATGAGTCAAATTAATTTTTTCCATATAAATAGTGAGGTTTTTTTTTTCTGTGTTCTATGGAACTAATGAAATGGGAGTGACAATTCTTTACATAAAAATGATGTATGACAGGGCTGGGGATGTGGCTCAAGTGGTAGCGCACTCACCTGGCGTACGTGCGGCCAGGGTTCTATCCTAAGCACCACATACAAACAAAGATGTGTGTCCGCCAAAAAACTAAAAAAATAAATATTAAAAATTCTCTCTCTCTCTCTAAAAAAATTATATATGACATTTGATTAAATTGAATTGAATCAAATAGGTTCACTGTGATTTGATTACTTCTGCTGATTATTATTATTTAAAATGTAAAGCATCTTTGAATAAAATATTTTTTGAAACTTCAAGTTTCCTTTATTGTAACCTGAGAGCAACAGTGAATTACATCTAGCTGTAGAGAATACACTAAATTAATGTTTCTTGTGGATGCTTGTTTGTGTCATCATGGTATGACAGCTTGAAAATATTACTTGAAAAATAGTACCCACTTATTATGAAAGACGCAAAAAGTGAATTATTAGTTTTATATATTTCTGAGAAACAAACCTAATTCTAGAATTAATAATGGTGATCACCTACATAAAGAACTAAAGAGATTCAGTAAAGCAAATGTTAAAGTTATATATTTGTTTGGCAAGATTTAACTATGACTAGTAATTACCTTTCAATGTATTAATAAATTGTATAATGTCATGCAGTTAGAAAGTGATAGAACCAGAAGGCAAACCCAATCTGTTTACAAAGCTCAGGAACATTTCAGCCCACTAAGCTGCTTGCTCAGATCTTATTTCCCCTTTTACTAACCCCTCTAAAATTTTTCCCTTAGAAAATATCAGAGTACCCATTTATAACATAGCTAATTATTACATCAAGTTTTGATAAGTCTAGATTCAAATATTTATGCCCTGAAACATCACATGTGGCTATACCTAGTTGGCTTTGGCCAAGTTGCTTCTCTAAGCCACAGACTCATCAGCTGAAAAAGGGATGATAATAGGATCAGTCTCTTCAGGAATTCTGTTGGGATCAAATGGTTTTACATATGTAAAGTTTTTGGCACAGAAACTGGCAAGAAAGAAGCATTCAATAAATTTTAGTCATTGCTTTGCAATTTACAGAAGATGGACAATTAATTTTTAGTAATTAGATATTCAACTTATATTCCATCACTACATATGTTTTTACTTCTGGATGAATAACAGAGATTTGATAGAAACCACCTAGTGATGTTATAGAAACTTCACACTGGAGTTATAACAACACTATAATTACTCTAATATATGATTCTTACAGATTTTCCTTTTCTCAGGACAACTAAGAAGACTAATAGATAGATTTGAATTCACAAAACATTTATGTATGTAAAAATATATGCGTATAGTATATTTAATAGTAATGTAGCTTGCAATATCTTGGTGTTTTTCCAGGAATTTGCATGCATACTTTTTTAAGACAACTAGGCACTTTCCCAGTAAAAAGAGTACACATTTCAGAATTACTGTATTCTTTCTTTAAAATATATTTGGCATTTCCATATATCTAATTCTGCAACTTTAACAATTCTACTTTAAATTAAGCTCTGACTTGGTCCTGGATTATTAGGTATAATTGAAGAACCTGTAGAAATTTCTGCTTTCTGGAAGGAAGCACTGTTTGGAATATATGAATACTCATAAGCCTGTTGCACCTTCTGAATCATTTGGACCACTTGACTGTTGGACATATAACTTCTCCCATTTTTGTTCTTTCTTTCTCTCCCAGCACATCTTCTCTGAATTAGTCCTGATCTGTGACTCCTCCGCCTCTCTTTTCCAACATCTGAGATGGTTTCCCTGTTTTTACAACTGCCAATCAGCAGAGCTGGACACTTACATACAGAAAGGCTATGAGGGAAGCTGAACCAGGATCTAGCCAGCTCCCCACTCCCAGACCAGCTCTTAGTGGCTGACAAAGGAAAACTCCTCTCTGCTATGAAAACTATTTTGGAAATGTGCTGTAAACACATCCTTCCCACCTGTACCATTCAGAAATGCATTGAATATTAACTACATTCTGTGTCCTACAGCACTAGGTCTGCTGCTGGCCTCGAAGGTTGTGTTGACAGTGGCTTCCACCAGCAAAGCTGGATTACTACAGGGCAAAGAGTTATCACGAGGACCAATGTGTTTGCACAGGGCAAGTCTAGCGGGAGTCATAAATGTGACTTGCAAGCTCTAAAGTTACCTAAGAAGTGTTAATATTTAAGAGTAAGGCAGATGAGGAATTTGTAACTCAGCAGTTTTACTTTGAACAGACCTCCAGGCAGTTGTGACTTTGTTGAGTAAATTGGCAGCCTGTTTGCTGTTGTTTCCTCTTTTTGAAATTTAACCTCTTGGAAAAACAGTGTTCTGGACTGTTATATGTCTCCACATAGGCCACCAGAGGAGACCACTTAAAATTGTTTTTGATCTGGACTACGAATCCCCTCCAGCAACTTTCTTTCCTCCTTTTAAATCATTTTGACAGAGCATCTTTGCTGGGTGCAATTTCTGTGCCCTTTGAAAACTGGGGACAGAGCTCTTTCAATGGAATATCAGTCCTGGAGTTTCCTTCAACTCACAGTGTACAGGGAGAAAGTTTTGTAAACTTTCATGCCATAAAAGGGTGCTGTTTTAAAGCCAGTTGCACTTGTTTAAATCCATGCAATAACATTCAGATGTCAGACTTTTTCTTTTCTTTTTTAAAAATTCACAAGCCAACTTAGATTTAGCAGTATTTGGAATTGCTAATAGTAATAGAAGTCATAATCATAGTGATTCAAGTCGTTGTAAATAAATGTTTAATAAACCACAGTTTTGTGTTTCTATCTTTTTTTTTTCCTTTCTAACATTGCAAACAGCATTTTGCCATTTGCAAGCATCTTCAAAGAAAAAGTTTGTAGGAAAGGTACAAGCTCTGTAAGGAAATCAGTTCTAGAATATATACACCCTGAATAGGTATCCCCATGTAGCATGTAAGGATCTGGTTATAACAGTCATCATGATGACTCATGATATTCTCTTGAATTCAAATTAGTTTTGAGTTTTCCTCTACCACAAGTAACACTATACAACCAGCCAGAACCTACTTTTTTTGGCTCCCTTTTTTACTGTTGTCCCAAAGGTTAGTTGGAAGAATTCCTTAGAAAGGAGACTTTGAGACAGTCAACCGAGTTGGTAAAGTAATGTTTTGTTTGGAAATATCACAGACTTCTGCTTCAAAGTGCTTAATGAATGGGTATGTGTATGTTTGTACAGCATTATTTTTTTAAGGAAACTTAGAAGACAGGAAACACAAACCTACATATTAAAGAGCCATGCCAAACGAAGAGCTCTGCACTCCTTTATTAAAAAAAAAAAAAAAATCTCTGCCAAGGGTTTGCCAAAGCCCTGTTTTAAATGAACATCACAACTCATAAACAAATTGGGAAATCCTGTGAAAGGATGCCCAGGGTTTCTGTATGTGTTGCCAAGAAATCACTGCCCATTGGGCAGAGATAGGAGAAGAAATCTATTGCAGTGTCTAATAATGAGTATCCAATATCCTGCAGTTCAGACCATGGCTTCAAAGCCATGGTCATCCCTCATTTACAAAGCTTTTATTTCCATAAGTGTTGGGCAAATAGTAGACCAGACAGAGGGAGGATTTTTATAATTTGCAGTTTCTTCTAGAAAAAGTAAAGTCAGTGTTTCTTTTCCAAAGAACATGGAAATATGGATTTCAATGTAGTTTTCTATATAGAGTTAGCTCAGTTTCTTTTCTGAGCAAAGAACCTAGAAAATCCCACCTATCGGAACAACAATTTATGAGCTATTATTTTTAAGGTAATACCAAATGAGCAAAATATCTTTCAAGGCAGAATTTCATTGACTATGATCTAAACACAAAGAACATAATTTTCTAGACAATTGTGATAGGCTCTATACTAACTGCTCTAAGCTCCTTATGATATAGTTAATATTTTGGATCTTTATGAGTTAGGTAAAATAGTTCCCATTTTATGGCATGGTAATAAACTCTTCCAGAGTTCAGGAAATTTGTTTCAAATTATTTTGCTAGCAAAATGGCCGGTCTAGATTTTGAACAGAATTCCATCTTACTCCAAATATTGTACTCTTTATGACTATATTCTAATGATTTCCTTATGTCAAGAATAAGGAGAAGAATCTTGCCTGACCCCAAAAGAGAAGTTAAAAATTCTACTTGTAATTGTATTCAAGTCACTAGTTTTATTATCCATGGAACTAAATTAATATTTATTTGTAGAAAGTCTTTCATATATTTCTTCTTCCTTCACCTCTCATAGTATTGCAACAGCTTAAGTGGCCACTACATTTACCCTTAATCTGACCCCAAACCAACAAATAGGAGGCATGGCTGCTGCAGCCTTCTCTCCCTGGCCCACATCTAGCATCTCCAATGAAATCCAGCACTGTTCTCTAGGAGGCAGTCTCAGACACGTTCCTCATCATCATGTTTCAGGAAAACATTGCTAATTATCTGAGTTTGCACTCAAATTCATATTTGCCATTGACTATCCTTCTCATCCTGTGCACTGTTATCAGAAAAATTCGCTTAAATATTGCTTTCATAATTTCACTATCCTGATAAAAATTAGTCAATAGGTCATTGCTGCCTTCTACCTAAAATCAGTTCCCTTAGCTCCTCCGAAGTCCACTGAAAAGTTTGTTCTCAGCCATTTCTTCCCCTCTCTTTACTTTTCTGCACAGATTTTTACTACTTTTGTTCTGTGTTTTGCATTCTACTACCATTTCTGTGCTTACTTTCTAAGAATGTTTCTTTGTTCTCCATCATGACAAAAAACACATTGATCATTTTAAATCAATCTCCAAACTAATTTCTACTTTTTCCCAGTTGTCAATAATTGAATTTCTCTAATATGACCAAGAGCAAGACCAGTAGTTGATTCATCAGTCAACTACAAAGAAAAGAATGGCTAGAGAAGGAAACGTGGTAATGTTACATACATTTCATAAGTGTACAAATGTAAAAATTTAAAAATACATTAAACCATCAAACTTTTGATATAGGAGTCTTCTCTGTAGTTAAGATTTTGTATTAGGATACTTTAGAATCTAAAGTATCTTTTTCATCTATAATGCATGTTACATGATTCCTAGTTATAGTTTATTTTAAAAAGAGCAAGAATCATTCAAGTATCATGAATGCAAAATCCTACTAAATATTTGTGACATTTCCCCACTAATCTTTTACTTTTTTTGTCAATACTTAATTTGCTACTAATTGTTTTTAGGGATTTATGTTTGCAAGTCTTTATAAAACAATCAATTTAATTTTTACACAACCTGCCCCCCCACATTTCCCTTTAAGTCCCACCTATTTTGTTAATGTATATTATGTGATTTTAATAATAAGTACTACTGAGTTTGGAACAAATAAACTTAGGCAGCACCCTATTCAATTGATCCGGCAAAGGGAGTTAGACAGTGACCAGCTAGCCCTGAGCAGACAGCGTGCTATTTAAAGGTCAGTGTATTTTACATGATGTACAGACAGGTGACGTTATTCCAGAGGATTGGTTAAGTGGATGTTAAAGAGAGATTCTTCTCATTTGTATTTATAGTCTAGCTCATTACTTGACTGTGATTATACAGTGCTTTTGGGGAGATAATTATCTTTTCACATAAACTGTTTTTATTGGCTCCACAGGGCAGGGACATTGTTTAAGTGTTGAGTGTCTCCCTGATAGCAATGCAATTAAATTATACAGAAAAGTATTTAATAAATCATATTTGCTGATAAAATTCATAAGGCAAGATGAAATGAATAGACTTTAGAAATCTACAGAAGGGAAACACTCCAAAGGTTCCCAACTCTAAACAATACACAATCATTTAGATGAGACAGATAATCAGAATACAGGGATATTTAGGAAACTAAGGCTATGGTTCCTGCCCTAAAGTTTTGGATACATTATGAAAAATATGCAGTGTCCAAAGCACAAAGTCAATTAGTGGTGCCCTGGGTCATTGTTAATACATAAACAAGGTTGCTTTATTTTTTTAATCTGGGCTAAAACGTGAATTGAAGAATTGAAATAATGTTCTGGAAGTTCAAAAAATTGAAGTCTTTCTGATTGCATTGTCTAGATAGCCACAAGCCACTCTATCCTTCTCAACTTAACAAGAAAGAAATGGAAAGACTGAGCCATATGTCCAAGGTCACAGAGCAAGTGAGCTAAACATAGCCAACCAACCACAGGGTACCCAAAATGTTCTTAGTCAAAAGACTTAATAGCTTTTTACCAAAAATAACTACTTCAGTCAAACAGAGAAGGATAATTGCTAGTTTCACAGACAACATAAGAAACCACATCATTTCAGCCCAGAAAGCAACATTAAATGACCACCCACATGTCCCATCACATATTTATCTCCTCCAGCTGCAAGACCCTCTTCTCTTTGGCTTCCCATTGACCTAGAAAAAAGAACCAGTGAATAAACAAAGTCTAAAGCAGATGCAAAGGCAGTATGCATTAAAAGTGCTACTACTCTGGGTAAGTGAAAATTTAATCCCTAGATCACTTCTCCCTTGGCCATTAGTGCTTCAGTCAAGGAGCCAGCCAGCTCTTTGGGAGTCCAAGGTGGCTCCAAGCATGCCAATCCGAAGACCTGAAGAAGCAGGGAAGGACACCTCCACCAGGCCTCAGACAGGTCTCAATGTAAGCCCCAGGTAGCTATTGTCTAGGATTAATTTAACACCATATTTTTTTTTTTTTTTTGGTCTGGGCTATGAGCTCCCTGAGGTATCCTGATGGAGCAGATGTGTGGTTGTATCAGATGCCTGCATTGAAATGAGTGCTCTGGCAGGACTGCCTGGGATTCTTCCACTAGAGATGCGTTTCTTTAAAACAGTGGTCAAAACCTGGTGGCCCACAGTCTCATTCTGCTTATAGATAGATGTTCTGTGGATAATATAGCTATCTACTTATTCATATATTTTAAAATGTGAATGCATTTAGATGAGCAGTTGTCAATTTCTGTGGTGTAGATACTCTTAAAATGTCTGATTTCAAGCCACCAACATGATATTCACAAACTTGAGTTTGGAAGAGATGTGCAGTAGCACATCATTTATAATATTTCTACCATAAAGGTACAATAGATACAAGTAAACTCAAATGCATATACTATGGGTAGAATGTCGTAAAACAATTAGAAAGTGATGATTTTTGAGTATCACCTTTGTCATAGCCCACAGTGGCTCAGGCTCTGGATACTGAATTTAAATCCTGGCTCTTCCTTTTACTCGCCATGGAAGCTTATAGAAGCTACTTACTTACCCAGAACCTCCATTTTCTCAGATGAAAAAAATAAGTTCATATGTTTTGTGAGTTTATAGTAAGGAATACATAATATAGATTGAAGGTTTAGTGCTAGATTTGTCATGTAATAATCACTCAGTGAAGATTGACTATGTACTTACTTTAACTCTGGGTAGGATAACTTCATTAGATTCGTTTTGCTCCTCTCTTGAAAATCTGCCTAAAGCACCTCAAGAAAGGAGAAATCAAGAAGACCAGAAAAGACTGAGGTGGAAGGCATCTCGAAGGCACTGAGAAAGAATAAGAACAAAATAGGATCAAAAGATGCAGAATCAGGATGAGAGAGAGTAACTGAGGGATGCGGGTGCTATTTCTAGGGTGAAATATATCTATTCTACCCATGAGAGATTCATTCTCAATTCTTCACAAAAATTGTGAAAAATTCACAAAAATCTCTGCATAAGTGATTAAAATAATTTCCTTGTATAGACAATACCAAATATCAATCTTATCCAGTCTTTTTGGCCTAGATAATTAGATTTATGTTCAACTTAAGGTCTGCACTCAGCCAATTAAGATGTTCTCATCTTGAAATTTGGAACTCATACCCAGCAGCTGAAGTGAGTCATCCCTGGGTACTGCTACTGGGTAAGCCCTGACTGGCCATGAGAAAATGAGGGAAGGCCAATCTGCAGAGGCAGGGAAAAATGAAGTACCAATGCATTAAAATGGTCATTTATTGGCCCATGAAGGGAGAGAGAGAGAGAGAGAGAGAGAGAGAGAGAGAGAGAAAGACAGATGAAGATTTTTCACCTTCTGTGAAGTCTGGTTAGGTACTCTTCAACTTGGTTTCTATGATCTAAACCATTTTCCTTACAAAAAATTTCCTTTACCCAAATAAGCTTGAGTGCATATCTCTTCCTTACAACCAAATGATTCCTGACCAGATAATTTCTTCCAGTTCTAAAGTTCTGTCAAAAGTATAAAATCATAGTATTTGTAAAACACCACAAACGTAAAGAGATAAGATTCTAGCATCTTGTTTTACACGGGAACAATTGACCCAATGGAATACAAAGAAATCCAGATGTATTGTACAATGTCCATGTTTAACTAGCAATGAGCCTACTCTAAAGCTCAAATGCTTTGGGCCTCAGGCAGTACCCCACACCCTTGCAGGAAAATAATGACAGTATGCTTCTAATTTTAGATTGTCACCATGTAATGAATTTCCCAAGAGTGATACCAGTGTCAAAAGCCAAGACCCATTGTGTGGTGTCTCTCTTCATAAACAATGTCCAGTTGAACAGAGAAGCAGAGAGTTGGACAACCAAGAAGGAGGGTTTTTTTTTTTATTGGTTATTCAAAACATTACAAAGCTTGCAGAATCACATTGGTTACACATCCACAATTTTACATAATGCCATAATAGTAACTGTTGTATTCTGCTACCTTTCCTATCCTCTACTATCCCCCCTCCCCTCCTCTCCCATCTTCTCTCTCTACCCCATCTACTGTAATTCATTTCTCTCCTTATTTTTTTTCCCATTCCCCTCACAACCTTATATGTAATTTTGTATAACAATGAGGGTCTCAAGAAGGAGGGTTAAAGTACAGTCTTTGAAGTTAGATAAACCCAAGTTCAAATCCTCACTCTTGCCTGACAAGCTGCGTGATGGTGGCAAGAGAAATGACCGAAGGCCCAGTTTTTTTCTTTGAAAAATGTACATAAATAACACTATCTAATTTATAATATTGTTGGAAGATTAAAATTAGGCATAGAAGTCCCTTCCATATAGTAAACATTAGGTGTTAAATTCGTTCTTGATCTTGGTCTTGCCAATGGTAACTGGTCAGGGAGTCAAGAATCAATTCTAGTGCATATTTTCACCTTGATGATACAATGATTTTGATTTCTTTCCTCAGTGTAACACTATATCATCCTACCAATATTTAGGTGGTACCAACTATTCCTTTAAAAAAAAACATTTTTTTTTAAAGGGTGCGAATGATATTAGTTCAGAATGTAATTGGAATGAAATGTACTTTGAAAGTGGAAACTTTTACATGGGGTGATTAAAAATGTGGCACTAAATGTAACAAACCATGAATGTTAAAAGTCAGTATTAGAAGCAAGCAATACCTTTCCTGGAGCTTCTATAAGGAAAAGCTAGCAATAATCAGGAACTGAGAAACTCAAAACAGGAAACACTCAGTAAGCACAGTCACACTTCATTAATGCAGAAGAATCAAACTGTTTTCAGATGCAAGGAAAGTATGATGCAACGTAATTAAACAAGTGGAGATGGATCTGCCTACAGACATTAATGAACATTTATACAGCTTTACAACTTCAGGTGTTATGCTCGAATTCAGGACCCCCTAAAGACCACCAGAGAACAAGATCGATGTAAGCAGCAAAGAGGTGTTTATTGCGAGCTAGCTCGGTCCTCCACGCACACACAGCAACAGGTGATGCTAAGAGGCCCCGAGCCCAGGGTTTGCAGCAGTTTTATACATTCTTTGGAGAAGGCAGGGACCCCCACATACATCATAGCATCTCTTAGCAAATCATCACACACCGCAGGAAAATCAAACAACAACTCTAAAACATGATTAGCACATTCACTGGTGGGAACAAGTTGGGTAGGGGTGATTGGTTACTACAAGAGGGGGATTCATTTGAACTGATTGGTTTAAATCGTGAAGATGTCGAAAGGGGGGTACGTGCCAAACTGCAGGGCTTCCAGTTTAGATACTGGTCACCACACCTAGGTGGGGGCCGTCTAGAATTTCAGATATGTGGTTATCTTGGCCTATCTTAGGTGATCACCATCTGCAGCTTTTCTGAGAACTGTTTCCACAGAGCTTTTCTGTAGTATTTTCCTGACTTCAGGACTACAATAGGTCAGAGGTTAAGTTTCAGAGCAAAATGAGGTCCCAAGAAGAATGAGATTGCTTAGGTCTTTCACTGGATGCAGTATTTATTAGCAAGATCAAGATAATCTAGGCTGGTGATCCTCCAGTTTTCATAGCATAAGGATCAACACAAAGAACCTGTAAAAAGTGTATTTTCTTGAATCTCAGTACTAGAAATTCAAATTCAGTGACTCTGTAGTGCTAACCAGTTATTTATCTTTTTAAATTGAGCTCTCCAGGTAATTATAATCTAGATGACCTTGGAAGAATCTCTAGGAGAAACACTGATCTAGAATGACAGATTGAATAACACTTAGCATAAGAAGAAAGAAAAGACCCTGCAGAAAAGGCTCTTTCCAGCAGACTTGGAATGGAATGTAGATCTTATCCTTAAACAGAAGAAGCAAAACAACTCCAACTATGCAAATCTTTTCAATTAGCTGTACCTTGACTCTAGTGAACCTTAGAGAGTTGGTTCAAAAGCCTTCCCAAACAGTTGCTGGACTGGTATTTAGAATGTCAGAATTCTAAGCTCATCGCTGATATGAGCTAACTTCAAAACTTGGGCCAAGTCATTTCACCTTTCTGGATCTCAAATGGGATTTGATTTCTCGAAAGTTCATTCTGTTCCAATTTTTCTGTTATAAAGCACTTACTATGTGCCAGGCACTATTCTAAACACTTCATCTAAAAATCAAGTCATTCAATCCTCACATTCATCCCATAAAATACATACCCAAACTTTTAATTCATCCCATTTTATAGATGAGGGTATTGAGACACAAAAAGGTGAAGTAACTTGCCCAAGGTCATGGTGAAGGTTAGTCCATAGTGCCCACATATTTGGTCCTACATCCAACATTCTGTGTCATTCTGAGAGGATATATTTAGATGAGAGAGACATTTAAATTGATGGCCTTTGAGTAAAGGAGATAGCCTTTTGTAATGGAGATGAGCCTTATCTAAACAGCTGAAGGCCTGGATAGCAAAAAAGACTCACTTCCTAGAGTAAAAGAGAATTCCTTGGGATTTCATTTGCAACATAAGCTTTCTCTGCCTTTCTAGCAAACTACCTTTTTATTCAAAAGGCAAATCTTTCCTGAATTTCCAGCGTGTCATCCTCCTCCACCAGATCTGGACTTACCAAATCTCCACCATCATGTGAGACAATATCGTAAAATAAATCTCTTTCTCTCTCTATATAGTTACACATTCTTCTGGTTCTCTTTCTCTGCCGAGCCCAGATAAAAATCATTAATACTGTAGTGGAGCCAGGTAGCATGACTCAGCAGGTGGAAGATAAGGACCATTCTGTGCTTCCAGAATGTCCAAGAAGCCCCTTTATGAATTCAGAATCATCCATGCATGAAGACTCCTAAATACTGTGTTCTTAATGGTTTTTCTCTATATGAATAACATCATTCAAATGGGCATAATCAACTAATGACACATGAAGCCCCAAGAAGTGGTACTGAAGAACTTAACATCACACATGTTCAACTGAAAGAAATTGTATGTTTGGGGCACATTCCAAATCTCTCAGAGGTGATTTTAGGAAGTAACTGCCTTCTTACAAAAAGTGTCTTATTGATGGAAGAAAAAAACATTTTGAAGTATCAGACAGACTCAGTGGGCAGCTTATTATTATTTCTTTTATTTTTTTATTTTTATTTTTTTGCTCTTTTTTTATTGTTGGTCGTTCAAAACATTACATAGTTCTTAATATATCATATTTCACAGTTTGATTCAAGTGGGTTATAAACTCCCAATTTTACCCCGTATACAGATTGCTGTTTCACATCAGTTACCCTTCCATTGATTGACATATTGCCATTCTAGTGTCTGATGTATTCTGCTGTCTATCCTATTCTCTACTATCCCCCCTCCCCTACTCTCCCCTCCCTCCCCTCCCCTTTTCTCTCTCTACCCCCTCTACTGTAAATCATTTCTTCCACTTGTATTATCTTGTCTTACCCCTCCTTTCTTCTTATATGTAATTTTGTATAACCCTGAGGATCACCTTCCATTTCCATGCTATTTCCCTTCTCACTCCCTTTCCCTCCCACCTCTCATCCCTGTTTAGTGTTAATCTTCTTCTCAAGCTCTTTGTCCCTACCCTGTCCTTGGTTACTCCCCTTATATCAAAGGAGTCATTTGGCATTTGTTTTTTAAAGATTGGCTAGCTTCACTTAGCATAATCTGCTCTAATGCCATCCATTTCCCTCCAAATTCTATGATTTTGTCATTTTTTAATGCAGAGTAATACTCCATTGTGTATAAATGCCATTTTTTTTATCCATTCATCTATTGAAGGGCATCTAGGTTGATTCCATAATCTTGCTATCCTGAATTGTGCTGCTATGAACATTGATGTAGCAGTGTCCCTGTAGCATGCTCTTATTAGGTCTTTAGGGAATAGACCAAGAAGGGGAGTAGCTGGGTCAAATGGTGGTTCCATTCCCAGCTTTCCAAGAAATCTCCATACTGCTTTCCAAATTGGCTGCACCAATTTGCAGTCCCACCAACAATGAACAAGTGTACCCTTTTCGCTGCATCCTCTCCAGCACTTGTTGTTGTTGGACTTCATGATGGCTGCCAATCTTACTGGAGTGAGATGGTATCTTAGGGTGGTTTTGATTTGCATTTCTCTGACTGCTAGCGATGGTGAGCATTTTTTCATGTACTTATTGATTGATTGTATGTCCTCCTCTGAGAAGTGTCTGTTCAGGTCCTTGGCCCATTTATTGATTGGGTTATTTGTTATCTTATTGTCTAATTTTTTGAGTTCTTTGTATACTCTGGATATTAGGGCTCTATCTGAAGTATGAGGAGTAAAAATTTGTTCCCAGGATGTAGGCTCCCTATTTACCTCTCTTATTGTTTCTTTTGCTGAGAAAAAAATTTTAGTTTGAGTAAGTCCCATTTGTTGATTCTAGTTGTTAACTCTTGCGCTATGGGTGTCCTATTGAGGAATTTGGAGCCTGACCCCACAGTATGTAGATCATAGCCAACTTTTTCTTCTATCAGACGCCATGTCTCTGATTTAATATCAAGCTCCTTGATCCATTTTGAGTTAACTTTTGTGCATGGTGAGAGAAAGGGATTCAGATTCATTTTGATGCAAATGGATTTCCAGTTTTCCCAGCACCATTTGTTGAAGATGCTATCCTTCCTCCATTGCATGCTTTTAGCCCCTTTATCAAATATAAGATAGTTGTAGTTCTGTGGATTGGATACTGTATCCTCTATTCTGTACCATTGGTCCACCCGCCTGTTTTGGTACCAGTACCATGCTGTTTTTGTTACTATTGCTCTGTAGTATAGTTTGAAGTCTGGTATCGCTATACCGCCTGATTCACACTTCTTGCTTAGTATTGTTTTTGCTATTCTGGGTCTTTTATTATTCCATATGAATTTCATGATTATTTTATCTATTTCTACAAGAAATGCTGTTGGGATTTTGATTGGCATTGCATTGAACTTATAGAGAACTTTTGGTAATATCGCCATTTTGATGATGTTAGTTCTGCCTATCCATGAACAGGGTATATTTTTCCATCTTCTAAGGTCTTCTTCTATATCTCTCTTTAGGGTTCTGTAGTTTTCATTGTATAAATCTTTCACCTCTTTTGTTAGGTTGATTCCCAAATATTTTATTTTTGGGGGGATATTGTGAATGGAGTAGTTGTCCTCATTTCCGTTTCAGAGGATTTGTCGCTGATATACAGGAATGCCTTTGATTTATGCATGTTGATCTTATATCCTGCCACTTTGCTGAATTCATTTATTAGCTCTAATAGTTTCTTTGTAGACCCTTTTGGGTCTGCTAGGTATAGAATCATATCATCTGCAAATAGTGATAATTTAAGTTCTTCTTTTCCTATTTTTATGCCTTTAATTTCTTTCGTCTGTCTAATTGCTCTGGCCAGTGTTTCGAGGACTATGTTGAACAGAAGTGGTGAGAGAGGGCATCCCTGTCTTGTACCAGATCTTAGAGGGAATGCCTTCAATTTTTCTCTATTCAGAATGATACTGGCCTGTGGCTTATCATAGATTGCTTTTACAATGTTGAGGTATGATCCTGTTATCCCTAATTTTTCTAGAGTTTTGAACATAAAGGGATGCTGTACTTTGTCAAATGCTTTTTCTGCATCTATCGAGATGATCATATGGTTCTTATTTTTAAGTCTATTGATGTGGTGAATAACATTTATTGATTTCCGTATATTGAACCAGCCTTGCATCCCAGGGATGAATCCTACTTGATCATGGTGTATAATTTTTTTGATATGTTTTTGAATCTGATTCGCCAGAATTTTATTGAGGATTTTTGCATCTAGGTTCATTAGAGATATTGGTCTGTAGTTTTCATTCTTTGTGGTGTCTTTGTCTGGTTTAGGCATCAGGGTGATGTTGGCCTCGTAGAATGTATTTGGAAGTTCTCCCTCTATTTCTATTTCCTGAAATAGCTTGAAAAGTATTGGTGTTAGTTCCTCTTTAAAGGTTTTGTAAAACTCTGCTGTATACCCATCTGGTCCTGGGCTTTTCTTAGTTGGTAGTCTTTTGATGTTTTCTTCTATTTACTCTATTGTTATTGGTCTCTTTAGGTTGTCTATATCCTCCTGACTCAATCTGGGCAGATCATAAGACTTAAGAAATTTATCTATGCCTTCACTATCTTCTATTTTATTGGAGTATAAGGATTCAAAATAATTTCTGATTATCTTCTGTATTTCTGAAGTGTCTGTTGTGATATTGCCTTTCTCATCCCGTATGCTAGTAATTTGGGTTCTCTCTCTTCTTCTCTTCATTAGCATGGCTAAGGGTCTGTCGATTTTATTTATTTTTTCAAAGAACCAACTTTTAGTTTTGTCAATTTTTTCAATTGTTTCTTTTGTTTCGATTTCATTAATTTGAGCTCTGATTTTAATTATTTCTTGCCTTCTACTTCTTTTGCTGTTGTTTTGCTCTTCTTTTTCTAGGTTTTGAGATAAGTATGAGATCATTTATTTGTTGGTTTTTTCTTTTTTAAGGAATGAACTCCAAGCAATGAATTTTTCCTCTTAGAACTGCTTTCAATGTGTCCCATAGATTCCGATATGTTGTGTCTGTGTTTTCATTTAACTCTAAGAAATTTTTAATTTCTTCCTTGATGTCTTCTAAAACCCATTGATCATTCAGTAACCTATTGTTCATTCTCCAAGTGATGCATGATTTTTCCTTCCTTCTTTTATCATTGATTTTCAGTTTCATTCCATTATGATCAGATAAGATGCATGGTATTATCTCTACTCCTTTATATTGTCTAAGAGTTGCCCTGTGACATAATATGTGATCTATTTTTGAGAAGGTTCCATGTGCTGCTGAGAAAAAAGTGTAACTACTTGATGTTGGGTGGTATAGTGTATATATGTCAATTAAGTCTAGGTTATTAATTATATTATTGAGTTCTATAGTTTCCTTATTTAACTTTTGTTTGGAAGATCTGTGCAGTGTTGAGAGAGGTGTGTTGAAGTCTCCCATGATTATTGTATGGTGGTCTATTAGACTCTTGAACTTGAGAAGAATTTGCTTGATGAACATAGCTGCACCATTATTTGGGGCATATATATTTATGATTGTTATGTCTTGTTGGTGTATGGTTCCCTTGAGCAGTATGAAGTGTCCTTCTTTATCCCTTTTGATTAACTTTGGCTTGAAATCTATTTTATTAGATATGAGTATGGACACTCCTGCTTGTTTCCGCAGTCCATATGAGTGGTATGATTTTTCCCAACCTTTCACCTTCAGTCTATGTATATCTTTTCCTATCAGATGTGTCTCCTGTAGGCAGCATATTGTTGGGTCTTGTTTTGTGATCTATTCAACTAGCCTGTGTCTCTTAATTGGTGAGTTTAAGCCATTAAAATTTAGGGTTATTATTGAGATATGGTTTGTTCTTCCAGCCATATTTGTTTATTAATGTTACTAAACCTGATTTGTTTTCCTCTTTGATTACTTTCCCCCCTTTACTGTCCTACCTCTCACTGTTGGTTTTCAATATTATTTTCCATTTCCTCTTCCTGTAATGTTTTGCCAAGGATTTTTTGAAGAGAAGGTTTTCTAGTTGCGAATTCTTTTAACTTTTGTTTATCGTGGAAGGTTTTAATTTCATCTTCCATCCTGAAGCTTAATTTTGCCGGATACATGATTCTTGGTTGGAACCCATTTTCTTTCAGTGTTTGAAATATGTTATTCCAGGATCTTCTAGCTTTCAGAGTCTGTGTTGAGAGATCAGCTGTTATCCTGATTGGTTTACCCCTAAATGTAATCTGCTTCCTTTCTCTTGTAGCTTTTAAAATTCTCTCCTTATTCTGTATGTTGGACATCTTCACTATAATGTGTCTAGGTGTGGATCTCTTATGATTTTGCACATTCGGCGTCCTACAGGCTTCTGTCTCATTCTTCAAGTCTGGGAAGTTTTCTCGTATTATTTCACTGAATAGATTGTTTATTCCTTTGGTGTGGAGCTCTGTGCCTTCCTGTATCCCAATGACTCTTAAATTTGGTCTTTTAATATTATCCCATATTTCTTGGATGTTCTGCTCATGGTTTCTTAGCAGACTTGCTGAGCTGTCTATGTTCTTTTCCAGTTGAAATACTTTGTCTTCATTGTCTGATGTTCTATCTTTTAAGTGATCTACTCTGCTGGTAGTATTCTCAATTGAATTTTTAAGTTGGTTTATTGCTTCCTGCATTTCTAGGATTTCTATTTGTTTGCTTTTTTATTACCTCTATTTCCCTGTGAAATTGATCTTTTACTTCCTGGATTTGTTTATGTAGTTCCTTGTCAATGTGATCTTTCATTGTCTGATTTTGCTGTCTCATGTCTTCCTTGAGACTCCAGATCATCTGAAGCATGTATATCCTGAACTCTTTATCTGACATTCCATCTGTAGCAGCTATTACCTCTTCTAAAGTTGAGTTGACCTGCATTGCTTGTGGTCCTTTCTTTCCTTGTCTTTTCATACTGCTTGCGTTTCTTTCTGCTTGGTGAAACTGTTGTGTTTTTGAAATTTTCCCCCATATTTATTTATATTGCTGTTGTATAGTTGGGAAGTCTCCCTTGCAGGGGGGGTAGTGGCTGTGCTCCTCCTCTAATTAGGGTGGTCTGTCTACCACGCTGGTCGGTCGCAGGTCTGCCCCCCTGCGGGCGCGGGTGGCAGCTCTGCTCTGCCCCCACTCCAATTGTGGTGACGTAACTCCCATGCCCTTGGGTCGTTGGTCCTGATCCGGATGTGGGTGGCGGCTCTGCTCGGTCCCCACTCCAATTGGTGTGACGTGTCTACCATGCTGGCAGGCCTCTAGGCCTGTTCCGCCAGTGGGTCGCAGGTCTGCCCACCCTGTGGGCTCGGGCGGCAGTTCTGCACAGCCCCCACTCCCAATGGGGGTACCTGACTGCCTCACCAATGGGTCGCTGAGCCCCCTCCGGACACGGGCGGCGGCCCTGCTCCACCCCCACTCCCACCAGTGTGACGTGACTGCTTCGGTGCTACGTGTCTACCACTCTGGCAGGCTACCGGGCTTGTCCTGCCAGTGGGTCGCAGGTCTGCCTACCTTGCAGGCTCAGACGGCGGCTCTGCACAGCCCCTACTCCAAATGGAGTTACTTGGCTACCGCGCTGGCTGGTCGCTGGTCCTATTCTAGGCGTGGGCGGCTACTCTCTTAGGCCCCAACTGCAGTTGGGGTGTCGTGATACCACGCCGGCGTGTCACTTGGCCTGCTCTGGGTGCAGGCAGCAGCTCCACTCTGCCCCCCCGGCCCCCACAGCACCCAGCAGGACCCAGACCCAGACGCAGTCGCCGCAGGTTCCCCAGCCCTGGGCCAAAGCAGCTTCGGGAGCCAGAACCTGGCCTCTCCGATCCCGACACACGCTCCACTGGGAGCTGGCTCCAAGGAGCGACCCCCGCGGGTTCCCCAGCCCCAGGCCAAAGCAGCTCCGGGAGCCAGAGCTCGGCCGCTCCAAGCTCTCCGAACTTGTTGCACGCTCCGCTGGGCGCAGGCTCAAAGACGCAGTCCCTGCGGGCTCCCCAGCCCGGGGCCAAAACTGTTCCGGGAGTCAGAACCCAGCCGCCCCGAGCTCAGCGCATGCTCCACTTGGAGCTGGCCTCCACACGCAGTCTCCACAGGTTCCCCGGCCCTGGGCCAAGGCAGCCCCAGGAACCAGATTCCGGCCGCTCAGAGCCCGGCGCACGCCTAGCCAGGAACGAGCCCCCAGGAGTATTCTCCACAGGTTCTCCAGTCCGAGCCTGAGCAATCTGTCTGGGAGATGCAGGCAAATACCAGCCTGAAATCACTTGTTCCGTAGCTGAATGAGCTGAGATCAGTAGAAAACAGGGATGATTACATTATCTCTCCAAGATGGCAGCTGCTGTCCTCCTCCGTGGTCCGACCGGTGTCGGGAACCGAACTGGACCGCTTCTCTCCTCTGTCTCAAAGCCGGAACTCAGCACTAAGCGCGGCCATTTTACCACTGGCGGGAGCCCCCAGGATCTGCATCGCTGCACCCCCGCTCAGGCACCTCGCCGCTTCCCAGCGCGCCGCAGACTCCAGCTGCGGGGCGTTCCGCCGATCAGGTAATGCGACCCTCCGTGCGGAGAATTCGCCCACTACCGAGCTCCCGCAGCCGAACCTCGCGCGATGGAAATCCGTCCACTAGATTCTGGAGCATCTCAATTTCACTGGAGATTCCCAACAAGGTAGCCTTCAGCCGTTTCACCTCGTCTTTCTCCCGCTCAGTGACGCGGCGCACTGGGGTGATGCACTCCCTTCGCCGCCATCTTCCTTCTCTTATTATTTCTTTTAATGTTTACCTTGCTCTCTACTGTGGACACCATCCTGGAAGTTTAGCTATTCCTGTTGGCAAGAGATTGATTTTCAAATATCATTACTTTAAAATCTCATTTTATTGTATCTCAGATGAATTAAATGGCAATAGTTTCTTTTTATTTCATTCAAAATGTGTGCATATATGTTAATCATTTTCCACTTATAAATCCAAATTTAATTCTTAACCCCCAGAGGAAGGCGATTCTAGAGGGATGGCTTTCAACTAGATCATGAATGGATCTCATAAACTAGTTATCATTAACTGCAAAAATCTAATAAAGAGGGAAAAAGACAAGGAGGTCCTGAATCTGTGTTTAATTGGAAGTCAGTTTTAAGTCCCAACAGAGAGGCCAACGAAGATGGAAGTCAAGAGAAGACCCTGCCTTATGCACACTCAGTTACCGATTGAGAGGCTCCATTGGTAGAGGTTCCCTTCCCCTCTGCAGATGACTGGAGAGCACCAGAATGTTTAGAGCTGTGGATCAAGAGAGCTTCTGCACAGGTAGGAAACACTCAGCTAAGGTTCAGGACCCCTGGCCCATTTTGGTTCTCATACATGGCTCAGATGTTGTCTGTAACTCTCCCACCCCAACTGTTAACTCTGAAATTTGTATACCAGTGGAGGAGGAAGAGAAGGAAATGTTTTGCTTCAGACACAGGCTGAGTCATTGCAGCTAGATTCCATTAGTACAGAGAGAGAGGTTTGGAACATTTCATTAGTTTCCATCCACCCAAATGTCTAGACACCAATGGGCTGTGCAGACCTGCCTCGGACTATTCCTGTTAAAGGCGTCTCTTCACGTACAATGTCACTGGCTATATGGGTTTGTTTGTATTATCTTTGAACCTAATGTGTATTACTCTGCCTTTGTCAAAATCCATTCGCTTTTGCTCTGAGCTTTAAACTATCCCAGATGCTGAGTCGATGCAGAGTCTTTGGAATGTGGCTGGCCTCTGTGATCTGGTTGCACAATCACTACTCTCCTCCAAATTTCATGTAACTGCCAATTCTAAGCATGCATTGTCTGGGGCACTTACATCCTGTAGTTTAAGAGGGAGGCCAAATGTGTAAAAATGTAACCTTGACCTACCACTATTGGCATCTATGCTCTTTAAGAGGAAAATAGACTCTTGAGAAAGTCTGGATGCTTATCTGTTGTTCACAGTCGCTTAATGCTCCAAAGCATATGCTCCCAAGGTTGATTCTTCAGTTGCCTGTCAAGGTGCTTCCCACCAGGCACTAGGCTTCCTGCATGTTCAGTGCAGAGTACACCTAGAATTTCCAGGATGGCAATTTGGGTATTAAGTAGATGAATCAGCAGCATAGTGTGACCAGCTATGCTGTGTCTATGTTGTGTGTTGTAGAGACATAGTATATGGTTTGATAAAATTGTGCTTCATAAAATGACACCCTAAGTTGCCTGTGCAAATCAGATTAGACATGAGCATAATAAAAATTCATTGCCTACATATTTCTGCTGAGCTATGTATGCATATGTGGGTATATGTGTGTGTGTGTGTGTATGCATGTACATATATGGGTATAATTTTTTTCACTTTTTATATTAAGCTATAATCAAAAAAGATGAGGAAAGTTACAAACAAGAAAGAAAAATGAGCAGATCTAACTCAGGGAAGCATTGGCCTGGTCTCAGTAGACATTGTACCACAGCTTTGTGCATTATTTATAAATTACACAGAGAGGGTTTGGTAACAGACCAAGAAAAGAATATGGAAAAAAAAATCAGATAGCTTTAGGAACCATAAGGTGGGCCTAGAGAAAATACATTTGCTTTTGTCCAAAAACAGATCAATATCTCCTTTTAAAAGGAAGCTTTAGAAAAAATCTCTATATGATGTGCAGACTTCCTGAAGCTTCCCAACATCGATGGCTCTGTCTTTATGCTGGCACTTTAATTGATTTCCCTCTACTCTTCTTTCTTTATTTGTTCAGTCTTTTTAATGAGCAAATTTCTGTAGTTAGTTTGGCCATGTAATAGATCAAATTCTGTTCATAAAGAAGATTGAAAATAAAAGTAATCCTAAAAGTCCAGCTTAAGCTATTAAATCATTGATTAGCTAAATAAAAGCTAAATCATGGTTTTGGTTTAACCACTGGTCTCAGTTACATGTCAGCCTTTGTCCTATAGGAGTTAAAAGCGTGGTTGATGAAAGCTGGAAAGACTTTGTAATTCTTTCCTTTCTGGAGGAAAATGTGATTATTTTTAATATAGCTTTTAGACTCTGATCTCAAAGCTAAATGAATTTTTTTTTATCTTCGGGGTTTTTCTCCATTTGAGACCAGCCGTAGCAGTGTGGACTAGTGACTGGGGAACAGTTAGCTGCGGAGGTGGTAGAAATTTTAGGATTCTGTGCTCACTCTCTGAGTAATACCTGGCTCACATAAAACACCATTATCAACATCATAGTGGGTCTTTAAATCTTTTGGGCCTCTTAAAGTTGTAATCAGTTCAAAACCTTCGCTTGATCAAGGACTTGCATATAAGGAAAAAAGATGCTCAAAAGAGAAAATCTTGTATAAAAATCCTAATTTTGCCTCAGGCTAGATTTGAAGCCCTAACCTGTCAGTTATCCTGCTGGAATTTAGTAAAGTGCTAACTGTATTTTTATCTTGGATATAGAAAGGTGGCGAACTTCCTTCAATCTCTCTTGCCCTGCTTGGAAGCAAAGAAATTGCAAAAGTCAAATCCATTTCTACTCAATGCCCAACAAGAAGCACACTGGGGCTGAAAAAAAATGAGTGGACAGAACTGGGTTAAATAATCACAGCATAGTTGGGGAGCTACACATACAAACAGACGACTTTTCAAGCAAATAGAATATGTGAAATAATATTGTAACTAGGTACAGAACCTTGAATTAGAATAGATAGAAATTATTACTTTGCTATTCTAAAAAACAAGTTCAAGGTTCCTATATATTAAGGTAAGAGAAAATGTTTATTCAGAATGTTCAATTGACAAGAGATCTTAACATTAGAGTACCCTGTGGCTTTTATAAGAACCTGAATGTCCTCATTTTCAAGTAGTAAAACAGCATCAGTGTGTGTGCATTTAAGAAGAAAAGGAGGTAAAACAAGTGTTTTCTTCCTCTGCTTCCATCCCTTTTAAGTCGATGAAATTGTCCTTGGGTTTCTCTGCTATTAGTTCCATTTGTGGGCAAAATTTGACTTATGCTGATAACTAAGCCAGAAGAAATGAAGAATAAATGAAGGGGGAGCCAAATGGACTCATAATTACGATGTGTCCTGGATTTACATAAAAGCATATAATTTATTGTTTCATTCTTCAAGGAAGCATCACATGGAAGTGAGTCATTTTTGTATGATCTCAGCTAAGAAGAAGGTGGATTGAAAGAAATTCTGAGGACATGGAAGAGAGGAATCCAGTTTATAAAAGGTATCTGGAAAATCACATGCTTCTTGCTCATTAGGACACAGCCCAGACCACAGAATTGACCTTGCAGAAGACAATCAAATAAAGAACAAAAACACCAAAAAGGTAGCAGAAGCTTCTCTTCATGGCAAATATTGCAAAGGAGAAAAGAAAAGGGGCCAGAGTGGCACTGTCCTATCTGTAGTGACAGAATTGTCAAGTAACCACCAGCCATATGTGTCTATTGAACACTTGATGTTTCTAGTTAAGAACTAAATTTAAATTTTTTCTTTCATCTGAGTTTAATTGAATTTATAGTAACTTTTGGCTGATGACTTTGTATTAGTTAGTCCAAGTCTCAAAAACAGCACTAAAGATGAGAAGTACTGAATTTGACTCTAAAATCTTTCATAATTTCATTAGTTGACATTTATCAGACATCTCCCTTGCACCTCCTTCTTCTATCTTTATAGCGGTGCTAATAATTCATAAACCCTAAGTGAAATCAACAATGAAATGATATGATTTTGAAATAAAATCTTTATGTGTGATCCTTACTGATAGACTTCTAAATCCAAAAGATAACCTATTTGGAAATTAACTAGGAATTTGTCTA
Organism: Urocitellus parryii; assembly: GCF_045843805.1. Classification (NCBI taxonomy): domain Eukaryota; kingdom Metazoa; phylum Chordata; class Mammalia; order Rodentia; family Sciuridae; genus Urocitellus; species Urocitellus parryii. The sequence continues at coordinate 205,674,609 of NC_135531.1, forward strand.
GAATTATTTTGGGTAGCACAATTACACACATGATTAGTAGACAGTGTTAGCCTAAAAGGCTTGAAAGATAATGGAAAGATAGTTTTTATATGATTTTCACTAAGGTGTGATAGAAAATAAATGAGGGAGCAATGAATTTCTGATGGGGAGAGGATGAGGGTATTAAAAGACAGAACTGGAGCAAGGACCAAATGTGTTCTGAACAATCCCATGACATTCTTCACAGAACTAGAAAAAACAATCATAAAATGCATTTGGCAAAAGAAGAGACCTAGAATAGGCAAAGAATCCTTAGCCAGAACTTAAACTATACTACAGAGCAATAGTAACAAAAACAGCATGATATTGACACCAAATAGACCTGGAGTCCAATGGTACAGAATAGAAGACACAGAGACCAAACCACATAAATACAGTTATTTCCTACTAGACAAAGGCGTCAAAAACATACATTGGAGAAAGGATAGCCTTTTCAACAAATGGTGCTGGGGAAAGAAACTGGAAATTCATATGTTGCACCATGAAATAAAACCCCTATCTCTCACCATGTACAAAACTCAGTGTGGATCAAGGATCTAGGAATTAGACCAGAAACCCTGCATCTAACAGGAGAAAAAGTAGGCCCAAATCTTCATCGTGTCGGATTAGGCCCCGACTTCCTTAACAAGACTCCTAAAGTGCAAGAAATAAAATCAAGAATCAATAAATGGGATGGATCAAACTAAAGAGCTTCTTCTCAGCAAAAGAAACAATCATGGAGGTAAAGGAGCACACCAGAGTGCAGGCATGAAGGCGGTAAGCCACAGTTGGTGTGGCGTGGCTCAAGGGTAAAACTTGTTGGTAGGACTAGAAAGAAGGGTAGATTGAGCTGATTTCTGAAGGACCCCACCATGGATTTGTGTTCTGGAGCCAATGATGTGAAACTAGAGGATTTAGGGTAAATGAGAAACAAGATGATAGGATCTGGGACTTAGAAAAATAACTGATGTCAGTGTCAATGACTTGCAGAGGAAGACAGGGAGGAATGAAGACTCATTAGAGGGTTACAGGATGGCGTCAAGCCAAAGGTGCTAAGATTAACGGGGATCCTAACAAAAGCCCCATGAGAAAAGGGGCTGGCTATGGTCAAACAGAATCCAAAAAAATGCAGTGACCTAATAGATGTGGGCATTTCCAGAAAACAGAAAGACAAAGGTTTTAAGTTTGGGTGACTAATGATAACGTTCATCAAACAATGGAACCAAGACAAGTCTGGGCTTGTTGATTTTGAAACACTGGTTTGGCATCCATTTAGAGATGAACAAATAGTATGGAGCTGGAGTGAAAGTTCCCGCATGGATACTAAGCCACCCTCTCAAAACCAGCATGCCCAAGCAGGACTGAGTCAGATGTCCAGCTGGATGTTAGAAATGTAGGTCTTGAGGTCAACAGAGAAGTCAGAAGCAGAGACAAGGTTCACCTGCATTGAATCTATAGTGAAAGTCCTAAAAGTGTGACTTTAGATAAAGGAAAAAAACTGTGTGGCTCAGAAAAGAGGAAAAGAGCAGGAAGTTGGGATTTGAGCCAGCAAAAGGAAACTGAGAAGTAAAAACATAATGTGAAGAAAATGACCAGACAAGGAGGAGTGTATATCTCATATGCTGAAATCAACACATTTATTAAAATGCAAATACCAAAGCAAGCCATTAATTACTTTCTGTAAATGACTGTCCCAAGGTAGGTTCTGGAAGCCCCATGAAAACAGGGTGTTCAACAGGAGGACCCATGTCTGTAGGCAGGTGAGGTTGAAGGGGCAGTGAAAGCAATAGAGGAAGCGCTCCTTACAATGTAAGCATTGACCCTGGAAGGGAAAAAGGAAGAAGCAAAGCTCAGGTTACTTACAATTGGGACTTGGGAGGAGCCCCTACTGTCAGTAGTGAGGTGTGGTCAAAGATCATCTGTTTCTTTCTATCTAGACCCTGAAAAAGTAACTTCGACCCTCTGGTTCTCAGTTGCCTCCCATCTAAAAGAGGTGTAATTACAGGATGCAAAGGACAGGTGTGAGGATTAAATGAGATGTTGCCTGGCAGATCAGAGCTCTCTGAGTGTTAGTTCCCTTCCGCTGTTGCCCTCTCCACAATTCTGTATCAGACATGCCGCCGGAGAGAATGCATCAGCTGAATGCAGAGTGTCTCTATGTGCTTGGAAGGAATCCCAAGTCCCTGGCAAAGGACAATTTCATGTCATCCAAAGCTGCCTCACCACCGGTGACTACACTCCCGAGTCACCTCTGATTGCCAGAAAACCAGAAATCTTTGGGTCAGTATCTCTGCATTCAGTTTGAAGCTTATCAGTTCCAGCTGTGGGAAGCACTCAATTGAAACAGAGTGGCAAGTGGCCAAAAAAGTAATTATCTACATCAGAGAATTTAGAGAAATTAACCCATCTTTATTCACACAGCAGCAAAAGTATTGGTGACTGTTTTCTAAGATAAAAGAAACAGGGGGAACAGATTTGAGAATCTGTCCAGATTTTGCCTGAATGATCACACAGTCTAGATCATTTAATAATAAAAAAATCACATATGTGAGTAATTTGGATCAATTTGAGTGTGGTGGTCAGGGAGGAGCGTTTTGGGGTAGGTTTATCTATCAATCTGATCCATAGCTCACCATGAAAGGCACAGGTCTAGTTATGAAAGGTAAACTCAAAGCTTATAGGAGGAGTGAGTGTTTCGCTGTAGTGATTGAGTTAAATCATTTATATATTTTACTTTAAAAAACTGGCACATAAAGGGAGCTCATTTAGCAGGTATGATTTAATGATTGATTGATTCATCCATTCATGTAACAAAGTGTTTATTGAACCCCACTGTGTTATACTACTTACCAGGAGCTGGAAAAAGCTGTAGCTTAGATAAACAGGGACCCTGTGTTCATGCACAGTACAGCCCGAAGTAAGACACATGGTGGACAGGTCATTGTAAGTAAGATAATTCTTAGGAAGCATTACAGACACTTGCAAGAAGGGCCCCTTACCTAATTAGGAGAATATAGCAAAAATAACAAAAATGATAAGAGGTAACATATGCACAATATCGATGGCCTAGACACTGTAATAAAACACTCTTCATATATTATTTAAAAAAACTACTTGGTAACAGCATAAAATGAGTACTATTATTACTTCCATTTTTACAGATGAAAAAAAATGAGTTACCAAAAATTTGGGTAACTTGCCCAAGGTCATGTGATCATATGGACAAAGACAAGATTTTAATCAAGATGTGAGGCCCGAGGTCACATGAAGTTACTAACCACAATTTAGAAAAACAGACATACCTAAACAATATGAGAAATTGGTCTGTTTAATTTCATGTATTTTAGGCCGGGAAAAGGACAGAGAAATCCTTTTTTTTTTTTTTAAATGATGTATTCTCTTAAAGATTTATTTATCACAGTCATTATTAACCAACTATATTGGCAACCCAAAATGCATTTTTCAACCAGTGTTTCTTATGGACTAGATCTAGTTTCAGACCCATCTCCCGTTGAAGCCTGTTTGGGCAATAGCTAGAGTGCACCAAGTCACGTGGCCATGTTTGTTCTCATGGCAACAAGAACAGCAGCAACAGTTGCTGTTTATCAGAACACAGAGAGAAGATAAGCCAGAAGATAGTCAGTGTGAACAGATCAGCCCTTGTCACAGCCTTTCCCATGCTGGCTGATGTCATAGAGGTGATGCAACCTGAGGCTCAAGGATGATATCAAAGCTGGACTGATGCTGCATGAATTAACACCCACCCTGCTGTGCACACCAGAGCACATGCTCATGACCTTCGCTCTCCCATCGCATCCCTGGACACACCTCTGCAGGGTGTGCTCTGGTCTGTGCAGGCTCTGGGCTCTTCTGCCTTAGGGCTCTCCAAGTCAAGGAAGCCTGCTTGGCTCAGAAGAAGATAAGTGAAAGCTAAGTGATCAGAAGCAACCCTGAACTCACGAGGGGTGGGAATGCAAAATTATTTAAGTCCATACAGTGAAGTTACCAAGGATGAAGCATATTTAAAGACAGAAAAGCAAATATTAGGACAAAACATATATGATCAGACAAAAATTGGATGGTGCCAGAAAAGGGAGTGGGAAATAGAACAATGCGTAGTCACTGATCCTAGGAGGGAAGGAATTAACAGTCTTTCGAAAGAAATAGAGAATTAAGGATATTGTGTAATGGCAATCAAGCAGAACCGATGCGGAAGCCTTTCAAATGATAAGAATCAAGATATGCAAAAGGAAAGAAAGTGCAGGTCTTATAAAAAATAAAAGGTCAGGATAAAAACAGAGATGATGGCATCAAATGTTACATGTACCGAAGATCAAACATTATTTTTCTACTGATAGACATATTCAGAAATGTATTTCCCTAGTAAAATGAAAAGGCCTTTTTTAGAATTACAAAGCAAATTTGTCATATGCTTTATATAATAGGTACTTAATGCAAAGTATCTCAGAATTGTTGAAAATCAAAATAGAGAAAGGAAGAAAATGCAGGCAAACGGGTTGGAAAAGCAGAGGCATGATCTGAATACTGGAGGGAATCAAGAGAAAAATGCAGTAGGTGATAAACTGTGAGCAACTTAGACTGAGAAGGGATGAAATTAACAATTATATTCACAGTTATGAATATGTCAGATACTTTAGTATTAATATCCACATGTCAGATACTTTAGCATTAATAATCACAAGGCAAATAGTATGGGAAATCCAAGGATAAGAAGAATCACACTAAGAGAAGAAGACTTTTATTTGCTATCACTTTGTTCTTGATCAAGTTTAAAAAATAACTAAAGACATGGGACACATAAGTAACATAATTAGTAAGATAGTTCTATTTAATTTTTTTAAAAAATATATTTATGTATATTTATTTATTTTGAGAGAGAGAGAGAGAGAGAATTTTTAATATTTGTTTTTTTTTTTTTAGTTTTCGGTGGACACAACATCTTTGTTTGTATGTGGTGCTGAGGATCGAACCCGGGCTGCACGCATGCCAGGCGAGCGCGCTACCACTTGAGCCACATCCCCAGCCCCTATTTAATTTTTAACTCGAAAGTAGGATAGTTTTCCTGGAACAGTCATGAACCTTGGCCACAAAGAAAACCCAACAAATTTGTTAAGGTAATAATAAGGATAACAATCTCTCATAACTATGTGTTCATTCTCAAATTCATATAGAAATTAGGAAACAAAATAGCATGCTACCTCTAAATTGGAAGAATCTTTCTTTAAAAACACTTTAGATCAAAGAAAAAACACTTATTAAAACTATGTGTTTTGTCAAAAAGTTGTCATTACACAAGAAATAATAAAAATTAGATGAATTAAGCATCTAAATTAAAAGTTTAGGGAAAATGCTACAACAAAACTAACAAACATAGAAATAATACAAGTGAAAAATTTTATTCTAAAATAATTGGAATATAAAATTACAAAATTAAAAAACAAAGTCATGGTTTTTCCTTTGAAAAGTCTATAAAATTCCAATTCATTAGCTAACCTGGTTATGAAAAAAATAAAAAATGTTAAGAATACATAAGTACAAACTTACAATATAGGAAAACCAGAAAGAATATTAAGAGAAACTCAAGACAACACATTGAAAGTAGTTTTCACAAAATTAATAAAATAAGGGAATAGGGGCCACCCTAAATTACCAAGTTATAATTCCTCAAACTTGTAAATGTTAACTTATTTGGGACAAGCATCTTTGTAGATGAAATTAAGCTGAATATTTGAGATGAGGAAATTAGCCCTTATTATACAGATGCACCCTAAGTCCTAGGTCAAGTGTCCTTAACAAAAGAATAATGAAGAGGAGAAAGCAATGTGACCACAGAGGCAGAGACTGGAGGAGAGACGTGGCTAGAAGACAATGAATGCCCAGAGCCACCAGCAAGTGGAAGAGTCAGGAAATGAATCATCCCCTGGAGATTGCTGAGGGAACCTGGTCATGTCCACACCTAGAATTCAGACCCATAGACTCCAGACGGTGAGAGACTAAATTTCTATTGTTTTAAACTTACTGGCTTGTGTTAATTTGTTACAGAAGCCCAGAAAATTAATACACAAAGAGTTAAATACACAAATCTTAAGTATACAATTCTCTACTACTTTTTAAAGTGTTCTATCTACCATTTCAATTCCTTTCCCCATGCTAGCTCCTACCCTCATAGTCTCCTTTAGTCCCAGCTAATGGCATATGCAAAGATCCTGAGGCAAGAAGGAAAGTGATCTATTCAAGAAAGTCCAGGTGTGTGTGGAAAGATGGTGCAGCTGAGTGGAGGGCATGGGGGGGGGTGTTGATATTTTTTCCTGACAGAAGGCAGTTTCCAATCTAAGAGGAAGTCGGTATCAACTAGTAAGATATAATACACATGTCAATTCATTTAAGTATACTCTCTTCATAGGATATGGTTCCCCAAGTTCTGGCTGAGTTAATAATGAAAAAGTTAGAATGAATGACACAAAAGAAAAAAGAAATAAGATGAATTAGTAAGACAGAAAGAAAGTTTGCCTTTATTAAAAATAAAAGTTAAATATATTGACTTCTAACTTTTCAACTCAAGAATGGATTTTAAGAAAAATATATGACACATCAAAGAATGTGCCACAGACACAACCTTTCTGTCTCATCAACAGTAATGGTTATTTCAACATCTTGACCCACTGGGTGCAGTCAAATAAAATAGATGGAGTTAGAGCAAGTGATTGCTTCTGCCTGCTTTCATTTCATTGTTTGGCTGTTTGCATTACTGTACACTCAATATTTTTGTCACGGATTATTAAAGGAAATCAGGAACAGCTGTTGGCGGCTGCAAGATTATTTATTTGAAGTAACATTCCACTCCTCTTAACACACACACACACACACACACACACACACACACTCATGCACACATTAGCATTGAACCATGGTTGAGTAGGCAGTGAAAAAAAAAGTCCAATCAGAAATGGTCTGCATCCCAATCTCCCCTCCACTGCAAGATGAATACATCCACTCTTTAAAGGCCAAGGGATTAATCACTGTTCCCATCCCTTTCCTTCCTCTCTTTAAAATAATGGATGCTCTTACTTTGGTGTAAGCTTTTTGTTGAATCTGGAAGGCATCAAGCTATTTCAGACTAACTCCCCAGTATCATTCTGCAGTGTCTTCATCTGCTTGTGTCAGCGCTCATGTATCCTAAGCAGTTCTCGAATGGCATGTATGTCGTATACATGGGGATACAGATAGAAATACATCCGTGTGTTGGGTCAGACTCCTTTCTCCCAGGTAATTACTCAGGTGCAACTCTTTCCCCATTCTCATGAGACATTCTATGTTTCACAACCAGGAATTTAAAATCAACGTTGTCTTCTGTGTTCTAGAGAGGAACATAATTGTAGGAATTTCTGTTATTCATTCATCACAGTGATCCTACCATTTTGGAGATATTTGGAAACTCAGAGGTCTTTCCCTTCCTAACAGCATGGGTTACATTAGAAGTTCATATGGAGCCTGATATCAACTGAGAAATTTACTGTGTACTTAAACTAATTAGCATACTTCAGGCCACATTTACCTTTTTCACCTTAATTCTGATACCCTCTTATGTGTCATTGTCACATTTTATGGAGAAGTGCTGCAGATATTGCACTGGTTGGGAGAGAGTCTGAAGGAGAGTTCCTCAGCTGATCCTTTCTCCATGAGCCTCGGCCCTCATCTCAACTCATGACACAGATTTTATTGGTCTCATTCCACCTCTAAGACAGACACAGAAGGCAGAAACAAGTGACTCAATATGTGAGTGAGCAAATATACCTATGATATATCGTGTGTCTCATTTATCTGAATATTCATTGAATACTTTATATGTGTTCGAGGAACTTTGTTAGGCATTGAAAATCTGGTAAGGCATAGCAGGCTCAATTTTAGGCCTAAGAGAACTTAGAAACTTGTAGAGAAACAATGACTTCATAATCACACCAACAACCATATAAATAAAAGTGGTAAGGAATTATATTAAAGAAAAGCACATCTTTTTTTTTTGAGAGAGAAATGAATTACAGTAGATGGGGTAGAGAGAGAAGATGGGAGGGGAGGGCAGGGGGGATAGTAGGGGATAGGAAAGGTAGCAGAATACAACAGTTACTAATTGGGCATTATGTAAAATTGTGGATGTGTAACCGACGTGATTCTGCAATTTGCATTTGGGGTAAAATTGGGAGTTCATAACCCACTTCAATCTAATGTATGAAATATGATATGTCAAGAGCTTTGTAATGTTGTGAAAAACCAATAAAAAAAAGAAAGAAAAGCACATCTTTTTATAAGGTATTATGAAAAAATAGGTCTATGCAATCTGGTGGAACTTTTTGGAACATAGAGCATTTAAATAGACACTCGAAGACCAACAAATTGAAATAAGGTCATATTAGATTGTATATGCAAAGGCTGGAAGACAAGAAAGATAGTGGCATGTGCAAAGAACAAGAGGACAGTCAGAGAGCCTGTGAACTGGGGTGTAGGTGGCACCTGCTAAGGCTGCAGAGCTAGATATTTGCCTGTTCATACAGAGACTTGTGGATGTGCTAAGAATTTTTGATATTTCTTCAGTGAAGTGGGAAGAAGCCAAAGAAGTGTCAACAGGAAGCAACATATTTTGGTGTCCATTTGCAAATAATGACTATGGCTGCTGGTTGGAGAGAAGGGGAAAAGTCAGATGAGCTAAAGGACTCAAACTAAAGAAGTGATAAATATCTGTTAGTCTTTTTCTTCCCTTCCCACATAACCTAATCTCATTTTGCTAACTTCTGTAATCTGAGATCTCAGATAACTTGGCATATAAATATTCATTATCTGCAGTTGATTGCGTACTGGTGGCATTAGTTTATCCAGTTTGCTTTGAGAGGCAGCCCAGGCTCAATTCTTTGGAAAACACTAATTTTTAAAATACTTCCTTTTATCTGAAGCTGCACATCTGATGTGAGTTCTTCCTAAGAGTGGTTTATTCCAGACATTGTGGTTGCTGGAGATAGTGTTAAGGAAATATTAATTTTTCAGAATCTTATTTGAGCAGAAACAATGCAAAACTCATATTTTCACAGAATCCACAGTTCTCTCTACATTTTCTCAAGAAGCTCTCTGGTATCTTTGATTCCAGATCAGTGACAAGGGTGACAGAAATTGTTGCTATTGTAACTCATTTACACGCAAGATGAAACCAGCAGGGCAGATGTTCCCGGAGAAATAAAATGCAATTTAAGAAAATAACTCTCTTTGAACTTTGAAAAAATGACATGGAGAAAATTTGGATTCTGATTTCAAGGAGTAGGGAGTCATTCTTTAAAGCATTCTACCTTGCTATTCCCTTCTTCATGTTGTACTGATGGATGCTCCAAGGCCGACAGCATCTGTGCTGACTGTACATTGATCCTTTCCTGCATTGGTCCAGTCTTAAGAGAATGTGACTGCACTGAGCCAAACAAACAAACAACAACAACAATAAAAACACCCCAAATCGTAGTTAGTTGAACTCTTAGTTACTGAACACATTTCAGGCAAACTTTCTCTTTGTCACCTTACCCCTGATACTCTTGTGTGTTATTGTCACATTTCACAGAGAAGTGCTGCAGACATTGAACTGGTTGGGAGAAGAAAAGTTTAGCTGAAGATGGTGTTTGTACACCTGATACATGTCAGATAAGATGTCTGGTTGACTATGGAATCAATATGCAGATTCCTCAAAAGATCAGGAATGGAATCACCATATGACCCAGCTATACCACTCCTCAGTATTTATTTTAAAAAGTGATATTTCCTGAATACCATTTCCAACAACCACAATGTTTCTGTATAAACCACTCACATGAAGAACTCACATCAAATGTGCAGCTTCAGATTAAAGGAAGTATTTTTAAAAAATCAATGTTTTCCACAGAATTGAGCCTGGACTGCCCATAAAAACAAATTGGATTGTCTAATGACACTAATAAGAAATCTGCAAATAATGAATAAAATAGCTATTTATATGTCCAGGTATCTTAAAGAATGAAATTATGTCATTTGAAGGAAAATGGATGAAATTGAGAATATTATCTTAAGTGAAATAAGCCAAACTCAGAAAGTCAAGGGTTGTATGTTTTCTCTTATGTGCTGAAGCTAGAAGAGAAAGGGAAAGAAAGATGTGGAGGGATCTCATTAAAATTGAAGAAAAATCGGTAGAGAAAAGGGACTGGGGGAGTTAGGAGGGGAAGGAAAGAGGAAATACTCGGGAATGCTATTGGCCAAATTATATTGGTACATTGTATATGTGTACAAATATGTAAGAATAAATCCCACCATTATGCACAACTATAATGTACCAATAAGAACATGGCAAAAATTAAAAAAAGATACCTGGTTGACATGCAATAAAAATGAAATGTAGATTTTTTGGAAATGCATGTTACAAAGTTCACTCATATGGGCATTAAAAAATTCCAACATGATTGCTGTCTTGGGTAAAGGTAAGATTTTTAAGTTGAGACTGAGTGGAGAAATGCATTCCTTCTAGACATGCTTCTTCCATCTGAAAAGAAACACCACTTTTTTTTCTTCTGTTGGCACAAGACAGAGAAAGTGGGATGAGTGTGTTTTCTTTCCAAATGATTAAAAGTCATTCAAAGAATGTCCTCTCTATGTTTATATAGGGCTGAATTTTTAAATGGGAAACAAGTCCATAATGTTAGCCACAATTCTAAAATTTTAAATTCTGAAATTATAATGTTTTTGTAAGCTTGGCTCTAAAGCTCATTGGGCAATTTAAGTCTGTTCTAATCTGATGTGAGGCTACTTACAGACATAATTCTACTGAAAAACAAAAAGTTAATTTCACTGCAGAGATCTTTATTCATAGCACCCTCTCAGACCTATATACACATAATACGTACTCAGAATACTCACTGTATTTCCTTTTTAAATCCAAAATATTTTGAAATTTTGCCCAAGGGTTTGGACAAGGGAATGTGGATGTGTGCCACAGAGAACAGAACATTCACTCAGTGAGTCTGACCACATCACAGCACCTGTCATCGTAGGCAAATGCGGATGGACTGAACGTATCGAAAAATGAAGTCCTTTTTCAAATGACCTGGTCATTGCCTATGAATAACTCCTTCCCTTTGGCCAGGCTGGTCTGCTCTTGGGCTGCTGAAGACAGAAGTCAAAGATTCATGTTTTTCTAGAATAGTAGTACTCACCTGAATTTCAGATTTTAAGTTCTCTAAATGTACTGTTCTGTAATCTGCAATGCCAGAAATACATACAGTTAACAAGAGGATTAATTCACTAATTTATTCAATAAAATTTGTTAAATTCCTATCACAGTATAATGCAAAAAAAAAAGTTACATATCTGGAGTTACATGTATGGAGACCTGGGTTCTAACTGGTTTGACTATCTCACTACTGTATGAAGTTTGACATCTAATAACTAAAAAAGCACATCTGTACTTTTTTATTGAGCTTCCATGCTAAATGCTTTGTGTGTTTCATACAAAGGAGTATATGCAGAGCATAAGAGTGGGTGGGCTTACAAGGATGTCTAAGACACACTACCCACCCTCCAGGAGCAAGGTGATGGAGAAGTAAATATGCACCTACAGGACCATGCAGGTTGTCCTTTTTTTAATCACTGACATGCATCATCAAGAAAGTTTTGGAAGAAAAGCTGCTGTGAGTCCTCATGAAAAAAAATATGGAAGGGGGAAGGGAGAGAGAACCATTTGGAAGGAATTTCATCTAAAACAGCTGCCTTGCTAAATCCCTGTTTCAAATTGCCTGTTAGCTGATCTGACTTAAGACTCCTTTTTTTTTTTTTTTTTTTTTAATCAAGAAACAAAATCTGCAGGGTTTGCTAGTTCAATTCATTTGCACATGCCACACAGCTACATATGGCAGGACTGAAATGATCAAGTTTCCTTCAGCTTTATCATAAATCACAGAGATTCCAATGTGTCCTTCACAGCTTTAAGTTTTCAAAACCATCATGACTAATGAAATATTTATTCTAAGATCTATAGCCACTTGCACAGAGTCACGTTCCTCAGAAGAAAGACTTTGACAGAGAGCCCATCAGGAAAGCATCTGGAAGCCCCCAGTCCTGGCCCCACTAACGTCCTCCACTTTTGGCCTTCACATCTGCCATCTTCAGGTTACCAAATGGCACCCTCATAAACTGTGAAGACAGGCTCTTTGCTCAACTCGACAGCTTTCCGTTGGAAACTAATCAAACTTTAAAGATTCTACTTAAGAGCAGAAAAAGCCTTTCTTGAGGTTTTATTACTTTGTAAAATTTATTAGGTTACAAATCAAGTTAATTTTAAAAGAGTAACTAGTTATTTTTATTAGATAGTTTAAAAGTTTTCACTGACATATAAAGCCAAACAACCAAGATCAGGGAGATTTCCCCACAAATTGGGAATTGGTGTAGTGTTTACAGAAAAACTGTTATGTACCCATTTGCTGCAGAAGCAGCAGTAATACAAATGGTGAAGGGACTGGATTTACATAGAAATGTTATCCTTACTTACTGACATTGAGAACCTCAGAGGGAAGAGTGTTTTCAAAGATGCTCCAGCAATTCTTTCCCTGCTTGCAATGTTTCTGGGCTGTTCCTCACATTAAGAAGTGAAGTCCATTTCTCCTCCTCTTACAGTAACATATCCATTGGGTGTATGTTCTAAGGGGATGCCTCAACCAAGATAGCACCAAACCCTATGTATACTATGATTTTTTCCATATATATATATATATACCTATGATAAAATGCTCATTAAAGAGTTCAGTATCCTAGATACAGGTGTTACTTTTATTTCCTGCTTTACAGATGGGGAAAATAAGGCTCAAAGGGGGTAAAGAAACTTGTTCAAGGTGCTGTAACCAGTAGGTGCATGGCCACAATTTAAACCCAGACTCAACCGAACACCCAAACAGTGTAATATCAACGCACACAGCCCTGGCACCTAGGAAATGCTCAGTGCGTACATGTTACTGTTTATCAATGCAGCTCAGTGAGCATGAGAGACCAGATGTTAGTACTCTGTCCTTCATGTATAACGGTCTGGTGTCTCCATTAGGCATCTTCTTCCAGAAGAGCCCAGTTTCATCTCAACTGAAAACTTGCATTTGAATGATACCCCTTCTCCCTACTCAACTTCTTCAACTCTGTCAACAGCTTCTTCACTGGCAGATATAGCCTTGCCATTAATTTTTATATTTTTAATTCCAAACCTATTCCTGCATGTGTGTAACCCTCTTTTGCTATCAGCAAATGGCTTGGTGTCCACAAGTTTCAAGGCACATGTTACTGACATCTTCATCTATGCTCAATACTTTCTGGTGCAACATGTTACCTTCCATTGGAACATGTTTCTGTTCATGTCTCCACTCCCAAATTTAATACCTTTTTTCCATCTTAACTAAACATTTATCACAGATGGTGGCCATCATTTTTGCAAGCAAACCTGTTATGAATGTGTCCCTTTTCGTAATTCCACAGGTAGATGGTCTGTTCTTACTATGGATTTTAGAAATCTCAGCATGAGATTTTTTTTCTTATTAAGTTCAGAACTTTTGCCTGTTCACTTATAGGAAGCACTTTGGCATATTCAGATTGCCAGCATCATTCCTCTGGTACAATGGAACTTTCAGTTAGTAAAATAAGGGTGACTTGAACATCAGCACTATAATATTCCAACAGTTGATCTGATAACCAAGATGGTTATTAGATAACTAATGGATGGGTAGAATACACATTTTGGATATACTGTGCAAAGAAATGATTCATGTGCAGGGGAGGATTGAGTGGGACAGAACAGAATACAATTTAAAACATATGGATTATTTATTTCTGGAATTTTCTATTTAATAGCTTCAGACCACTGTTGACCATAGATAACTAAAACTGCAGAGATATAAATGATAGATAAGGGGACTACTATTTCTTATCTGTCCATACAATCAGTTTTCACCAGTAGAATGAGACAAGAGGGTTGGTGCTATTTCTGGGACCAGATCTTAAAAGACTTTGTAGTTTTTGCTTTTGCTTTCTTCTTGAAACATAAGCCTGCTGGTCCAGGATAAGAGGCCACTTGGAAGGGAACTCCAGTGTCCCAACTGACAAGATGAGCAAAGACATTTTGTTCCTCCTGGCCCAGATGACTCTGCAGCTAAGTGCAACCACACACATAGGCCAGTGAGACAGCAGAAAGCCCTCCCACTCAACTCACAAAACCATGAAAAATAAATCCTTGTCATTTTAAGCTCCAAAATTGTGATGTGATTTATTAATTGGCAATAGATAACTGAAATACCTGTGTTCTCATTTTGGCTTTGCTACTAGTTAGTTGTGGTGTGTGCAAATGTAAACTGTATAAAAACTAAGCTTCATGTTGTTCCAGTGTTATGGGAACTTTCCCTAAACCTGCTATCTTGAATCCCTCTGTGAGTTGACAAAAAACTATAAAGTTATAGGATGGGTGACCAGCAAGGTAAATCTTAAAGATGAACAAATAAGGTCATTGCTATTGTGGTGGGACAACATGCATCTCAAAAATACACAGGCAAACAAAGTTGTCCTTATGTGCCTCATTGGCATGTAAATCATAAAGTAATGCTTTGAGCAAAAATATGGGCTTGGGCAGCGAAAGTATAGGAGGAATAGAATCAGTTCAAAATGAAATTGTTCTGTTTCATTTCCTATCATTGTGGTTGGGGAGCATTTTGCAAAGGTGTGTATGTAACAATGAATGTAATATTACAAGTTGGCTGTTATCATGGTCAAAATCTGTTGGAATCTGTGCATAGAGTTTGTGTAAGTCAACTGTCAGGAGTCCAAAGAAGCCCGTCTGCTTCCTTTAAAGTTATTACCCTGTTATTCATTTCTGCACTTTTATGAACTAACAACATCATCTCTTGCAATTCTGCGTAATTGGTGATTTCTGATTGCCTGGCTGAAATTCCTTCTTGATGCTGGTGGTAATCATTGCCTGATGGGAATGTTTCACTCTTCAGCATGTGTGGGCATAATTATTTGAGATTCCTCGGTAACGTTCATCAACCCTGAAGGGGACTCCCTGGATGTCACCACAGAGGTAACATCTAATGTGTCTGCTATTTTACTTCCTCTGATCTCTGTTGAGGAAGTAATCATCTTCTGTTTACAAAACTAATCTAGTGGGATTGGACATGTTATATGAAGCATAATCTGCATCTTGGGCAGATATCTACACCTGGTTATTGATATGTGCTGAATAACATTAGCAAAGAAATGGAATTACTCTGAGTGAAAGAAATATGCACCCGGTAACATACCTCATCCTTTTTAAATTGCCTAGGAAATCTAAGTTAAACGAGGACATATTAGTAATAACTGCTTTTCCCCATTCTTTCCTCAGATTTTTCTTACCTGCCGTGACTGCTACCAGGTACTGTTGAATTGAATTCTGACATTTTCTATAATAAGACAATTTCAAAACTAACATAACATATAATCTCAAAGATATTTCTAGCTCCAAATACCTGCTGCTATGGCAACTTCCAAGAACTCACTTTTCAAAATATTTGGATATACTGAGAGTGCTCTAAAAATTTACTAACTTTTCCAAAACTCTCTGATTTGAACTAAAGCCTACTTTTATCTACCTGTTTAAAATATTTCTGTTCAGCCACGCACGGCTGTGCTCTTCTATAATCCCAGTGGCTCCAGAGTCTGAAACAGAAGAATCACAAGTTCAAAGCCAGCCTCAGCAACTTAGCAAGACCCTATCTCAAGATAAAAAGAATTAAAAAAAATGCTGGAAATGTGGCTCAGTGATTGAGTACCCTTATGTTCAAACCCAAACCCTAGTACCAGAAAAAAAAAAATCTTGTTCATTGTAATATTTGTGAACTTGTTTTAGAGTTTAAACTTCAGCTGATAAAAAAACCAAACATATCAGTATTTTGAGAAGCAAAGCATGTAAAGTTGAAAATATTACATGAACATTAAGACTGTGACACAATTAAGTCCAGCATTATTCTGGATTCCATACCTGACATTATGTCAATAGAAGTAAACTGGCAAAATTTCACATTAAGGTTTTTTGTTTGTTTGTTTGTTTCATAGATTTTTTTCCTCTAAAGTTTACAAGATTTCTTTTATTATATGTGAATTGTAATTGTACTAGAATTAAAATTGAATTTAGGTGAAATAAAATGGAAAAACACTTTGGAATATTCCACTTTTGACATTGTTTAACAAAACTTTGTGTGCAAGGTGAGGAAGTCCTTGCTACTCAGCACATTTATATTTCCATCAAGCTAATTGAACAACTGGAATAAATTCAAGAACAATATAAATAAACATAAATAAAATAAACAATAAGTAAATATAACCATAAATAAAATATACAAGTGAGCTCAAAATTCAGAAGCCAGTTTCTAGATGTGACTGCTCCATTCTTTACTCCATATGTTTAGGTAAAACTCTTAAGAGTCTCAGTTTCATGACAAAAATAACAATTAGAATGGACTTAAAACATCATCTATTCCAGTGCTTTAATTTTAGAGGTGAACCAAGGCTGAGAGATGGTAAGAAAATTATCTAAGATCACATGCTTACTCTGTAGTACTAGAACTACATTTTCAGTCTCTAGAACCTGGTTCTCTGACCCATCAGGAGAGGTTGGATAGGAAGCATTAAAAGCCTACCTTTATTACATAGAGCACTGGGAAAGCACAGAAGGTGGATAACTGGGCACCCCTGCTAACATTCAGGGATATTTCTATCTATGGGGAGGAAGGAAAAAAAAACTAGTGCAAAGTTTACATTCTGAGCTGAAAACTCCCTGTTGGTGTAGCCAGTGCCTAGCAGTCTAGTCTCTTTGTCAATATTCATAGAGATCATCTCATTAAAATATAACCCCAACAGAGTGCAGTGATGCATGCCTGTAATCCTAGTGGCTCAGGAGGCTGGAGCAGGAGGATTGGGAGTTTAAAATAATCCTCAGCAAAAGTGAGGTGATAAGCAGCTCAGTGAGACTCTGTCTCTAAATAAACTACAAAATAAAGCTGGGGATGTAGCTCAGTGATCGAAATATATATATATATATATATATATATATATATATATATATATATATATATACACACACACACACACACACACACATACACACACACACACACACATATCCCTAGCTTACTAGAAACAGTAGCCAGAAAAGCCCTCATTAAGTTTCATTTGTTTTTAAGCAAATGGTTGTTTTTGCTTCCAAAACTCACTACTCAGTGCTGGGTTTAAAGTTTGCTTTGTGACTGCACAATGTATCATGGATGAGTGAATGGGACTTCACCTTTCAAAACTCTTTGGCTGGAACTGAAAGCTAGCATGCAGCATGGCACAAACAGTTGCCCCACCCCATACGAACATTCTACCCTTTGTAGTAGAATCCCTGATTTATAAATAGGCAGATAGCATCTTAGAATATAAGCTACACTTCCCTAATCTCCTATGAGTTATGGCCGCATGATCAATTTACAGCTTTCTCAATTTTGCAGGCTTTGTCAACATTGTCCTACCTGACATTTGGTGATGCTTAATCCTTTGTTGTGTGGTCTGTCCTGTGCATCACAGGATGATCAGCAGTGTCCCTTGTACCTTGTACATTCTAATAGTCTCCCACTGCATTATATTCCATCTTAGTCAATTACGACAACCAAAATTGTATTGTCAAAACTCCCCCTAGTTGAGAAACACTAAGTTAAAGGGATGTAAGTGGAAGCATCCTGTTCTGCTTCTAGGAAATATCTATAAACCTCTCTGAATGAGGCATTCTTTCTCCTCCTTTCCTGTTGTAATGCCTGGAACTTGTACAACTGTTTTGAACAAAGATAAGGAAGCACATTAAAGAGAGAAATGGAATAAGGTCAGAGGAGAGAGGGTCCCTATGATCAATGGAGTCATTTACAGGCATGGTTTTGTGTATCTCTGGACCTTTATATAAAAGTGACACAAACTTCTACCTCCTTTACATCATCATTATGTTGATTTCTATAATGAGGACCAAGCTCCCCTCCTTACTGTCATCTCTTTCTATTTTTCTGAAACATAATCATCTTAAGAGGGAAATATTTATTCTCACAATTCAGATACATGTGACTTGTCATTAAAGAATCTCCACTTAAAGCTGCCTCCCTCCTTAAAGGAATCTTTCAATAAGTCAGATCTAAGGTGAACAGATGTAGATCAGTGGTTCTGGAACTTTGCTACATATTGGAATCCCCAGCTGTGCTTTAAGATTCCTCATGCACAGGCTGCAAACCAGACAACTCTCAGCAGAACCTCTGGGAGTGGGACCCAGAAGTCATTATTTTGTAAAACTTTTCAGGTAATTCTAATATGCAGCCAAGATTGAGAACTACTCATGCAGAACATATTTTCTTCTTAAATTAATTAAGCATGGTTGCTTTTCTTTGGCTTGCTCTGATGATATTATTGTGCAAACTAACATACAATATTTCTACTTCTACTCATATTTAGTGTACAAATGTTGTACTCATATTTAGTGTACAAATGTTGAAAGTGGATCATATATAATTGTATACCAATTAGAAAAATATGATTGGAGAAATATTTTGTTATCTCACATCACTGAAAATAACTGAGCACATTAAAGTAAGTGCCATCCCCACCATTCTTTCAAATACATATGCACACACACACATATACACATATACACACAGGGTCTAATGTAATCAATAAAGGCAGATGGACTTGAGGGAAAAAAAATTAGCTCTGCTCTGATGGTTGAAAAGTTCAGTGCATAGAGTGTGAGATAAAGTGAAACCCTGTAAAGGCAGGTATGGGCTGCTATGGAGTTTGGATGTTTCATTTTGCCCCAGAAGTATAAGTTAAACAGATGGAGTCCCAGCATCAGCCATCACCATGCAGTTGTGGGACTAAGTCTTTATCACCATCATCAACTCCATCTATCCAATGAGAGCTACCAGCTTTCTATTCAAGGGTCAGGAAGGCTTATGACAATTTGCACCACTCTCATTTCTGTTTTGTCCCCTTCTCCTCAATAAATAGGTCATGGTCAGTACATTAAGTCAAAATATGTGAGTGTTCTTAGAATTAAAACAGACTGACACCACAAAAAAACATTCTCAAGTAATGGGGTTTCTTTTAATGCTAACTAAGAAAGGTGAAAAGACAGAAGAAGAAAGAAAATGTCACAAAGTACATTATATTCCTACCATCTGCCAGGCACTGTAGTAGGCAGTTTACTCATATTATTTCTAAAAAGCAATTTATAAAGCAATTTTCACAAATCAAAGTGCTTATGAGAGTCATGGGAGGCTGGAGGTAAAATAAAATTGAAAGAACATCTATGGGCAAGAACGTTAATGATGTGCCCAGGCTTACTTGGCATGTTGGGACACAACTAGGTCCCAAAAAAAAGAGCTTCTAATGTAAGTGGGTTATTTTCACTTTTTGCCTCTCTTCCACCCACCCACCCCTTTGCTGCTCACCATTTACAGAATTTAGTGAACCGAGGCAGATCCTCTTCACCCAGAACAGAATAAGGAAATTGGTCTAAACTACACTATAAAGGATGGATGCAAGACAATCTCCTGATGCCAGCATCTCTTTGTCTTTAGAAAAAGTTGGAGAACATTATCTACTGGTTCTTTTGCAAGATTTAATTTATTGTATCTTCTTGTAAGTTTACTTGCCTAAAAGCAAAGATGTGGCAACCCCATGAAATTCCTCAGCTTCAAATAGGGGCAGAAAAAGGCCAAGAGTTCTTATCAACACCTGCCTGACCCTGGTCAAGGGTGGCCTTCTCAGCACAGCTTATTTGTTGTTATAAAATAACAACAATAGTGCACAGTCATTTCACACTGTGGGCTAGCAATGTATATACTACTTTGTTTCATTTTGTTATTACCATTTTATAGATGATGAAACAAAAAGTTTGACATTATTTGCTTAATGTCATACCAGGCAGTCAGCAAGTGGTAGAAGCTGGATACAAACTTACATGCTCTGTTTCTGCATTTCTGACTTTAAACTGATGCTCAATCTTGCCTTCTCTCTGCCAACTCTGCCATAAATACAATGACTAATATTTAATATGTAGTTGTAAAAAGAGACATGTGCTCCAAATACTGCATTTTATGTTCCATCAAGATAACCAAAGCATCAGATTATTTCCAAATCATAGTAAAGTGCTTTTCAGAAAAAGACTGTCAGAAGTGAAATGGACAGTGATGGCCAGGACTTTTAGGTTATTATCATGTTAGGGCTTAGAGAATAGAGTCTGCCTGGCCCTCATTGACCCACCAGACCCTGGGACAGGATGACTTGTAGAGTACAAAGCTTGTTTTGTTTTGGTTTTAGCTCTTGGCTTGATGGGAACCCCAGAAAATAATCATTAGGAGAAACAAAACCCAGAAGGGGAAGAAACCTGCAGATATTGGTAAATGGGTTCCCCAAATAGCAAAGCTATTCATATGGAGCTAATCTTAGTCTAGGCCCCATTTTCCTGGCTCACCGAGATCTAGAACCTACTAAGATCCAAAACAAGTAAATGATATAGTCCAGGATAAGTAAATGATATAGTCCAAGATAAGTAAATGATATAGAAGTCTATAGAGCATTTAAATCATGTGTCTCAAAAATATGCTCCTTGTGGGGGAGGCTGGGAAATACAAGGAGGGTATATAGACTCAGCACCAGATGGTAGATTGAACAAGACAAACTAAAGCTCTCTTTCAGCCTAAAGTCTGATAAGCTTAAAGGAAATAGATCAAGAAATAACATGGCCAATTCTTGACATAACACGGTGAGAACCACAAAAGAATGCCAAGATACCCATGCAACACTGAGAAATAGTGTGGGTATGATCCGGTGGTCCAGGTGGCTTCAGTGTCTCTGACTGTTTGTGAATCTAATGGTCATCAGGGTTAACGATGAAATGACTGAAAGCCCTAACACATCAGGGGTGTTTTCCAAATCCTCCTGCTTACAGATTTAAACACACGTTCCAAAAGTGCTCAACGAAATCCTATTCCCAAATTATGAAACTAAATATTTTCCTTAGACATATCTCACGTTGCTCTGTATGCCAGGGAAATTTCCCATGACCCTTGGAGTCACCTCCATCTGTTTGTTCCCATACACACTTCTTCTGGGATGTAAGACAATCCTGTTGAAGGCGAACGTGTAAGTATCCAGTGGCATTTCCAACAAAGCTGTTATTTTATCAGGAACAAGTAAAAGCTCATTTCAGAAACCAAAGCTTCTCAAGAATGAATTAAATGGGTTGGTAGAATGAATTAAATTGGCATGTCTATGCTTTGCAGTCCACTACAAAGTCACAAGGATTGTTTCACTAGGAGATAGCCAATAACTCGTTTCTAAAATGCTTAAGTTTTCGATCAAGAATTCCAGCAACTTGATGTATTTGTGATGGAGAACCAAATGGGGGAAAATGCCACCTACACAGTTTTATCACTGTAAGAAGAAGGAATGGGTTGATGCTATTATATTAACAGAGATTTTAAGATATATCGTGGAAGAAAACCGCATTTCAAAGAGCCTGCACCCCAAAGGCAGTTAATTTGGTTTAATTGTTGATTGCTTTGCAAAGTCAGAGGAAGAAAATTAATTAAAGTCAATACTCAACAGACTTGGTGGCTATTAAGTAGTATTTGAAATCTGATTTAATTCACAAACTGACTGATGGAAAGAAAAACAGTGCAATTTTTTAATTTGTGCAACATTTATTATTTAACTCACTGATAAATGTTTAAATCTAAATGAGCTGGAGAACACAAACAGTTTCGAATGGCAAAATCAACTGAAAACTCACAAGGACCCAAGCAATTATCAAAGCTAGTGACAATAGTAAACGTATCAGTGACATCACAGTGAAGGGCTGTACTTCCAGTACTCCTGATTCAAACTGCCCCAATCACTTAAATTCATCATGTCCTCTCAGAGTATGTAGCATTTTTTCCTATCATTGTCATTTCTTTTTTTCTTCCTTTCTATTTCCTTATTTTGAGAAAAGAAAATAAATTTTCTTTTTTTATCTCTAGAGCAAAGAAACCAGAGTGAAATAATAATAATAATAATTGTAATAATAATAGCAACTTATTTAGGATTGAGGGATTATAGAACAAGAGTAGAAGACAACAATGTCTTAAAATATGAGACATTTAAAATATAATTCTGGATATTTTTATTCTTCCTAGGAGAATCTCATTTCTACCTAACATGGCTGAATAAAGCTTCTCTAAGATTCTAAGAGCACACACCCAAATTCCTGAAACTAGTCTCCTAATGTTCTATATGCTGGATTTTAATATTCCAAATGCATTTTTTCTTATCATTTCTGCAATTAATGCTCTGAGTCTTTTACGTGACAGATAATAGAAATGTATAAATTTTCTGCATTTCACACTAAACCTTCTATTTAATTTGTGTACAGTTGAAGGCTGGGCAAAACATGCAAATAATTCTTTTTTTAGGCTTTTGGTCATGATAAGAATATGCTATAAATTTTAATTTTATTTTTATTGTGAAATTATATGTACTCAGAGCTTTGTCCTTTTAATATGCTGAAGTTTATATAATAGATGGAACATGCATTTCTTGAATTTTGCTTTTTGAAATAGTTTTGTAGAGACAGTTGTCTCTAGTCTATAGAGTCATCTCTTTTATGGATTTATTTCCATTACTAACTGTGTTTGTTAGCTATGACTATAACAAATTTCTGAGAAAATCAACTTATAAAGAAAAAAAGATTTACTTTGGATCCAAATTTTGGAGTTCTCAGTCTATAATTTGTTGGTCCCATTGCTTTCAGGCATGTGGCTAAGCAGCACATCATGTTGGGAATGAATGGTAGAGCAAAAACACTCACCTTTTGGCTGGGGAGGTAGGCAAGAAAGAAGAGGAAGGGTCTGAAGTCCCAAAGTGTCCTTCAAGGGCTTGCCTCAGACAGCCTAAAGATCTTTCATTAGACCCCACCTCTTAAAGGCTCCATTAACTTCCAATAGCACCACTCTGGTATCAAGTATTTAACACATGAAGAGTCATATTTAAAATCCAAATTATGGCACCAACTACTGTCAAATACACTGGAGATCTTCCCTGTCATCTCCTGAGGCACCCACCAAACTTCTCCAATACATGCTGTGACACCAGAGAGAAGCTGGCCCTTATGTACTACATTGATGGGCTCCCCTATCCTTCTTCCTATTGGGTTCAGCATCTGGCAGGAGATCAAAGAGCAAAGTTGGGGTTTCTATTCCCTTTGGTTTCCTCCCTAGGAGGTCTCCTTAAGTTGGCAGAGACACACCTGAAGGCCACAGCAGCTTCCAGGGGTCCCTTTTTACACAATTACCCATTCTGGATTCCAGTCAAGGATCCTTTCCTTCATCATCTTAAGCCTGGAGGTAGGAAACTCTGCTACTGTCACTACCCCCTAGCAATTGTATCCTAATATTTAGGCTTCTGAAGCCCTATTCTCAACTTTATAAGTAGTTCTTTCTACTTATCACCTCAAAAGTTCCTTTTTGGATATGTCATTCATTAATTTTGTCAGGACTTGCCTAGATAGAAAGTTAGGCTAAGTGTATTTTTGTTCATTTGGATAATTTTTATGTGATAAATAATCTTTACTTACCTATGATTTGTTCTCTAAAGGTCTTGGTGAATTTTAAAATATTACACAAAATACACAGGACAAAATAAATATTGATAGGAAAAAAGGCAAAGAGAAATAAGGGGCTAGGAGTTACTTCAAATTAAAGTTTGTATTAGTGCAAAATATTGAAAAGAGCCATGTAGCCTCTTAATAAATAGCCAAAGCTAAAGAGAAACATAGCTTAAAAAAATCAAAGGAGAAGTACAGCATTTTTCATACCAAAAACAGAAAAAAAATCCATTAAGGTAAAGAGGAAACCGTATTGCAATGAAAGACATTCTCAATAATCCCCTGAATCAGATGAAAATATTTTCCCCAGAACATCAAAGTATTAATGTCTGACTCCTGCTTTTGCTAAGGGGAATCTTTACCTAATCTAAAAACAAAATCATGCTTTTATTTTCAGGGGATGGAGAGCTAATTAGAGAGGCCAACTTTTAATGGGTTTTAACTTTTAATGAGCTATAATGATGAACGAGTTTGGAATGTTGTGATATGTGTCTATTTTGTTTAAAAATTTGTTAAACATATTTGAAAATTTGTTGGCCACCATCAAAATGAATGGGCACCAAGAACAAAGCTAGACTGAAGGTATAGTTCATTAAAAGGATTTATTTAATCAACCTAGCATTAAAATGATCATAACTGGGCAGAATTATGGAGATGGATTGGCATATAGACTTTAAAGCAAGAACCCTTAAAAT
Source organism: Urocitellus parryii (assembly GCF_045843805.1). Classification (NCBI taxonomy): domain Eukaryota; kingdom Metazoa; phylum Chordata; class Mammalia; order Rodentia; family Sciuridae; genus Urocitellus; species Urocitellus parryii. The sequence goes on from NC_135531.1 coordinate 205,699,068, forward strand.
ATTTTATAAAAAAATCTCGCAATTATTACCACAGCCCACTGGTAGTACTAATTTGGATATGTTAATACTTCCAGAATATAAACTCATATTCACCATCCTCATAATAAAGACATAGTACTTTACAATTTAGAGAATATGACCATACACACATGAACGGTTTTAACCCAGCCACTATTAAGTAAAATAGACATTGCTGTTTTCATTTTATAGATGAAGAAAATGAATGCAGGGCTGGGGATGTGGCTCAAGTGGTAGCGCGCTTGCCTGGCATGCGTGTGGCCCGGGTTCGATCCTCAGCACCACATACCAACAAAGATGTTGTGTCCGCCGAGAACTAGAAAATAAATATTAAAATTTCTCTCTCTCTCTCTCTCCTCTCTCACTCTCTCTTTAAAAAAAATGAATGCAAAAATATGAAGTGTCTCGCTCATTGTGTTATAGATGGTATACATGGGATCTCAAAATAGAACCCAGAAAGTCTCCCAAAGTAGATCTAGACTCTTTATTATACCATGGTCTATGGCTTGATGCTTAAGGAAGTGAAGTGAGAGAGTCCTCATGCAGAAAATCAATGTTATGCCAATGTATAAAAACAAAGGACCTAATCATACAAATTCCAGTGCCATTATTTAGAAAGGACTTTAGGAAATATTTAGTCTGGTCCCAGCTTTCTCAGCTGTAGAAACCCCAAAATGGTTCAAACCCAAATGGCCTCATTTCCACTCCCACTGGTTTGCGAAACCTTCTATGGTTAAATTAAGTGAATGATTCATTCCCTCAATTAAATATATATAAAGCTTTAAATAATGAAGCTGACAAATTTGAATGTAATTTTTAATAAGTACTTTTTGAATTAAAGCAATCACAATTCATTTCTCTCCTGGGTATTAAACTCAAGTGGCATCATTGACTTATAGCTACTGTTCTCAAACTGGACTGAGATGCCCCAGGGTGGTGCAGGGAACTCACCGGTGCTACACAGAGTATTTTAAATGTGGGAGAGAAATACAGCATGAACTGACATCTGTCAACAACATGAGAACTTGTTGAAGTGATTCAAATCTAAACATTAGATCATGTTCTATTCCCTTTAGTGATGGACAGCTTATTCTTGTGAGACTGAGTGTTGCAGTAACTATAATAAAAAGCAAACATCTCACCATAATGAATGTGGAAATGAGCATAGCCATACCCCATCTGATTCAAGATCTAGGTTGTGTAGTGCCCAACAGGTGCACACAGCACATTAGTAACTAATTATGGCTATATATGAATGAATTAAAATATGTTTTCTGTGTAAGCCTGCTTTATATCAATATCACAAAACACCTGTAACAACTTAAATAGACAAAGGTTTATTTTGACTCATGCTGTCAAAGGTTTCAGTCATGGTCATTTGGCCCTGAAGCTTTGGGCCTGTGGCAGCACAGTATATCATGGTGGGAATGTGTGACATAGGAGGCCCATTCAATTCATGGTAGCTAGGAATCAGAGAGAAGAGAGGCCAGGGTCTCAACATCTCCTTCAAAGGCACTCCTAGCCCAGTGACCTAACTGCCTTCCTCTAACCCCAACCACCTAATAGTTCCACCGCCTCCCAGTATTGCCATAGCTGGGGACCAAGCCTTTGATACATGGGTCTTTGGGGAACATTTCAGATGAGATTAGGCCCATCTCATTTCCAATTATAACACTTTCCTTCATTGTATGTATATTATTTTTTTAATGGCTAGCAAATTGATAGAACATTAAATTAAATTGGTTTGACTTAAACCCTTTATAAATGAACATCTTAGGTATAACTTGGCCTTAGGACAATATGAAAAAAAAAAATTTACTGAAACACTAAAGGCACCCTACAAGGAAAATTTAGGAATCTTTGTCCACTGATCAAGAATGTGTACTCCAGCTTCACTACATACCCACTGTGCCTCTTCCAATTAAAGCTCTCTATGCCTCCATTTCCTTGTCTATAAAATGGAGATAATAAAGGACTTGCCTCAGCAGTGTGGTTGTGTGGATTAGTAAGTCAATGTAATTAAGCTGTAGAAAAAAGGTAGGCCCAGGATCAATGCTGTCTGGGTAAGCATTAGCTCTGTGCTTCTAAGACAAGCTTTCATCTAACATTCTGCTTGTAGCACATGCTTGCTACAACATCAGTCAGAGACTGGCCAACCTGGGCAGCCTATGCGCAGGAAGCCCATGAACTAGAGAACTTTCTTTTTCTCACTAGTTTTCTGTCCTACTGTATATGGGAGAAAACATGTCAGGTTTTTTTTTTTTTTTTTTTTTTTTTTTTTTTTTTTTTTTTTTAGAAATCTCAACTACTTTGCATGTTTTCTCAGTCTCAGTTCCAGAAATGATAGAATGATAAAGGACTTAATGTCCCACACATAGGATCAGGAGCTTCACTTTGTATACAGTGCTCAAATAACTTGAGGCCCTGAATCCAGAAAACTGAGTGATGGCTGGTTCTGACCAAAACTTTAAGGAAAAGAACTTTGAAGCAATCACTTATCCCATCCTCAAAAGTGAACTCTCATTTCCTACTCTTTGGCTCTTTGAAGTTATGTAACTGACCTCCTGGGTTATATTTTGTCTGACTTCCCATGTGATTTTTAGAAGGTGTATTTTTATTTCCTTTAAAAGTATTTTTTTTTTCCTTTACAGTTACTGTTTATCTATTCTTTGCCCTAAAACTGGCATGATAGTTTTAAGGCAACAAAAAATTCTGTCTCAAATATTAAATAAGAAAAAGTATAATCTGTCTAGAAATATGCAAATTAATTATCGCACATTAATACCATTATACATCATGGTTTTAGAGCTTATTCAGTGACAGTCTAGGATACATTATACTGACAAGCGTAATGCTGAATACAAAATTATGCATCAATATGACCCTAATTATAAAATACAATTTACTTGTATAGTTGCATAGAAAAATGTCTGAAAGGAAATACAGCAACTCTCTTAATTAGATCTATCTAGATGCAAGAACTTTATCTCACCTATATCTGGTTAAGATCCAATTTCAACGGAAAGAAATAGAACCCACAACTAACATGGATTAAAAAATGAAGGCATTTCATCATCACCTAAGTCTGGAGATGCGTGACTCAGTGGGTGAGCAGCTTGGAAACCAGGTCCTCCTGCAGCGTTTCTAAATTCTCTTCCTGTAGCTCCATGGAACCAAGTGTTACAGAAGCTCCAAGCATCACATTCTCACATGACCAAAAGGAAGGAAGGGAAAACGCAGCCCTTCTCTAAAGTTCTCTCTTCATCAGAGAGGAAAATGTTTTCCCATTACATCGGCCTGAACTCGGTCACATGTCCTTTGTTGGACACAAGGTTACATAGATCAATTATGGCATAGAGCAATTATGATTCTTCCCTGGGGACTAGGTGCATAATTGCTAGGGGATGGAGGAATCAAGGTTATATTACAAGGTTATATTACCAAGAGAAAGGAAGGATTTCCATGGGATTAGTAATTAATCTTACATAATTATGTCTTTTTTTTTCTTTTTTGGTGCCAGAGATTGAACCCAGGAGTGCTTAGTCACTGAGCCACATCCCCAGCCCTTATTTAATGTTTTTATATTGAGACAAGTTCAAGCTGAGTTACTCAGAGCCTCACTTAGTTGCTGAGGCTAGCTTTGAACTTGTGATCCTCCTGCCTCAGCCTCCCAAGCTGCTGGGATTACAGGCATGCATCCACACCTGGCCTAAGCTTATATCTCTTAATGTGTTTCCCAAATAATCTATGATAGTCAAATATCTCACGCCCAAAACACTATTTAAATATGATAAAATAAACAAAAATACAAGAAATGTCAACCCCATTTCCAAAACAAACCTGTGTAGGTTAAGAGAAACAGGACACAGGAGAACTGTGTTTATTCATCCTTCTGCAGGCACATCTGGTAACTAGAAGTGGGAATGTCCACCATTCTATATATCTAATATCCATGATAAAATTCCTTCTTAGAAGTAATGGCAACAGCTTGAATATCTCATGAGTTGACAAAAACTGGTCCAACAAAAAGAAATACGTTAAACATTTCTGAAAGAAGAATGTTGCTTTCCAGATATTTAACAAGTCAGGAAAAAGGTCTCTCAAGTACAGTAGACTATTGTCTGAAAATCCATGTTCTCAGGACTGCTGAAGCCAAGAAGATCCAAAAAAATGTTGGGTATTGTTGGAAAAGATTGTACCTCTCCAGTAAAGTCACTTCCATTGGAATCTTCTTACACGAGTTTCAGGGTAAATAATACAGAACAGCAAGGCACTTTCATAATCAGGTGTGGAAAGTTCTAAAACATGCTAGAAACTTGTTTCTATTAAGATACTGGACCAGGATATGGCTGTTCTCAATCTTAGGACTCCAGGATAAAAAAGCCATCTTTGAAACTGGAAGTGGCTCTACTATTCTGAAGTGCCTGGGAAGGGCTGGCTTCCATAGCGCCATCATGAGCAGAGAAAGCTAACTGCAGCTATAGTTGTCAGGTCTGATGACTCTGAGAGGCACAGAGGGACACCAGACAGGATTGAAGTAGATGTTGCCAAGAGGAGAGAATACCAAATTGGAAAGAGACATGAATGTAGCAAACTAGAGAAGACAAACTATGTAGTGGGGACAAAATGTAAGACTCTAGGAAAACTGGAAAGATATAACTTTTCCTGTTAATAGCTGCTGTTAAGACCTAAGTCTCTGGCTTTCCTTGTACACCCCAGGGCATCTTGTAGGCATTTTCCAGCAACATCTGTGGCACAGGAAGAGGATGCTGGTCTTTTCATAAATGGATGCTCCACAACTAGGGGAGGTTTGAATTACATTCTTTATTTTGTTTATTGATACTTAAAAATGGCCTTTCTTGGGATCACTGTCATTCATTCACTAAAAAAAGAGAAAAGATTGAAAGTCCATGCTATTTCAGACGCTATTTTATGTTGTGAGGCTGATGCTGAGTATAAAATTAAAGTTCTTGCTCTCATGAGCAGATTTGGGAGTGAATGAACCCAGCAGCTCACTTTGGCACTTGCTGTGCTCCTACATCCTAGGGTGGTAGACAAACAAAAACAAGGTACATTAGAATTTTCCCCTATCTTCTTTTTGACCAGAGGTGAACTTACAGAGAGCACTAAGCATCTATAATAAAACTGTATGTTTCTTAAAATCTGTAATTGTCATGCAAAAATTTATTAAACTGTCTCCATGAACAAAGCAGTACCCTTGTTGGTTCATAGAGGTACAAAAGGAAAAAGAAGAACACTTATGTGTCCTGGAGAAATGTAATATCTAATGGGGGAGATATTTCTATTAAGATATTAAAGAAGGCTTAGAACTCAAATAAGCAAGTCATTTTATTAAAATCATCTCTGGTCATGGTCAGCTTACAACATATGTGCATGTGAATATTGAAGGCCTAAAGGAGTTCGTAATGTAGGTCTATGTGTGTGACTTTGCCCCCAATAAACCACAGCAAGGTGCCTGCTATGGAAACCTCTGAGGGAAATGTGTAGCATAATGTAACTAATGAGTTGGTTTAGAAACTAAGCATTTGTGTACTTACTCTCATATAAAACCTTAACCAGATTTAATCCTTTTATTCAATTTGAGCATTGAAGTATAAAAGTAATAAAATTAATGGCACATAAATGATAAGGCATGATGATTTGAGGTTATCATCAAATTGTCCCAACAGATGTTACTTTTAATCATCTTGGAGACTCTAATAATTATTTATTTGTCTAATTGGAGATTGTGTATAGTAACATTTAACTGGTAATATTAATTATGTACTTCAATTATTTCTAGACTCTCCTAGCTTTTGTTGTTACCTCGAATACCAAGAAATTTTGAGATGATTATTCAATATGAGTTTTGATACACTCCCCAACGTGGGGATTTTGTGTAGCATGTGCTTGCAAATGATAGCAACTAATACGATAAATACTAAATGATGTTAAAATAAGTTAAACTCATACTGACTGTTTTCTAAAAATTTCTCAATGTGGCAATGATTGTTGAGTTACTCAGCCATTATTCAGTTTTTTTTTAAAGTGGCAATGATTAGAGATAAAAAAATGAGAAAATATATCAAATAGCAAAGGTAATAATCATGGTAGTAAGTGTTTGGCTAAATAAGATCTGAAATAAAAGATATCTCATGTACTTATGTAGTTGTAAGAAGGCATAGAGAAATATTCAAAGTGTGGGCTACTACAATCAGATGGAATAATATTATTCCAGTGAATAATATTATTTTATACCTGAAAGAAGTATGACAAAACATTAAAGATGAGAAAACACTCAGCACATAATAAACATAATAAGCATAGTAAACAACTATTCTTCACATTAAAAATAAATGGTAAGAAATCAAATATAAGATCCCATTTAAAATAACAACAAAATACTAAAATACTAAGAATTTGATGAGAAACGTGAAGTATATGTGTGCAGGAAAATGTTTATAACATTTTGTTGAGTCCATAAGACTTAAATAAATGGAAAAGTATACACTTATTCTTCAAAACAAATCACTGAATGTTATAAAGATGCAGATTTACCCTAAATAAATGCTGAAATTATTTGCAATCCTTATTCATAATAATCCAACTATTTTTAAAACTACTTTTAAAATTGTTTTAAAGAATAAGGAAGCATGGGACATACTTTAAAAATATAACAAGAAGAATAACATAAAAATATTAAAAGTATTACAAGGTTTCATTAAGAGACAATGTTTATACCAGTGGTATGAGAATATCCAGAAAGGCCATGAAGAAATAAACTCTTGTAGTTAATGAAGCTCCAAGAAATATATTTATGGATGAATGGATTTTTGTACATGCTAAAATGGGTTTGCAAAACAGAAAGAAATATACTATTTAATGAATCTTGTTGGTTCAAATACATAAATGTTTGAACAAAATCCAGTACTTTTTCCTATCTTCTAACAAATTCCAGATAGATTAAAAGTTTAGTGTCTTAATGTAAAATACATTAAAAAAAAGAACTTTGTTATTATAATCTTGGAATAAAATGGATGCTTCTCTACATGACCAAAAACCTGTAAGTAATAAGTGAGAACCTAGATAAGTTTACCAAAATTTATATACATATATATGTATATGTTATAGGCAGACACTATAGCTTTATTTTATTTTTATGTGGTACTGAGGCTTGAACCCAATGCCTCATGTGTGCTACGTGAGCGCTCTACCACTGAGCCACAATCCCAGCCCCCAAATTTTTAAACACTTATGTTTAATAAAAATTATTATCAACAAAGCAAAACAATAATATCAACAGCCTAGAAAAATATTGCCACATAAGTGACTCTTAAAGTATAAATTTAATAGAAAAAAACTCTGTAAAACAAGATTCAGGCATATTATTCTGTAGGAATTTGGTTGGAAAAATATGTGAATGCAGGCCACATGGAAAAACAAAACGTGAATCATTAAAAAGCAAGCCTTGCTTGTTAAAAAAAAAAGACGTATTTCTTAATCTTCTAAGCAAATATTTAAAGATTACAAACAGTACTGTCAATAAAAGTCATAAGAAACAAACTTTTATGCATTTTCTAGGTTTATAAATTCAGTATTAATTGTAAGGTGGTTAAGAATTATCAAGGTCTAAATGTCCTCATGTAAATCATTGCCCAAAATTTATTGTTAAGAGAAAAAGCAAGTCATAGAAAAGCATGTGTAGTATGAGTTTTTTTACAGTACAATATTTAGACATATACATTCATATATTTATATATAGAAAGGAAATGTGAAAATGTTCATACACAAAACTATCTACAGCATCTTCTTCTGAGGACAGAGATGATAAAGAGTAGGGAAATAGATCTATAGAACTTTTTTTTTTCCTTTATAAAATTCTATACTTTTAAATATTTAGAGTTTAACTTTATAATTTTAGGATCATTGCAGATTCATGAATCTCCTTGACAATGAACATTTGTTTCATAACATGAAATAGTGGAATATTAGAACATATTGAGCAAAAAGAAAAAATAATAATATCTATAATTGATAAAGGAAAAGGGAATTCTGTAGCTTCCTTAGTGAGCAGAGACTGTACATTAACACCACCTCCCCATGCTTATTGTCTTACTATTTGAGTTAACCATGTAGTGAGCTTTGTATTATTATTTTTTCCATTGGGTGGGTCCAGTCATTTTCAGCTAATAATTTTGTTATCTCCATAAAGTCCTCATTTAAGGAGCAGGCCAGCCATTATTACAGATAGGTATCAGAACCGCACCTGTCAATTGTGGTTAAGATTCTATTGCTCAAGAAGGACAGGACAGTGGAATCTGCTTTCAACATAGTGCTTTCACAAAGTTCATTTGAGACTGAGTGGACCACACCTTCAATGGATAGCAGGTTGTTCATTATGGGCTACAACCAATATGCATAAGAGGTACACTTTGTTGTATACTAGTGCACAATAGTGCTTTAAACTCTTTATATCATTTATTAATTTGAATCTTATTAACAACTCCATAAGATTAGTATCCCTTTTATTATTTTAAGTGTATAGGTAAAGAAACTCAAGTTAAATAGGCTCAGCACTTCCCTCAAGGACACATGTACAGAATGGAGTTCATATTCTATTTTAGGACTTCCTAATTCCAGTGTCTGTACTTTGCCACTATATTGCACTTAGGTAGTGGAGTATGTATTAAAGGGGATTATTTTTGGAATGGCAGGAGAAAAACTAGTTATTGATATATGAACTTGTATGATGTCTAAAGAAAGTACGGAAAAATTTGCACAAGGCCACAGGCTTCTTAAATTTTTTTCTCAATTTTCCAGGCTATTGTGACCTATAAGAATGGTCTTTACCAATTCCCAGTGATTGGCAAAGGAAACAAAAAGTCCAGAGACAAACTTTTCTTTTTTTTTTCTTTTCTTTTTTTTTAAAGAGAGAGTGAAAGAGGAGAGAGAGAGAGAGAGAGAGAATTTTTTTTTAATATTTATTTATTTATTTTAGTTCTCGGCGGACACAACATCTTTGTTGGTATGTGGTGCTGAGGATCGAACCCGGGCCGCACGCATGCCAGGCGAGCGCGCTACCGCTTGAGCCACAGCCCCAGCCCCCAGAGACAAACTTTTCTTAATGGCAAGAACAAAATAGGGGATGTTGTCTGATCCATGTGATTGTGCTAAGTACCTGAATACCAAAACCTGACCTGGTTTTATTCATGTTAGTCTGAAAGTGCTTCTGTGAATATAGAGGCTTTTGGAATGAGAAGCTCCTGGATGAAATTGCAAATCCTGAAATCTCTGGGCACTGGGCAAAAACTTATACTGTTTCATGTGACCCAACACAGAATTTCGGACCCAAGCAATTCCGCTTCAGATGAGTCACATGCATTGACATGCTTCTCGAACAGAAGCAGAAACAGATCTCAGACAAGTTAGAAGTCCAGCAGATCTCAAGTTTTGCCAACACAGTCATGATAAGTCACGTTTGGTCAACAGAATTGGTTTTGATGTGCTTCAACCTGAGCAGAACATGTAGAAATCACATTCTGGGCCCAAGCAGGAGCAAGCAAGACCATCTCTTTAGACACCTAAAATATTTTAAGGGAATTTTTGAAAATACTAAAGAGGAGTATGTCCTTAGAGCAAGGAGACTAAACTCCTCTTAATCTGCACTGCAGGTTATCAATTGGTGTACTCTGGGGCAAAATATTAACAGATCACATTGTGAAATACCCTAACTTCAGATTCTTCACAGTGGGAGTTTTGAAGGCAGAACAGCCCTACATTGGGGCATCATCCTTAAAAGTTTTGAGAAGGGAAATGGCATCTGATGGACAGGTATGTGACTATCAAATTAATCCTCAAGCAAGGAAAATACTTTGTCATTTGGCAGAAGTTTCAGAATGTTGATCAAGACAGAAACACCACACACAAGCAATCCTGGGTAAAATTTAACCTGAGTTATGCTGTCATTGGCTTTTGGTCAGTGAGTTAATGTCACCTGCTGTCTAGTATTCAGTAACACTTCATGGACTAATAGTAAGCTGACAAGTAATTAAAACACTTTTCTAATAATTAAGTGTGAATGTCCCATGGGAGAGATATTTTATGGAGGGCTGGATACAAAAGCCAGGAGACCTCTTTTTCTAAACAACAAGTCAATATTCTTACTTCCTACAAAAGCTATTCCTACCTGGTCATTTCCATGGAATTATGCTCTGAAGATTTCATATAGTGGACTCTTATTCAAAAATTTCCCTACCAAGTAGTTCACTAAATCAAGGACTTTGATTACCCAAGAAAACAAGGGAGAGAGCATACAAATTCTTTTCTTACATGCAGCAGGATTGAGCCTGTTGCTTCATGGCTGTGGATACTCACCAAGTGTGGACACTCCCTTCTATGCTTTATACCTTCACAGACAGGAGGAATAAAGCTAGACTGTTTCCCAACTGACTAATGTAGATAGCAACCACTCCAAATATGGAAGAGATTTACTATGCCAACCCACTTCCTGGTGTTACCAAGCATTGAAACTTGCACTTGACCTTCATGAAACTTTTAAGGGATTGTGTAGCTAGACTTGCCTTCCCATCCTCACCTTCTTCTAGTCCCATATTTTATCACCACCATTGTAATGGGGCTCCTCTGCATGTTGAACACCTCCTTTGTGGTAAGTACAAAGACTATTATACTCATCATATGGGATACAAAGTGACCCATTGTGAAAATTAGGTCATATGTGCTATATCTATGTTGTAAATATTATTGTTTTTAGACAATAATAATTATTTTCTTCCTGGTATGTGTAAGTCTTTCAGAAAGCTTTGATCAGTCATTGTTGGGTTTCTCTCAAGATTGTCTGAGCTTCCAACAGTTTCACATCTTCAACTATTTCCTAGTACCATCATGCCCAGAGACTTTCCTCTTTACACCACAGAATTCTCTTTTCCCTGCTCCCTACCCCTGACACCTTCAGCCTCCATGCCCCATCATATAATATCATAAAGCCAGGAATATCATGTAGGCCCACACTTCCAGACTCATGCTCCATATAGTGAGGAATTTCCTTCTTTTTCACTCTGTTTTCTCATGAAAAACTTGACTCCTAATCTTTCTTAGCATCAGGAAAGTGTAGGCTTCATTCAGAGGTAGGGGAAGGTTGTGAACCTTATTCAGGCTACTAAAACTCTCTCTCTCTCTCTCTCTCTCTCTCTCTCTCTCTGTGTGTGTGTGTGTGTGTGTGTCTCAAAGGGAATAAAACCATGGTTCTCTACCACTAAGCTACTAAGTTGCTAAGTTTCTACTAAGCTGCTACTAAGTCTCACTATGTTGCTAAGGCTAGCCTTGAACTTGTGATTCTCCTGTCTCAGCCTCCCCAGTCACTGGGATTACAGGCATACACAATTGCTCCCAGCCAGGCTAATAATAATTGTCATCTTATGATACTTATTTGGGATCTTATGTGTTGCATTTTTATTGTTGATTACCTTGTTTGGTTCATGGTTAAAGTTACTTTATAACAATTATGAGTTTGTAGGTTTTCTCAAAATATTTGCTTTTTAAAAAATATCCTACCTTAAATCTTTAGGCGCCACATCATGTTATAAGTACTCAAGAATTTTCTATTTGTCTTATCTTATATAAATGCTTTCTCACTGGGTGAGCCTTTAGGTTGTTTGGGTTTAGAAAGAAAGACTGTGATTTTCTCTCCTTTGGGAATGTCTCTTCTTCTCACTCTGCTTGGGTCTTGTGGTTGCTAACTGCACACTTAGGGGACAAATGCAAATCAGTACTTTAAGGGCTATAGATTTCATATGGAGAACTCCACATATGTTTCCCATTTTTCTCTCTTTTCTGCCACATATTTGTGCTGAATTGTTTTATTGGTAATGGGGGAGATGCCAGAATATTTACAGGATCATGGTCATGGGAGTGTGCTGCTATTTGGACTATGTCTGGATAATGCCAGTGTAATCAATCAAAATGGAAACATTTGTTCAAATAAGCACTTTCTAGGTGATCAGCATAATGCTTATAGTTTTGAGTATTTAACCAAACTCAGTCACTTTGATGTGATTCAGAAAAAACTTAGCAGACTCCTTTGTGAACACTTCTCTTCTTAAAAATGAAGAAATGTAATTACATGAAATTTGAACTCCTCTTTTTGAAAATAAGGAACTCTGCCACTCAGAGTCCAAAAGGGACATGGACACAATGCTGAACCATGCTGTGGCTGGTCTTCCTCCGATATAAATTTATTTCAATTTAATCTTATTTATTTGGGGGCACATTTGGGAATAAAATGAAAACTGGGAACTCTCCCAATGGATAAATAGACACACGGAATTCCCAAAGCACTTCAGGAAGTTTCCAGACTCCTTAAAAATAATTTTTGTACTTTATAGAGGTTTATTAAGAATTCTCAGGACCAATAGCCTTTAAGGTCTTGCTCAGCTTAAAATGTTGATTTTGTGAATTTTTCTTTTGTAGTTTTGATGGATGCATACATATCCAACTGTTCCTTCCAAACAAACTCCTCTGGTGCATCTTACATGGGAGTTGTGGATGTATCAAAGCCTCATGCTTTATTGTCAGCCTAGTGAAGCTTCTGCATTTATTGGCTTTTTTCAGTGAGGGAGACTCTTAAAAGAATTGAGATATATGACAATCAAGACCTGGTTCTTTCTCACCGCCATTCAGGAGTGACTGACAAGCACCACCTTCTGGAGAAAATGTGAAGTTAGTGTCAAAGTTGATGATCTCTGACACTACTGTGCTTTTCACAGGTACCCAGAGTTGAAGCTCCCTCTGATTGCAGCACCAGTCTAACCCCATGTTCCTGAAGCAGTTTCTTTACCTTTATTCTAACCAGAGTGATCTACCTTTTGCCTCAAGGAAGATACAAAGCAGTGTAAGCTGGAAAATCAATTTATGTTAATCAAAAATTTCTACTTTTCTCTGAAATTTCATGGTAGCAAAACTCATATCATTTGTAAGTACTGGGAGGTAGTTTGTATTAAAAGTTATGTGTCAAGTTGGGTGTGATGGTGCACACCTGTATACCCAGCTACTGGGGAGGCTGAGGCAGGAGGATCGTTTAGGCTCAGAAGTTCAAGACCAGCATGGGCAACATGGGTGACCCAACTCAAAGCAATTAATCAATTAAATAAAAACTGTCTATCGAGTGACTTAAATATGATTTGTCATTAGAATGTTGGTGAAGTATTTTAATTATTTAAAAGAGATAGGGAATCTATTAAGAAAAAAAACAAGTGATCTTGGAAGTAATAAGGATTAATAAGAATAATGCTCTGTTGTACACTCATACATAATTAAGCAGCAAAAAAGTAGTTTAAATGATTTATTTTATTTTGTTTATTTATTTTTGTTAATATTTATTTTTTAGTTGGGCACAATATCACCTTTATTTTTTATTTATTTTTATGTGGTGCTGAGGATCAAACACAGGGCCTTGCATGTGCTAGGTGAGGGCTCTACCGCTGAGCATAACCCAAGCCCTAAATGATTTATTTTAAAAATACAAAATATATGCACGTATACTTGCATTATGGTAATTAGTTAAATTAGCTTTATTCGTGGGTCTGGTAACTTTCCATACATGCTTTGTATTTAATTGTAAACTCCTAATTTTTTAAATACGTAATTGTCAGAACATTGAACTATTTGTGATTATGTTTTTTATGACTCAAAAAATCTTAGGTTTTTTTTTTTTGTTATGATTTTTATAGAAACTCTTTTTTCTCTCCGACTTTTTCTTGTGTTCCACTGGTATCAAACCAATGCTGATCTGAAGCTATTTGCCCTGCAGGGATTACTAAGAGTGTCAAGTTCTATAAATGTCTGCTTCATTGCCAAAATTAAAGATCCCCCCAACCAATCTACATCTTTTTTTTGTTTTATTTTGTTTTTAATCAAAGAGGCAAGAATGACTTTGTGTCTTGAGAAATGATTCTTTTCTTCACAATAAAGCAAATATACAACACAGCTTAGAAAATGTTTGAGGATTGAGTCAGATAATGGAAAATTCCTTTAGACCCATCATATCCTAGAGCCGGGTTGGTCTCCTAGGGAGATAAATTGAGTACAATGAGGTTTGCTGCGGGGGAGTTGCAGAAATGGACCTTTGGAAATAGACTTTAAACCTATTAATATATTTCTCCTGGCATTTTTAATAAAAAGTAGGCATTGATTGTTTACTCCCAGACAAAATTTCTATAACCTACCTAAAAACCCTGCCTGCCAAGTGCTTTGTGCCTCTCAAGGGACTATTAGTCATTCTGTAGAGTTATATTTATTTTCTTAAACTTACTTTCCAGATGGACAATATGTATCATTTCATTAAAGCCAAATGTGGTTTATGAAATTTGAGAATCATAATTAATCATGCCAGGGAGAGCACCTGAGTGAGGCAGACAGAGAACATTCTCAGGAAAATAAATCATAAGCTTACAGCAGCTCCCCTATTTGTGGTACTTACTACTTTCCAGGTACTGTTTATATATGGATGTATCTTAACTACAATCTCGCACAATGAATATTATTCCCATATTGCCAATGGAGAGATGAAGCCCTGGGAGATAGTAGATAGCGGGAGCTGGGAGTTGAAGTTAAGTCTGCCTGATCCTGAGTCCCTGTGCCTCCCACCCTGCAATTCTGCCTATGGAAGTTCAGTGCTCAAACTGGACAAACTGGGAAGCCAACTCCATTATTCAGGTTCTCTGTAACTGGTCATTGAAAGTGAAGAATTATTAAAATTTTACACAGTCCACTCGTGAACAATATTTTATCTTTAAATACAAACCTTATTGGTAGCTGACAAATGACTTTTGCTCAGAATGACTTGTCAACCACCTCAGATGTTTTCTTCAGCTGAATAATCATTACCACAAACACACATGACAATATAGCCTATCATCTTTAAAAGCACATTTAGAAACACATTTTTTAAAAGTATGGCAACGGCAAGAAAAGAATCATAAATACAGCTGAGCTGCCAGTCTCATGTATAGACAATGAAAACCACAAGGTGGAGGCTGATAAATAAATCCAAGACAGAGTACTGATTCCAGACAATCATCACAATGATAGAAATACTTCCAAATATTTTCATAGAATAGAATAAAAAAAAAACTTAAATATGTTGGGGATGTAAATCTCAGCAAAAGGAAATCTCTGCCATGCTCTTATCATCAGTGCCCCTGGGAGAAGTGTCGATAATTATCTCAGCAAATTTTTGAGGTTGTATCATTTTAAACGAGGGATTGGGCCCAAGAGGAGGAAATGAGCAGCATACCAACATCCAGGCCAGCCAGGGTGCCCCTGAGAAGCAGATGTAAACACAGACAGTTGTTCAAATTTGTCAGCAGAATCTCTCAACCCTTCAGCCAGTAGTTAAGAGTGTAGAAAATAACCAGAAATCCTTTTCTAAAAACAAAGGGAATTGCAAAAGTTATGGGGAACTAACATCCAGGTTTTGAAACTGCTGAGAAAGGAGAGGATTGTTCTATGCTGAATTCACACAGAACAAAGACATGTGACAGAGTTGCAGCACCCCGAATGCTACAGTGTGGCCAGGTGCAATGCTTCATCTGAGATGGGATTTGGGGCCAGGACCAAACAGACTGAAGGGGATGGCCTGTGTAATTAATGGGAGTCGATGGTGGAATTGTTCATGCAGTTCATCACACACAATGAAGAAATTTTACTAAAATGCCCTAGAAACAACCTGTAAAGTCTTAGTGTCTCTGTTTCCAAGTTACAGAACATTCACAAGCTAGGAAAAAAAAATGCAAATTTTTTTTCAGTGATGGGGATTGAACTCAGGGCCTTGAATATGCTAAGCAAGCACTCTACCACTTTTAGCCCCAAATGCATTTTTATTGGACTGTATCATGTTGTAATAGTGTGGGTTTGAGTTTCAAAATCCATGGCTCAAAGGCTCCCTTTTATCCTCTTAGGTATTTTGCTTTGGTTCTATTACATGTTTGAAATTGCCAGGATTCCAGCAGAGCCCTGGTTAACTGAGAAAAAGATTAACAAGCCTTTTTACTCATCATTTACAACTCCAAAGAAGGATTCTTTAATAAAGTTAAACACCGGCATTAAAGAGCACTTTAAAAATGTGTTATAAAAATATAACCTTAATAAAACCAGGACTCTCTGTGACCTATCTCAGCATGCGTTAGACACAAAAGAAACACCCACCTGACATCCAGAGGTATTGCAAATCCATTTAAAACAGCAAAGTCAATGGAGATGCAGCAGTAAGGTCTGCCATTCACAACACATAGCAAAACTTCCTCAAAACTCTCTTCCTCCATCTATAGAGTTCACATAGCAGAAGCACTACTCTAAAGAATTGTCTCCACACATCTTCAAACTATTTCCCCTAGGTGAGCCCATGGGGACTCCTTTCACTTCAGGTTTTCTCTCTCCTTTCCATCCTACCTCAGGACCAAATATAGTAATCAATCTTTATAGCAAAATGATATGTGCCATCTCATGGAAATAGGTCTAGCCTTTTTTAGCAATGTCCTTTATTCCAGATTAGGATAACAAAAGCCAACGAGTCAAGAGGACCTCTTCCTTCAGTGGCAGGATGAATGTGTATTTACTAGTGATTTTTTTTCCTTTGTCATATAAAGAAGACTTAAAAGAATCAAATTCTTAAATAGGTCTTGATACTCTTTTTTCCTATAATCCTTAAATTACCAATTATTACTTCATATATATATATATATATATATATATATATATATATATATATATATGGTTTTTTTCTCATTCTTGTTCACACTGTATCTTTGAGTCAAGCCTTTAGAAAGACAGCTCCATGAACAACAAAGACTTGATCTGTGGTTTTTCTAATGATGTAAAATTACCATGTGCACTTCCCAAAAGCTCTTTCCCATTTGGGAACTCGAGATACATTAGGAGATAACAGTCACCTCTAGTCAGAGCTCAGATTGTCTTGTATCCATTCAATGCTCATTCATTTGGAGTAAGCTGTGATGTCAGAGAGAATGGGGAGAAGATGGGTCATGGAATCAGGAACTCCTGAAGGGGTGGCCTGAGGGAAATGGTGAGTGGGCCGGTCCCACACTGGCTTGTCTGACATTCTTTTGGCCTCCCCCTGTGCTCTGTGTCCTAGTCCTAGAGAGGCTCACTCCATGGACTGGATTTCTCAGGCTTTCTTACCTATGGGTTAATGTCAATGAGTCACTTGTTCAAGGATGGTTTCTAGAAGGAAGAGAGGAGCCAGAGTCTGCTCCCTATGACTGCTTATTTCATTCAGGCAACCAGCTATTTGGTGGCCAAACTTGACCAGAACCAGCAAGAGGCCATTTGCTTTCTTATTTATTCCACTTTGGGTGAATATGTGCACATTTTGCTGGATTTTATTAAAAAATGCTGCCTCTGAACTTACTGGAGAATGTGACAATGCTAGGACACCCATTGGATACATATTGCCTTTCTAAAATCTGAAAATATTTGATTCTTATCTGTACCCAAAGAATTTCAGATAAGGGATGGAAGACATGTAATTTACAAACCTTTCATGATCTTCAAGTCACAAAATTTAGACATTAAATTTCACTTTTTCTGTTTTCTTGAATTTTCAGAGTGAAAAATTCAGAAGCTCCTCCCACACTTAGAGCAGATGCTAAACTACCTGTGTAGAGCATACTTGGAGTTTGTAATACTTATTCTGTGAGGGGTTAGCCCATCATCCATTTCCAGCCTATAGAAGACAATAGTTAGGAATTAATTTTGGGACTAAAAAGGGATGTCAAAAGATTTCTTTAAAGGGAGATATTTTAGGTTGTTGGATATCCATTCCTCCCTATTCATGGAGGATATTGTAAGGGTCCAGAGAAACGTCGGAGGAAGAGACCACAAGAGACCAGCTTCATGCAACATGCATAAGGGGATTTTTATTGAAGAGGATCCTAATTCAGCACGCTGAGGCTCTAGGCTCACTCAAGAAGGGAAAACAGCCCAGAGCCCAGAGCAGAGGTCAAGCAGAGCTTAAGTACACTTTTTGGGGAGGGCAGGGGGCTTTGCATACATCAGAACAAATCATCATGAGGCGCGGGAACATTGAACAACAACTCTGAGACATGATTAGTACATTCATTGGCGGGAACAGGCTGGGCAGGGGTGATTGGTCACTTCTAAGCAGGGTACACATTCAAACTGATTGGTTTTAGGGCCTAAAGGACTACTTGACAAACTACACAGAGTCCCAGGTTATTAGACAACCAGGGAGTCAGTGGGAATATTTACTGGGCAGTTTGGGTATTGTTCTAACAGAGGATTTTAACAATACCTGGTCCTTCACTTTTTAACTCAGGCCCTGCAGCTTGGAAACTTTACAATGCCCGGTCTTTTACACTTTAACTCAGGCTTTGTGGCTTAGAATCAGCTTAGAATTTTTACCCTTACAATATGAAGGGTATTTACTCCTATCTAAGGAAAGAAGTCTCCAGTAGGAACTCTGAGAACCTGGCCTATAAATAACTAGAAGATGCATCCCCCCAAAGTGTTAACATATACAGTTACACCTGGAGCTTCTTTGGATTGGTGGAAAGGGCAGAAACAGGTCTAAGTTGGGACATCAATTTAGAAAAGAGAAAAAAAAAACACTATTCTTTATGATTTATATGTCAACCCCTGGAAGGAGTGTCCTTGAGAGGGACCTTGCAGCAGTCAGGAGGTCTAAGGGGATGGGTGACTGCTCAGCACTTGAGGGCTGCTAGCAGGTGGAAGGATGAGTTCTAAGAATATCCAGTTGAGACTCCCCCATGGGTGTAAGTGCATCAAGAGGTCTGAAATGGCAGATTACAACTTTTCCAGTTACATAAAACATTTTCAGACTTCCATATTTAAACTGGTCTTAGAAAATTGCCGCAAACTGCCCGGCCCCCGGGCCGGCTGAGTCCCGCTCCTGCTGCCGAGCACTGCCTGTGGCACCCCTGCTGAGCGATCCCCTGCTGAGCTGTCAGTGCACGCGGGCTTGCAATCTTGCAACCCGGTTGGGCACAAAAACACAAGCCAGTCAAACTGAGACAAAGTTTTATTTAGAGAGAGGCCGTGTGCGTCCCCTAACAGGTGGGTCCGCCACGTGTGTCTTCTACCTGAGCCGGGGGGTTTCCCCTTCCCCCGGAACACCCTCCTACCATCCTTTCCCAACCAATGGGAACTCTCCCATTACAAGAGTGACATGAGTAACCTGAGTCCTGAAAATGGGCCCAGCTAGACAGCATGAGTCCAATTACCATATGAATGTGAATTGCTGGCTGGCAGTCATAAAATCCAAAGGTGCCTGTATCAATATTTTTGCTGTGGCTCCTAACAGAAAATATAAGATAAACATTGGGGATATGGTAATGTTATCAAAAGAGAGGACTGGATTCATCTATCTTTTGCACTGCATGTTTCCTATTTTGAAGGAGATTTAAACAAGGGAGAATTTTTAAATTGAATGAGTGTTTAGTTTTGAATGAATGGTATTGCTCTGGAATAGGAACTTCAACACAGAGAGAAGGAAGCAACCACTTGACTTAAGGCAGGTGTGTGATAAGCGATAAGAAATAGCTCATGGGCTCCTTCTGCAGGGTGTGTCTGAAAACTGGCTGCAGTTCTGTGCTGAACAGAATCCTGAGTGTGGACTAGGCAGAGTGGGAAGATGGCTACATGGACTAGGGACCTGTGAGTGGATGCCCATGTGCCATGCCCCTGACATCTGTGGGTGAGGAAAACAGTGAAAACAGACCTTGTTCCACAAAGTGAGAGTCCTGACAGTGAGTTTGAGATACAGCAAAACACAGTGTAGGCACTCAGTCACCTTTTGTTGAATGAGAATAAGGTATCATAACTTATCTATATAATTTGCTGTAGGGACAGATGAGGCAGGACACCAAAGATAGCAGGAAACAATTTTATTTGGCTGCAGCTGTAATGCCAGATTCATGGGACCACAATAGACCTCCAGGAGTCAAATCCAATCCAATCACACAAGAGTCTTTATTGCAAGCTGGAGCCTGGACTCACAACTGTTGCCGATGCAGCAGTCCCAGGGAGTGAGTTCTGGTCCTTTGTTCAATGAGATTTTATAGGTTTTGGGGGGATACTCTATGCGTCACAACATCACACAGCAAATCATTTCACATCTCGGGAAAGTCAAATAATGACTCTTAACATTGATTAGCACATTTACTGGCAGGAACAAGTTGGGTAGGGTTGATTGGTTAGTACAAGAGGGGGATTCCTTTGAATGGATTGGTTTAGGCCACGAGGGGTGTACAAGCTAAACTACATGGTTTTCCAACATGTTATCAACCACCATAAACTACTGGGGGGGTCATCTAGCATCCCAAGTATTTTCCCTGTCTCATGCTGATTGGCGATTGCTAGGGGGTTGCTATGGGTCCTCACCTAGCCTAACTGAGTCAGGGACATCTGGCGCCCCAGATCTCTGTTGTTATATATAGACAAACAACTCAGCAGGGTGGGTATGTGCCTAGGAGTGCTCTGTGGATTTTTCCAAGGACAAGGGTCACACCCCCTTCCTTGGACAGGCTTTGCTCTGAGGTAGAGGCTGGTTTCTCAAAAATGAGGTCACATCAGTTTCTCACCTTTAGAGGGTACAGCTTTCACTGTAATCAATTAATCCCCTGAACCCTGAGTTCAGGGAGTTTCAGAACTTAATACCCAGCATGTAAGGAGGGACTCAGAAGTTCAAAGTCTGCAGAAGTTCACATAAAAGCAGCTTTTTCTTTCACTGTTCTGGGCAAGTTAACCCTTCAAGGATAGCATCTGAGAAGGGGAGAGCTTCTTAAACCCTTTCTTTCCCCCTCCCCTGCCAGCTGTTACCATGGAGCCCAATTGGTAACTTCTCTTATCTTAGAAATGTAGACATCTCTGTGAAGCTCCAGCTCAAGGCCAGAGGCCTTATTAAAGGATGTCTTTTTTTTTTTAAACCACATTTTGCATTTGCAAACACACTTCTATAAACTACTATACTGAATAAATGCTTGTGGAAAAATTAGTAAAGGGGTGTTCAGCACCTAGAGTGCTGATTTCTTCCAAGCCGGTAGCCAAGTAAAATAGAGCAACAGGGAAATAGGAAGTTTACCTGCATTGAACTCTTTTGTAGAGACTCTTTTTGCTGATAGTCCTAAAATCAATTATGGTGAAGATTTCTGGAGAAGCTTAGTTAAGATTTTCTATGGAGGAGGAGGTGCCACTACAACTTAATGTTCTAGAGGGTTCTTTGCACATTTGAATGGAAGCATCCCTAAGGAGGAAAATAGACTTTGATTTATTAGTTGATGGTAAGACCCACCATTGCTACCAATAGCACCACATGGCTAAAGGTGAGGAATGCCAGGTCAGACCCCAGGGTTCCCTGGACTTGAAGAGCTAACACTTTACTACTAACCCCCAGGTCACGATTCACCCATAAGTTTGGATCTGTGACTTACTAATTAAATTGGCCTGTAACCTAGACAGGGTCTTGAATAGAAAGCAACCAATTCAAAGCAGGATAGGATGATCGAGGAACATAAAACACTCCTCCTTTATTGCCCCACTACCTTGTGTTGGGGGTATTGAAAGCTTCTAGAGATTTTTCTCAAATTTACACCCTGACATATCAGTCTACTCTGCATTTCAAGGATTAACTACCTGAAGGGACAATTTCACTCCCTCTAATACAACTTATTCCTAGTCATCAGATTTTTTTTCTGAAGTACTGCATTGTCTATATTCTTTATTGATTAAAAAGTATCTAGTGGTTCTTATTCCTTACTGAATAGAGTCCAAATTCCTGGGTGAAGTATACAAAGATCTCTACAATACTGGCTCAAGCTGCTTTTCTAGTCTGAGCTTCTACCTTTCTACCCATCCTCCCTAGATATATCCATGACACCTGCTGAGTGTTTCTTAGGCTCTTTCTTTCTCCTCTTGGCTCATAATATTCCAGCTACTAAAAGTTATGCACTTCTGCCTGTCATTTGAGGCCCATTTTCAATGCTGTCTCCTTTATGAGGTTTTTCATGGTCAAACACCTGGCAACCACAAATCAGATGTTAGCTCTTCCTTAGTAGGTTTCATTTAAAAATACAATCTGTCATATATTAGTTTGTATTTTAATAGCAAAATGATCAAGCCACATACTAAACATATGCTTCTTGAGAACCTAAGCCATGTTTTATTTTTCTTTATATGGTTTATTTTGCTTAGTGCAATAGGGCTTATATAAAAGGAAATGACTCAATAATTTAAGAAGAAATTAGTATTTGGAATAATGAAAATGTTTTGAATTTAGGCAGAGGTGGTAAGTGTGCAATATTGTGGATGCATGAAATGACATTCAATTTTTCTCTTTTCATTTTATGTTATTTGAATTTCACCTTCATAAGAAGAATGAAATAATTATTAAACAAATTCTTATATCTTTCTAGCATTTATCTGGCTAAATGGAATAACTTTCTCTCGGACATTTTACATTTTACCAATATGAGCAACATAAATATAAAATTGTGTTTCTGAATCCATAACATGAATCCGTTCCACAACTAACTTCTCCCAGTTTTTTATTTCTTGATCATATTACCTTTGCATAGTGGTGGTTCTTATTGATAGAGGTAACTGGATGGCTTTATTTTCTACATCCCTCACGGATGATTTAAGCTCCATTGGCCTCTGATCAGACTATGTGAAGGAGAAGTTCATCTAACATAAATACGAGAGAGAAAAGAGGTCAGAGGATATCCACATCTCTCCTTAGTCTGAAAGTTCATGGACATGTAAGGAACTTTTTCTTAGCTATGATTGCAAATCAGTGTCCACTACTGACTCTCCTTAATATAAATGCATTTTTAGAGTGTTTTATCATGTACCACAGAAGAAGACAATTTAACATGACATTTGAACAAAATAAGATGGCTGAAACAAAGATTTTTAGTGGAGTCACTTCATTTGCATTTATCCTCCAGCCACCTGAATGATCTGCTTTTGAATATTGAAAGAGCTGATAAATCCACAGGTTACCAATCTGGTCTCTCCCTTCTATAACATATCCTGAAAAATGTCACCACATTTATTTTTTCTTGCACACTCCCTTACTTAGAAACATCACTACCTACTCATTATTTACCCTACCCATTCTTTTTAAATCTCCCTAAGGGATTCTAATGTGCTACTGAAGTCAAGAACCACCATTTTGAATATACTTTCAGGGTAGAGGTACAGTATACATGATAAGGAGAAAATTGAGCCTATTGAAGTGATGTTTGCAGATGTCTTAAATATAAGAAAAATACAGCTTTTACTCTCTGATTACAAGTGGAAAAAGAGCCTCCCAATCAACACTTGCTAGTTATGGTCGGCTAGGCATCCTGGGCCTTTTATATCTAGTTCTGGCAAAGGCAACAGCAATGTAGTCTTTTGCAGGTTCCTAATGGTGTCCCTGTAGGCCACCATCTCCATTCTGTTTCTAGACATCCCAACCTTGCCCCTTCTTAGGGGACAAGACCTCTGAGAGGCAGATTTTCAAGAGTAAGGTTTTATTGGCTTATAATCTTTCCCTTGCAGAAAGATGACCAGGAAAAAGAGTTTTGTCAGTCACAGTTACTCACAGGCTCTTTCCCCCAGGGCAGAATTAGGTAAAATTTATGTCACCTAGTCCAACTGTCAGAATGTCTATCCCAACATGAAATAGGGAATCTTGAAAGATATGAATGATACTCCTGCGAGTAGCCAGAGACAGCTGGTACCCCTAACTCATTTTAGGAGAAATTGACGTCCAAGTTTTGCACAAGGCCTAGGGTGGGCTTTACCAGAGCACTTTATGACTGTGCTTTTGAAAATGTTTCCCTCTAGTCATCATTGTGAGGTAATGTATTAGGTAATGTCTTGAAAAATGGCCAGAGGGCTAAAGTGTCAGCTTTCAGCTTACATACCTGAAAATAACATTGTTGGTTATTATTTTTATACAACAATATATTTGGAATGCCTCATAAACAGAAATTAATAGTGACATCTCTGTCTCTGTATTTAAACACTGCCCTATCAACAATAATGAGAAGAAAAGCCTAGGTCACTAACAATGCTTCAGAGAAAAGTGTCTCTCTGACACTTTAGGTCTCAGTCATCAAAGCCAACTTTGATGGTGACCAAGGTTCAGAAAAACCCACAGAAAATCCCCAATCACATTTATTTTTGGAGCTAAAACTTTAGTTCCAAGGATTCACACAAAACACAACACCGGAACAACATAAAACAAAATCGTTGCATATAACTCAAAGTTCAGCTGTACAATCTACCTTTAAGCTGGCAGGACCTTGGTATATTGAAATCTCAAATTTCCACATAAGAATGTTACAAACAGCTGAGTGTGCATATGTAGCAATCCTATCAGGAACTTATGATCTAAGAAAAGGTCAACTTTCTTTCAATTTATCAGATTTCATACCAACAAGGCACCCTCTGCCCAGGGTGAAGACTAGTTGAATTTTTAAGATTTCTTGTTTAATGGTGCAGCTCTTATGCTTACCTGTTGGCCTGTGTTCACTTCAGCTTTTGTAGACTGCTTGTTCATCTAGAGTTGCATACCACAGTCCCCCTGAGAAAAAGTCCATCTTAGTTCCATTTCTGCCAGTATCATTTCTATCATATTCAGTATCATAATTAGCAGGGAAAGATTTAAAGGTTTATTTTTAATCTTTGCAAGACTAAAGTGCAAAGCAAATTCAGTATTTCTTAAGAGAATATTGTAAAATAACTA
Organism: Urocitellus parryii; assembly: GCF_045843805.1. Taxonomy (NCBI): domain Eukaryota; kingdom Metazoa; phylum Chordata; class Mammalia; order Rodentia; family Sciuridae; genus Urocitellus; species Urocitellus parryii. Next base: position 205,723,894 of record NC_135531.1, read on the forward strand.
ATCACATTTTATAAGAGTGGCAACCTCTGTTCCGTTTTGTCTTTTATCAGAATTTCCCAGAAGTATATAGAGAAATGACTTGGGATCTTCCACTCAGACTATAAAAAGTTAGCAAAGAAATGAATAGATCACTTTGAAACAATGCATATATTTAATTCATTTATTTTCTTTTGAATCATATATATGTGATCCAACACAGCTTTTTAAATTTTAAGGTCTTATCAATAAATGGAAAGACAACTTAATATCTGTACAGTAGCAAAAAAATCACATGGATTTGGATAGGTCATGCGCATAAATCACTCCAGCAAAGAACTTCAAATGCAAAGTTAGCCACTTCTACAGAATAATGCCTTTTAGATTTAAAAAAACAAATATTATTAATCAATAAAGTACTAATTAAGCATACCATGTTTAAAACAATATTCTATCTATTAAAAAATGTCAGGTAATATGGCTCTTATCCTTGATGCTAGGCAATTGAGACCTAAGGATATACATACATTCTCCTATACAATTAATTTCCTTGGACCCTCAATAAAACTGTGATCATTTTCCTATATGAGATTGATCAAATTATTCATTTTCACAAATGTTCTTCTGCTAAATGTTAGAAATTAGATGGTACTTTTTGTTTTAACTCCATTGCTTCATATAGGAGCTATTTCATATGAGATTATTAATCTAAGTTTATTGAACAAAACCATTCAAAAAGTGTATATATAATACATACATGTATGTATATATGCATGTATACATATGTATAATAAATACATAGACACATGAAGCTTTATATACATATATAGTTTGATATGCACATATAATTAAAAGGCAGTAAATGATGAATGTACTGTAATCTCTCCCATGCTGGTATTGAGAAAGCAAGGACATTCTCTATTTGCTCTATGTCATAGTGTAAGTGGGTAACCTACAAAATATATGTGTGGAAATGGTTCGATGTACATTTTAAGTGATTTTCCAGCACAACAATATCCTTAAGTCCATTTTTCCAGGTACACTTCAAGAATTTTCCAATGAAGCAGATTTTAGCATTCTTGTTTTTAGTGAGGTCCCCCTATAAAGACTAATGAAAAGAAAATAACTTCCATCTGAATATATGTTACATGGAAATGTACAATAAATTATGTGATGTGATATATATTTTTACTACCTGAATTACATATTCTGAGGTCCCAAGACTATAAAAGTCTATGTTCTCCACCCCCCTGCCACACACACCAGTATGCTTGCAGACAAATGTCCTTTAAAAGTTGCTCATCATGGGAATGGAATGTGCTCAAAGATCAGCTGAAAGTTCTAGAAATGTGAGGCTTTTGCAGCTGTGGCTCTGTGCTTAGTTTCTGAAGGAGAATATGGGCTCCCTTCTGGTCATGCAGGAGTTCTGATGGACTCACCAGGGAATGCAACAATACTCTCTGCCTTGACAAAGCTCATGCAGGCTTTAGCCAAAGGGATGCAAGTGTAAAGTCATAAGAATATCCTTATTTATATAGCACAATATAATCTGTTTCCCACTGCAAATCTTTGAAGTAGGCAGAAAAGATCAGGCTATAGAGAAGAAAAACAAACTTTGGGGATGTTTGGTGGCATATGAGTTTTCCACAGTAGGAAGGGATTAAGTTGGAAATAGGATCTAGTATCAGATTCCCTTAGAAGTCAGAGGATGGTAAGCATTTAGGTCCTACTGCTATCTGGCTGTGTGACCCTCTTCAAGTTTCTCAAGCACTCTGAGCTTGAGCAGCTTCATCAATAACAGAAGAGAAGACTCACAACATTGTTCTGAGAGTGAAATGACATTTGAAAACAGTTTTATTAGTAGCATAGCAATATTCAGGAGTTGATGTAGGCTTACTCTCTTATTTCTCTCCAGACAGTAACTATAGCTCCCCTAAAGCATCCAGTTATAATAAGACTTGTACATAGCCCCTTATCTGCAATTTCAAAACCCCCAGAACTCCAAAATACAGTTCTTCTAAACTTATTTAAGCAGCAAAATCTTATGTGAACTAACAGACCTACTTGTTATCCATTTTTCCTTATTTAGTATGATAATTCATTTGTTTTACAGCTGATATATCAATATAATTATAGGGTTATGAATGACTGACTCATACCCGTAGCAGCTATTCCACAATAATTGCTAACAGAGTAGATTATACTCCTAGAACCCAAACATCCTGTATCCCAATAATTGCCTTGGAGATTGGATTTGTAAATGTGGAGTGGAATCCTGCTGATCCAGCTTAGAGAGCAGACTGCTTGATGTTGGGATGTGACATTCTGGGTGAAGACTATATGGATGACAGAGGTTCTGGGGTCAGTCATATTGGATAGCCCTGTAGATGTCCAATGCTCCAGTCCTTATTTCACCTTCAACTACTGTGACCTTTTAATGGCTCTTTGTAGAGCAGCATGTCCAAGCTCTAAAGAAGCCACAATGGAAAATGGATGAGCAAAGGAAAATGGATGGATGGTACAACCTGAGTCTGAATCCCTGACCAGCTGTGTCCCTTGACATGTTTATCAAGTTTTTAAAAACTTCAGCTTCTCCTCCTTATAGTGAGAATGCAAATGTTTTTGAGGGTGGTGGTAAGTTTTAAATGGTGCAGCACATGGAGAAGTGCTGCAGTGACTCATTTATACTATGTGTCCAGTAAAAGTCAGATCCTTTCCCTGTTCGCTTGTTGGCATTCCTGTGGTGTTTCCACCAACAGAAATCTGTACCATAAGGTTCTTTGTGAAGGTTGTCTTCAAATAGCTGATTTGTTATTATTGTGGCTGTCAATTAAAATAGCCAAGGATTCTTATTTATTCATTTTTTCTGAGTCACAGTCTAGGTCTGTGCCATTTTAAAGTCCAGAAAGTTGAATTAGTTTAATTCCACTATGATTCTGCCAAGGTATCTTTTTTTTTTTTTTTTTTTGTAAGAAAACGAACTCTTTTAATAATGTATGAGGTTTATAATACTGTGAAGTGTCTCACAGTTTGCAGGAAACAGACCAAAACACCCGAAGTGATAAAGTGTGTTTATTGTAGGTCAACTAATTACATTTCTTAAACCTGGAATCTATGAAATTTGATGGTGGGCTTTAGTCTGTGGGGACTTCTTGGGCACATGTCACCCCTTGGCGGTGATTTATTCTGATGTTCTAAAGGCTGGAAGCTCATGACAATAGCATATGAGCTTGCATAATTCATAATCTTGAGTCAGAAAGTTCCCCCTGAAGTTAGATTACCACAAGGCATACATTTACAAGGGGGAGATTCCCTCCAGTGTTTTAAGATTTTCTCTTAAGCTGAGAGAACTGGACAACAGAGTCATTTCTCAGACCATCAGGAGGCTCATGGTGAGGGGCTGGATGTCACACTCAGCTTTATCTCCTCAAATAGAGGAACATGTTCAAAAGGAGGCTTGTGTATTCCCCCACTGAGGTCAGTAGGGAAGAGAAGGATGATACCATTAATGACCAATGGGAAGACAGTCATCACAGGATGAAACCAATATCACCAGTGTGGCTCGAAGGAAATCCATGCCAGGCACCAAACCATAACATGTGAATAGGATAATTTTTATAAGAAAATACTATATGAACGTAAAAGAGCTTTTAGAAGAACAAATGCATAAGCCATAAAGGAAAATATGGCCAAATTTACTACATTAAAATTTAAATTATGTAGAAGAAAAGGTATAAAAATAGCATAATGCTAGTTTTATAAAAATTGAGAATTTAAGCTGGGTGTGATGGTGCATATCTAAATCCCAGTGGATTGGAGAATGAGGCAGGAGGATTGCAAGTTTGAGACCAGCCTCGGCAACTTAGTGAGGCCCTAAGTAACTTAGTGGAACCATGTCTCAAAATAAAAAAAAAAAAATAAAGGATTAAAGGACTGCAGATGTAGGTCAGTGAAAAAGTGCCCTTGGTTTCAATCCCCTTTCCAAAAAAAAAAAAAAAAGAAGGAAAGAAGAAAGAAAATTACATGTTATTTTGATATGTCTACATTTTTTTGTACATGTACTATATATATGTGTGTGTGTATGTAAGAGTGAGAAGACAAACCATACACCTTCTTTGTATTTTTTTTCAGTAGCACTTTAAAATATGCTTGTAAAAAATATTCAGAATTTGCTGGAGTTACCTCTGAGAATACGTAAGAGAAATGAGGGAAGAGAGAAAACAGAGGCCTCAACTGTATCTGAAATATTTCATTTCTTTAAAATTTTATTTCTTTGAAAAATAAACAAGAATGGCAGATGTGTTTGTACTCAAAGGATTTGCATAGCAGATACACAGGTGTTTGTTGTTTTAGTGCATTCTTGTATGTTTGAAAGATTCTGTAATACATATTTAATGTAAAAATACTATTCACCTGATAATTCCCTTCGTGTCTATGTGGGCAATCATAGGAAAGAAGGAAAAAAAAACCTTCAGAGTCCCAGGGATTTTTGCATCATCTACGATATGGATCAAAGACTGATTCTCTGTCACTTTATTTTTTTTTCTAAGTTTTACTTAAGAGGTAACGTGGGGAAAACTTTACCACTGATGGACTCCTGCGCTCGCTCGCGCTCTCTCTCTCTCTCTCTCTCTCTCTCTCTCTCTCTCTCTACCATTGGAGTGGCACAGACAATTTCTGCCTCCCCACAGCTGTCTTCTACAGCTCTATAATGTATGCTTTGTTTCACTTCCTTCCCCAATCTACACATCCTGGAAGTCCAAAGAGCTTCCTCCTCTGAGTCCTGGGACGTGCTGGGGCATGGCAGTATGGGCAACTGTCACTAGAACTTGGCTGCAGCTGCTGCTGCTCTGACACTGGAAAATGTGCACTATACCAGCATGTGCCACTCTTCGATGCTAAACAGCCCTTTTCAGTCTTTTAATAGATTCTTGGGGGAGGAGGAAGTGGAGGCTGAAGTTCACTTTATTCATTTGTGTGCCTGGCTCAGTCAGATTGGCATCTGGCACCAAGCCTACAGTTTTGTCAGATGACATTGTTTTCTGTTACCCCCACACGTACGCGTATTCAAATGCACACACTGTACAAGCTCAAGCATATGTCTCTGTGTCTGCAAGTTACACTGCACTGGCCAAAATCACATTTAGCCACACACTGAGGTATAAGCTGAAAATGTACATTCTTTGACATCTATAAGCACGTACAGTGAGGTTCAGTTGTTTTGGTTGTTGTTGTTGTTGTTTTAAGATGATAACAGAATGGACGGAATAGGTGAAACTTTTTTTTAACTGATTTCTGCTATTGTTGGTGAAAAGAACATGTGTATCACAGTAAGGATGGGTTTATACAATTCTCTCACACACAGAGGTATTTGAATCTTTTTATGAGAACCTCAATGGACTAGTAATGGAACCAAAACTCCCCAATCTCCCCATCTTTGAATTTCTAAAGATGCCTACCAATCATGGGGAACCTTACCTCTTCTTCCATCATGATGTGGAAGACTAAGTTCCCAGAACTCCTTAAGACCTGCCCTTTCACTCTCTGCAGTATGTCCAGAAACTTCAGAATTATTGAAGCCAAAGCCAGGAAGCTATGGCCTCATTGGTCAAATCCAGCCAGTTTGCTGTTTTTGTAAATAAAACTTTATTAGAACCTAGTATTGCCCATTTCTTTACATATTGTCTTTTGTTGGTTTTACATCACAATGGCAACTTTGAGTACACTGACAGAGGCCATATGGTTTGCAAAGCCCAAAAAACTTATCATCTGACCCTTTACCAAAAAAAAAAAAAAAAAAAAAAAAAAAAATCCAGCCTACCCCTGAGTAACAGAATCCTATGGGCTGGAAGAATGACTAGATTACCTATTATGGCCAAGAGACAGCAGGTCAAAAAGATGCTCACATTCAGTTTATGCCAGGCTTATCCTGATAGCAAGTGGGTAGAAAAATTAGATATCTTGTTTAGTTATTTTTTTAAAGTTTACAAAAATCAAAGTAATATTCTCCAAAAAGTGGTCCTCTTACTGATTAGCAAATGATGCCTGCTATTATCACTCTCCTCAACAGAACCAATAAAATAGTGCAGGACCTTAATTTCTCTGTGACTCATCCTCTTTGTTTAAGGTGTGACCACTCCCCAGACTTGTTATCCCACACCCAATGGCCAGGCACTTTGATGACCATGACATTGGCATGGCCCAGAGTGTCTGGGAGGCTGACAACACATTGCTAATTATGTGTTCTTTAGACGGAAACACTAACAAGCTTCCCCAAGCTCTAGGTCATATATCTGTCACCAGTAACTGAAACTACAGTCCCTTTTGTCTTAGAAGGACCTCAGGCAGAACTGAGTACAGAGAGAAGACAAACAATACACCTTCTTTTTATTTATACAGCTCCATGAGTTCCAAAACCACCTGAGTGATCCTAGTCATAGGAAAATGACCATTTCAAAGAGATCCTATCCTAACTTATTATACATGCTTATTGTATACAAGACTTGTGCCTTCCTTACTCATTTTGTCTCAGCATCCCAGATATTGCATTTACCCAATGCCCTATTTCTAGGATTGCTTGTATAAGCGAAAGACACTATATTGTCCCAGTGTCCTATTTATAGGTCAATCTAATTTAAATTTAATAATAATAAAGCATATATAAACCCTAGATTATGATTTCCAACCCCTTTTAATGTACTTCTGTCAATTTCATTGAAATATTCAGAGAATTGAAAACTTGGGGCTTAACGGGTTAATGATGTTGGTTGGAAGACTGACTGTACCAATATTATATGCACAAGATGTATTTAACAAAGTTAACTAGCCCTGAATTATTATTATTATTTTTAAATATACGTCTGTTTTGTGGTGATGGACTGACTACAAGCCAGGAGACTGGAAGTCACATGACTCAAGGCAAGTCAATAATCTCTTTGGATTTAGCTTAACTTCAGAAAAAAAGTTTGGACTACATACCAAGAAAATCATATTCCTAGTTTAAAATGTGTTTTCACAAGTGTCATTATCCTATGTTGCTACATTATGATTTTAGACGAGTCTTGAGCCTCCAACATATTTAAACACCATTCAAAATGCCAGAAACAGCTTGGCAGCCTTGGGATCATCTTGAAAGAGCTGGTTAAAGTTTGATTCTTGTTTTCCTCTGTGCTCTTCTTTATCATAATAAAGGTGTTGCACAAGCAACAGAGTGCTCTAAGGTTTGGCTTTTCTGTTTTCTGCTACTAACCTATGCTCACTATTTACCTTGTCCTCTTTTTATACTCTTTGTAGGCTACGAGCCTTGGTTAGTTGTGCTATTGGCCTGACTGGAAGAAAGCTCAGAAACACTGGCAGATATTATGAAAATATCTCAAGCCTCTGGTGGGGTCCTTGTGGTGCAAACCTCAGACTCTGGTTTTCATTTTCAGAATTCCTGTGCAGAGGGAATCTGTTTCTGACAGTGTGGGCATAGGGGTGCAGTTTTGTGGATCACAGTTTGTAGTGTTTGGGTAAGCCTGTGGGGTGCATAAATTTGTACCACATTAAAGTGGTGTATGGTATGTAGAGGGGTTCCTACACACTACATCTAGGCCTTTCCAAGTTGCCAAATGTTTTCTCCAGCCCCAACTGTACAGTCAGACTTGGATTTCCTCTCCTAATATTCTCATTGGATGCATGGGTGGAAGTATGTACCTGACTGATTGTACAGAATGGTTGGCATAAAAATCTATTGGAACAATGATTAAAGAAAGATATAAGATTTACCCACCCAGCAGCTGAGGGTTTGATGTGAAAAGAAAACAAAATCAATTTCCAACTCAGTTTCTTTTTCTAGTAACATTCTGATAGTCAATCAAGCCATCCAATCTCACATACTTAGGGACTTTAAAGATGAATTCTGGTGTTTCAGAAGTAAGGTATGGGGGCCAAACATCAGGAGTCTTAATGAGATGCTGAGGCCTAGAATAAAAGCAAGAATTAATCTGGAAAAAAATTACTATAATATCTCTTCTGATGAGTTAGTTTATTTTATATTCCCTAATAAAAATGTTGCACATGAGTTAGAAAATAATAAGTTGAAGTGCACACATATAAGTTTTGAGGACATTCTTGAGTTATCAAAAAAGAATGTAAGTAGCACAGAAAGATATTTCAGAGAACAGCACTTAAGTAAACACCACTGTATTGGTTTTATAAACTTTCACTTAAGGATAATAGTTTCCTGATTTGTTAGGACTCAAATGACACTCATCTGTTTCAACTAAAGTTGCTGCCTTTCATTCTCCTTAATGTTTTCTGATATTGAGTTTCATTCATATTTGTATTTTATTTGTAGAAAAGTTTCCACCAGTAAAAAACTGGAAAAGCTTGAGGTTAGGTTGTTCCTGAGCATGCTTATGGCCCTAGTCTTCATGTCTGCATGTGTTACTTGGATCATCTTCAGCTATCTGAGCTGATATGATAACATGGAAAAGGAATAAATCAGAGAGAGAACAGAGTGACAGACACTACTCATTTTATACATAAGTCCCAATTCCACCCTATTCCACCTTTCCTTGCTCGCAGAAACATGACTTTGTTTTAATGTTTGGAGTGGATCAAAGATAGAGACCACTCTTGAACAAAAGCAAGACTTAATCCATCTGTGCTAAATAAAGGAGTCTCAATTGCTGGCCAGTCACTGTCTCAGGTGTAGACATATGCTCTAACTCTGGGCATTATGGAACTAGAATCTATGGGGAGAATCTGGAGACGACTTTCTTTGATAGAGAAAGGAATGCAGAATTCTACATTAGGGTCAGCCAAGTGAAATCACAATGTGAAGATCCTTATTCAAAAATAAAATTAAACAAACAAACAAACAAACAAACAAAACCTTCTTTCTTCTTTTCAACCACTTCTCCATCTCAACCTGGTTCTTATTTGCTATGTGGGACAACCTCTATTCTGGAGCCACATTCTATAACTCAGCATGCAGAGTATACCTTACTTTGACCCTGATACTTCATACCCACACCCTGACCCCCTGTGGAGACAGTGTGGTAGCTGCTGTTCAGAAGCTTGGGGAATGAACAGTCTATAACTTCAACCCGCAAGGAGATTAGGCAGAACTGCCCATGAGTTGAGGCTCCAAGCCCTTGGCATGTGTTCATCCATCATATTTCACTTGCAAAACACAAATTTCATGATGTTGACCACAGAATATTAACGCCACTCTGGGGTCCAGTAGGAGTGTACTGCTGACATGCCCAGCAAGTTGGCCTTGTGTTCACATCTGCATGTGTTAGTTGGACTGGATTCAGTCATCACAAGACTATAGGAGACACATGACCAAGTTAGGAAAGAAAGACATAAAGCACCTGTGCCCTTGACATTATTAAGCTACTAAATTAATCAGCTCTGGACACTGCCTAGACTCAAAAATCTCATTGTATGAGGTAATAGACCCCTTCTTTTAATGGCCACTTTTTCTTGGGTGTTTTATTAATCACAACTAAAAGCATTTCAGCTAGTAGGAAAGGTCACATTAGTGAAAATGTCTACAAAGGCAGGAAGGATGAAGCTGGAGGATTCTGGCTAATTGCGAATGTATGGTGAGTCACCCAGATGATGCTCTTCCTGCTCTTTCCTGGCCACTCTGCCAGACACGAGAGGGCCAGTATGTTCTTTGGAACCAGAGAATAGACAATGCCCTCTCACTCCACCCCCTCACATTCCTCCACTCAGTAAGCTTAACAAGTTCAAGTAGGGCAAATGCAAGCAAACCACAACACGGAACTCAAACACAACACCCACATTGATCTTTAGATGTATAAGAATCAATATGGTAGAAGGAGGTCACTGTGAGCTTAAGGGATGGATTGAGGCAAAGTTATAAAATTGATGAGGCTATGCTTTGAATATATCCCCCCAAAGTTCATGTTTTGGAAATTTAATCCTCAATGCAACCAAGTTGAAAGGATGGACCTTTTAGAGATGATTAGGTCATGAGGGCTCTGCCCCCATGAATGGGTTAAGCCATTACCACCAGACTATATTAATTATCTCAGAAGTGGACAAATAAAGGGATGAGTTCATCCTCCTTCCCTGCGTCCTCCCTCTCTCTCTTTTCCTCTTTCTCCTGTGATGCCTTCTATTATGTTATGACTCAGCAAGAAGGCCCTCCTCAGATGCAGTTCCTCAATCTTGGGTTTTCCATTCCCCAGAACTGTGAGCAAATAAACCTCTATTGTCTATTAATTTCTCAGTATGTGGTATTTTGTTAGAGTAGCATGAATTGACTAAGACAAGTGAGGTTTGTTCGGGGCTCATGTACTTCCCTTATAATGTATTGTTTTAACTTGCAGAAATGATCTGCTGAGCAAATATCTTGGGTTGGTCATTCCTGATTATGGAGATCACTAAACTTGACAGTATCATTTACATGAAGAGTTGGCTGACCAGTCCCTTAATTTCCTTCAAGGGTTTGAGATTTTTCTAATAATTCACCGCCTAATTCCTGTCCCTCTTACTGCATCAATGGACCTATGGGATCTCAAGTTCTAAATCCATAAAACTCTACCTTGAATTTTGGAGTTAGAAAAAAAAATAACATCCTCTGGGGGAAAGAGCTTCAGGGAAATCTAGTAGGAGAAAAGGGTCTTGCAGGGTATGGGTGGGATGAAAAATCTGGGAAAGGCCATTCCACTGAAAACAACAGCAGGGGCACTCTGGGGTATCCACCTTCACCTGAGAACTGGGATGTGGCCCTGAGGAGCAATTTCTTTCCCTTTCTCACAAATGGTTAGGCACTAAGCACACTTCCTGAACATTTCTAGAAATGAGCATAGGAGTCTATAAATGATGAGCCACTCTTCTGCTTATAGAATTTGCACCAGATTAAATATTAACCACCACCACCCCCAATTAGTCATCCAGGATCTCAGAATGTGACCTATTTAGAAAGAAGTATAATTAATTAAGATGAATGAGGTTATACTAGAACTCAAGTGACCCTAAATTCAAATGTCCTTTATGAAAACACACAGAAACTATAACCACTTTTAGACAAAGTCAGAGGCTAGCATCACACTGCCACAAGCCGAGTCATGCCAAGAGCCACCAGCAGCTGGAAGAGCCCAGAGTTTCTGTCCTAGAAGCTTCACAAAGGGAGTGGCTTTACCAACACCTTGATTTGGGGTTTCTGGCCTCCAGAACTACCAGAGAATAATTTCTGTTGGTTTAAGCCACCTAGTTTGTGGTAATTTGTTGTGGCCATTCTAGGAATAACACATAGGTGAATTACAGAAGTTATTGTTATTATACCACCATGGAATAATAGGGCTTGAAGCTGATCACCACTGGGCCCTAAATTTCATTAAGAGACAATGGAAGAGGAACTTCTTCAACAGAACGTCCACTACTGCAACTCAAGGAACTCTCTCTGTAGTGTGAGCCCATGAGGTAAGAAGAGTTGGACGGGATGCTGTGCGCATGCCCTGGTTTCTCCCATTCCTACCTCTTCATCTCAACCCTCTGCCAAACATAATCTGATGGATCCCAAGGTCTTCCTGTTTGAACCAGTTTTTTTTTTCCAGTGACATCTGACAAGAAGGCCGAAGCTGTTGAAGTTTCTTCCTTGCTAGATTAGCAGCACATGGGTGAGCCAAGCTCATACATTATTCAGAGGGGAAAAATGTGGGCTCTGACTGAACTTAGAAGGAATCAGCAGCTCTTCCAGAGGAGAGTGCCCTATTGTTCTGCCTCACAGAACACAAAGAGCAAGTGGCATTCCTTGCGGCATAGCTAATGGGGTGCACGCAGACGCTGTGATGAACTGGCCAGCAGACATCTTTCATGAGCTCTGAGAGCCTGTGCAAAGTGACTTACTCCTAATGACATGAAGGATGTTCAATTTTTTTCTATTTATGTAAGGTTCCAACTCAGTGATACTCAGGGCAGAAATTTCTGTAAAATAAAATGATGCCATCAGCTGGGCACCGTGGCTCAGGTCAGTAATCCCATCAGCTTGGGAGGGCTGAGGCAGAAGGATGGCGAGTTCAAAGCCAGCCTCAGCAAAAGTGAGGCGCTAAGCAACTCAGTGAGACCCTTTCTCTAAATAAAATACAAATAGGGCTGGGGATGTGGCTCAGTGGTCAAGAGCCCCTGAGTTCAACCCACAGTACCCGATCCCCTCAAAAAAAAATGGTGCCATCTAAAAGCATATATTTATGAATGCCATCAAGGGCCCCTTGAAAGAGGCCACCAGAAAGACGAGGTTGACCTTTCTACCATTGTTGCAGGTGCTTCCCTGAAACATGGACGGTGTTTCCTGTACCATAGAACAAGAAGAGAAATGATTGTGAAATTCAGTTTTTAAAAATAAAATTCATATCACAAGTATTTCCTGGAGACCAGGAAAGTATTTTCCAAAAATAGGAAAAGGAAACCCTGACCAAAAGGGTTAAGTAAAAGTTCAAAGGGCCTTCAGCTCAGAGCATATAAAAAGGTTCTGAATTAATTCCTAGTAAAGGCTCTATAAGAAACAAAAATTTTTATAAAAGTAAAATGCTGCTACTACAATCTTCCTGAAGTCTCTTCAGTCCTACTTTATTATCCAGGGTATCTGAGTAAATCTTGGTGTGACATACCTCATTTAAAAGTTTGCCTGTAAATGCCTACAACTCTTGTTCACAGAGCATCGCAGGCATTTTTCTGATTGTTGTTGTTGTTATTATTATTATTATTTTAGCTAAATAACCAAACAAAAAATAAATACAGGTAGACAGATCCACTGGCAGAGAAGAAAACAGAAACAAATAAAGAAAAAAAAATAATTGTTGGAAAGGAGAGAAGATAGATGGACCTAAATAATAGATGAGATTTTTCCCTGGATCCAGATTTTTTCTCCCACATGGGAGATGCTGGAGCTCTGACTTGGAGCCAAGAAGATCCATGCAGGGAGGAAAACTCTTAAATATGGGATTTATCAGGAATGGGCCTTCACTAGCACTGGGCCATCACTGATGCCAAAGCTTGCTAGATCATGACATGACAGTGCTTTCAATTAATATTCAGTCTTAGGTTTCACAGTAGAATTGTTTTCCCAATTCTGTCACATACTGCTTCCTAGGATAGCTTAATAATTACACTGGAATTTTTGATAACCAAAAACTTTGGCAACTAGCTTTATCATGGTACCAGAATTTACAAGTTTGGATGGAGGGAAGGAAGGCAAAAGCAGATGGATGGAGCACAAGGTTATATATGGTAATAATAATAATAATAATATATGGTTATTATTTGATTTAATGCAATAGTATACAAAATATAAGTTGAGGTATGTTAAAAGCTTTGCCAAAACAACATCATGGCAAAACTGTTTTTTTTTCTTTTTTTTATTGTTGGTCGTTCAAAACATTACATAGTTCTTAATACATCATATTTCACAATTTGATTCAAGTGGGTTATGAACTCCCAATTTTACCCCGTATACAGATTGCTGTATCACATCAGTTACCCTTCCATTGATTGACAAATTGCCTTTCTAGTGTCTGATGTATTCTGCTGTCTGTCCTATTCTCTACTATCCCCCCTCCCCTCCCCTCCCCTCCCCTTTTCTCTCTCTACCCCTTCTACTGTAAATCATTTCTTCGATTTGTATTATCTTGTCTTACCCCTCCTTTCCTCTTATATGACATTTTGTATAACCCTGAGGATCGCCTTCCATTTCCATGCGATTTCCCTTCTCACTCCCTTTCCCTCCCACCTCTCATCCCTGTTTAATGTAAATCTTCTTCTCAAGCTCTTCGTCCCTACCCTGTCCTTGTTTACTCCCCTTATATCAAAGGGGTCATTTGGTATTTGTTTTTTAAAGATTGACTAGCTTCACTTAGCATAATCTGCTCTAATGCCATCCATTTCCCTCCAAATTCTATGATTTTGTCATTTTTTAATGCAGAGTAATACTCCATTGTGTATAAATGCCACATTTTTTTTATCCATTCATCTATTGAAGGGCATCTAGGCTGATTCCACAATCTTGCTATCGTGAATTGTGCTGCTATGAACATCGATGTAGCAGTGTCCCTGTAGCATGCTCTTATTAGGTCTTTAGGGAATAGACCGAGAAGGGGAATAGCTGGGTCAAATGGTGGTTCCATTCCCAGCTTTCCAAGAAATCTCCATACTGCTTTCCAAATTGGCTGCACCAATTTGCAGTCCCACCAGGAATGAACAAGAGTGCCCTTTTCCCCGCATCCTCTCCAGCACTTATTGTTGTTTGACTTCCTAATGGCTGCCAATCTTACTGGAGTGAAATGGTATCTTAGGGTAGTTTTGATTTGCATTTCTCTGACTGCTAGCGATGGTGAGCATTTTTTCATGTACTTATTGATTGATTGCATGTCCTCCTCTGAGAAGTGTCTGTTCAGGTCCTTGGCCCATTTATTGATTGTGTTATTTGTAATCTTATTGTCTAATTTTTTGAGTTCTTTGTATATTCTGGTTATTAGGGCTCTATCTGAAGTGTGTGGAGTAAAGATTTGTTCCCAGGATGTAGGCTCCCTGTTTATCTCTCTTATTGTTTCTTTTGCTGAGAAAAAACTTTTTAGTTTGAGTAAGTCCCATTTGTTGATTCTAGTTGTTAACTCTTGCGCTATGGGTGTCCTATTGAGGAATTTGGAGCCCGATCCCACAGTAGGTAGATCATAACCAACTTTTTTTTCTATCAGATGCTGTGTCTCTGATTTAATATCAAGCTCCTTGATCCATTTTGAGTTAACTTTTGTGCATGGCAAGAGATAGGGATTCAGCTTCTTTTTGATGCAAATGGATTTCCAGTTTTCCCAGCACCATTTGTTGAAGATGCTATCCTTCCTCCATTGCATGCTTTTAGACCCTTTATCAAATATAAGATAGTTGTAGTTTTGTAGATTGGTTACTGTGTCCTCTATTCTGTACCATTGGTCCACCCGCCTGTTTTGGTACCAGTACCATGCTGTTTTTGTAACTATTGCTCTGTAGTATAGTTTGAAGTCTGGTATCGCTATACCGCCTGATTCACACTTCCTGCTTAGCATTGTTTTTGCTATTCTGGGTCTTTTATTATTCCATATGAATTTCATGATTATTTTATCTATTTCTACAAGAAATGCTGTTGGGATTTTGATTGGCATTGCATTGAACTTATAGAGAACTTTTGGTAATATCGCCATTTTGATGATGTTGGTTCTGCCTATCCATGAGCAGGGTATATTTTTCCATCTTCTAAGGTCTTCTTCTATATTTTTCTTTAGTGTTCTGTAATTTTCATTGTATAAATCTTTCACCTCTTTTGTTAGGTTGATTCCCAAGTATTTTATTTTTTGGGGGGATATTTTTTTTCCAGTTTTTTCAGATACTTGTACCTTACATTCTTTGGGGATTTGAATCAATTTACATTATTGGAGAAAATACCAATGACCAATAAAGGAAGCAAGTAATAACATGGAAAAATTGCTCTTTGAATATTTGTAAAACTCGGTTCTCTGAATGTGATCTTTAAAAACTGAGGTTAGAAATATACCATGATTGAAATAGGTCAATTAGTATTGAAAGACATCTAATATTGCCGGCTTTTGGAAGTTAACAACCGTGCGTTCAATCCAACTGCCCAGGATATGATACTTTTCAGCAACAACAAAAAGTATTCTTTTAGTTAATATTATTCAGTTCGGTAACTTGATAGATTGTGTTGTGATCAAACTGATAATTTACAAATCAGCAGTGTTTATGGATTAGAAAATACATTATATTTCAATTTATTCAATTTTATATAAATACAACCAGAAGCAGAGAACTTGCCTGTAAATATGGTTCTTACTCAGTAAGAATTTTCAAAATTCTATTAAAATGAATTTGTTGTAAACAAGTTTTATTAAACCTCATGTTTCTTCTTTTCCTCGTGCCATTCATTTAGCAATTAATTATAATCATCCTTCATAATTAGCCTTGCTTTAGTCTTATTTTTCCAACTGGGTTATAAATATAAAATTACAGACTCTTAGATTAGAAAGGACTTTTTTTTTTTCTTTTCCTCTCCCTCCTGACCTTCCTTTCCTCCTCCTTCTTTTTTCCAGTACTGAGGACTGAACTCAAGGGCACTGTACCACTGAGCTACATTCCCAGCCCTTTTTATCTTTTATTTTGACACAATGTCTTGCTAAGTTGCCCAGATGGGCCTTCAAATTGCAATCCTCCTTCATTAGATTCCCAAGTAGCGAGGGTTACAAGTATGTGTCACTGTGCCCAGCAAAAGGACTCCAAGTCATTCTTCTAATACCTGTCCTCAATATAAGGAATAATTTATATTTGGTTTTAACAGTTGCTTGGAAACCTGAAACAACTGACATCTTTTGAAGGTAAAATATTTCACTATTATTCCAAAAGCAAATAATATTTTTTTAACTAATCAAAATATCCACCAGATTTTCCAATATCCCCCAGTGGCTGTGCACACTGTATTGTGGTGAATCAGGACACTCTTCTCCAGCTGGGTACAGCTAAGCAGAAGCAGGTCTCCTTGTTATTTACTGGGACACCAACTTGAATTACCAGGCAATGCAGATTTTTGTCTTTAAAATGTTACCTGCAACACAGAGGGTAATCCAATATTTGGGAAATGTGAAGCTGAATATAAAATTTTCCCTATTTCATTTTGAATCACATGATTGAATTCACTGTGAAATAAAAGATCTGTTGAGATTCTTGTTTTATTTTTAAAATAGCTAATTAAGATGATAAATAATTCATCTGTCAGTGAAATTGTCTTATATTTTGGGTTTCTTTTTCTTTCTTTCTTTTTTTTGATATTTTAAAATTTATTCTTTTTGGTTATATACAACACCAGGATATACCCTGACACTAACACAAATGTATGGAATTCAATTTGCTCCAATTTGAATTTCTTGTAGCACAGAAATTCTCCATATAATGCATCTATTTGCCAATTATATTCTTGTAATACTTAAATATGTATATAAGCAAATTATTAAGTAGGCAAATTCTGGTCAGTAATACATTTTAAATATCTGGGAAGAGGAACATAGAATAAATTCTAAAAATGAAATTAGCATATATTTATTTGCCCCATGTTACCAATGTGCTCAACAAATAACCTAAGAAGAAGGAGGAAAAAAAGTGGAAAAAGAGGAGGAGGAGGAGGAGGGAAGAAAAGGGAAGAAGGTGAAGAGAAAGAGGGGGAGGGAGAAAACAAAAAGAATTACCTTGTTTATATTCTTATTTTGCTGGCAAATATTTCTAAATAGAATAAATTGATCTTCCATAATTAAATCTTCTTGATTACAAAGATAGGAAACTGATTGTTAAAGGAAGAAGAAAATCAACAGCAACTGTATTGATAGTCAAATCTGATTTTAAAAAACTACCATTATCTTGTAATAAGTATTGCTGGTTTTTCATATTTTAGAAATATAATTCATCTCCTGTATTACTTATAAAAAGGTAATAAAAATTATCTATAAACTTACTTACACATACATATAATCCTTTTAGAACCACCAGAATTTACCTTTCAGCATTAGGAATTCCATCATCCCACTAAGGGGGAGTCTCATAATAAGCTTATTATATAGAGTATATCTTGGAAACTAGTAACATTTGGGTCAACTACATGAAACTTTTCAATTCATCAGATTCTCCTTAATAAAAATCTTTAGCATTTCTTAAGCATAAATTGTATTTGCAATTCAATCATTCATTAATTTTCACATAATTTTTTTCATGCATTTTGTTAAACTCCTATCATGTTCCAAGTTTTCTATTACTGATAACTAGGAATTTAGGCAAGATTAAAACAGATTCAGAGTCCTTCTTATGAATATTTTTATTAGAAAATATGTTCCCCAAATTAACCAACTATCTTCAAGCCTCTTCTTTAAAGTCATGTTGAAATTCTAAAGCTGAAATGCATTTTATTGTTTCTAAACTAAGAAACAGTCATTATCAGAATTTTATATACCACTTATTTTTAAGAACACATTGGACTCTCTAAATTTCATTATGCTTTTAAGTTAACTACTTTAGAGAGACACAAATAAAGTAATGGTCAAGTGTTTAATCTCTATAGTTCATGAATTCATACCTATTCTGTACCACTTGGTAGCTCTCTGATTTTGATTCCTGACCAAAGTACTCTATCATATTTTATCTGTGAAAGAGAAATGATAATGGTGTGTATTTAGCAGGATTTCGGGGATGATTAAATACTTCAATAGATGTAGAAACATACTAAGTTCATAGAAGTATTTTTCTTTTATTTTCTGCAGGTTAGTTCATGGAATGAATGACTTCAGTAAGGAAAACACACAAGATGCAAATGAGAACTACTGGCCTTGGTTCAAGATGACCTGAGTTTGAATTTTAGCACTGCTACAGAAGGGTTCTGGCAAGCTGGTCAACAAAGCTTACAATGCAAGGAACCATCTCAAGTGCCCATTATTTTCTCCTTGCAGATCCTCACCTGGTTTTTGCTATTCTCATAACAGATGTAGGAATTGTACTACATAGTTTCTAATACTCTCTATACCTCTAAAAGTCTGCAAAACTGTGATTTGATCCTGATGGGTCCATAATTCCGGACTTGGCATAGTTTTTGTCTATGAACCACTTGTTTAGAAAGGCATTTTTTTCAAATGGTACCAGAGCAGTAGACATCACTGCTTTCCCCATTTTATTGAAGGAGATTCTTCTGCATAGTTTCTTCTACAAATTAAAACAAGTCAGTAAAAGACTTTCTTGTTGGTGAAACGAATTTTGGCTTTTAGTCACCCATTCCAAAGGATTCAAAATCATGGACTTGGAACTATTCTGAACAAGGAATAAAATGAAACTGTTCTGGCTTATGAAATAAAATGACTGTGGAATATGCATAGCATTTTTTAAAAGTTTTTTAAAATTTTGTATTTATTACTTTATTTTATCTACCTTAATGATATTTTCTTAAAAAAGAGTTTTTCACTGGAAACCTAAGAGTCTAGGCTTTCTAATCATTTTATAATTGATCTATAAGGAGCAGATCACATACATTTAGGTCACCTCACTTCTCTGTTGCACTTATAAGCATTTAATCTTTTTTAAAAAGTTAGTTGGGAAAATTAAGCAAATAGTCAAGTTACAGTTATATATAGAGAAATGAATTATACACCCAAGCACAGTCTTGAAATTTAGCAGCCTTCATAAGCAGCAGTTATATTTCCATACATAGATTTTTGAATCATTGGCACATCCTACTCAAAAACTATACATTGAAGACTAAATAATAATTTGAAACATTACCATGGTATTTGGATATACAAGCAAACATGGTGAGCTAAAAAGAAATACATTTACAGAAAAAAAAATGTTCAGCTATCTTACATTGCCTTAGGATTTTCTCATCAAAACCTCTTAAAATATTGACATATTGAGGGCACATCAAAAAATTGAAAAATGTTAGTAAGTTCAATTTAGTAGATGGGTTCTGTCTTGACTATCACTGCCTGAAAAGTTGAACAAATAAATTGTGCAGGTATCCATCATGGTGATGAAGAGAAATACTTAGCAAAAAGAATGGTCAATTCAGGCACTATATACCATGAGTTTTCTGTCATATTTTAAAAAATGAAGCAGACGTAAAATTAAGTCCAATCTTTGCTAACAGATATATGAGGAACATCTGCTATGTGCTTTTACCTGTGAAATATTTCATGGGTTAGACATAGCACCTATCTGTGGTGATTTTAATATAGTAGAACTCACACATAAGCATGTGAAATAATTTCCCAAGGTTCATTTCTATTATCCTGGCCCAAGATACCATTGTATGCCTGAGCTTCTGCACATCCTTTCTGTTTCTCCTTTTGCCATCCTACAGTCCTTTCTCTACATAAAAGTGAATGATCATACCCTGCACTTAAAATTAGCATTACCTTAGATTAGGTAGAGGGAAGTGATGGGAGGGGAGGGCAGAGAAGGTGGGGATAGGAAAGATGGTAGAATGATATAGATATTATTACTTTATGTGTATATGTGACTGCATGACCCATGTGATTCTGCAACATGTACACTCATAAAAGTGGGAAATTATATCCCATCTACGTATGATATGTCAAAGTGCATAAATGCATCCTACTGTCATGTATAACTAGTTAAGACGAATACAAATTTTTTAAAAAATCCATATTGTTGATGGATGGAGAAAGAGAAGGAGGTAGAGGAGGAACGAGAGAAATCATCTAGCTCATAGTTTCAAATTCCAACACAGTCTGGCCCTGCCTCTCTCTCTTACTTCATCTTCTGACACTTCTCACATTGCTGGAGATGCAGTCATCTTCCCTCAGAATTCATGACGGTGGGTGGGTGTAGATGCCCTTATCTGTCATATTCTTTGAATCTTCATGGTCTAGAACAATTGTGAAGTATGTAAGAAGTATTTGTTTAAAATAATGAATGAAGAGTAGTATATCCTTCTCTTTTGATATGTTAAATTTGCAAAGTGTGTACATACACTAAAAACAAGGTAATCTTTTATAAGGCTGTAACATATAACAAATTCAAAAGTAAGATAGATTTTTTTAAAAATGAGAAGGGTGGTGGGCATGAGATCGAGTTCACTGGAGTTTAAGGCTTGAGAAAAATAATGTGAATTCCAATAGGTGATCTTGAAGAATGAGATGTGTGTTGTAGAGTCATCGAATTCCCAGCAGGAGTAGAGAGGGAAGCACCTGTGACTCTGGTGATCTCTTTGACTAAGAAGCAGAGTATGATGATCTGTGATCTGGAGATGACTGGCTGAGCATGCCACAGAGCAACAGCATGACCTCACCTAGGTGCTCAAGGCACAGGCTTTTGAGGTCCTCAAGGTGGCCAGCACTTCCAAGTTTCCCCAGTATAGATTTGTTAAGACCAGCTTAATCAAGTCAGTGTCACCAAGAAGTGGTCCTAACCCTGAGCCACCATGCTTCAATTTTTTAGATAGGGATGCCCTGTCTTTATCTGGTCTTGGAATTGAAAACAAAACAAAACAAAAAAGTCCTGTGGTTTATATTAAAATGTGCGCCTTTAGGCCAGAATCTTAATAAAGCAAATGAACATGAGCACAGTGGTCTAGGCCTACATATAAAATATCTGGGGCTCTAAAGGCCCTAATACTTAAAAGTATAATCACTGAACTATTTCATTTTCTTTCATTTTCTTTAGCCTGATAGGGGGATATCAGGAATTTTCTGAGTCACACATGATATAAAAGATATTTTTTATGAAAGCTGTAATAATAAAATTGCAAACTTTGATTTGGGGTCTTTGCTTAAGTATGAAGTACCTGATGGTGCTTCATGGGGCATTAGTTTGTCTACCTTCTGTGGAGAATAATTGCCAGAACTTAAATGGAAATAAGTGCTTTTCCAATTAAACATACTCTTATGAATAGCATTTTCTTCAGGAATTTGACTATTAAAAGTGGACATTTAAGTGAAGTTAAATTTATCAGGACCATTAGTATACGAGAGCATTCACCAGTTGAAGTTTTTTTTTAATAATACTTTTCTGAATATAATAAAGATACCTATGCACTTAGTTACTAAGTATGCACCATATAAAACTATGACTGTTTCATATATGAGACAATACTTTAGGAACCTGTCCAAAGTTACAAATATTAATGATAGAGATTTGGTTTTGAATTGCTGTGTAATAAAGAAATCCTGTTAACTGCTATACATACATTAATAGAAAATTTGCAAAGTATATAGAAGAAATAGAATCCCATTATCCACCAATAAAATCATCTTTATATTATTTTTCTTTTAGTCTACTAATACACAGGCTGTGGACATGCCCTGAAATCAGTGATAAATGTATCATTTAAATGTTGCAACGCCAGATTGCTTTCCAGAAAGTACAGACTCCAATGTGTAAGTGCCAATCTCATTTACCAGCAGTGAAAGGTGAATCATTCAATGAATAACAAAAATACCACATATTGTTGAAAAACATCACTTTTTAATATCTGCAGTTAGTATGTATAGGCTATGCACACTGAGTTTTTTCTTTTATTGCACCTAACAAAGTACTTAGGCATTTGCTAGTTTACTGCTTCACCAAGCTGGACTATTAATATGTCATATTCTTTGAGAGCTTAGAATCTAAAACATTACTTCTTTTTTAATAATCCCTTGTTTTCTATTGTGTTTGACTTGAAGAAACAATTAATGCTCTCTTTATCAAATGGTACCAAATGCAGATGCAGATATTTCTAATGGAAATATAAAAAATGAGTTCAGAAAAAAAGTAACTTTAGACCTGCGAAAGAAATCTTGCACATTAATAAAATGCTTTGTGAAAGACAAGAAGCACTTGACTCATGAACACAGGATTAGTTCTCCACTTCTCTTTCTCTCCCAGGGGATTATTTCTCGTAGGAGGTTTTCCTACATTTCCCCATCTCTCCACCTTCTTCATCAAAGGGAAAACTTCTAAACTTGGAGGGTGTAAGAACAGATCATCTGTGGTCCTATTTATAAAGGTAGAAGGGTATAAAAGTTAAATCACCAGAAATAAAATGTGAGTTAAGAAAGCACAATTTAACAAAAGGTGATGCTGGGTTCCCCTGGTAACTGGAAATCTAGCAGCACAAATGCCTAGCAGGGTTGAGACACCCACTCTCCCATGGGTGGAGAGCAAATGAGAAGAGCAGGGCCTATTTTTATAAGTGGCATCCAGGATGCTTCCACTCACCCAGAATACTATTTGAGGTCATTAACTAAGATACTTTTCATAGGATGGTTTCTTGGTCTTGTGTTCTAGTTGACTTTAGAATATTTTATGAGATGTTCAAATAAGTGGGTTAAAGAAGCCCTTGACCAGGTGTATTTCTTTATTTAGAAATATTTTGTGCCTTGCCAAGTATGGTGTTAGAAAGTGCTTTTTTAATTTATGCATTTTATTTTTTATTTTTATTTTTTATTTTGTTCTAATTAGTTAGAAAGTGATTTTATAGGTTGTTGTTTGTTTTAAAGGTGTGTTTCCTGTTTGTATGACAGAGAGGCAAGGATCAAACAAAGGAGCATAAATACTATGGTTACAAACTGTGAGAATTATGCAGCCATATTGCTTAAAGGCCCAGGCTCTGCACATATATGGGCTCATGTGCGTGCCTCAAAACTATATCTTTCTCTTTATTTGGATCAAGGTAAACTGAAGGAAAACTACATTATATGATGAGAAAAATGATCAGTATTTAATTGTAAAAAAAAGGTCAGGGAAATCCTCTCTGAGGAAGTTGAATCTGGAAGACTAATTGTGTCTTAGCCAAGAAAGGAGGTGGAACATGCATTTATGAAGCAGGGAAAAGGTACCATGGAAAAAGTGGAACGTGTGAGTGAGGGTTTTGTCACAGGAAAAACCTAAGTACCATTGAATAAGTGAATCGGGCCAGAGGGGTAGAACACATGAGGCAGGGGTGGTTCCAGAGGAAGCTGGAGGACTGAGGAGGCTAAGATGACATAGGTTCTTTAGGACAGGTGAGGGACTTCTTTGGATTTCATCCTGAGCCTTTGAGGAGAGTGATGGTGCTATGAATATCACTGAAAGGCTGTGAAGACGACGTAGCCTGCTGTGTTGAGAGTGGTTGCTGCAAAGAGCCAACTGTAGAAGCAGGAAAACCAATTTGAAGGTCAAGACAGAAATTTAGGGGGAGTAGGAGAAGCTACCAATGGAGCACAGTGGTTGAGAAACACAGCATAGTGGTTCGTGTTGGTCCACTTCAAATCCTCCAGAGCCTGCCTGCTGCCTGAAAGCTACTTTAAAGACACAGGGATAGCCACGGGGCATCCCTTCGTCTGAGGGGGTTTTGCTTGAGTATTTATTTTCTTGTGCTTTTAGTTTACAAATGTTCTCTAGGAAAAGTTGAAAGGTAAAAGTTTATAGAAAAAGAAAGTCACTGCTATATCATTTAGATACACACATGCATTTATCTAAATAGAAAAATCCTATTATAGGAACTGCTTGCCACTTGAGTTTTACAGTTGGCAATAAGTCATAGAGATGTGTGCAAATCTTTCTAAGGATCTACTAGTATTATTATTGTACAAACCTGTCATACTTTATTCAATAATATCTTTTACTGATAAGCAGTTTAGTTTCTAATTATTTATTATTACAAATTATGTTGCAGCAAACATCTTTAAACACTTTTAAAAATGTTTCTGTTACCAAGAATCACTAAGCATACAATTGCCAAGTCAATGGGATTATATAACATTTTAGCTACCGGAAACTTGCCCTTGAAACAGCTTGTTTTGAGTTAGATTCCTGCTGACATTAGCCCTTTGACTATGATCATCCAAGTACATGTTTCCTTTGATGTTGTCTTGTCTTTTCACATCCTCTTCTGAGCTGTTTTTGTAGTGCAGAAGTTTTCGTTTCATATTTAAGGAGTCAAATTTGTTCCCTTTACAAAGCTTCTGACTTTGAGGTTTCGTATTCATACTTTCCTAAGTACTACATATCACTAAATACTTCAAAACAGGAAGAAATATGCATAATGTGTTGATTTTCTTAAAAGCAGTGGGTGCGATATTTCTAATGAGAAATTATAAGCAGAAAAACATGGATTCTGGTCATTCTGGTTCTTTTTTAGTCTTAAAATGTTATGAATGTGGAATTAGTTTTCTTTCACTGATAGGATTTTCTTCATGTAGACAGGCCTTCTGTCACTGAATACTCTCTAGATCCTAACCAAATAATTCAGGATGAACTTACCCCAAAGTATGAGAACTTACTCTTAACTCTTGAGACTACAACAGTTGCTACTTATGTAAGATGCTGTGCAGTTTGACTATAGAAAGGCATAAGGATGTAGACTTTTTTTTTCTTTAAAAAATTAAAGTAAGACTTGTGATTTTTTGTTTCCAGTATCCAAATCTTAAGCTAATTAATATATTATCCATATTAATATTAAGGTCTCTGTATGGGTTACAACTAGACACAGACAGCTGTCAGCTGTGTTAGCTTTCTGTCACTAGAACAAGTACCTTAAATAAAGAATTTATAAACTTCAGAGCTCACAGTTTCTGTAGTTTTGGTCCATGAACAATTGGCCAGGTTGCTATTTGGGGCCAGTGATGAGACTGCACAGGATGGCAGGAAATGTGGAGCAGAACAAAGCCACTTACCTATGTCTGGGACTCAAAAAAGAGCATGTCCTCAATAACCTGAAGATCTCCCATTAGGGCCTAACTCTCAATGGTTTGACCACCTCCCAAGAGTGCTATGGTTTAAGAACCAAGCTTTTAACACAACGATCTTTGGGGGACAGTCAGATCTAAACTGTAGCAACAACTGAATGAATATTATTAAATCCATAACAAAGAAGGAAGCAACTAAATTTGATGCTAAACTTTAAAGAACAAAAATAATTTTTCACTTACTAAGTTCACCAAAAACAATATTCAGCCTTGTGCTATATTTGAATTTTTACAAGAGTTCTGTGGAGTGTGATTCCTTGTACTCCTCATTTCATATTCCTCAATATGAACTGTCTTTAAGCAAACATGCATTCTTCACGATTACTTTCCTTTTGATAATTCAGTGCAAACAGTAGTAAATATATTTGAAAGATTATAAGAGACTGTTTGTTTAAGGCTGTCAATTGTGAATATTTTGGAGAGCAAGTAATAATCATTTAAAAGATCTTTTAAAAAGACTCAACAGGAAAAATAGATTGCAGAAGTAGATAAAAACTCACAAATTCTTGGCACCATTGAGAAATGCATTTCTATGACTCTAGCAAGGAAGGAAGGACGATATGGGTGCCCAGCTTCTTCCTCTTCAGTGACTCTGTTCTGTTTGTTTCTCTAACTGTGTGTCACAGAAGATTCTTAGAGCAGTCATCCTAGGAAGAAAGGAATGAACGAAGGACACAAGAAAGGAAGGAAGAGAGGGGGGAGGGAAGGAGGGAGGGAGGGAGGCCTGCCTCCCAATTATATAAGTTTGAGAAAAAGGGACTAAAAACAGAGGGTCTGGGACTGTGGCTCAGAGGAAAAGTGCTTGCCTCACATGTGGGAGGCTCTGGGTTCCATCCTCAGCGCCCCATAAAAATAAATAAAGATATTGTGTGTCCACCTACTACTAAAAAAAGAAAACTGCATTACAGAAGTACTTCAAGACCTACTATGGTTTAGATATGAGGTGTTCCCCAAAAGTTTATATGAGAGATGCAAGAAAAGTGAGAGTTGAAATGATTGGTTTACGAGAGTCTTAACACAATCAGTGCATTAATCTGCCATTGGGGATTAACTGGGTGGTAACTCTAGGTTGATAGAGTGTGACTGACTGGGGGAGTGGGTCACTTGGAAGCATGCCTTTGGAGTTTATATTTTGTCCCTCGTGAGCAGAGCTTTCTCTCTCTCTCTCTCTCTCTCTCTCTCTCTCTCTCTCTCTCTCTCTCTCTCCCTCTCCCTCTCTCTCTCTCTCTCCTTCCAGGTTGCCCTGTCGTGACCTGAATTCCTGCATTCCTCCACCACCCTCCTCCACCATCATGTTTTGCCTCAGCTTAGACCCAGAGCAATGTAAATGGCTGTCTATGGACTGAGATCCCTGAAACCATGAGCACCCAATAAACTTTTTTTCTTCTAAAATTATTATTTTTTTAGGTGTTTTGGTTACAGTGGTGACAAAACTGAATAAAACAGGGCCCTTAAGGTGATGATATTTTTTTGTCAACCTCTAAAATAAGATATAGCTTTCTGCTTTCTTAAACCAGAATGTGTCTTTCAAAGAATACTGGAAATGCCTTTGAATATTGCTTGGATTTTAAAAATAATAGTTAGGGACATGCTGCCCCAGGACATTCATTTGCCTTACATACACTAACTTTATGTCTCTCTTCTAAGGCTAAAAGAAAAGATTAGCTTTCTGGTCACTTCTTATTAGATTAACCAGAGGCCCAGCATGCTATTTTCACCGTCTCCAAGTCACCTCTTTCATTTCTCCTTCCTTATTTATTTTCTTTATATGAGAATGTTAAGGATGTGTAACTTTCCTGTACTGGCTCAGTTATTATGAACATATTTTATTGCCCATTTTATTTGTATTTATTAGTAGGTTTTAATTTTTATTTTATGTCCCTCATTAAACTATCATTAATACCTTTAGGTTAGCAAAACGTGTTCTTTTTTTATGTGTCATTTCTCCTCATTTTCACCAGGGCATACACAATTTAGAATACTTCTGTTCTCAGAGTTGACTCCAGACAATGGAGTTCCCTGACATTACTTGGGACCCACGCACGGTTGATGTGTGAGACCCATGAGTGTGAGTCTGTGTGTACATTCATGGATGGCCAGTGCCCACAAGGGCAACAACACCCAAGCAGAACAAAACCAAAATTCAGCAGAGTCATTTCTTTGGCTGCTGAAATGAACCTACAGGAATCTCATTGTCACTGATACATTCTTGGATGCTGGTAACTATAAATTCACCCACGGACCTGCACCCACTCAAGGGAAATAATTCCCTCAGCTTTGGAGTACATCCTCCTCACTGTGGGTAGTATAACAAGCCTGAGAGAAATATGATGGGAGTCATAAGAGACTGTGAGAGTTAAGTCTAAGTGATATTTACAGGAACCTTTGGTGGGCAGAGTGTAATTACAGGATTCAGGCGTAAGCCCTGCTCTTGATTAATCATCTTCTCCTCATATCTCCTTCCTCTGCCTCATCATCACAAGACAATAAGTCTCCTTTTACTTGAGTGACAAGAGAATGGGATGCTTTGTTTCAGGAGATATTCTGGTTTCTGGCTACTGCCATATAGTTTAGTAGCTAATTTCTATTAGTGAATGTTCTGCATTTTACTGGAAGGCTTTCAAAATAGATATTTGGATGAATCACAAGGATAGTCAAGGTCTTGCGATGACAGAAGCATCGTTAGGATCCACGTGAATTATTACAACTATGGAAGATAGGTGGAAACTCTTATAATCATAACTCGTGCCTTAGAAGTCGTTAATTTTGGGGGAGGGAAATCTGTTTCATTTATTTGCATTGTCTATTTTACAAAAAAAAAAATGAACTCTGAATGAAACTTCTTTCTATGCAATTCAGTCACTGTTTCCTGTTGTTAGTAAAAACACAAAGTTTATTTTCTATTTTTCTGCAACAAGAATGAGCTTATCGTTGCTTTTTGACTTTGAACTGAAGTGTTCTCATTAAAGGAGGCCATTGTCCAGCGTGAGAAATTGTTGTCCTTCCCTGAGATTCTCTGTGTTCACCGGAAACGTGTTCCTACAAACACTGACCCAGCTCAACCCCCACTCCGTTTCTCAGAGCAGATGAGGTCATATCCTGGAGTGGTGGCTCTCTACTGCACAGTCCCAATAATCTGACCATTGCTGGTGCATAAAGTGATGCTCAGAATTTTAGATTGTACAGCCAGCTAACAGAGGAGGGTACTGTCTGTGTGAGGAACACTACATGATTCATATTTGCTTTGAAAAATTAAAGTCATATTTCTTTGATGTGTCAACAGCCATGACTGAAAGCAGATCGCTGATTCTTTTGTACTAAACTAGAGGGAGAAATCTGGAGCAAGAGCTAGGGAGCAAATGAGAGACTTCTCTTCAATCAAGCAGGGAGAACAATATTCCCAGAAAATACACCTAAGTCAAGTTCGCAGTTCTGGGAAACGAATAGCATAAGCTAATGAGGTGAGGGAGGCCATTCAAAAAGGAAAATGCGAGCAGAAATAGTTTTTTTTGGCTGTCTAGGAAAAGAAACGGACAGAGGGCACTGAGGACATCTGCATATCCGTGTGAGGCAAGAAAACAAGGACAGACATTGAGAGAACAGGAAGGAAGAGGAAGAGACTGTTCCCGAAATAATTTGGATCCTTGACTAGAGGGCTGCTCTAAGGCTCTCTTGTCTTCTCCTTCCTTCCTCTGTTGTCATTTTGCTGTGGTCCTATCAGGATCTCTTCAAAGATGCAAGATCAAATTTATATCTATGTCAGACATCGATCATACCTGGCTAAACGGTGAGAGAATGAGCCCTCTGCACAAAGCAGTCTTTCCAAATACATTAAAACACATATTTTAATTCTACAGTCCTTGAAGGGCATTGCTGGTGTAGGTAGAAAGAGTTTCTCATTTGCTGTTGGAAGACAGAAATTTGGGGAAGAAGAAAAGGAAGGAAGGTGACCTACCCTCTTCTTCTTTAGAGGTGTAGCTCTCTAAACAACCTCTGGCCTCAATGACTCCTACAGTTTAGGGTCTGGACAGTCATCTGATAGTTTCTTCATGAGTCAAATGAGAGCACTTTACTCCTCTGTTAACTGCATAATCGAATCAGGCTTCTTTGGGAAGCCTTCACGGATGTGTCTGCCATTGACCCCTGTCAGTGACTCTGTCCTCAAACCAAGCTGAGAAAGAGTCCAGGATGGGCTCCCAGAATACAAGCTCCACCCAATCCTACATCAGTGAGCACTGCTGGAAGAAAGAGGAATTCACTGCTTCCTCCGGAACTGTACAGAATTCCAGGCATTCCATGGAGAACTCTAGGATGTGACAAGCAGCATCTGCCCCCCCCTTCCTAGATGATATGCACTTTCTCTAAAAAAGTTCTTCCCGCTTTCAGAATATGGCTCAATATGTGCAATCAAAATCTTGTTGAAAAGACAACAGAATTGGGAGTGGATTAGGCTGATTGCAGAAATCACAGCAAGGGTGGTGAATTTGAAGGCACTATATATAACGATAATTTCTACCAGTGGAATCAAATGCAATTTTACATGCTGAGACCTCAGGTTTTGGGGTTTTGGTTTTTTTAGAAAATAAAAGCACAAATGGTAACAAGAATGACTGGATGCCCCAGCACATCAGTAGCATAGAGCTGTTCTTGCTGAAATCTTAAAATATTCTTATTAAGTAGGGTTAGAATGAATATCTGGCAAAGCTCCCTCCATTGCTTTTCAGGAAGCATTACAAAATGGTGAGAGTGAGAGTCATTCCAAATTACAGAGTATCAGAATGACAGCCCTAGTATCATTGGTTTGCAAAGACCTCATTGAATGTGACAGGCTGGAAATCTAGGTGGCATAATGAGGCACATAAGCAGAATTTTCAAGGGTGCTAGCAGCTATTTCATGGCTCCTTTCCCCTAAGGCAAGTAAGCTCCCCAAATTCATCTGTCTATTTTCATATATTTGCTTTTTCTTCATTGTTCTTCCCCCTATAGCTAATGCACTGACATATAGTGGGTTGTGCCAGATTTCAAATGTACACATCTCTTCAGGAAATAAAAGATTCCCAGACTTCTTGACCATTTGAATTAAAAGTGAACATCTTACTAGAGGATATATGATCATAATAGTTGTTTTCTAAAGATAGTCTCCTATAAGATTTATGCCTTGCGTTACCCAGGAATTATATTTTGTTTGAAATCATCCATGTTATTTTGTATCAATACTTTAAAGTTATTTTAATTAAAATAACAAATCATCATGGTTCATATATGACAAGTGTGTATGATATTTCTTATTTTAGAGATGGGCAAAGTAGAACAAGATTGAAGTTGTAAACAACAAGAATGGTGATGTGGACTCAACTGAGATTATATAATTGAGATGCCCTAGTTTTCTGCAGAGATTGACCTCATTTATATACAGAATGAAGAATCCAAGTTTGCAGTTTCCAGATACACAGTTAAGAAAAATATTATAGCTTAAATTTGAAAACTTTACATGCCAATATGCAAAGAGGAAAAGAGAAATCATTACATTTATCTATTTTATAAACAATATTTCAAGTATATGGAACCATGCAGTCTGGGTGTTCAACAGACTAGCTCTACTTGTAAGATGATACACATGAAGTTGTAACAATTATTTTTTTTCCAAACAAAGCCTTTGTCATCTAAGTAACAACAGTGCATCAGCCGCATAGCCATTTTTCTCTGCACAAGAGCTAGTTGTTGAAACAGATCCATAATTCATCTGGCATATTACATGCTCCCATACTTTGTGGGAATTAAAGCAGGATTTAATACAATAGGCAAGTATAATTTCCAGTTGGTAGATTTGAGTTGATGATCCATTTCCTGACCTTTTCAGCTGTAAGATCTGAGGCACATCTCACATTTCTCAGCTATAAACTGAGAATCATAGTCCTTTACTCATAGGGTATTGGAAATGAGAATCTCTGAGAGATCTCTGCTTTTCACTCTCATCCTTTCCTCATCTTCTTCCTTCTCCTCTATTTTTTGCTTTCTCTTTTATTCATATTAGGACTGAAATTTCCAAGCATGGCAAATGGCTCACTATGGGAGATACACAGTCGCTACCCTTTGCCCCAGAAAAGCCTTCCAAGAGTGAGTGTGTATAAGTAGGATAGGAGAAAAAAACACAGGATAGCAGGAGATGTGGGCTTAGGAACTCCAGCTAGTATAGCTCTAGATCTTTGGCTCCTAACTCAGGTCTCTGGCCCAGTGCTCTGCTCTCTTGAGGCTCTGATGGCATCTGCTATCACCACCTCAGGCACTGCCTGTCTTCTCTTCCTGGGAATTTCCTAGAGAATTGTGAATGCATACACTGATGTCTTATGGGAATATTGTACCTCCTACCCTCTCACTTGGAGTGCAAGAGACAGTCATATCACAGTACATATTAGCATAATGTGACTGTCCCTGGTACAAAACCATCATCATCACCATTGCTAGTGCTTTACTATGCTGCATATACTAGGTCCAAAGTACCGGACACAACACCCAGTGTATTATTTAATACTTCCTCTCATCACGACTGGGAAAGACAACTTGACTCCAGATCCAGCACTCAAACTACCAATCTTAGCAACAATGGAATTCTCCCTCATGCAAAGCAATCACTGCAGGAATTGCGATTTGTGCTGAACCATTTTCAATCTGTGTCACCTGAGGCATCCTGCCTATGGTGGTGGCCACTGCAGCCCTGATGAGTGGTGCCCACTCTCCACTCATTTGTTGCTTTGCTGTTTTCATAAGCCTCATTCTTCCTTAGATTCCCACTTCCTGCATCTCTTGCCAGCTTCTTTGGTTCTGAGTAAGTTTTGCTTTACCTCCTTTATTCAAATGGGGACTTTTTTCAGCACATCTGTCACTGTTTGCTCCTTTCCTCACTTAGTCCTCCCTTTTCTAGTCTTTTGAGTAGTCTTATGAAATCTTTCACCGTAACCGTTAGTGGCTAAGAAAACACTTTATAAATTATAAGGTTCTGTAAAATTTTTAGTTAATAATAATTAATTCAAATGCCATTATTGTGAGAGGCAATGTTATATGAAATGAAATTAGCATGTATATTGCTCTCACTCTATAGCAGGTTTAAATTCTGATATTACCATTTCCGGGACGCTTGTTCCTATGTGTGTGAGGCAAGCTCTCTGAGCCAGTGAGCCAGTTTTGTCATGTCCAAATGAAGATAACAATGCCTATTTCACAATATGCTTGCATTTGATTAGAAATAAGAAGTTGGTAATAACCAATGTTTCCTAGCACAGCTTAAGGTCTGGCATTGTGTCCCTGAATTGTGTCCCCATCAAAATTTATGTATTGAAGCTCTAACCTCTCAAGTGATTATATTTAGAGAAGCAGCCTTTGAAGAGGCCATTAACATTAAACAAGGTCATAAGGGTCCAACTGTAATCTGATCTGATGGGATTATTATCCTAAGAAGAAGAGGTGCCAGAGAGCCCCCCCCCCCCCCGTCTCTCTCTCTCTCCTATTGGCTCCTTTCCTCCCGTGCATACAAGGAAGAAAGCCATTCAGGGACACAATTACAAGGCTGCTTTCTCCAAAAATTGAATCCTCCAGCACTTTGATTTTGGACTCCCCAGCCTGTAGGTAAGAAAGAAAATTTCTGTTGTTGGAGTCACTTTGTTATGGCAGCCTGAGCAGATAAATACAACATTAAGTATGTTACTTTATATAAGGATAAGAGGTAGGACCTATAATTATCCTCAATTACAGAAGAGAAAGTTGAACCTTGGAGAGATTAAATGAAATGTTTTTGGCCCCATGAAGTGATACACCTGGGAGCTGAGTATTGTCCAACTCCAAATGAAGCCTTTAATCACTATGCCACTTTGCATCCTATGTCTAATAAAAGTGCACATATCTAACAAAATATGTTAAAATGATGCAAAGGTTTGTGTACATTTGTCTGGTGTAGCTCAGAGAAGGTATCTTCTTTCCCCATAATATTTGGCCCAGATGTGTCTGCTGGCCTTTTACAAGAAATAGGGCTAGCATTTTACCAATGCAATGCTGAGCCTTTCTATAAGAATTCCTTACCTCTTCTCCAGTTCCCTTTCCAAATATTATGTATGTTAAGTATTCCTTAAGTTATTGGAATTTGGGGCTGGGGATGTGACTCAAGTGGTAGCGCGCTCGCCTGGCATGCGTGCGGCCCGGGTTCGATCCTCAGCACCACATACCAACAAAGATGTTGTGTCTGCCGAAAACTAAAAAATAAATATTAAAAAATTCTTCTCTCTCTCTCTCTCTCTCTCTCTCTCTCTCTCTCTCTCTCTCTCTCTCTCTCATCTCTCTCTAAAAAAAAATAAAAAGTTATTGGAATTTTCTTTCTTATACATAAACAGTAAAATTGTAAATTGTTTCTATAAATGTGTACTGTTTTTCTAAGAAACGTGTCAAGAAATTTTGTGTGCTGCTATTATCTTTTTGGCAAAGGTTTTCCCCCTGCCCCAGCTTCTATTTGATACTGTGGATAATTAATCTGCTGACTGCAAAAAATCATGGTGGACTTTAACTGAATGTTGGACATTGCTCAGATTGGCAGGTGCTCTTTGAAATATATCTTCCTATTAGATAACTCAGAGCAGCAGCTCTAAATATATGTTCTGCAATGATATTTATATGTAATATACATACGTACTTATATAACTTTAAAAAGAAAATAATATCCCATCTACAATTAAAGAAGAATTAAGTGAAATAAATATATGATGATAAAATGTTTCAATGTGCTTTCAATAGAAAACAGACTGACACAGGTATTTTATTCTTTATATAGAATTAGGATTTGATAGAAATCATTTAATTGAGGAACTGAATGTACTAAGTGGATTATCATCAATGATGGAATTTTCTAAAATGGTGAAAAACTCTTAGTAAAGTTTCATAATAAACAAAGTACAGAAAAAGTCTACGTTAGAAAAACGCGATATCTCCTCCTACCCTCTTCCCATCCCCCTTCTCAATGGAAGGTGGTTCTTATTTTCATAAGAGTCGTAGACTATGCAAAAGAAAAGCCAGGTAGGAACAGAACAGACATCAGGGAAAGTCTGGATGGATTCCACCAGGACCATAGACCAAAAACCAACTAATCAGGCAATTCCTAAAATTCCTGCTGCTGTGCTGGAATTTCCAGTCAACCAAAGAAAGTCATATTTGTTCCCAACACCTGCCTAAAGGCAGTGTCACATTGCATCAGGAAGCTGGAAGCATTTAGACTGTGTATCTTGTATTTGAGCCACTGGAACCATCATTTACCAGCTGGCTATGCAGGTTTTACTCTGTTCATTTTGTTAATTAATTTATTATTCAAAAATAAAATGTATAAATTTAATACTTTATAAATCATCTGGCATTTTTTACTCTATTAGATGATTTTGGACTCCACTTATCAATTGAAGGTGACTTTCTCTTGACTTCTGTGTTAGCTTCATCATTGAAAAATGCAAAATATGTTAAAACAATGTAAAGATTTGTGTACATTTGTCTATTGGACTTAGGTGCCAGGTTCAGATCATTTTTTTTTTTTTAGGAGAGAGAGAGAGGAGAGAGAGAATCTTTAAATATTTATTTATTTTTAAATTTTTTTTATTGATTGTTCAAAACATTACAGAGCTCATGATATATCATCTTTCATACATTTGACTCAATTGGGTTTTGAACTCCCATTTTTACCCCAGATACAGATTGCAGAATCACATCTGTTACATACTCACATTTTTACATAATGGCTTATTAGTGACTGTTGTATTCTGCTACTTTTCCTATCCCCTACTATCCCCCTAATATTTATTTTTTAGTTTTCGGCAGACACAACATCTTTGATTGTATGTGGTACTGAGGATCGAACCGGGGCTGTACGCATGCCAGGCGAGCGTGCTACTACTTGAGCCACATCCCCAGCCCAGGTTCAGATCATTTTTAAGAGCTTACTTCCCCTGTGAATATCTGGAAGTGCTCTCAAAACTCATCTGGGAACCAGAACCATTCTTTGTTGTGTGGGGTTTTCCTCTCCCACTGCTGCATGTCTATGATTGCTGGCCCTCACACTAAATTCCAGTAACTTGATCCCCTTCTGTCCTTGAAAAAAAGATGTAGATTCCAGTTTTGATGGACAATTTGCACAGATTATTCAAAATTAAGACTAGCTACCTGTATTGGAGCCTTATAAATTCCCTTGAAATACTTGAACCAAATGCAAGGGCTCCTGTGCATAAAAATCCAATCACTACTTTCTTTAAGCTAATTTCATAACTATCTACTATGTGTCCTACATCTCCCAAAGATATGGTAGAAGCCAGCAGAATTGAAATATGAGATGATATAGACTTGCTAATAGAAAGGAACAGGAATCATAAAAGAACTCAGGATACCTAATTAAATTTAAATTTCAGTTAATAAATGAATAATATTTTTTATTAAAGTATGGCACTCTCATTGGGCATATTTGAATTTTATGGAAATTCCCAATGCATGGAAATTCTTACACTAGAAAATGTTTGGTATTTATTTGAAATTCAAATTTAATTGGGTGTTCTGCCCCTTAAGTGGAAACTTTCCTTAGTTACTGATGAGATTGAACCAAAATATTAACATTAACCCTTTTCTTATCCATGTTTAGTTTGAAATTCTTGAATAATTAAGTCATTAACATGTATAAAATTGTAAAGTCTAATAAACCTTCATTGTAGATGAATGCTTATATTTTTAAAAGGACTGTTTAAAAGTAAGCCAGCTCCCTAAGCACTTAGTCCAGAAAACCTGGACTAAGCTTTCTTTAAAAAGGATGTTATTTTATAAAGACTTTTATCTTTTATAATCAAAACTGTGTCTCTGAAACTGGGGACTCAGGTAACAGATCCCTCTGAAATAGTATATAACATTGCAATATAATAAATAATGTTGTAATATTATAATATTGTAATAACATTGAAAGAGTAGGTGACATTACAATATAATACATGTAAATAGGTACTATATCTCTGCACTTTTCTTGGGAAAGGAATCATAGCATTTGTCAGATTTTCAAACATTTCTAAAACATAAAATATATCAAGAATCACTTGACTCAAAACATAGTTTAAAAACAATTCAGAAAATAAACCAAGGAACTCTCTTTCCCAAATGTACATTTGCCAACAATTTCATTCCATTTACTAAAATTCTTTGTTTCAGGGAGAGACCACATAAGTAACTCCTTGGAAGTTAAAATAACTACCTTGGCATCCAACAGTGTGCATTAAAAAGTAGCATTTCCAAAATGACTAAAGCACTTTCCCTCTAAATTCATTTTTCTTATCTCTATGCCAAATGAGATAAAACAGAGACACAATACAAATTTCTGGAAGACTTTACTATTCAAGCATCATATGTGTATGTCCCTATGTTCCCTAATTTTTTACTACTTTGGTCCCAAATTCTTTTTCTTTTTTTATATTTATTTATTTATTTTTATTTATATATGACAGTGGAATGCATTGCAATTCTTATTACACATATAGAGCACAATTTTTCATATCTCTGGTTGTATACAAAGTATATTCACACCAATTCATGTCTTCATACCTGTACTTTGGATAATAATGATCATCAAATTCCACCATCATTAATAACCCCCTCCCCCTCCCTTCCCCTCCAACCCCTCTGCCGTATCTAGAGTTCCTCTATTCCTCCCATGCTCCCTCTCCCTATCCCACTATGAATCAGCCTCCTTATATCAAAGAAGACATTTGGCATTTAGTTTTTTGGGATTGGCTAACTTCACTTAGCACTATCTTCTCTGACTCATTTACCTGCAAATGCCATGATCTTATTCTCTTTTAGTGCTGAGTATTATTCCTTTGTGTATATATGCCATATTTGTTTTTATCCATTCATCTACTGAAGGACATCTAACATGGTTCCACAGTTTAGCTATTGTGAATTGTGCTGCTATAAACATTGGTGTGTCTGTGTCCCTTTAGTATGCTGTTTTTAAGTCCTTTGGGTGTGGACTGAGGAGAGGGATAGCTGGGTCAAATGGTGGTTCCATTTCTGAATTTCCAAGAAATCTCTATTTTTCTAGGATCAACATTGCTACTGTTTACTAGTCAGCATGATGAGTATGTGTCAGGGTGTAATTCTCTTGGACTGATCGCTATTCACTCCTGGCTAGTATCTGAATGTGTATGTCCACTCCACATCTGCATATTGAGATCCTACTCTCCAAGGTCATGGATTAAGAGGTAGGACCTTTGGAAAATGATTAGGTCATGAAGATGGAGTCCTTATAGAAAAATCAGAGAATGATCCCTTTCCTCTCCTACCATATGAGGACACTGCAGAAAGATGCTGTCTATGAACCAGAAAGCTGGACTCCACTAGACACCAAGTCTTCTAGTACCTTGATCTTAGATTCCCCAGCCTCAAGAACCATGAGAGCTCTGTTGTTCACAAGCCACCTTGTTTATCAAATGTTGCCATAGCACTTCAAAAAGACAGACACTCCTATATACTCCAACAGTAAAAATTCTCTTTAGCAAAAATTCTATTATCCTAGTCACTTTTTATTAATTTCACTCAGCTGAAAAATGAAAATAATATTGCTTATTCTGAAGGCTATTGTGCTAAAACATGTAAAAGAGCTTCAGAAACTCTGAAGTACTGTATCAACTAAAAGTGCTGAACCTATGAAGTAAAAGTGAAGTCAGATGCATAATAATAACAAAAGAATCAACCTTCATTAAGTACTAAAAAACATGCACATCTCAATATACACTATTTAATATTCAGACACCTCTGTACCATCATTATAATTCCCAGTGGAAAACACAATGAAATAGATTGATCATACCCACATCATGTTCTTTGGGTTGGACAATGAAGGTTGGACAATTTCTGAAACATCTGTTATAGAGGTAGAGGTAGAAATGACTAAGAGGAGCACAGAAGACCTATCATATTTTGCTCTGAATACGTCAACATGCTTCTGTACAAGAAATCTCATTAAAGGTGTATATTTGGGTACCAGTGTTCATTTTACAAACATATATAAGGAATTTGAGTTCAGAGTTCTTTCTCTCTCTTTCCCTCTTTCTCTCTCCCTACACATACACACACACACACACACACACACACTTATATATAATTGATTTACCATATGTGTGTATATGTGTGTGTATGTGTGTGTGTGTATTAAAGAAAGATAAGCACTGCCGTAGCCAGTTTTAGTTTCAGCTTACTTCCAGAACACCTGCTGAAATTTTAAAAAGCACCATAAGTGACAATGAGAAATAGAAACAGGGTTTCTATATTACAGTTTTCAACATCTGAAAGCAAAATTAAATTCCCTTTACATACAGGCAGCAAGAAAACTTTTACTTTGTTTTAGTCATCTGAATTGAGTTCTGGCTGTCTGAAATTAGTTCATATATAAAAACACTCTTTAAATGAGTAGATAAATTCCTCAATCCCCGCTGGTATTTGCAGCTCTGGGGGAAAAAAAAAAGTTGCTCTGTCCTGTGAATAGTTATTTAGTGTTTACACATTCTTTTTTTCTCACATTTGCAAAATGTACTTTATGATTATGGTGTAAGATAAAGAACAGTTAATTGCAAATTTACAAGGTGCCTTCAAGAGAGATCCTGACGTCCTGGCTCTATCCTCCATCATAATCACCATCTTCTTCTAATAACTATTAAAAATAGCTGATTTTTTGGCATAGCTCTTTTATTTCACAAGTTTTTCATTGTCATTCATTGACTGTTACAAGAAAAAAAATGGGTAGAATTGCTTTGGATAGAATTTTGAAGCTTGTTTAGAATGGAGAAAGTGGTTTCTTCGAGAGTTCACCTAGCATTCTTTGGAAGATAGCTTCTCCACTTTCATAATCTATGATAATCCAAATAATCAATTAACCTGCATGAACTAAAGGATATCAGTGTTCAACGGAGGCGAAATGGCAATCAAACACTGATGGTGGTGTAATACAAGAGAAAATATTTATTAAATACTATGTGCCAAACACTTTACATATATATATATTTGTCTTCAGATTAGCAAGGATTTATCTTTCCTCTTTAAAATTTATTTTTTTACAAATGAGCAAACTGAGGCAAAGAACCCTTAAACAATTTTCCCAAGATCTTACAGTTAGCAAGTTGGAATTTGAACCCATGAGGTGTTCCAACTCCATAATCTCTATTAACAGCTGTGTAATAGTTAGCATATGTCAGAATGACATGGTTTCTAATACACAGGCAAGAGATAGTTCTTCTTGCCCTATGTTGGTGTAGATGTCTCAGTCCTCTGAAACGATTAGCTTATAAAATATAAATTCAGATTAGCTTTTAAAGACAACAGATGATGTAGAACATTCAGGAAAAGCTAGCACCAAGTGACATTAGTTGAGGTCCATGAGCCTTGACGGTCAACACAATTCTGTCTGAAAGGCATTAGTTTGTTGGAATGTTCGTATCAGCCCTCTGGCACCCGGCCACGCTGTGTGTTTCCCATTTTGCTCACCTCATTTCAGATGGGCTTGTTTTATTAGGGGGGATGTGAGAATGTGTAATCAATAACATGAAAATAGAGCTGGCAACTCTCTAGGAGATTATACAAGTTCATCTTTGACCTTCACATGTGCCCATGGACACACAGACCCCTCTGAGAAACATCAAGACAACACATACTGCTTGGAAGGAATCTGCCAATTAATTGTATTACCACAGAGTGCCAGCGAGCAGGAGGCCAATGAGAATTAGCTGCACTGGGTTAGAGTGCTAATGGAATGACTCATGTAAGAAAACCATACAGGGTCTCAACACCTTTCAAACCCATGTATTGACAATGATTATTTTTATACTGAGTTTTCTGGAAAAAATTCTGCTTTAAGATGACAAGCAAAAAAAAAAAAATGTAATGCAAATGCAGACATAATGAAATCAGCATGAAAACCAACCTTATTGCTTTAAGTATTTTGGGAAATTTACTGAAGTAGATGTATTTTAAGTTAAGACTTAAAGTCAGTATATCAAGGCTTTGACTCCTAGAAAAGGTAAAGAACTCCATAGACAACATTTCGATTTTTATAGGTAGGGATGTGTGTTGGAGGTGTGTGTGGATGCGTGTGGATAAATATTCTGAGGGAAGTGAGAAATAGACCTCTTGTTGATCAACTCAGGGAAGTTATAGCATATATGTCACAAAATTGAGCATAATATGATTGATAACTCTCTGAAGTAAAGGTCTCTTTCACACTAACATGTGACACAAACATACTCCCTGCCACATAGATTCCATTCATAAATTCATCTTGGTTACAATCTAAAACAATTTAGTTGCAGAAGTAAAAAAAAAAAAATAGTTGAAGTATGAATTGGGTTGACCTCCAAGTAGGTTCTATGGCATCATGATGGAAATGACAGAGCTGCTACAGGAAAATTCTGCATTTGAGAATGGCATTGCTGTTTTAACACATGAAGATGGCTGAGAAGATTTTTCCACACTACAAACACCACTTGGCTCAGATTCTACACCACTCCCATTCCTCTATGTAGCCTTGACTGTCAGGCAGAGACGGCAATATTCTTTCCTTATACCACTCCCTGACCTCATTCAACACTCGATTCTGCATTCTCTGACATCTGACCCAGGCCCATGGGGGAAAGTGCATGACTATTGTTATTTTCAGTGCCAAGAAACTCTCCAGACCAGGGAAGCTTATGATCTCCACTGGGTCCCTGACTCTACTGTCGATTCCCTCTAATCCATCTTCTGTACTGGCTGCCAAAATGATAGTTCTAATAGGAAAATATAACCATGAAAGCTTGGCTTCAATCCTTTAAAACGACTACAGAGTAAACTATAAACTTTTTCACTTGGCATTCAAAGAACTTCAAGATTTGGATACTGCCTAAATATCAAGTCTCATCTGCCATTTCCTGCCTTGCTCTCTGCAAGCTGGCAACATGGAAACACTTAGAATTCCTCGAACACACCAACCTTTCTGCTGGCCCTCTGCCTTCCACATATTCTGCCTTACTGCCTCCTCTGCTCATGCGCCTGACAAATTTGTTCATTTCAAGCCTCCAGTTAACTGCTACCTCTTCTGAGATGTCTTTGACTCTACCAAGCAATCTTCTATGCTCATTTTCTAGTGACCTCACTTAACGTTTGTACACATATCCTTTAAAAGAATGGTCCTATTGTTTGATTGCTCTTCTCTCACCCCCATTTAAGCACTTATTTCCATTTTTGCTCCTCAACATCTCAGAGAGTTCCTGGCCTAAGACTCCATATATATAATTGAAAGAATGAACCAGTGAATGTGATATAAGCCATCTCTCTGAATGAACAAGAGAACAGTTTAACAATCAGAAACAACTCAGATTTTAAAGATCTGATTTTGTACCCAAGGTAATTTTCCAGTGTCTAGTTGGGCAGGTCACCTGTACTCTGCTCAGCCAACTAATCAACTAGAAAGAGCGTTTCATGAATGATTGACCCATCCTATGACTTAGCTCCCATTTATTGGTAGTGGAGGTGCTAAGGAATACTGTTCACTCTGGCAGTTTGTCCAGAGACACCTACAACTGACCACAAAAAATTCCCTAGTGATCATTGCTGGCTAGTGTTTTGATAATAAAAGAGAGGCAGTATAGCACAGTGGTTAAAAGTGTAAATTCATAGGCTAGACAGCCTGAGACTAAATCTTGACTCTGTTACATACTGTCTTCCTTAGGCTTCTTATCTGTTCAACAGGGATACAAAATGTATCTTCTTTGGGGGGTTGTTATGAAGATAAAGTACATAAGTGCTCAGGATAGTGTTGGTTAAAAAAAAAAGTGTAGTTGTAATTACCATGTTTTTGAAAGAAAGTCCACCATATTTTTCTTGATCTCCACATAAAATGTGTAACAGCACCCTGCTTTGCACTGTCATGGCACACTTCAGTAAATCCAATCTCCATGCATACTATAAGCAACAAATAAAAATGAGCCACAGAGCCACATATAACAATTCCTTGGGGTTAACTCTTTCTCAACAACCCACCTCTCAGATCTGAGTTATAACCTGACCTCAAAGTTTTAGTTCTTCAGCCAAAGCTGGATGTGGTTGCTGACCCTTTGGTAATGATTTATATTAGAAATCTTTCCTTACTGGCTCTGCTGTATCTTACCCTCTGTGACCCCAGTCCCATGTTACCAGGTAAAATTCTCAACAAAGGCACTCCGGAACTCAGCCAAAACAGTTCCATCATTGTCATCAATCCATTTATCCCACAAAATACAAAAGTGTTTTAGAGAAGGGGAGGATTCTGACTACACAGATAAGGACTGACTCACAAAGGATAGCCTTCTTTAAATACTCAGGTGGTATTGAGTTAAATAGTGAGTCCCTTGGTATTCCCTTTGGGCTAGAATTTCAGCACTTTTCCTTACCAAGGGAAAAGTAAAAAACAATAGAGAACATGGGCCTGAGAAAAAATCCAAGATGTTAGAAAGCTCAAAGGTGGTGACAATCCTGCAGCAGTCTAAGTCTTTAGCCAGATGGTCAAGAGAAATCCCTGCTAGCCTAGTCCAACTCAAGGGCCAAAGTGCAATAGTTAAAACATTACACCAATCAATTACACTTTCAGAACTGCCTCATGAACCTACAACAGTCGTAGTTTTCATTAAGAATGTGAAGGTTTTGAATTTTAGTCAACACAGTTTTGAGACTCTGCTATTGTTCAGAAGTTTAGAATTCTATTCATTTGGCCCATGAACAGTTTGCTCCGAAAACCATCTCATTTTCCAAGATTCTAAAATCTCATGATTGGAAATAACCTTAAAATTGCAATATTGGGTACTTTGTTGACCACTACTGCACCATAATATCATAAGTTCAGACTGAATTGTTGAATGTTATTCTTCAAAAGTTCCACATCCACTCTCCGTGGTCTGATGTGTTAATGGATATGTGTTCAGTTAGCATTACAAGTCTTATATAAGAGACACTCAAAGAAGAGAGTGTTAAGTTACAGTTCTATAAATACAATTATGCCCCAAATTGTCTATCCCAATTTATTATTTAATGTTTTTCTTTATTTTTAGAATTCTGTATCTGAGTCCCTAAAGTCATTTTTCTGCTTTAAATATTTTTTTTTAGTTTCTTAAAACTTGACCTATACTTATTTAATTCCAAGTTTGGTCATATCATTCTAATATTCTAACAGGGCACCTGACTTCTGGACACTTGATGAGAATTTTATCCATGATTTATACTATTTCATCCTATTATGTATTTAGGCTCAAATTATTTTCATCATTGGCATCCCTCTTGGCTAAATCTAAAAATCCAGTATAAAATCCTGGAAAAAATGAGCCAAAGTGGGAACTATAATCCAGCAGTAATATACATTTTGGTTATTACATGCTATTACATCTAGAGTAAATTGGTGCAATATGTATTCATTCTTTCCAAAAAGAGTCATATAAGTATAAAAAGAACAGGTGGTAATCTAATTAGAATTTAAAAACAAATTGGCTGGCTATTGTACTATACCTCATAATGAACAGGTAGAAGGAAGCTTTAGTTAAACATTAAAAATGAAAGGGCTTCAGAGGATTACAATCAACCCAAGTTTTCACTCAGTCCAAGGTTAAATTAGAAGTAGACAGTTAATAAACTTTT
The DNA here is from genome assembly GCF_045843805.1 of Urocitellus parryii. Lineage (NCBI taxonomy): Eukaryota > Metazoa > Chordata > Mammalia > Rodentia > Sciuridae > Urocitellus > Urocitellus parryii. The sequence goes on from NC_135531.1 coordinate 205,767,825, forward strand.
TAGTTTCTTTAGGGGATGTTTTCTCCAATAAGGTTCTTGGCTAAAGAAAAGATCTAAATTTTTTTTACTAAGGCCAGTATCACTACAAACTTTGTATAAACAAATTTGTCAAAATCGAGTCTTTGGATTCTGGAAAGCAATATGATTTATTAAAAACAAAAAGAGGGGCTGGAGTTGTGGCTTAGTGGTAGCTGCTCCCCTAGCATGCATGAGGCACTGAGTTCGATCCTCAGCACCACATAAAAATAAAGACAATAAAGTCCATCAACAACTAAAAAAAATTTTTAAAAAAGAGAAGTTACTTACATAGATTCTCCATAAAATGTCACTTCCTAAATGTGCATGGTGATATACAGGAAATATATTAATAATTTAAAAAATTTAGCCATTTGCCATTAAATTGTTATTGTTTATTATTGTTAATAACAAAGGGACATGAACTGCATGTTCATAAAAGGTGTATTTTTTAAAACAACTTCTCTTGGGTCGGGTTTGTGGCTCAGTGGAAGAGCGCTTGCCTAGCATGTATGAGGCCCTGGATTCGATCCTCAGCCCCACATAAAAAAATAAATTAAAAGTTATTAAAAAATAAATAAAAATAAACAACTTCTCTTTATGTAAAACAAAAATACAAAAGATCATGGATGAGTTCTCTGCCAATTTAATTTGGAAAAACATTTTGCTTTTCCAAAATAGGGTAATGCCAAGATTGGAAATCCCTGCCATAAATGACAAACCATGATGAAAATGAAGACAAAATACTAAGGACGGTCTGGTTTGACCAGTCTTCTGTGATTGCAATTAAATTCCTCTGAAATCCTGGTTTAAATTCAGGGTAAACACAGAAATCTTAAGTACCTAGTGGACCTCTTCAAAAGAATGGTTTTTATGTAACTATTATACTCTAGGCACGACATGAGATATGGGGACTATAATTGTAAACATGATGGATATAAATGTTTTCCTCAAGATGTACCATATAGGAGAAATACAAACAATTACAGAAGTGGTTATACATGTTTTATGGGGGTGTTATACCAGTTCCTTTTTTTTCCTTTTTAAGGAAAGATAACTTAGAGTTATAGGTTTGGTGTTTGGGTTTTGGTTTGGCAAGTTTTATAGACTCTAAATGGCTGAAATATTACTAGTTTTCCTCCTGCTGCTTCCCTAATGACAGGATAGGACTTAACGACAGGATCCAGTATCACCATGAATCAGAAGTCATACTAAGTTTCCAAGGCTCTACAGATGATCAGAGGAAGGTGTGTTATTAGGCAACAGAAGGGATTCTGAGTATTTAGTTTTCATAAGTTCACAAGATGCAGACCAGCCAACCAGTGCATGCCCTACTGCTGGTCAGGTGCTACCACCAGGGCAAGTTGGCAGCAGGTACGAGTATAAGCAAGCAAGTGGCTTCAAAGCAGTGTACTATTGGGGATCTTATTTAAGGGCCCAATTATAAAGGTTGAAAACCAAGTTCAAAGAAATAAGAGAAAAAAAGTATTGAAAAATGACCTTAGAGAGTGACTTAGAGTTGACAGTTAGGAGGCTAGGCATTAGGCAAGGGATATTCATATTTTGACAGTCATTCAATCTACTGGGGAGTTTGTCAACATGCTTATGCATGAACCTCATCCCCAGGTACTGACTCATTTGACTATGACTAGACCTAAACTCTTACATCTTTAAAGAACTCAGCATGAGATTTTGATGCACATCTAAGACTGAAAATTGCTGGATTACAAGAATGGAAGCCTAAAGGCAAGTAGATTATATCAAGGTATGGTGCAGGTGGGTGGGAAGGGATGCACGTCTAATGTGCTGGGGAAGCTGAGCAGCAGGAAGACCTTTGCTGGGCAGAATAGTTCAATACAGGCTTCTTTGCTGAAGAGGGGGAAATTTTTTGTTTGATCAAGGGAAACTGATGAGGATTTCAAACTGTGTTAAATATCTGTACGTAGAGAGGTTGGCTGCAGGGTTTCTTAGGGAAGTTAAAGGAAATACTAATTGTATCTCCATGGCAACAGGCTACCTCATTCTGTCTCTGCTTCTTTACTTTCTTACACCAGCCCTCCACAGTCACGTCCTTATATGTGTCTCTATATCAGGCACAAGCCTCATCATGAAAGAATAACTATGCTTTCCTTTGTCTCCTGTTTTTACTACTGAAATTCATGTAGAGTACGTTAAGGCTTAAAACCAACACTTGTCCACTAAACAAGAACTAACTGATCAATTGCATGGGAGCATGATCTTACAAAAATACTCCTTGCCCCTGAAATGGGAAAATTGTATAGAATGTGGTCGGCTGTAAATTTTCTCTCTTCCCCACCCTTCCCCCGAAATAAAGAGACATTCAATTTCTTATCCCCAGAACCTAGGAATATTACCTTCATGGCTAAAACATTTAAGTATATTATTAAGCATTATAGTATATGTTACTTTATATGGAAATGTGAAGTATCAGTGCATGGCTGAAGATGTGATGAAGTTGAGGGATCTTGAAAGGAAAACCTTATCTTAGGCTATATACAGAGATGCAGGTGTGCCCTAAATACTATAAAGAGTGCTGTTGTGTGAGAGAGACAGAGGGGAATCAAACATGACACATAAAATAGAGGGGGGTGGTGTGACCACAGAGGCAGGGATTAGAGCCATGCAGATACAAGCCAAGAATGTGCCAGCCACCAGGAGATGAGGCAATGAGGGATCCTCCTCTAAAGCTGTAAGGAATGTGATCCCCTTGACACCTGACAGTGGACTACTGGCCTCCAAATCTGTGACAAAACAAATTCTTATAGCTTTGGAGTCACCCAATTGCTGGTAGTTTCTTACAACATCTCCAGGAAACTAATACTGATTTTGTTACAAGGAAGTGGGGTGCTAGTGTAACAATGCCTCAAAAATTGAAAGTATCCTTGGACTCCAACCATGGGTAAAGTCTGCAAGAAATATAAATTGCATGAAAAAAAAAATTCTAAATTACCTTGAGCAGCCTTTTGGTAGAAGTGGGGCACAAAAGACACTACAGGGTGCAGGCTCACAGCAATGAGCAGCACAGAAGAGAAAGCTTTTAGTGTCAAGGAGAACACGTGCATTGTTATGAACACATTGTTGTTAGAAATATGAATGTTAATGGCACTGCCTGTCAGGGTTTAGGAAAATGAGAAATGTGTTATTGGAAATAGTTCTTCCAAGGAGAAGAGGACTTTTTCCTGGGTTGTCCGTGTGGGCCTTAAAAGCTATCACAAGTGTCCTTATCAATTGAGAGAGCAGGAGAGAGATCAGACACAGATACACAAGAAGCTGGTAATGTGACCACAGAGACAGGGATTGGCGGGATGCAGCAACAAGTCAAGGAATGCCGACAGCCACCAGGAGCTGGGCAGGACAAAGAACAGATTCTCTCTTGGAGTCTCTACTGGAAATGTTGCCTGCCAACACCTCGATTTTGTCATCCAGGACCATAAATGAATAAATCCCTAATCTCTTAAGCAATCAGTTGTGGAAATCTTATGGTAAATCCAATAATAAGTTTAGTGAATTTTATTATTGGCATGTAGATGGATTGCTTATGCTCACACCACTTCCACACCAAAACACTTTGTTTCCTGATAACCTGGAAGCAAAACTGCTGAGGTCACTCCCAAGGGGTGCAGGACACAGAGAGAAAAGAAAAGGCCTGTAGATTATAGTAATAGATTATTGAATATCCAATTTTAATCTTCCTTTTGTTCTCAAGGAATTATACCTAGGGAAGACCTGCAGAAACACCTTCACTAAATTAAAATTTATCACAATGCTCCTTAATATTATGGTACATTTTAGGTCACTGCACCAACGGCAAGGTACAGCCACAGACAAAATACTTCCATGATTTCTAGCTGTTTGGCCTTGCTAAAGGCATTTTTTCTGTTATAAGTCTGCATTCACTTCTCCACATTGAAATGGCAGTGGAGGACTGGTCTCACGGGATTGCTGTTTTACATGAAAACAAAGGTGACATACAACAGGCACTAAAAAATTATCACTCTCCCTGTGGTCAACTGGGTGAGCTCATAATTTATCCATTTTTTGCTTTGACTTTCAGGAGACTCAGAAGTAAATTTAATGCTTGTTATGATAACTCATTAGCCTGGGTAATTAGCATATGGTGGTTTATTTTTTCTATTCATATTTTTAACTTCTATTAATTTTAATAGCCTGATTGTGTATTTTTCTTATCATAAACTGCTTTCTGGAAGCAGATTAGGTAGGCATTATTAATAAATGGCAAATTATGGTCTGTTCCCATTGTCCATGAAGATAATATTTTAATGTTTCCTATCCTATGTTTGTTTTGGGGGAAGGCGGGGCTTGAAAGATTATCAGGGAGGAATGTCTGGCCCATTGAAGCGGTCAGTTTGTATTTCATCCAGATGATTATTTCCACCTTGGAATAGGACTTTCTTTTTAATAAATCTACATAGAAATATAGCAAGGCCCAACTGTCTCTCTACTTATGGGAGAGAAAGCATTGCCAAGGAAACTCAACAGCTGCTTGGGGCATGTAATGCTAAGAGTAAGTAACAGAAATGTGTGAGAGACATAAGTCTGCAGGCTAAAATTCAGTTAACTGAGTAGAATTGACGTTAACATCTCAAAAATCATATAGAATAGTCAGATGAGAGAACAAAACACTATATATTTGAAATAGGATTTAAGCTAGTATATCACAGTGCACTTATAATACCTCCAGACTAACACTTATTTAAATTGACCATCTGTTGTACTTTGTGCCTATTAACTCCATTTAACTCAGGCAAATGGAATTCTCTCACTTTCTCAGGTGTGCATGTTTGAGGTAAGATTGCACAGTTGGCTAGTTTTCCAGGCTCAGAAATCAACATTGACTCCAACATTGATTGCAACAGGTTAGCAGCAATAGAACACTTTAATACAATTTTCCAAGAACTATAGCTTTTAGATCTCAATAGACCAAAGGAAAGCACAATTATTTTTACGCTTTGCACCTCACTAAGCATCAAAGTAGCTTACTTTCTTTTTAGTCATCCTTAAATACATACATCCCCAAAATAAAGTTTCTAAATGTATTGGTCACCTCTTGGGGCTCAGGTGGAAGATCCCTGATTCACAGGAACACTGGAAACAACACAAGTGGCACAAATGGACACAGTGCTGAGCTCTGCTTCCTTTCTACACATTCCAGGAGAAGACCGATCCTCTCCCAGCCTCTAGGCCTCCACTAGGAGGAGTGGAAAGGAGGCACCACTCAGTAGTCTTATGACAAGACCCAGCCTACCTCAATCTAATCCCCATTTTTACAGTCTCGGATTATGTGCTCTGAGGCAATCTGGAAAATTCCTTCCATGTTTTTGTTCCTGTAAAACTTCTTCCAATAATCCTCCAACCCTACTGTAGGCACCAATCTACTGATTTTTAACTTCACTGATTTCATAAGACCATACCCCTTCTGCTTAATACAAGTAGACTCCATCTAATCTTCCAGACTCTGTATGCTCTGACTTGAGTTTCTTCTCTGTCCTCTTTACTCTTCCTTATCAGTATTCCATTATTGGAGTCTCAGAACTCAAACTTTATATCCCTCTTTTTTTTTTATCTGTCCTTGTGTCTTTGATTTCCTCCAGACTTTACTGACAGTTAATATCGTATCTGTATGGAAAGCACCTGAATTTTTACCTACAAACTGGTAGCTTGTGTGACCCCCACACACACATGTGTCTAATGTCTACTCAGCATCATCACTTGGATTGCAAATACTCAGGTGAAACTCGTGCCCACAAATGAGCTCTTGTTTTTCACTTACATCAGTCCCTTCCCTTCTCTTCTGCATCTCAGTTAGTGACATATTTTGTCTTGCTAGTTGTTTAAACCGGCAACCTTGAAGCCGTCTTTCACTCTTTACTTTCTTGCCAAGTCTAAACTCAGTCTGGATGTCTCCACCTTCAAAATCTAGTATATAACATTATCTTTACCACTCCCAGCATTGTCCCCCTGGTCAAGGATGATTGTGTTTGGCCTTGATGATTACCATTGACTCCTAACTGCTGTCCTTCTTATGCTGTACTCTCCACACAGAAACAAGAGTGATCTTTATAAAATAGAAGTGAAGTTTCTTCATTTTATTTGTCAAATCCCTCTTATATCGTTTCTATCCCTGAAACTCCTTCTTCCTCTTTCCCCTTTAATTTTTTTTCCACATCACTTACCACCATTCACTGTACATACACTATAAATTCTTCTTTTGCATTTTGAACACTGTCTGCCTCCTTCCACTTGAGTGGAAGCTTCATAAATGCAGGGATTGTCCTCTGGGCTGTGGTTTAACTGTCTATCAAAGGCTTATGTATTAAAGGCTAAGTCCCAGCTGATGGGGCTACCAACAGCTTGTGGAACCTTTCAGAAGGAGGGCCTGGTGAAAAGAAATGATGTCATTGGGGAATTTTCTTGAAGGGGATGTTGGAACCCTAGCCCCTTCATCTTGCTGTCTTTGCTATGAGGTGAGCAGCTTTGCTCCTGCCCATGCTTCTGCCATGATGTTCTGCCTCTGCCTCACATGGACAGAAAAACACTGAAGCCCCAACTGACCATGGACTGAAACCTTTGAAAGCAGAAGTTGAAATAAACCTTTACTTCTTTGTCTATCTCTGGTATTTTGTCACAGTAATTGAGAGCTGTCTAATGCACCATTTTTTTTTTCCCTCAGTGCTAGATACGGAGTAGGTGATGCTCAATTTCCTTATAATGAATGAGTGAATCATTTAGTCATCTGTATTAGTTCAAGCTGTCATCATAAAATACCATAGACTAGGTGACTTAATTTTTGTTTGGTTTTTGGGTACCAGGGATTGAACCCAGGGGCACTTGACCACTGAGCCACATCACCAGCCCTAGTTTGTATTTTATTTAGAATCAGGATCTCACTAAGTTGCTTAGTGTCTCACTGCTGCTGAGGCTAGCTTTGAACTAGCAATCCTCCTGCCTTAGGCTCTAGAGCCACTGGGATTACAGGCATGTGCCATCGTGCTGGGCTAGACTAGGTGATTTAAACAATGGACATTTATATTTCACAGTTCTGAAGTCTAGAAGTCCTAGATCAAGGTGCTAAGGTTGATTTCCAGATATCTATCTATCTTACAGAAAGCCACATTTTCATTGTACACTCATGTGGCCTTTGGTCTGTGTTTATGGGGAGAAAAAAAAAGAGCTATGCTACTTCTTCTTCTTCTTATAAGGACCCTGATATCATGTATTAGGACCCTACCCTTATGACCTCATTTAATTTAATGAACTCCTTAAAGTTCCTATCTCCAAATAGTCATTCTGGAGGTCAGAGTTTCAACATATGGGTTTGGGAGGGACACTGTTCAGCCCATAGCATTGTCCAAATGGAGAGTATAGTGCTTGGAGAAACATAAAAGAAGTTCCTCTGCAGTGTCAACCTTGTTAGTGACGGACACTCATAAGCATATAATATTATACCAAGCTTCTATGACCTGATGCTCTCTTCCAGCACCTGAATCTTCCTCTTCACCCTTCATTCTTTCTAGTAGGCAGTACATTCACTGATATGTTTGCATGACTATTTATCTGTACCCTGGGAAGAAGTCTTTGCAGTGCAAACTAATTCACTGCCATATCCCTGACCCCGCCTAGTGGCAAGCATATCATCAGTTCTCCTTTAGGATTTGCAAAGTGAAAGATCTTCTATAGCAGGACCAGATCCTTTACTCTTGTTCTCCTCAAAGGGGCACAGGCAGTAATCTGGGAGACTGTCATATGTCCTAGGGGTTATAAGGAGACATGGGATAAATATTCACATCTTATAGAAGCACAAATTTCACTTGATTCAAAAATCACTTAAAATATGCTGAAATGTTAAAACAAACTTTGTTTGGTATATAGCAAAAAAAAAAAAAGCAAAATTTACATAAATGTTAAGGCTAAGATATTTTCTTCAAATACCATTCTCTCTCTGCTTCCCCAAGGATCTATGACAACTCTGTTATACTCAGTACTTAAGAAATATCTTAGAACACCCGGAGGATATTTACATGTATTCACAAATTTATAGAAGGAAATACATGTTTAAAGTTCAAATATGCTAACCACTATAATAAGCTCTCATGGAGGCTGTGTTCACTACTTTCTCTTAAAAGCAAAATTAAGACTTAGACAATGTACTGGAACCATATAAAAAGCACCTTTACAGAGATTATAACATGCAAAATTCAAAGACTTCTGATTTATAAGAGGAGACTGAATTAAGAGCTGCTTAATGATTCATAAAATTAGTCACAGATGGTAGGACTCCTAAGGCCCCCTGGGTCAGCTCCCCTGACCCGGTACTGATGTTTTTTAAAAACACACTTCTGTCTAGATTGAGAGATAAAACCTCAATTGTTTGCTCAGAATTCTGTCCCGATGGTTATGTGCTCCTGCTAATGGATATATTCCTACATTGCTTCTCTGGTACCCTCTGAACATTTCTCCTTTGTTCTGACAATTCAATGTACTATGGCAAATTCCTAACAAACAAAAAAAAATCATTCCTCTGACATAACCTATGTAAAACATGGTCAAATCACTTACTTATCTCTCTTTCTTTGACCAGATAGCTTGATTCATTTTAGAAATTCATTGTGGCATTCTTTCTTTGTTTTCCAAAGCACTCCGACTTAATGGGATTTACAGCTCTCTGTCATTCTGACTTCCGTCATTTGCCACAGTGATTTTTATACAAGGTTCTGTTAGATCAGAAGAAACATGTCTCTATTTTCAAAGCGGCAATATGATTATGATCCCTGATCGTGGACCCTTCAACTCTTGAGATGCACTTTGTATTTCCCTCCAGAATGAATTCATTTCTGCAACAGCCTCAACATCTTTTGAACTTGTCCTCTGACTGTTTGATCATATTTACTTTTGATTTGATTTCCCATTGTCCTTGTTATTCATAAAATCAAGGAAATGTTAGCACTCATACTTACTGAATTCCTACCACTGAGAAGATCTTGAGAGATTATTGTCTTAAAGCACATCTATGAACAAACAAAACTGTAACTTAAACCCAGTAATTGTATACTTATTCAAATTACCTCATAGTTACCCAAATATATAGAGCAGTGATGAACAGAAACTGTATCTGTGTCATTCAAAATTATATCAGGAAAAAAATTGAATTGATTTATGACTTCTTGATGCTGAGGAAATTTACTGAAATACAAAAGTATAATTGAGAAACATGACTTTATCAGTCAAGGCAAGCAGTGCCTTGCACAATTGTAAAGGAAAAAGAAAAGCAAGAAAGAAATTGTTGTCTATAACAAAAATAGATGTTTTGTGATATAAGAAACACTCTTTAGAAATGATGGCTAACACAGAAAGCAGGTGCCAAATACTTAGATTTGTCTCCATCTGTAGTCAAATGAGGTATTAATTTACATAAGCACATCGTGGACAAAATTTATAAACCACCAGGGATAAATCTAAGTAACTTTTTAATGCATTTAACAGGGCTATATAAATCAGTCTAAGCAGTAATTTTCCTTTGAAAATTTTCATTAGCAAACTGTGAAAAGTATCTTTTCATAGCCCTTAGGTCAGTTTTAAAAGCCAAGGATGTTTGAGCATATATGAAGACAACTCAGCAATCATTTGAAATATACTGAACCACCAACTTTTGCATGTGTTAAATTGTGACAAAGGTGTTGTTTCTAGATTTTGTTTCTTATAATCACTTTTAAAAGAATCTAGTAAATTGATACCACATCAGTATGTATGTTGATTGGCATTTTGGCTTTCAAAGTTCAACTCTTAAAAAATTGACAATCTAAGAGAAAAAAATTAGTTTGAAGTACAAATTCAAAGAGAAAAAGCAAAACATATAGTAAAGATACTAAAATTCATCAATAATTAGAGACATTCAAATTAAAATCAATATTTAAATACCATTTTATACCAATTGATACTTTTAAATTTGTAGGAAAACAAGTATTGGTAAAGTTATATCAAAGCAGCTGCTCACAACACAGGTAGGAGCTTAAATCCATACACATCCCTGTGAAGAATTTTGCAAAATTAAGTAATGTGGAAAAGATGTATATTCTGTGACCCAGTAGTAGTTTCACTTCTATGTTCCAGAGGAGAACACAAAACAAGCATAAAAATGTCCAATACAGAAATGTTTGTATTAACAAAAATAAAAACAATAGCATGTACTTAAGGAAGTTCCACACAATAGTAAAAATGAACAAACTATAGTTCCAAGTATTAATGAGGTTGAATCTTTAAAGTTGAGGTCAAAAAGCAAGTCACAGAATGATGTATAAGTACAAAACCTTGAACATGAATTTTAAAGTATAAGAAGAAATATATTTGAATAGTGAATCCAATATAAAGTCATACACAAAACTAAATATCACTAAATATCAAAATAGTGATTAGCTTTGGATGAGTATAGGAAAAATGTGATAGGGGGATGCATGGATGACTTCAATTGTTTATTGAGTGGATTATTTCTTAAACTAAGTAGTATGTACATGGGAATCAATCATACTATTGTTTGTATCTTTTATGTATATATGAAATAAAAAGAATCAATAAAATCCAATGTTTGATAAAACTGGTCTTAAGATTAATTTAATAAAATCCATTTAAAATGTGACATTTATTTTCACATTTCCATTAAATTGCCAATTCTGTCACCATATGTGACTTGATATCCTGTGTTTTTTTGTTTTTGTGTTCTTGTCCTATAAATTAATGCTTGAGTGGAGCTCTTTAATAGAGTGGAAAACATATGGAGATTCATAAAAAAAAACCCCACTAAAAATAGAACTACCATTTGATCCAATAATCCTACTGTTGTATATAAATATATATCTATAGGCAAGGAATCATAATATCCAGGAGACACCTGCACACCCACCTTGATTGCAGTACAACTAACAATAGCCAAGAAATGGAAACAAGTGTCCATCAACAAATGGATGGGTAAAGAAACTGCAGTATAGTAGAATGTTATTCAGTCGTATAAAACATTAAATTTTTTCAATTGCTACAACATGGATGAAGCTATAGGACATCATGTTAAGTAAAATAAGCCTAGCACAGAAAGACAAATAGTATTAGTTTTCATTCATTTGTGGAAGCTAAAAAAAATGATCATATAGAACAAAACAGTGGAATAGTGGTCACTATAAACTAAGAAGGGGATGTGAGAATGGGAATGAAGAAGACTAAGATAACAGATATCAAAACACAGAGAAGAAAATAATTTCTAGTGTCATATAGGGGAACTATAGTCTATAAAAATTCATGATGTATTTCCAAATAACTTGAAGAGCTCAGTTTTCTAAGACATAGAAATAATGTTTTGGTAGGTAAAAATGATAATTTCCCTGAATTAATTATATACCATATAGTGTATAATGCTACATCATATATCATTACACACTGTATAATGCATCAAAAAATGGTACTACACCCATTAATTAATATAAATACTATGTATCAATTAAAACAAAATAAAGTAAAAAGAAATATTGAGATAAGCTCAATCCTTTTTGTGAACTTTCTTTTGCCAATTTTTTTATACTATTTTAGAAGAGCAGACTAAAAGACACAAATATGCCTTGGCCACAAGCCTTTATTCTCTTTGCAGAATGACAAACTTTCTCTGACCTACAGTGAGTCAATGTCTTGGTTGTGGCTCTGTATCCTCTTTACATTCAGCACTTTTTGGTTGTTCTGGGCTTATAAAGATCACACTAGATTATTGCATGCACTCAGAGAATGGTTATAAGTGTTTAAAAGCTTTCTCTCATAAATGAAAATTTATCTGTGCCCCTCTTATTTGTTATCCATTTGTATTTCTATCTTTGTGCAGAAGTACAGGCACAAAGACAAAAGATATCCAGCACAAATGAGTTGCAAATTCCGGTGTCACAGAGGGCAGGTAAATGGATAAATGATGCACTCCATAGGTAAAGAGAAGTTGGAGAGTTTATGTTTCTTCTTTGCAACACAAGATACTATTCAAGTCCAGGCCATTTTTGTAAACTAAAAATGTAATTTAGATCTTGCCAGATCTTCCTTTCTTGCTCAAAAAATGCAAAAAGTTCAGATCTGTATGGTGAAGTTGACAATTAACTAAACATGTAATTTTAACCCTGTTTGGAGCAAAGCAAATGGATCTGCAACCATAATTAGCCCCTTGGCTGCCAGGGGAATCTTTTGCTCTGCATACTATGGAATCTGCTGATGAACACAAAACAACTCTCTTCACTATGAAAGAAAATAAAAAAATAAAACACCAATAATCAAACTATCCTACTTTCCTAAACAAAGGGCAAGGCTACTCCACAGTTCCTTCAAGAGTACACATGGTGAAGAGTCCTGTGGGTGCATTTGGAAGTCACTCAGCTCCAGGAAACCATGACCCTTCAGGATGGTGTCTCATGCATGGTACTTGTCACTCGCTGGAAGTATCTTTAATAAGAGTCAAACGACCCTTGACAAGAGAGCCATAGAAGACTTTCTAGGTGAGTGAATATGCTTGGTAACCTTTCTACTTCTGTCATTCCGTTAGCTTCTATCTTTTATTTTTGTTTTTATTTTTTTTTGTTTTGACCCTGTGGTACTTATGAATGTTGATCATAAATCCTGAATGTCTAAAAGTAGAAACAACCTAATGTCTGAAGGTAGAAAAGTAGTAAAATTGTTATATATATATATATATATATATATATATATATATAAAATGAAATCTTACATACATAATGAGCACAGTATGTCTAATATTCATATGCAAAATGGCAAGTGTTAAGAGTGTGCTAAATAATTAAGTAGGAAATATTAGACTGGGGTGGCACTACTTTCTTGGGTTCCTGTGTAAGCAAACTGAAGCCTAATTCAGAAAAGAAAATTAAACTTTAAGCTCAGCCTATCAATGGTAACCAACAGGGTGTTGGTTACATTGTCTTGACCCCCACCAGGATATTCCAAACAAGGCAGCCACACAGACATTAACCAACCAAATAATTTCTTTGCTCTATCTCCACATCCACCCTACAAAAGTTTTCCCCTGGCACTCCTTCAGCAGAGCTGGTCCGCCCCAGTTTGAAGACGCCTGATCATAAATCACCATCTGCTCAAATAAACTCTTCAAAATGTAAAGTGCCAAAGATAATCTTTTAACACATATCTTTTAAAAAGCAGGGTTTTTTTTTAAATACTATGCTTACAACTGTTAACTGTACAAAATATAAGTGCATCCATATTATCACCACTTGTTTTAAAGCCATGAGATTAATGATCACTTTTTATTCTCTTCTAAATTTTCTATTGTGTAGCTATATTATCTACAGAATTTACATTATTTTAAACTCCCTTTTCCAATGCTATGCTTGTAAACAGTGTTATTGTCACCTGTTTTCTCCCCTGGGGGCTACTAATGTCTCTCTCTCTCTCTCTCTCTCTCTCTCTCTCTCTCTCTTCCTCTTTCTCTCTCTCTTTCCATGTAGAAGACAAAAGAATCTCTTCACCTCTTTTTCTGTACTGTCACTTCAAGATTTACCAAAATTTTATAAGGGAAGCTTCAAAGCTGAGAAGCACTCTCGAAGAAACTCTGTCATGTTCTCTCTCCAGATCTGTTATCCCACAAACTGCCTCTGGAGTAGGGCAATCAGCATCTATACCAAATTGCTCTCAGTTCCCATGGTGCCGGAGAAGGGAATTGTTTTAAATACTTTTGTGAGTTTCCTTATCAATTTGGTTTTGGATGAAAGAAGCAAAGAGTGGTGACATTTGGGAGCTATGGTGTTCGACTGCAGGAGTGCAGGCAATATTCCCGACACCTTAACCCTGATGGACACAGAACCAAAAGAAGTTCAACAAAGCACCTGACTCAAAGTCTGTCTCCTGATCTAGCCTGCTTCAAACATTAAAATTCACTCTTTTTTACAAGTAAAGAAATCTCTAAATCAAAACTTAGATGTTCTCCTGGTCTTCTGTTACTTGTAATATTAGTTAAAAAGAAAATGTATTTATATAAGAATGGGAAGATCAGGTGTATAGTATATTTTGAAGTACATGTGTTCCCCAGTGGCATTTGAACTCATTGAATAAATTCTATGATAGATTCTGAGCGCAGATTTGGGGAAATGTGGGGAAGAAAAAGTGAAGCTAATTTTTATTGAGTATCTGTTAATATAGCTAATTTTTATTGAGTATCTGTCAATGTATGCCCTAAGAATTATGCTACTTCTTTTAATGTGCTCCATTTGGTTGGACTATTATCCTTATTTAAAAGGAAGAAGCAAGGTAAGAGAAATCAAGTAACTTGCTCAAAGAAAAACAGCAGAAACAGTATTCACCTGCAGGCCTATCTGATTTCAAAACCTATACATTGTGTGTTATATCACTCTTCCTTGATTTAAATCCATTAAAAATGTTCTCAAAATTAAAAAAAAAAAAACAAATTTTCTCTGTTCAGAGTTCCATGTTAGATTGATTTCTGAACCGTGTTTCATAGGCAGTATGTCAGTATTTCAGAGAACATAAAATTTGGAAATATTTTTTCTTTAAATGCTATGATTTGGTGAATCATAACAAACAAATCTTGGATACCATTCTCACTCACTGCTATAAGCAATAGTTCCCCCAAATAAGTGTTTTCAATGTGTTCCTGGCTTTTTTGTTTAGGTTTTCTGAAACTATGTTAGCAGGAAACAACAGTTGACCATTTGTATGTGATTATCTACCAAGGAAAATGACAGCCAATTCAGGGTTTCAGAAGAGTACTTTAAAAGCCAAGGAAATAAAGGAAGCTTGTCTGCTTAGCTTTGCCTGGTATTTTCCCTTTCTCTTTCTTAGTTTTCTTTTTTCTTTCTTTTTAACAATAAGTTAGTATGCTAACATCCCTGGCAGAATAAACAAAAATCCCTACAACTGGAATTTAGGCTCAAAATCATTATGAAACACAGATGTGATCATATTTCCCAGAACCTGGTTCTGGTTATAATGTTCTACCGCCCCCCCCCCCAGTGGTTTCAGGAAAATGCATATGTGGCTAAAAGAAAAATTTCTCCCACCTTATCCTAAATTGTTATAAACCACAATAGCTTTTCAAATTTTTTGAAAAATCTCCTGGTATGATACAGATCTTACATCTATATGATATGTATGTGGATGCAGGTATGGTAGAGGCTGCATTGTAGATGCTGATGCAGACAACCAGATGCAGACAGAGAACAGCAACACACATGGCCCAATAATTTGAAACTCATCTACTGACTCTAGGGACAACATCACTGGCATAGCTAAATTATACAAGGCACACACCTGCTTTAATATGATGAAGGATAA
Organism: Urocitellus parryii; assembly: GCF_045843805.1. Lineage (NCBI taxonomy): Eukaryota > Metazoa > Chordata > Mammalia > Rodentia > Sciuridae > Urocitellus > Urocitellus parryii. The sequence continues at coordinate 205,783,215 of NC_135531.1, forward strand.
TTCTATGAGGATCTATGAAAATGACCTCTGGGTCAGATACGGGATGAAATGGCCCTGGAATAATCACCCTAGAACCTCAGCAAAATGATAAATCTCCCAGGTCCTGCCCATATGCCAACTGCATTGTTGACAAATATGGTGATAAAAATGTATCTGACAATTACTTTTCTTTCTGAAATCAATCTTATTGTTCCCATGATTACCAGATCACAAGTACTGGTCACTCCCAGCACCTCCATAGATAAATATGCATTAATAAATGTTTACCCCTAAAAGATACTGGTCATTTATCCTGCATATTTGGGATGTGGCTTATTGCAGCATGTGATTAAAACAAACCCTATACAGCCCAGTGTTTTACAAATGCATTGCATCATTGCTATTTCTTCTCATTTGGTAGGTTAACATATCAGTCATTGTTATACATTGGAAAGCAGTTGTCACTCTCCAAATATAAAGACTTGAGCGCTAGCTGTGTGATCATCTGTTATGATACTCAGCATTTAGTCTGCAGCCCTGGGGGAAGCTCCTGTAACACCACTGAAGCTTTTGTACAGCTAAGATGATCACACCACAAACAATGGCCAACTGTGATTCAAATAGCATTACTGATAATCTTTTACAAAGTTCATTAAAAGTAATCCACTGTTTAGGTGATTCTGGAGTAGAGACTCCTAGATAAATGACCTCCTATATAAACAGGTCATTGGATTATCTGGTATTCCCAAGTGCCAGGAAATGACAAGCCTTCAAATCTTGGTTTCCCAATTCCTTGGGAGTTGTACAGCTCTCAACATGTCTTGAAGCCTAAATCAAGGCTAATTCTTCTCTGGATTTTTCAACCTGTGCAGATCATGTAATCATCTTAATTGCACAGCAATTACTGTGAGTACATTTCTTTAGATACTTAGTCATAGACTGTTTTGTATTATCATTTAACAATTTGCATAGATGATGTAAGTTCTCCTGAGCTCAAAGCTCCCTGAGCTCAAGTCCTATGGCATATTTTTGTACCACTTTATCACAATCATGTCCTAATTTCACCATATAAGCTTAGTAAGTCAGTTATTAAAATTTATCTTTTTCAGTTGAGCAACAGAGAAATGTTAAATCCCCACTCCAAGACATCCTCACTTGAAAAATAGGGGAAAATGTGCAATTGAATCTTTGAATGGGTTTCAGAGAAGAGATTAATCAACTCTTTCTTTAAATGGTCAAGTAAATATTTCAGGCTTTGCCATTATTGCTGGCATTTTGTATTTGACAGTGTATAAAACCCAACCTTGAGTTCAGAGTCTATGCAAAAGTGGGCCACAGATTACATTTGTGTCTTGGGCCATAGTTTGATGACTCCTGCTCTGTAGCACACAGATCAAACACAGAAGCAAGTGCTCAGTACCAACAACAATGGGGGTCAGACTCTTTTTTTCTAGTGTAATTAGAAGGAGCAATACTTCAACTATCAAGCTAGCCAGCTAAATGGATTTCATCATCTATTTATCTAATCTATCTAGCATCTATCATGAATCATCTATGTATTATATATGTAACCATCATCGATCATGTATAACTAAACAAACCACTCTCGATTATCTATCTGTCATCTGTCTATATACATAGGTATTTAAAGATTCAGCTATGGAAAAGAAGGGAGTCATCAGCATCTTTGGCCTTGACCTCCTAAGAGAATCTATATTAGTTCTCAGAGATTATTTCATACCTGCTCTACGGTGCAAGGGGTGGCTGTGCAAGGAGACTCCAAGAGACTCTCATAAGGATTAGAAGATGCCTCCAAAGTGGATGGGTTACTGTAGCTTCTTCTCCATTTGGATGGAGACTTCCTGGTCTACCTTGAGCCTATATAAACAGGAAAGGAAAACAAGTATAAAGAAATGGGAATAAATAAGAAAAGAAATGGGTGAAATTCCCACGTGTCAAGGAGACCTTCTGGAATTGAGTTGAGGTATAGTTATCATGTTGACAGCCCACCTGGGACCTAGGAGCACAAAATTATGGAGTGTATTTCTGAAAGAAGGAACTAAGGTTAAAAAAAGAAGAAGTAGCATTAAACTCATCTTCCTCATAAGGACCTGTGCAGCTAGTGGCCTTGCCATGCCCTTTCCAGTACTCACCCATGTGCCTATGATGGCCAGCATCAAGGTGACTGTTCCAAAGAAAGTACACTTCCGAAGAAGGTATGTCAGGTACACAGAGCAGAGGTGACTTTGAACAGAAGGGGGACCACAACTAGAGTTAGGTAAGCCTGGGAATGCTCACTATTGACTGTACCCTATAAAATTCATACATAGAAACTCTAGCTCTCAATAAGACTATATCTAAACAAAAAGCTTTGAGACAGTAATTAAGTCTAAATGAAGTCATAATTGCAGAATCCTAATCAGATACAATTGGTGAACTTGAGTCTGTCTCTCTGTCTCTCTCTCTGTCTCTCTCTCTCTCTCTTCTCTTCCTCTCTTTCTATCTTCCTTCTCCATGAGCACTGAGGAAAAGCTGTGTAAGAACACAGTAAGAAGAAGGACATCTATTAGCTAAGAAGAGAACACTCACCACACCTGACTATGCTAACACACTATTTTAGTCACCTTTTTCCCTGCTGTGACTGAAACACCTGACAAGAACAATTATGGAGGAGGAAAAGTTCATTTGGGGGCTCACAGTTTCAGAGGTTTAGGTCCATGGACAGCTGGCTCCATTCCTTGGGGATCAAGGTAAGGCAGAGCATCATGATAGAAGAGTGTGGTAGAGGGAAGCAGCTCACATGATGATCAGTAAACAGAAAAAGAGAGAGAGATTCCACTCACCAGATACAAAATATATACTCCAAAACACCCCCCAATACCTCCCTCCTCCAGACACACCCTACCCGCCTTCAGTTACCACTCTGTTAATCTCATCATCTCATACCAATCATTGATTGGGTTAAGACTCTCATAATCCAATGATTTCTCCTCTAAACCTTTTTGCATTGTCTCACATGTGAGCTTTTGGAGACACCTAATATATAAACCATAACATCCACCGATGTCAGATTGCCTCCTCCAGGATTCTGAGGAAATAAATTTTTATTCTTTAAACAACCTGGATATGGCATTTTATTGTGGTAATCTGAAATAACTAATATACCCCCACTCTTCTCTCTCATTCTCCACCCAATAGCACCAACACACAAAAGAAGCTACACTCTGGAGAAAAGAGTGGAAGGAACATCTCAGAAGCAGCCCCTGGGGGTATACAGCAGGCACTAACCTAGCTGAAGTCAGCCCTGGAGAGAAAAGAAGAGATACAATTTAAATCAAGATTAAGATTTATTTTAAACTAGACTATGAATGTTGAAAACTGTCCAAGATGTTACTTAGGAAAAAAGGATGAACAAAGCAGGGTTGAAAGTATTGTTTGGGGGTTAAAAAATAATGATTCCTATCTATACCCTCTCCGTCAAAGTAGAACCACATGTATCTTCTTCCATTCTTCTTCTGACGTTTTTTCCCCTTGCTTCCTTCCTTCATTAGTTCATTGGTTCGATCATTCATTCCTTCCTTCCTCTTCCTTCCTTATCTTCTGATTGATGTAACCATAAACATTCAACTTCAGGTCATTCCAGGAAATGCATTTGCCATTGCTAAGACCTGAACCTTGTAATGGAAACCAGGATCTATATAGTCTCATAGTTGTTTCCCAGATATATATCTGAGAAGATGATTCCAGTTCAGGTGATTTCTTAACCAAGTGCACCAGGGAAAACCAGAGAGGGAATAGGAAAGGGAATGGTACAGCAAGACAGGGAAGCGGAAGGAGCCAAGCAGGTGGAATCTCAACAGTCTCCCAGAGACTAGCTTCAGCCTGATCATGCAGAAAACCACAGATTATGATCCAGGCCTCTGAGCAGTCCCACCCTAGTGAAGGGGTTGGGATTATCATTGGTGATGGGAGTCACTGGTGATAGGACACCCTTGGGGAATGTAAGTACCCAGTACTTTTATAACTCTCAGTCCTGGAAAAGTGGGCTCCTGGACCCAGGAACAGTCTTCTAATGGAGAAACAAATATTGTGAAATGAGATCCAAGAGGATCTGGGTATAGAACTCACCTAATCAGCCACACACATTCACAGACTATTAGGATGGAAGAAAGGGTCCTTAGAGGATGCCTTATCATGGCATACGTTGATTAGGTTAATTACACACACAATGTCACAAAAAACAAAGGCCAACATTTGCAAAGTACCTCTCCATAACTTGTTTTGAGTACAAAGCTATCCCTATAATAAATTCTGTCTTTCTATCAATCCCCCATACTTTCTTTGTTGAGGGAGGGACAGTTGGAGGTATGGCCGGGACTCTGTGAATGGCATGTAGCTCAGCACTGCTTCATTTATGCTGCAGTTCATCCTACAATTCCACAACTCTGGTTCTGATGATAGTTCTGACAATTTATAATGAGTTGTGAATTTATGGTTAGTTTGGATTGTTAAAAATTTTGTCTACGAATAAATTTGGGTTTGTTTCTGAATATGCCTATAGAAAATTATACTGCTTGCTAGAAAAATATGCCAGAAACCATTACTCTAGTAGGTTCCAGAAAGCAGCCTAATGCAAAAGTAAGGTAGCTATGCTAATAATTGAAAGTGTGTAGTTCAATTGCCTGGGGTCAAATACTGCATTAACTACTAACAAAATGTTTTCAATTGGATAGTTTGATTAACCTTTTAAACTTAAATACTCTTATCTGTAAATGGGAATGAGATTGAAACCTGCTTTATCAGACTGTTGGCAATTAAATAGTACTGTCAAGGGCTTGAGCATGGTGCATTACACAGGAAGTGCTCTATAAATGTTCACTGTTGCCAAGAACATGGATTCAGGATTAGGAATCCATGTCTAATTCTATATCTTTGACCTTGGGCAGGGGAACCTAAGTTTCCCCTCATAATACTAGTATGATTAGATTTCTTAAGGTTCTAATGCACTAATATGAGAAATATCTAGCAAACCCAAAATGTATAATAGATAACAATCACACATCTTTAGAGTCTCTTTTTCTACTTGTGCATATACAAAAGACAACAGTGCTGACCATTCCCCATCCATAAACACTTGGCATTAGAATAGACTCCCTGGTTAAACTGAAAATCGTATACTCCTAACTTCAACCCTGTCTGTTCCTGGGATAATGTGAACTTGAGTTGTTCCTGAGTGAATCCAGTTGGCCATGGAAATTTGAATTCCCCTTAACTTAAGGGCATACTATCAGAAACTAAACATTTAAGATGTAACAGCTCACCAGTGGGTATTGTCTGTGCTTTGAGCATGGCGAGGCTTCAGTGCAAAGAAAACAAGGTATTCCCAGAACAGAGCAAACTGTTCTGTTTCCTTCAAGATCAGTCTTCTCTGGAGTCTGCTCTATAGCTTCTAGCTTCAATTGATCCTGAGAGCTTGCTTTTCTAGTGTTCAGCACAAAATCTGGACTTTATTTACTGAGCTGAGACAAAGTTGGGATTGGATAATGAGACATTTCCTTTCAATTGTTGTTTTACTTTTGGTGATGGTTATTGGTTGGAGTAACAAATATGAAAAAAGTAATTTAAAAAAAATTCCCAATTGTGAATGGAGGAACTTTGATTGGCAAAGTGGAGGGAGGGAGCATGGGGTTAGGAAAGATGGTGGGAGGAGATGGACATCATTACCCTAAGTACCTGTATAAAGACATGGATGGTGTGACTCTAGTTTGTATACAACCAAATAAGTGAAAAATTGTGCTCTATATATGTACTATGAATTCAAATGCACTCTGCTGTCATATATAACAAATTAGAATAAATAAAGAAATTTTTAAAAATTCTCAATTGTAATCAATGCCTAGAATCAAACATTATACTGAGGAGCAAGTTCAAGATCTACCAGTGGCCCCATGGAAAGATCTACCAGTGGTCCCATGTTACTCTCTGGAAGTCTTGAGTAACAGTGTGATGGGAAGGAGGGTAAAGGTATGTATGCAGCCACTATGTGCTTCTACCCAGACAGACTCCCACTGTTTTGGTGGACTCTGGACCAGAATGGTCCTGTGCATGTTGATGCAATCTTCTCAGTTCCAGATAAGCCCTGATGGATGACACAAGGGGACACTGAGCTCCTGAGTTCCTATTGTGTTCCTGAACAACTGTACTCTCCCTTTTGTGTTCCTAGTGTCTTAGCTGTCCAGAGCCTTCTGAACCGCACAGGATGTTCTACTAAAAAGCACTCTGGGATGCTCCTCAGACTGAATCAGCTCTTTTCCTACTCTTCCTCCCCTCCTCCCTCCTCCAGCTGCTCCCAGGCTGACCTGGGCTTCTGTCTTCCCCAACTGGACTCAGACTCCATCCCAGGATTTCAGCGTTATCCACTTTGTCACTGACTTACAACACAAGCAAACAAATTCTTTCCAGGTTAAGAAAACAGAGATGATGAACATGAGGAAATATTAAATTCCAGAACCTTCACATGTTCTCCCAGGTTCTGTTTCCAATTAAGTTGAAGCCAGTTAGACTCTGGCTCTCCCCTTTTATCTGAGCCTGGAGTTTCCCAAATTCCATCCTAATTTGTCCCTACCCGCTGCTGCATTGTGAACAAGCACACTGACTCTTTCTTCCAGAATTTTTATTTCCTAATAAAAAGGCCCAGAGAAGAAATCAGAACAAAAAGTATGGTTCTCTCATTAACATATATTTCAACAATCTCAGCTGTGCCTTTAGGTATTTTAATTCTCTCCACTGAAGGAACCTATAGTTTTATCTTCCTTTAATAGTATTTTTATGGAATACTCTGATTTTCAAAATGAGGGAATACAGCATATTTCTACCATAAAGAAACTTATTCAACCTTATTTTAACCATTATTTACTCAGCCTATTTAACTTATTCTGGAATCTAGGATCTGAGTACAGGTCAATATCTTTAACCACACAAACTTGGAAGCAATTATCTAAAGACAGCTCTGACTTACTGTCAGTTTTCCTTGGCTATGATCTCTCTCAGTTTACCAGCTCCTGGTATAACTATAAAATAACTTTGTTACCTGAAATGCTTAGTCTCATTTGTTTCATATTTTGTCTACACTAGGCATTATGGGAAGAGAAGTGCTATTGTTTTTATCAAATAGTCAAATTTAAGTTAGACAATGTATCAGAGAGTTTATGAATGCAAATAAAAGAAAGGCCTAAACAAAGAAGGATTTTCATTATCTCATAAAGAAAGACGTCTTGAGGGGCTAGGGCTATAGCTCAGCGGTAGAGTTCTTGCCTCACATATTCGAGGCACTGGGTTCGATCCTCAGCACCACATAAAAATAAATAAAGATATTGTGTCCATCTACAACTAAAACATAAATTTAAAAAGAAAGAAAGAAGTCTTGGGCCACAACTTGATTTGATGGTATCAGTTTGATGGCATCATGGACGATCTGGAAACTGTCCATCTTTCTGTTCTTCCACCTTCAGCATGGCCACTTAGTCAAAGTTAACTTTTTAGGCACAAGCTCGACATAAAAACATGAGAGTGGGCAGGAGAGAGAGAGAGAGAGAGAGAGAGAGAGAGAGAGAGAGAGAGAGAGAGAGAGAGAGAGAGAGAAGGAGAAAAATATGTCTTTCTTTGAACTGTTTTCAAAACCAGTTTTTATTTTTTTTTTTATTGGTCGTTCATAACATTACATAGTTCTTAATACATCATATTACATGGTTTGATTCAAGTGGATTATGAACTCCCGCTTTTACCCCGTATACAAATTGCTGTATCACATCAGTTACCCTTCCATTGATTGACATATTGCCTTTTTGGTGTCTGATGTATTCTGCTGTCCGTCCTATTGTCTACTATCCCCCCTCCCCTCCCCTCCCCTCCCCTCCCCTCCCCTCCCCTCCCCTTTTCTCTCTCTACCCCTTCTACTGTAAATCATGTCTTCCATTTGTATTCTCTTGACTTACCCCTCCTTACCTCTTATATGACATTTTGTATAACCCTGAGGATCGCCTTCCATTTCCATGCGATTTCCCTTCTCACTCCCTTTCCCTCCCACCTCTCATCCCTGTTTACTGTAAATATTCTTCTCAAGCTCTTCGTCCCTACCCTGTCCTTGTTTACACCCCTTATATCAAAGGAGTCATTTGGTATTTGTTTTTTAAAGATTGACTAGCTTCACTTAGCATAATCTGCTCTAATGCCATCCATTTCCCTCCAAATTCTATAATTTTGTCATTTTTTAATGCAGAGTAATACTCCATAGTGTATAAATGCCACATTTTTTTTATCCATTCATCTATTGAAGGGCATCTAGGCTGGTTACACAGTCTTGCTATCGTGAATTGAGCTGCTATGAACATCGATGTAGCAGTGTCCCTGTAGCATGCTCTTGTTAGGGCTTTAGGGAATAGACCGAGAAGGGGAATAGCTGGGTCAAATGGTGGTTCCATTCCCAGCTTTCCGAGAAATCTCCATACTGCTTTCCAAATTGGCTGCACCAATTTGCAGTCCCACCAGCAATGAACAAGAGTGCCCTTTTCCCCGCATCCTCTCCAGCACTTATTGTTGTTTGACTTCCTAATGGCTGCCAGTCTTACTGGAGTGAGATGGTATCTTAGGGTAGTTTTGATTTGCATTTCTCTGACTGCTAGCGATGGTGAGCATTTTTTCATGTACTTGTTGATTGATTGTATGTCCTCCTCTGAGAAGTGTCTGTTCAGGTCCTTGGCCCATTTATTGATTGGGTTATTTGTTATCTTATTGTCTAATTTTTTGAGTTCTTTGTATATTCTGGTTATTAGGGCTCTATCTGAAGTGTGTGGAGTAAAGATTTGTTCCCAGGATGTAGGCTCCCTGTTTATCTCTCTTATTGTTTCTTTTGCTGAGAAAAAACTTTTTAGTTTGAGTAAGTCCCATTTGTTGATTCTATTTGTTAACTCTAGCGCTATGGGTGTCCTTTTGAGGAATTTGGAGCCCGATCCCACAGCGTGTAGATCATAACCAACTTTTTCTTCTATCAGATGCCGTGTCTCTGATTTAATATCAAGCTCCTTGATCCATTTTGAGTTAACTTTTGTGGATGGCGAGAGATAGGGATTCAGATTCATTTTGGTGCAAATGGATTTCCAGTTTTCCCAGCACCATTTGTTGAAGATGCTATCCTTCCTCCATTGCATGCTTTTAGCCCCTTTATCAAAAATAAGATAGTTGTAGTTTTGTGGATTGGTTACTGTGTCCTCTATTCTGTACCATTGGTCCACCCGCCTGTTTTGGTACCAGTACCATGCTGTTTTTGTTACTATTGCTCTGTAGTATAGTTTGAAGTCTGGTATCGCTATACCGCCTGATTCACACTTCCTGCTTAGTATTGTTTTTGCTATTCTGGGTCTTTTATTATTCCATATGAATTTCATGATTCTTTTATCTATTTCTACAAGATATGCTGTTGGGATTTTGATTGGCATTGCATTGAACTTATAGAGAACTTTTGGTAATATCGCCATTTTGATGATGTTAGTTCTGCCTATCCATGAGCAGGGTATGTTTTTCCATCTTCTAAGGTCTTCTTCTATGTCTTTCTTTAGGGTTCTGTAATTTTCTTTGTATAAATCTTTCACCTCTTTTGTTAGGTTGATTCCCAAGTATTTTATTTTTTTGGGGGATATTGTGAATGGAGTAGTTGTCCTCATTTCCGTTTCAGAGGATTTGTCGCTGATATACAGGAATGCCTTTGATTTATGCGTGTTGATCTTATATCCTGCCACTTTGCTGAATTCATTTATTAGCTCTAATAGCTTCTTTGTAGACCCTTTTGGGTCTGCTAGGTATAGAATCATATCATCTGCAAATAGTGATAATTTAAGTTCTTCTTTTCCTATTTTTATGCCTTTAATTTCTTTTGACTGTCTAATTGCTCTGGCCAGTGTTTCGAGGACTATGTTGAACAGAAGTGGTGAGAGAGGGCATCCCTGTCTTGTACCAGATCTTAGAGGGAATGCCTTCAATTTTTCTCCATTCAGAATGATGCTGGCCTGTGGCTTATCATAGATTGCTTTTACAATGTTGAGGTATGATCCTGTTATCCCTAATTTTTCTAGCGTTTTGAACATAAAGGGATGCTGTACTTTGTCGAATGCTTTTTCTGCATCTATTGAGATGATCATATGGTTCTTATTTTTAAGTCTATGGATGTGGTGAATAACGTTTATTGATTTCCGTATATTAAACCAGCCTTGCATCCCAGGAATGAATCCTACTTGATCATGATGTATAATTTTTTTGATATGTATTTGAATCCGATTCGCCAGAATTTTATTGAGGATTTTTGCGTCAAGGTTCATTAGAGATATTGGTCTGTAGTTTTCCTTCTTTGATGTGTCTTTGTCTGGTTTCGGAATCAGGGTGATGTTGGCCTCGTAGAATGAATTTGGAAGTTCTCCCTCTTTTTCTATTTCCTGAAATAGCTTGAAAAGTATTGGTGTTAGTTCCTCTTTAAAGGTTTTGTAAAACTCTGCTGTATACCCATCCGGTCCTGGGCTTTTCTTAGTTGGTAGTCTTTTGATGGTTTCTTCTATTTCCTCTATTGTTATTGGTCTGTTTAGGTTGTCTATATCCTCCTGGCTCAATCTGGGCAGATCATAGGACTCAAGGAATTTATCAATGCCTTCACTATCTTCTATTTTATTGGAGTATAAGGATTCAAAGTAATTTCTGATTATCTTCTGTATTTCTGAAGTGTCTGTTGTGATATTGCCTTTTTCATCCCGTATGCTAGTAATTTGGGTTCTCTCTCTTCTTCTCTTCGTTAGCATGGCTAAGGGTCTGTCAATTTTATTTATTTTTTCAAAGAACCAGCTTTTAGTTTTGTCAATTTTTTCAATTGTTTCTTTTGTTTCAATTTCATTAATTTCAGCTCTGATTTTAATTATTTCTTGCCTTCTACTTCTTTTGCTGTTGTTTTGCTCTTCTTTTTCTAGGATTTTGAGATGAAGTATGAGATCATTTATTTGTTGGTTTTTTCTTTTTTTGAGGAATGAACTCCAAGCAATGAATTTTCCTCTTAGAACTGCTTTCAATGTGTCCCATAGATTCCGATATGTTGTGTCTGTGTTTTCATTTAACTCTAGGAATTTTTTAATTTCCTCCTTGATGTCTTCTAAAACCCATTGATCACTCAGCAACCTATTGTTCATTCTCCAGGTGATGCTTGCTTTTTCCTTTCTTCTTTTATCATTGATTTTCAGTTTCATTCCATTATGATCAGATAAGATGCATGGTATTATCTCTACCCCTTTGTATTGTCTAAGAGTTGCCCTGTGACACAGTATATGGTCTATTTTTGAGAAGGTTCCATGTGCTGCTGAGAAAAAAGTGTAGCTACTTGATGTTGGGTGGTATAGTCTATATATGTCAATTAAGTCTAGGTTGTTAATTGTGTTATTGAGTTCTATAGTTTCCTTATTTAACTTTTGTTTGGAAGATCTGTCCAGTGGTGAGAGAGGTGTGTTGAAGTCTCCCATGATTATTGTATGTTGGTCTATTAGACTCTTGAACTTGAGAAGAGTTTGCTTGATGAATACAGCTGCACCATTATTTGGGGCATATATATTTATGATTGTTATGTCTTGTTGGTGTATGGTTCCCTTGAGCAGTATGAAGTGTCCTTCTATATCCCTTTTGATTAGCTTTGGCTTGAAATCTATTTTATTAGATATGAGTATGGACACTCCTGCTTGTTTCCGCGGTCCATATGAGTGATATGATTTTTCCCAACCTTTCACCTTCAGTCTATGTATATCTTTTCCTATCAAATGCGTCTCCTGTAGACAGCATATTGTTGGGTCTTGTTTTTTGATCCATTCTACTAGCCTGTGTCTCTTAATTGGTGAGTTTAAGCCATTAACATTTAGGGTTATTATTGAGATATGGTTTGTTCTTCTATCCATATTTGTTTATTGATGTTACTAAACCTGATTTGTTATCCTCTTTGACTACTTTCCCCCCTTTACTGTCCTACCTCCCATTGTTGGTTTTCAATGTTGTTTTCCATTTCCTCTTCCTGTAATGTTTTGCCAAGGATTTTTTTGAAGAGATGGTTTTCCAGCTGCGAATTCTTTTAACTTTTGTTTATTGTGGAAGGCAAAACCAGTTTTTAAAAATTTATTTTTCGCAAGTCTCTAAACTGAAAAAGTCAGGTCTTTTATGATCTTAATACATGATGTTAATTGGAGAAACAAAGTTAAAGTCTCAACAAAGTGATTGATTCTTAATATTTAACTGGGACACTGTCACCTATTTCACAAAGCTTATAATCATAGTCATCAAATGCATATTCTTAAAGGTTGCCTGCTTATCACGACAAAGTCTGCTCCTCTCCTTTTTTGTGGTTTCCTCTTTCCCTACTCATGTCACAAAGCCCTCTTCCCCTAAGGACCACAAGGCAATTCTTGGAAGAACTTTCAGGACATACTAGTGCATAAAAGAAAGTCTGCTATTTTTACATCTTGAAGAGGTGGGCTTGATGGATACCCAGTGGCAGCTAGTTCAGCATTTCCTTTTTTCATGCCCACAGTGAATTCCTAGTTAGCAACAAAGTCTAATTGTAAATTCTTAGTTTTGTGGTCTAATTAGTCCACAATATTGGTGGAATTTTTCTAAATGTCTCCTTACACAGACCTACATCCTTACACAGATTAGTCACGCTGCAGAGAGTAGCCCAAGGAATGGGTCATTTCTATACATTACTCAGAGAGCTGGGTCTGCTTTCCTGTCTTTTAGAACTGGTGGTAGAGCACCAACTGCCCGGAGTGAATTAGCAAGAAGTGGAGTTGCTGTTGGTATGCACCCCATAACACCTGCTATAGCAAACTACCTGAGTGTTTGATTAATTCCTTAAAGATGTGTAGCCACACAGTCCCGTTACACTGCTGGGCACCACTTTGAGGTCAGACTTAGTATCTGGGTATCAGAGGAGAAGTCCTCATCTTCTTGAGTACAGTAACAAGATGAGCTCCAGGAAGAAATGTTCACCATTAGAATCAGAGATACCACTAAAAATTGCTACTACATACTTAAATTATCATTTATTTATTCAGATTTTAAATAATATCATCCTAATTGTACAGATCTCGAAGGCTGTGTCATGGTGAATAAGAATTACTTCATGCAGGAGAGATCCAAGATGGCGGGATAGAGGGAGGCAGCATTCTGTGTCACTCCAGTGACCTGGGACTCAAGTAGGGGGAATACTGCTTCAGATAGAGGACCCCCTCCCCAAAGCTGCTCCTACACAAGAATCACAGCTGATAGGCGGGTGCAGGATCCCAGGCTGCAGCATCAGAGCAGGACTCCCGACTATTCGCTCACACAGGTCTCTTAGATTCCCTAGTGGGACCACTGGCATCAGCACCTTCACAGGACACCTGGCCACTCCCCGTGCAGAAATCCTAGATGCTGCTTCCATGCAGGATACCCAGCCACTACCCACTTGCAGGAACTCCAACTGTCATTCCCATGTGGACCTCTATCTACCAACGTGGGGCTCCCCCGGTTGCCTCCATCTTGGGACTCTGCAGCCACTGCCATAGTCCCTTACCCATGGTAGCCTGCCTGCACCTGGGAACATTGCACAGGCTCTGATGACAGATGACAGCCACAACACTTCATGCTACAGATCTCATCCCTGAGCACATCGACCAACTCCATTGCCAGGGCTCCCCACCACCCGACCCAATAGCCCATCGCTGAAAGCAGCTGCCTCCATCTTGGGTCACCTTTGTCACCATCTTCAGTGGGGACAACTCCCAGTTTGGAACACTGGCTGGGCAGGTACCATAGTTCCCAACTCCCTCTCCCTGGCAGCCGCTAACCTGGCACAGTGACTGCCCAATACAAAACAGCTCTCCAGGACAGTTGTGCAGTCTACAAAGTGCAACCCACAAGGCCTCCAGAAAGAAAGGTCCCCGATTAGGAAGTAGAAAGAGAAGGGTGACTGAGAAACAGTTTAGAGACTAATTTAGAGACCAGCAACTATGAGGTCTACAGGCGAGATAAAGACATAAGACCAGGCGCCCATATCACACCAGCAGGCCCCAAAGGAGATCCTTGGGGTGCAGTCTCCCATAGGAAACTGGTTGGTGCCCTACCCCAATTCCAGGTGACCTGCAACCAAGACCAACTTTCCCACCCTGGTATTCTTCACCATCCTGAGGGTGGAGATACCAGCTTACAGCAGACAACCCCACCTATTGGATGCGAAAGGAAGCAGAAAAGATACTGATCTCCAAACAAAACAATCTTTTAACACTTATGACTTTTGAAAGGCTGATTAGCTGCTAGAAGTTAAGGATATTCAACAGTTCAGTAAAGTTCTGGGAAGCTTACCACTTTGGTGTTTTTTTTTTTGACTATGAGTAATAAACTTATATGTGGAAACTTAGTTTTTCATTATTACGCTATTACTAATTGATCATTCAGCTATGGGAAAAACAAACAGCAGAGGCATCACAAAAGAAAAAATAAAGAAGGAACTGTGTGTGTGCGCACGTGTGTGTGTGTGTGTGTGTGTGTGTGTGTGCGTGTGCATGTGCAGGGTTGTAGCTCAGTGGCAGAGTGCCTGCCTATCGTGCAAGAGACTCTGTGTTCAATCCCAGCACCAAGAGGGAAAACAGTGAGTGGTGAACAAAACACCCATGTACTGAGCACAACCAGCATGTTCTCAAGACTGTAAGTGTTCAGTATATGCTGATGAATTGAATTGAAAAGTCATTAAGTGCAAGAGAAAAGCAATTATTTATAGATAGATTGCTTGGGAGGTATTGGACTCAGAGCTCGTGAGCTCAAAAAAAAAAGTTGTGAGAAGCTGGATACACTGGTCCACACATTTGTAGTCCCAGCTACTTGGGAAATTGAGGCCAGAGGATCACTTGAGTTTAGAAGTTGGAGGCCAGCCTGAGCAACACACTGAGACCCTCTTTCAAGGAGATACTTTTAAAAAACATTCATGTAAAACACTGGAGATGTGTGATTTTTGCCTTGGTCCCCCTTCCTCTCAACTGGGTACCATGGGAGCATATGTGATTAGCAATGATACAGCCACTCTGCCCTTGATTCTTTCCTTCAGAGCACATGCTGAATTTCATAATCCTTAGCCCACCAACCCCACATTATTTCAACCAGTTGGTGAAAGTGTCATGTATGATGAACCTTTAAATCCTCTGGGTAAGAATCAGAGAGCTGGGGCACAGGAGGATTGCATCTTTAACCTAGGTCTACTGATATTTTTCATCTTTATTGTTAAAATGTAGATAAAATTTTCAATAAATCTTTTAAAGGAAAAATAAAACAACATTATCTGTTGAGCAAATATGAAAGAAACACTATGTCCCAGACATGGTGCTAGGTTTGTTTCACTAAAATGGTGAGTTGAAAATAGGTTCAGTCTTTCATCATTTACAATCTAGTGGAGGAGACATCTAGATCAACTGTCAAATGAGATTATCAGCATTAGAATCCCATTATTCATTGAATGCTCATTATTCTACAGGAGCACTGTCTAAAAATGCAACAGGAAAAAGCATTTGACAAAATACAGCAAATCTTCATGTTTCAAACACTAGAAAACCTAGGGATAGTAGGAACATACCTCAGCATTGTAAAAGCTATATATGCTAAACCCAAGGCCAGCATCATTCTAAATAGAGAAAAATTTGAAAGCATTCCTGCTAAAAACTGGAACAAGACAAGGATGTTCTCTTTCACCACTTCTATTCAACATCATCCTTGAAACTCTAGCCAGAGCAATTAAACAAAAGAAAGAAATTAAAGAGATACAAATAGGAAAAGAAGAACTCAAACTATCACTATTTGCTGTGACATGATTCTATATCTAGAAGATCCAAAAAAAATCTACCAGAAGACTTCTAGAACTAATAAATGAATTCAGCCAAGTAGCAGGATATAAAATGAACATCCATAAATCAAATGCATTCTCTTATACATCAGCAATGAATCCACTAAAAGAGAAATTAGGAAAACTACTCCATTCACAATAGCCTCAAAAAATAAAATAAAATATCTGGGAATCAATCTAACAAGAGGTGAAAGACCTCTACAATGAAAACTACAGAACTATAAAGAAAGAAATTTAAGAAAACCTCAGAAGATGGAAAGATCTCCCAATGCTCCTAGACAGGCAGAATTATTATTGTCAAAATGGCCATACTACCAAAAAACGTTATACAGATTTAATGCAATTCCTATTAAAATCCCAATGACATTCTTCATAGAAATAGAAAAAGCAATCAAAAAATTTATTTGGAAAAATAAGAGATTCAGAATAGCTAAACCAATCCTTAGCAAGAAAAGTGAAGCAGGAGGCATCACAATACTGGACCTTAAACTATACTACAGAGCTATAGTAATTAAACCAGCACTATTGGCACCAAAATAGACTTGTAGATTAATGGTACAGAATAGAGGACACAGAGATAAACCCACATAAATACAGTTATTTCATACTAGACAAGGGTGCCAAAAACTTTCACTGAAGAAAAGATAGCCTATTCAACAAATGGTGCTGGTAAAACTGGAAATCAATATGTAGCAAATGAAATTAAACCTCTATCTCTCACCCTGCACAAAAATCAACTCAATGTGTATCAAAGACTTAGGCACTAGAACAGAGATCCTGCGCCTAATAGAAAAAAAAAAAAAAAGGACCAAATCTTAACCACATCAGCCTAAGATCTGACTTCCTTAATAAGACTCCTAAAGTGCAAGAAATAAAATCAAGAATCAATAAATAGGATGGATTTTCAATTTGAATTGAAAACTTCTCCTCAGCAAAAAATAAAAACAAAACAAAAAACCAATAATGTGAGGACAGAGCCTACAGATTGGGAGAAAATCTTTACCACAATGTACCTCCCTTATCAAAACTACTCTAAGATTTCATCTCACTCCTGTCAGAATGGCAATCATCAAGAATACAGGCAACAATAAATGTTGGTGAGGATGTTGGGGAAAAGATACACTCATACGTTGCTGGTGGGACTGCAAATTGTTGCAGCCACTCTGGAAAGCAATATGAAGATTCCTCAGAAAATTGGGAATGAAACCACCATATGACCCAGCTATCCCACTCTTTGGTTTATGCCCAAAGGACTTAAAATCAGCATACTATAGTGACACAGCCACATCAATATTTATAGCAGCTCAATTCACAATAGCTAGACTATGGAACAAACATAGGTATCCCTTAATAGATGAATAGGTAAAGAAAATGTGGTATATAGACTCAGTGGAATATTACTCAACTTTAAAGAAGAGTGAAATTATGGCATTTTCCAGTAAATGGTAGGAGTTGTAGAATATCATGCTAAGTGAGATAATTCAATCCCACAAAACCAAAGTTCGGATGTTTTCTCTAATATGCAGATGCTAATTCACAATAAGGCAGCACTGGAAAGAATATCGTTACCTTAGATTAGGTAGAGGGAAGTGATGGGAGGAGAGGGGAGGGGATGTGGGTTAGGAAAGATAGTAGAATGAAACCGACATTATTACTGTATGTGTATATATGACTACGTGACCAATATGATTCTGCAACATATACACTCAGAAAAATGAGAAATTATATCCCATTTATGTATGATATATCAAATTGCATAAGTGCATTCTACTGTCATGTATAATCAATTAAAACAAATAAAAATTTTTAAAGATGCAATGGGAGTTTTATTTATTTGAGGATAAGAGTGCTGATATTAACTAGAGAAAATAGAGTAAGGGAATTATGGCAACAGATTCTTTGATTCTACTAAGGGTTAAGTTTTTTTAAAAAGCCATGTTCAAATTCTCTTTTAGATCATTAACACAGGCAACTATGAGGGAATATTGTCTCATTAGGGAAATAATCCTGCAGCACCTTTCCCCCCACTATCCCATGTTCAGACAGTTATATTCACAGTAGTTTGTGTGGAAACATAAAAATGTTTATGCCAGTTTTATAGCACAATGATGTAACAATATATTAATGTAATATTTTATTTAATTTTTATTAAATTTAGGTCTTAAAACTTATAACATTTTGGCTGGGATTGTGGCTCAGCAGTAGAGCGCTCGCCCAGCATGGGCAAGACCCGGGTTCAATTCTCAGCACCACATAAAAATAAAGGCATTGTGTTGTATCCATCTACAAAAAATTTTTTTTTCTCTCTCTCTCTCTCAAAAAAAACCACAAACTTATAACATTAAAATAGCATAAGAATATTATCATTACAATATAAATTTTATATTAATAATTATATAAGTATACAACAATATTGTTATGAGAAAATATATTATTTGTGATTTAATAATATCAAAATGTAATAACATAAAATGATATAAAATAATTTTATATTATATTGTTATAAATATGATAAGAAGAATAATTAATACAGAATGATTTCCCCCTGACAGTCAATTTCTCCCTATTCTTAAAAACAGGGAAAGGAATGGGTTCTTAGTTTAATGTACTTCAGTCTATTATGAAGGAACACAGACTAGGTTTGGGAAAGAGAAAGAAGAATTTTAGGGAAATCTATGAAATAAAAAAAAAAAAAGCAAAGATGTTTCCTAAGACCAACAGGATACATGAGGATGAAGGAAAGAGAAAGTGGAATTTGTGGGTGGGCTGGGGTCCTGGAAAAGTTTCTTAAGATGTTAGAGCTCTGTGGTGTGTGCCTGTAATTTCAGCCACTCCAAAGACTAAGACAGAAGGCTCACAAATTTATGATCAGCCTGGGCAAATTAGCAAGATCCTATCTCAGAAATTTAAAAATAAATAATAAAAAGGGTTGGGTATATATTTCTGCATTGGAATGTCCATGTGTTCAACTATCAGTACCATCAAGAAGATAAAGAGGGGCTGGGGTTGTAGCTCAGGGGTAGAGCGCTTGCCTTGCACATGTGAGACACTGGGTTCGATCCTCAGCACCATATGAAAATAAATAAAATAAAGATATTGTGTCTATATTTAAAAAAATCTTTTAAAAAAGAAGTTAAAGAAAGAGAGGGTTAAGGAGAAGGAAAGGAGTAGTTGGAAGCCATGGTTCAAAACTGTAATCAATCCAGTGACTCTGGAGGCTGAGGAAGAAGGATGGCAAGTTGGAGGGCAGGCTCAGCAATTTAGTGAGTAAAGGGAAAGCGAGAAACGAGAGACAAGTAAGCAAGAAATGAAAGAAGGAGAGCAGGCAGTTTATTTGTCAGAGCTGAAAAATAAAGGCCATCTCTCTGTAGGAGAGAGGCAAAAGAGGCTTGGGTTCTGGGACTTTTGTAGGGCAGACTCAGGAATCAAGTGGGTCCTAATGTGGGCAGTTAAGGTTTGGGTTGGAATGAGGGAGTGGTGAGCCTTTCTCAGAAACACCCATGAACAGGAAAGAAACTTTTTTTCTTAAAATGGAGGTTGTCACTTAAGATGGTCATCCAGATGCTAAGCAAGGACCTTATAACAAGACCCTAAGCAACTTAGCAAAACCCTGTCTCAAAATAAAAAATAAAAAGGACTGACGATGTAGCTCAGTGGTAAAGCATTCCTGGGTTCAATACCCAGCACACCCAATATAAAAAGAGTGGGGAGAACATAGTCCAGGAAGATCTGGGTAGATGGATATCACCAGTAGCGCTATTAATAATTACTCGGGGGTGAATTGTCTTTAAATGCAAGTACATTCAATCACACCAATCATCAAATATAAACAATTAATGCAAAAGTGTTTAAGTGTGCTGGAGCACCACAACTAGCATTCAATGCACACTAATTAAATACTATAAGCAAATGACACAATCCTAGGGCAACCATGAACCCCCAAATACCTCCGCTGCTTTGTGACTTCTCTTAGCCAAAGAGCATTGTTGTCTTTGTCTGGTGGTTCTCTCCAGCCAACGACTAGATGTCAGGAAATGGTGGAGTTGATCTGGGGATGGACAGTAAGGTGGCCGGTTTCTCTGACGTCCTCGGAACAGCCTTGCTGATGTAGCAGAACAAGTTATTTAAATATAGTTCCAAGTTGGTGATTGGTTTCACCAAGTGAAAGTCAATGTCCTCTGGTTATGTCCATGAGATAATGTGTAATTGCAACAGGACATGTTATTTGTGCATGTCCATGGAGCTGTGCTCCCTATCAATTGTAACCGGTCATTGTTAAGCGTGACTGTTGCTAGTGCTCCTTACAGCTCCTTATCAATTGCAACCAGACATGACAAAGCAAGCCTATCACTGCTGTTCCTTATGGCCAGTAACTTAGTGAGTCCCAGCATGTCCCAACAAGTCCATGGCAGATGCTCCTTACAATGGAGAAAGCATCTCTATGAGGATTATTGGTCTTGCACCCAGGAACTTCTTGGGAAATGAGACACCACCTGCAGTTGTCTTGCTTTCATTCAAGAAAAAGTCTCCAATACCTGTATCAGGAGACAGTGGTAATTGCCTTTCCTTGGAGTCCAAGAGGATGTCATTCCTCCATCAGCTACTAGGGCTAGGAGGACTTGCAGCCAACACCATCTCCCCTTCAATACCAGTTGTGATGGGCAAAGTTGCGACTTATGCAGAGGGGAAGAAATAAAGAATGTCCACACTCTTCTACCCTTTCAATGCTTTATTTTCAAATTGAGAAACTGATGTGACTCTATTTTTGAGAAACCAGCCTCTACCTCAGAGCAAAGCCTGTCCAAAGGGTGGGGGTGACCTTTGTTCTTGGAAAACCCACAGAGTGGTCCTGGGGCACTGGATGTCCCTGGCTCAGCAATGCTAGTTACTGAAAAGACCAAAAAGTGTTTGAGGCCCTAAGGCCCAACTGTGATGACCCATAGCAATCCCCTAGCAACAATCAACCAGTGTGAGACAGGAAAGATGCCTGGAAGGCCAGGCAACCCCCCACCCCTAGTAGTCTCGGTGATGATAACAAGTTAGGAAACCGTGTAATTTAGCAGGTACACCCTTGCAACCCCTCATGGCTTAAACCAATCAGTTCAAACATAACTAACCAATCACCCTTACCCAATTTGTTCCCACCAGTGAATGTGCTAATAATCAGTGTTAAGAGTTGTTGTTTAATTTTCCCTGTGGTATGAAATGATTTGCTGTGTGATGTTGTGACACATAGAGTATCCTCCAAAACCTATAAAATGTCACTGAACAAAGGAACAGGACTCACTCCTTGGAACTGCTGTGTTGGGAACGGTTGTGAGTCCAGGCTTGAGCTTGCAATAAAGACTCTTGTGTGCTTGCATGGGACTCGACTCCTGGTGATCTTTCGGGGTCCCTCAAATCCAGCATTACAAAATCACTCAATACAAATAACTCTGTAGATTCTTTTTAAAGAATTTTATTTATTTTATTCATTTTAGTTGTTGATAAACCTTTATTTTTATTTATATATGGTGCTGAGAATCGAACCCAGTGACTCACACATTCAAGGCAAGTGCTCTACCACTGAGTCACACTCTAGCCCCATCACTCTATAGGTTCTTAATCAAGAAAACGAAAATCCTTAATGCTCGGCACTGCAACAGACATAATCAATCCACAGCAAACAATTCTAGATTAATTCTAAACACTGTAAACACTCTTAATTATGCTCATGACAGTCATTCCCTCTGCAGGCTAAGCTCAAGTATCAGATCTAAAGTCTCAAGCCTTAGACTCTAAGTTCACCAGATTCACACTCATTCAGGCTGTGGTGATCAGATCAGGGACCAAGGTAGGCTTCTCCTGGGATTGTGCTGATGGCCGGTTGAGGAGAGGACCATAGGGAGAAGTTGCAGTTCTCACCAAGGTCAAGATGTGGCTGTAGAGTTTGAGAGTGGTGAGGAAGATGCAGAGAGAGGATCAGGCAAATGATGAGAAGAGCTGGGATGTCAGCCAAGGTCCTCGTCAGACTCTCTGGCATGAGGGCATCAGGGTCAGCTGGCTGAATGTCTGTTCATTTGCTCCATCATTTATACTTAATTTTGGGGCTTCTGATCACCCTTTCAATCCCTATCAGCTACTCTCAGATTTTTCAGTGATGTCATTTGCCCGAGGTTAAAGCATCTGATGGTTAAAGCATCAGGTGGTCCCCACCCTGATATTCTTGCCTCTCACCCTTATGGGGCAAGGGCAACATGACACAGACCTCACTCTAAAGAAGTGACTTGTTTTTGTCAGGGCTATGCTTGATGATCATATTGGGGGGCTCCATAGGTGTGCCTGGTGGGGCTGCAGGTTTGAAAGTGAAGTTTTAAAATGGGTTTGCTGGGGCTGGGGTTGTGGCTCAGTGGTAGAGCACTTGCCTCACATGTGTGCAGCCCTGGGTTCAATCCTCAGCACCACATAAAAATAAATAAATAAAATGAAGGTATTGTGTCCAACTATAACAAAAAAATAAATCTTTAAATAAATAAATAAATAAATAAGATGGGGTTGCTAAGGCTAAGGCCTAAGACCATCCCTATAATACCCAAAGCACACAATACTACAGATGCCACGAACCCCAAGTGGAGAAAATGTCTGATGGGTCTGGACTGGGTCCCAGTGGAGCAGGAGTAAGGGTTCATCCAACACCTCTAATTGGGAGAGAGTTGGTAAAAGAATGCACCTTGACTCTATAGGGGACTTCTTTCATCCTATCCTTTTCTCTCTGAAATGGAGCAATATTTTTTGAAACATCTCTTACAACAATTAAAAATATTTACAGGGCTGGGGTTGTGGTTCAGTGATAGAACACTCGCCTAACGTGTATGAGGTCCTGGGTTTGATCCTCAGCACCACATAAAGATAAATAAAGGCATTAAAATAAATAAATAATTTACAAACATAGGAAAGGAAATGAAAATTATTTAAAACTGAGCTAGGGGTATAGTTCATTGGTAGAGCACTTGCCTAGCATGCACAGAGTGTTGGGTTCAATCCTTAGCAAAGAAAAAATATTCAAAGTATTGAAATGCATGGCTATATGTTTACCTTTTTGATGTTTCAAGAGCCTCATTACAATCCTATTGTTTGTTGAAATACATGGACTTTCCCAGGTGTGATGGCACAGGCCTACCATTCCAGTTACTCAAGAGGCTAAGGTGGGAGGATTGCAAGTTTAAGGTCAGCCTTAGCAACTTAGCAAGGCCCTCATAAATTAGGAAAACCTTGTCTCAAAATAACATAAAAAGGGGATGGGGTTGTGGCTCAGTGGCAGAGCACTTGCCTAGCATGTGTGAGGCACTGGGTTTGATTCTCAGCACTACATATAAATAAATGAATAAAATAAAAGTTCATCAACATCTAAAAAATATTAAAAATATAATAACATAAAAAGGGCTGTGAGGACCAGCAAGGTAGCACATGCCTTTAATCCCAGCAGCTTGGGAGGCTGAGATCACCAGTTCAAAGCCAGCCTCAACAATGGTGAGTCAGCAACTCAGTGAGTCCCTGTCTCCAAATAAAATACAAAAGAGGGCTGGGGATGTGGCTCAGTGGTTGAGAGTCCCTGAATTCAATCCCTGATACCAAAAAAAAAAAAAAAAAATGCTGGGAGTGGTTGTGGATATGGTTAGTGGTTAGCCCCCTTGGGTTCAATTCCTGGTACCTGTCCTTGCTCTACTTCAGAAGGATTCAATCTGAGGTCAAACAAATAAAATATTTAGTCACCAAAGTGATAGATTAAATAATTCAAGTAACCTCCTTATTAGCAGAGACAGAATATTTGTGAGCCTAAAACCATCTTTGTTATCCTTACATGCTTATTAAAGATAGATATGTTATTTTGTTTGGTATTAAATATATCTCTAGCCAGGTATGGTGGCACATGTCTGAAATCCCATCTACACAGAGACCTGAGGTAGGAGGATTATAAATTTGAAGACAGCTTGGAAAGCATAGGAAGAAACTGTCTCCAAAAAAAATGTGTATACCTTGATATAAAAAAATATGAATAAATTAAGATTTATATGAATAGTTACAAAAACGTTAGAAGAGAATGACAAAGTTGAATATTTATGCAGCTCATTAAGGTTGCAGAGGATCCCAAATTGTACAGAATCAACTTGATCAATAGTAGAATGGCTTAAATGCAACAAGGACATGCAGTGGGTAGTAAAATAACTTCTAGATAGAGATAGGTAACTCAGCCTCAATTCTGCTACACACTAGCTGTGCCACTTTGAACAAACTACATAAGCACTCTGGGTTTCAGGTTTCCTCATCTGCAATCTGAATCTCTATCCTTCATATAGAATTCTGGGAGAATGAAAAGCAATAATGTGTTCAAAGTACTAAATTTGGAAACAGGCACACAGTAAGTTTGCAGCTCACCTTGCTAGGTGAGCGCTTTACCTCTGAGCCACAATCCCAGCCCTCCCCTTTTTATTTTTAAGACAATGTCTCCCTCAGTTGCTGAAGCTGGCCTCAAACTGGGATTTCTCCTTCCTCAGTTTGCAGAGTTGTTGGGATTAAAGTCTGTAACAGGCTGGACATTAATTCCCTTGTTGTGTACGCATGTGTGTGTGTGTGTGTGTGTGTGTGTGTGTGTGTATGTGTGTGTTTGATACTGGGGATTGAATACAGAGGAGTTTCACCACTGAGCTAGCTATTTTGTTTGTTTCCCCCACCCCCAGGGATTGAATCCAGGGGTTTAAGCACTGAGCCCCATCCCCAGCGCTTTTAAAGTATTTTATTTAGAGACAGAGTCTCACTGAGTTGCTTAGTGACTTGCTAAATTGCTGAGGTTGGCTTTGAACTCACAATCCTCCTGCCTCACCTCCGGAGCCACTGGGATTACAGGAGTGCACCACCTTGCCTGGTTTAGCCATGACAATATTTATTGTTTATTTTGGCAGAAGGTCTGAATTCCCAGACTGCTCTCTAACTTTTCATTCTTCCTGCCTTAGAGCCTTAGTTCCCTCTCAGTCGCTGAGAGGATTACAGATGGTCACCTCTGTGCTTGGCTCTCACGTTTTCTAATGAAGACTTTTCCTTTAAAACATTATGATAATCAATGGTAATCTTCTGTATAGTAAGTTGTGTTGGTGATTGGTCTGGTAGTAATGTTTCCACAGGAGTGTCACTATTGTACATCTATTGTTTGTTTGTTTACTTGTTTGTTTTGGGGTCTATCCTGTTGTTTGTGAACTGCTTTATGGTTTTATTATTATTATTATTATTATTATTATTATTATTATTATTATTTTCTGGAACTAGGAATTGGACCCAGGAGTGATCTACCACTGAGCTTTATCCCTGGCCCTTTTTATTTTTTATTTAGTCTAGCCTGCAACTTTTTATCCTACTGCCTCACTTTCGGAGTATAGTTATTTTACATTTGTTGTTGTTCTTTGTTTTCTCTTTCTGGAAGAGGGTCTTCTTATGTTGTCCAGGGTAGCCTTAAAAGTTTAGGGCCCAAGTTGTCCTCCTGTCTCAGCTTTCTGAGCAGCTGGGACTACAGGCCGGTACCTTCTGCGTCCAGGTTTAGGCATTTGTCTTTTTTGTATCTTATGATTTTCATCCAAATAGAGGTTTCACTCCAGTTGGGTGAAATTTTTCATCATTTCAGGAATGTTTTGCAACTTTATAACTGTAGAGTTTGCATGAGAGTTTATTCCTAGGTGTTATATATTTTTAACAATTGCTGTGTTCTGTGCTGAGGGTATAGGGTGAATATTGAGCACATGTGGAAGCCCTGGATTTAATGTCTAGCATCCACGTGCTGCGCCATACCAACCACCCCTCCCAACCTCTCACCCCATTTTGCAGAATTGTCTTTTGTGTTTCTTATGATTTTCATCCAAATAAAGGTTTGACTCCAGTTGGGTGAAATTTTTCGTCATTTCAGGAATGTTTTACGGTTTTATAATTAGAGCTTGCATGTGAGTTTATTCCTAGGTGCTATATATTTTTAACAATTGCTATTTTTTGTGCTGAGAGTATAGGATGGATGTTGAGCATGCGTGGAGGCCCTGGGTTTAATGCCTAGTGTTCACGTTCAGAGAGGCACCAACCACCTCCGTGTCTATTCCTAATGAGTTTTTCCCCATTGTGTTCTAACTGGTTATTCTTGTTTATAAAGATACTTGTTTCCTAGTATTCTTATAACTTAAACAATGTCTTTTAATATTTTTTAGATTATAAATGGACACCATACCTCTGTTTTGTTTTTGTATATTTTTATGTGGTACTGAGGCTCAAACCCAGTGCCTCACACATGCTAGCTAGGCAAGCACTCTTCCACTGAGCTACAACCTCAGCCCACTTAAACAATTTAATGAATGATAATATATGTTCTCTGTTTGGGGCGGGACTGAGGGTTGAATTCAGAGCTGCACTCATGTGCCAACATTCTTTTTTTTTTTTTTTTTCTTGTGAGGATTTAGGGGTTGAACCCAGATATTCTCTGTCACTGAGCTATATTCAAGTCCTTTTTGTTTTCCTTTTTTCATTTATTTTTTAATTTTTTAAAAAATATTTATTTTTAAATTATAGGTGGACACAATATTTTATTTGTGTGGTGCTGAGGATCGAACCCAGTGCCTCACACATGCCAGGCGAGCACTCTGCCTCTGAGCCCCAGCCCCAACCCTTTTTTGCTTTCTATTTTAAGACAGTGTCTCCCTCAGTTGCTGAGACGGGTTTCAAACTTTGATTTCTCCTTCCTCAGTTTGCAGAGTTGCTAGAAATGGGTGTATCTCATTACCAAGTTGGACATTCATTCTTGTGTGGAGTGTGTGTGTGTATGTGTGTGTGTGTTTGATATTGGGGCTTGAATCCAAGGGAGTAGAGCTACAGCCATTGAGTTTTGGGGGGATTGAACCCTGGGACGCTTAAGCACTGAATCATATCCCCAGTTCTTTTAACATATTTTTTTATGGATGGTCTCACTGATTTGCTTACTGACTAGTTAAATTGGTGAAACTGGCTTTGAACTGTTAATCCTCCTGCCTCAGCTTCTGGAGCCACTGGGATTATAGGTTTGCACTACCTTGCCTGGCTTAGCCACAGCACATTTATTGCTTATTCTGGCACAAGGCCTAAATTGCCCAGGCTGTTCACTAACTTTCTGTCTTCCCTTCTTATTCCCCTAGAGACTGAGAGGGAATTACAGATAGTTACCACTGTGCCTGGCTTTTATGCTTTTTGTTTGTTTTTTAATATTTTTTCTATTTTTATTTTTTTTTAATTGTCAATGGACCTTTGTAAAATGTATTTATTTATATGTGATGCTGGGAATCCAACCCATGTCTCACACCTGCCAGGCAAGCTCACTACCACTGAGCCACAACCCCAGCCTTCTCTTGTTTTTTAATTAAGACTTTTCAAGTGTTTATGATAATCAGTGGTGATCTTATTTATGATAAGATATATTGGTGATCGTTGCTGGTAGTAATGTTTTCACAGGCGTGTCACTATTCTATTTATTTCTTTCTTTGGTTGGTTGGTTTTGGTACTGGGGATTGAACCCAGAGACACTGAATCAAATCCCCAGCCAGTTTCTTATATTTTATTTAGAGACAGGGCCTCGATGAGTTGCTGAGGCTGGGTTTGAACTTGCATTCCTCCTGCCTCAGCGTTCCATGTTGCTGGGATTACAAGGGGCTACAGGCTCTCCATTTTTAAAATGATTTTATAGCCTTCTATAGAACTTTGGTCTCTGCCTCTGTTTTAAGGGTTTAGAAAGCAATTGAAGCTTTTATTTAAGCAAGGTATTAAAGCATTTGATAGAGACAGTATCAGTAGGATTATAAAGAACGTGGAAATTTCATCATCAGCCCATGAGTATGTAACTTTTTCCTGTGAGATGATTTAATGAATCAGAGTTTATTAAAATACAATGAGAATTGTTGTGTAGGTTTACAATGCTCAGAGGGGAGAGAATAATGTGAAAAAACCTCATAGAATACACCAGGTAGAAGAAGTACTTTAACCACACATTAATGGTTTCCAAAATTCTTAAAGCCCACTTGTTCAATTAATTTGGAAACAGGCCTTGTGAAAAGTAAAGTCTCATTGAAGCTGAGGTTTACCTGGACAGGAGCAGTTCTTGGAGAAGCCAGCTTGACCATCTCAGTGGACAGTCATGATAACAGGTAAGATCTCTAATTGCTAGTTGGTAGCAGGTAGTATTGGTGAGTGAGGCTCCTGAGATTAATTCACAGCTGATGAGGCCTTGTAACTGCTTGGCTCTAGGCTTTCAGAGAAGTGTCATGGGCTTTCACAAGACAGAGTGTGGCCCTACCCTAACCTAAGCTCTTAAGGTGTCTGTCAAATCTTGAATGGGGATCATTTCTGAAGCTCAGTAGTTTAGATCAGTAGCTGACACGTGGGGAGTCTGTTTGGACATATGAGGTCTGGCAACGCATCATGCTCTGGCGAGGAGGGAACACTCTCCCAAAACATCAAACTTTAGAAGTATTTAGAATCATTTCATAGTTAAATAACACATGGCCCAGCACCAAAATCAAGCCACCCTCTGCGATGGTTCCAGGCTCAACCTATGGACACGTGGACATAAGGTGCCATTATTCCAAGCCATTGCCCATTCTGGAGTCTGAAAAGGCTACCCAGGAGCTATAAGGGGTAAGTGGGTGGAGAGAATGAGTTCTTAGAAGAAGAACCTGACTGGCTGGTTAGAGAATTCTGTTGTACCTGTGTTAAACTCTTATTCAGGTCAAGTGGGTGTTGACCTTATAAAATATGTTTCTGAGGCTGTGAGGTTGATATTAGATTCAGGTTCCTAATGTTTACATTTGTGGTCTTGTTTCTAGCTGGCAATGTGGCCTCTTTTAATTTTTTTTTTTTTTTTTTTTTTTTTTTTTTAGATACTGAGGATTGAACCCAGTGGTGCTTAACTACTGAATCACCTACCCAACACTTTTTAATATTTTACTTAGAGACAGGGGTCTCATTAAATTGCTTAGGGCCTAGATAAGTTGCTGAGGCTGGCATTGAACTCACAATCCTCTTGCCTTAGCTTCCTGAGCTGCTGGAATTACAGGTAGGAGCCACCACTCCCAGCCTGGGGCAATATTTTCAGGTTTTTGTGTCACTATTAGACTTTTTAAAACTTCTGCTATTGTTGTTGTTGCTGTTTGGAAGATCCACCCAAACCAATCATGATATTTTTCTCTGTACTTGGCTTTATTTCATTTAGGAAATGACTACCTGTGAGTCAACTTTGGCCTGCCACATGTTTTTCTAAGTAAGGTTTTACTGGAACACAGTCATGGCTGCTTTCTTGGCACAGGATCACAGTAGAGTAGTGGTGCAGACTGGATGACCTACAAGACAGAATTATTTACTGGTTGCTCCTCCAAGGAGGCATTTTCTAGTCTGTGCATTCCTGTATCCTTCACCTCCCCTAGACAAAGCTTGTGGCCTGTGTTAGTCAGGTTTTGGTCACTAACAACAAAGTACATGACAAGAACAACTAGTTTCAGAGGTTCAGTCCATGGTGGACTTACTCCATTGCTCTGGGCCCAAAATGAGGCAGAAAATCACAGAGGAAGGGCATGATGGCCCATTGTTGTTGGCCAAGAGACAGAAAGAGGGGAAGGAGAAGAGGCCTTAGAGAATATGGACCCATTCAGGATAGGTACCCAGTGACCCACTTCCTTCTATCATACCCCATCTGTTTATGATTACCACCCAATTACTCTGTTCAAAATAATATGAACTGATTTAGGTCATAGCTCTAAGTCTAATAATTTCACCTTTGAATAGTTCTGCATTAACAGTTTTTCAGGACACTTCATGTCCAAATCATAACATGATCCTTTTTAATCTAGACTGCGGGGACCTTGCTTCAGTAGTTTCCTTACCAGGCAAATGCTCCCTTTAACAGGGTATATGCTCTAGTGGGGGGAGAGATTGGCAATAGGAAATAAATTATTAGATGGTGCAGTAAGTTGCAAAATTGTTGAGTGGAGGGTTGAGAGGAAGCGGAGGGATAGTACAGTGGACACTGAGGTTCTTCCCAGGCCTGGCATTCATGAGCTCTTCCATTTGTCCTTCAGCTTTGACCCTTCAAGTGAAACTGGACTGTTTTCACACCTCCTTCCATCACCTCCCCAGCTGCAGCCAGTGCCCTTCTTGGTCTCTACAAACTGTGAGTACTCAGGTGAAGAACCTGCTGGACAAAGTCCTAGGGCTGTGTGGTTGGGAGTGAGGAGGGCCTGGAAGAGGGAATTGGAAGGGAAGTGGTGTTAGGTAGCCTGGCCCACACAGATGCAACCAGGTGGATCCTCTTTCTGGTGTCAGACCCCTTGGTGGGTCTCTTGGTAGTCTGTCTTGCTTTGGAGTTTGTACTTGACCTGTGGGCATTGACCACATGATATTGACATGGAAGTTATAAGAATTTTGGTCACTTGTATGTTTTCAAAAATGATAGAAATAATGGACCCAAGTTAGGACTATAATGGAAATTCATTAGAAGTTATTTGTAAAGTCTGTCACATGGTTAAGTGCCAGCAACATTTGTCAAATGAATTAAAATAGTTGCATTCCATATAGTTATCAGTGCTCAGGAACTTTGATTTTTATGCTTAACTGTTAGTAATAGTTGAGTGTTATCTTTTGTAAGATGGAAGGGAACGATCAACTTTAATTTCCATTGACTATTAACTCAAATGGTTGAATATAGGTTTTCCAAGGAAAATGAAGGTAAGATGTACTTAAGGAATTCATTTGTTATTGGTTCATGTTTTTAGCCACTTTGTGGATGTTTCCTTATCGGGAGGCACATTTATATTTCCAGTATAAAGATTTCATAGAAAAATAAGCCAAGTGCCTTTATCTTAATAATAATTTCAGTTATGTATTTTAAAAATTAAAATACTTTTGTATTGGTACTTGTCATCAAGTTCCTATAGGTTAAAGCCTCCAGGATATTAATTGTGAGGAACAGAGTCTCAAGCAACGGATATATTTCTGGTGGTGTAACTAATAATTTTATTAAGTCAATATTTGTGGTTATATGATTAAGGTTTTATATATTTGATAAATAATTTTTAAGAATAATTTCAGGGCTGGGTTGTGGCTCAGTGGCAGAGCGCTTGCCTAGCATGTGTGAGGCACTGGGTTTGATTCTTAGCACCATGTATCAATAAATAAAATAAAGGTCCATTGACAATTTAAAAAAATTTTAAAAAAAGAATAACCTCACATAAAAAATATAAAGATGCTATGTTAGTTTTTTCATGGCTGTGATCAAAATACCTGAACAAGAACAACTTGGAGAAAGAAGAGTTTATTTTGGTTCATTGTTTCAGTGGACTCAGTCCATGGTCAATTAGCACCATTGATCTGGCACCGAAATGAGGCAGAATATCATGGCAGAAGGGTATGGTAGAGAAAGCTGCTCAGCTCTTGGCAGTGGGGAAGCAGGATAGAAAAGGAAGGGGCCAAGGACAAATACTGTCCTCAAGGGCAAACCCATAATGACCTACTTCCTCCATTCATGCCCCATATGCCTATACTTTTCACCACCTCCCTGTGGTCCATTCAAATCATTAAGCCAACTAATAGATTAACCCACTGGTAAAGTTAGAACCCTCATGAGCTTTCACCTCTGGAACATGGTGGCATTGCCTTAACCATGGGCTTTCCAGATTAAAAAAAGTAACAGATTCTATTATTGATTCTATTTTAGCATAATTTAGTTGTTATAACTGAGTTTCATGATGTAATTTGTTGCATGACTTTGTATTGTCTAAGTTCTAGAGTGTCAGAAGAGACCCAGACTCATAAAGTTCAGGACATCAGGTAGGTTATTAGGGGCAGGGTTATAGCAGGGGCATTGATCCTATGAAGTTAACACAGGATTGACATGTTCACCATAGAGCAATACATATCTCAGATGAGAAACAGCAAATCCACTTGAATTTGTTCTGGTTTGGTGGCTCCATATTGTTGGTGGAATTAGCAGACTAAGGCTCTAGGTCCTGTTTTGTTCTAGTGATTAAAACCAGGGCCTGGTTGGTACAAGCTAGGCAAGCAATCACTTACACTCTTGGCTTTAGGCAGCAGGCTGTAAAATTTTAGGCAGCTTTTCTACCTTAGCCTCTTTTTGGAGCACAATAGACAATTTTAATTTTAAGGCATCTAAGTAAGAGTAATTTATATAAAGGATTTTCCTGGAACAAAATGATGCTTGTTCACAGGCATACACTTATTGCTCTATGATGGAATGTTTTCTTACAAATGCATCCTAAGGTGATTTTGTCCATATGCAAACATCAGAGAATGTACCCACATAAGGTAAGATGGCCACATTACTAGGTGATCTAGTCTGACGGGACCAACTTATAAACTGATCTTCATTGACTGAAATGTTATGTCATATATGACTGTAACTGGGACCACAGAGGTAAAGCTTTTGTCAACAGTTCAGCATTTTTTTTTTTATGGGTTTGCATCATTCTCACACACAAAAAAAAACTGAGGTTTGAGGAGAAGACTCGCTCCTGGAAGTCTCCCATGTTAGACTTCCAGGAAGGGCCAGTTTGACCCATTCCTAGCCAGTATCTGATGTGGGAGCATCATGTGACTGAAATGAAGAGGAAGAAGCCCTTTCCAGACTGAGGGGCTATACTGGTGGCCAAGCCGGATGTCCCTGCTTCAGATGGTAAGTCTCCTTCCCTTATATAGTGGTGGGGTGGGGTGGGGGTGGGGGTGTGACTAGGACTTTTGAGTTTCCTGAGATTGGATTTGATTGTCATGGGACTGCTGGGTTCCTGTCACACCTGGGGCTGAACACTGGGACCCAGCAGCAGAACTGGAAACATCACAGGCAGTCAGGCCTCTCAGCTCTACCATGCAAGTGTGAGAAATAAAGTTATGAGGAAAAGCCACAGGTACACAGTAGGCATGAGTGCAGGAAATAAGATCCAGCTGAACAGTGGTGCGAGGGTGGGCATTGGAAATGGGGATGTGGCTGGGCAGTGCAAGACTTGTGGCCTTTTGCGGGGAAAGCTGAAGATAGATACTTTATAAGGCCCCCCCATGCCCAGCTTCTCTTCCTTTTGTGTGTTACTGGCTCCTTACACTTGTTGCCTAGATTTCTTGCGTTGGACCCTTGCTACATTCCTTTGCAACCAGTCCTGTGCCATTATCCCATTCCCACATGCTTTCCCCTAGAGCTGACATTCCTCTGACTACCTTACTGGGGCTTCTGTCTTTCTTCCTTCTTCTCTCTCTTTTCTGCAACCATTAGGCCCCTCCTTTTGCCCCTGTCCCTTGCCAGGACACTCTTCCAGGTCCCTAACAGAAAATGTTCACCTGGCAGGAGAGTAAACTTAACATCTTACCTCAGAGGGTTACTTATGAGAAAAGTACCCCTGCCAGACACCTGTCCCTTTGCACAGGCTGGGCTCTTGTTACTGCTCCCCAAACCATGACACATCCCAGTACACCTGGGCCTTGGACCAGCCACCCTTGTGTTCTGATACTACACGCAACCCCTACCAGAACAATAAACCTCTGAGATTATGAAACCTTTCAGCCTCTGACCAACTTAATCCAGACACACATTAACACTACCTTTTCAAAAGAATAGGGGGTATACGAAGACAACTAGGGAACCATCACGAGCTCCCTTTGTGGCCTCTTGCATTGAGATATTAAAATGCCATTCGAACATCCCATTCAATACTCCCCACATCCTCCTTTACTTTATCCATTGAATTCTCTCACTGAATGTGTAACTTGCCTAAGTTCCTAGCTTGGGTCAATATCCCCATGCTATAACCACTCATTGTTAACTTCCAGAGACCCATCCAAGGCCACGACACTATGAGAGTATCTGTCCAAAAATACTCATCTGGGAAACAACACCTTATGACACAGAGCCTGCTATTTGCATGGCACACCCCTTGCTTTCCCTGGGCCCTGGGTCCTGCACCCCGAACCCTGACACCTGGCAGTAGACCTGGGCCTCAAGCCTGCCTCCCACTGCTGGCACCAGTCCCCCCTTCCCTCCCAAGCCCCGTCCACTGTCCTGAGCCCCTTGCTCTGGCCCTTAGCCCCTGGCTCTGCTTTCCCTGACCTGGCTCCTGGTTTCAGCCTCTGCTGGCCCTTGTGGCTCAGTGCGCCCAATGGCTTTGACAGCAAGCCCCTTGCCTAGGACGCCTCCCTGCTCCCCATGGCTTACCTGCACTGCCCTGTCCTAGTGCCGCCCACCTGCCCAGCCTGGCCCTTCCCTGCTATCCCCTTGCATGGGCCCTCCTCTAGGTCCCTAGCCTGGGCTCCTTGCTTGGGTCCTGGCCCCATGCCACTGCCACCCTTCAGCGCCCACCACATCCCTGCGCTGTTTGGTCCTCCCTTGGCCTTTGTTTGGTCCCTGTCCCTGCCAGGCCCCTATGCCTGATCCCTTTCCCAGGATGGTCCCTTGGGCCAGGGCTGTGGGCTTGGACTTGCGCCCCTGCGGGCTCCCTAGGGGACAAGGTAGCTCTGCACCATGCCTGGGCCCTTTGCCCTCCTTCAGCTGGGGCCCTGCTCCCCAAGCCTGACCCCCCCAGCAGGCAACTTGGGCCTTGAGCCTACCTGCTTCTACCCCCTGCCCTCCCCTACTGTCCCTCCCCAGCCCTGTTCGTTCCCTTGAGCCCCGGCCAACAGCCCTGGCCCTCCCAACCTCCCCATGTCCCCACGTGGCTCTCCATTCCAGGGCCCCGCTCCTTGCTTGAGCCCCGGCCGCCCTTGTGGAAGACACTGTCCCTGTCCCATGATGTCAGCCCCTATGCTTGGATCCACTCCTGTACCTCCCCTCTGTTCCCTTCCTGCTGGGTACCCTTGCACTGCCCGGACCCTCCCCTCCCCTGCTTGCGGCTAGCCTGGGCTCCTGGATTGGGTCCTGGCTCTCCCCGCACCTCTGCTTGGGAGCCACTGTATCCCCTACACAGTACTCTCCTTTGTTCCCGGTCCCTTTCTGAGGATCTACTCCCCTGGGGCAGCAGAGTAGAATTGGCTGGCCTGTGCTCCCTGCAGGCTCCCTACAGGAAACAGAGCCCTGCCCCGTCCCCATCCAG
Organism: Urocitellus parryii; assembly: GCF_045843805.1. NCBI lineage: Eukaryota > Metazoa > Chordata > Mammalia > Rodentia > Sciuridae > Urocitellus > Urocitellus parryii. The sequence goes on from NC_135531.1 coordinate 205,818,246, forward strand.
ACCCTTTGCGCTCCAGTCCCCTGAGCCCTTGACCTCTTCCTCGTGTCACGTGGCGTGGGGGGCGTGGTATTGAGCTCCCCTTGCTTGGGGCCCCCTACCATGCACCCCTCCGTGACCCTTGCACTGCCCGCTGTCCCCTCATCCTCGTGCCTCCCCTTCCTTGCCTTCCATGCTTTCCCTTCACGCCGGGGGCGCCTACTCCTTAGGTCTGTGGGTAGGTCCCTGCGTGGCTTCGGTCCCTCGTCGTCGGTCGGGTTGGTCCCCTGCCTGGGCTCCTTTCTTGGGTCCTGGCTCTCACCCCTCTCCGCCCCCAGTGTGACCCCGCACCAAGCCGCCCTCCCATTGTCTCCCTCCTCCAGGCCCCATCCCTTGCCAGGTCCCCTTTGCCCGGTCCCTATCCCACGATTCTCTTGTGGGACAGTGCGCCTTTCGGGAATCAGACGCCTGCCCCTCACCTGGGCTCCGTGCTCTCCCTGGGCCCTTGGTCCTGCACCCCGATCCCCGACACCTGGCAGTAGACCTGGGCCTCGAGCCTGCCTCCCCCTGCTGGCACCATCCCCCCTTCCCTCCGCAGCCCTGTCCTCTGTCCTGAGACCCTTCCCTGGCCCTGAGCCCCCGGCTCTGCTTTCCCTGGCCTGGCTCCTGGCTTGAGCCTCTGCTGGCCCTTGTGGCTCAGTGCGCCCATGGGCTTTGATAGCGGGCCCCTTGCCTGGGCCACCTCCCTGCTCCCCTTGGCTTGCCTGCACTGCCCTGTCCTAGTGCCGCCTGCCTGCTCACCCCGGCCTTTCCCTGATCTCCCCTTGCATGGGCCCTCCTCTAGGTCCCTAGCCTGGGCTCCTTGCTTGGGTCCTGGCCGCATTCCCCACTGCCACCCTTCAGCAACCACAGCGTCCCTGAACTGTTTGGTCCTCCTTTGGCCCTTGTTTGGTCCCTGTCCCTGCCAGGCCCCTATGCCTGATCCCTTTCCCAGGATGGTCCCTTGGGCCAGGGCCGTGGGCTTGGCCTCCCGCCCCTGGGGGCTCCCTAGGGGACAAAGTAGCTCTGCCCCTTGCCTGGGCCTTTTGCCCTCCCTCAGCCTGGGCCCTGCTCCCCAACCCCGGTTCCGGCAGTCGACCTGGATCTTGAGCCTACCTCCCCCTGCCCCATGCCCTCCCCTCATGTCCCTCCCCAGTCCTATTCTTTCCCATGAGCCCCCTGTCCCTTAGCCCTCCAAATGGGTCTCCATTCCAGGGCCCAGCTCCTTCCTTAAGCCCAATACACCCATGTGGGTAACCCTTTCCCTGTTCCATGATCTCCGGCCCCTCTTTTTGAGCCCCCTTCTTTGCCTCTCTTTTGTTTCCCTGGTGCTGTGTATCCGTACACTGCCTGGATCCTCATTTTCCTTTGTTGGATGCATGGGAGGCTGAACTACCTTTTCTGTAGGGTAAGCTGAATGTTAGCTGTAGGACAACCCAGGCACTCAAACCCGCCTTGGTCTTATCCTTCATCACCTGTTTGCATCTTGTGTGAACACTCAGTTTTACAAGGCTGAATACTGGACTCCCAAATGTCTGGTGCAAGGAAACCCACATCTGATCTATGTCCCATCTGCTTGAAGGTAGAAGATGACACCCTTTGCAACTAGTCTATTATTCAATCACTTTATGCCAACAAGGCAGATTGCAGACCCAGAGACCCCCATTAGACTTTGGCTGTATCAACTCCCTCTTTTGTTCCCTCTCTCTCTCTCTCTCTCTCTCTTTTTTTTATCTTTTTTGTTCTCTCTCTCTCTCTCTCTCTCTCTCTCTCTCTCTCTCTCTCTAATGTGTGTGTGTGTGTGTGTGTGTATAATCTCTCCCTTTTGCTGTCTCTCACCCTCCCACACACTCTCTCTCTGTTCTCTCTTTCCCTGATCACTTTCCCACTTTCTCTCCTTTTTTTTCCTCTTTTGCCCTGCTGTAATAAATCTCTTGGTTGCTCCAAGTGTTGTGGTTACTTTCCTTTCTTCTGTTCTCGAAACCGAGGAAGAATGTGAAAACCCGCTTTTGCTTCCCTCTTCTTTTGGAAGTGCCATACACTGGACAGCCTGAACCCATTTTCTTGACCTTCAGAACTACATCCACCACCTGCCTTCTATTGGTGAGTTTCCCCTTTCTGGAGTCCTAAACCCAATGGTGGTGTCAGGAAGATTTGAGCATTGATTGACTGGCAAACCTCTTCACCTCCCTGCAGGGAGGAAAGCACCCCACCACAGCCTTCAAGGCCAGGTGGTCTTCAGGGACTCCCTCCTCCAACAGATTCTACTCTTAGGTCCAAAATTATTTTCTTCCCCCATTTCCAGGATAGGATTTATACATCATCTTCAAGGGTCTGTGTAACCCCCAGGAACACATAACAGAAAATTGAAAATCACACCCCACCCAGACCTTCATGGTCGCAGTGACCCTCATAAAGTCCTCTCACCTTTAAGACTCCGCTACTAGAGATTTGCTTACCCTCCCCTTCCCCTCCAGGAGGGGTCCCAGAAAGCCTTGGCCAAAGTCTTCCAGTGCTCCGGCTTCATCCAGGATGGGAGCCTCCACTGTCAGGATTCAGTGAGAACCAATCTCTGCACTCAAACCTGCCACTAGGCACTCCTGATTTTTGGCTCTAGTGGGGATGTCCCTTTTGCCAATAAGTCAGTTCCTTTCCCCTCTCTTATACTACATTTGCATCTCCTTCCTTCTCCCCTATGTCAAGTCTGCGTCTCCTTCCTTTCCCATGTGCTACCGTCTGGGTCTCCTTCCTTCTCCCCTGTGCTATTGTGAGACACACACGTATCACAGGGTAGAAGGAAGGAGACGCACACGTAGCACAGGGGAGAAGGAAGGAGATGCAGATGGTAGCACACGGGAGATGGAAGGAGTCACAGAAGGTAGCACAGGGGAGAAGGAAGGAGATGCACATGGTAGCGCAGAGGAGGAGGAAGTGCTACCATGTGCATCTCCTTCCTTCTCCCCTGTGCTATCATGTGTGTCTCCTTCTTTCTCCCCTGTGCTATGTTTGAGTCTCCTTCCTTCTCCCCTGTGCCACATTTGAGTCTCTTTCCTTCTCCCCTGTGCCATGTTGGGGTTCTCCTTCCTTCTCCCCTGTGCTACCATTGGGGTCTCCTCCTTCCTTCCTCCTCTGTGTTACATTTGTGTCTCCTTCCTTCTCTCCTTTGCTACCTTTTTGTCTCCTCCCCACCCCATACTAAGTTTGTGACATGGGTAATGTGTCCTTTCTGCAAACTTCTACAAATTCTTCTAGTTTGCAAACTGATCCCCCAACCTTCTCCTCCTCCAGACTCATCCAATGCTTTTGACCCTGCTGATGAATCCCCACCCTACCGCCCGGCTCAAATAGGTCCTCACCCTCAACCTTCTACCCCAGCCCCTCCACCATCTCCCTGCCTCCACAACCTGCTTTCTCCCTCCCATTACTAGATCACCGCCCTTCCTCAGACCTTTTCCCTCTTGCTGAGGTAGCAGGTACTGAAGGTATCCCTCCACCCACTCACTCCTCTCTTCTCCTCTCAGTGCCCACACCCGGTTCCACCAGGCCCTCTTACCAGCCAACCCAAAGCTCAAACAAGGTGAGGAGAGCCCTGAGACCCCTATCCAAGATCTGATGGAAATGGCCTTTAAAGTTGCTTTGTCATCACCGAAAACAAGATTACTAAAAATTTAAGTCCCTTACAGCCTTTTTGGGATATTCGCCCCCGTCTTCCCCTCTGCTCTATGTGTTCTACTGCTCTAGGGAGAATCCCAAACCCCTTTCTCCCATTATTCTATAACATCTCCTTCCTCATTCTCAGATCCACCCTACCTGCTGTCATCCCCACCTTCCCATCTTTCCCCTCCCTACCCAGGCCCACAGAAAAGTCTTAACTGACCTTCTCCAGAAGTCTTCACCATGGCTGATTTTAGGACTGTCAGCAAAAGAGTCTCTACAAAAAGTTTAATGTAGATAAACTTCCTCTTTTCATGTTGCCCTGTTTTACTTGGCCAGTGGGTGGAAAAAAATCAGCACTGCAAATGCTAGATGCCTCTGACCTTGAGCTGGGGCTTCACAGAGATGGCTACATTTCTAAAATAAGGGAAGTTACCAACTAGGCTCCATGGTAACAGCTGGCAGGGAGAGTAAAGAAAGGGAAAAAGAAGCTCTCCCCTTCTTGGGTGTCCTTGAAGGATTAACTTGCCTAGAACAGAGAGAAAAATCTGGCTTTTATGTGAACTTCTGCAGACTCTGAACTTCTGAGCCCCTCCCTTCACATGCTGGATATAAAATTCCGAAACCCCCTGAACTCAGAGTTCAGGTGTTAATTGATTACAGTAGAAGCTGTGCCCTCTGAATCTGGCTACAGCCAAATAAAACTGTTTCCTGCTATCTTCAGTGTCTTGCCTTGTCCATCCCTACAACAGTATAATTCTGTATACTTAAACATTATATATGTTTCCATGAAATGTTAAACAGATGTGATTAGCTGTATACTGTAAATAACAAAATTTTTCTTATCAAAATGTAATAATTTTTCTAAATTCAGAAATTTACAAGAAATGTTTCAAAATGTGAATAAAGAAGTGGTTAACAGATGGGAAAGAGAAATTAGAAGGTTCTAGGTATGGATTTAATAGAAGAGAAAAAAGGTGTTTCTGGATAAAAAAGTCTATATGATTAAGCAAATAAGAGGGTTTAAGTACGTGATAAAGAAGGTCTGTATACGATGGCTATGTAAGTTTAAGTGACAAAGAAGGTCTGTGTAAGTTGGTTATATATGTGAGTTTTTTGAGCAAGTAATCTTGAAAGAATTTAGGATTATACAACTATGGGTAAACAACAACTGTTATTTTGAAATATTATAATATGTTATTTCTTTAAGGGCTAAACTTGATTAATATAAAAACATCAATGTAATAGTGGTACTATTACTCTTCTTTATGTACTAAATGTGTTCATATTTTCCAGGTATATAAGTCTGTAAGGTAAAAGCTTTAAGAGAATCATATCAAGCTGATGTTCTCCAAAAGGCTGCACGGTAACTTTAGATTCACAAAAATAACATATTGGAGATTTATTTATATCATTTAATGTTCTATAACTGGACCTGTTATCAATAAGATAAATATAAAGTTGTATACACTGGGGTTCAATTTAAACGTAATATCATATTGTGTTAGCTAGTATTCATGTGACCTCAAGCAACAATATATGTAAGCTTTATAAAATGATATTTCAGAAGCAAAGATCAGCTTCAATACTATAACACTTTACCTAAGATTTATAAAGAGCCCCGCCTTACCTGAGATAAGGCTTTACCTCCTATCTTACTACATGTCAGAATGACTCCAAAGTAGGCCAGACTTTAGTTGAAGCCCAGTACTCTTATTTTAACACTGGTGAGACTGACTTGCTAGATGTTTAAGATCAAGACTTAAAATTAAAGTTAAATTAAAATGGCCAAGAAAACCAATATTTGGCTCTTATCCTCTGAGTCAGACTGAATCCAGGAAACAGGGAAATTCTCTAAAAATCTTTGCAACTCTGGGCCACATAACCTCCCTATCAGGGAGATTAATGAGACCACTGGAGAATGAAACACCAATCAGTGCACTTGCTGTGAATAGGAGGGTTATTGGAAAAAGAAGACATCCCTGATGTTTCCAAGGGAAGCCACATGGTCAAGCAAGACCTGGACCCATCCTAGCACAAATGGCACTAGCAGAACTAAGAAGCTGCTCTCAAGTTCCCCCACGAGTGACCTCTATGAGAACTCAGCTGACTCTTTTTTTTTTTAAGAGAGAGAGAGAGAGAGAGAGAGAGGACTTTTTAATATTTATTTTTTAGTTTTTTTGGCAGACACAACATCTTTGTTTGTATGTGGTGCTGAGGGTCAAACCCGGGCTGCACGCATGCCAGGCGAGCACGCTACCACTTGAGCCACATCCCCAGCCCAGCTGACTCTTAACAATAGATAGAAACAAAGTCAATTTTGACCACCTTGGTCTTGAACACCTACCAAAAACAGTTAAACCAAAATGCAGTCATTCCTGGGGGCATTGAAGGACAAGATCAAACAACTATAAGCTAGAAAAGAGGAAACAGCAACTAGGCCAACAATCTCCATGGGAAATGTTCAGTCAAGTATAGCCTTGGCTCCTCCCCCTCATAGGTCCCCTATTAATTCTCTTTATGTTTCTCCTAATAGGACCATCCATGTCTATTAAATTGCCTACAAAAGTTCCTACAACAGATACACTAATTCACCAATCAGTTGGTCAATCAACTACTTCTTCAAGACTACCAGCCCCTGATACCCAAGATGGAGACCTATGACTCATGACCAACTCCTCCAGCTCCACAGACTCTCTGCCCCATCTAAACCCTCCTGGACTCCTTTTCCAGTTTTTAATAACGCGTCTTTTACTTCCTAGGATAAGAACTACTCTCCAGAAGGTCCACTCTTCTTGTTCTGTCTGCTCAACACTATCCCCACAAGGAAGCAACAAACCTAAACTCCCCTCGCATCAGATGAGAAGCTACCAGCCAGGTGAAGAGTGGAAAATCAACCTCACTCCATGCCTAGGCACAAAAAGCTTCACTACCTACTTACTTTGGTTGATACTTTTTCAGGTTGGATAGATGCCTTTCTATATCCAGGGAAATTGCTGACACCATCGCCTCTATCTTCATCGAGGAGATCATTCCCAGGTTCAGACTTCCTGCGTCCATCCAGTCAGACAACGGTTCAGCCTTCACTTCTCAAGTTGTTCAACTAATCTCCAAAGGCCTCAACGTCTCTTGGAGACTCAACATCCCTTACTAACCCCAATCCTAGGGTAAGGTTGAGAGGGCTAACAGCATTCTTAAGGATCATTTCATTAAACTTGCTACTGAACTCAGGCTCTCCTGGCCCAATCTCCTGCCATTGTCCCTCACCCCAATTCAGGCAGCCCTTAGAGCTCCCTCAGGTCTTAGCCCCTTGGAGCAACTCTATGGTGCCCTTTCTTAACCAACCAAAGCTTTCCAGTTACTCCTCCTCCCCTTGTGTCCTTCCTGCCCAATCTCACACTTCTACACAAACTCCTAAGGGAACATGCAGACCAGTACCTTCCTGCGCCATTCATTGTCTCAGTCCTAGTGCAATCACAAACCAAATTGGACCCTCTTCAACTGGGTGACTCAGTATTACTTCAGGAACTGCATCCTCAATCGTTGGAACCTCGCTGGACAGGACATCATACAGCCATACTTACTACCCCAATGGGTGGCCAAGCTGTTGGGCTACTCCCCCTGGTACCATGTCTCTTGCCTTAAAAAGCACCTGTTCCAAATGTCCAGTCCTGAACTTCCACCACTCCCACCAAATTCAAGATTTCTCGCCAACCCTCTTCTTCTTTTACTAATCATTAATCTCTCTCAAATTTCTATCTCAAACTACAGATGGCACTTCTACATCCAAGCAACATGGCACCAGGATGACACCACCCACTCTCAGTTTATGGGTCAAGGCTATTGCCCTTCTACTAGTTACAATTGGGCAGTCACCCTTAACATTATTTTGGATTCAACCAAGCCACCTCCGATATTTCCTAGAGTCCCTACGACAGGACCAATGGCTGATACCAAGGATCTCCAATGCTCCAGAATGATTTGCTGTTGATGATATGGCTTCAAGGAAACTTTATGGACTTTGTCCATTCTAAGAAAACTGTCTTTAGCCACTGGATATTATCTCTAACCGCCCTGGTATTTCCAAGCCTGTCCCAAACATTCCCCTGATCTCCCAGGTTGGCCCCACCAGCCCCCTCTCAGCGGGAAGTAGCAGACGAATGTTCACAGCCCCCACATCACTTAGAAAAACAAAAAGAGAGGAATATTAGGTGCAGGGCAGACTGAATGAATGTTAGCTGCAGGATAACCCAGGCACTAAAATCCCCCATCTGTCTGGTCCTTTATCACCTGTTTGAGTCAAGTCTGAACACTCAACCCCACTCAAGGCTGAAACTTGACCCCTACCAGTCTAGTGGACTGGAAACCCACATCTGACCCCTGCCCCATCTGCCTGAAGGCAGAAGATGACACCCTTAGCAATTATTGTTTGATTCAATCACTGTATGCCAACAAGGCAGCTTGCAACCCAAAGACTCCATTAGATTTTGGCTATAAAAACTCCATCCTGCTGGGCCCCTCTCTCTTACTCTTCCTCTCTTTTTTCTCTTGAGCATGATCTCTCTCTCTCTCTCTCTCTCTCTCTCTCTCTCTCTCTCTCTCTCTTTCACACTCTCTCACCCTCACAAACTCACTCTCTCTACCATCTTTGTCTACTCTCTTTATCTCTTTCTCTAATATCTACTTTTTTGAACTGCTGCCATAAACAAATCTTGGTCACTCCAAATGTTGTGCTCAAGTTCCTTTCACACCCGCTTCCCCTAGCCTGGGCTCCTGGATTGGGTCCTGGCTCTCCCCGCACCCCAGCTTGGGAGCCACTGTATCCCCACACAGTGCCCTTGTTTGGCCCCCCGCCCTTTCTGAGGATCTAGTGCCCTGGGGCAGCGGAGGGAATTGGCTGGCCTGTGTGCCCTGCAGACTCCCTATGGGAAACAGAGCCCTGGCCCAGGCCTGGCCCCCCCTTCGCTGCCCGAACCCTGACACCTGGCATTGGACGTGGGCCTTGCGCCAATCTTCCCCTGGTGTGGTTCCCTCCCTACCCTCCCCTGCCCTCTGGGCCTACATGCTGCCCCCTACCCCAACCCAGCCGTCCCTAACCCATCCCTTCACGCTCCAGTTCCCTGAGCCCCTGACCTCGTTCCTCATGTTGCGTGTTGTGGTGTGGCATCATGTCTGAGCTGGGGACTCCTTGCTTGGGCCCCCTACCATGCTCCCCTCAGTGCCCTCCTGTCGCCCTCCTCCAGGCCCTTCCCTTGCCAGGCCCCCTTTGCCTGGTACCTGTTTCATGATTCTCATCTGGGCCAGAGCGTGCTTAGCTTTTTTACTTCTTTGTATATCCTAGAGATCAGTGCACTATCTGATATGTGACAGGTAAAAATTTGCTCCCAGCATGTCGGCTCTCTGTTTACCTCACAGATTGTTTGTTTTGCTGAGAAGAAACTTTTTTGTTTAATTCCATACCATTTATTGATTCTTGGTTTTAATTATTTTGCTATAGGAGTCTTATTAAGGAAGTTGGGGCCTAATCCCACATGATGATGATTGGGGCCTACTTTTTTTTTTTCTATGAGACACAGAATCTCTGGTTTAATTCCTAGGTTCTTGATTCATTTGAAGTTGAGTTTTGTGCATGGTGAGAGATAGGGGTTTAATTTCATTTTATTGCATATGGATTTCCAGTTTTCCCAGCACCATTTGTTCAAGATGCTCTCTTTTCCAGTGCATGTTTTAGGTGCCTTTGTCTAATATAAGAGAATTGTAATTTTGCAGGTTAGTCTCTTCAGGACATCTGCTTTCTCCGCACTGTCACCAGAGAGGCTGGTGGGAAGCATGTCTGGAGAAAGGCCTGAGGGTTTTCATTCTGGTATTAGCTTATGTGTATTGAACAATGCAACTGTAAGTCAGTAACAAATTCTGGCCTCTGCTTCTCCATACATATCAATGAGAATATTGGAATCAGCTTTCTAAAATACTATATGAGCAAATTCACCTGGTGCTTTTGTTGTGTGGCAATGCACACAATAGGACTTTTGTGGTATATGTTCTTCCTCTTAAAAATTGAGAAGGGATGATTGAGGTGAGACTTCAATACTCTACTTTCGATTCTAAGTGTGTTCAGACTGTCCTTATATCAAATGATATCCACCGATTGGGAACAAGAATGCTTAGTTACCCACGATTTTCACTGAGACCCTGAGGACTAATAAAGATGACCAAAGAACCCAGCTCTTTCTGCTCACTGGTGTTCACTCTCTCATTCCCCAACACTTAGGTCAGGGCTGATAATTAAGGTCATTCCTCTTCTTTGCAGCTGTTCCCTTCCTGATACAAATACTAATTAGCAACAAAATAAGCTGAAGGCAAAGGGAGAAAGAATAAGGATTTTAAAATAACAAAGGGTAACTTACTTTTCCTCAATTTCCTTTCCTAGATTTAAAGGAAATGAACATTTAAAAAGAAGAGAAAGAATCAAATACTTTTTGCTTAATCTAGGCAAAACACATGACCATGGATGAAATGTGGATAGATCACCACCTCAGAATCTCAATTGTTGTCTCCTGTCCATTGTTTATGCTCATATGAGGAAGGGCCTGACTCCCAGGGAGCTGTTATGGTTTGCATATGTGGCATCTCCTAGAAGCTTATGTGTGAGATAATATAAGAATGTTCAGAGGTGAAATGATTGGATTATAAAGCTGTAACATAATCAATAAACTATAGACAGGTTGGTCATGGCTGGAGAAAGTAGGTCACTGGACGCATGCCTTTGGAGTTTATGTATTGTCCCTGACAAGTGGAGCACCTTTTCTATGCCTCTCGATTGTGATGAACTGAGAAGTTTTCCTTTGCCATGCCCTTCTGTCATGTTATTATTCCTCACCGTGGGCCCAGAGCTATGGAATCAGATGTCCATAGACTAAATTTCTCAAACCATGAGCCAAAATATACTTTTCCTCCTCTAAGTAGTTCTGGAGGGGTCTTATGGTCACAGTGACACAAAATTGACTCACCCAATACATGACCAGAATGCTCTCTCAGGCCACCCAAGTCTCTCCTAAAGGTGACAGGACATTCAGCATCTATTTTTTTCTCACATTTCTATTAGAAAGTGAAGTCAAATCTATCTTTAATTCCTTTCTTAACCATTGTCCCAAATAATATGTACAGAGGTGTCTAATATAGCTATATATATATATAGTTATGAAAAAATGAAACAACACCCTTTTTTGATTTGGTAATCTAGACAATATGTCATAGAATTGAGAAATACTACAGGGATGGGTGGAGGACTTCTTACTCATCTTAGGAGAGACTTTGAAAAAATCATAAATATGAAGCAATTAGTAGTGTCACTTAAGTGCCAGTAACCATCCTTCCAACAGGCTACATTCTAGGCATAGTAGCTGTCAGGGTTTGCTAAGACCATTTACTTGAAATAAGATGGTGCCTTGGGAGGACAGTATGCTCCAAAAATGGATAGGGAGTAATAAACCGTTGTAACTTATTTATAGAAGGATCCCCAGAAGATGTCTGCACCCTACTCTCTGGGGCCTGTGGATTTATATTACATGGCAAAGGACATAGGTCTTATGATAGGGAATTATCTGGATTACTCTAGTAATCTGATCTAAACCACTAGAGCCATCAAAATCAGAAAACTTTCTCTGCAATCAGATTGGTAGAAGAGAATCAAAGAGACTTGAAGCACAGAGGGACTTGAACCATTGTTGTTAGAGTGGTCATGTGGAAAATATGAAAAAGTAGGCAGAAAACCCATAGAAACCACCTCTAGGAACAATTGCAGGATGATAGGCTGAAAAGAAACGTGGACCTCTGTACTATAGCTGCAGGGAACTGAATTCTACCAACAACCTCAATGAGCTTTGATGGAATTCATTCCCAGAGCCTTATGCGATGCCAAACAAGACTCAATTGAGCCATGCTTTACTGACTTAAGACCTACAGAACTGTTGGGTAATAAATAGGTATTGTTGTAAACTGCTAACTTTGTGATAATTTGTGAAGGTGGCAGTAGAGAACAAATGCACCTGTCATTGGCTGATGTGCATATTAGCCCTTAGTCAACTACAGAGAGTACATGGAATGGGATACAACAAAGATGATGACTGGTTTTCATATTTCATGAAAATATCATAATAAATGCCATTCTGGTATAAGGGTACTTCCCCCTGGATTAATTAAACAATAAAGAAATGCTCATGTCCCTGAAAAATTAGTGTGCTATTTTCATTCTTGTGCTATGATTCCCTCTGATTTTCATGTTATCACATACTTTAAAGATCAATTTTTTCAACCAACTAGCTGACATTATGGCCATACTTCAAAGGCAATTGTTGGTCAGAGTATTTTTTCACTTAGTACAAGCTCAAAGTCATCTTCAAAAATACACATGTTGGAAGTTAGAAAGTGTTGGGGTTCTTTTTCCATTAAGAAAATAGGACAAAACTGGTACCCACTGTACTCTGCTTAGTTCACTGTGAAGTAAAGGGTGATAAGGGTATAAATACTCTTAATAAGAGGGTATAAATAATTCTGTAGATGAAGAAATTGACCTTGTTTTTGGTCCATAACTAGTAAGCAGCACACTTGGGATAGAAGTACATGGAAATCTTTAGTACTTTTCTGGGTGACAATTAATTTTGCCTTTTGCTTATGACGGGTTTCTGAATTTGTTATCAGGATTTTAAGCTGCATACACAAACATACACACATACAAACACATATTAAACAATAGTGAAACAGTCTTTTCTTTGGCTTGCACGTACTTTTTCCCATTATTAAATTTATATCCATTTTTCCCTAAGTAGGGAAAAAAATAAGTGTAAAAACACAATATTTTCTTGCTTTACAGAGATTTATCTTCCCTCCCCTAATGCATTTTCTCTGGACTGGCACAAACCCTTAGAGCCAAGGCCTGAGTGAGACAAAGCTCTACAAGGGCACAAAGAGTACATTCTGGGGAAGATGAAGGGCACAAAGAGTACATTCTGGGGCATCCTGCTCACACACGGATGCCTAGGAAATTATTTCACCCTGCCGAGTTGTACAGTTACTCAAAGGCCTCTGCAAGCCTGATTCCAGGACCATGTTAGGCAGCAATGTGAAATCCTAAATGCTCCCTAATTCACCGCTCTTCTGAGAATCCTTCTCCTGATGATGTAAAACTACAGGGCCCTCTGCATTTTCCTTTTCTGCACGAATCTGAGTTCACAATTAGCACATTTTTAATAGCATGTGCTTCCCATGAGATACTCTGTATCTCACATTGAGCATATTATTATCTCAATCAATCCTGCTGTTCCATATGCTCAGGTCACATTAGCTAATTGCATCATGTGAGTGAGTGCCATCACTTCAACTGGATGATAAACTTCTGTGGGCAGCGATACAATTTTATTAATCTTTTTCACTCCATATCACATTTTTACATACTCACATGGTGTTTGGTACATAATTGTATAGAATAAGCATCTGATAGATTTACATACATTTATCCCCAAAGAGTTGATTGATCTTGCCTTTGTACCAGAATATTTGTATTAAGTGTTGTCTGTTTCAATAAAAATGCTAAGGAGTTTTAAGCGACATTATAGAGGAAAAGCAACTAGTATATTGAGGATAACAGCAGGCTTGCAATGTAGTATTTAGACTTGGGGAAGAGAAAAGACACAGAGGTATAATGAAAGTAAAAGAAATTTTCAAATCAGATAAAATTTGAAAATTTGTATTATAGTAATAGACCAACAATATCACTAGGGCATATTAAAATTTGTTATGCATGGAATAAAATATAAAATAAAAAACCACAAGTGATGACTTTGATGAAGTGATAAGAGTCTGGGAAAATCCATCATTCATTTTGATTGTATTTCAAATTTATTAGTAGAACAAACATAAAAAACTCAATTCTTTATGAAAACTTCTCTCTCTCTCTCTCTCTCTCTCTCTCTCTCTCTCTCTCTCTCTCTCTCTCTCTCTCCTGAGTTCACCATGAGCTGAACAGCTTCTCTCTTCTGAGCCTTTTCCACAGGATGTGTTCCTTCACCTTGAACTAAGAGTAACAAAGTTGGCCATCTGAGACCTCTGAAACCATGAGCCCTAAATAAACTTTTCTTTCTTAAATCTGTCTTTGTTGTAAAATTGAATTACAGTGACACAAAAGTTGACTAAAACAGAAATTGGTACTGAGAAATGGGGTCATTGTGGTAACTAACTTGACCATGTGATTTAGAAACCTTTGGAGTTGGTTGGTGGGAGGAATTTTTAAAAGTTTAGAGCAAGCTGGAAAAGCTTTGGAATACTGTAAGTGTAGTGTAGTGGGTGGTTCTGGTGGGAGCTCAAAAGACAAGAATGCTGATTAGAGATGTGGACAATGCTTATGAGTTTTCAGAAGGAAATGAGGACTCTATTTGGAACTGGAGTATATTCTGGATAAGAACTCAGCCACATTTCCCCATGTCCTGAATCTTTGTGTGATGTTGAATTTAAAAGTGATGGAAGATATTTTAGGGCAGCAAGAATTCATTCATTAGTGTGGATATTACTGGCAGAATTAAGCTACATTTGCTATGAGAATCAAGAGTAGGAAACATGGCTGAAGGACTTTAAAAACTTGTAGTTTGGTCAGATAAGTGCATGCAAAACTGGAGCCAAAGAAAGTGTTCTTGTTGAAGAGGTCACAGCCCCTAAAGACATGCTAAGTACTTTGCATAGAGGTAATAGGAGGAATGGCCTGAGGACACCTCGGAAAGTTGAAAGACCACAAAGCAGGGCTTGTTACTTTCTTTAAGATTTTTTTCTTCTCCCTCTCTATTCTCCTTCCCTTAAATCCAAAACATATGTGAAACCAAGTACCAGGGACAAGGATGTCTGAATAATACATTACAATTGTGTTGTGTATTCTTTTTTCTCCTATTTTTACATTTTTTATTTTTCTTAATATTTCTGTTTGTGTTTTATATACTCTACTGTCTTCTTACTTACTTGTCTACCCAAAATTACTTCTTCTCTCTTCTCCTGCTACTAACCTTCTTCTTTAGATTTCTGTTTCACACTTCCTAAGATATAATAACTCTATATCCTCACAATATACCCCTCAACATCTCATCCTTCATCTTACCCTAGTTCTTTTCCACCATCAGAAACTGTAAACCCTTTTGCAAACCTACTGTTTATATTTTAAATAATAATTGAACTCACAATTTCTGTGTATTGTTATTACACTAAAGGAAAAACTAATCAAAGGAGAAACTAAGGCAAATTAAATACCAAAAATAAACAAAAATGGCTGGGAATACAAATCATGTCTCAATAATAATTTTGAATGTTAATGGCATAAACTCACCAATCAAAAGACACAGACAGGCAAATTGGATTTTTAAAAAAATCTAACAACATGCTGCCACCAACACCAAGAGACTCATCTCATAGGAAAAGACATGCACAGACTGAAGGTGAAAGGTTGGGAAAAATCATATCACTCACATGAACTGCAGAAGCAAGCAGGGGTGTTCATCCTCATATCAGATAAAGTAGACTTTAATGTAAAGTTAATCAAAAGGGATAAAGAAGGACATTTCATGCTGCTCAAGGGAACCATACACCAAGACATAACAATTATAAATATATATGCTCCCCAAATGGAGCATCTATATTCATCAAAAAATGCTTCTCAAGTTCAAGAATCAAATAGACCATAACACAATAATTCTGGGTGACTTTAACACACCTCTTTTACCACTGGATAGATCTTCCAAACAAAAGATGAGAAAACAAACTATATAATTCAATAATACAATTAATCACTTAGAATTAACTGACATATATAGAATATTTCATCCTTCAATGAGCAAACACACTTTCTTCCCAGCAAGCACATGGATCCTTCTCTAAAATAAAACATATATTATGCCACAAAGCAACTCTTAACAAATACAAAAAAGTAGAGATACTACCCTGCAATCTATCAGACCACAATGGAATGAAATTAGAAATCAATGATAAAATAAAAAATAAAAACTACTCCAACACTGGGAGACTAAATAATATTCTACTGAGTGAACAATGGGTTGCAAAAGACATCAAGGAGATTAACAAATTCATTTAACAGAGGTAAATGAGAACACTGATACAACATATCAAAATCTCTGGGACACTATGAATGCAGTTCTAAGAAGAAAGTTCATTGCATGGAATTCATTCCTTCAAAGAAAAAACAAAATTACACCTCAAAGCCTTAGAAAAGGAACAAATCAACCCCCAAAGCAGTAGAAAACAGGAAATAATTAAAATAAGAGCTGAAATCAATGATATTGAAACAAAAGAAACAATTGACAACACAAAAATTTGGTTCTTTGAAAAAATAAATAAAATTAATAAATCCTTAGCTATGTAATGAAGAGAAGGGGAGAGAAAACTCAAATTACTAACATCTGTGATTAAAAAAAGGAAATATCATGGCAGACACTACGGAAATACAGAAGATAAATATAGATTATTTTTTAAATTTGTATTCCAGTAAAATAGAAAATATCAAAGGCATCGACAAATTTCTACAGTCATATGATTTGCCCAATTGAATCAGGATGTTATACACAATTTAAACAGATCGGTTTCAGGAAATGAAATAGAAGATGCCATCAGAAAACTACCAACCAAGAAAAGCCCAAAACTGGATGGATACACAGTTGAGTTCAACAAGACCTTTGAAGAAGAACTAATACCAATAATCTTCAATTTATTTTGGGAAATAGAAAAAGAGGGAATACTTCCAAACTCATTCTATGAGGCCAGTATTGTCCTGATTCCAAAACCGGGCAAAGACACATCAAAGAAAGAAAACCTCAGATCAATATCTCTAATAAACATAGATGTAGTTTTCTCAATAAAATTCTCGCAAATCAAATACAGAAACATATCAAAAAGATAGTACACCCCGATCAAGTGGGGTTCATCCCAGGGATGAATGGTTGGTCGTCCTATGGAAATCAATAAATGTAATTCATCACATCAATATATTTAAAGATAAGAAACATATGATCATCTCAATAGATGCAGGAAAAGTATTCAATGAAATAAAGCACCCTTTAATGTTTAAAAACAATAGAAAAACTAGGTATAACAGGAACATATCTCAGCATTGTAAAAGCCTATCTTTGCTAAGCCCCAGGCCAATATCATTCTAAATGGAGAAAAATGGAAAGCATTCCCTCTAATAACTGGAATAAGACATGGATGCCCTCTTTCACCACTTCTCTTTAACATAGTCCTTGAAACACTAGCCAGAGCAATTAGACAGATAAGAGAAATTAAAGGGATATAGAGAGGAAAATAAGAATTCAAATTAGCACTATTTGCTGGTGATATGATTCTATATCTAGAAGACTCAAAAAATTCCACCAGAAAACTTCTAAAACTAATAAATAAATTCAGCAAAGTAGTAGTATATAAAATCAATACCCACAATCAAAGGCATTTAAAATCCTCTGAAAAGGAAATGAGGAAATCTACCCCAATTACAATAGCCTCAAAAAATACTTGGAATCAATCAAATGAAAGAGGTGAAAGACCTCTACAATAAAACTATAGAACACTAAAGAATTAAAAGATGAAAAGATCTACCTTGTTCTTGGATAGGCAGAATTAATGTTGTCAAAATGACCATATTACCAAAAGCACTCTACATTAATGCAATTCCAATTAAAAGCCAATGACATTCCTTATAGAAATAGAAAAAGCAGTCATGAAATTCATCTAGAAAAATAAGAGACCCAGAGGAGCTAAAGCAATCCTAAGCAAGAAGAGTGAAGCAGGTGGCATCACTATATGGGACCTTAACTTATACTACAGAGCAATAGTAACAAAAACAGCATGGTATTGGCATCAAAATGGACCAATCATACCGAATAGAGGACACAGAGACAAACCCACATAATGAAAGTTGTATTATATTAGACAAAGGCACCTAATACATACATTTGAGAAAGCCTCTTCAACAAATGGTGCTGGGAAAACTGGAAATCCATATGCAACAAAATGAAATTAAACCCCTATCTCTCACCATGCACAAAACTCAACTCAAAATGGATCAGGGACCTAGGAATTAAATCAGAGATACGAAAAAGTAAGCCCAAATCTCCATCATGTCGAATTAGGCCCTAACTTCCTTAATAAGACTTCTCTATCACAAGAATTAAAACCAAGAATCAATAAATGGGATAGATTCAAACTAAAAAGCTTCATCTCAACAAAAGAAACAATATGTGAGGTCAATAGAGAGCCTACATTTTGTGAGCAAATTTTTACCCCACACATATCAGATAGAGCACTAATTTATAGAGCACTAATCTCTAGGATATACAAAGAACTCAAAAATCTTAACACCAAAAAAATAAATAACCCAATCAATAAATGGGACAAGGACCTGAACAGATGCTTCCCAGAAAAATACAATCAATCAACAAATATATGCAACAATGTTCAACACCTCTAGCAATTAGAGAAATGCAAATCAAAACCACTCTAAGATTTCATCTCACTCCTGTCAGAATGGCAGCTATAATGCATACAAACAACAATAAGTGACAGCAAGGATGTGGGGAAAAAGGTATATTCATACATTGCTAGTGGGACTACAAATTGGTGCAGCCAATATGGAAAGCAGTATGGAGATTCCTGGAAAACTGGGAATAGAACCACCATTTGATCCAGCTACCCCACTCCTTTGTCTATACCTAAAGGACTTAAAAAGAGCTCACTACAGGGACATAGCCACATCCATGTTTATAGCAGCACAATAGCTAAACTGTGGAACCAACCTAGATGCCCTTCAGTAGATGAATGGATAAAGAAAATGTGGTATATATACACAATGGAATATTATTCAGCATTAAAAAATAATAAAATCATGGCATTTGCAGGTGCATGGATGGAGTTGGAGAATATCATGGTAAGTGAAGTTAGCCAATCCCAAAAAACCAAATGCGGAATGTTTTCTCTGATTTATAGATGGTGATTCATAATGGAGTTGGGGGGTGGAGCACAGGAGGAATAGATGAACTCTAGATAGAGCAAAGGGGTAGGAAAGGCAGTGGAATGAGATGGACATCATTACTCTAAGTACATGTATGAAGACATGAATGGTGTGACTCTACTTGGTATACAACCAGAGATATGAAAAATCGTGCTCTATATATGTAATATGAATTGCAATGCATTCTGCTGTCATATATAACAAATAAGAGTAAATTTAAAAAGAATTACCTCATGGAAGAACATGCTAGCCCATGTAATAACCATTTAAAATATATTTAAAAGTTTAAAAAGACATAGACAAGGCCATTTCCCCCTTGGTTCAATCCAAATAATTTGAGATTTATTGTCATGATTCACAAAGATTTTGAGTCTTAAAAACATGAAAGCCCCAGCTGTTTTTCTTGGCTCAGGCTTCTTTTTATGACTGTTTTGTAAGACAAGCCACCTAACAGAACTAACACTGATTTAAGTTCACCTCTTCCAAACATGCTGAAAAGTGATTGGATCAAAAAGAAAAAGGCAATAATAAGCAGAGGTTTCATTATAAAATGCAAAAGGATCCACATAGTTTATTAAAATTTCAGAGCCAGAGAGAACTTGCATGGCAGTGAACCTCAGACATTGTCTCAACTTTACCCCCCAAAATGTAACTGGGTGAAAGTTAGCTCAGAGATGATCCAGACCTCCCTAACCCTCCAAATATTTGCACTTAAAGAAAAGGTAAAGTTTATATGTATAAGCTATTTCTCCAAGTCCACCTGGCTGTCTAAGGCTGATAGTCTAAAAAACCAAACGGAACCATTCCAGGGATAGCAAGAAATTAGAATTTTTGTGGTTTTTACACTTTTTCAGAGACATCTGCTTACAGTCATCCTTATGGTATCACTATTTCCATAGTTTTAGAACAACTATTTTCAAATTTGGGTCCAAAGCATGTTTTCTTCCTTCCTGCCAATCTGTATTTTTTAGAAAGTTGGACAAAGTGCTAAATTAATATGGAACACAACTCACCAAGATGGGCAACCACAGTCAAAACTGGAAAACAGTATCTTTGCTTCCTTGAGTCCTCAGAATATCCATTCTTCCTCTTTTTTGTTTTCTTCTACTTTTGGTTAGCAGTTTTTTTTTTCCATCTTGGCATAATCTATACTTGAGAGGAAAAACACGGATATACACACACAAAACACAAAATATACACTGTGTATATACGATTATATTATTTGTTCATACCCTAGTCTTGATGGATATTTGTATTTTATTTTTTTTCTTCTTTCTTTTTTGAAGTGCTGGGGACTGAACACAGGGCCTGACATATGGTAGGTGTATATATGGTCCATCACCAAGCCACACCTCCAGACCTCTAAAACTGTTTCTTTTACCATTGAAAATTAAAATGCCTGCATTCTCTGTAAAATAAATATAATCCAAAAATATCTGTATCTCACCAATCTTCGGATATGGGACAAGTTTCATTAAATGTTATAGCTCAAATTCCATGGGTCTTATCCCCATCTGCTAAACAGGAGTTTTAGTCTTTTGCAAAAATCCTTATCCATGGACCCCATGATCTCTACTGGGTCTCTTCTATGTGTTATAAATTAGTCCATCAAGGGTTGGGGCTGTGGTTCAGTGGTAGAACACTTGCCTAGCATGCATGAGGCCCTGGGTTCGAAACTCAGCACCACATAAAAAAAAAAACTAAACAAAATAAAGGTATTGTGTTCATTTACAATTAAAAATACTTTTAAAAAAATTGTCCATCAACCATAGTTCACCATGGAACCACATGGTACTTTTCACATTCCTCATTCCCTGTGCTAGCCTCGCTGGTGGCCAATGTCTTTTCCTCCTAAGAATTCCCCTTGCCTAACGTTCCTGAACCACCACAACATGCCAATGCTTGCTGAGACAAGGCTTGCAACGGTCCCAGGCTTGCCTGTTCCTGAAATACTTACAGTATGTTGGCGTTTGCTGGAGAGGGAAATTGTTCTCCCTGTTGTGGACACACCATTTCATCTAGAATATGAACCTCACTTCTTGACCTCATTTCTCTTCCTTCTATGCTTCCTTTTATAAATCTCTCAGTTTCTTTAGTTTAAACAATCTCTTTATGGAAATCAATTCTTTCAAGTGAGGGTTTTGAGAGAAACTCTTCCATCCGTCCTTGGGGCTTTTACCAACTTGGAGGAGACAAATGTTAACATATAAAAATAGACATAATAAAAGAGTTAATGTGTGGCTTTAGAATAGGCTGCATTTTGTGGCATAGAAGAGGAAATAAATTCTTTTTGGCTGACTGGGCTGAGAAGACTTCAAGGACAAAGTTTTAATAAACAAAGAGAAGATCAGCAGCCCATTTAGATAGCACGGATGGTGGGGGGAGGTGGGAGAGGCACCGTGTGTGCAGAGCAGGCTGGGTGTCATTGGGGTCTGGGACACTGAAGGAATGTGACTCGAGGAACCCAGCTTTGCTCAGCATCACGGTCTATCATAATCCCCCCATTATGAGCCAAGCTCCAATGCAACGACATTCAAACTTGATGGTTTAGTCCAGGACTTTTTAAAGACAAACTAGTTTTTATGTGTGTTTATTTATTTTGGAAAGAATGTGATCACCAGAAGTTGCCCAGAATAGCTTCCTGGTGAATTGTAAGATATGTAAAAATACAGATTGTGTTTCCATTTCTTTTTCTGGTTGAAATGTACCACTTTGGCAATAAGAGTGGGATAAAAGTAATGAATGCATAGCACAGTGTTTTCCCAAGTGGTGAATACTCAACTCATACTCAAAGAAAGAAAGTCGATTTCTATGAATTTCTATCAAAAGTAAAGACTTTGCTTAATTTCTCCATGTCTTACAAAACTGTGCTCAGCACAACTATGTGGTTTTAAACTGCGTGTCCCAAAGAGGACCTCCCTCTTACACACACACACACACACACACACACACACACACACACACTATACATACACCTTCAACTGGGAGATTATCACTCGCATGTGTTTTATAAATAAATATTTTGAGCAAGATTTCCTTGAAGGGAAACAAGGGTTCCATAGCTTAAAACATTTGAGAACTCTGTTCTTAGAATTACTGAATTCACTCCCCTGAAGAAGGACAAGAAACATATTTTAAACCCTGAGGGATTTGTGGTTCCAGGAGATTAATTAATCTGATTAAGAGCATTTTATAGTAATAATTTCGGAAAGGAGAGAAAAATATGGAGAACAATAAAGATGGCAATAAAATAATGATATGCAAATACAATTTGAAATAAGTAGCAAAAAAAATCCCCTCTAACTTCTCTAATTTTTATAAGCTGTTGACTAGGTAAAAGTTTGAAACAATTAAAATTAAATATTAGATACTAACAAATATCATCTTATATATAATACCAGCATTTCTTTGTAGTAGGGTTATGGTTAGAAATGCAGAATGGAAGCTTATTATTTTTTAACAAACAGATATTCTAGTGGGGGAATAATTAATAGCCAAAAAGAATTTATTTCCTCTTTTATGCCACAAAATGCATTCTATTCTAAAGCCACACATTAACTCTTTTATTATGTCTATTTTTATATGCTACATTTGTCTCTTCCAAGTTGGTAAAAGCCCCTACTGGACCCCAAATGGGGGAATAATTAATAGTATTGGACATTTGAGGAAAATCTCTGGGTTTGAGAATGGAGATTCATGCACAGAGCATCTTATAAAAGTATACTACAGACGGTTGACCAGGCAGAAATCTTGATTAAAGTTTTCATGAAGTGGTTAGACGAACCGTTAAGTGGTAGGAAAAAAAGCCTAAAAAGAGGAAAATTTCTGCAACAGGGGATATTCACTAAGATAAGGATGAGAGGGAAATAATCACCTTATAACATTAGTTTGGCCTATGGGAAAGAATTTAGAAGAAGACATGATAATAAAAGCTAGGATCATAAAGGAAAATGAATAGAAGATGAAAGCAAAACTATTTCAGTGAAGGTTGAGCCAACTAGGGGATCGGATGAGTGCCATTGGTTGCAGGATTTTAAAAGACAAAATCTGAACACAGTTGTTATAGTCTAACCAGTAATAGTCATCATTTATGATACTGATGAGACAGTTAATGTAAGCATTTGAAAACTAATTTATTATTAATAACAGAATATTATTATGAAGAGTGTCAATTTGTATTTTTATTTGGAAAGTGTTTATTTCCGTTCATCTCTTGAGTACTGTGGTAAAAGTATATAATAATTATGCCATTCCTGTGGTCTGAAAACATGAGTGATGCGCACTCTGTTATCTATGAGATGTAACACATTCAGGAGGTACATGCCACTTCTGCATGACCCCTTGTCCTTGAATGTCTCTGGGTAGCTCTTCTCAAGTGGATTGATAATGTCACATCTCAGAACATGCTACCCCTAAACACGACACCTTGGTATAGTGAATATTTTAAGCTGAAGGAATTGGAGAAAAACCACAAAAGCAAAAAGTTCTCTCTGATTTTCTCTGGGACCCTCCCAACTCCAAGCTTACCAGAAAACCTAGGAATGTCATTCTCTGACCTCTTCCCATCTACCCTGAAGATCCGCATGTGACAGTTGTTCTGTCCTGTCTGGGGGGAAGGACTGTGACAGAGACAGGACAATCTGAACAATCAGTCCACAGAGGCTCCTCCCCTGTTACCACCATGAGGTCTTACCCTTTATGTCCACAACCTCCCACTTCTGTCATCAGGATCACATAGGAATGCTCAGTTTTATCTGTGTCTTTGGGTCTTCATTTGTGAATCCTCCTTTGTCATGTACAACTGTGATTAAGTAAATTTGCTCTCCTTTTCCTCTATTAATCTGCTGTATGTTTGTTACAGGGGCATGTGATCACTTAGGCTGGAACTTGGTCCCCAGGGCGGTGATATTGGGAGGGATGCGAACTCGTAAAAGGTGGAACCTAGCAACAGATCCTTAGTTTAACTAGAGGCTTGCCCTCTGAAGGGATCGAGGTATTTCTTGAGAGACCCTGGTAAAGTTCTTATAACAAGGTTGTTAGAGAAGCCTGACCCTGGCCCCACCCAGAGTTTCTGACTTTGTATTTTTTGAAATGTGATCCTCCCAAGTGTGCTTCACCATCCAATATGGGGCTCTTTCCATAGCCTGTGCCAAGCTGTTTGTATTTCAAACTTCTAAAACTGTAATCTAAACAAACTTCTTTTCTTTATGAAGTTAGCCCAACTCAGGTATTTTGTTACAGTAATGAGAATGAACTAACACAAAGTGTCAGCCATGAACTAGCAATGGTTGAGGAGAAGATATCACTGTTTCTCCCCTCCAATAAGAAAAGAAATAATAAAATAAGTACATAGAACTACGAACCTAGTGATGCCTGTCAAGGTGTGTTGAGGTTAGAGACCTAATCAACTACCTGAAACATTTGTCTACCACCATAAAATTCATTCACATCATCACAGTCGGGGACAGAAATTATTCTGCCAAGAAGTTTTGCTGAGATATGAGAGCTTAATACGGAGTTCTTTCACATGATACAGAATATAAGATTCTTTAATACCAGCTGGAATGACTTTGGACAGAGTCCCTGAACTCTACCCACCCATCACTCTTTTTATGTGACAGAAGAAATCCACTTGCCGAGCTATTTGGCATGGAAGCTATCATTCTAAATTGGCTCATCTGACAAACATTTTGGCCATAGGAATAATTCAAACCTCTTCATGAAGTCCCTATATTCAGCATTAAATATTCACCCTCATATCTTAGATGAATTCACAGGAAGAATGAAAAAACATAAAAGATACTATTTTAAAATATAAAATATTTCACCAAACAAACATCCTGGAAAAAAAAAAAACTGGAAATGAATTAGTTCTGAAGACTTTGCTGTTGCTGGAGGCAGTGATCCTGTAAGCTGAAATCAAAGGCAGCAAAGCTCTGTCAACTTTTAAGGAAGCCAAAATCTACAGACACCTGGGGACAGCAGAGCGGTTTTCAGATGATTACTTCTCCTCAGATGACCTGAAAGTGAGATGTGAATTCACGATGCTCATTTTGCTGACTTTCAGGCCTCATGAAAACTCACCTTCCTGTCTTGAGAGCACGGGATGTGGTACGATAAAAATTCTTCCTGAAGACCTAATAATAGCTGTGCTTTTAGAACAAGCCTGGTCTCAGCTAGCAAAACCAGTGCTGGGGGTGGGGGTAGGGGTTGGTCCCCCTTGTTTTGCTGATCTAGGTGTTTGTCAATTGAGTGTCTGGCGTGTCTGGGCACAGAAGGGAGCGCTAAACCGATCGTCATAAGATGATTTTCACAGAGCCACGTGAGTGAATTCCACAAAGTTTACTTCTTATTCAAGCCAAGACATTGTTGTCTTCTTACTGCAATTTAAAATTGAGCGTGTTTTGCTTTACATTTGTAGTTATATACCCAATTTAAATTGATGTGATTTTTAGAGTTAGTTTTATATTCTGCCTCTATGAAGCGAAGTAATATCAAAAACTCTGTGTGTGTGTGTGTGTGTGTGTGTGTGTGTGTGTGTGTGTGTCTGTTCTGGAAAGGAAATAAATCGCTTTCATTAGATTTTCAAAGAGATTCATGACCTCCACAGGTCAAGACTACTAATAATGACTTCTTTCAGAGTGTGTCCTTGCCTCTATTCAGTTCAACTCTCTAATAAATATTAGGTTGAACCATACACATCTGCCAACATGTGACCATTTTTTGACTTACAAAATCAACAGTCGTACAAAGCTCACCCTCATATCCTAGATGAATTCACAGGAAGAATGAAAAAGCATGGAACACAAACTACTATATGTATTGAACCCAGAATCAAGTTTGAAGGAAATCTTGGTATTCTGAGATATGAAGTAGAAATGTACTACAATGAAAGACAACAAAGATAAATGTGAAGTCCCACATTGAGTTTCATAATTTCTTTTTAGGCATTGGGTGAAAGAGATATTTCACCATGCCTATAAATGAAACCCCAAGGACTTAGATAAAGATAAGTTCAATATGAGTTAATGTCATGGTGGAGTTAAGTCAATATAAGCATTAGAAGAATCTTAGATTTCACTGAGCACTATCTTTTTGTAAGACATGGGTTAGATATTTTATACTTACTTTCTCGTTTAATTCTTTTTTAAATTTTTTTTTAAATTTGTTTGAATTAAACATGACATGACACATGACAGTACAATGATCTTGACATATCATACGTTTGAATCAGATGGGATATAATTTCTCATTTTTCTGAGTGTACAGGTTGCAGAGTTACATTGGTCATGCAGTCACATATATACCCACTCGTTTAATTCTTAACAGCACTTTGAGGTAAGTACCAGTGGCTCAACTTTAAAGGTCATGAAACTGAGCCCAGAAAAGTTGTATAAATTATCGATAGCGAATAAGTATCAGTGATGGAAAAGGTAATTATTGAATTATTATTAAAACAAAAGTCACCATTGCTAAGATTGGTTGAGCTCTTCCTGTAAGGCAGTTACTACATTGTTACATTGCCTACATTGTCATGTTTCTATATTATTTCCTGTAATTATAATGATAATACCTATTAGGTTAACATTATCATTCTCATTTTACAGGTTGCATCTAGCTTGATATAGGTTTTCAAGCTCCAGCTTCAGACACAATCAGAGACAACAACCTTAGGATTAGCGAGCTTGCATGGCTAAGAAAATTCAATTCCTGTGTTGTATTTGGTTGTGCTTCTTGGATCAAATTAGGAATGATACACATGTATAAACCTATCTGTGCTTATCTTTTCATAAAACTTGGGGACATTAAACACCCAAATGTTAACAATAGTTATATCTACAAAATAGAATTCATAGTGATTTCTAACTTCTGTTTTCTCAAATGTGAATTCTAAATTCTTGACAGTAAGCTTAAGTTACTTAAGATCTAATAGGGCTAAGATGATTCATTTTGATCTCTACATTACTAAGACTATTTATCCAAAAAAACATGTATAACTGAACCTATGAATTTGAACTCTTACATGGTACCAGAAGTGCATATGAGTTCTCCAAAACTTGAATAAATAGAAAGTGTGCAAGTAAAAGATAAATGCATTAGATAAAGCTTTAGATAAAAGCTAAATTATTTAAAAAGAAAATTAATGGAACCAGAATAGTCATTTGCCCTGCAAAGATACAAGTCCCATTCGACAGTTTCTTTCTGCAGGAGTGTGGAAGAGAGTTTGGCTCTCACCGTGTTCCTCAGTGAGCAGGCTACAGGCTTAGGGAACCTAGAGCTGTCCTGCAGGCCCATCAGACCAACAGGTTCACCTGTGGCCTGGAGTTCAGAGGAAAGTCAGGTGAAAGTCTCAGTAGTGACCTTTCAAGGAGGTGAGCCTAGCTTAGCACAGAGAAGCCAGGAGGAAAGGAGGAAAAGAAATAAAAGAGAAGATCCAACACGAAAGTCAGAGAGAAGTGGCAGATTAGGTTCAGGCAAGAAATGTGGCTGAAATAGCAGAAGGCAATTGAGCAAGTTAGGACTAAGGAGAAGAAATGGGGACAAGAGGAGAAAAAGTGGCAAAGAAAAGTGCAAGCATGGAAGAAGAGCACGGAGGAGGAAAGCAGCTCAGGACATGGCAACAGGAAGCAGAGAGCTCCGCTCACCAGGAACAAAATACAAACCCAGAGACACAACCCCAGCAACCAACTTCTTCCAGCGGCTCTCTATCTGCCTGCAGTTATAACCCAGTTAAGCCATATGAGGGGCTCATCCACTGATTAAGTTATAGCTCTCATAATTTAATCCCTTTCCCCTCTGAATGGTTTTGCACAGGAGCTTTTGGGGACACCTCATATCTAAGATATAACACATATTGTCTGTGGCTGCTCTCTCTAAAATGAGGAGTTCTGAGGGAACAATAGAGGCTGTTGGTCCTTTGAACACAACATATTTGTTCTCTGTCCCAAAGTGAAAACCTTTGCAAACCCCTGACTGGGGACATTGCTTTTTTGAGAAGATTGCTTCTCACATTGATACAATGATCTTGATCTGAAAGAATGAGGTAGTTCCAAAGGGTCAGGAGGACACTCCTATCAGGATTCTACTTAGACAACTCTCACTCCTGTTTGGCTCCATTATACTGTGGCTCCAGAATCCTGTGTTAGTCTGACTTTTTTAAGTTTTAAAGATTTTTTTTTTTTAGCCAGTTAACAATAGCACCTAAGATTATCATTCTAACGTTCTTGTCTCTATTTGGCAAAATAAGTTTGGTCAATAAATGATGGCAATTATATTCTGAATTTTGCTTCTCACACTTCTTGATTTTTTTTAATTTCTGGAGGCTGGCATGTCAATAAACCAAAGGAAAAGCCATTTCCTTCAGATAAACACCCTAGGCCATAATAAAATCAAGTCTTCTCTTAGTTATTTAGCTCCTGATCTAGATTTTCTTGATTGTTTAAGATTCTTTCTGAATATCATGCAAAGTATTATGTTAAATAAAAATCCATGATAGCCCTAGAAAGATCTTGGGCTCCACATTGGAAAGAATGCTAAAGCCTGTATAGCAGAAGGTATCACCAGGTAAATCAGCTTAAATTTCAGCACACAGAGTTTTATGGGTTTTTTGTTTTGTTTTGTTTTTGATTTTGTCTTGTGGTGCTGGGGATTAAACCCAGAGCCTTGTGCATGCAGGTCAAGCACTCTACCGACTGAGCTATATTCCCAGCCCAACATATAGAGTTTTTATAATATGTTAAAAACATCAACTTTTTTCATAACTTTGAAAAATATACTGTTTAACTGTGTGATTGCTGTGTAGCATAAAAGTGCAGGCAGGTCACAGAAATCTCAGAAATGATGAACTCTTAAACTGTCTTTTCAAAATCTTAGTTGAACGCTTTACTAAAATTTAGTTTTTTATTTGGTTCTGTTTTGTTATGTTTTGGTACTGGGGATTGAGCCCAGAGGCACTTTACCCCTGAGTTTCATTTCTAGCCCTTTTATTTTTATTTTGAGAAAGAATCTCACTAAGATTCTGAGGGTGCCCTCAAACTTGCAATCCTCCTGCCTCAGCCTCCCTAGTCACTGGGATTACAGGTGTGCACCACCAAAAAACCACCATACCTGGCTAGAACTCAGTTTATGAGCTAATCAGGAAACCCTATAACTGAATACATAGTTTCAGCTATAATTTATTATGTAAGTAGTATTTCTTTTCTTTGAAACAGTAAAAGTTTAACATTATTACAATGGCAATACTTCCACAGCCACCTTTGTAAAACTTCCTTTTTTATTACAGAATTCATCAGATTTTGTGTAGGAGATATTATTGTCTCTACATACAACAATCAGAATCAAATCATAATGTTATGCTAGAAAATGAGAGCCAAAGGTCATTTTTCTCTCAATGTATTTGTTTTGTTAGATTGATTCATTGCATTGGTTTGTTTTATTAGATTGAATGCTTCATTACATCCATCCTTTAGAATATTTAGAAAAGTGAAATAACGTTGTGTTTGTGTGTATGAATGTGTGTATACACATACACATACACACACATAAATATAAACAAAATCAGTAATGTAAAAATCCTAAGTGAGGTTAAGTGGAAGCCTACACACTGGCACATGTGCAAACTCATCCTGCTGGAAGTAGAGTCACCCCATTAACCATCGACCTTCCAATTAGAACTTCGAGGTAGAATTTTGTAATTGGTATGATATTCAAAAGTAAGCAGTAATTATATAATTTATAAAAGTCTCAACTCATTATGACACAGCCACACAGAGACAGAGGAGACAGGGAATCCATGCTGTGTTGCCTAACCCGTTGACTGTACAAATGGCTCAGCCGCATGACCACAATTACCATAGGCTGAACAATGAGAAATGGCCCTGTTCAGCCCAGTGCTCATCTCTTACAGGGTGCTTGCACCTTACACTGCTGGCTCAGGACTTCTTTTTTTAAGAAAACTAGCTGATGATGTGTAATACATCAGAATACAATTGAAAAATAGACTTTCAGAATCAGTGTGAAACTAGTTTGTGTTTCAATTCATCAAAAAGAAGATTGCTTCCAAAATGGGGTTGTTGCCATGAATTAAGAGTAAATAGATGCAGTCAGACTCCATACTGCTGGAATCCAAGAAAATCACCAATGGCCTCAGTGCTCTGGTATTAACTCTGGACACAAGGGGTAGAGGCATAGGAGGCTGGAGATGACCTCTCATTTTATACAAAAAAAAACACATTCACATTCAGCTTTTCCATTACTATTCATCCATCTGTTCTCTTTACTAGCCTTAGAATCATAATAGAATCATATTATGATAATATAGAATCATAATAGATCACATACATACTTTCAAATTTGGCCTGTTGTGATTTATGTATCAAAACATATGTTTCATCATAAACTGATATTATTTAATGATTGTTCCGATATCAGAAGAAGTTCACAATGATATAAAATAATTTTTAAAACATAAAATCACACAAAAATTATTCCTTATCCTTTTCAAGATGCCATTAAAGCCTACCTGCTTTAAAAATGAAGGACATTAAATATTAATGTAATGTATATAATACATTGTTTTCATCATTTTGTTATGTTTTTGGTATGGTAAGTTAAACAGCTCAATAGATAAGAAGAGACAGTATGTTGATCACAGTTTTCAAGTGGAGGAAGCCCTGAGGTCAGAGGCAAGAGGCAGAAAAAGAAGAGAAACTGGAACGAGACACTTGACTGTGATTTCTTTAGGGAGTAATCAGCAGGGCAGGATCAGCAGGCTTAAGATGGGCTTTTTTGAACAGTTTCAGTGGACTGTGGAGTCCACAGGCTGTTCTTAGTGGCCTGGTACCTGGGCCTGGGGCGATTAGGGAAAGCAGAGGATGGCCCAGAGTATGAGAGCCCATAAAGGAGGTGGGTGGTCAGGGGAGCTCTGCATTTGTGGGTTTTCACTTACTGATGAGTTGTTTACCGTGTGTGGGAATCGGCCACACTTGGAGGGACAGTCTGTCCACGGTCAGCAAGGCCCCAGATATTAAAGCATCACAGCACAGATAATAAAAAACACAGTTAATACAAATATTCACCCAGCTTTGTTGTGGAGTGTTGAGTACATTCTGTTTCCTTTAAATCAATGGCTTTGATTCCTGTTATTACTGATAAGATCGAAACAATTCGATGCAAACTTTTTTTTATATTACCTTTCTTCTCCATAAACTCTGTTTGTATATTCCATCATTTTTACTTCATATCTCCTAACTCAGAGGAAGAATCATCTCTACTCTAATTGTGAATATTGGCCTTCACCTTTCTGCTTTAATGCCAGTTCTGAAGTATGACTTCATGAATAATTCTTTCTTCATGCATATTTTGAATTTTCTTATTTTTCATTGCTCTAGCCCTTCTTACTTATGACACATTCAGGCTTTCTGTATTCTAAGCTTATTTTGTCTGTATAGGTTTAGCCCATCAATCACCATAGCATGGTCTTTTCCCTTCACTGCCAAAAGTATATAAAATTATTCTACATCTATGTCCTCTCGGGTCTCAGTTTCACTCATGAACCCTTTGCAGTCTGGCTTCTGCTGCACAGATATAGTTTTTTTTTTTTTATTGTGATCAAATCCAGTTATGTTTTCTAAGCCCCTATTTGTCTGCAGGATTTGAAGCTATTGGCCGTCTTGCTGGAACTGTCCCTTCTTTTTAAAAACTGGACGTACAACTACCTATGTGATACCATTAGATCACTTCTAGTCTCCTCCTATGGCTTCTCTGAGGCTCTCTACTTTCCCTAGAGAGAAAATCTGCCTCAGGTCATTCATGCTGCCAGCCACCTGCTGAAACAGTTGCTTGGATTCCTGCTCATCATCTTGAACTCAATCTGACCCAATCCAGTGCCTACATCCTCACATCTCAATGTACAGCTTCTTTTGTCTCCCCTTTCCGCCAAGATTAGCATCCTGTTCTATCTCAAGATCTTAGGCTCATCTTTGCATTCTTTAAAGTCCTTTGCCATATTATACCTGCTCTGTCCCAATGGACATTTTCACACCCACCTCTTTTCCATGCTATGGCCATCATCCTGCTCAAGTGATTGTTTACCCTCATAAGGTTTCTCATGTGCTTCCATGTCTTTAGTTTCTCCTTTTTCAGGAGTAGCCTGTGTGGAACACTTCAAATGCCTGGCCTGCACGTAGCCTCACCATTTGCAATTTGCCATTTTCCGTGCTTACAAGGGCACTTTGGGTCTGCTTGCCTTGCCCCAGCCTACAATCTTCATAAAGAAGAAAATCAACCCTCACTCTCAAACAATCAATCCTAACTCTCAGACTAGTGACATTGGGAAGATTATCAGTGAAAATGATAAAGCTAACCACGGTAGCATTCTCTTAAGTCCTCTGGTCATTGAATAATGCATGAAACTTTTGCTTCCTGTTTCATCCCATGCCTGCTTGTGATAACAACTGACATAAGCAGTGGCAGCAGACAACTCTTGAATTTCCATTCTGAAAATGAAAAAGATCACACTTGACCTCCCTCCTTGTTCATGAGTATTGGAGTAATGCCTGTTATTCCTTGCTTGGACTAACCAATAAATAAACAGACAGAAGTCATTCTGAGTGACAGTCCATCAACTGAAGATAAGAGATCCATGACCTAAAGAAATAAATGAGTTGGGGATTCTGGAATCTGGAACCTTATTTACAGAGTCCCTGCTACTGACGTCCCTTTATTTGCTGCCACCTAGATATCAGGGCAGTATTGAGAGTGCGACTGGGACACAGAAGAAGATAAGCACGGAGCAACCTGCATGCCCTGCAAGGACACTGCTGGACCCTGCTCTCCCCTGACATAAAGGTGTCCTCTTATAAGCAGGGATCCTTAGTCGCAAAAAATAAATCACTATTTGTTTAAATAACAGTTGGTTAGGATTATCAGTTTTTATCTTTGGCATATATATATATATATATATATATATATATATATATGAAATGCCAATTCACGTGACCCAGGGGGAAGGGCATAAAGGAACACTCTGACATGGTCCTCATTATGTGGCAGCTTGTAATATATGAAACCATTCTTTTGGGATAGACCCCTACAGAGCTCTGTTGGTATTCCTTGCCCATCTGCCCTCTACGTTGCCCCCATAAAAGCCCTCAGCTCTGCTCATCTTTCTACTCTGATGGTGTTTCCTCAAAGCTCTGCTCAAAATCACTACAGCCTCTTCCCCTGGTGTTGAAGGTCCTCCATACTAGGATCTCAATCCCAGCCTAGCTCCTTCTAGTCTGACTCTTCCTTTAGGGCATCTCTTCTTTTCACACGGTTTGTCTTACTTGAGAAAAGATTTCAATTCCTTGCCCTACTGGCTCATGCAATATTTATTCAGTACCTATTCTGAACCAGGCATGCTGCCAGGCAGGAGAGATTCTGAGCAAAACCAGCATAGTTCCTGCACTTATGCAAAACTGAAACTCTGATAAGTGTGTAAGAAAAAAAAAAAACACTTGGAGCTACAAGCATATTTAAGAAGGGAACTTGGCTGAGTGTTCAAGAAAGAAAAGCTGAGAACATGGCAGCAGTGCACATGCGTGGTCCTGCTGCTAAAATCCTTTTGGCATGGGGGGCCTCCCCAGAGCCCTGTTCTTAATCTCTTCAGGAAATGTGATCACTCTCTCATGGAATCCACTCCAGACTTGGTGTATATCTTTTATATGGCTCTTCTCTTCCTCCACCTCTTATCTGATCTTCCTTTTAGAGACTCAGCAATTAGATGTCAGAAATTCTGGTATCCACGTTTTTTTCATTTTTTTGACCTTTTACTAGAATAAGTTGCTCATTAACTATTTATGACTGGCCTCAATTGTCTCAAAAAATAATATGTTATCTGATTAAATTTTTCATGAGAATAATAAAAACAATACAGGAATCCATAAAATAATCAAGCAATCTTTGGACTATTGAGAACTGGTAAGGCTTCTGTAGGTGAAGGAAAGAGAAGCGCATTACCTACTACATGTACCTCTGAGTGTGAGTATCTATATATGCATTGTACACTGGTGAAGATCATATACCTTAGAGTCAGATGATCTGGTTTCAACACTCACTCTGCCAATTACTAGTTGTGTAATCTTGGTAATATTATCCTTAAAATAGGTGATATGTTTCAATTAAAATTCAAAAAAATAAGTTATGATACTAATATCATCTCCTTCATAGGTTTGCTGAGAAGACTGAGTGAAGACATATAAAGATTAAAGACATAGGCATATGGACATGTGCCTGAAAACCTAGCTGTAATCTTCTTTCACCTGGGAAACCTTGCTTCTGCTTTACCAATTATCTTTTCCAACTTCCCAGAATCAAGCTTCAATAATTATTAGGGTTCAGCATGGACATCTGCCAAGATCAGGTTCTAAACAGAAGGGCGAGTTGCCATAGAGAAGCCACAGATGGGGTAGGAAGCAGAGCATTAGAGGCAGATGGTGGTGGTGGTGGGGGGGACTTCACTGCTGCCCAATTACTGTGGCTCTGAGGACCTCAGTGTTCTCACAGTAGAGTGGGATTATTAGGATTCAGAAATGAGTACTGGCTCTCATGGTGTAACTTCCAGGATCTATGGAAAACCCTTTCCTTCAAAACAGGCTCCTCATTGTCCTCAATCAAGTGAGACATCCTTTATTAGAAACTAAGATTTATGCCAAATACCTTGGTCCAGGATTCCCTTTATACTAAGATATGTAGAAATTCTATTGTTCAGAAAGGAGGCTACTAAGTGACACAAATTCATTATCTGTCTCTCTAAACCAGAAGACTATTTCTTGCTTTATACTGGAAGTTTCATTACCTCTAGTGAAACTACTGATTGTTTTATACTTGTGTTTGCTTTTCATTTTCATAGCCAAATTCTCATGCTAAAAAAATTAAATTAAAACAAATTTACAAGTCTATTATTGTAGAGAATCTCCTGGCCATTCTGCTGATTCCAAGAACCATAGTCTTGCTCCAGGCATGTAAATATGACTTCTGAAATGTAGAGTTTAGGGTCACATTTTTTTTCTTTGATATCTCCCACCCTAACAGTGTGTGCTTGTACAGACTTTTCCTGAGAACCTGTCCATAGTCAGTGTCTGCTTTTTAAACCCAAATCTCCATGGCTTCAATGTGACCCTTTGCATCTATAGAACAGACACAACACAAAACGCTCCAAGTAAGAAAAAATATGTGGATTTGACCTCATAAATGAACATTTCCTATGGAGAAATGAGGCAAACCTGGAGTGACAGGAGTGTACGCTGACCTTCACACAGTTACTTGAAATTCTGCAGCAGAAACAACACACTTTCAAAACTCATCACTTTACGAAATTGAAAAGGCCTGGAGTGAGATCTTGACACCCTCTGTGGTATATGCTGAGTTCAGCTCTTTATTAAGCCTTGGGTATTGATTTTGATCTTTCCATATTTTTAATGTCATCTTGATTTGGATACATGGCCTCTGTTGGGCTGAAATAGATTAGGACTAATGCCAAGAAAACTTATTTAGAACATAAAATTTACTTTCATTGGCCTCCAACTGCTTTTCTATTGGCATCCCATGCCTGTTGCTCACCAGTCAGGATCCCCAGTCTTCATAATGTTCAGGATCTGCATTACCTGCATCATCCTCCTGGGAAAATGCTTCGCATTTCCAGTCTAGTGAAATTTACCTGCCAGATGTGGCCATCTCTCAGCTCTTGCTCAGTGACAACTTACTCCTATGATTTTCTATATGCATTTTGATGGATTAGTAAATCCTATTCTCTTGAAGAGTTAACTTTCCCTCTTGCTAGAATATGCTTCATGTCTCTGCTTCTTGATACATTTAATTTAATGCAAATACAATGTCTTTGAATATTTCCTGATGTCTCCCAGAATAGTTTCCCTTTTTCTCTGTGTTCTTACAATAGCTTGTATTGGCAATCTATTCCACTTGTTATGAGACTTTATTATTTGACCTTATTCTATTAATTTGGCGGGGGGGGGGGGGCTGTGCCCTCTGTCTTCCATTAAACTCTGAGATTTTCAAAGATTGGGAACTCAGAATATTTGTTCTTGTGTTTCTACCACCTAGAAAGAGTCTGGCCCTCGGTGATTTCACAACGAATACATATTGAATAAATAAATGGCTGCAATTCTGTGAATTTAAAGTCCCCCTCCATTCTTTCAAAATATTCAGTCTTTGGCAGGGTAAAGAGAAAACAACATGGTATCAACCACATAAACTCCACTTTTGAGCACGTCTTTCTCTAATACCAACCCAAGGACAACATCTCACTCAGAGTCAGGGCCAGTTGTGTCCCACACACTTTATCATAAACTTTGGAAATTATATGGTGCACACCCATGGATCCACCTTGTTGAGAGTCTGCTTTACAAATCAGAGTGATTCCACACCACTGCTCACTCTCCTGCCAGAGAGAACTGAGTCGCATAAAGTTCCCATCCAGGACTTGGTGAGTTCCCTGTGAATAAACAATATATTCTTAAAGGAAAATCAAAAGGGATATAGCTTGTGATGAAACCTATTCATTTTCTGAGTCTCTTGTCTTTCTGGAAAGTGATGGTATTTAGAGATTCCAAACCTGAATGAGCAGGTGGGTGGATACTTGGGGTTGGGTGTGCCTCCTTCTGTGCCTCCTCTCAAATCACATCACCCATCCGCCATTTCTGTACCACCACTGTGTAACCTGGGCTATGACGAGGATGTTCCACAGGCTGAAGACACACTTTAAACATAAATTAGAAGATTACGTGTACAAGGAGATGACCTCATCACTCATATAGATCAGATTACCCCCAATAACAAGCAACAGAAGGATAATACAGCTTCATCCCTCATCATCAGGTTCGCTGTGCTTCATGCCTTCACGTGGCAAGGAAAGCATGAGGGGACGTATTTATTGTGGCATTTTACCAGGTGTTCATTCCACTCACTCTAGAAACTATGCGAAATGGCCATTTCTGTTGTTGTTTTGTGATTACCTATGTGTGATACATAATCACACATATATAATAAAAAAATACAAGTGCTAGACTTCTCTGAGAAGCTAGACATATGCTGAGCTAGCCATGGGAAACAGATCACGTCGATCAACTTTTAATCTCCTGCGTTGGCACATACATCTGTATGATTCCAATGTATTTCCAGAAACAAACGTAACACGTTGAACTGTGCACTATTTGGGGTTGTGGCTCAGAAAGACATGATAAAAGTTGTTGGGCACAGTGGTGCAGACTGTAATCGCAGTGGCTCGGGAGGCTGAGGCAGGAGGATCATGAGTGCAAAGCCACCCTCCTCAATGGCAAGGCACTGAGCAACTCAGTGAAAGCCTGTCTCTAAATAAAATACAATATAGGGCTGGGGATGTGGCTCAGTGATTAAATGCTCCTGAGTTCAATCCCCAGTACCCCCCACCTCAAAAAACAAAAAGAAAGAAAAAGAAAAAAAATGAAAAACATGCTAAATATTAAGAAAAGGAGGACAAAAAAATCTGGCATTATCAACATTCCCCAGTTTATCACAAACCTACCTTTATTTCCTCTGCTTCTCTGATTTCTCTCCTATTCCAGTCGTAACTCATTACTTTCTTTGTATGCTGATTCAGTTGGCTTTCTCATTATCCAGTTCCATATATTTATAATCTTATGTCTGATATATTTCTGCTTGAGTTTCTCACATCTCATTTACCAAATTTCTTTAATTAATTCCTTCAGCTATAGCCTTAGTTCCTCCTCTCCAAACCTATTCAGGACCTTGCCATCAATTATCTTAGATAACTGTGATCTTTTTCTCTCCCATGGCATCTTCTCTTTTGCCTCAAATATCAAGATGGCAGCATGAGTTTCCAAAGAAACCCACAACTCACTAGCCATGTATAGAATTCTGTACATTGCTTAACTAACTCCCTGAACCTCAGTTTACCATCAATTTAATCTGTTTTATCTACTATACTTCAGATGAGCAACAAATGGAATAGAAATAATCGACATAAGATCGTAACCCTATAGTACACTTTTGACCTTCTTTGTGGGATCCTCACGCCTTCTCAAAGGCTTCTGAAATTCTCCTCCAGTCATGAAGTGTTCCAAGACCTAATCTTCCCTGTAACACACATAGCTCCATGTTCCCTCTGGTTCATCTACCCCAACAGAGTAGTAGGTGTGTCCTCTGAGGACTCTGGAAGTGGTATCTATGCCAATGTTAACCACTGTTGTCTTCCAAAGGCTGTAAGAATGCCACTGTGTAAGCCTGGAGAGTATCTATACCTGTAGGATGGCTACCATTGCCAAAGCTGAAGCCACAGAAGAAATTAACTAAAAGGATGCTTCCATCTGTAATGGCAGCACCATCACCATCACCAACATTATGGCGTGAGGGGTATTATTGTCCCTATTATTGCTTCTCTTGCAAGGACCATCCATTCTCAATGCTATTAACAATTTGTACATAAGGGTCCCATGGGGAATTACAAAGAAGCAACATTTTAACTTTCATTAGCTCTGTTGTTACACCCCCTACTGTATGAGTAGGCAGGTGTTTTAGTTAGCTTTTGCATCTCTGTGACCAAAGTATCCAACCAGAAGAATTTAGAGGAGGACAAGTATATTTGGAGCTCATAGTTTCAGAGGTCTCAGTTCAGCTTCTCTGGGCCCAAGGTAAGGCAGGTTATCATGGGGAAAATGACCCAGCAGAGGAAAACTGCCCAGTTTATGGCAGGGTCAGGAAGTGGAGAGACAGAGACACTACTGGGAATATGCACCCTTCCATACCACCCCCCAGTAGCCCACCTCCTCCAGCCATGTCCCACCTGCCTACCATTGCCACTCAGTCAGTCCATTCAAAGAAGGATGGAATTGTATGCAATTTTGATTGCATCAAAATTGACCCAAAGACCACCCAACATACACCAATCTGTCTTCAGAATCATTTCTGTACAGTCTTCAAAAGTGATGTTTTCAATCTCCCCTGAAAGGACTCCTCTCCTTGCCTGCTCCCAAATGAGAACTCTCTCACCTGCAGTATCTTCATTCTGCAGATGAATCAGGCATCTACAATCAATCACCAGTGCTAGGCTCCAGATGAGTCACTTTGTTATATACAAATTACCAGTGACTAAATTTGAGGATTAGGTGGCTAGTGCATGAGTAATGTGCTTTAGACATCTGGGAGAAGCAAGAGTGTTTCAAGGAAAGACACAGGAGCCATGCATGGGACTGGTATCTGAGAGGTGTCACACCATATCTCTGATGCACAAAGATCTATAAGATGTAAGAGTGATGCCAAAGAGCAAACCTCAGAAGAGGGTTTACTCCCAGACAAAATGACTGTGTGTTGTAACTATGCAAACTGACCATGCTTGCCTCACAGAATCTTCATTGTTGAGAATAACCTAGGAGAAGCAAGGAAGCTGCCAGGTTGGAAAGATCCTTGAAAATGGGTTCAGAGCTATCTCTTGAATGATTATCCAAACCAACCTGAGCATGGAGTAGGAGGTTACCACATCCCAGAAGAATTAATATAGAGGTAAAACTAAGTTTATATTTTCTTTTCTTTAGATGAGTAGAAAATTGAAGTAGAAATTACATTAAATTGTAAATAATATTATTTATTGCCCCCCACAAAAGAAAAAGACAATCATCCCTCAATTCCACAGAAGTTGGTACTAAGAGCCCAAAATATACAGTTGTTCAATTCTCTTGTATAAAACTGCAAAATATTTTAAGTAAGTCCCATTTGTTACTTAAACTAAAAAGTTTTTTCTCAGCAAGAGAAACAATAAGAGAGGTAAATAGGGAGCCTACATCATGGGAACAAATTTTTACTCCTCACACTTCAGATAGAGCCCTAATATCCAGAGTATACAAAGAACTCAAAAAATTAGACAATAAGATAACAAATAACCCAATCAACAAATGGGCCAAGGACCTGAACAGACACTTCTCAGAGGAGGATATACAATCAATCAACAAGTACATGAAAAAATGCTCACCATCGCTAGCAGTCAGAGAAATGCAAATCAAAACCACCCTAAGATACCATCTCACTCCAGTAAGATTGGCAGCCACTATGAAGTCAAACAACAACAAGTGCTGGCGAGGATGTGGAGAAAAGGGTACACTTGTACATTGCTGGTGGGACTGCAAATTGGTGCGGCCAATTTGGAAAGCAGTATGGAGATTCCTGGGAAAGCTGGGAATGGAACCACCATTTGACCCAGCTATTGCCCTTCTCGGACTATTCCCTGAAGACCTTAAAAGAGCGTACTACAGGGATACTGCCACATCGATGTTCATAGCAGCACAATTCACAATAGATAGACTGTGGAACCAACCCAGATGCCCTTCAATAGATGAATGGATAAAAAAATGTGGCATTTATACACCATGGAGTATTACACAGCACTAAAAAATGTCAAAATCATGGAATTTGCAGGGAAATGGATGGCACAGATTATGCTTAGTGAAGCTAGCCAATCCCTAAAAATCAAATACCAAATGTCTTCTTTGATATAATGAGAGCAACTATGAACAGAGCAGGGAGGAAGAGCAGGAAGAAAAGATTAACATTAAACAGAGACATGAGGTGGGAGGGAAACGGAGAGAAAAGGGAAATTGCATGGAAATGAAGGGAGACCCTCATTGCTATACAAAATTACATATAAGAGGTTGTGAGGGGAATGGGAAAATAAACAAGGAGAGAAATGAATTACAGTAGATGGGGTAGAGAGAGAAGATGGGAGGGAAGGGGAGGGGGGATAGTAGAGGATAGGAAAGGTATCAGAATACAACAGTTATTAATAGGGCATTATGTAAAATTGTGGATGTGTAACTGATGTGATTCTGCAATCTGCATTTGGGGTAAAAATTGGGAGTTCATAACCCACTTGAATCTAATGTATGAAATATGATATGTCAAGAGCTTTGTAATGTTGTGAACAACCAATAAAAAAATGCAAAATATTTGCATATAACTGATGTGCATTCGCCTGTATACTTTAAATCATCTCTAGAGTGTTTAAAATACTTACTATGATATAAAGCTAAGTCAATAATTGTACACTATATTTCTTAGGAAATAATTACAAGGAAAAAAATTTGTACACGTTTGGTATAGAAGCAATTATTTTCAACCCACACTTGGTTAAAGCTGCAGACTTGGAAGCTGCAAATACAGAAACCAATGGTGTTCTCAAAATACAGTATCTGCAGCCTAGTGGTCACTGGCTGAATTATTCTACTCTCATTCAGTTTATTGAAACTGAGGCCTCAGAGGTCAATGATACTCAACAAATTCACAAGACCAATACCCTTTCCTCTACCTCATTCTCTGCAGATAAACTGGTGCTTTCCCTGAAGCATCCACCACCTCTCCAAACTATTTCTCTTTCTACTGTTATTTCTCTATTCTTCCAAGAATCACCATTTCTTTTTCTCTTCTTTGAGCAATATTGTAATCTCTTTGCAGAGTCTGCATTCTCTTCCACATTTTTATCTGCAATCTCTCCTCCTGCTATAATTTCTCACAGAAAATATTATTCACCACTGAGCATGATCCCCTTCATTAGTGGTTCTCAAAAATTTAATACATTAAATAAAAAAAGGAATATTTTTAAAAGGCAGATTCCTGAACACCATTCCCTTCAGGAATTTATTGAGTATATCCAGAATTATGCCCAGGAATGTTCATTTTTACAAAACACTGCATAGCAGGTATTGATGTTCTCAGATTATCCTTGAGATCTACTAACCTCTATTGTTTGTGACTCCCAAGTCTAAATTACAGTATCTGAATGAGTCTCCTGACTTCCTAATCCATATTTCTAAGTAGCTACTTAATATTTTCATAACCTAAAATGCAATGCAACCGTTTGGAGAATAAATTTTACTTCTTCCCTCCTTCACAAACACAATTTATGTCCCTGTTTATATTTCCTATTTTGTCAAAATAACACTTTCAACTCAGGCTGCAAACAAGAGATTCTCTCCATTTTTTTAATTACTCAATTCCTTACTTCTTTAGTCAACTTTGCCTCACTGTGGGCAAAAGAACAATTTAGGGGAGGATAAGTTTCATTTTGGATTATGAGTTCAAAGGTTCAGTCCAGGGTCAGCCAACTTATAATTCTGGGCCCAAAGTGAAGCAGAATATCATGGTGGAAGAGTGTGGCAGAGAAAAGCACCTCAGGACATGACAGCCAGGAAGCAGGGAGAGTTGTCCTCTCATGCTCTAGTCTCCAAGGACAAAATAGAAACCTCAAAGTCATGCCCCCAGAGATCTACTTCCTCCAGCTACACCCTATCTGCCTACAGTCACTGCCCAGTAAATCCATATCAGTGGATTAATCCAATGATTAGGTTATAGCTCATATAATCTAATCATTTAACCTCTGAACATTCTTGTATTATCTCAAACATGAACTTTTGAGACATACCTCATATTTAAACTATAATAGTTACCCTGTCCTTTTCATTTTACTTTCAAAATATTTTCAAATTTATCCCTTGGTCTGCCAAATTTAAATATCTATTATTTTTCCTAAACAATTAAATAGGCCCATGCCTGACTTGTCTGGCCCCAGTCTCCCTCATCTCCAGTCTTCCTCTCCTCCATATTGCCAATACATTACTAAAGCAAAAACCTTATTTAATAAACTCTAATGCCTTAGCATGAACAGCATTCAATATTTTGTCCAATCTGAAAACAATCTTAATTCTAGATCCCTTCTCTTCAGCCTCCCCATCATGAACAAGGGTCAGCTCACCAGCTCCCCTAGTCCCACCTGTCCACCATACCTTCTAGCATTCTCCTCTCCCACCTAGAATGCCCTTCACCCATCACTATATGTTGAAGACCCTTCCATGTTTCCAAACTACACCTTTCACTTAAATGTAGCAAAGGCAACATTTTTAAGATGGCTCTATAAGATTATTCAAATTGTGAAGATTGGTTATTCATTCATTAACCAAATATTATTGAATATATATAACATGGTATATATTGTGTTTGTGTGTGTGTGTGTGTATGGATAGATAGATAGATAGATAGATAGATAGATAGATAGATAGATATCATGCAGATGTTGTCTTGATTTGGATACAGACCATTTCAGGGGAGAGGCAGGATAAGGAGTTCCCTGCTGTTTCCCTGTTAGTGTCCACTGTGGTAAAATTATCTGAGGTCTAGAAAACACACGTGAGTAATGATGACTTCCTGAATCCACAGGTCATTCTTTTCTTTGTAAGATTCCTGGCAAAGGCTGAGGTATCATTCTGGAAACAGCAGCCACAATAGCATATCCCTGATATCATAATAGTTTCCAACAATGACAAAGAATCCACCTCCCCAACCCACTTCTATTGCTGACAGTTGGAAAAATTTCCTGGAATCTCAGCAGAGTTTCTCTTTAGCCCTCCCAACCATGCAATATCCCTTAATAACTCTTGTCTGCTTAGCAAGAGGGGATTCTATCCTTGACAATTAAATTCTTAGCAACACACCATCTATGTCTCCAGAAGCAATGATTTTGAAATGAATAAAAAAATAATAGAGTAAAATGAGGAATGTCAACAGGTCAGAGGTTGAGAAACCTCTAGCCTGTAAGAACTGGCTGGTCACAGCCAGGATGAGGGCAATAAACTTTTCTAATCTTATATTTAATATTATCGGCTCCATTCTCATATTCTCTCTCTGTATTTGTCGGTCAGTCTGTCGGTCTGTCTCTCTTTCTCCTCTTCTTCCCCTCCCCACAAACAAATTATGGGAGAAGGAGTACTTGGTTACTAAACGAAATGATTCAGATTATGTAATCATGCTTAATTCCTCTTTAGAAATAAGAATAATGTTGGTCATTTCTTAAATGCTTTAAATTTTTCACAATACAGTATTAGGAAAACATTGCTGATTAAAAATAATGTGTTTCATGTTTACATATATACGTATGTATGAGAAACACACACAATATAGCTACATATTGAAAATAACTGGTAAGTTCCTCCCTTCCTCTGATTTATCTAGTGCTAATTTGGGATATATTAATCTATAGTTTTTCTTGCTTACTATAAGCATAAACATATGCACTCAAATACAAACATTTACTACCCAATATGATACATATTTTGCCAGTTGTCTGTTCACTTTATAAATGCACCATGGATATATCTTCAAGCCAATTCACATAAACTATGTCTTTTTCAAAATATACAGCATATTTTAGAATATGAATTGCCTAATTTATCCAACAATAATGTTTTTGGGTTGTCTGTAGTTCTCAGTTGCCAACAACAATAATATAATAAATTTATTATACAGCTGTCTTTAAATACTGGTATTTTCATATCTAATAAATAAGGAGCTAAAAGTGGAATTGCTGGTCAGGGGATCATATAGGTCTGAAATTTAATTAGTTCTGGCAGATGACTTTCTAAGAAGGCTGTTAGAGTGGTTATCACTCAGGGTGTTCTGATGATGATCTTGATGTTTTAGGATTTGTTCCAGAAGAAACAAGAAAACTGAATAGTGGAGAGAATCCCACAATAAACGACTTATTAAGTCCACATAGTTTATTAATGCCAGAATCGGGAAAGAAACTGTGGACTTCTAATTTGTAATATTTATTTCTTCATTTTAGATCATAACCTATCGACATTTAGTGATTCAAGGATGATCATTTTCAGTATTCATTAAAAGTCAAATTGTATCTTTCAGTTACATCTAGTTACTTTTAGAGTCTCAGACTCCCGACCTGATTCCGTTTTATGACCCTCATATCAGGCAGAATGGTGCAAATGTGTTGAGGGGGCACTTCAGTGTCCTGTCACGTGGAGAGTGGCAGACCCCTGGCATGCCCTTTCTTCATGCTGTTTCCAGAAAAGCATGGGTCAAAAGAGTGATGCCAGGCCAGAGAATGGGCAGAAATGTGCACCATCCACATGAGGCCAAGATCCTAGGCTCACTCTGCAGCACAGACAAGAACTTCCCTGTTAGGGTTTCCTTACATGTAAACCTTTTACATACCAAGAAGCGTATTCTATATTGAAACAAACATTTGAGTCAAGGCTCTGGATATGCAATAAAATCTTATTTAAAAATAACCTATCCTACAAAAGATAAATGAGAAGGAACAAAACCTGAAA
This sequence comes from Urocitellus parryii, assembly GCF_045843805.1. Lineage (NCBI taxonomy): Eukaryota > Metazoa > Chordata > Mammalia > Rodentia > Sciuridae > Urocitellus > Urocitellus parryii. Next base: position 205,863,132 of record NC_135531.1, read on the forward strand.
CAAGACACCTTATGTAGCATATCTTTGTCAGAAGCTGAGATAGATGAGTAATTATGTTGCACTGCTCTGCATTATTCTATTTTGAAAGTATTTTTCCCTAAAGGATGGAAGCAACTATGAAATACTATAGAGTAAATGGCTGGGTAATTTAAGGTTTACATTCTCTTTAATAACAAAGTTGGTATACAACCTTTTCCCACTCACAAATTAAATCACTGAAAATTGTTTTCAAATTAAATCACTGAAAATTGTTAAAAACTTAAAGGGATCTACACTATACCTTCTTTCTTCTCTTTGTTGGTCAAAATTTGTTTGTTTATCAATGTGCTCAGTATACTGTTTCAATTTCAGGAAGCAAAGAAGCAACAGTATATAGTGATAAGCCCTAATCTAACCCTGCTAAAGAAAAGTAAAACTAATTGCTGAAGGTTTTGAAAGAATAATTGAAGCAAATAAGTCAAAATTTCAAGGTAACTGAGCACAGTAAGTATTGACTGTGGCATGAGTTAGGTATTAGAAACACCTCACCCTTCTTTGGGCTACTCTTCTAGTTCTCAGGTACGCCAGTGTCTAAGGAGTACTCAGATCCTTCCAGACATTCTAAAGCAAACATTCTTCATTGAAGGGGCAGTAATATAAGGAGAGCCAAAACACCAGGGGATGGAGTTTGTTTATTTAATCACTAACAAAGCTGAAAACCTGTGTTGACAGTGTTAACTCAGTGTACTCATGGTCTCATCTTCTGTGAGATCACGGTCATTTACGATATTATTTCTACCATGTAAATAAAGCAGGAACAGATGACCCGGAGCTGCTGCCTCTAACTTGGAATAATCCCTATTCCCATCCCCACACCAAAGTACACAGACCAATACACTTCTGGGAAGGTTCAGAAATAGACAGTAAAACTTGGCTATTCTAAGTCATAGGGGAATATATTCACTTTGGTGGGGGGCACATTTTAAGTACAATAACAACTTATTAGCCTATAAAAAGAACCAAAAGGATCACTGTCCAGCTTGTGGACTTCAGCTACAGAGAAGTAATCCTCCCATTATAGTCTTAGTTCAATCTAACTCAGTGGTTCTTAATGGGGGGGGGGGAATGATTTTATCCCCTCCCCAAGAAAACATTTGTCTGAGTGATGTTTGGTTATCACAACTAAGGAGGAGGGGTATCTAGTGGGTAGAGGTTAATAATGCTGCCAAATGTCCTATAATTCAGAGGCTACTCATACACAATGAAGGATTTTTCAGTTCAAAATGTCAATGTTGAGGTACCAAGGTTGAGAAATCTTGCTGGAGCCCATGAGGGCTGGCATATTGCAAACAAGTTTAGGAGCAATAACTTGCCTAACTTTATCATCTCAGCTCTCATTCTTATCCTCGGTCCCTCCCTCCTTGCCCTCTCTCCCAGCTGAAAATATGGGAGAAAGACTACTTGGTAACCAAATGAAATGATTCATACGTTGTGATCATGACTAATTTCTCTTTAGAAATATGAATAATAGTGGTCATTTCTTAAATGTGGGTTGTATGATGAACAGCACAGAATTTACTTTGAGTCACAAACTATTTGAGTTGGTCATGTTATATTTCCCATTGCAATTCCATATGGTCATTAGATTTTAGTTTATTTCAAGTAAAAAAAATCAAAGAAAATGTTTGAACCAATAGTGAAAGTGGAATTTAGTTTCTTTTTACCCTCTTATAAAACACATATAGTCATTTTTTGAATATGAAGAATAATAAATAATATAGGAAGATTTTTTTACTTGGCTCTTGACTGAGACATAGCCAAATGGCAGGTATATTAGTCTAGGTAAATTTGTGCTAAAGGTAGACTGAAGGTATTCCCTATCCCAAGTAAGATACCACTTACACTGAAAAATCAAAAGCAGAGTTAATGTAGTTGTACTTATCGATAGTAGCCATTTGCTCATTCATGCAATGGGAATTTCCCCTATGGAGAAAATGTATAATCTGAGTTCTGCTGACTTGAACTTTGAAAATAGAAAACTACTGTATCAACAAATCCTAGCTTTCAAGTCAGTTGGTGAATGTAGAAATTCTCTCTTGGATATCAGAAGTTGAATAGTAATTATTTCTTCCTCTTCAAATTTCTGCAATTACAGTCTTAAACCACTTTCACTTCCATTCAACACCAGATACATAATTTTAGGTACCCAGTCCAAAATAGAAAGATGGGTTCATTGTTCCAAATTACTAAGAATTTCTAGATGGTGACAACAGAGCATTAAACCAAATATTGGGTCCTTTTAAGTGCAACTGGCATGTTACATCATTAAGCCAGCTCTGCTTCCAGCCTACCCCAAGAGATTCCTGTGAAGTCATGTACTCAGAAATGCAACAAGCCCTTGCCTCAGGGCCCCCACATACAGGTGAGCAACCACTGCACTGCATAACTCTAAGGAAATTTATGTCAGAGGCCGAGGAAATTGCATACACTGAAATTATGTGTCATACAACCTACATGTTCATGTTTGCTGGCTCTAACACCAGTCACTTCTGTCCATTTCAGCAGAGACTTATATCTACTACCTTTCTCATCCACCAAAAAGAAAAAAAGAAAAATTATTCTTTTGATCTTCAAATTCAGCAACTCTAATCTTTCCCTCTACCATCATTCACTGAAGAAGGCAACTTTCATTTATTAAACTTAAGTTTAATAAATTAAGTCCACAAAAAAAATCTTTCTCACATTTTTCTCATAAAAGAAATATTTTTCATGTTTTTCCTAAATATTGGAAGCATTTCTTTTATCAGGTTTCCATGGTAATACAACTCACTTATATATCAGAATTTTTTCCTGGATCATGTACTACTTCAGGAAGCCCCAGGGTCTCTGGAAGATCAATTGTTTAGGTAGAAGGAAAGACCATGATCCTTGAGTTAGCACAGAAGATTTACTGAATATCAGAGTTGAAAATGGCCTGAGAAACTTTCTTTCCTCAATTCTTGAGATAAATATATTTAATTTTATACTGAACATGTGTAGACTTTTTTTTTTCTTTTGTGGATGCCTCTAAACAATATAGCTTAACAACAATTTCCATGGTGTTTACATAGAATTAGATATTATAGGTAATATAAAAATTATTTAAGTGCACAGGATGACATGTGCAGGCTCTATGCAAATACTATTTGATTTTACATAATGGACTTAAGCATTCTGGTGTATTTTAATGTGCCATAAGAGATCCTGGAAACCAATCCCTGAGGACACAGAGGAATAACTGTATGTACTTAAATCAGACTTGTCTGAGAGAAAAGTGATAAATGCTTCTGTCAGCATGAGAAAATTTTTGTGAATAATTATAACTGTGATATAGACTTGACAGAGAGTGTGTTAGCAGCTACCCAGTGAGATCCCAGGCGCCCACAGTGTCGCTGTGGCACTACTACTTGAAATGGATGCCATTCATCATAGCAGCATGTTAGCACCACTGGAAAGATCCCCTGCACGTTGTCATGGTAAACCCTCTCAGGTGTTTATGACAAGTTTATAAGCATTCTGTCCCTGTTTATACATCTGAAGCATAAAAACCCTCAGCAGTAAAAATAATGTAGAAGTACTTACTAAAAATTTAAAAATACCTGAGGCATTTAAAATATTCTATCAAATGAAAAGAGAAATGAGTTAATCAACTTATAAATTTAATTTTGCAATGAATTTACATATGCAACTAATGACAAAATCAAGAAAGAAAGCTTTTATTATAACTTTCTCCTTATACATCACAATATCAGAATTATTACCCTCTGCAGTGATATCACTTTGTTATTGCCTTTTAGTTTAGAGGTGAATATTCCTCTCTCCCTATGAAACAGAAAAGACAGTTCTCATCACCAGAATAGAAAGTGCAAGTTCCAAATGTAAGAAGACAATGCTTCTTTGGTGCCCTGTGCTTCTAACCTCTTCTATTATAGATAGATAATTCTGTGTACAAAAATTCACTCTTCTTGATGTTCTTTTCCCCAAATGGGTTATTGAGTAAGTATTAAAACTGAATCTCACATTAAATGTGGCTATTGAATCAGTATCATATATTAAGTAAAAGTGTGTTGCCCCAGAATTTACAAATATTAGTGATTTAAATAAAACTGGTCCCCCTCTTAAGGATATATATTTGAGAACCTTGACAGCTAATATTATTTCCTTCATCAGAAAGCACAGACATGAAAAAGATGGGGAACAGATATGGTTCCTAAAACATTTTGTTACTTATTTCCTTATGTTAATATATTGGCCCCAGTTCTTCAGTCATACTAGGTATATTTTGTCTGTTTATTTTAGAGGTGGGATCTTGTCATGTTGCCCAGGCTGACCCTGAACTCATTATCCTCCTGCTTCAGACTCCCAAATATCTGGGATTATTGTTCCTAATTCTTCATCATTCCAAGTACTCTTTGCCATGTGATTAGGCAATCTGTCCTTTGACCTTGGACTTAATCATACTTATTTGGGTCAATGTTATATAAGTAGAAATGCAGTTCTCCAGTTGCTATTTTATACCCTTACTATTATCATGAGAAGAGTTGTGTTGGCTGACTCAAAGCACGAAGGAAGCTGAGAGGCTGGTCAAAAAAAAAAAAAAATGGGAAGCTAAAAATAACAAGTAAAATTGCCCCCAACTATTTATTTTCTTCAAAAAATAAACAAACAAACAGAAAAAACCAGTGTGGCTCCAGTTCCTGCAATCTGGAGATGAACCCAGGAAACCCAGATCAGCCAAACTCCAGAAGTCCTATGGGCACATAAGTGATGTGTTAACCAGCTTTTCATCACTGTAGACAAAACACCTGACAAGAACAACTTACAGGAGGAAAACTTTATGTTTCAGAGGTTTGAGCTCATGGTTGGACAACCCCAAGGCAGAAACATCATGCAGGAGAAAAGCTGCTCAGTTAATGGCAGCCAGGAAACAGACAGAGAAGGGCTAAAGAAGACAAACCCTTCCAGGACATGTCCCCAGTGACCTATCTCTTCCCACCTACCTCCCAGTAGTACAATCAGTTACCAACAGATCTATTTATTTGTGGATCAACACTGATGAAGTCAGAGCCCCCATGGTTCAATCATTTTCTAAGATCCCCACCTCTGAACCTTGCTGCATTGGGGACCACCCATCTGGCACAAGAGCTTTGGAGGATATTCCAGAGCTAAACTGTAACAGGTGACAATAAATGGTACTTTTTTAAACCATTGAATTTTGGAATATTTCGTATTCCATAATATTTAGCTGATCTATTGTGCATTCAATGTCAAAAACCAGAAGCAAGTCATAGCTAAAGATAACAAGTAAAATTTCTTCTGAAGTCCACAATAAAGCCAAACAAACAAACAAAGACTCTGTCTTTAATTACTATGCTTATTATGCTCAGACTTAGAGGGGATTGTTTCCATTTGGAGACAAGAATAGATGAAGATGGTCAACATTTGTTGAGTTAGCTGAGGGAAAAAAATGTGACTCCACCTTCTCTGAAATCAGTTTCTGAGCTCAGACATTCTGGAGGTGTTTCAATATTTGGAGGATAGAGGTTTTGAAAATATCCCCACTTGGGCTAATCTGCACCTCTCACCGAGAATTGTAGTAATATTTCTCAACCTAGGTTGCTTAATTCTCACCTAACAAGACTCTGCTAGTCAGTGGGCAGCTATTGTTCCCACTTAGTAAATAACAGATATTTTTCATTTTGTTTGACTTAATACTTAGATCTCAAGATAAAGGATTCAAGTTAGATTAACAGAGACCTTGAATTCTAAACAATTCTCATGAATATTATAAGCCTTTGACCCAAATATCAAAGCAATTTCAATTGTGCTAACATTCAAACAAATGAAAGAATAAAAAGAAATGTTAGACCAGTATCTTCTTACTTTTGTTAGATTCATAAGGCACTTTCTAACAAAAATATAGATGCCCCCCACACACAAATATAATTTCTCTAATGATTCAGTTGAAGTCTGAAACATGCTTTGAGAATAAACTCAGGATATTTGTTCAAAAAGATAATACTGCAAACTAAACAAAAAGCTAATGAAGGGAGAGATATTGTACATAATTTTAAATATTAAATTAATTATCTAAAAATGGATTGTGCCTTTGGAAACAAATAACTTTTTCATTTACTTCCCTGTACAGTAAGCAAAATGGTTTTATAGAGTTATAGAAAAAAAAATCAATGTTTCATTACCTGAAGACCTTGCTGAGGATTGAGAATATTTTTCTGCTGTTGACATTTCATTAGGATTATTTAACAACTAAGCATTTCATTTGCCTCCTTGGTGCTAAAGTTGATATATTTTTTAAAATAGAGTTGAGGGTTTTCATAGAAAACCCATAGATCTTTGACTCAGTATCAATATCTATCACTGAAACATGTGAAATAGAATGAAACAATGTGTTGAGTCAAGAGGATGAAAACAATGTGTTGAGTCAAGAGGATGAAAAAATATTAAGCAATAAGTAAAATCCTGCCCTCGTAATGCTATTAAAAGTGGCAATACATAGCATGAATATTCTTTTATAATGGGATTATTTTTAAAAGTGCTACTTTGCATTAATTGAATACTGAAAATAAATGCATTTTATCATTTTATAACTCTGCTTTCAAAAGCATCGTTATTTTGTTTGTTGGTATCTGTTTTTGTATGCAGAGAATAGGGGTATTCTCTTTTAGACCTAAAAACAAGATTCCTCTCATTGTCCATTTTTGACATAAGCTCAGGCTCATGCAAAAATAGTTCCTAGAGTTAGAATTCTCACATGATCTTTGGGTTAGCTTATCATCACTGTGACAAATAACATGAGAACAACAACCTGGAGGAGGAAAGATTTCTTTTCATTCAAGGCTCCTGAGGTCTAAGTTCGTGGTCAACTGGCTCCATTGCTTTGGGTCTGAGGTAAGGCAGACCATCATGGCAGAAGGGCATAGTTGGAGGAAAGCTAATCAGTTCATGGAAGCCTGGGAGCAGACAGTGAGAGAGAAAGTGTCTGGAGACAAAACAAACCCTTCCAGGGCACACTCCCTGTGACCTACTCTTTCCTACCTACCTATAGTTTCCACCTCCTCCAGGTAGTCCATTCAAATTCTAACTTATCAAATGGTTAATCCACTGATGAGATCAGAGTCTTCATGATCCAATTACTTCCCCAAAGTCCCACCTCTGAACATGCTGCAATAGGGACCAAGCCTTTTAGAGAACATTCCAGATCCGAACCACAACACCTTTCACCCAGATCTTCTAATTGTTCATATTTTATAATATTTGCTTTATCACATCTTCCTTTGCTATACAGCAGAGCTATGCAAATTGAATTGCATGTATCCTAAAAAGATAATTATGTTGTTATATAGCCACAGAACAATTACCAATGACCGGAAATTAACCATCATTTAATACTATCAGATAAACTTGCACCTCACTCACTTTAACCAATTGTGCCTACAATGTCATTTATACTAAAAGAAAATCTCAGTGTATGCATTACATTGGCTAACAATATTTTCTTTTTGTCTCCTTTAACCTAGAATAGCTTCTCAAAAAATGTATTTCTTATTTGAGGGTATTTTGTAGCTTATTTTGTAGTATGCCCCTCAAATTAGTTTTAGTTGATTTTTTTATTAGTTGCTCAAAACATTACAATTATCTTGACATATCATACATTTGATTCAAGGGGGGTATGAATTCTTTTTTTTCCACGTGTACAAATTGCAGTATCACATTGATTTGTTTTTTTTTATGATGAGGTCCAACATAAGCATTTTTCAAGAGAAAAAATCATAGAAAGGGTATTTTGTTCTTCTTGGTGAATCATCAAATGACATTTATCCCATACTTGGGAATGTTAACTTCGTTCGCTTGTTTAAAGAGGGATCTGTCAGGTTTCTCACCTATAAATTACTGTGGGTTTTTTTTTTCCATTTTATTAGTAAGGAGCTTGTGAAAGCACAGTTTGTGAGTATGTAAATAACTGTTCTGGTACTTGCTTTTTTAAAATCATGATTTCATTTATTTGAAATGTCCAGGTTATGCACATCTAGACAAAGAAAGTAGTTTCATGGTTGTTTAAAGCGGAGAGATATGGGAGGTGACCACTAATGAATATGAAAATTGGGGGAAAGTGATAAAAATGCCATAACATTCAATGTGGTGATCGTTGCACAATTCAGTGAATATACTAAAAATCAGTTTTTTGTACATTTTAAATGGATGAGTTGGTTGGTGTGTTGACTACGTCTCAGAAAAACTGTTGAAAAGGGGAAGGCATGTGGCTGGAGGATATTCCCCTACAGGAGGAAAATTGAGGAGTTTTTCCCAAATGCCCACCCAGCAGGCTTTCATCCAGTTTCATTGACCTGAACTGGGTCACACGGTTATCCCTAGTGGGTAGCCAGAAGTTGGCAGAAGAAAAGGGAGGTTTTGTAGGAGCACCAGATCAGCAAAATCAGTAAGGTCTATGACAGAGAGGGCTCATTACTTCCAGGTCTGTAGCCCTCCTCCCTTTATAAAAGAAAAACCAGTCAATGAAGAAAACTTAAAATCAGAAAAGAACGTAACAGAAACCAAAGATATTTCCCCATCAACTGAGATCATTCAGGAATAATTACTGTTAACACGTGTATATTTCATGTTTCTCCATGTTTTCTTCCTTCATTTTCTCCTTGCTTCCTTCTCTCTTTCTCTCTCTCTCTCTCTCTCTCTCTCTCTCTCTCTCTCTCTCTCTCTCTCTCCCTCTCTCTCTCCTCCCTCCTCCCTCTCTTCCTTCTCTCATTTTTTTTTGCCTTTGGTATCATGTCTCTCTTACATAGAGCAGAGTATTGGTTCTTAATATGTGAGCCAATTTTAAAATATTGTAGGTGAGTAAAATATTAATAGGTAAGTAATCCCACAGTGGAAATGGAGAGGTTATATGGTGATCAGTTTTTGCCTTTTTTTGCTTTGCCTCTTGCTTTGCAGGATCCTCACCTTCCCGGTGCACCTTTGAGTACCTACCCTACAGGCAGAATCCTAACCTACTGAGTGATTTTTCCAATGTGGGGTTAACGATCTCTTAAAGGTGACGACTTCAGAATGTGTCACCCTAGAGCAAGCTTCTCTCTTGTCTCTTGAGTGTTGTTGTTGGTTTTTTTTTTTTTTTTTTTTTCCCAACTGTGTTTATTCCCTGTGAAGGTTGGCAAGAGCATAGAAGTGCAAGAGATGGCATGCTGGGATTTGATGTTTGTTTTTCTACTTAGAGTAAATTTGAATTTTAATCATTTTCTGCCTTATAATTATGCTGAGAGCATGAGTTGTTTGATTTGATTTCTTCTTGTTGATTCTACTTTTTCCTTTGGAGGAAATGTTGGGCAGTTAAATTTATACTTACACCACTGCCATTGCCTGGGCTATTGGGAAATCTAATAATCCAAGGTTTTCTAAATTTTCAGAATAACTATGTCTTGCTATATGTTAGGAATGCTTTTACAACTGCAAGTAAAAGAAAATCAGTTCATAGGTAGGAAGTTGTGTTTCCCCTTAGGATGTTAAGATAGAATAAGAACGTGGTAAGCATGCTAACAACAAGGAAAGTTGGATATTTTTACAAAATCAGCTGCTTTCATTAAAATGAGCTTTTTGTATTTCTTACAGATTCTCTCCTTTTGCATGCCTCCTTTCCTGTACATAAAGCCTCCGAGTTAGGATGTGGCTACCATTGCCTCAAGTTCAAGGCAGAAGAGAAGACAATGAGTCTGTTCTAGTAGACTCTATCCTTTCATCACAAAGACAAAAAGGTCTTAAAAAGTGAACATTAGGTCTCCACTAATATCTCACTGGCCATAAATGTGCCTGATGGCATTTTATACCTGTAATGAAGACTACAAAAGTGAGTGTCTAGCTTTTCTTGGGCTTGACAGTGGAGGTGAGCAAGAGAGAAACAAGTTGGGAATGAGAACTGGGTCAACAACACAGCAAATCTAGCCTCTGCATTTATTTTACGCACTTAATGTGTTTCAAGCCACAGGAGTTAAACTAAATTGCCATTATGGCTTGAAATATTTAATGTGTATGTGTAGGATATATATGTACATAAGTTCATGCTTATGTTTATTTTTCCCCAGGAAAATCAATAATTGTTCTCATTTAATTACACATTATTTAACAAAAGAGCTGTATTATCAGTAGTCCTCATCTTAGGAATCCAGCAATGTTATGGTAGGCAGTGTTATGCTTAGAAAGCACAATGACCCCAAAGGTCAAGATTTATATGCAACACAGTACAGAAATTTTAAGTCATGAACACCTGATCAAAAGCAGAGATTTTAAAGGAGAACATTGACTCTTATCTGACCCAACTGATAAGTCTCTAAACCTATCACTTACACAGCTCTTACAGCATGTTTCCCTTTTCATTATTGTAGAAATCCAATGGTGTGATATATGTACAGCTCTTTGTGTAGTTCTCAAAAAATGTAACCTATGACTTCTGTTAATGGTGCCACAGTGTTTTACCAAATCAGGTAGTAACTGCTTTATATATGGTTATGTGTTCCTCAATTCTGGGAGGTAGGCACTGTTATCATTGCTTTATACATGTAAAAACTAAAATTTATTGACATTATATAACTTGCCTATGGTAACAGCTAAAAAAATTGAAAGATTATGACTCCAGCCTATGTCAACATAATTTCAAAGCTTGTAATTTTGGCCTCCCACAGTGGTGACTAATAATCACAAGTTATATATTCCTACAGGAAAGATCAAACAGCTAAAAGCACCCGTTGTCCCCTTTGTGATTTACTTCTGTGCCACCTCTACATCCATACTACTCATTTTTTCCCAAAGTAGAGACATTAAAATTAGTACATTTTGCTGGGGATGTAGCTCTGCGGTAGATTGTAATTTTTGTTTTGTCTGCTTCCTTAAAAAACAGAAAATTTCAGACATGCATAGGCCAAATTTGATTTGATCACAATGATCAAAATATTTATCAACTAGAAAAAAAACTTATTAAGTTTAAGAATTTACCTCTTTATCTGTATTATTCCTGTAATATTTCTTCTATTTGAATTTAATTTTATTTATATTCATTTAGAATTTAGGTGAGATGGACCAGATCTTGAAAAGATGCAAACTGTCAATGTTCATTCAAGAAAAAAATCCACAAAGAAAATTTTAGACTTACTTGTCTTCAAGGTAAAAATCCACCAAATGTGCAAGAAAGCAGTAATATCAATTCTACATAAACTTTCTGAAAATAGAAGTACAGTTATATCCCAATTCATTTTATGTGTCTAGTATTATGCTGATATAAAATCCAAACACAAGAAATAAAACTATAGATCACATTTAATATGTATGTCAATACAAAACATTTTGAAGCATTACAAAAACAAATCAAACAGTACTTTAGGGTTATATATCATGACAAAATGGGATGTCATGGAGTAAAATGTAAGCTCAACATTTGAAAATCAATGTATGTCAACATCCACACATCAAAGAAGAAAAACCTATAATCATTTCAATAGATGCAAAATAAACATTGGACAAAATTCTATATCCATTCATGATGTTTAAAAAATGGTTGAGAGTGAACTCAGGAGAAGAGAATTTCTTTTGCCTGCTAAGGAGCAATTTGAAAAAACTGACAGCTACCATCATGGTCAAGTTTTGAAATCTGAATGAAAGCCCTTAAGATCAGAAAAAAAACCAAAGATCTCTTTTTTCAACCCATTTAGTCAACTCTATATGAAGGTATTAGCCTGTAGACTCAGTCAAGAAAAAGAAATGAAAATCATTCAGATTTACCAATATAAATAAAACTGGTTTTATTCCATACAAACTGATTGTCTCAGAAAGTCTCAAAAACTCTATAAAAATTTTTACTAGAGTTAACATGTAAGTTTACCAGGATAACATGTTATAAGACTGACATTAAAAGTCAATTATATTTTATACATATCATTTTTGAACAGTTGGAAATTAAAATTGAAAAAAATGTTACCATTTATAATAACATTAAATAAAATGAAACATTTACTTAGAGGTAAAAATGTACATAACTGAAAAGTATAACATCTTTCTGAAACAAATGAATTCAAGGAAAAAATGAACTTTTAAAAATAATCAGATATTTTATATAAACATATTTTTTTACTTTGATATAAATTATATTCAATTTAATCCACAGATTCAAAGTAATACTGATCAAAAATCCCCAAAGTCTTGTTTTTTTTAAATATAAATTGATTCTAAAATTCATATGGAAGTACAAAGAACTTAGAGTAATCAAAACCATTTTGAAAATAAATAATAAAGTTAGAGAATTTATTATACCTGATTCTAAGACAATATAAAAGTACACACCATCAAGACAATACAGTATGGGCAAAAAATATTTATTATCAACAGAGCAGAACAGAGGATCTAAATATAGACTCACATATTAGGCCACTTGATTTTCAGTAAAGTTGCAAAGGTAACTCAAAAGGAATAGGTATTTTCTTAAAATAAAGACTCCTGGATAATTAGATATTCATATGCAAAACCGAAACAAAACCAAAACAATGGTTTATTTCCTCAAAGTATACATAATTAGCCAAAAATATATTATTTATCTATAGGTAAGATGTAAAACATTTGGGATGGATCAAACGAGAAAATCTTTGTGCTATGGGTTAGACAAAGATTTTTTTCAATATAACACTGAAAGTATAAAACATAAAATAAAATATTGGTAAATTGTGCTTTATAAAAATTAATAACTTCTGCTATTTACAGGACATTTTACGGTTCTGATTAGGAACTATAGATTAAGAATAAATACTTGAAAACATAGATCAGATAAAGGATTTGTACGCACAATATGCATGTATTCAAAAACTTTAAAACTCAATGTTCAGAAAATGAATGAATGAATCTAATACACATCTCACCAAAGAAGATATACTGGTTGGTTATAAATGATTGTCCATAAATATATGAGAAAAGAAATGCTTAACATTATTTGGTAAACAGGGAAATACAAATTAAAACCTCAGTGAGATAATAACATACATTTCCCAGAATTTTTAGAATGAAAAAGTTTGAAAATACTAAGCATTGGTATGAATACAGAGCAACTGAACCTGTCATGTACTGATGGTGGAAATATCAAATGGTATAACCATTTTAAAAATATTTGGTATTTTCTTATAAAGCTAACCCTATACTCACTGTCTTGTGGTAGCCCTTGTTGAGGTTGGGTCTATCCATACCATCCATAATTGGCCCAGATATCAAAGCTGATGATGCCACATATGCACTAAGAAGATATGAGGAAGCTTTTTACTCACATAATGAGGCTTTTTAAATAGAGAAGAGCAATCATCCAAGTTGATCCAAAATGGTGTGGGCAAAAGAAAGGGGGAGATTATTGTCTGTTTTTGTGGTTAGGGTATTGGACCAACGTGAGGTTTATGGCATTGTTGAAACTTCGTCAGTGACACCCAGGAAGGCAGCTCAGAGGTCTTTTTATTGCTTACCCAGATATGGAAAAACATGGGAAAGGAGAAGGGTGGGGCTTTGAAAGATGGCTATGGTCAAGCACGAAAACTGAAGTCAGATATTTTATTATACTTACCATGAACCAGAAGTCCCACTTCTAGATATTTGCCCAAGAGAAATAGTCACAAATCCACAAAAACTTCAATGAAATGTTAATAACCAAAATTTTTTTAAAAAATCTATTAACAGGTAAGGCAATAAACAAATTGTGGAACATGCATTCAATGATATACTACTATGTAATGAAAAGGAGCAATTTATAGCTACATATGCAACAGGAATGAATTTGAAAAACATTATCTTAACTAATAAAAACCAGACTAAATCATTGCATTTATATAAAAATCTAGAGAAGCAAATTATAAAGATAGAAATCAAATAAGTAGTTTCCAGGGGCTAGTGGTTGATAGAATTGATTTCAAAGAGATACCAGAAAAATTTTTGAGGTGCAATCTTGATTTTGATGGCAGTACATGGCTCTTGACATTTCCTCATTGGCAACGTACTATGGAAGAGGATTTAAAATTGTATCATCCTGAGGGATCATACCAGGTTCTTCAGGCTGGACAGGTAAAAGTACTAGAAAATCTGATTTTTATCTTAACATAAAAAAAATACTTGGACAATGAAACCTTTTTGATAATGGGTGACTTACTGCTAACATTCAGATAAAAGCCAACAGAGAGTGAGAGCAGGCAAGATGGCTAAGGATTTAATATGAGGTGTGCAGTTGCAATAGCTGGTGTCTAGCCATTGTTCCTGCTCAATCAAGAGGTGAAACACATGTGGCATCTGATAATGGGAAGTACATTCCTAAGGGCTGTGAGCATCACAAAATGAAAAAAAGATGCAACTGCTAACCTGAAATATATGGTAAAAATGTTAAAAAGTCTGTACCTACAGGGACTGATTGATTGCCTATATTATATGTTCTAAATTCAAATCTATAGCACAATAGAGTTAAGTATATTTCTTTATAAATCCCACATGAGACAAAAAAGACTATTATCTTCTCAACCAATAGCATACAATGCTTTGTGAAAATTGCAATGCACATTAACAAAAATCTATACATAACATCTACTGATTAAAATTAAGCTAATTTAATTAATCAGAGATTAAGTATAATTCCTTTTCCTACCATTTTTGGCTTTACATTTACATTGTGTAAGGGTGGTAGGATTAGGTGATAAGAACATTTTTTTTTATGATTGTAAAGTATTTTAATTTTAAAGGCTTGAAGATAAAGAAATGCAACTAATTACTGTGTGTATGAGAATAATGTAAACATCTACTGGGCTGGGACTCAATTAGAGCCCCTGAACTCAAGGGCAGAATTTAGTCCAGATCATTTGAAAATAGCAGCATCCTCCCTTATAATTATGAGATCAATGACTGACAAGATAATTAGTATATCTGGTAATCAAGGTAACAGCTTTTGCAGATCTAATTAGAGTATATTCTGTTGCTTAGAATACATGCCAAAGGTGTTAAACTAATTTTCTGTACTTAAGGATGATGGCAGAATCTTAAGAAACTAATATGAATTAACTGCCTTCCTCACTTCATAAACAGTAGGCGACAGTGAGCAGCTCAACACCACTCACACTCGTGATTGTAGTTTTAGAGCAGTTTGGACAAAGCAGCCATCCTCTTAGGAAGATCATCTGTTTAAACAAGAAAAATCCAACCAACTTTACTATTCTTTTAATCAGCTTGTAGGTGTGTACTGAAGATAAACTCAGGATACTTATCAATCAAAAAATTAGTCTGCCACCAATTAAAGCATCTGCTTGTGGCATTTTGCTCTCAGAATCACATATGCCTGGCTCGAGTCCTTCCTGTGACAGGTGGACCTTTAACAACTTTTGTAGTGGGTACCTGATGCTTTTGCCAGCACACCTTTTCTTTGGGTCAGAATACCTTTGTTTATCTTTGGAAAGTTCTCCTACCCTAAGGGCATAGAGTCTTGGTGGGGCTATAAATTACTGATTTTAGCCCATTTAACTTTTGTGATGACTCTATGAAGTAGGTGTGAATTTTATATCCACTTTATAGATAAGGAAACTGAAGTATAGAGATGTTAGGAAATCTGTCCAAGCATGAGCAGCCTCTTTAGGTCTGAAGAGAGAAGAGCAATCATTCAAGTTGATCCAAAATGGTTTGGGCAAAAGAAAGGGGGAGATTTTTGTCTGCTTTTGTGGTTAGGGTATTGGACCAAGGTGAGGTCTAAAATTGTACCATCCTGAAGGATCATACAAAATTATGCCTCAAAATTTCAGTAGCTTTATGAAACAAAGGTGAGTTTCTTTCTTGTACAAAGTCTAGATGTCATACAACTTTTAAGCCACTCTCCCAGGCAGCTCTTCTCTACCTGATGTTGCGAGGACCCAGCCCCCAACCCCCATAGTTGTGGTGCATCGTACCTTTGATATCACACTAAGGTCAGCAGCCAGCAATTAGAGATGGAGTCCAGGGGTACAGATGTGAGAAAGACACACTAGAAACACAGCCACCCCAAATCAAAAGTGATAGACATAAATTTTGCTCTTATTTAGTTGACTAAAATTAGTCACAAATGCAAAGGGGGTTAAGACATGTTGACTTTATTTTTTGCTCCAAATAAAGTTCACGTAAGCACTGTCGATTTCATAATTAACATTGGTTGATAATGGTAGATGCTGGATTTCAATCCAGTCCAACTGAATGCTAAGTTCAGGTCCTTAGGCATTATGCTCTTATATTGGCACATAGTCAGCACTTATGAAGTTATATGAAAGTTGGGTTGGGGATAAAGCTCAATTGGTAGAGTGCTCGCCTTGCATGCGCAAGGCCCTGGGTTGGCATCCCCAGCACCACAAAAATAAATAACTAAATAATAAATAAATAAATAACATGAAGGTTCTGGTTGTTAAGTAAATGTAAGGCTTCTTCTAAGGAGAATAAAAGAGTGAAGATGAGAGAGCAAATAATAGAGGGAAGGAGGAAAGAAAAGAGGAAAAGAGAGAAGGAGGGAGTCAAAAAAAGAAAATAAAGATCAGTAACAAACAGTTTGATTAAGTTTCGTTCATTTGGTATTCCTTTTTTTTTTTTTTCTTAAGATCTTTAATTTTGTAATTGGGGGTTCCAAGGAAACAATCACTTTTTTAAAGTATAATACTTTAGGAAAAGGAAGAAAATGGCAGCAGGAATGACAGGGTGATATGCAGATGAAGCCATCTCCCCCCACTCAGCCCATCCAAGTATCAAATCACTAAACTGGATCCATTTTGATGGTGTTTTGAATATGAATGATACTGAGTTTTGATGCTATTGCTGTTTTCTTATACTGAGATTAAATCCAGGGCACTTTACCACTGAGCTGCATTCATAGTCCTTTTAATTTTATTTTTTGAAATAAGTCTTGCTAAGTTGCCCAGGCTGGCATCAAACTTGGGATACTCAATCCTCAGCCTCCAGAGAAACTGGAATTACATACATGTACCACTGTCCCCAGCCTCAGTGGAACTGTTTTGATACTCCTTAGGATTCTGCATTTGTAAGTATAATACAAATGGTACTCCACAAATCCTCTTTTCATTTATGCCTGAAATTATCCTTTTTCAAGTTTTCCCAAGTATTTATTAAAGTTTCAAGAGACTAAAAAATAAATAAATAAATGAACAAGGAGAAAGTGGAAATGATGAATAGGGAATCAATGAAAGAAAAATCATTAAAGATAAAAGCTATTCCCTTTGAACAGAATAACAATACTGGGAACTTCTTGCAAGTATAATGGCAATGATGAGAGAGAAAGGAAAATGGAGAGAGAAGGATGAAGAGGAGAAGGGGTTGGAGCACCATTTGTTGAAAAAAAAAACTACCTTTGTTCCACTGTATTGCCTTGCTCCTTTGTTAAAGATCAATTAACTGTATCTGCATAGGTCTATTCTACTCCCCTAATCTATTTATCTACTTTTTCATCAATATTGAGGCATATGGATTACTAGTTTATAGTAAGACTTGAAATTAGGTAATGTCAGTCCTCCAACTTTACTGTTCTCCTTCAATAAGTCTGAGGGGTTTGCTTCTGCATATAAACTTTAAGATTAGGTTGTCAATATCTACAAATAACTATTTGGGGGGGGATATTTTGATAGCATCAAATCTACACATCTCATTGCAAAGAACTGATATATTAAAACTAAGAGTCATCTTGTCTGTGAACATGGAATAGTTCTTCATTTATTTTGTTCAATTCTTCAAATTAAACTTCTATTGTACACACCATGCTTTTCTGATACAGAATATCCATTTGGTTTTCTTGCAAATTTTCTAGTTCTCTCAAAATTTTCATCTCCTTTCCCATTTAGCTACCCTTTCTTGTAAGTTTTTTTTTAGATATCTTCATCTGCTTTATTTATCATTGCTATAATAAAGTACTGAACACCAAATGGCTTAAAACATCATAAATTTCTTATAATTCTGAAGTTTAAAGGTCTGAAATAGATTTCATTGGATTAACATCAAGGTGCCATCAAGGTTATATTTCATCTAGAGAGGATACTTTAGGGGAGAAATCATATTATATTGTCTTACAGCTGCTACTACCTGCTTCATACCCAGATTTATGGCCCATCCTAATGTTGTCATCCTTGCCTGACTGACTGGATGCAGTCACCTACTCACATTAGAAATTTGAGAGAATTTTACATAAAAAGGAAAAATGAATTGAATCACAGTTTGGCCCGAACTAGGAAGTGGGGTGTCTAACTGCAAACTGGCTCCAATTCAGTAAGACCCAGCATCATAGTGCCTTCAAGTCTCTCTCTCTCTCTCTCTCTCTCTCTCTCTCCAACTCTTCACACTCATTTTTCTGAATTCCTCTCCCACTTATAAAAGACCAGTGTAAGCACAGTAGAGACTCTTCTCATCACAAAATCAGCTGATAAGCAATCTTAATTTCATCTGCAACCTTGATTCTCCCTCATCATGTTATGGAACATATTTATGAGTTCTAAAACTTAGGACTTGGACATCTTTGGTGTTTTTCTGCTTACCACACTTATGCGCTTATTGTAATATCACATTTGCTATTATCAATAACTAGGTCTACATGGGTCTACCCTTGTTGACTATTTTTTCTCTTGATTATGGGTAATGTTCTCCTGTTTCCTTACATATTTCAGTTGTCTTAATTGAGTTCCAGGCATTGGGATATAAGAAAGAATAAAGACTGAAATATGAAATTTTTTTGTTTCTTTTTCACAGGATTTAATTCTTTTCTTCCAGAAATTAGAGCAAGTGGCTGATATTTTAGATGTTTAGATGCTATGCCATATGAGTTAACTAGAGTAAGCTCCCCTTGTGTTAACCCTGTTTACATGCTTCTTCGACACTGTTGTTAAGACGCTGCTCACTTTGTTTTTGACGGAATCTGAGTAGGGTCGGGGGAACTGCAGTTTCAAAAACCTTTGGTTCATGTTTGGATTCAGTTCTCAAAAGACCATTGTGTTAGTCAGCTTTCCATGACTAAGATAAAATACCTGAGATAAACAACCTAAAAGGAGGAAAGGATTGTTTTGGTTTGCAGTTTCAGAGGTTTCAGTCAATGGTCTACCAGCTTTTTAACTTTTGAGCCTGTGGCGAGACAGAAAGAACATCACAGTGGGAGCACATGGTGGAATAGAGTGGCTCACCTCACGCCAGGAAGCAGAAAGAGAAAGGGGTCAGGGTCCTAGGCTGCCCTTTCACAGACACACCTCTGATGAGCTACTTTCTCCAGCTAGGCCCATCTCCTAAACATCTGGCCACTTCCTAGTAGCACCCCCAGCTGAAACTAAGCCTTCAACACAAAAGATTTTGTGGGGCATTTTAGATCTAAACAAAAGTCCTGAAATATCATTATCTAAAAAGAAAGAAAGAAAAAAGTGTAGAACTGCAGGAATTTACTTTCCTTGCTAGCTTCCCAACACCGTCACTTTCTCTGCAAAATTTTGCCAGGGAGGTTGATAGAAGTATTGCCAGCCAAGTGATTTATTTTCATGTTTAGAATTTACTCATATTCTACTCTGTCGTATAGCACCCAGACTGTCTTTAAGGGCCTCCCTGTAGTTTCTCCATCTACAGGAGAAAGCTGTAATTACCTCTTCATTCATCTCATGCAAATAAAGTTTTTGACCTCAGGGACTAAAGCTACTGGGTGCCCCTCTGACTTCTAAGAGCTCATTCCTCTTTGGAATTTAGTTCATTGAGCTTTGCTGTGTTCTCTGCTATTTGATAACTATCATGTATTTCTAATTGAATTGTTTTTATGTAGCAATAATGGAAGCAAAGTCTTTTACGTAGTTTTGTCTAGTAATTGGAAACAAAATTTTTCCAGTAGAGGTATAATTTTTACCTCAGAAAAAGAAAGGCATAATTTTTAAATGATTAATAAGTACTTTGCTAAAATGATCACTTATATGAAGTTTTTGACAATTATTAAGACTATAATTTGAAGGCCAGAAATAGTGAGGAAGAGGATCCAGAAGATAATAAGACATTGATTTGATCATAAATGTCCATTAACTAGCAGCCAATTTATTGGTTGGCAGTGCTAAACGGGAAAAATAAAGTATTTATCAACAATTTCTACTGAAGATTACCTCTTTATGAAATATTTTTCTAAGTATGTAGTAAATTCTTGTAACAGGATGTCAAAATGGGACTCTAGTTGTTTTGGTTTACATCCCACAAATGCCTAAGGAGAAAATAATGGGTTTGAATGACTCCTAAATTTTGATGTGGTGGGAGTGCTGGATCTTGTACATAAGATAAGTAGAAGTAGTAGCCAAATTGATTTTATTTTCCTTTCCAAGCTGAAGTGGTCCAGGAGAGAGACTTTCTGGTGAGCACAGTCAGTGCCTGAGCTACCATCACCCACTGGAATGGAAATGTAAAGAATATCTATCCCCCTCCCTCACCTCAAGTCACATGTCAGGCAGGGTCTCAAGAGAACCATGCACACAGCCTGATATTTGTTCCCTTTTGTTTGAGAGACAACCTAAACTCTAAATGCAGGAGGTTATGGTTTGGCCTAGGGTGGCAAAGAAAAGTGAGAAGCCACATTAGAAACCAAAGTTGGTTCCCTTGATGATCACATGACTTTCTGTGGTAAACATGAAATATAGAAACAGATCCAGAAATACAGATCTGCCTCTTAGTAACTGACAATATTGCTGTTACATGATGGTGAGTGATTTTTAAAAACTCAACAGTAACTAGATTTGTTTCCTTAGAGATTAAAAATCTGGTTCTTAGGGACAGAGTGTGACATCTGTTAGTACCTGTGTATTCACCACAGATGTCTGTATTGTGCCCTCACCATCTGCCATCACCTTGTTAAACAACCTTTCTAAAGGAGATTGCAGCTAAATTGTTTTAGAAGAGGATACTTATCAAAAACCCAAGAGCACAGTCATTTAAAAAAAAAATTCCTGAAACCATATTTTCTATTAATGTCAAGCTGGAGCATGGAAGCAGTGTATGGCAAATAATTGTATTCCTCACAGCCTTGTATCAAATATCTCTGTTTACTTAACACTGTTCTTAACTGGCCCCTAGGACAGCCTAGTGGTTAGAGAGCCAACAACAAAGCTTGTGGAGTATAGCAGCAATAGATATGAAATGTCAACCTTGCCATTCATTAGCTGAGTAACTTACTCCTGAGCCTCAGTTTTCCCGTTTGTGTGAGAATCTCCTTGATGAGGGTGATTGTTTCTTGCAGAGCTGTGATCAAAGATACTTAACAAGTCCTGACCTTACCATTGTTGTGACCCAATGTGTAGTGCTTTTTCTTATAAATATTTATTCTGAATCTAATTGTTTAAATCCTTGGAGTTCAATCCAAATTCCATCCAAAATTTCAATAGTATTTGCTAGAACTTTTTCTCCTGATGTGATCATTTGTTCAGAGCACAGCTCCTTTTTGCCAAGAGTCCTTTCCTCATCACTGAGGAATTGGTGCTACTAAAGTCACCAGTCTGACTTCAGAACATGTGCAATGAAGGTTTAGTAACTTACATTAGATCTAGAAAAGGTACATTAAACTCAATCCTTCAACTGTTAATGGGGATATTTAGCACCTTTATTAGGGGTTATATTAGTTCAGGTCAGAGGGATTATATTATATAATTCTTCTATATTTCAGTCACCATAGGTTTTATGCCAAATTTTGTTCATAGTGATTACCATTATAATAATACAGTAGTGTTCATCTTCCCGGCTCTACAATGTCTAGGCAATGTCCTTTTGACTCGTGGAAACCATTCTTGTCATGCTGTACTTTATAAGAGTTTCAACTAGGCCATTCAGCATTTTACAAATTCAAAGCAAACTCTATTATTTATTCTAAATGTGACAGCATAGGTTTAGAGGTGAGTAGCTAGCACACAAGTAATCTGCTGATTAGTGCAAGTATGCATATCAGAAACCAGCAAACTCCAATTTGCATTGAATGCCAGCTGCATAACAACTTATCAGAGAAACCCAGATAGGAGGGCAAAGACATATCTTTCCTTAATTACGAGCATGTGTATGCAGGTGCAAACCTGCATTAGTATGAATGAGCATTCTAGGATAATAAATTAATGCTATTATGATTCATTACATATTCCTAATATGCATACCAATACCTCTTAGTAATAATGTGTTAGATCCCAAGCTCCAATTCTGTGCTAAGAAAGTCCAGTGAGAATGAGATAGAAGTCTAGCCGGGAATGCCAGTAGGTGTGAAATGCCTATAAGTCTTTGCGACACTGGGATTATTGCACATCCTAATTCAGTGTTATTCTTAGATAATCTTGATTATTGTTTGGAAACAACAACAACAACAGAAGTTTTCTGTTTTGGATGCAGGCATCTAAGTTCCTTGTAATAAGAAAGGAAAAATTAATACTCAAGGAAGAACAAATTGGTGAGACCTCATATTTGTTTTATTTGGTGAAAATTTTAAATTTGAATGACATTAAGTGGTACATGTACTGTCCACAGAATATTGCCTTTATACTTGATTTATTCATTGGCATTATCTGATGGGTGCTTAAGGCATTTAAGCTTGAGACTCCAGTTCTAAAGGAAGATGTGTATGAGACACCAAATATTTCCTTAAGAGAGATGTAACTGAATATTTTGCCTACGTCAGACCCTAACTAAGCACAAATGTTCATTTGACATAGAAGAAAATAACATAATTAGATATGTCCAGACTGTAATATGAGACACAGTGTTTCCCATTCATCCATTCATTCAATAATTCAGTCACTTAGATGACGAACATATATTGACTCCACACAGAGCACTGTGGTTAGAATATAACAATGAGAGATAACAATACTACCTCCTAAGACTGTTGTAAGGATTCAATTTGATTATCCATGTGTAATGGGTGAAAACTTCATTCTTCTTTGATTCCCTTGATGACTCCTTTTGTCTCTCTCTGTTAGCAACCCACATGTCCAACAATTTTTGTGTGTGTGACTAGATGAAATGGCATAATCTGGGGTATGAGATCTAAATTGCTGAACATGCACCAAAATGCTGGGTGATAGTTCCTGGAGATATGAGGGTAAATTTACTTATAAAGTAAATTTCAGCAATGGAAAATGAGAGATGAAATGAACTAGGCATCGCTCTTCTTTTTCCCTCCTAAACTGCTCCAAGGTCCTGTTTTTCTTTGCAAATATTTCAGGAAAGTCCATATGCCAAGCAAATGTACTCACAAGGTGACCCCCCTAATGAAGTGATCAGTACTTCCTCTTTTCATCTTTACTGCTCTAGGTTTGTCTCTCTCGAATATAAATAGTAATACAGTCTTGAACTAGATATTTAGACTTCCTAAGCCTCAAGAATGAAATTGAATAATCTGAAGACATCTTCTATCTCTAAATGTTTAATAATTCTATGATAATCAACAATGATGCCAAAATTATTTACTTGGTAAAACAGTTTATGTTCTAGAACTTTGTAAAGCATGCTATAGAAAAGTGTTTTTTTTAAATTATAAATTAACCTTATAGGAATTCAGAAATAGTTTTCTCCTTATTTGAAAAACTTCTGTGGTCTTCAATCTCTATTTTGCATGTCCCAAATTTAAAGGAGTTTAAAAGGCAATCTAAGTCAACCACACAGCTCTAAAATTCCATACTTTTTTGGTTCCATTTGGACAATCTCATGTTCAAACAGTTTCTTTACAGAGAAAAAAGAATTACCACTTTTTGTGTCAAAAGTATAATTCCAGGCACTAAGCAAGCTGCTTTATATTCATTTTTCTATCTAGTTTTCATGAAATCTCTGGAAGACAGGAGTTATTTTAAAGTTCAGAAAACAAAGGAATGAGACAGTAATAAACTGCCAATAATATACAGAAAATAAGGAGCAAGAAAAGGTGAAAAGCCATCTGCCAAACTGCAAATTCCCTTTTCCCTTGATAAACACATTATCTCACTTTTTAATATTAATCTTCCTCCTTAACCCTTCTTTTAGCCATACAAATCTACTACTTATGAATCATTGTTTACCTATAGCTTCATAAATTTACTGCCCTTTACTTGTTTTGCTTTTTCTTCCCTGAGTGGTTAAAACTAGTGTCACAGAGGAAAAAAAAAAACTTATTAAATAGCACATGTCACTATCAAGAGTAACTGACAAGTTTAAAAACTCTTTACTTACTAGCATTAAATTCTTCATTACAAGTCACATTAACTAGCTCAATATTTTGTGCTCTGCTGTATTGGGAAACTATAGCACTATAAGTTCACAAGGTAAAAACTCTGTGGAAGTACATCCACAACTCAGCCAAGTGAGTGCACCTTGCTCCACATGCAAATTAACTCTGCTCAAGCTTCAGTGATAATTTTAACACACAGAATATAGGAGACAAATCCCCAAGTCAATGACTAGACCCCAAGTAGAAATTACTACAAGGGGATATCTGATTATATTCCTAGACATCTACCTAGAAGAAAGTGGCAAAATCAGAACAAGATTCCAAAATCATGAGTTAAATGAACCCACAGTGATATGGTGGCTATCCAAGAGTGAAATAAGTCAATGGTACCACAGTGACAAACTAAGACATTAGCAGTGAAGACTAACAATTGGATTATTCCAAGCCTATGGGTTGAAGCTAGGAGATTCCAACCACACAGAACTCAATACAAAAGTGATAGCTATACACCAAATGACATAATCACAAAAGAGAAAAATTAATCCATCTCAACCAATGTGCATGTCCAATACCTCTGAAAACATGAGGAAAGAAGCAAACAAGTCTTCCCCCAAAAGTTATATCCCTTAATAAACTATCTAACAAATATAAAAGTGGATGAAATTCCAGAGAAAGATGTTAAAAATTGATTACTAAGATGATTAATGAGCTAAAAGAATATCTAAGAAACAAAGAGAGAAAATACATGAGATTAAAGTCCATTTCAATAAAGAGATAGAACTTCTGAAAATAAACCAATCAGAACCCCTGGAAATAAAAGACCCAAATGAATCAAATAAAAAAAAATTCACTTGAAAGTATCACCAACATATTAGATTACATAGAAAATGGAACTTCAGACTTCAAAGACATGATGTCTGAAATGGAACTCTCTGTAGAAATTAAAGAAGAAGAAAAAGAATAAAAAAGACCATGATCAGAATATTCAAGAATTCTTGGACAACATTAAGGGACCAAACTTAAGAATAATCAGGATAAAAGATATTATAAAAATACAGACCAACATATTAAGAGCCTTTTCAGTGAAACAATACCAGAAAAATTTCTAAACTTTAGGCATGAGATGGACATTCACATATAGGAGGCATATAGAACCCCAAATCAAAAAGATTAAAAAAGACCTCTCCAATACACAGCATAGTCAAAATGCTTAACTAAGACTAAGGATAGAATATAAATGCTGTAACAACAAAACACCAGGTCACATTTAGAGATAAACATTAAGGCTCACTCCTAACTTCTCAACTCAGACTCTACAAGCCTAAAAGCTTGAAATGAGATAATCCAAGCTCTGGAGAAAAAAGCCAGTCCATCAAAGCTATTATTCAAATCAAAGAAGAAATAAAAACTTTCCACCATAAGGATAAATAAAAGAATTCACAACCACTAAGCTAACTTACATAAAATACTTAAAGAAATGCTACACAAAGAAGATTTCAAATATAAACCTCAGAAGTCTCAAATGGATGCAGCTCTTCAGAAGAGCAATTAAGTAAACAAACAAAAATGATTGGAAATAATAAACATCACTCCATAATAGCTCTGAATGTAAATAAGTTTTTTGAAATACAAAAATCAGAATGGATTTTACAAAAAGACTCAACCATATGTTATTTGTAGGAGACTCATGGTACAGGCAAAGATATCCTCAGGCTAAAAGCAAAAGAACGGAAAAAGATATTTCATCCAAATGGAGTCTGACAAAACATATTTCAAACAAAAATTAATAAGAAGAGACAAGGAATATCACTACATACTATTAAAGGGAACACTCCAATGACAAGATAAACTGATATTTATGATGCAAATGTCAGAGTACCTAATTACATAAAATAGACACTTCTTAAAACAGTCACAGATAGTTCAAAATACACTAATATTGAGTGACTTAAACACCCCTCTCATCAAAAGACAGGTCATCCAGACAAAAATATCAATAAAAATAACTCTGATATAAATAATGCTATAAATAAGTACATCTAAGAGACATCAGTACAATATTTCACCCAACAAGGCTTAGTGCAGCTTCTTCCTAGCAGCTTATTGAAACTTTTCCAAATTAGACCATAGTTTAGGTAACAAAGAAAGTCTTAGTAAATACAAAAGATCAATATTATCCCATGCATCTTATCAGATCATAATGGAATAAAATTACAAATCAACAGCAAGAAAAATTATGGAAATCACATAAACAAACAGAGATTGAACAATATTCTTTTAAATGAGGAATGCAGTATAGAAGAAATAAGAGGGGAAAACTTAAAAATTCCTAGAATCACACAAAAATAGTTAACACAACATACCGAAATCTCCAGAAAACTATAAAGCAGTTCTAAGAGGCAAGTTTATAGCATTAAGTGTCTACATTAAAAAAAGGAAAATCCAAAGTAAACAATCTAATGACACATCTCAATGCTCTAGAAAAGCAGAAACAAACTAATTCCCAAACTAGTAGAAGACAGAAAGTCATTAAAATTGGAGCCAAAATTAATGAACTAAAGAATAAAAAACAATTGCTGGTATATGGATAGAACTGGAGACTATTATTATTATTATTATTATTATTATTATTATTATTTCACTATGATAAGTGAAATAAGCCAATACCCAAAAAACAAAGGTCCAATATTAGGGCCTAATAATTGCCAGTCCATGCTGGAAGACTGCACCCCAGGAGGTCCCCTTGGTTCCACTCATGTGGTGGAAGAGCCAGTTCTTAGTCCTCTGCATCATCTGCAGACCCCAAGTTTCTGGTCTAAGGTTCAGTCTCCAAACTCAGTCTTTCCTGCACCCACCTTTCATATTCCCAGCCAGGAGGGTCTCTCCCAACTAGTATTGCAAGCACTCAGGTTAAAGGGGGAGGGAAAGATCTGGGTGAGTTTCCACAACCAGTTGTCTCCTGTGTAAACCTCTCTTCATTTTTAATTTTCTTCTGGTCACTTAGGCACACTCTGTGTCATGCAGTGTGGGTTTGCCAGGCCTATATTTTGGGCCAGAATCAGGTTTCCTTGGCTGCTGGTCCCTGCACCACAGCTGCAGAATGGCTCTTTCCTCTGTCCTCCACACACTGCCAGGAGAGATGCACTATTGTGCATTGCACCTTTCAGTTTAGTCAGTCAGTGTCTTTAATCTCTAAACTATCTGAACCCAGACATGCTCCAATCCTCCTAAAAAATGAGAGTTTCTTTAATTCCCTTATCCCTGTGCTTATGGAAGAACTACTCTGGCTGGTACCTCTGGCTGTAGCAGTAGCTGTGAAATTGATGATTTCTTCCTTACTTTATTATATCCAACCTCTGAGGTCCATGATCTGCTTTGAGTGTCTGGTATTAAATTGCAGTAAAGTCCTCCATGACTTTTTGTTGTTGTTTACCTTCCTTGCTGAGAAGCTGCCTCTCTTGCTTTCTTGGTTTCAAGCTATAGAGCAGCCTGTTCTATTCCACCATCTTGAAACCTCCTGACATTGACTTTGTTGATAAAATTCCTAAAGCTCAAAAAGTAAAATAAAGAATCAATAGGAAACAGGAGGATTGTGAGTTCAAAACCAGCCTCAGCAAAATCGAGGCACTAAGCAACTCTGACACCTTGTCTCTAAATAAAATACAAAATAGGACTAGAGATGTGATTCAGTGGTCAAGTGCCTCTGAGTTCAATACCTGGAATCCCCCCCCCAAAAAAAATAATTAATTAATTAAAAGACTTATGCACAGCAAAGGGAACAACTAAAAGCCTGAAGAGAAAGCCTATATAATGGGAGAAAATCTTTGCTAGTTATCCTTCCAACAGGGGATTAATAACTAGAATATATAAAAAACTAAAAATTAACATAAAAATTAACCCACTCAATAAATGAGAAAAAGATTTAAACAGGCATTTCTCAAAAGAATTACAGATGGGCAAAAAATATATATATAAAAATTTTCAACATTCTTTTCAAGCAGAGAGATGCTTATGAAAACCACACTGTGACTTCATATTACAGCAGTCATAATGTCAATCACTAATAATACAAATAGTAACAATTGCTGGTGAGGGTGTGTGTGGGAAAGTTGCACATATACATTGTTGGTGGTCTGCAAATGAGAACAACTACTTTGGAAAGCAGTATGGAGTTTCCTCAGAAACCTAGGAATGGAACCAATATACAATCCCACTCCTTAGTGTTTATCAAATAGAACCCAAATCAGAATACTATAGTTATATATGCATACCAATGTTTACAGCAGCACAGTTCACAATAGCCAAGTTATGGAACAAGCTAATGGCCCTGTCAATAAACTAATGGATAAAGATAATGTTGTATGTATACAATGGAGTTCCACTTAACCAATAAGAAGAATGAAATTATGACATTTGCTGGAAAATGGATGGAATTGGAGAACATTGTGCTAAGTGAAATAAGCCAGACTCAGGAAGCTAATAATAATTTGTTTTCTCTCATACAGGGAAGCTATAGAGAAAAAGAAGACATAAAAAAAATGGGATCTAGTGAACATAGAAGGAGGATCAGTAGAGCAGAAGCAGGAGACCAAGAGTGATGGAGGAAGGGAGAGAAGAGGGAAGATCTTGGTCAAATTATACTATATGCATATATGAATATATCACAATGCATTCTAATTTTATATATAACTATAATGCATCAATTAAAAATATAAATAAGGGCTGTGGCTGTGGCTCAGTGGTATACCACTTGCCTAGCATGTGTGAGGTGCTGGGTTCAATTCTCAGCACCACATATAAATAAATAAAGTCCATTGACAATTAAAAAATATTAAAATAAATAAGTAAATAAATAAAGGAAGACTAATAGAGTAAAGGGATGAGGGGGATGGAAGAGAGAAGTACTGGGGATCAAATATAGAAAACTATGTTACATGCATTTATGCATATGTCAAAGTGAAACCCACCCACTATTATTTACAACTATAATGCACTAATAAAAATTATTTTAAAAGAAAAACTTTGGCCTTTTTCATCTTCAAAGAAAATATTTGTAATATTGGGTGTCCCTTTAAGGATAAGTCTATTACATTACATTTGAATAGTTTTAAATTTTTAATGCATAAATGAATAGTCAAAATTAAGTCTAAACTAGCCAAAATATGTAATATACTGAATATATTCCTAACTAGCTTTAAGAGATGAAATAAAAAATTAAATCTTTATTAATGTCACCCACAAAAAATTTTAACTGTTTTGTATCACTAAACTATTGATACAACCAAATATGAAGACTTTTCCATGAATTAATTAAACAATCCATGAAAATACTTTCTCTTTAGAACTTGACCATTTTGAAATCCTATCTTCAGACTGTAGCTTAAATAAATACAGGGAGTCTTTAAAGGAAAACTGTTTTAAATATCTCTGCCTGGCTTCTATACATTAATTTTATTCCTGTGCTTCTAATTTTAAAGTTTAGTGCAAGGGAGGGGCACCTCAAGTGAGAAAGGAAAAACATGACTAAGTTGGAATTCTCACAAGGTTCCAAGGCATATCATGGATGTGTTGCTCAAGGAAGCCAACACATGACCTCCACTCTGTAGACGGCATCATTGTTAAATTTCAGTATTTCCAAGCAATCCGAGACTCCCTTAAGTTATCTATCTCCTTCCCTGGCTCTGGAAGACCTAAATGTTATGTCTGGGGTTAAAGTAAAGAGCAAAGAAAAATGAGAGAGCAAAAAAAGTCCTGCTCTCTATTGTAAAAAAGGGTTTCTGAAAGCAAAAAGGGAGAAACTGAATTCATTGTGAGATTAGAATCTTAATTTGGATAATACCAAAGCTTTTACTGCCCTCAGATGAGTTTCCATTAGCAAAACATGATGTTTCTAGTATTGAAAAAATTATGATTCTGCATGCAGGTCAGCCAGGGTACGAGGAGAAGAGATCCAGTGAAGCATGTTTGAAGAGTAAGGCTAGAAAATAACTAAGCCTTTCCTGTTTGTACCATACAGGTTTTAGCCTATTCAACAAAGTGGTTGCAATGATTGTGTATTTATGGTGGATACAGCCAGGTCATCAGCTTTTTTTTCTTCATATTTATTTATTTATTTTTATGTGGTGTTAAGCATCAAACCCAGGGCCTCACACATGAGAGAATGCAAGTGCTCTACCACTGAGATACAACCCCAGCCAGTCATCAGCTTTTGATCAGACACTTTTCTGTCTCTGATTTCATACCTGAAAATTGTGCATGCCAGCCGTTGTGCGACTTCACCACTTCCATACTTCAGAGCAACCTGCTCATTCTGGATTCTTGTGCACTCCTAATTATTCAGAGCCTGCCTAATTCTCTAAATGCATTAACTGGCACTGGATTGACACTTCTATGTTGTTCAGCAGTTGTTACATTGGCTTCTAAATCATTTCAGCTTGGCATTACAGAGATAATCTGTCACTAATGCAAAGTTGTGTATTTACAATATTAGAATCCCTGTCTTGTTATTTTTTCATTACTACTGTATTTTCTGAGTCCCCCTCATTACCATGTGTATTGTTTCATTATTTACATTTTGAATGCTATTATCTCTAAGGCTGTCAGCAGAAGCATTCTGAGATAATGACTCTGTGGGAAAAGAATTATCTAAATATGGATCTTCCTGCTCACGCTCAAATAAATTATTGTCTAACTCTTCAGATGCTTCTTCTGGATGCTCATTAAGACACTCATAGCTTAGGGGAATTTCAGAGTATCAACTGCCTTTGTCTAAGGGTCTGAAGGTACAGAAACAAAACTAGAGATAGAGAAATGTGAACAAGACAGAAAATAAAGAACTTGCCCATGACAGTGACAGGGGATATAAAAATATTTCATGAAATGCATACTTAACAGCAGCCTTGAAAGAGAATAATGCTTGTTTTAAACTCTGAAGTTAAAAAAAATGAACAAAATAAACATGAAATGTTTCAGGTTATTTTTAATTTTTATTTATTTTTTTAAAGATTGCCTGCTTAAAAGCAGACACTCCCCAAGGGACTTTACCCACTGCCATGGCTTTAAATGCCAACCATATTTTCATGCCATCCATTTCCCACCTGAACTTTGTGTTCAAATACCCAACTTCAAATCTGATATCTGCACTTGGATGTCAACTGGCATCTCAAACTCAACATGGCCAGTACAGAACTCTTTTAGTTTTCCAAATATCTCTTTGTTCCCTCTACACCATCATCCATTCTCAGTTCATGTTACCACTGTATACTCCACTGCTTAAGCAAAAACTAGTAAATTTTCCTAACTCCTCTCTTACTCCTACCACACATATTTAATCAGTTGTCAAGTTCTGAGGGGTTTATCTCCAAAATCCATCCTGAATCTAATGACTTCTCTCCATCTCCACTGCAACCACCCTCTTATAGGACACTGTCCTCCCTTAGTGGGAACTACCTCCCATGGGAGACCAGCTTCTACTTTTCCCCCATCCTCAGAGCAGCCAGAGAGAAATTTATAAGATACGTATTCTGTCATGACATCATCAGGCTTATAGCCCTAGGATCTTCTCACCACCCCAAAGTCACTCTATAGTATGATGCCCTTACCTACTTGCATCGCATCTCCTCCTCTTGAGCCACACTGTCATTCTAGATTATTCTTGCCTCATGCTCCCTGTACATGCTGACACTTTTATCCAGAATATTCTGCCTCTAGAACCATTTGTGGATGGGATGGCTGCTTCTCCTAATTTAGGTTTCACTCAACTTCTTCAGCAGGCTTGCTAACCCTCTTCATCACATTTAGTGCTTCTTTTGAAACCATCTGGCCCATCCATTTGTTTGCTTAATTATAATCTGTCTTATCCCACAAGACTATGAACTCCAAGAGAACTGGAATCTTGTCTTTCTTGTTCTCCAATGTATGGGTCAAGAATGGTGCTTGGCCCATAGCAGTCTCTCAACAACTAACTATTCATGAATGAATGAATGATTGGAATCCAAATCATTTCTGATTCAGTGTCAGAGGCCAATACAATCTGTCTTCTAAGTTATGCTAAATAGTCTCATCCCTGGCTATTTTTCTGCATGCCTAAGAATGAAGACTTAAGGTCCGTGGGGTGAAATGTGCTCAGGGCTTTTTTTAAAACCAGCTCTGCCCGGCTCCTTCATGCTTCACACATTGTCACCCTACAGAGAGGCCTATGGCCCTGCTCCTGTTTTACTATGGGTAAGATGCAGGCTCATCCTCCTTCCAGCTGGACCCCAGATCTCCTACACACCCAGTGTAGAGTACATCTGTGGGCATAATCATCTCTCCTGACCTCCCTATGGATTTCCCAGCCATGGGCAGATTAGATTCACCCTACCAAGGCCCCATCAGTAATGCTATGTTACTGGAAAGATAGAAATATCTCAGTTTTGATTCTGAGGTTTCAGTCCTTTCTGACCTGCTATAACTGTACATTGTGGTGATTCAGTGCAGAGTTTAGTTACAGATTTTCATTTTGGAGGAGGCTTATATAAAGTCAGACAAAGTGCGTGGCAGAATTTGCCACACACACACACACAAAAATGTTTTTTGAAGCCCTGCTTAACATACCTGACCATTTCAATGGGGGGAACAGTGTGGCCTTAGCTCCTAACATTGAAAGAGATAATACCCACATTCAACCCATCCTTGTTGCCATCAGTGAAATAAAGATAAGAGCAGTAAATATCAGTGCTGCTTTCTACAACATGGCCAAGACCCCAGAGGAGAAGAGAGAGTGAAGAGTTATTGAACTAAGTTATTTCTTGGAAAATAATCTAATCCTAAATTATTCTTTTAAAGTATAAAAAGTAGGTAAGAAAATGATTCAGTAATGTCGGGTGAAGAGTTAGTTAATATTAGCATTTGAATAAAACAGGAAATTATATAAAATCCATGATTGCTATATAGATACAAATAAAACTTAGTTCAACAACTTATACATGTATAAACCATTGAAAGAACTGCTTTACTCAAAAAGCTATATTGAACTAAAAAGCATAATTAATCTTGAGCTTTTCAGGCAAATAAAAAAAAAAGTTTGACCATAAAAGTATTCTGCAGTGAGCTCATATTTAATTATCATGTGCCATGGCCAGACCCTTATGTGCTCATGTGAGGTAGATCATGATGCACATGTACTTTTGGCAAGTAAAGGAACATAAGAACTGGAAGGTTCTACCATTGCTCACAGGTAAAACCTGTCAGGGAGTCGCTGGGGATTTGAACCCTTCTCTAGCCATGAAACTACACCATTTACATCCCACTCCTAATGGTGGTAATCAGTGACATATATGGAGCCTTCCCATGTTTTGAGCACTGTGTAAAGCACATTGCAGGCGTTGTGTAATCTAATCTTTCCCAAGATCCTGGGGTGGGAGAACTATTCTTATAATCCTCGTTTAAAAGGGATGATGATTTCCTGGAGAATGTCTCCTACACTGCTCACTGCTAGAAACAACTTTGATATTTCATCAAATTTTACAAAGCATAAGTAGCCCATCAGCACCGCTGTTTCCTGCATAACCCCACATGAAGGAGCTAGAATGGCCAACTCCGTACTCCACTCTTTTCTTAATGTGACCTTTATTTTTGCATCTAGAAAAACTCAAACTTTTTTTATGAACTGAGGCAAGCATATATTAAAAATGTTACTTCTTAATCTTGTAGCTGTTGCAAGCATGTCTATGAAGTTACTTGTCTCCTCCCAACCCACAGTTCGAGCTGAGCACAGCCTGTCTCCATGAGAGAAAGCGCAAAAGCTTCATCTTCGAGAGCTGCAAATCAGAAAATCTGAGTCCCTTCTTCAGCTAAATTGATTGAACCACATCACAGAAACACTAACAAAGGCCTTTTATAGGCTCCAGTCAGTGAATCCTTTTCAATGTGAAGCCTATTATGTTCTTTTATTAGTCCACAAGCAACAGATGTAATGCAGACATCAATCTTGCAGGGATAGTAGGGAAATCTCTGGAGCCAACAGAAGAAAACTTGGAGTTCTATCAAGTAGCAGTAACTGAGTGATGTAGCAACAATCGCCATCAAAGGTAAAACATTCGGGTGTAGTTACAGATGTCAACTACTTAATTCAAAAACTGAGATTATTAATTACAAAGACATAGGAGTAACACTGATTACTTAACCGGAGGCAGGCACTGTTCTAAACAGTTTAAATGTATGATTTCATAATAATACACAGGAGGGGATACTACTATGTTGTATTATTCTCATTTTACGGACCAGGAAACTGAGACTCGGGTCAAGTATATTGCCTAGCGTTATGTAGCCAGGAACAGTGAGTCAAGTTTTGAGCCTAAGCAAGCTGAACTCTATGTAGTTTTAGTCTGCTGTGTTTTGTCTACCCTCAGCTACATAGAAATCCAACATAACAGAGGCCACCCATACTAAGCCCTATGCAGTTCCTACAGTGCCACCAAGGCCAGGCACCTTCTCACCTTGGCATCTCAGCCCAGGCAGTTCTTTCTGCTGGGTCCTCGTCTCCTACCTCTGCCAGTTCCTTATTTGCTCTCTAAGATTTAACTAAAATGTCACTTCTAGAAGGTAACTTTATGCCAGTCTTCTGCCACTAGCACAGTTAGATGTCCTGTCTCTGGCTTAAAATGCAGGATCCATCATATGCAATAGAGGAGAAAAGAGTTGAGGAGTCAATGTGGGACTGCAAACAGTGAGGACACCGATATCTAGAACTACTGGAGTCTCACAGAGACAAAAAAATCAACAGCCATCTGACCATGGTTAAATACCTTTGTTTACTGTGTCCCTGTCTGCCAGATAATGTTCATACTCTTTACCTGTTTCTCATGTCCTTGGGGCTGAACCTGCAGTTAGATGAATACCTATTATCTATTAGATATTTTGGCAGTCTGTGGTTCTTCCTTATTTAAACCTAATTTAATCCCAGCAAACAAACAAACAAAAAATCATAATCTAAAGGTAAGCCGAAAGATTTTTTTTTTCTCATTTCTGCTAGAGGAGGAAAGCAACCATATGGAGGTCTCTGGATAATAAATAACTACTCCACCTTTTGCTTTTCTTGGCAGGCTTGTGAAATATTTATTGCATTTCTTTCCAAAGGCTTAACAGTATCATTCTGCTCCAAAGAATATTATTCTGTGACCCAGTGCATGTCCCACCCTTGCCTCCTTGAGCTGGGCTTCCATTTCCTGCCCCGCACCTGACCCCTGTCTTTCAGTGCTGCCTTTGGGTTAACTTCTTCTGACAACTTCTGTTGCCTTTCGTTTAAGCTGTTACACTCCATATGGTTCCTCTTTCTTTGATGTGACCCAGAACATAATACAAATCACAGAATACAAGTTCTATGACATAATAATTCACTGGAGAATCTCTGCATTATTCTACTTAAAGCAGAGCTTAGCACAAATCTAAAAACTGAAGAACCTCTACACAAAGCAGTGGGAAAACTTTCACCTGCACTATACCTCTAAGTGTAACAGAACCTACGTCAGAACCAAATGGCCACTTTTTACCTGTGGAACAATGTTAGAGTCATTATGGACAAATCCGAGTGGACAGTCTGACCACTGATAATCAGTGGGTCTGAGTTTGGATGTAAATTTTAGATTCAGTGGTAAATTGGTCCAAAGCAGATTTCTAAAAGAAGACATAAAAGAAAAAAATAATCCCCGAACTAAAAACAAATAGAACCAGAAAACTTTTTAAAGAAAAACTTCACCCATCTACATCCAAAGTACAAGTAGTTAAGCAAATTCAAGGGAAAATATCTCTGTGGATTCAAGCAAATCAGGTAAAAACAAGAGGATAGGATAAAGGTTGTTCAGCTCTCTTTGTGATAGACATTAGTCAATGTTGAAAATAAAATGAATCACTCACTCAACATTAAAAATCCTCCCAGCATTTACAGATTTGATTTTGCATACAGTAAAGTGAAAAACAAGACAAAGAAGGGAACTGAACTAGAGGTTATCCAGAGATCTTGTGCAGTTCAGGCTGAGCTCAGAATAGCCTCAGGCAGGGGTCCTGACCTCTCTAACCTAACCTGTTCATCAATGAGGCAGGGCTAATTAGAACCATCCACCTTCCCTACTAAGAAGCATAGTTCATGTTAATTAACTTAGACATTTGTACAGCTCGTGTTCTATACACAAAAAGGTGAAAGGGTGTTCCATGGTTGTTAGCAATTATCTGTAAAATTATTTAAGTGTCTGAAGGATTCATGCAGATCTGCACCAGGAAACCTCCCACACCATGCCTTGACCCCATGTTTTTCCAGGGAAGCATCTGCTCCTGGGTCTCTCCCCACCCCAGCCCCTACACATTTGTTTGTCTATTTTTTCTCTTCAGTGTTCTTGTTCTCTTTTATGAGTACCCATGTTCTTGTTGCCAGGCTCTAACCTACTCTTACAAAGATTTTTTTTTTTAAAAACTATTATAGTAAAATTTGATGTACCTTCCTCCATATTCTCCCCCACCAACCCAGAAGGCACCTTATATCTCTTCTCTCTTTTGATATATTAAAAGACATTTTTGATATATTAAACTATATGTTGAATTAGTAAAGAAAAGAATTAATACCTATATTTTCTGATCTTCTCTACTAATCTCAAGCAACAGATGGACATGGATCAACTATTAATTACATAGTATTGACATGTAATTCTGGACAATTGAACACTTGAAAAAAATGTTCAAATAATGTTCTTGCTTTTTTTTTTTGATGAACACAGATAAAACACTACAAGATTCTTAAAAAGATTAGAAGATTCCACTTCAGTTTATGCTGAAGTAAATGTGTCATGAAGCTGTTTTCCTGGCAGGTGTGTCTGATGCCATTATTTTCTTTTTTTTTTCAAGACTTTGTGATGAATCCTTTCACTCTGACTTGCAAATGTGCTACCATCTCTACCTTTTCAAAGGTCTTTTTTTTCCTGTGGTGTTAGCCTGTAGATCAAAGTTAGATTGATCTTTGAGCCGGAACAGGTTATCTAGGACCTAATTCATAATGTGTCAGAAATATATAAAAAACATTGAGGGGGTAAGAAGGAAAAAAAGAAAAAGTATAAAAAGCACCACTAAGAAATTTTATATAAACTAAAAGTAATAAACTAATATACCTTTGTATAAAAGCCTAAAAACGTTATTAATTAACTGAAGATATTTTAGTTTAGGCCAGTTGCATATGTAACTATGCATAGTATATAGACATAGAGAGTAAATTCAAGGAAATAAATCTGAAAATGGCTGAAGATTTGTATCTACAGACAGATTCCTTTAAAAATGTTATCATTATCTACTTTACTAGATTTATTTTGTAATCCAGTTTTCTGTTATACAAATAAAAATACATTTATTTACTTGTTAACATTTAATTATGATTTTGGCATTCCAGGCCAGGTATTATAATAGCTCCCTGAGAATAAATCGGTGAGAAGATGTAATCTTTTATGAAAGTGCTTATGTTTGGCCAGAATGAAGGATAAGTACCTGAGCAATTTCAAAGGCAAATAGAGAGAGAGAACATAGGAAAGATGCTTACAGCTGAATCTGTGATGATCTACTGCTGTATTCTACTTAGAGATGGCCCAGGGATAAAAACATTCAGGCAAGAGGAATTCAAGGTTAAATAAACAAGCCTGAAGATGCCACGTGTTGGTAAAACTCCAAGTGTTTTAGGACATAAGTGTGCCAGCTCACTAGCACGGAGCTGAGAAGGGAGCTAAGAGCAGAACATGCAGGGTCTTGCCTGACATGAAAGGAACGATGACTACAGGCAGGTCAGGGAGGTCTGAGCTGTAGAAGGGGGAGATTGCATCAGGGTTGCCCTTGAGAAAGACGGCTCTGGCTGCAGTATGAAGATATATGGGTAGGACTACCCCTTAAACATCACACATCCAAATACACAGGTTTATATTGGTTCCTTCCTAACCCCACAAAGGTGAATAACGTACTAAACATTGTATGAAGTCAAAAGTGAGAAAGAGAGGAAGAGAGATAGAACAAGGAAGGAAATAGCATGTTTGAAGGATGATAAGTCCATAGAAGAGTATTTTAAAATGCCATCTAAAATCTGACTGCCCACAAAGAAGCATGTAAGTGACCATGAGTCACAGAGATCCATCCCTAGATCCAGGAAAGAGAAATTCCACTTTTCTAAGATGGTGAACAGAATGTGTGGCTTCATTCAAAGGTTTGACTGAAAGATTTTAGGAGCCTGAAGGATTATGGAAAATAATATTCCTATAAGACAGCTTCCAGGGAAAAACAGAGGGACCATGAGTCTCAGGAGGAGGGAGGAGAAATTAGCTAAACGTTAAACCTTTCCCAGTACATCCTTTCTCAGTAACAATGGACCCTGAGGGAAAACACAAACTGTCATCCCTTCCTGGGTTCATCCCCAGCATCTCCGCCAAAACCAAATCACAATGGGTTCTGAAGGGAGGAGGTGGATACTGAAACCCTGGGCCCTGGACTTTTACCTTTTTCCTTTGCCAATGAGTCCTGAAGGAGAAAAGCAAATAGTGAAGTTTAGGAAACAATGGGTCCCAGAGGAAGGAAGATAAGCAATGCACACCACGTACTGAGCTTTTCCCCGTGACAATGAGTTTCAAATTTTTACAACTGCCTTCCTGAGTTAAAATTTTAACCTGCACAACTAAGTCCATGACTGTCTGAATAGCACACCTGCAGACCACAGTCTCCAAAGGTTAATTCACTTCAATATAAACTACAAAACTCAGACTCCTTCTGTAACACAGGGGCCATTTTCATACCCAGAATATGAGCTCTCCTGTGCCTGATTGATTGACTCCACTGCAGAATGAAGGAGAGCTTGCTGATCTTTTTGAGATTTGCTTACATCCTGGTTATTTGTATTTTCATTATGGTGCCCAAACCGTGTTGGTTATTTTTAATTACAGAACCATTAGACCCAGTTCTCACTACAACGTGGTTCCCAATCTGGAAAAAAAAAATGCCATATGTCCATTCCATGGGAAAATAGAAATGGAAAAGCTCTAGAAATAGCATCACATGATTTCTAAGAAAAGATGGGAGTGAGATGCTGTCCAAAGAACAGGAGGATTAGTGAAGTTCTACATTCTGAACTGTGAGAACTCTCTTGTTTGACTCACATAATTCTGGGAAGCAAGTATTTTCTGGAGAAATTAACTAGACTACAGAAAAAAAAATAGATATTGGCATTTATGATATTCCACTGACTTGGTTAAATCTCCTCACTCATAAAAGTAACTACAAAACAAGTACTCCCTGAAACACACACAATATTGTTTTCACTTGCCTATTATTGCTTCAATCCTCAGTAAAGCAATCATGCAAGCAAACTGGACACTCATATACATGAAAGAATCCTCCAACTTAAAAAACAGAAAGCCAGAGAGAAAGAAGAAAGAAAGAAAGGTAAGACAATTAATTAATGGAGAAAGCATAAAATTGCTTCAAAACACTGTTTTATGATATATATCCTCAGAAAAATGGGATATTGCACCCATAAAATAAGGAGGTTGTGAAAATAGATCAGTAAGAGAATATAAGTGGGGAAATGTCTGAGAGAAAAAATATAATAAAAAGTTTGAAAGACAAGCTGAAAAACTCACAAGTAAGAAAGCTCAGAATAAAATAGATGGAAAAGAAAAAGAAGAAGGTAAGAGGTGGACCTATATTCTAATTACATGAGTACCATAGAAGGCCTAGGCAGTGAATTAGAGATGTAATATAAGAACTTTTCCAAGAACTGAAATATGAATGTCTAGACTTAAAAGCTCAGGAAAATAGTTGGAAAAGACTCAGATGATTTTATATTATTATAAAATTTCAAAACATCAGGGATAAGGAAAAAAATCTTAAATATTCCAGAGAAGGAAAAATAGAATAAGAATAATTGTAAAAAAGAGAAGGAAGGAAATCACAAAGATTAGAGCCAATATTAGTAAATTTAAAAACAGAAGATTAATAGGAAAACCAATCAACCTAAAAACTGATTCTTGAGAAGATCAATATAATTGATAAGCTTCTATCTATATTGGTCAGAAAAGAATAGATAAAAGTAGAAATGACTGATATTTGAAGTGATATCACTATAGATTTTATAGACACTTGGAGGACAAGGAAGGAACATAAAAAATTTTACATGGGTAAACCAAACAATATAGTTAAATTGGATAAATTCCTTTACAGGCACAAAGTCCTAAGGCTCATTCAAATAAACCAAAGAACCCAATATCCACTTAAAAATTAATTAATAAGTACCCTCCCACAGAAAAATTCCAGAGCTGGACATGGTGGGAGACACTCGTAATCCCAGCAAATCAGGATGAGGAGCCAGGGGAATCTCAAGTTCAAGGCTACCCTCAGCAACTTAAGGAGACTCTCAGTGACTTATTGAGACCCTTTTGCAAAAATAAAACAAACAACAACAAAAAAGAGGGTAGGGCTATGAATGTAACTCAATGGTAGAGCACCCTGGGTTCAATTCCCAGTGAGAGACAGACAGACAGACAGACAGACACATACACACAAAAGACAGAAAATTCTAGGACCAGATGCTTACATTGGGGAGTTTAACCGAACATTTAAGAAAATAATAATTCTGCAGAAACTCTGCCAGACAACTGAAGAGGAACCATCTCCTTCTAACTCATTCTATGAAGCCAGTAGCACCAAAACCAGATGATGATATTACAAGGAATGAAAATTACCAACAAATACCTCTCAGAACATGAATATGAAATTCTCTTAGCAAGTCTATGCAACAATATGTAAAAAGTATAATAGATCATGTCTGAGTGAAGTTTGTCTCAGGAATACAAAGTTGGATTAACACTTAAAAATTTAATTCACTATATTAATAAGCAAAAGAGAAAAACCATGATTATTGCAACAGATAAACACAATTAACAAAAGCCAACATTCTTTCTGAAATTTAATAAAGAAAGGACAGGATTATTTCCAAACAAATGCTGCTGGAAAAATTAAATATTTATATACAAAAACAGAAATAAACTTCAGCTCACACTTTCTATCACATATCAAAATAAACTTCAAGTGGATTGCAGACTTAAATGTAGCACCTAAAACTATAAATCTTCTACAAGACATGAGAAAGTTTTTATGACCTTATGTTGGACAAAATGTTCTTGTGTGTTATATATTAAAGCACAATTCATTCAAATACATATTCACATATATATATACCTCATTGAGTTTCAGAACTACTTTTCCAGAGAAATTATCATTAGCACAATAAGATAATTCACTGTCTCAGAAAAAAAAAATTTGCAGTTTGATTATCTGCTACAATGCTTTTACCCAAAAGATATAAAGAACTTTTAATACTCAATAATAAAACAAAAACCTAATAAAACATGGGCAAAAAGTTAACGTGTTTGCTAAACATGTACCTATGATAAGTAAGAATATGAAAACATGTTCAACATCATTAATCATTAAGGAAATGCAATCTAAAACCATAAAGTGCTACTACTACATATTATTGTAATGTCTAAAAAGGACTTCTTATACAAAGTGTTGGTTAGAATGTGAAGCTATCTAATCTTAATTGATTGCTGAGAATTCATTTTGCAATTTCATGAAATGATAAACATATACCTTCATATAATCCAGTTATTATTCTCTCAGGTGCTTACCAAGAGAGATGAAAACAATTATCTTTCAATATACTTGTATATCAATGTTCCTAGAAGATTTTTAATTTTTTTTATTTTTTGGTAATAACAAAAAGATAAGGAACAACCCAAATGTCCATCAACAAGTGAGTGAATAAGGAAAACTGGTATGTTCATACAATAGAATAGTACCCAGCAATAAAAAAGAGTAAGCTACTGATCTCTGCAGCAGCATGGATGAATCTCAGTGTAATTAGGGCTGTGAACAGTGACCCAGACCAAAAAGAATTTATACTGTATGATTTCATTTATTTAAAATTTGAGAAGATGCAAAATAATCTATAGGATGGAAATCAGATGAATGATTGCCTGGGGATTAGTGAGATGGATAGGGGCAAAAGGAAGAATTAAATAGGACTTCAAGAAAAATTTTGTGAATAATAGATATGTTTACTTTCTTGCTTGTAGTGATGAGTTCACCATAAATACGTGTGTATATAACTTATCAAATTGTACATTCTAAACATTTGAATTTCATCGTATGTCAATTTACCTAACTTTTTAAAATTTAGGTGAAATCATGTGAAAAAAAAAACTATTAGGAAAGATTAAGTCTCAGAGTGGGGAGAACAGGAAGCTATAGGAATATCCAAAGACAATATTCTCTCCTACCAAGGATTTAACATATAGAATAGTAAAAAGTAGATCAATTTTAATTTATGTACCGAAGTTTAGCAGTCACAACTCCATATTTATTTGGTGGAATAATGT
Organism: Urocitellus parryii; assembly: GCF_045843805.1. Lineage (NCBI taxonomy): Eukaryota > Metazoa > Chordata > Mammalia > Rodentia > Sciuridae > Urocitellus > Urocitellus parryii. The sequence continues at coordinate 205,905,807 of NC_135531.1, forward strand.
CATGACAAGATTGGTGGAATGGTTAATTTGAATTGTCAACTTGATTGAATTAAGAAATGCTGAAGAGTAAGAGGCTTCTGGGTGTGTCAATGAGGGTGAGTCTAGGAATGACTGGCATGTGGGATAGGAAACTGAAGTGGAGACCCTTCATAAGTGTGGGCAGCACTGTCAGATAAATTATAGTCTTGGATGGAATAAAACTTGGAAGAACAAGGAAGCAGCAGCAATTGTAAGCTCAATTCTTCTTGAATGAGTTCTTGATTGCTGCCATGATTGCCTGAGGACATCAGATTCCAGCTTCTTCACTCTTCTAAATGGACTCTGCCAGTTATTCTCCAGGGCATTTCCAGAAGCCTTTAGTTTTGAACTGGGGTAGCATGGTTGATCCCTGTTGTTCTGAGACTTCAGCCTCTTGGACTGCACAGTTACTGGTTCCTCCAACTCTACAGCTTGCAGACGGCCATTTTTGACTATCCAGCTTCTGGTTGTGTAAGTCAATCTAATAAATCTTGGTTTTATAACCATACCTTCTGTTGGTTCTGTTCTCCCAGAGAATCCTGACTAATACAATCATAAAGAATGATGCTGGGTTTGGGTCCTCAGTTACTAATTGGCTAGAACACTAGTTTTATGGTTTGGATATAAGGTGTCCCTCTTATATCCAATTCAGGAATATTCAGAGGTGAAAAGATTAGATTATGAGAACTGTACCCTAATCTGTGGATTAATCCATCTGATGGATTGATAATTTTAAATGATTGGTGGTAACTGTAGGCAGGTAGGATGTGATAGGGGGAATAGGTCTCTGAGGTCATGCCCTTGGGGGGTTATATATTGTGTCCCTGGCTCTTCCTCTCTGCTTCCAGGTTGTCAGAAGCTGAGTAGCTTTCCTCTGCCACACACTTCCACCATGAGGTTCCGCTTCACCTCTGGTGCCCAGAGCAGTGAAGTCAGCTGACCTTGAACTGAGACCTGTGAAACAGTGAGCCTAAAAACACTTTCCTCCTCTAAATTCTTTTTGTCAGGTATCTTGCTCACAGTGACAAAATGCTGACTAACACACCTAGTGAGGGGCAGCCTTGTCAGGAGAACAATGTGAGTTTAGTGTTTTCAACTTATTAAATTTGCATTAGGAAAAAGAGAAATGTCAAAAGGTAGTTGTGTCCTGTATTTGAAATTCTGAAGGGTGAATTAGAGCTGAGAATCCTCACCAAATGGCTGATGGCTGATGCAGGTATTAATTGTTTGGATCACCTAAGAGTTAAACTGAGATTTAAAGACAGAGACCTAAACCCCGAGAAAAATTAATATTTTATGTTTGAACAGAGCAGAGGAGCTTATGACATCGGTAAATAGAAATTTATTATGATAATTCACTCTTAAAAACATCTACTTAGAAATTATGATTCATCAGCGTCAGAGAACTTTCACATCATCCAAATAATCAAAATTTGCAACAGCTCACTGTGGGTTGGCCGACAGCTTTTTCTGCTATCAGTTGAGAGAACTCTATGAAGGGCAATTGAGGCAAGCAGACAGCTGGGCCCCCAAATCATATCTGCACTTAGACGACCTCTATAGTGAAAGACTCTCACTCCAGACTTTGCAGTAATTACTCCAGCTACCATCTTGTGGTTAAAGGGAAACACTGGCAGAATTCCACATAGCATTTTCCGCCCCATAAATTTGAAATGAGGGAATTTTTCAATCACGTCGCTGATCATTTTTAACTTACCCACACCTGGCATAATATTTTAATGTTACATTTTAGTAACATACTTGGAGTTATTAATTCCAGCTTTGACATTTACCAATATAATGACTTGAGATTATTTTTCATATTTCTTGAAATGGGAAAATAAAATAAATCTGGTGACAGACGTACAAATGTGCTATTTATGTTTTCATAACATGTATTTCCATAGGTCACTTTGTAAATATCGAGCAGGCAAGCTATAATTAATCTTACATATAAAGCTAAATATGAAATCATAAATTAAAATGCAAATAAATGATTAATAATCCATTATACATTAGCTACCAAAAAATACATCCATTAAAACTCATACATTTTACTCCTAGAAAAGTCCTAATCAGATTGCATTAACTCCTGTGTTAGAAATTTCCAACAAGCCTGGCTAACTGGTTTACTTCCCAAGAGCAAATTAGAAGTAATAAGCTTGATGCAGACAGGATCTCATTTTGACTTAAGCACATTAATGGAAGAAAATTGTGATGCCGAGTAAAGAGGAATATGAAAAGAAGAAGAAAAATAAGGTTTGGAAAGCAGAAATCAAAATCCCAAATGTAGATGAGTTTATGAACATTCAGTACAGAGTAAATCTCTGATGACTAATGATCACAATAGTTGCCCAAAATTGAATACAGTAATATTATATGAAAATCATTTTAATAAGATTTCAATAAAGCTACAATTGGCTAATAGTTTTGGAAAAGTATGCTTCCTTCTAAATTGTGTGAATCGGTTTTTTCTTGCTGTGACCAAAATGCCCAATAAGAACAACTTAGAAGAGGAGAGGTTCATTTTGGGCTCACAGTTTCAGAGGTTCAGTCCATGGTCAGCTGATTTCACTTCTCTGGACCTGAAGTGAGGCAGAACATCCTGGCAGAAGGGTGCGACAAAGGGAAACTTCTCAGCTCTTGGTATCTAGGAAACAGAGCAAGCCAGGAGTCAGGGAGAAAATACAATCAAAGGGCATGCCCCAGGGACCTACTTCCTCCAGCCATATTCCCGTGTTCCTACAATTCAAATTATTAATAATAATTCAAATTATTAATCCACAAAATGGGTTATAGTTCTCATAATCTAATTGTTTTACCTCTAAACATTCTTACATTATAACACAAGCTTTTGGGGGACATCTTATAGCCAAACCAGTAATATAAATTCTGCCTTTATAAACTAGTTTACTTTTTAGTAATGCACATTCTCCCTTAAAAGAAAAATCATTAATGAGAAAGTAAGCAGGGACTTCTTTAAAGACCATTCATGACTTCAATTATAAAGTACATGTTAATTGACCCCCAATAATCTGTGCTATTTATCACTCTTTAATTTCCATCTAGTATCATAATTATTTGTACAGAATTGCTCTTTGTACAGTAATTGTTAGATTACTGGCTACTTTAATAAGAACAGTAAATATCATACACTTAAATTCATCTTTGTATCATATGTTCTCTTCCCAAACTCTGCTATGCCTAATATGTAGAAAGTGCTCAATGAATGAAGGAAAACAACTCATAATACACACAACTACCTTCCTTATTCTTTTGGTGACAATAATAATTTTTAAATTTTCATTTGAATGGCACTGTAAAATTTATATTAATCTAAAAATGCCATAAATATAATAGAAATAAAACTGAGAAAAAAATCAGTTCAAATTAGTGCACAAAACAAACAAACAAACAAACAAAAAAAACAAATTAGTGCACAAATAGAAGTATACATGTATTAATATCCTTAAGGAATTACAGTATATGGAGAAACAAATGTTGCCTATTAGTACATTTTCAGGATGTATAGGTTGAAATTATTTGTTATTATATCAATTTTATAACATAGAATTTTAGGTAGATTACAATTTGCATTTCATATTGAGAAAAGGCTTAAAATTGAAACAGATTTACACTAATGATTCCTTACTAAGTCTTCTTGCATTTTTATTTAAGGAGGTATAAAATAAGAGATTTTATACTATATAAGTTAAAAAACCAATAGTCTTGATTTTTTAAATTATTTAATTAATTTATTTGTTTTAATTTTTTATACATGACAACTGCTGAATTTCAATTCTGAGTACACATATGGAGCACAATTTTTATTTCTCTGGTTGTATACAAAGTAGAATCACACCATTTGTGTCTAGGGTAATGATGTCCTTCTCATTCCACCATCTGTCATACCCCCTGCCCCCTCCCTTCCCCTTTGCCCTATCCAAAGTTCCTCCATTCCTCCTTTGCTGTCCCCTCACCCCATTATGGATCAGCATCAATTTATCAGAGAAAACATTTAGCTTTTGGTCTGGGGGGATTGGCTAACTTCACTTAGCATGATATTCTCCAACTCCATCCATTTACCTGCAAATGCCATAATTTTATTCTCTTTTAATGCTGAGTAATATTCCATTGTGTATATATACCACAGTTTCTTTATCCCCTCATCTATTGAAGGACATCTAGGTTGTTTCCACAGTTTAGCTATTGTGAATTGAGCTACTATGAACATTGATGTGGCTGTGTCTCTGTAGTATGCTGATTTTTAGTCCTTTGGGTATAGATTGAAGAGTGGGACAGCTGGGTCAAATGGTGGTTCCATTCCAAGTTTCCTAAGGAATCTCCATACTGCTTTCCATAGTGGTTGCACCAATTTGCCATCCCACCAGCAATGTATGAGTATATGAGTATACAATGTATGAGTATACTTTCACTTATTATTGCTTGTATTCTTAATAATGCCATTCTGACTGGAGTGAGATGAAATCTTAGTTTTGATTTGCATTTCTCTAATTGCTAGAGATGTTGAACATTTTTCCATATATTTGTTGATAGATTGTATATCATCTTCTTGTGTTCATCTCCTTAGCTCATTTATTAACTGGGTTATTTGTTTTTTGGTGTTAAGTTTTTTGAGTTCTTTATATATCCTGGAGATTAGTGCTCTATCTGATGTGCACATGGTAAAAATTTATCCCCATTCTGTAGACTCTCTTTTTACCTCACTCATTGTTTCTTTTGCGGAGAAGAAGCTTTTCATTTTGAATCCATCACATTTATTGATTCTTGCTAGTCTTTATTTTTAAAAGAAATTTCTATTTTATTTACTTTCATATATTTATTTTCAAGAAAATTTATTAGATGTGATTAAATTTTTAAATTTTTTAACACACTTATATAAATGTGTTTACAATTCCAATACTATAACATCATTTTGTTTTAAAAAATATTTTTATTATCATTATACAATATTCACGCTCAAGTTAGGACTCAATCACAAGATATTTAGCAGGGCTTATGATTTATTCAGAAACAAATCAGCAGCTAACCATTATTATTTCCATAAAAATACTCAAAATTTTTTCTGATTAATTGTCAAGTATCTGTCATTTTTTCAATTGAATAAAGAGTAGTTTAGTAAAGACTCTATGGTCTGTAACTTTGACATCTCGGTGCAGGTTTTTGGAAAGAGAAAATGAGAAAAATGTCTGAGTAACAGCAAACACATCCTCAGAATGTAGTCCCACCAGAAGAATATTAGAGGTTTTCTTTGCACAACAGAAAGTTCTTTCATATCTGAAGCAGGGACATTTGATGGATATAATAAGCAGCCTAGTGTAACTCATGGAGAAAAGCACAAAGTATGCAAAAGTCATAGAGCCAAATCAACTTGATAAACACTTGTTAATATTCTTATGCTTATTAAATTCATTAAGCTCTTTTACTAATGTAAGAACATGGGTGATCCTGCTTTGAAGAGAGAACTATTTGGTCAGGGCAGAGGACAAACTCATTCACATTCACTCATTCATTTGATATTGAGTGCCTATACTGTGCCAGTCACTGTGACAGAAGCTGGAAATAGATAAAGGAATATACTCTTCCCTTCCCTTAAAAACTGTCTCAACATCCATGAAAGAAATAATTGATAAGCTGACTTCATTAAAATTAAAAACTCCTGCTCTGTGAAAGACAATGTCAAGAGACTAAGACAAGTACAAAATGGGAGAAAATATTTGCAAAGGCAAAGGCTCATCTGACAAAGGACTTTATCCAAAACACATATAGAACTTTTATAACTCAACCATAAGAAAACAAACATTCCAATTTTAAAATGGGCAAAAGATCTGCACAAAAATCTCTCCCAAGAAGGTACACAGATGGCAAAAAAAAAGCATATAAAAAGATGCTTTACTTCATATGTCATTAGGGAAATACAAATTAAAAGAATAATGAACTACCACCATGCACCTCCTGTACTGGCCAAAAATCCAAAACACGGAAACACCAAATGGGGTGTTGGGGGCACCAGGAGCTTTCAGTCACTGCTCATGGGAACACAAAATAGTCCATTCACTTTGGAACAGTTTGGCAGCTTCTTACAAGGCATATTCTTACTATATGATTCAGCAACTGTGCTCCTTGGTATTTATTCAAATGTGTTGAAAACTAATGTTCCCACAAATATCTGCACATGAATGTATGGAGCAGCAAATAAATTTGACAACTTATTCATAATTGCCAAAACTTAGATGTAACCAAGATTCAGTACATGAACAAAATAAATAAAGTGTGGCTTATCCAGATTATGGAATATGAGTCAGCATGAAATGGGTTACCAAGTGAAAAGACAAGGAGGAAACTGAAATCAGTACATTGACTGAAAGAAGCCAATCTGAAAGGCTTCATATTATACCATCCCAACTATATGAGGCCTTGGAAAAGATAAAACCAGAGACAGTAAAATCAGTGATCTCCAGGGGTCAAGGAAGGAAGGGAAGGACAGATAGTTGGAGCACAGAGGATTTCTAGGCAATGAAACTACTCTGTAAAATACTATAATGGGAGACACATACCTTATGCGTTTCTCCAAATCCATAAAAGGTACAGCACCAAGAATGAATCCTAATGTAAACCAATGCACTTTGGGTCATTTCATATTAATGTAGGTTCATCAACTGTAAGAAACACACCTCCATGGTGAATGATACTGATCAAGGAGGAGAAGTTGTATGTGTGTGCGGGGCGTGTATACTTTCCACTCAATTTTGCCATGAACCTAAAAACTCCTCTAAAAAACAAATCTTCAATATATTACCTTCTAAGAAATGCAGATGAGTAATCAAATGGTGAATCATGGTATCTTAAATGTTATGAAGGATACATGTCTCCATGGGAAGGTACCATATAAACACAGGTAAGAGTGAAAAAACATCCAAACTGAAGGAGAGAAGAAAGGGATGTCAAGGATGCAGAGCTCTGCTTATCTCCAAACTCCTTCTAAAGGAAAGCATTCAAATGAATCCTAAGACTGTGCAGAAAAAAAAAAAGAGAAAGACTGGTCAAATATGCGTCTAATTTAAAAATGAGGTAGCTAGGAATCAGTGACACCACACAAAGTTGAGGAGGAAAGAAAAGTGAGGTGGCATGAGAGGAAGGCAGAAAGATATTGCCCAACTCACTAGCAGCTGGGGGCCCATAACTAAAACTGTAGCCTTCTAAGCATTTTCTCTAAATGGTACTTTTAGAGACTTCATGGTGGGGACATAGAGTCATGGTACAGAATATGAACTAAAGTTATACTGACTTCAAGAAAAAGGAGTCCAGATTCTCTGTCAGCCACCCATGTGATTGGAGATTCTCAGAGGTCATTTTCAGCAGAGTTATGATTAAATTCTGCTTCTGAGCCACCATATTGTTCAACTGCCACAATGAGTTTTAAGGATATGCCAATTGACATAGTAAAAACCATGTATTAATATATAACCACTTGCATTAATATATTGGTATTTTCTTGATTTTTCTCTTTTAAATTAGTGAATTAGCATTCTGAAGCTGAGATAGAAAAATGGTTGAAAGGGTTTATATTCCAAATTATTCTTAAACACTTTTAAGTTAGATTATAAAGCCATAGAAAGATATATATTAAAAATAAGCAAGGTAAAACTTTTTCAAAAGTAAACTAGTGTGGGGATATAATAGGAAGCCAGAAATTATTAAGTTAATCAAAGTGTCTGCCATGAAATCATAACAATAGTCTATAAAGATGACAGTTTTTTCCCTAAACAAATGCATTTGATCTCTTATATAATCCATAATGTTATTAAGAAAAAATCTTCCCAAGGAGAAGCTGAATCCGGAAAGAAAATCTATCCAAGGGCCAAAGTTTCTCCAAGTTTGAGTAAAACTATAAATCCAAGAAGCTTGATGCTTCTGAAGAACAAAAAAACATAAGAAATTTACACCACAGTATGTCACAATCAATCTGCTGGAACCAGTGATTAAAAATAAAAGCAGTCAGAGAATAAAGACACATCACACACAGAAGAAAGTAAGGATGAAATATTTATTGTCAAAGTGAAAGTAAGAAGACAGTAGACAACCTTATAAAATGCTAAAAAGAAAGTTGCCAACAAAGAATTCTGTACTCAATGAAATTATGTGTCACATAATGACATTTTAATTATCATCAATTTGGACTACAAATGTGACAGTGGTCCCATAAGATTATTATTAAATATTATTATAGAAGTGTAGTAGGCTATCATATTGTGTAAGTACATTTATGATGCTCACACTGATCAAATAGCCTAACAGTATCATTCTCAGCATGTGTTCCCATCAATCTGACATATTTTTGCACATATGCATTTACATGCATATGTATATATGATTTTAAATGGCTATTTAAATAATTTTAAAATATCATGGATTATTTAGACTGAAATAATAACAATATGTAGGATGTATATGTATAACTGGATTTTATGATAGTGAAGAAATGAATTGCATAATAAAAAAACATACAGGCAAGGAGCAAAAAATGAAAATATACTAATGTGAGGTGAACTGGTACAATGCTACTTGAAAATTGACTATGATGAGTTTAAAATATATATACTAAATCCAAGAGCAGTAGCTTTAACAGAGGTGTAACTAATGAGCCAAAAGAGGAGATTTTTTTTTTAATTCTGTTAATCTAAAAATAGATAGAAAAGGGAGAGAAAGAGAATAAGAGATGGCAAAGAAAGAAAACAAATATCAAGATGGTAGATTTAAATCCCACCATTTCAGCAATTATATTAAATGTAAATAATAAAAACACCTTAATTATAAGACAGAAATTGTCATATGGAATTAAAATGCAAGACCCAATTACACAATGTCTATAAGAAACTATTTTAAAATATAAAGGTTCTAATAGATTAAAGTAAATGGATTTTTTAAAGTGTCATTCCAATATTGATCAAGAGTAAAGAGCAGTGACATAATTGATATGAGAAAAAAACAGATTTCAGAGCAAGGAATATTAACAGGTCTACAGAAAGTAATTTCATCAATAAAAAGAGGTCAATTAACAATATACAATAATGTGCATCCAGGAATAGAGCTTCATAACACACAAAGCAAAAACCTGATAAACCTGCAAAGGAAAATAAACAAATCTGACATTTTGGTCAGACATTTCATCTCATTTATTAATTGGTAGAAAAAGTAGACAGACAATAAGGACACCAAAGACTAACAACATGGTCAAACTTAATCCAACAGACAAACATCCTTTTAAAATTGTTATATATATTTTAGGTATACATTACCGTATTTTGACATATTATATATACATGGAGTATCACTTGCACTACTTAGGATCCTATTCCTGTGGTTGTACATGATGTGAAGTTTCTCTGTTTGTGTATTCATATATGGACATAGGAAAGTTACATGCAATTCATTCTACTGTCTTTCCTATTGCCATCCCCCTCCCATCCCCTTTGTCTAATCCAATGAACTTCTATCCCCGCTCCCTTGTTATGTGTTAGCATCTGCATATCAGAGAGAATATTTGCCCTTCTGTTTGGGGGGGATTGGCTTCTTTCATTTAGTATGATAGTCTCCAGATCCATCCATTTACTGGCAAAAGTCATAAAGTCATTTTTTTATGGCCGACTAATATATACCACATTTTCCTTATCCATTCATCTATTGAAGGGACAATTGAAATTTTAAAAGCACTCTTCCCAACATGAGCAGAATGCACATTCTTTTCAAGTATACGTACAACATGTATCATCAGACACCATTTTAGGTTGAAGAGAGCTGCACTTTTCTGCACATTGTTGTTTTTTGATACTTGAGACATAAAATGAGGAAAAGAGAGGAAAAAGCAACATGGAATGAAGTCAGAGTTCAGACTCTGACTTGGAAAAAATAGGTTAGGAAACTTTTTAAGGGTGAAGAAATCTTATTTTCAGTTATCTGTACTATTTGTACTCCTTCTCTTTGCCAAATAACCCCAAATTCCAGTGCACACACAGCTGCCTTCTGTGAACATAGATAAAGATGTCAGAGAATAATGAAGGAAATGCTCCCACATTTAATTTGAAGCCATACAGAAGATTCAGAATAATGAGAATTCAAGAAAAGCAAGAAGCTGGAGTCAGAGGTGACTAGCACAAGTATATTTTCAGAAATTCTGAGGGCATTGGACTTGACATAAAACATGGTAGCAGGGCTTGATCTGACCTTATCCTGATGCCTGGAGCAGGGTGACCCCAGGGAACATCTGTGTTACATTTTTTTACCCCCCACCAGTCACAAGAGAAAAGTAGCAGTATGAATTTATTACTCTGTTGTGTTATGAGTGATGCCAAACCCCTCCAAAGAAAAAGTGGTTGCAAATAGTTTATTCTAAAAACATTTTTCCATTGCACACTTACCACCCATTTAATTTGAGAACAGTTGCTTGGACTATGCAATATAGCTATGCAAGGGTCAGAGTCAGTACCCATGCCACCCACCATCAACAATTGCAGCCAGAGGTGAGAATGAAACTCAGACACCAGAGCAAGAGAGATCCTTGAAAGTCTGAGGTCAGCTCATCATGCTGCTTACTGTAACTCTCAATTTGTCTGTATTGACCACATGCTCTTGCGTTAGTGGTGAAGCTATCTACATTATCACCTTTGTGTCTCCAATAGCTGGTGCTGTGCCTACCTAGCACAGGGGCTGACCCAGTTACAGTTGCAGACAGGATTCAAGGAGCATGAGAAAATATGAAATAGAAAAAATAAAACTGTTTATCATCCTGGCCATGGTAAGTGGTCCAACCATCAAATGGCAATAAGCCAGGTATCCCTCTGTGAGATGGAGGTGTGATGTCAACCAGGATAATAATCCTTTAAACAAACACATCTGACATGGGTCCAAATGAATGTTAATATTATGGCAATATAGGGAAAACATGTAAGTTTTTCTTTTTAATTTCAACATAGTATCTAACAAAATTCAAATTACCAATCTACACTATAAGCAATCTCATAAATGTACTCCTTCCTCTTCTGTGCCTTTGGACCATCCTTTCCCAGCACTGGGCTCCTTTTCCTTGCTTTTAATTACCTTCTACCTACCTGCCACTCCTCTGCTGTCATCTGCAAAGTCAGCTCCCAGCAAAACAAGCACTCAAGTAACACTAAACACCTCCTATTTTAGAAAGTAACAATTTGATAAATCCATTCTCAGCAAGGTGTTATGACTGCTGAACACTCTTTGTGTTATACTTCAACATATTTGCATTTGCTTGGAAGAAGTTATGGTTTAATTCAAGAAAATACAATGAGGATGTCCACACAACCAAAGAATCTGGACTTTAAAAAAAAAATTGAAGGCTATAGAGTAAGAATGTTAACCCAACATGGAGAAAATAATTTATTTTCATTCAAATTAAATGAAGAGAAAACAGCAACGACAATTTGATCTGTGGTGCTCCTTGCATTGGTCTCCAGACATTTAATCTAGAAAAGCACTTTCAGTATAATAAATCCGAATTAAATATCCAGGTGCACATAACTGCATATTTGTGCTTCTTCACTGGACATTAACAGAAAATGTAAATTATAATGTGACTTAATAACTGAAACAGACACTCAAGAGGATTCTCCATTTTGCCTTTGCCCTTGACTCTGGCCTCTTTTTCCTCTTTCCATTTACACCCATTTTTTTCCTCTGTTTTTTTCTACCTCACCTACCTCTGAACCATGACTAACCAAGAAACCGCAAGGCTTGCAAAAGCAGCTCTCTGAAAATACTTACTCTGACAGTTATTGTATGAGATTGCACCAACAATCTGAGCCACAGGCATGAAAACTAGAACCATCTCCAACTGAAAGTTTCACAGCAATTAAAGACAAACAGTACTACCACAGCCAAACCACAATGATGCATACTTCCTTCTCCTTGCCATATCAGACTTCAGCTCTGCTTCAACTCAGTTACCTGGTCTTCAGGTTTTCCCTGGTGTACATCAGCTGAATAAAGTCTTAAAGTTCCATTTGAGTTATTTAGTGTATTTTCTTTTCACAGTCTACCTGCAAATGTTAACATTTAAATGTAAGCCTCTGTTCATTGGCTAATATAAAGTTTTATATGTATATATATTTATATACATGCACACACACATACATAATGTATTAGTTGGTTTTCTGTTACCATAACAAAATACTTGAGGCTAGGTACTTTATAAAGAAAATAAACTTATTTAGCACATCATCTTGGAGGTTTATGAGTATAGTGCCAGTGTGTGTTCAGACTCTGGTGAGGATTCCCTGTGTTGTTTCACAACATGAATAACATCATAGCAGGTACATGTGCCACAAGGAGAGATATATGACATGTTAAAAAGCCAGAGAGATTCAGGAGTCTTCTATAACAACTTTCTCTCAGAGGATCTAACTGGAGTCTCATGAGAACTACATTAATTCCTTCTAAGGGCACACCTCCAATGACCTAATCACCTTTCACTAGCCTCGCCTCTTAAGGGTTCTACCACCTCTTACATTGCCACATTACAGACCAAGCAAAAGAGCTCTGAGGAACACACTCAAACCTTACCCAGACAATAATACATATATAAGCATGTGCATAAATGTATATATACATGAAGTCATGTATATAAGCCTACAGTAGCTTTGACCATGGACATCCTCTTCTTCATTACTAATTGGGGTCAAGATGTCAAGTTGGGCTACAAAAGGGTTTCACTAAAGTTGTGTGTCTTTTCATGGGCAAGTAGTAGATGAATTTCTCCCCTGTTCAATTTCTCCCCTACATCTGATTTATCTTTCCTCATTTCCTTATCTCTGCTGTTGAAAATTGTATCAAAAAGTAATTTGCCACAAGTTCCTTAAAATCATTTGTTAAAGATCCATAAAACCATCTGTTTAGGGAGATCAAACATCAATCTGCTTATTCTTGAGCTACTACTAGTTGTCAAATCTGCTTGCATGACATAATTTTTCTCTAACTTTATTGAAGTAAAACTGACAAATAAAATTGTATAAATTTAAGATGTAAAATATGATAACAGTTTTGTACACATATAATGTGTTCTGTTGTATGAAATTGTTACTAAGATCAAGTAAATTAACAAACCTATCACCTCATATAGTTACCTGTGTGTGTGCGCAAAGGCATGTGTGCATGAGAACTTGTAATCCCAGCACCTCAAAGAATGAAACAAAACCAAAATCAAATTTAAATATATTGTTATATATTCTCATCATGCTAAACATTAAATCCCCAGAACTTATAGCTTGTGTAACTGAAAGTTTATAGCTTCAACCAACATCTCCTCAATGTGATGTAATTTTTGTTTGATAAAACTGCCTATTTCATTTGGATAAATCCATAGATTGAGTTTAAAAGGAGACTTTGGAAGTCACCATTCATGTTCATGGTGGTGTTTGCCACATAATATCTCACAGTTTATAAGACATGCACCTATGCAGGCTTTCTAGAGTGTGAACACACAGAGCCATGCAGGCATTGAGTGTCTCCTTCAATACCACTCATAATGGTAGTCAGTACCCCAGGGAAGTCCCCGCGTTCTATTAATGCTAGAAATTCTAACAGAAATCACACCAGTCAGTGGAAACAAGTGTAGCACTTTGATACTGAGCACTGAATCTCTGTGCTTCCAATGTCTTTCCTATATAACTGCAAGAAATCCAGTTTTCACAGGAAATTCTTGAGAATCTTCCAAAGTGCTTTTGTGCCATGGTCCTTACTCCCCACGGTAACCACCCTGCCTGGGATGTTTCCATAGCAACTCCAGACACTTCTACTTCAATACCAAACTGTGCCCCATCACTGTTTCCATTGGAACTGAAAACCCTTCCTGAAAATTCAGCCTGGAAACATGGGTCTTGCTTGCAGAAAATATTCCTGTGTTATTCGCAGTTTCTCAGAAATTCTGGAGCAAGACTGCTTGGGCCCAGAATTTTCAAAGCAAGATGGTTCTTCTAATTCACACACACATTCACTTTCTCCAGAGGACAAAATACACATCCAGAATGGCTGGGTCAAGATGAGACACAAGATCGGCCACAACCAGGGAACTAGAAATACCACTGTCTTCAAGTTCACACCCTGTCCTTTACTCTTTCATGCCCACCTTATCTTTTCCTGCAATCTGACTTTGACATGGTCTCTCCTGCCTGTAATACTTTAAAAAATATATTTGAAGCCAATGTTTGAACTTTACTGATCTCTCTCTCATCCCCCTCACAAGAGTCTCCACCCACTAGCCAAAGGCTCCTAAACTCCTCTTGAAATAAGTCAATAAGTCAAATAAGTCAAAATAAGTCATCACTTATTTATGCAGTAAGTGAAAAATCAATGAACAATTAAATATTCTGTGGAATTGCTCTTTGGCTTACTCAGAAATGACAACTTCTAGCAGACCCAGATTCCTTTTTCTATTTCTTCCAAGAAAAAATGAATTCCACATCTTATTTATTCCCACCCCTACATTCAAGTTTTGTCCTTGGAAAAAGACTTCCTTTTCATGAAAGTCCATTGACACACCAGATCCCTGTGGACATACTCCTTCCCAGGCTGGATGCCAATCTCCTCCCTCTCTCACACGGAACAACTGGCACACCATCTATCAGTCTGGCCACAACCCCAGCATCATTGAAGTCAATGGGCAAACCCCTGAACCTAGAAAGAAAAAGTGACTGCAAATATAAAATTGTCTCAGCTACAGTCCCACTTCAACAGGATATAGTTGGATATGTCCTTCCCTTATTCTAGGTACCATATTTCTATCAAAAAATTCCTACAATTTGTGATATTCGTCCTATCTTATAATGCCAGGCAGATATTGAGCTATGTAATTTCCAAGTTAATGAAGCTAAGTTAGCTGTCATTAATCACATCACACCACTCTATTAGTTAAGGTCACCCACCACCTTCATGCTGCTGAACTTAGTGATCAGACCTAACACTCGTCTTCCCAATAGCTCACTGTCTATCTCCATTAACAAACTATGTCAAGTTTAATAGGTCCAAAATGGAACCCTGTAATTCCCTCTGCCAGTGTGGCCCACCTACACTCTACCTCATTAAAGTTTCTCAATTATTATTGGTATCCTCCTTCTGGTTTCTCAGACTAAAAAACTTGATATTATCTTGAGTGCTTTCTTCACCCATCCCAATCTAATCAATCAGCAAATCTGTTTCGTTTTTTCTTTCATAGTACATCTAACATTTCTATAACACCCCGGACCTACCTCCAGCCCTGCCCTGATTCACACCACTGCCATCTCTTACATGGCTTTCAACAACCACCTAACTGGTCTCCCTGCTTGTCAACACAGCAGTCAATATTATCCTGTTATAGTACATGACAGCTCGTGGTCCACATCCTAGTGTCCTCTGACAACCTGACCTCTTTACAATGGCCTGCCAATTCGGCCACCTTCTTCCCTTACTTCTTTGTTCCAGTCATGCTGGTCTCTTTGGATCCTTGGACATAGAGGCATGCTCCACGTCCAGGCCCCTGGAATGTTCTTCCCACAAATACCACCATGCCCTGAGTCCTCACGTACTTCAAGTTTGCATTCAAATAGCATCTTGTTTAAAACAAACAAACAAACAAACAAACTGGAGTTAGAATGGACTCTTACTCAAAACTATTTCCATGAAGAGGCAAAAATCTCGTGTTTCTTTCTACATTAACTGCCAAAATATTTTTAGCATTTCAGGATGAGAGATATTTTAGAATGTTTCAGAATAAAATAACCCAAATCATGTTTGATTTCTTTCAATATTTTAATGATACTATAGTTCACTGGGGTCTAGTATTTTATGTCTTGTCTTTTCTAAAATGAATTTGATTGTCCAAGATTCCCTTGTCAGATTCTCACTACACACTCTAGAAATTGTTCCCCTACTTCAAAGGCTGACTAGTTCTTCCAGACCTTTCTGCTCACCATTATCACTTGAACTCCACACTAACATTGCAGAAATTCCACATGTTCTCTTGGACCCAGATTAGATGCCATCTCTTCCATGAAGTCCTCCTCCCTGATCTTTCTCCCACAGAGGTATGTCTTCTTCTTAGTAATCCAGCTCTTTGATTTCCATTTCTTCTTAGTGCATTTGTTCTTTATATATAATCTTTTTATATGCCCTTTGTCTCCTAAATAAGTACTGCACATTCCTGAAGATTATAAACTCCATTTTATTTGTCATTTTATTCCCTAGAGTACTAACAAGCACCTCACATGAGAATTCATTAAAGTGTTTATTGAAAAATTAGATGAAAATAGAATGAATAATAAGAAAATGAAGACATATGCTGATAGTGCTCTATTTTTACTTCTCATTGATTTTGTTAAATTAGAATTTTCCAAGTAAGAGTGTGTCAGCTTTGCATCTCTGTGACCAAAATACCCAACAAGAACAACTTGAAAAGGGAAAGTCTATTTTGGCTCAAAGTTCAAGAGGTAGAGTCTATGGTGAGCCAATTCCACTGCTCTGGGCTCAAGTAAGGCAGAACATCATGGCAAAAGGGCATGGTAGAGAAGAGCTGCTCCACCTATGGCAGCCAGGAAGCAGAGAAAAGGGGAGAGGGAAGGGCCTACATGGAAGATGAACCCTTCCAGGGCACACCCCCAGAGATCAACTTCCAGCTAAGCCTCACCTGACTACATTTTCCATCCAGTCACTCCATTCCAACTAGGTCCCAGCTCTCATAATCCAATCATTCACCTCTGAATATTCCTGCATTAACACAGGAGATTTGGTGCCGGGGGGACACTTCACATCTAAACTTCACATTTAATAGTGTCACTATTAAATTAATACTAATGACAGTAGTATTAGAATTATTGCCAATCATTTTGAGGTCATTATTTTTTTTTAATTTTTTTTAGTTGTCATTGGATCTTTTTCTAATTTTATTTATTTATATGTGGTGGAGGTCATTATTTTTAAAAATGTTTTTATTATACAAATATAACTACTACTAATATTTTCCTCTGATTTTTATGCTCAGGTATGGTTGTGTTTATATAAAATACATAGCACATGCACAGTGCATATCTGTCTGTATATATTTAATATGTGCCCATATGAATAAATACTCAGCATAGCTATCCTCTTATCAAAGGAACATGAACATAGGTGCAAGTTACCTTGTCTATGTAGGCTTGCATGTGTATGTCTGTGCAAGCTTCAGATAACTTTTCAAGTGGGACTATTGATCAAAGATGTAAGTAACTAATATGAAGGCCTTTCTAAGGACTAGAATACTTTGAAGTATGTCAGCAAGAACATATTGACCTCTTTTGGGAAAAGGATTATGTGTAGCAATCAGACATGACTATCTAATGTTGAAGATCAAAGGGTATGGACTGAAATCTGCAGTTGCCATAGCTACTGAGCCCTGTGAATTTACTATAGTTCTCTTATTACAAGCACAAGATTTACAGTTAAGACCTGCTTCATTGACGAGAGGGGTTATCTGTTCACTAAATCTGAGAGTTTACTGGAATGATTTTCAGCCCACGTTGTTTTGCTAAATTGAATCTGATTCAGTGAAATTAAAATATGATGTTCTTCAAGGCACGCATTCATAATTTACTGTAACTCTATCAATCTTTTTAGGATGTGCAAAATATCCTAATAGCAAGCCTAATCTTAGAGGATAAGACATTTATGACCTATTTATGAATAGGGCAGGTTCTCAATTGACTGAAACTCCTGAAACAGACATTCAGAGGTGAGGTTGACAGGGTAAGTTCAAGCCAGTAGGTCTCAAATTGCCTCCCACAAAATAGCTTCATAGCTTTTCCCTAGTGATATCAAGTGGATTTCATAAACCACATTTTGAATCCCCAAATCTTAATCATCAAAGCATGCCTGGTTATCTAAAGCTACTTTTGAAACCTTCCTTCAAATACAGATTTTAAAACATAATCCTACCTTTGGCTGCTTCTCCACAATTGATCTGGTTCTCACTTTCTCATTGTGAAGCAAATTCACCAGGCAACTAGGTACCCTCTTCTCTGAGTCTGGTGATACAGGACACAGTCACAGGCAACAAGTTATATGAAGTTGTTTTGTTACATACACATAGGCATGCTTACAGGGGACAAAAGCCTAGGGTCTATTGTCCATTGTGAGCCAGTGCCCCCAGGCTCAGGAAAGCTACCTGGGGCAGGTACTAATACTGATTGTGCATATCCCACTTGCACCACCACTGAGAGTCCAAGAAAGGTAGACTTCTCTGGATTATATACACAGAGGCTATTTGGCTCGTGGGAATGAAGCTTTGAAGGGAATCTTCCTTCTAGAGAAAAGGCAAAAACATACTGGGCTGTTCTAGGCAGTTCCTCCCTAACTCAAAGCATTATATTCCTTACAGGGGAACAAGGCAGTGCCAAGATACTTCAGACAGTTCCTTTATATTTCAAATATTGTTTTCCCAGCATGTTCTTCAGTTATTCTTGAAAACCACAAGGAAGGGAAGGATGGGAAAGAACTCAGTTGGTTTACAGCCACCTGGAGAACTATCCTGCACTCATTAGGTCTCTTATTCTTAAAACACTTCTGTAATTCATCAAATTCCAGAATAAACACTTACCTGTGGACCACTGTTACCAACTAGATATTTTCATAACTAAGTGCAAGTACTTGAAAGAGAAGAGAAATGGAGAAAAACCATCCAGAAAGTAGCTACTTTATGCTCTCATCTAAAAGGAGGTTGCATGATTAATCAGATTCTTTCTAGCTATTAATTGCTTCATGTTCATGAATGTGCCTTTTTGTTACTTCTTAGGGCCTGAAGGAAAGAATTCCAAACTTGTCTTATTCTTTATTATACTGATAAGTAAAAAAATTAAAAGTGGACCATGATGAACACCATTATGTTACTGACCCAGGTCCATTTGTTCTGACTACACAGAATACCAATCACCAAAACAATGAATTTTGCAAAAGAGACAGAGTTGATCATGAAATGGCCAAGCATGTGGAGATCAGAGAGCAAGTCTCCAATCCTCTTGGATGGGGTTTAGGGGTGTTTGGGGGATAAAGAAGCAGGGTGAACTAAGGCACAGGGAAATGTGATTAGAAGGAAGGAAGCTAAAATAATTGATGGTCTGCACATGCATAATCAAATTTCATGGCTATTCATAGGATGCATGATCAGAAAATGGCATTAGCATGATCTGCGGGTGGTGTTTTGTCCTTATGATATCAAAAGGTCACCCATCAGACTCATGCACAAGGTAAGTGAGGGGGTCAGGACCTTCAATTGGTTTGAGCTAGACAAGGCTATCTACACATTCCCATAAAACAACTTAAGCAATCAAATTATAGATGTTATAGCAAAGCTAATGGGACTCTAATACCTCATTGTTTAGCTAAGTGACTTCTAAGATTAGTGATAAAAGCAGTTGACTACAATCAAGGGAAGCTACAGGGTTTATTCAGATCTTCCTTTCGTTTCACATGCACCTATATGGCAGCTCAGAATGATGATCTCAGCAGCCACCCTGCCTCAGTATCAAGTGTTGGTCAAACCACTGAGCCTATTTTCTCAAATGTAAAACAGAAAAAAAAGTTTTCACCTCATAATGCTTCTGTAAGTTTTTAATTGGTTATATATAGCGAGTGCTTAGCTGAGTGTCTAACATAGAATAAGTGTTCAATAAGGCTAAACTATAATTTTCAGGACACTGTTTTTTGCTAAGAAGTTTTGTTTGAGAAAAAAAATCCTTGTGAGCGGGGAGAAAAAAAATCCTTGTGAGCGGGGAGAAAAACATGGTGGTGGGAAGGGAGTGAATGAGCCGCCCCGTGCCCCACACCGCTGTACCCACAGATCTCGCCTAGTTAGAGGACCCCTATCCAGTTGCTCTCAGCAGAAGTCACCAGCACTGTGACCTTATACTGGGCTCCAGGTCTCAGCCTTCGAGTAGGATGCCCATCATTGGAGCAGGACCCAAAGCCTGAAGTTCCAGCTCACGCAAGACTCTGCAAGCGCCTCAGCAGAATCACCTGTCAACACATCTGCAGATCACCAAGACTTCACTCCCACGCAGGTCACTCAGCTGCTACCTACCCACAGCACAATGGCATCGCCTGGCTCCCCCCATCTCACCAGGCTCCTCCCACCTCACCAGGCTCCCCCCACCTCACCAGGCTCCTCCCACCTCACCAGGCTCCTCCCACCTCACCAGGCTCCCCAGCACTGAAAGCAGACTGCCGCCATCTTGGCTCAACATTCTCGCCATATTAGCTGGGGGCAGTTCCCAGATCGGATCTCCAGAGGCCAGGTACCAGGTTTCCAACCTTCCCCCCTCCCCAGTGGTGGTAACCCAACACAGTAGCTGCCCAACACAGGTGTGCAGTGCGACCAGGGAGCTGCCCATGGGATTCCCAGGGTGAGAGTTTCCTCAGTTGGGAACTGCTAGGGGAGAGGGAGTTGGGGCTAAAGTTTGGAGCCTAACAGAGAGACCAGGAACTGGGAAATCTCCAGGCAAGAGAGAGTGCTCACATCATACACACAGTCCCAAAAAGAGACCCATGAGGTATAGTCTTTCTGCAGGGACTGGTGAGTGCCACTCCATGCATCCAGGTGCCCTGTGCCAGGACCAGTCTCCCCCTCACCCCACCCCCAGTTACCTCAACCATCCGGAGGGCAGAGACACCAGCTTACAACAGACGGCGCCACCTGCTGGATGAGAAGAGAAATAGGAAAGATATGGATCGCTAAAGCTAGCCACAACCCTGGCTTCTTCCTTTGAGTTTTTGTTTGTTTATTTGTTAATTGGTTTGTTTGTTTTTCCTCTTCTATCCCTCTATCTTTCAGCCCCCACATCCCTAACATATGTGAAACCAAGAACTCTGCATGAAATAGGACTTTTAGGACTGAGGCATCTGAATAATATAATATAGAGGTGTTGTATATGCCCTTTTTTTCTTTTCCTTTTTTTTCTTTCATTTTTCTTCACCCCTCCAAATTTTACTGTTTTAAAGTTTATATTTTTCTAAATACATGTGTGTTTGTTTTATGTATTCTACTGTCATCCCATGTATTTGCCTACCCTAAATTACTTCCTGTCTATTCTCTTGCTACTAAACATCTTCATTAGATTTCTCCTTCACACTTCCTAAGATATTTTAACTCTATATCCTCACATCCTACCTCCTCAGCGTATCATTCTAAGCCCCATCCCCAGTTTATTGTCCACTTTCAGAAACTGTAAGCCCTTTTACAAAACTACTGATTATATTTTAGATAATAATTGAACCCAATATTTCTGTACATTGAGACTAAACTGTAAACGTTTTAATAACAACAAATTGTTCATAGGTGATATATTGTTGATATGGGGATCTGTTAACATTGTCCTTCCCCACAGAGGAGAGGTCTTGGAACCCTACAAGAGCACTACAAACCTATAGGGTAAAAACAGTAACAATCTAGACCCACAGAGCTGGAAAGGAAGACACAGGATCAACATGAAAAGACAAGGGAAGAAAGTGCCTCAAACAAATGAAGACACCACATCATTAGAATCATTGGCAGCCACAGCAGGAGAAATGACAGAGAAGGAGTGTCGGATGTACATGGTTAAAATGTTCTCTGAACTCAAGGAAGATATAAAAGAGCAAATATAGGCAGTGAAAGATCACTTCGACAAGGAGATAGAGATAGAGATGCTAAAAAATAAAAAATTTAAAAAAAACAACAAAAACAAAAAGACCACCAGAAATCCTTGAAATGAAAGAAATAATAAATCAAATTAAAAGCTCAAATGAAAGCATCACCAACAGAGTAGACCACTTGGAAGATTGGAAATCAGACAATAAAGACAAAATATATAATCTTGAAAAGAACATAGATCACACAGTGATAAATGTAAGAAACCACAAGGAAAACATTTAAGAAATATGGGATAGCATAAAAAGACCAAATTTAAGAGTTATTTGGGTAGAGGAAGGCATAGAGGTCCAAATCAAAGGAATGAACAATCTATTCAATGAAATAATATGAGACAATTTTCCAAACATGATGAATGAATTGGAAATCCAAATTCAAGAAGCCTTCAGGATGCTAAGTATACAAAATCACAACAGATCCACACCAAGACACATTATAATGAAAATGAAAATAGAATTAGGAGAGAATTTTAAAAGCGACAAGAGAAAGGAATCAGGTTACATAAAGGGGGAAATCTATTAGGATAACAGCAGATTTTTCAACACAGACCCTGAAAGCTAGAAGATCCTGGAACAATATATATCAAGCTCTGAAAGAAAATGGGTGCCAACCAAGAATCTTATATCCATCAAAATTAAGCTTTATATTTGAAGATGAAATAAATACCTTCCATGATAAACAAAAGTTAAAAGAATTTATAGCTAGAAAACTGACATTACAAAACATGCTTGGAAAAATATTACATGAAAAGGAAACAAAAAACAACAATGCAAATCAGCAGAGGGAAGTAGTACCCTAAAGGAAAAACTAATCAAAGAAGAAAATCAAGTCAATTTAAATAACAAAAATAAACAAATATGGCTGGGAATACAAACCATGTCTTAATAGTAACCCTGAATGTTAATGGCTTAAACTCACCAATCAAAAGACATAGACTAGCAGATTGGATTTTAAAAAGACCCAACAATATGCTGCCTCCAGGAGACTCATCCAATAGGTAAAGACATACACAAACTGAAGGTGCAAGGTTGGGACAAATCATACCACTCACACAGACTATGGAAGCAAGCAGGGGTTTCTATCCTCATATCAAATAAAGTAGACTTCAAGCCAAAGGTAGACAAAAGGGATAAAGATAGACATTACATACTGTTCAAGGGAACAATACACCAAAAAGATGTAACAATCATAAATATATATGTCCCAAACAATGGTGCAGCTATGTTCATTGAACAAATTATTCTCAAGTTCAAGAGTCAAATTGATCACAACACAATAACCTTGGGTGACTTTAACACAACTTTCTCACCACTGGATAGATCTTCAAAACAAAAATGGAATAAAGAATCTATAGAACTCAATAATAAAATCAATAACTTAGACTTAACTGACATATATAGAATATTTCAGCCTGCATCAAGTGGATACACTTTCTTCTCAGCATCATGTGGATCCTTCTCTAAAATAGACCACATACTACGCCACAAAGCAACTCTTAGCAAATACAAAAAAGTAGAGATAGTCATGTATTTTATCAGATAATAATGAAATGAAATTGGAAATCAACAACAAAATAAAAAATAAAAATTACCCCAACACCTGGAGACTAAATAATATGCTATTGAATGAACTATGGGTTGCAGAAGACATCAAAGAGGAGATTAAAAAATTCTTAGAGGTAAATGAGAACATAGACACAACATATCAAAATATCTGGGACACTATTAAAGCAGTTCTAAGAGGAAAGTTCATTGCACAAAGTTCATTCCTTAAAAGAAGAAAAAAGTTAACAAATAAATGACCTCACTTTACATCTCAAAACCCTAGATAAAGAAGGACAAATCAACAGCAAAACCAGTAGAAGGCAAGAAATAATTATAATTTGAGCTGAAATCAATGAAATCAAAACAAAAGAAACAATTGAAAAAATTGACAAAACAAAAAGTTGGTTTTTTGAAAAAATAAATAAAATTGACAGATCCTTAGCTACACTAATGAAGAGGAGGAGAGAGAACTCAAATTACCAGCGAACGTGATGAAAAAGGCAATATCACAACAGACACTACAAAATACAGAGGATAATTAGAAATTATTTTGAAAACTTATACTCCAATAAAATAGAAGATAGTGAAGGCAAGGACAAATTTCTTAAGTCACATGACTTGCCCAGACTGAATCAGGAAGATATACACAATTTAAACAAACCAATATCAAGTGATGAAACAGAAGACACCATCAGAAGCTTACCAACCAAGAAAAGCCCAGGACTGGATGGTTACACAGCTGAGTTCTACAAGACCTTTAAAGAAGAACTAACACCAGTACTCTTCAATTTATTTCAGGAAATAGAAAAAGAGGCAGCACTTCCAAGCTCATTCTATGAGGCCAATATCACCCTGATTCAAAACCAAGCAAAGACACATCAAAGAAAGAAAACATTAGGCGAATACCTCTAATGAACATAGATGCAAAAATTCTCAATAAAATTCTGGAAAATTGAATACAAAAACATATCACAAAGATCATGAACCATGATCAAGTGGGATTCATCCCAGGTATGCAAGGTTGATTCAATGCAAGGAAATCAATAAATGTAATTCATAACATCAATAGACTCAAAGATAAGAATCATATGATCATTTCAATAGATGCAAAAAAAGCATTGGAAAAATACATCACTCCTCATGTTCAAAACACTAGAAAATCTAGGGATAACAGGAACATATCTCAACATTGTAAAGATTATGTACACTAAGCCCCAGGCCAACATCATTCTAAATGGAGAAAAATTGAAGGCATTCCCTCTAAAAACTGGAACAAGACAGGGATGCCCTCTTTCACCAATTCTATTTAACATAGTCCTTAAACACTGGCCAGAGCAATTAGTCAGATGAAAGAAATTAAAGAGATACGTATAGGAAAAGAAGAACTTAAATTAGCACTATTTGCTGACTATATGATTCTATACCTAGAAGACCAAAAAAGCTCCACCAGAAAATTTCTAGAACTAGCAAATGAATTCAGCAAAGTATCAGGTTATAAAATCAACACCTATAAATCAAAGGCATTTCTGTATATCAGTGACAAATCCTCTGAGAAGGAAATGAGAAAAACTACCCCATTTACAATAACCTCAAAGAAAAAAAAACCTTGGGAATCAACTTAACAAAAGAGGTGATAGATCTATACAATGAAAACTACAGAACCCTAAAGAAAGAAATCAAAGAAGACCTTAGAAGATAGAAATATCTACCTTGCACTTGGATAGGCAGAATTAATAAATGACCATACTTCCAAAAACACTATACAGATTTAATGCAATTCTGATCAAAATCCCAATGGCATTCCTCATAGAAATAAAAACAGCAATCATGAAATTCATCTGGAAAAACAATAGACCCAGAATAGCTAAAGCAATCCTTACCAGGAAGAGTGAAGCAGGTGGAATCCCTATAGCAGATGTTAAACTATACTACAGAGCAATAGTACCCAGTACAGACTGGCAGACCAATGGTACAGAATAGAAGACACAGAGACTGACCCACAAAATTACAATTATCTTATATTAGACAAAGGTACCAAAAACAAGCACTGAAGAAAATATAGCCTCTTCAACAAATGGTACTGGGAAAACTGGAAATCCATATGCAACAAAATTAAATTAAACCCCTAACTCTCACAATGCACAAAACTCAACTCAAAATGGATCAAGAACTTAGGAATACAACCAGAGACCCTGCATCTAATTGGCAAAAAAGTAGGCTCTAATCTCAATCATGTGGGATTAGGCCCCAACTTCCTTAATAAGACTTGTATGATGCAAGAATTAAAACCAAGAATCAATAAATGGATGGAATCAAACTAAAAAGTTTCTTCTCAGCAAAAAAAACAATCCGTGAGGTGAACAGAGAGCCTACATCTTGGGAGCAAATTTTTACCCCTCACACATCAGATAGAGCACTAATCTCTAGGATATATAAAGAACTCAAAAAGCTAAGCATGGAAAAAGCAAATAACCCAATCAACAAATGGGCCAAGGACCTGAACAGACTCTTCTCAGAAGAGGATATATAATCAATCAAGAAACATATGAAAAAATGCTCATCATCTCTAGCAATCAAAGAAATGCAAATCAAAACTATTCTAAGATATATCTCACTCCAGTCAGAATGGCAGCCATTATGAAGACAAACAACAATAAGTGTTGGTGAGGATGTGGAGGAAAAGGTACACTTACATTGCTGGTGGGACTGAATATTGGTGCAGCCGATATGGAAAACAGTATGGAGATTCCTTGGAAATCTAGGAATGGAACCACCATTTGACCCAGCTATCCCTCTCCTTGGACTATACCTAAAGGACTTAAAAACAACATACTACAAGGACATAGTCACATCAATGTTTATAGCAGCACAATTCACAATAGCTAAACTGTGGAGCCAATCTAGATGCCCTTCAGTGGATGAATGGAGAAGAAAAATGTGATATATATATATATATATATATATATATATATATATATATATATATACAATGGAATTTTACTCAGCAATAAAAGAGAATAAAATCATGGTATTTTCAAATAAATGGATGGCATTGAATAAGATAATGCTAAGTGAAGTTAGCCAATCCCCAAAAAACAAATGCTGAATGTTTTCTCTGATATAAGGAGGCTGACTCATACTGGGGTAGGGAGGGGGAGCATGGGAGGAATAGATGAATTCTAGATAGGGAAGAGGGGTGGGAGGGAAAGGCTTAGGGAAATGACTTTAAGGCTTAGGGCAATGACCATGATTTCCTTAGTAATAATGATGTAAATTCATGTGTTCTTATCTAGCTTTTCATAGAATTGTATCTAGTAAGCAAGAAAGATGCTTTGTTTAATGTACACAAGCATGATGCCCCCCCCCTTGCTTCTAAGCATTCTCTCTGTTCATCAGCAAATAAGAGATAAGCTAATTATATGTAAAATACTGCAGGGTAAAATCATAAAATAGAAATGAAGCTGAAAAACTGGTACATGGAAATATTTAGTTTCTTCGGGCTACTGCATTCATCAATTGCTTATTCAACCTTAAGTCACAAATTCTTTTCTCTAGTTCAGGTGGTCTGCAGTATGACTTTCAGACAACGCATTCTAGAACTTGGAGAACAAATCCCTGTGTCTCTTCCCAAGGTTTTTTATTTATATTTTTATCTGCACCACTTAGCTCTGCATCAACCCTGCCCCCCCAAAAAACACCAAACTTATGTCTTTATTCAAAGTATAGGTATAAAAATCAAAACAATGCATGAAAAAATTAAGTCGATATTGTCATAAATAGAAGTGGAAACAAGCACCATCCTCTACGGAGAATTAATACATTCTCAGCTGCTCTCATTCTGAGGCAGCTTTGTTGTAATTTGGCAAGACTTAGGAATGTGGGAGTTTTTTTTTCAGATGGCCCAAGAATGATTTTTATTTGGGGTAGGACAATAATTGCTGGCCAGAGAATTAAAGCTCACAAGATAATTAAATAATCCAAAGGAACAAAGTGGACTTTGCAGGCTGTGTTATCGCTTCTGGTTATGTTCTTCTGCAGAGAATCCACGTTACTCAATGGCTTTATTATACTGTCTTGCTACGAAAAACATTCATGCTAAAATCTATGTGGACTTTTCATCCAAAATATAAAAAATTTCAAGGAGTAAACTATAATACTGTTTCCAAATCTTCCAAATTAGCTATACTGGGAAAAATATTTATTCTCTTAATTGCTATAGATTGAGTCTGTGAATCTAAATTTCAAATAACATGGGGATGTATTTATGTAATTTCCTATTAGATTAAAAGAAAATGTTATTAGGATTCCAAGATTGTATACATAGATAAAAACTTAGATATTTTCTAACTATTTCAAATATTATGATTTACCTATAGTTGTTCTCTTATTAATTCCAATTTTATAAATTTTAATTATTCTTGAATTCTAGAGTCAAGTTAAAATTATTTTTCTTCCTTGAAAACAGATTTGAAATTGTGGCATAGAAACTCCAGTGACCAATAAATGTCACTGTAGCAACCAAAACAAAAAGCTTTGAAAGTGAAATCTGCTAGCAAAAATCTTTGTTGGAATCCCTAATTGAAAATATCTCTAGAAATAATTTTTCCAGGTCATTTAGGTAATCAAACAAGGTCTACAATGGAAAAAATGAAAGTGAGATAAGAATCATTACCATTAATGGTTTTAATAAGTCCAACATGATAAAGATTGAAAATAGTTCATCAATATTTTCTGCATTATAATCATCATCCTATTGAAACTGGATTCACAGATGTGGACAGTAACAACAGACCACTGATATCTATATCTAAAGAGAGAGAGAAAGAGGGAGGGAGAGAGAGAGAGAGAAAGAAAGAGAAAATGTTTATATTATTTCATTTTTAAGCCACTCGAAAACTATGTATTCAAAGAAATCTCAAAGACATGAATTTTTAATAAGAATGAGTCTTTCCTAGGGCACCTGAGGTCAACTACTACTTTCCTTCATGGGGTAAGTGCCAGGTCTGGGCATACTTAAGTAGAAAGTATCATGCCTGAAATAAGTCACGGGGAGAATGAGGGTCGCTCTGTCGTGCTAAGGAGAAATTAACAAAGCTTTTAACAGTCACAGAAGTGTGCTGAAAGACTGGTATCTGGACTAGTTGTATATGTAGAAATAGTTTCTTCCCACCGCCATAGATTCTCCCCCATTGATTCTCCACAACAAGTCTGTGTTGATCCAGAATACAGAGCTGGGCTGGAGAGCCAAAGACTTCTCACAGTAGTAGTGATTCTCAGAGCCCAAAGTTCCACTGTAGAGACACCTGTAATACACACAGGACAAATCTGATCTCAAGACATTTGGCATAAGAGGTAGACAGAACTTAGTAAAGTGGCAATCCAGCCTCAGACCTAGCTCAATTCCTGATTGGATCAAAGGGATCTCTCTAGAGTTGTCCAACAGAGGAAATGATAGCATCTCTATGGGAGAAAGAAGATGTATTCTACTCAGTGTTCTTTAAATATAGTATCTGCCATAAAATAGAGGATAATAAGACCATATGCAAATAAATTGGAGAAGACCTATAATCAAGATTTTAAAATAATAGCCAAAAGTAGCAAATTTCACAATGGGATTTACAAGGGCTTTAAGGAAATCATAACATTATAAATAATTTAAAGGAAAATATGGGAAATTTCAGCAGAGAAAAACTCTAAATAAAAAAACCAAGTGAATATTCTAGAAATGATAACTATAATATCTGATATAAGTATTTCTTGCACACTCTTTAAGTTACTCAATTCAAGGAAGAATCAGAGAACTCACAGGTCAATAGAAGTAGTGAAGCTGGGTTTAAAAATGAAAAGAAAGCTTTAGAGCTATGTGAGACAATAGCAAATGGTCTAATATATGCATATTCAGAATCAGAGGCAGAGAAAAGAGAGGATCAGGCCATTTTATTGAGAATCTAATAATGTGCTTTTCTTCATTTGTTTTTTATTTACTTCCACAACAATAGTTAACTAGACCAAGGGAATCCATACTTTTTAAACTTACCCTAATAGCAAATAATTCAAATGCACATGGGTGTGTGTGTTTTTAAAAAAATTATTCATGAGGAACAGTACTAAATATTATCTACATGGTTAATCATACAAAAAGTCAATACTTTAAAAAAAGTTGAGAGAAGAATGAATAGAACTTCTAATACATTCTTCCTACATATTATAGAGAGTTATCCTACTATGAATCTTCCACATTAGGGGAAAGTTCATAAACTTGGTGCCCAACAGAATTCACCTGAAAAGATTATTACCAAGTACGAATGCCGAGGTCTCACCTAAATTTTTTAAATTAGAATTTACTACTCACATGTCTTGCTTCCTTTACCTAGATGAGTACTGAACTTTAGAAATAGCTTATACTAGTTCACTAATTACCAAATCTGTAGCCAACAGTGCCAGGCTGGCTGAATAAAAATCATATAAGATGCTTCCCAGTGTCAAGTCTCATTTCCTAGCTCCTGGAGAGTCAAACTCTTTAGGTCACTGAGAGGCCTAGAAATCTGGTTTATTAGTAAACAGCCTAAGTTATTCTGTGCACATTCAGTTAGGAAATTCTAAAGATCTGCTGAACTCAAGGTGTGATACCATTAACTCATTAACTTTTGCATGTATTTTATATGACCATCAGAAGGCTCTCTGCAAAAGCGATGATGAAATATTCAATTCCTAGGAGGAACCCTGCAACTACCATCAATTTTTTAGTTATTCAATTCATTTTAACTTATTTTTGCCTTTCTCTCCATGTTCTACATTGCCAGAAGTATTTCTTATTCCTTTTCTATACCCCACAGAACTTTTGCATGAGTCTGGCATGGTGTTCATGAAAAGCTGCTCCTCAGATGTCTCTGTGGGAGCATCCTTGATGGATGGCTGCAGCTGTGGCCATGACTTGCACCGTGTTTGTTCTGTTGTCATGCTTTTTTCAGGCTGTTCCAGCCAGTAACTGAGTGTAGCAAAAGCACAAAAGTCGACCCATTCCTGCCAGAGGTCGTCCTTCTCCAGGAAGTGATCTTAGTTCAAGTACTCCCCGTCAGTCAGCCAAACTTACCTTGGAAATGTGCTCATCAGAGTTTCTTACTGAGTCCTTCCTTCCCTCTCTCCATTCCCAGTGTCAGACCTTCATCCAAGTCTAAAGTCTCTCCCCTTCTCCTTTATTTCCTTCCTTGCCCTGTAAATAATCTCTTTCATGTCTAACCCCACTTGATGCTATATTTCACAAAATTCGAGATGTTTTCAGTTTACTATATTGTCTCTCTCTGCTGTTCACATAATGCGAATACACCTGTGACCAGCTCTCTGACCATATCCTGTGATGTCTGCTTATCTATATCATTCTTCTACACCATCCTTTAAAAATAAACAAACAAAATTAGACCAGTTCTCCACATTTGAAATACCCTCCATACCTACATATTATTACCAATTGATATACTCACTCAATGTTTCTCTACAGACAATTTTCAAAATGGTGCTTGGAAGGCAGTTAACTTAATCTTTTTGCTAGCAGTCTCACTATATTCTCTGGAAGATATCCCAAACCTGGCTGATTCCATCCCAGAATCATTAGACTGAACACAAAAATTTTCCAACTTAAAAAATGCTTGCCTGGTGTGGGGGTGCATGCCAGTAATACCAGCTGCTCAAGAGGCTGGGGCAGGAACATCTCAAATTTAAAGCCAGCTTCCGCAACTTAGTGAGGCCCTAAGCAACTTAGTGAGATCTTGTTTCAAAATAAAAATAAAAGGGGGAAGGGTGCTGGGGATGGGGCTCAGTGATTAAGCACTTCTGGTTCAATCCCTGGAACCAAAAAACAAACAAAAAAACCTGGCTTATTTTACCTAGTATATCAAGAGAATAAGATCTTTAATCTTTCTGGATTTGTAGAATCAGAAGAGACTGCTTCTAGCAGATTGGGTCCTGGTACATTTTCTAGAATAATCCTTCCTCTACGATTCTGAAGTTCTTACCAAATTCCTTGTTTCCAGGTATAAATGCACTTTAAAAGAAAATGTGTCTTGAGTTCATTCTAATTGAGTTGATAATGAGTGCCCATCACATGGGGTCCATGATATCAAAGTCTCCACACCAATCTTGCCAGAAAACAATGGTGGTAAAACCTGGACAATCAGAGTTCTTAGTCTTATTCAGATGCCTCCAGGCACTCTCATCAGACAAATCCATAGGCTTGTGGCACACAAAAAGTTTTATTACTCTGAAAGTCTTTATTTGATCTGGTTTATCAAAGGAAGAGTCTGAACTTAACTTTGAATTTGACCCAGTTTACCATTCTGAAACTATAGTCCAGGATCCCCTTAGAATTCCAACTACCTGTTAGAGGGTCTGTGAGGTCAAAATTACTTCCCTGATAGTCCTAAGTTATTACTTTCTCTTTCACTCTTCCCAAAGGTGAAATGGTCTGGGGCAGAGATCCCCAAACTTTAGTAGGCTTTTTACCAATTCCTCGAGGGTTCTTTGAAACACAGTTTATAAGGCCTTTCTTTCCTCAACAGTTTCTGATTAAGTAGGTCTTCAATTGACTGTGGTTTTAAAAACTCCCCAAGGTATTTAAACATTCAGCCATGGCTGAGAACCAGTATTTGGTACTCTCTCTGACTTTCAAATGATGGGGCAGTACTTCTAACTATTCTACCTTTCTGTTGTCCTTTACTCTTTTTGCATCTTGAGCTTTGGTGTGAGTCCCTCCATGGGATACAATCCAACTGTATAAGCAGCCCAAAACTCTCCTCCTCCTTCTACCTCCCAACCCCTCCCCAACTGCAGCATCCACCTCACCTCACGATGATTGGTGTGAAGGCATCTGATCCATCAAGTATGGAAACCAAAAATAAGAAATGAAAGAAAACCAAAAATCAAGAATAAGAATCTCTGAAATTAGTAGTTACTGAGCTCAGGTACAAGCTGGGTTTTATTTCTGTGAGAAGTCTCATATCCTTAAAGAAAAAAAAAAAAACATAATCCATGTGTTTTGAGTTTGTTTTTGTTGTATTGATGTTTGGTTTTTCTTATGTTTACTTGACTTTGATACCTATAACTTGCAGTCAAAGGATAAAGATACTTGCCCAAGGCACTCACAGAAAGGTGGGACCAAAGACAGCACTGAAAACTGTTCACTGGATCCTCCTTTTACTCTGCACAGCCTCTCCCAAGTATGAGTTTGACTTATCTAACACCCAGAGGCACAATAGTAGCTTCTCTGTTCTATGTTGTAAGGCATTTGTACATGTAACTCTTAAGCCAGACCTTGTAAGAATAAATTGGAATTTCCAGTAATTATTTAGCCACTGCTAACCTATTGAATTAAACAGTATGTTTGGACTTGGCAGGCATACCTCTCTAGGATTTGTCCTTCATGGTTTCCAACCCTCCTTGAGAAAGGTCAAGTGCACTAATGGCTTTCTTTCACTCTTTGTCAGTTAAGCATGAAAGTCTCACTGGAGGAAGAGTCCCTGACCTATTTAATAGTATTCCAATTGCACTATTAATGTCTGTAGAATCCACAAGTTGGCCACAATCCTTGCTGAACCACAGCTCAGGCACATGCCTTGACTTTTATGGCACTTGACTAATGATGTTGCACTTTAAAGAATATGAGTGGGTTTTTTAAAATTCTGGTCTTGTACTGATTTTTTTCCCCTTCATGTGAAAGGTATTTTTTTCCACCTGTCTACAAGTAGTGGTGCAAGAAGCATGGGGAAAGATAAGGGTAATTCTTTCTGTCTGTACTTTTTTCCTATCTTGAAACATGACCTATTCTTTGAGTAGTTGGACATGCTCGAAGGACCTCGTCACAACTCTCAATTGCAGGAGCTATCTGTCTTCTGGAAATTTGACTCCCACTAGAAAAATGAATGTATCTATAAAGATACCAGTCACCTTCATTAAGTCTTCAGATACAATTTCAACAGTGCTTAGTAAAGGGAGTTTAACAAAACCCCATGCAGAGAGATTTGGAAATGGCTCCCCAATTACATGCCCCACACACAGAAAGTGCAATAGAGATTTTTTTTTTCAAATTTGTTTTTCCTCCAGAACGGTAAACTTTACTAAAGTAACTCAAAATATTGGACATTTTGTGCAGGTTGTAGGTTGTAGGTTATTTAGATAATTAGAGGCTTTGAGGGGGGGACCTTGAATTTCAAAGATGATATTGTAAAATTAACCACAGGAGGTTTTTCTCTTTCTACAGAAGAAAAAAATTAAGGAGACTCTAGTAGTAAAGGATATGGCTTGGAAACATAAAAAAAAAAAGTTACATACAAAAAAATAAATTGACTCTAAGGTAAAAGTTTTGCTTGATTAAATTTATTTTCTTTTTAGCTTTATTCTGTCTAAAAACATTAAAAGATTTTGATTATATTCCAGCAAAGAGAATAATAACTGCAACTTCTAGTGATTGTGCTATGTGGCCAGGGTCTCTTCTAGACTTCTTCATATGTCATTGTATTTAATCATCACAACCACCCTTCAAGGTTGTTGTTTTTATTATCCCAGTTTGTATTAGTCATCTATTTCTGTGTATCCAATTAACTCCAAATTTGGCAACTCAAAGCAATAAACATTTATCATCTCCAAGTTTCTGTCTATTAGGAAAGCCAGGCACATTTGAGCTGGGTGTCTCAGGCAGGTGTTCCTGGTTACTAGTCAGCCTCAGGAAATCTGCTTCGTGCTTACTGGTGGGGCTGTTGGCTTGGGACATGGGTTTTTTGCCACATGTGTCTGTTTATAGGGCTTCCTCAGTACGGCATCTTGCTCCCCTCTGCTGCCGGCCACTCAGAGCAAGAGTTTGAGAAGGAATAATAATGGGTCTCCAAGAAGAAAGCTCTGATCCTTGTTTCATCTAACCTTGAGTGTGATCTTCTGTCTCATCTGCCATATTCTGTGTATGAGAAGGAAGTCACTCACTCCAGCTCACACTAACGAGAGGGAATTATTTTTATACAAGTATGTGATTATGGAGCTATCACAGAGTTTTTATTATTTTAAGATTTGAGAAAACTGAGATTTAGAGAGGATAACTAACTTGCCCCAGGTCATTTGGCTATTCCATGTTGAAATAGGGATTCATTTTCAGGCAGCTGGAGTCCAAAGATCAAGTTCTTAATTGACATACAATAGAAAAAAAATCTTTCTAAGAAATAAACCTCTTTTTTCCTGAACCCTTTTGATGACCATTTCCCCTCTTATAGAGAAAAGCTTAAAACCAACTGGCGTCTAGTGTAGTATGCTCAGTGTTGGTTAATTTTTTTTATACAGTTCAGTATCTAGTTTCTCAAGCCTGTCACTCTTTCATGTTTGTGTAGGGGTCGATAAAATAAGAAATGACTGAAACACATTTTGGAATGTTTTATGGGCTAGAGTTCTCAGAAGTGTTTATTTGGTTTAGGGTTAATGTCAAAGAAAAAAAATCGCCATTTTGTACAGTCAGCTTTTTAGGAAATGATTACTATGCCCTGTTATTCCACTAAATTGGAAAGTTGAAGTTTCTTCTTTTATCTTGGAAAGAAAGCAGATGCAGGACTTGTTAAGGCCTTGGAACTGTAGTCAGTTATTCCCTACAGAGAACTGATATCCTGTTATTTCTTACTTAGGTTGAAATCCTTGCCACAGTTGAATGGTAAATGACTCCAAAAAGTAAGTAAAGAAAAAAATGGACATAGCTCAGTGCTAGAGATTTGCCTAGCCTGTGTGAGGCCCTGGTTTAATCCCCAGTTCATTTTTGAAAAGAAGAAGAAGAAGGGGGTGGGAAAGAGAACCATGACTAGGTTTCTGTAGAGGCAAGTTCTATCACAATGCAGAAACTGGAACAATGTATACCAACGAGGGGAAAACACAAGAGGCTTTCTAACAACTGCATTATCAGTTCAATCAGCCCCTCCACAAAACGATATGGCCTGTGTCCCAGCCGGCACAGAAGGATTATCCAACTGTCACCTGTCTCCCAGCTGAACATCATGTGGTTGAACTACTACATCACGGTTTTTGTTTTTATGGATTGTTCCTGAGAAGAAAACCTTGGCCTAACCTACACTCTTAAGATACTCATCTCCATTTCTTTAACACCTAACCCATGACCAGTTCTTAATCAATGTTTGTGAATTTCCTGCATATTTATGAACACATGGATAGTTTGTGCTTTGGATTTTCATCTTTACATTGATTGGAACCAGCTGGTAACGTAAGTGACAAAATTCTCAGAGACAGGTTGCTTGTTCACAATATACTTCGTTTAGCAAAACCAGAAATGGGTATAAATTTTCTAGACAGTTATTTCTTATGGGATTTCCAGATTCCTGGCATCTAAACTTTGAGAGTTATTTTCAAAACCGGATTTTTGCTTTTCATTCATCTAAGAGGCTATTAGAAAAAAAGTAATTTGTTGTGCTGGGCAACAGTTTCACCATACCAGTTAGATAAAATCATTGCATACTTGTGAATATCAGCATCTAATAGTCCTCATGTACTATGGAAATGGCAAAGGAGGAAAAATTTACTTTTCTTTAGAGGCTGATATTAATATTAGTGAAGAGTCATGTGCAGTGGTGCATGTCTAAATTCTCAGAAACTCAGGAGGCTAGGGCAGGGGGATTGCAAGTCTGAGACCGGCCTTAAATTGAGAGAGCCTCAGCAAATTAGCAAGACTCTGTCTTGAAATATAAAACAAAAAGAACGGGAGATAAGCTTAGTGGTAGAGTACCCTGTGTTTAACACCCATACAAAATGTATATATAGAAAGAGAAAGAGAGAGAGAGAGAGAGAGAGAGAGAGAGAGATCAGAAAAAAGTTTTACGTAGTTATACCTCATTATAATCTTCATTTCTGATTCCAACAAATTGCTATGCCTAATACACTAAGTATAATTCCTTGAAAAAATTATCATTTATACTCAGTACATTTCCAAGTAACCATTTGTCATTATTCTATGGAAAAATGAAAAATGACATTTTGTATGGATTGCATAGCAAATGATTACCATGTAAAAATAAACAAAAACTGAATAGTTCCACTGGCTGCAAACATTTTTAATATAAATAGACATGTCTTCACATAATCATTTAATTTTAAATTAAAGGGAAGATCATATTGAATTTGTACAATATAATTAGATTGGACCTGGTACCACCAGGGGTTGGAGCCAAAGTTTGTCTCTTCTC
Source organism: Urocitellus parryii (assembly GCF_045843805.1). Lineage (NCBI taxonomy): Eukaryota > Metazoa > Chordata > Mammalia > Rodentia > Sciuridae > Urocitellus > Urocitellus parryii. Next base: position 205,942,319 of record NC_135531.1, read on the forward strand.
AATGTAGCCTTGTTCTATTTTTGTTTTGTTTGTTTTGAGCTCCTTGGGAGGAGAGGAAGTTGAGACAGCTGAGATTTGAACCAGCAGGAAGACAATGGTGGGGTGTGAAACACAGGGGAGGCAGAGGTCAGGTTTGCTCACCCCTAACCTTGGCTGTGCCTCTGCTTGGCTCACCATCCATCAATGTGTGGACAGTGCCCCCAAATGCATGCCCCTTCACTTACTTTGATTTCAAACACCCAGTCTCACCACAGTCACCAAAAAGGAGAATAAATAACTAGCATTATGAAGTTCTGAATGCTTGTCTAATTTCTAATTTTTAATTTTTTTTAGTTGTACATGACAGTAGAGTATATTTTGACATATTTATACAAATATGGAGTACATCTAATTCCAATTAGGATCCAAGTCTTGTGGTTCTACATGTTGGTGAGATTCACTGTGGTGTATTCATATATGTACATAGAAAAGTTACGTCAGATTCATTCACTCATTCGACTCTCTTTCCTATTCCTGTCCCCACCTCCCTTCCCTTCATTCCTTTTGTCTAATCCAATGAACTTCTATTCTTCCCCTCCCACTGCCTCATTGTGTGTTAGCATCCACATATCAGACAGATCATTCGACCTTTGATTTCTGGGATTGGCTTATTTTGCTTAGTTTAATAGTCTCCAGATCTATCCATTTACCAGCAAAAGCCATAAAGTCATTCTTTCTTATGGCTGGGTAATATTTTATTGTGAGTTTAGACTACATTTTCTTTATCCATTCATCTGTTGAAGGGCATCCAGGTTGGTTCCATAGCTTAGCTATTGTGAATTGAGCTGCCCTAAACATTGATGTAGCTGCATCACCATAATATGCTAATTTTAAGACCTTTGGGTGTATTCTACCAAAGAGTAGAATAACTGAGTCAAAAGGTGGTTCCATTTCAAGTTTTCTGAGGAACCTCCATACTGCTTTCTAGAATGGTTTTATCAATTTGCATTCCCACCAGCAATGTATGAATGTACCCTTTTCCCCACATCCTCGCCAACATTTATTGTTACTTGTATTCTTAATAATTGCCATTCTGACTGGAGTGAGATGAAATATCAGTGTAGTTTTAATTACAATCCCAGAATATATGTGGTAGTATTTTCCCATTTTTCAAAGAAGAATAGTGAGACTTTAGGGTCAAGTAATATGCCTAACTTTGTGGTCATAGTATGTGATTCAGCTGAAACTAATACTTGAGTCTTTCTGACTCCACACCTATCTTCTATACCATTGGGCACTTAAGTTTTGAGCTGATCAATAGGGGCTTTGGATGTCATTTATGGATCACAGTGACTATAACTTGTCAAAGCGGAATCAAAGATGTGATTTTGGGTTTATTAGCAATATGCTTCAGTCAAACCACTAATTTTTATTTACCTAATCATGCAATGTAAAAGAAGTACTTGGCTTTCAAGGGAATTAACTAAATGACATGCCACCTACAGAAGTGTTTCAACATTCTTTCAGAGTGACATAAACCAGAAAAAAAAAAAAGTTGCCTTTTTTCACATTTTAATTTTACTCATGAACATTTACAACTAGATTCTTTCAGATTTAAATGAAGTAATTTTAATTATATCATAATATTTCCTAATCAAATATCCTTAAAAATAGCATTTCTATCATAAATAAAATCTTACCATCAACTCTTTCATGAAGTTTACAAAAGAAACAGTATACTTTAAATCCCCCGAATAAATTTTATTGTTTCTTACTTTGGGGGTTAAAAAGAACAGGTAACATTTCCATAAGTACAAAGTTTTTTTTAGATTCATTCTGTTTTGTTTTAAGCATTTGCTCCATGGGTCTGATCATTAAGCGGTGAATGAAACCAGAAACCCTGCCTTATGGCTTTAGTTACTGTTGAAAGTGCAACAGTATTTCCTACTTTACAAAATCTGTCACATGGTTGAACACACGCAGCAGAACTCCCATGACTTCACACGGCAACACGGCATGTTCCTTTCATTCATTAAACTGATTTCACATTGTTTTGAAGAACAAGCTTAGACATGAAAGACAAATGTTATATTTCTCTATGTAGATATTGTTTTAACCCTCTGACGCTTCCGGCCAAGATTCAGACTCTTGGTGCTGGCGTCCAGGCTGCTCTCCTATAAACTGGTTTCAGAACATGTGCTCTGCATTTGTTTCCTGGGATGCAAATGGCTTGGGCATGTGCCGACTAACACTCTTAACACCAGGGGGATTTAGTTAGATTCATGCAGTTTGGCAAGCACGTTGCTATGATATTTGAGTAAAGATCATAAAATAATGCCTTTTTTTTTAAATCCTTCTTAACTTCTCAGAATTGGACGGCTTTTTCAGAGGTGGAAAACAATTTTATTAAGATACTGAACCAGCCTTTACATTAGAATGAACATTTATAAATTAATCGAGCTCAGGTAATATCTTTATGATTGATCTGAGGGCAAACTTTCACATCTAGGTTAGTATATTAATTGAAGGGGACCAGCCTTGTGCCCATAAGGGGGACTCTGACACCAGCGGACAAGACAGCAACTACAGTCAAAATAGGTGAGTAGAAGCTTTTCTTTCCGGGACACTAGATCTGAGAATAAACACTTCCCTGGAGAGGAAAGCTCTAATATTTCCTCATACTAATACCCCAGCTACTACTTTACAAAGTCCTTTCGTGCAGTATCAGCAGGTTTGTTTGGGAAACCCAAAGATAAACGAAAACTGGAAAATGCTTCATTTTCAGTACCGAAATTTAGTTTTTCTGAGAATGTTCAGTAGGCCACAGGTTAAAATGATGTTTACAATGTCCAAATGTTAGAATTTGAAATTATCAGTCAGAAACACATTAAAATGAAAAAGGGCTGGAAGAATATAACATACAACTCTAAAGAAAAGACAAATCAATCAACTTTGTCTTGATTTTAAATAAAACTCTGAGAATGGAATAGAGATTTTTATTTTCATGTTCCTAATGACATGTATCATGTTGCGTGTATCTATTAGAATTTGAGTCACCTGTTCTTTAGGTTTTGGGATATTTTGTAAATAATTGGGTGTATTTAAATTCACTTTTTGAATTCTTATTTGTTTACTATATTTGATATGTTATATATATTATATGCATATAGTTTATATGCATAATTAAATATAAATACCCTTGAAAAGTAGTTCCATTGCTGCTATTTACCACTACTGAATAAAAACACTGTTTCTATTATTGGCCTTGGAAGGCATGAGCACTTACAGATAGAAAAGTGTTTATTCATAAGTTTGTGCAACAAATGATATTACTACTATGTATCAAGACTAATAACAACTAGAAAAACTCATTGATATTTACCCTATGGTCTCTCAATAAATGGTGAGTTTGTTGAAGACAACAGAGGATAATTATTATATTTGAAGCCTTGATGTATATTAGTCAGAAGCACTATCAGACACGACCCATTTAAAAATATTTTTTGAAAGGATTAGGTGAAAAAAGAAGAAATCCGGCCAGTCACATGTTAGACACCTATAATTCCAATGACTTGGGAGGCTGAGGCAGGAGGCTCACAAGTTCAAGACCAGTCTCAGCAACCTAGCGAAAACCATAAATAAATAAATAAAATAGACTGGGGATGTAGCTAAGTGCCCCTGGGTTCAATCAGTAATTAAAAAAATAAGATAAAATGAGAATAACAGAATCAGACTTACCTCAGATACCTTCACATCTTTCTTGAGATATACTACTTTGGTCTCTATTTCACCTGGACGTCCCACTCTGTTTCTTGTGTGAACAATGGCATCAGTCTTTAATAGAAACAGATGACTTGCCCCTCATCTCTCAAGAGAAGTGAATTTGAGGAACAGCGCCCAGACAGAGAACATAACACCTTCTGAGCACACAGACTCAGCCTGGTAAAGCCCTCAGCTCCAGGGCCTGTGAAGGAATGGACTCACGGGAATGCTAGAAGCTAAGGAGGCTGAGAGAGAATCAAGGATGAAGAGCACTCCAAGAGGAATGGGGAGATGGGTATGTTGCAGACCCTGCCTGAGGCATTTCTTCTGCAGACACATACCTCTCCTTCTGACATGAGTCACATCAGCATCTCTCTCCTTAGTACCCCTGAACCAACCACCAATACAGAGCACACAGGCAGACAGAAAGTGCACACACAGAAACACACTTTTTATGTTTCTTTTTTTTCTCTCCAATCATAATATCAATGTTTATTTAATGCTTGTTCTCTTTTTAAATTTTTTTATTTTTTATTAGTTACACATGACAGTACAATGATCTTGACATTTCATACATTTGAATCAAATGGGGTATGATTTCTCATTTTTCTGAGTGTACAGGTTGCAGAATCAAATTGGTCATGCAGTCACGTATATATATATATACAGCAATAATAATGTCTATTTTATTCTGCTGCCCTTCCTATCCTCCCTTCGCCTCCCCTCCCCTCCCATCACATCTCTCTACCCAATCTAATGTGACACACTTCTTTTTTTTTCTCCTCACAACATCATACATGTATTCTGTATAATGATGAGGGTCTCCTTCCATCTTCCGTGCAATTCCCCTTCTCCCTCCTTTTCCCTCCCACCTCTCTTCCCTATTTAGTGGTAATCTTCTTTTCATGCTCTTCCTCTCTATCCCATTTTGAGTCACCCCCCTATATCAGAGAAGACATTCGGCATTTGTTTTTTAGGGATTGGCTAACTTCACTTAGCATAATCTGCTCTAATGCCATCCATTTCCCTGCAAATGCCCTGATCTTGTTATTTTTTAGTGCTGAGTAATATTCCATTGTGTATAAATGCCACATTTTTTTATCCATTCATCTATTGAAGGGCATCTAGGTTGGTTCCACAGTCTATCTATTGTGAATTGTGCTGCTATAAACATTGATGTGGCCATGTCCCTGTAGTATGCTCTTTTTAGATCGTTTGGGTATGGTCCAAGAAGGGGAATAGCTGGGTCAAATGGTGGTTCCATTCCCAGCTTTCCAAGGAATCTCCATACTGCTTTCCAAATTGGCTGCACCAATTTGCAGTCCCACTAGCAATGTATGAGTGTATCTTTTTCCTGGCATCCTCACCAGCACTTATTGCTATTTGACTTCATAATGGCTGCCATTCTTATTGGAGTGAGATGGTATCTTAGAGTAGTTTTAATTTGCATTTCTCTTATTGGTAGAGATGGTGAGCATTTCTTCATGTATTTGTTGATTGATTGTATATCCTCTTCTGAGAAGCGTCTGTTCAGGTCTTTGGCCCATTTGTTGATTGGATTATTCATTTTCTTGTTGTTTAACTTTTTGAGTTCTTTGTATACTCTAGAGATTAGAGCTGTATCTGATGTGTGAGCGGTAAAAAATTGTTCCCAGGATGTAGGCTCCCTATTCACCTCACATATTATTTCTCTTGCTGAGAAAAAACTTTTTAGTGTGAATTAATCCCATTTGTTGTTCTTGATTTTAACTCTTGTGCTATAGGTGTCTTATTAAGAAATTTGGGGCATGCCCCCATGTGATGGAGATTAGGGCCAACTTTATCTTCTATTAGATGCAGAGTCTGTGGTTTGATTCCTAGCTCCTTGATCCATTTTGAGTTAACTTTTATGCACTTTTTATGTTTCTAAACTATTTTGAGTAATCACAAGTTACCTAATTGTTATGCTTTTTAAAAAGGATTTTGAGCTAAATTTAGCATTGCAGGTCTTGACAATTAAAAAATAATAATAATAATTTCATGACTTTGGATAATAACCTGGATTATTTATATATACAGCAGGTATTCAATAAGTTAATTACTTAATTTAAATATAGCAGGTAAAATATATTAAAAAATCCATTAACTCTGAATAGTAAAGACCCAATACAAAATAGTTTCAGAGAGTGGCTTTGCTAATCTTCTAAGATTAGCATTGTAAAATAATGTATTACATTGAGGAGTCTCCATTCATTTTATAAAAACAAACAACAACCATAAAAAGAAATATTTGTGAGATGATGGTCTCTATAATTTTTTTTTTTTTTTTAAGAAACCAAGGCTCCGGAGCTTGGGACATAGATCATGATCTAGCTTAATTAAATATTTAAGAAATAAGGCCTGAATATGGTCGGTCCTCAGATGTTAACATTCTTTTTCCTTAACATCATGGAATAATTTCACTGTCAAGTGGCGCATAGTGTTTTTCTCAAGAATTTAAATGTGCATGATCACTTTTTCTTTACCTTTTCAGATATTTTATGAGAACCTAGCCAAAATTTTATTTTGAGCCAAGCATCTAATGAGTATTATGTAAGTCGAACTTAATACAGCTGAACTTAAACCAGAATATTTTTAAAACCCAGAATATCTATCTTCCCAAAGTAGTATCTGTAAAACTGATATATATATATATATATATTAAAATCCATTTTTTATACCAGATATATTTTATTTCAAAGTCAATGTACTTAAGTCAACCTACGAAATGCTTCTCTGGGTCACTTTCTTATGTTCTAATCCAGACATATTATTTAAATGATATTTGATTGCTGCCTTTGTGGATGCAAGAGAACTGAAAAAAAATCAGACTGTTTTGCATATTAAAAGTGTTCTGACTCAGCCAGGTTAAGCACTTTATAAAAATAGAAATATGTGCATGCACAAAATAATAAAACTACTTATACATCCCATTTTATCCCATAATAAAATATATAAACAAAACAATTTATTGAAAACTAAATAAAGAGGAAGAGGCACAATACAGCTCTTTAGACTTCCCAGAAAAGCTGATGATCTAACCTTATTTTTCTTCCTTTCTTTTCAATCTCTAGTTCCTATTATCATCTGAGTAGTTCTCAAAGGTTTAAAAAGGGGGAAAATGTAAAAGATTTTTATAGTTTTTTTATTCCTTAAGACAGTGGGTATACATGTCTTACTGTAGAACGATTAAAATAAACTCAAGAGAAATCATAACCCCTATAATTTATTATATGCCTTGAATATAAAGGGCCGTAGAATTTATCTTAGGCTCTTTGTCCTGTTCCATCTGAATCTCCCCACAGCCTTACAAGGTAAATAGCTCTTTTTATGGATGATCAAGTTGAGTACTATAGTTTGGATCTTAAATACCCTCCAAAGGCTAGTATGCTAAAGGCTTGGTCACTAGCCTGTGACATAATAAAAAGGTGGAGGTACATTTAGGAGGTGGAGCCTAATGGAAGGAAGTAAGGTCATGTGGGCCATAGAATGTAAGTTTCATCAATAACAACTGTTCACCACAAAACCAGCACACCCCAAGTCTTAACATCACAGAAGTTGCCAGAGCTCAACCTTGGGTGGCAAGATGATCAAAGACAGGTAATACCTGAGTTTTTACACCAAGATCATACTCACTGTGGTCCTCAAAACAATGCCAGGTTGCGAAAAGAATATTTATGTGCTTTTCTTACATATGATTAAATTCTGATTTAAACAACTAGTTCAGTACAGCAAGTAAAAAGCAGACCTAACCCTGAGGCATTCACGTTTATTTATATTTTATCCACTTTCTGAAAAATAGCTTTATACTTGTTTAAAGTTAAACTGAGTTCACCATGCAAGGTTCCAAACAATATGAAAAAAATACATGGAGATATGAATAAAAGCCATTTGATCTCATCTAATTAACTATTCTTCCAGACTATGCATTTTTAATTTATGGATTATGGACATAGATTTATATGGGTGAAACGGTCTTCTAAATGTTTGAAAACCTATTTTTCCCCATCACAGAGCATGGCAAAATAACTTTTGTTTACACTAGATTAGGTAAAAAAATATTTCTGCAGGAAATGAATTTCCAGTTGCATTTTGAAATAATTAATAGACACAAATAAGAAAGATAAACACAAAGGAATGGAGTTGAAAATGTGCAATTTATGGCAAATTGGGTGTGTAAACTAGTTTTCTAAGAAGTATACACCCATTCTTTTGTTCAACAGACATACACTTAACAAAGGATATACCAGGAACTGTATATATAACAGCACAGAGAATATAAATTCAAGCAATAGAGCACTCTTGTCTTCAAGCTTACAGTTGCATGGAGGAGATAGGCAAGTAAAAAATATGTATCATACACAGTAAGATCAACAAATTCCATTCATTTCTCTGGAGCCTCAGAACACAGATTAGAAACAGAGCCATTTCTTTAGGAAATGGGGTTTGAAGTGTCTGTAAGGATCAGCTAGTAATAATCTTCCCTTCCTTTCTTCATTAAGCTTTTCAAAAGAGAGGTCTGCTTTGCTGCCTGTATTCCACACAAGTCTTAATTCTTTGCCATCTGGATTCCATGTCTGCAGCTCTGTTATTCTACACAATCAGAGGTCCTTAATGACTCCTCCATTGCCCAATCCCTGGGTTTTTGCTCAGGTCCCACTCTGTGGAGCAACCCCTCTTTCTTCCTGCCAAATCACTTTCTCTCCATGTTCTCCTGTCACTTCTGACAACTGTCCCCACCCGCCAAGTCTTCCTACTCTACTTGTACCGTTTCTACTCTGCTTCGTTTCTGTCTCCCAGATGTAGGCATTCCTGAGTTTTGTGCTCATCTATCTTCCCCTCTCTCTTGAGATGCTTTCTCTCTTCTAGCGATGCCATCTAGTTGTATGAGCTCAGATTTGTATGGATCATTCCAAATTCAGTTCTTAGAATCCTAACTTTTCTTCACAGTCTCTAGTGTCTAATCTTTTTTTCTAAGCTCTACCTTAATATATTGCCTAGGTAACTTTTATTAATCATGATTTTTGCTATTTTATGATGCTCTGACATCTCAGACCTTGATGAATAGGGAGAGAACTGCCTTCTCGGGTAGCTAATTCCTAAAGACATCAAAGAACTTGCCTGTGAGCATGCCTTTGATAAGCAAACCAACCAATGCTAAGGCCACACCCCCACCTGCCTCCTGCCATCCAGGACACTATTCTTCTGCCCTGAATCACCTCAGAGCCAGGTCCGGAACTAGTAGAGACCACGTCTACGCCCAGAGCCTGCCAAAATCATTCAAGCTTTCCAATTCTAAACCTGCTCAACTCCTTTCCCTCCCATAAAAACTTCCCATAAAAACTTCAGTGAAGACTTTGCCCATGTTTTCCCCTTGCTGCTTCTGCTCCTGACCAACCCAGTACTTGCTCATGTGACCTCATGGCATTCTCTGTGCTACCTGTTTCTAGGGCTCTGTTATAAGAACTTCCTTCTTCATGATAGTCATTTCCATGTCTGTGTGTCTTACCATACCCAATAAAACACAGGGTACATCTTAAAGCACAATTGAATCTATATCTTTGAAAGTAAACTTTTTTTCTTCTATACTCATTATATTCATTATCTTATACTCCGATACCCATTTTTTATTAGTAAAGAAATCTTTCAAGTCAATACGACCCAAATGTCAGCCCCAATTCTGTCATCTCCTTGTCTCTTGCCACATACATTTTAACTCTTGCTCAATTTCAATGATTCTTGTTACACAGTAGCATCTACCTCCTTCCTTTCCTTGACAACTCCTTGTCTTTCATTGATATGACTATGGTAGCCTCCCAACCAAGATCAATCTATTTTACCAAATGGGACCAGCTTCATTTTCCAAAAACCACCCTCAATTACATCGTTTGCCAGTTCAGAGGTTTCAGTGGCTACACATTCATTGCTCACTGCATAAAAAAAAAAATCATATCTTTAGTCTAATTCAAAGATATAGTCCATGAGATAGAAGGAAGAAGACAAGGAAAGGTTTTAAATATATGTTTGACTGCTATGTTTTACTATATTTTATTTATTTGTTTGTTTATTTATTTTTGTGATGCTGGGGATCAAACCCAGGACCTTGTACATGCGAGGCAAGCACTCTACCAACTGAGCTATATCCCCAGCCAAGGGAAGGTTTTAAAAGTTAAAAGAACACAATAATGAATTTAATATTACTAATATCCATTGCCATGCTACATGTTGTTAAAATATTGGCTATTCAATAGTCTACATATTAAAATCTAATTTTTCTAAATCTTAAACATTAGATTAATTTAAAAGTTGGTCATTTTAAATTTTGCAACCCTAAATGTTAATAATTAAATTACATCTATTAATTCTACTTTGAATTACTATTCATTGTTGTATAAAAGATCCTGTTGATTCAAATTTGTCCAAAACCTTCCCCCAGTCACCAATCATATCACCTAACTTTTCACTTTAGCTTTCAATCAATTGTTCAAAACATATGCATGCTTCAAGGAATAAGACACTGAAGGAAACTCAAATAATTATTATTTCTGGAGCTGGGGTTGTGGCTCAGTAGTAGAGTGCTCACCTAGCATGCCTGAGGCACTGAGTTCAATCCTCAGCACCATATAAATGTAAGTTTTTCCACTTAAAAAAACTAAAAAATAAATATTAAAAAAGATAAAGTACAAGAAAGGAAAAAAATAAATATTATTTCTCAAAATTGTTTATGTCAATATAAAATTAAATTTGTCACTTAGACCTAAACTATTACATAGTGCTTTTTGTTTAATAAATAAGAATAGTTATCATGTTAAAATTTAAAATGCTAGTTGAATTAGTAGAATAAAAATCAACTAGTCAACATTCATTTATTAAGTTACAACCATGTTCCTGCACTTAGCTGAGTACTCAAACCATAACCTAAAGAAATAATTCTGGCCTTAGAAAAGCTCATGACATCTGAGCATGGTGGAGGACACATGTAGTTCCAGCTACTCTGGAGGCAGAGGCACAACAATCACCTGAGCTCCCAAATTTGAGACTAGCCTTGACAACACAGTTAGACTCTGTCTCAAAAAATAAATAAAATGAACTGAAACCTCATGACAACATGCATTTAATGTCAGAAGTGCTAAAAAAGAAGCAGTGTATACAAAAACAAAGGAAAGACCATTTCCATTGTAATTGCATAGCTTAAGTCAGATTTTATCCAAGTACTGGTAAAGAAATACCAGCAAAGAATTTGATAAGAGAATCTCACAGAGAGGGCACCAAAATAAGAAATTGTGTGTGTGTGTGTGTGTGTGTGTGTGTTAAGAAGATTATTTTTTGAGAAACATTGAACTAAAGGAATAATTGACTATTTTCAATATTTATGTTTTAACATAATTGAACCATATGTAAGAGTGGCTGGAATTTGTGATTCTATTATTGGGCAAAAAAAAAAAAGAAATTTTTAACAAACTTTATAGATAAGTGGTTTACAAACTCTTTGAACCTGACTCACAATAAGAAAAAAATATTTACTTTGAAATCCAAAATACATACATACATATACATAAAATTCACATACAATATGGAAAAGTTTTATCATTTGCTTCTAGAGAAGTACTATGATATTTCCTTTTCCTCTATTTTATGAATTGATGGTTTTTTACCTAAACAATTTCTTGACTCATGAGTGAATGGAAATTGGTGATTCTTGATATTCTTGAAAATTCAAAATCCCTAGTTTAAAATTTACATGATTTTCAGAATCAGAAATCTGAAAGATTAAAACCTACTATTATCTCTTAGTAACTGCAAAGTGTTAGAAAATATATGAAATTTCTTTGTCTCGTTTCTTTTAATTAATGGAGATAATGATAATACCTACATCACAGTACATTTAGTGGGAGATCATCAATAAAATCACATACCATAGAGCTTGACATAGGATAAACATACAATAAATTTTAGCAATTCATATTAAAACCATACGATCTACCTAAGCCCTGAAAATATCTGGCAACATAACTGCAGAAGATGCCAGAAAAAAAAAAAAATAGAGGGAAATGTTCCCTTTGAATGTCACAGGAGGTGCAGTCATCCAACACAACTGTGTTCATGAGTAGGCCAAACCTTGGGTCTGAGTGAGACAAATCAACTTCACAGAATGTTCTGAAACACACTCCCCTGGAGTCAGGCTGAGGTTTTTCTCTTAACGTATATTGGTATATTCAATCTGGATAGAAACTCTGAACATAGATCTAAAATGAGGTGCTTACTTAAAATGAGCTGCTCTCTTTAACTCTCTGTTTCCCAGTGGAAATGTAGCAGGATGATATAGATTCTCAAATCAGTGGATTTAGAATTTAGTGGATTTAGAAACTAAACATAGCTAGATTCCCAGCCATGCTTCAATTTTTTAGAAGGAACACATTATAAGAAATAGGAAAGGAACATCAGAAGATAACCTCAAAACTAAAAATTAGATGTCATAACTTTACATATTGGGCCTTACAAAATAACATTTTGAAGTGAACAGTGCAATTCTCACTGAATTATTTTCTTCTGACTCCTATTAGGTTAGAAAGGGAGACTTACTTTTTACATTTTTATTTGTTCTTTTTAGTTATACATGACCATAGAATGTATTTTGACATATCATACATACATGGAGTATAACTTCCCATTCTTGTGGCTGTACATCATGTGGAGTTCCACTGGTTGTACATTCATATAGGAACATAGGAAAGATATGTCCAATTCATTCTACTGTCAGGATACTTAAAATGTTATACAAGCAATCAGATATACTAGAGACACCAGAAACCAAGATTGAATTAGAGACACTGTGGGTCTAGACAAGACTTTGTCAAAGACCCTCAGATGCTGACAAGCATCAGAGGTAGTTCAAAAGCACCTCCTGACTTTTCTGACTGAGACACTCTATTCTCAGAGTAATTTTCAGGTTTCCCCGATGTTATGGTGTGGATGTGAGATGTTTCCCAAAAGCTCATGTGTGAGACAATGCAAGAAGACTTGGAGGTGAAATCATTGGGTTATGAGAGTCTTAACCCAATCAGTGAAATAATCCCCTGGTGGGATTAACTGAGTGGTAGCTGAGGGCGGGTAGGGTATGGCTGGAGGAGGTGGGTCATTGGGGGGAGGTGCCTTTGGATTATATATTCAGTATCTGATGAGTGAAGTGTCTCTCTCAATTCTGATCATCATGTGAACCGCTTCCCTCCACCAAACTCTTCTGCCATGATATTCTGCCTTACTTTGAGCCCCGAAGAAAGGAGCCGGCTGTCTATGAACTGGAAGCCCCCAAATAAACTTTTCCTTTTTAAAATTATTCTTGTCAGGTCTGTTAGTCACTGCAGTGAAAAAGATGACTAAAACACCCATGATTGCTCATTTTATTTTTCTAGGAAAAGCATTTTTCTTCCCGAATAGAAACATATCTATCTCAAGAGTCCAAAGATAATTTTGCATTCAAACTGGACACCAGACCTAAGCTAGGACGTTTAGTATAATCCCCAAAACATATGAGCATCTGTTCACATGCAAATTGAATAATGGCCCCTCGGAGTCTTTCAAAGGAACATAGATTGACAACAGATTTTAGTCAAACAATTCATGTGTTGGCATGACAATATAACTATATATAGTAATAAGGCAATTCTTAAGTCCATTAAAGCAGGAAAAGACAAACGCTTAAATAGTATATGGCATTAGAAACTCACTAGAACTAAGCAAGACATTTGTTTTCCTTTTTCTGAGGTATTCTTTTTTTTTTAACCTAGCCAGACACAGGGTAGTATTTGTTATAAATAATCTGTATAAAACATTGCCTTTTATAACAGAAAGAGAAATATGTAACAAACTACACAGATGCTGTGATATACACAAAGCACATTTCAGAGCCTAAAGAAAAATAAACAAAGCACATCCCACCACATCTCCCATTCCAAGCTCAATGAGTTGTACTTTTACTGTCACAAACTATTGTTGCCCAGCATCACGTTACCAAGCAAGACAGCGTCATGCTGTGATAAACTAAGATGGCAGTCTGTCCCATGTAATTGTTCTGAAGTCTGGTGATGTCTGCAGTTTGTCCGGAGGTGTTGGATATTCCAAGTATTTTCAAAGGGACCCACAGCATCAGTAAAGATTTCTGCCTGCCACTTTGGTATTTTTGGATTTCTCCTCAGGGTGTGCTAAGGAATTTCACACAGTTAAAGCAAGAATTGTTTAAACATATGGTTACTATTTCAGAAAATACGAACTAAACTTTCAGGAAAAAATTAAGCGAAAAGTTTTAAAGCAGTTGGCGTTCAAGTATAGCACATTTTAAAAGAATTATACATTTGTAATTGATATTGGCCAAATTATATTCTTATATCGTGTGCATGTATGAATAGGTAACAACAAATGTCACCATTATGTGCAACTATAAAGACCAATTAAAAAATGTGAAAAGAGAAAAAGAATTATATATTCACAATGGTTTCATGTCTAGAGCAGATCTCACTTGGATAAAGAAAACAATGAGACTGTTTTTATTATTAATATAGGGCATTTCTCTCAGTAAGCTGTCTTATCCTAACCCAGAAAGCCATGTTTTTTATTCCTATTTTTAAGAAGAAAATATTAGTCCAAAAAGAAAAAAAATATTTTTTTCCTTATTTGTAGGATTTAATTAATATCAATCCATTTAATTTCATTGAGCATCATGAATTGTGTTGGGACTCAAAGAAGGATTCCCCAAAGGATGGTGCTGTGGTGTGTTGAACTAAAGCATCAGCCTCCAGGTCTCTCTGACCTTCTTGACTACACCTCTTGATCCTCTCTCTCTGCCCTGAAGCACAGGGAGGGGCTTTCTCTGAAGTTTGACTAGTGACTCTGGGAAGTGCCTCTAGGAGGAAAACAGGTGCCTTCAATCCCTTCCCTACAGCTTAACTGATCTGGAAAGATTAACTCTTAAGAAGACAAAAGTCAAACACCACCTCCAGAGCACAGGAAGACTTTGTCCCAAGCCTTGGTCTGTTCTTGGGGCTATTCATCATACACTAAAATCATTTACTTCTCCTCTAAAAGTGCCTATGACCCCAACTTCTTTTGCTCCTGTGAAAAAGGCATTTAAATCTCAAGTATCTGGACCCTCTTTAATTTCCATACTCTGTATATATATATATATCCCCTTCCCATGCCCTTAATAAATTTGTATACTCTTTTTTCCTGCTAATTTGTCTATTGTCAGTTTGTTGTAGCATACTCAATTATGGAATCTTTAGCAGCTGCAAAGAAAGTTTCTTTGCCTTTTTATATTCAGTAAGGATAAATTAAAACTGAAACTATTATTCCTTCCTTCAGAGTTTAGCCCCTCAATAGGAAAGACGTACAGAAAAGTGGAAAGGGCAGGGGGTGGGGTGCACACCTGGAATCCCAGCTACTTGAGAGGCTAAGGTAAGAGGAGGCTAAATTTGAGTTCAACCTTGGCAACTTGAGCCTTGTCTCAAAATAGAAAGGGCTGGGATGTAGCTCAGTGGTAGAGCATCCCTGAGTTCAAGCCTCAGTATTGTAAAAAGAGAGAAAAGTAGAAAAAAACTCCACCTCATGTTCAGTAGTAAGGTACAGGAGAATGGAAGGTCCAGGAAGTGCAGAAGAGGAATCTAAAGGTTTGGGGGCAAGTGGCTCCCTGAGATCAGTGTCCAAGGACAGGAGTTAACCATGAGCAGATAAGTCAGGGTTGGAGTATGTTGGCAAGTCAGGAATTGTGAGAGTGAGTGCCTTTGGAGGCATGGCATAGTGGTGATAAGCATTTGAGGAGGGTTTGGCTATCAAACCAAAGCATTGCTTCTTACATTGCATGAAGAGTGCCTGGCCACTTTTTCCAGTATATACCTGCAGTCACTAACATTGAAAGGAAATCAAGGAATGGAGAGTCAGGCAAATGAGAAGTGAAAGACAGAGACCTAACAGAGATACACATGAGAGGTTTTTTTGTTTGTTTGTTTTTCTGTCAGAGCTGAGAAACAAAGGCATATCTCTCCATAGACGGAGAGAGGCCTCCAGATGTTTGGGTGATGAGTTTTTGTGGGGTGGGGGTTTGGAGCTGTGGCTGTGGTGCTATTGGAGAGGCTGGGGGTGCTTGCTTCAGAGCTAGGCAGGTGGGGAATAGCACAGAATTGGCTTAGGTCAATGGCACCATGGGGCTTTTCAGAGTCAAGGGGTCCTCTCCTTCTGGGATTGGCTTAGGGTTATGGTACCATGGGGTAGGTCACTAACAGGGGTTGGGGAGCTCGGGTAAGAGGAAGTACAGGAAAGGGAAACTTATAAGATGGTGGTTAACACTTAAGATGGCTGCTCAGATGTTAAATCAATACCCTATAAACATGCTTTTAGAAACTGATCCACAGTGGAAGTGATGTTTAAAAATAGCCCCACCCTCAGAGATTTTGACTCATCTGGTCTGTGGTGGATCATGGCATGGCATCTCCTGGATGACTCAGCTGTGAAACTCGTCAAGAAGCAATGGTGAAGGGAGTTCAAGATGGCAAATTAGAGGAAGACTGCATTCCTACTTGCTCCATGGCTTGGAATTCATGTATCAGGAGCACTGTTTCTCATCGAGGTGAGTGAGAGAAGGATTCACTAAAATTTAATGTTGGACAGTCAGGGTCTTGGAGATTCAGATATTTGGGAACACTGAGCAAAGAAGAATGAGTACACATTGGAGCTGAGCCAATAGCAGCAGCAGCATTGGTCCACCACAGAGGGGTGAGAATGAGAATGAGATGGACATTCAGATACAGGAGGCATTCAAAACCACAAACAGACAAGGATTGAGTTCTTAAAGCCTCCAGAGAAATTGTCAAGCACATGTAAAGGTAAATCAATCAGAATTACTTCTGATTTCTCAGCACAAACTCACAGACTCTAAAAGAAAGGAGGCATTGGAATGATGTGTTCCAATTCCTGAAAGAAAATAACTGTCAACCAAAATTGCTATATCCAGCAAAACTATCCTTCAAAATTGAAGACTAAATAAAAACCTTCTAAGCTAAGAATAAACTAAAATAATTCATGATTGACATCACAGATGTTATTAATAGTGTCCCAGATTTCTGGTATATTTATTTAAATAAATACCCCACAGATAAAAAGTCAAAAACAAATTCTAGAGCTTGCAAATGAACAAATCTCACTTGAACAGTAGCTAAGCAAATGAGAAACAGGACCAAATTAAGCATTATAAATAAACCAAAATGGCAAAAATTAATAAACATCTCTCTGTAGTAACACTGAATGTAAATGGTCTCAATTTTCGAATTAAAAACCACAGGTTTGCAAAATGGATTAAAAAATAGGACCCAACTATATGTTGTTTGTGAGAGACTTACCTTACAGGCAAAGATAACCACAGGCTGAAAGTGAAAGAATGCAAATTGATGTGCCATGTGAATAGAGAATAAAAACAAGAAGGAGTAGCCATTCTCATACCTGATAAAAGAGACTTCAAACCAGAATAAATCAGAAGAGACAAAGAACATCACTTTATACTGGTAAAGGGAACAATCCAACAAGGCATAATAAAAATAAATATTTATGCCCTAAATGTGGGTGCAACCAATTACATAAAAGAAACACTCCTCAAATTCAAGCTTCAGGTAGACCCCAGTACAGTAATAGTAATTTTAACACACCTCTGTCACCAATAGATAGGTCATCCAGACATAAACTCAGTTAAGATTTCTTGGATGTGAAAAATATTATCAATCAAATGGACTTAATAGACATCTATAGGATATTTCATTCAACAGCTGAATACATTTTCTTCTAATGGCTCATGGAAACTTTTCCAAAATAGATCATATTTCTGGCCACAAAGACTCTTAGCAAATAACAAATTGATACAGTTCCTTGTATCTTATCAATTAAGAATGGAATGAAATTACAAATAAACACAACAAAACCTTCCAGAAGCTATATAAAAACATGGAGATTGAATAATATAATTTTGAATGATGAATGAGTGATAGAAGAAATCAGGGGAAAAACTAAAGAATTCTTAGAAGAAATTAATGATACCACAAACCAGAGCCTCTGGGACTCTATGAAGGTAGTTCTAAAGAACATTTATAGCTATGATTGCCTACATAAGAAAATCAAAAAGATCCCAAATAAATAACCTAATGATGCATCTCAAGGCTCTTGGGAAAAAAAATTATTCTAAGACCAGTAGAAGTAAAGAAATAAATAAGATCAGAGCCAAAATCAATGAAGTTGAGAATTTTAAAAAAAAAATTACAAAGATCAATGAAACAGAGAGTATCTTCTTTGAAAAATAAACAAGATTGATAACTCCTAAACCAAACTAAACAAAAAGAGAGAGAGAGAGAGAGAATCCATGTTAATAAAATTAGAGACAAAAAAGAAGATATCAACACAGCACAGAAATCCAGTGGGATCATCAGGGAATACTTTGAAAACTTACAATCCCATAAATTGGAAAACCTAGAAGAAATAGATACATATCTAAGCACAGACAATCTGCCAAAATTGATCAAGAGGACATTAAAAAAAATAATTTAAACACAGTGTTTAAGTCAGTTTTTTCACTGCTCTGACTAAAATATGACCAGAACAACTTTAGAGAGGAAAAGTTTATTGAGGGGCAGGGGAGGGGGTGCAGGGTTTCAGAGGTCTCCATTCATGGACAGCAGACTCCATTCCCCAGGGCTCCAGGTGAGGCAGAACATCATCGTGGCAGAAGAGTGTGGTGAAGGAAAGTGGCTCACATGATGATCAGAAAGCAAAGATGTAGACTCCACTCTCCAGATACAAAATATATACCCCATAGCCACGCCCCTAATGAACCACTTCCTCCAGTCACGCCAAACCTGCCTTCAGTCACCACTCAGTTAATCCCATCAGGGATTAATTAACTGATTGGGTTAATGCTATAACCAATCATTTCTCTTCCAAACCTTCTTTCATTGTCTCACAGATGAGCTTTTGGGGAACACCTTGTTATGGGGAGCCACTCCAGAAAGCAAGTCCGAATTTCAAATCAAAAGAGAGCTTTATTTACCTGGCCAGGGACTGTCACCACCATAGAGACTCAAGCTCTGTGGGAGGACAGCAGCTTCCTGGTCCATCCAATGAGAAAAATAAAAGGATAAAAGCCACAACTCAGTGACTTGCTCATCATCATGTAAGCTAGCCAATCACAGAAATTAAAACATTAATAAGTGGGACCTGTGGGCTCTAGGCAGGACAGGAATTTCCCAGTCAGCAAGCAAGAGATAAACAGAAGCTAAAAAAGCATTAGCTTTGCAGTTCAGTTGACCACAGTCCTAGGTTCAAGCAGGTGCTAAACAGTCGTATCCTGAATTTGGGCAGAGGTCCGTGGGGCAAGAATCTACTTCAAAGTCATGTAGACCCACAAGCACATTCAAACCCAGGATGTAGCTCACCACGACCACCGCTGCACCCTGAGTAGGGTACAATTTGTGGAGTACAAAATACAGAAAAACAATTTTTTTTAAATAAGAAAACATCTTTAGTTTCTATTTCCTAGAAATGGGTCATGCAGTTCTCTCTTCACAGGGACAGTAACAAAGAAACTAAGATGGAGTTTCTATAGTCACATCTTTTTACTCAAATGACTACAGTGGCCCTATCCCCATAATCCCAGCAAGGTGGGAATTGTTGTGACTAATGAGTCTCTACCAGAACACAGTACTAGTAAATTATTTGATGCCTACTTGAAACTACAGTTATCTTATGGCCTTCACACACATTTTCATCTGTCATTTTACTAATATCTATAAACCCTATGTCCTTTATCCTATGCAAGGCTACAAGATCAAGTTGCTATGTTAATCTAACCTTACCTATATTAACCTACTTGCTTATATTTATTTAAAATTGTACTGACACACTGACTTATCCTATGGCTTAAATCCTATGCTTTACAGATACATAATTTTTCTAATATTACTTAGGCTTATTCCTGAGGAACGTGTGTCTTACTATCACTTATCTATGTTGCCTTACCTTATTCCTATAGTCTTTATGTCTATTGCTTATTGATTATATTGATTGTTCGCACCATAACAACCTTATATCAGAATCATAATAGAGAGTAATATTGGCCAAATTATATTGTGGCATTGTTTGCATATATGAATATGTAAAAACAAGTCCCATTATTAAGTACAACTATAATGCACCAATAAAAAATGTGGAAGGGAGGGAAGGAAGCCTCAATAAAAGGTGTCCATGACAGCAATGAAAAAAAAAAAGAAAGAAAGAAATAAAGAAAATCAATGGTAAAATCAATGCATGTTTCTGCATGAATTTTAAAGCACACATATACCCAAATTTTTTAAATTACCCTTCTAACTTTCATTTTTCTACCATTTTACCCTTTACTGGCCATCTAGTCTTCCTAAGGCAGCAGTAGTTTTATTATTATTTAATAAGTGCCAGAAAAATGACTAAAATATAAGCTTTTTCAATAGAAACTCTTAACAAAATCCTAGGTACATTTTCCACATTCTTGCTCTTTCAAAATGCATTAGATTTGGCACATCACATTTTGTTTCCCCAAGTTTTTGTTTCACATTCAAGCTCACTTTCCATAAAGACAGGGAAGGAGTGCCTGATAGTCTTGAGATATACATCGCCCATAACCACACGTTTGGTTGATGCCAGACATTCTCAAATATCTTCAATTCCCTTCACTCTTTAGAAAATTATATCCTTGGTAAAGAATACAAATGGCCCATCAAGTTTCAGGAAAAATTACTTGTAAGTGCTGATATTCTCCTTTATTTTCAGGTTTTCCTTCTTTCCTAGGGAGGGCTGTATTTTGGCAAGAGCATGAGCTTTGATGTTTTGGAGTTTTTATACAAACATGGGATCAAGTCCAAGTGCTGTAGCTAATAGCTTGAGGAATATGGTCCAATTATGTAATATTTCTGAACCTTTAGTTTATTGAAGAGTAGACCTAGAATAATAATTCCTTCTATGTATTTATTTATTTTTATGGATCAGAGATGAGGTTTCCCAAAATACTCCTCTTAATGAAGGAATACTCAGAGATGAAATGATTAGACTATGACAGCTGTAATCTGATCATTTCATCCTCGTTTGAATGAACAAAGTGGGGATGGTAGGCAGGTGGGACATGGATAAAGGAGGTGGGTCATGGGGGGTGGGGGTGTCCTGAAAGGGTCAATCTTCCCTGCAAAATTATATTGTCAATCCCTTGCAGCTCCTCCCTCATTCCTTGTTTCCTGACCCTGCCATAAACTAGTTGTCCTCCTCCGGGCCCTTTCTCCACCATGTCCTCCTTCCTCACCTAGGGAAATGAGGACTCTGTTGGGAGGAATTAGATTAGAGGTCATTCGTGTTATATTCTGGCAAAGAACTTGACTACATTTTGCCACTGTCTTGAGACTTTGTGTGAGGCTGAATTTAAAAGTGATAAATTAATTAAAAATTTGCAGTTTGACCCAAAAAATGTGCATGTAAATCTGGGGCCAAGGAAGTTGTACTTGTTGAAGAGATGACAACTCTTAGAGAGGTGCTAATTAGTTTACACAGACTTCCCTGCCAAATTATAGGGAAAAGATGCCTTGAGAGCATCTCAGATATCTGGAAGGCTATAGCCCTTGCAGGCTGAAAGTTCTAGAAGGAAAAATTTCTTTGAGAAGAGATCCCCAGAGTGCCCTGTTCACACAGGGATTCCTAGGAAGTTGCTTCACTTTATTGAGCCAAACAGGCACTCACAGGTGACTACTGAGATGATTCCAGGGGATCCAGGTATTGTGCAACCTGGAAGTAGACCTTGGCATCATCCATGCTTTTCCATTCTGCAGGAATACAGGATGCTGGAGTTAGGGCTTACTAGAAGCTTCCACTGAGATTTCCGATGAGGCCAGGCAAAGCATTGCCAGTGAGAGTCCCTGCAGGAAAAACTCTGAGAGGGTGATGCTTTAATCTGTGAAGCTGAAGCTGAAGCTGGAATGAAGAACCTAACAATTAAGAGATGCCAGTTAAATTAACTGTGGAGAGAGACATGCTAAAAGACAGCCAATGTGCACTACAATCATGTAGGCCAAAGGTGAAGGATAGCCCAAACCATTGGGAGAGCAATTCACAGAGCAATGTATCCTAGATGCTGTGCAGATGTAAAGAACCTGTTTGTCCAGCTGAGTTTGGTCTTGCTTGCCCCTATACTTCCAATGCCCTATTCCTCCCTTTGGAATGGAAATCTTTACTCTGTGCTACTGTCTATTGGATATATGTAACATGTTTTTGATTTCTATAGGGCATCACTCAGAGGAGACTTTGGACTTAGATTAGGCTTTTAGACAATGCTGAAATGGTTAAGATTATAGGATTCTTGGAGATAAACTAAATGCACTTTGCATTGTGAGATGGGCATGTGCTTTTGAAAGCCAGGAGCAGAATGCTGTGGTTTGGATAAGAGATGTTAATCTCCTGTTAATGCAGGAATGTCAGAGATGGAATGATTAGATTATGAGAACTGTGACATAATAAGTCCATCCTATTTTGAATGGACTGAATGTATGGGATCTATAGGTTGGTGGGTGTGGTTGGAGAAGGTGGGTCACTGGAAGGGTTCATCTTCCTGTGGTCCCTCCCCACCTCTGCTTTCTGACCCTGCATGAACAGAGCGGCTTTCCTCCTATGGGCTCTTCACCTGTGATGTCCTGCCTCACTTTGGGTCCAGAGCAATGGAGTAGGTCATCTATGATTGAGACCTCTCAAACCATGAGCCCAAATAAACTTCACTTTTTCTAACTAGTTCTTGTCAGGAGTTTTGGTTACAGTGATTTTAAAAAAAAAAAACCCACTAACTGTTTTAAGTGTTTTACTTACTTGCTTATTTTGGTTCTAGGAGTTGAGCCTAGGGGTGCTCTACCACTCAGGTACAACCCCAGCCTCTTTCTCTCTTTCTTTCTTTCTTTCTTTCTTTCTTTCTTTCTTTCTTTCTTTCTTTCTTTCTTTCTTTCTTGTGTATATGTGTGTGTCGTGTCTTGAGACAGGGTCTTGCTAAATTGCAGAGGCTGGCTTTGAACTTTTGGACTTGCAATCCTCCTGCTTCAGCCTCACAATAGTTCTTCCTTTAAGTGGTTGTTGTTTGTTAGTGTGGGTAAGTGCATATCCCAGTGGAGATGTTCAGTTATGATATTTCTCTTCCATTTTCTCTTACTAGCCACCTGTTAAATGAACTTCAATGGGTCAGGTTCTCTGTGTTGGATCTGAATCTTTCTTCCTCTTAGTATAAGAAAATGCTTTGTAGTGGATGAGTCATCTCATTAGAACATGGACTATCAAACTCTATTTACAACAGAGAAAAACATGCAAACAAAGATTCAGCATTACATTAGTTGATTGTAACATTAATTCAGTTAATGAAGACCAGGAGCCAATGAACCCTAAATAATTCTCCAAAACCACCCCTTATTTTCTTGTTAGTGCAGCTTCAAAAATATTTATGGAATGCATTTACAGGCTCACCACAGCACCTCAATACACAGACAGAAGTAAGAAAATGTTCAAGAATGAGGCATCTAGGCCTGGCCTGAATCATATTTAAACCACGCCCATGTCATAAATCCACATTTGCTGTGCATAATCTTCACATTGGTCTGTCTCTTCACCATAAACCTAATGATAACAAAGGACCATAACCTGATACCTCTAGGGCTATATTTCAGAATGCATAATTTTTCTGAACATATTTCACAATGCAGGATTTTTTCTGATTTTATAGAGGTAATGCTACCTACCCATTGACTTTATATTAACTAACACCCGTGTTGGTGTGGCCAGTATGAATAATCTAACATATCAATATTTCTGCAGCTTAATATATCAATATTCCCTGCTACAGTGTGGATCTTGAACTTTCCCCAAAGGCCCATATGTTATAACCTTGGTCCTCAGGTTGGCACCATTTGAAGGTGGAATTTTTAAGAGGTGGGCCCTACTGGGAGGTCTTAGCTCACTGGGAATGTGTTCTTGAAGAAGGTTGAGGAATATAATTGCTTTCTCTCTCTTGATGCTTTCTAGTCATCATGAGGTAAGCAACTTGCTCCATCACATACTCCCTGCCACGATGTGCTACTTTGCCCCAAAGCAACAGGGTCTCAAATGACCATGGACTAAACTTTCAGAAACTGTCAGCCAAGATAAACTTTTCATCTTTTCAAGTTGATTATTTCAGGTATTTTGTTTGAGTAACAACAACAACAAAAAAACCTGACTAATACATTCTCACTGGTGGATTAAATGAAGACAAAATGGTTAATATTCAGTTCATGTTTTGCCATAAAATAAGTTGAGATCAAATCAAGTACCACAACTAACGAGAAGGAAAAAACAGAGTTTTAAAAATTTTTGACTTTCATAATTATAAATTAACTACTGAAGACCTGCAATATATCTTCCTGTATTAAATTTTACATCCTATTAGATTTCTATATCTCATGGGTAAGATCCAACATAGCATTTAAGACAACATGTTCAATTTTGAAAGGTCATAAATCATTTTAAATTATGTTATTATACTTTTTACTCGTATGATGCCTTTTAGTTTTTTGTGATGAATTTAAATAATGGACGGGAAAAACCGCCAAAGAGAAAAAAAAAATTATTTTGCCAATTTGTGTAATGAATGTTTTCAGGGTTTGATTAATAAGATATTTGAGGAAAAAATGTTACAAATTAGAAAAAAATAAGACATAACAACATAATAAAATTTATCTTCTAAAAACTGTGCAGATTGATCACTGAGCTCACTCTTCCAGTGCATTCACTCCTCAGTTTTACATTATATCAAGCAGGGAAAGCTCTTTAGGACCTATCAGGTCCCTACAGTATGAGGACACCTCACTGAGGCACAGCAGACAAATGGCCCCAGGGCAGGGACATCCCAAAGCTCTCATGTGGCCACTGGAAAAGAAACTGTGCTCATATTTCCTGGACATTACTGTGGAAAATGCTGTTCCCTGATGACATTTTGGACTTTCCCAAATATACCTATGCCCAGAAAATCCTTGAATGTGATATTGTGTCGAATTCTCATGGGCTTTTACTCATTCAATCAATCATTATTTATTGAGGTGCTTATTATGTGCCAGAAAGAGTACTAGGCCCTTGAGATATAATGGTGAATAAGAATCCTTTGTCCTGTTTACAATGCAGTGGAGAGACATAAACAGTCTCTGAGGAAAATAATTTAAGATAAATATGTGAAAAAAATAGGAGTTTTTGATTCCATGATCGCCATATTTTCTTAACTTGCTCTGCATGCCTTGAGATAATTTGGGATTTCTACCTTGGGATGAGGTAAAAGCAGAATGCAGCTCATAACAATAACTACCATTTATTGGGCTTTTGTACCTGGCCCTTTGCTAAGCCCAGCTGCATAATTATCTCATTTTAGCCTCACAACAACTCCAATAGGAGGTACAATTATTGTTCCTATTTTACAAATAAGAAAAGCAAAGATGAGAGGAAACAAAGAACCTTTTCAGGCTCACACAACTAAGTACAGATCCAAAATCCTTTAATTATTTTCCCAAACCCAAAAAGCTATGAAAACCAAATATGTTTTTCATAAAGATTTAACATGAAATCCTGTCCTGTCTTTGTATTTCTTACTTAGGGAAAAAATTCCTGTGTTCATACATTTCTCTAGACAAAATGAGATGCTTGATTAAAGAGTACTGAGCATGCACTGTACTACCTTTTCCCAGTAAGAACAATTCTAATTTGTGAACAACATTAGTTTATTTACCTCTAGGCTATTCCTACAACATGAGTCCTTACAAGCCTTTCAAAGCCTATGAGACTTAGAGAAGATGGCCATATAATTAATCATCTAAACATTTCAGAAGAAAAGAGACCATTACAAATAATTACTCAGGAACAGTGAGTATAAATTCTCCTCTAGCCTGCTCTGTTCCAGTGGCCATGTGGCCTAAGGGAGAGTGAATGTGCCATGATTGTGATGAAGTCCTTCCATCTCATCTGGACTACATTTGCTTCCTCAAGGATGTTGAGGGCCTCTACAACTGTCCTTTAGAAGTTTTAGAAAGACTTTTTTGGTTTTGTTTCTGTTTTGTGAATTCTGGGGATTGCATATGTTAGGCAGGCACTCTGCCACTAAGCTACACTCTCAGTCTTTTCTTTCTTTATTTTTATTTTGAGAGAGGGTCTTGCCAAGTTGCCCAGGCTGTCTTCAACCTTAAGATTCTCCTGCTTCTGCTTTCTGAGTGGCTAGGATTATGGGTATGTGCCATTGCGCCTCACTTAGAAAGATTTTAAGTAGTGGAATGGCTCTTGGTTTTGAGAAAGCTCCCTCTAGCCTAGAAAGCTCCATATATAACCTAGAGGTAAATAAACTAATGTGGATGATCCAGGAATAAGAAAATAAGTACAGCTATAAAAAAGGAAGTTATTTTAACAATTTGCATTAGGCAAAACATTATAAAGACTCAACATGCAATATTAATGTAGATAGTTATGGCTTAGATTCAAAGGAATTAAATTGATAGGACTTCAGAAGATAACCCATTGGATATGTAAGGTAGGGAAAGTCAAAGTCTAGGATGCTTAGAAAGTGATTTACTGAGATAAGGAACCTAAGAAATAGTAGCCACTTTGGGGAAAATAGACTTTCAGTTTTAGGGTGTCTTTGAGATACTTTGAATTGTACTAGCAGAAAAATTTAAGATTCAAATCAGATAATAACTTTTTTAATGGAAGATTGTTTCTTTCCACCACCCTACTCCTTGCCACCAGTGGATTAACACCTTTACACATGTTAGATGTGAAATTGAGGTTTTGGTCTGCTGCCTGTAAGCATTCTTGAGGTTTCTGCCTCTCATCTGCAGTATTAAGCCCTAGTTCAAGATTATTCAACTGTTAACTTTAGTATGTTGATAGTAAACCTAGATCAGGAGGTTAGCAAACTATGCCATCCTAAAATATGCCACTCTGGCATGAGGATTATTTTGAACTGAAGGCAACTGAGAAGTAGACATGAGAAAACCTCTCAGCTCTCTGGCATTTGCCTAAAAGCTCTGTATAAATCAACGAGGTGTCCTTCCTCCTTCCTCTACCAGGAAGGACAAAGGCTGATTTTCCAGAATCAGCAAACATCTGTTGAGTACCTGTTGTAGACTAGGCACTGGGCAAGTCAGTGCCCAACAAACAATAATGTGTACAGCACCTGGCCACACTGCGATGTGCACAATGAACACAGGGGCAGACAGTATTCACAGTGCTGCTTGGAGGGAATGGGACCATATTCTGTGTCAAATAATCACATCAGAACTGCTGTCTCCAAATAATCATTATTATACCATTTTATATTATTCTATTTTTTAAAATACACTAATATTCAAATTCTCTAGTCCCCTTTACTGAATATACTAGATCTGCCTAAGCTGTGGTAAGTAGTTGTCAGATAAACATCATATCATTAGCATAGTTTGAAGAAGGCCTCTTAGTCTCACTTGCCTTAATTGGAAAATATGCAACTGTTAAAGAAAATGGAAATCAAAACCATCCCAATCTCTTATAAGAAGACCTACTTTACGGTCCTAGCCTTCTTTGAATAAGCTCCCTCTAACAAAGTTTAGTCTTTCGTTTTAAGGATTGTGATATATGTCTTATTATTGTAGGCAATGACATCTCAGGAGCACTGAAGGATGCTTGAAGTTCATGGTCCAGGCAGACATTTGACTGTACTGTAGGACTGTGTATGTGTAAAAAGAAGAAGAAAAAAAAAAGGTCAAAATATGCCAGGTGTATTGGGTTACACCTGTAATCCCATCCATTCAGGAGGCTGAGGCAGGAGGATTATTAGTTCGAGCCCACTTGAGACAATTTAGCAAGACTATATCTCAAAATCAAAAATCAAAATGGCAGGAGATGCATTCCAGTGGCACAACACTCCTGGATATATTCCCCAGTATATGGGGGAAAGAGCAAATTACCCAATAAAAATTCACAGAAGAACTGGTGAAAACAAGCACATATCAATCCATGTAGTGATACCAATTTCTTCTCTTCATTTCTGGTTTAGAAAAATATTCAAGTGGACTCTCTTCTCTATAACAATTTTATTTAAAGAATGTCTTCAATCCACCCAATAGCTTGGAGGCATCATTGTGGAGTAATACCACAAAACCGGAAATAGAGAGAAAGCATGGAGTTTTACATTTTATCAATTTCATTTTTAATAAACATAGGTTTCCCTTTCAGACTCACAAGCATTTAATGAGTGGCTATTATGATCCTGGTCAAGGAAGGACTCACTCAGTACATGATAATGCATGCATAAAATCTTCACCCACAGTGATCTTACAGTTGGATTCTTTGTTCATTTTATAAATGCCATAAGCTTCTAGAAATAGGGAAAAGTGATTTTGAGAGTTAATTTAAGCTCCAGCTCTTTGAAGTTATTAATATATGTTTACGTTTTAACAAATCTTTCCTACAAACTCATCTTGCTTCCAACTGTTGCAATTTCCACAAGAACATGTTGTCTCCGGGACATATGGGTGTGAATCATTACTGTACTAGAGGATTTGGCAGTGTCCCAGAGGACCAGTATATTTCGTGCTGAATCCTTATTTATAAACACTTTTATGAAGAGAAAAAGGAGGGTCCGTCCTTTGATGGACCCTATTCTTTCAAGCAATTCCAGGCCACATATTTATAGAGAGAACACAATAGAACCCATCCATGATGAGGCTTTATCAACACCAAAGCAAAAATCCCCACCTCTTAAATTCCAATCTCTGAACAATATTGAAACACATGTAAAATGCGAACACATTGAACCAACCATTATCCACGGGGCAAATACTGTGCAAGAGAAGTTAACCATTCAAAACTTGGGCCCCAGGGACTTTAGTTATGATGATAGATCACAGTCATTCCTGTTCATATTTAGTTTTCAAAAGCTATTGATCAGCTGGGCGTGGTGACACACACTTGTAATACCAGCAACTCAGGAGGCTGAGACAGGAGGATCTCAAGTTCAAAGCCAGCCTCAGCAATGGTGAGGTGCTAAGCAACTCAGTGAGACCCTGTCCTTAAATAAAATACAAAATAGGGCTGGGGATGTGGCTCAGTGGTCGAGTCCCCCTGAGTTCAATCCCCAGTATCCACCTCCCAAAAAAGCTATTGATTAGAGACTTCAAGTTCCTTGAGATAAATGTCTTCTTTGAGAATGTTTCTAATGATTATTTTCTGCCTAGAATGCAGGAGGCCCTGGGTTCAGTCTCCATTACCAAAAAACAAAAGTTAGTTTTCAATGTAGTTTTTAGACAAATAAACAAGAAACTTCCCCTTCAAGTTGTTTGCAAAGAGGCTTTTAGAAGCTTATGAAACTTTAATCAAACCACAAACCTTCCTCAAACCCTGATTTCCTGCACTTGGAAGTACTCCCATGCATGGGAACAGTCCGTTTGTAAACTTGGGATTCAGCCACAGTGCAGGGCAGATTATGTACAACAAAACATCAGGCTAGCAGAATAAAAGCAGTGGAGCAGTCACCAGTCCCATCTACTAGCAAGGTGAGCTTACAGGCCTGAGAGCTTTTTACAGAATCGGAGCCTGGATCAAAACAGGGGTAGGAAGACCTTGGATCCAAAAGCTTCATTAAGAAATTGATAATTGTCTGTGAGGGGAGTTGTGATATGTTCCAAAAGGATTTGTTTCTTAGTGGAATAAATTGGGAGAAGATGGACATTCAATAAAAACTAGGCAAATTACCTGGGATGAGATACTAAATACACACACTCTCTCTCTTTATAGGATGAAAATTAATTTTGAGCTCACAGTTTCAGAGGTTGAGTCCATGGTCAGTTGATTCCATGGCTCTGGGCCAGAGGTGAGGCAGAACATTCTGGAGGAAGGACATGGTGGACAAAAGTCCCAAGAAGTAGAGAGAGAGCCCTTATCTCCCAATTTTATTGCACCAACTATAAAATGCAGGCATCCATGGCACATTTCTCATAGTATTGATTGTAGAGAATAAACACTATCTAAGTGGCAGTTTATTGTTCAGAAGTCACAATATAAAAGTAGCCTCCACTCAAGTATCTATCTGATGGGAACTCTAACATTACTCATTTAGTTTAAGGCATTGTCCCCCTCAGGGGAAAAAAAATACAAAAGTGAAACTTTAGAAGGGAAGCTCTTTCAACTACCAATAGCTATCTTCAGGCTGGAAAAGTCTCAGGCCTGATAAAATGAAGATGGGATAATCAGAAGAATATGTGTTTGGATGGGGAGATATCAAAAATTCAGAACTCATCTGAAGGATTGAAGAGCAGCCACCTAGAGAGGGGATATTTGTCACAACCACCTCACTCAGTGTCCAAGTTTGCACAGTGCTGGACTTAAGCCCAGATTCATGATAAATGCAGATGGACTTAGTGAAAATAAGTCAGTGACTCTAAATAGAAACATATGTCACTTTCTTCTCTCACTCAATCTCTCCCTCCCTCTTCTTTGACTTTTCTCCCGTCTTCTCTTCCTTCTTTCTTACCTTTGGTTGAGTTCAGGATATGCCACTCCAAAATACGACTGTAGGAGATTAAAATATGTCTCCTCGTATTTGCCTTTTTAGCACAAGAATTATTTTGAGCTTTTTTTTTAAAAAAATTACTTTTTATTTTAATTGCACAAATTTATGGACTATAATGTGAAAATTCATTAAAAGTATATGGAATGTAATGATCAAATCAGGGTAGTTAATATTTCTATCTCCTTAAACATCTTTTAGGGATTTTTTTGTTGTTTTATGTTTTGGTTTTGTTTGTTTTGTGATACTGGGGGTGGAATCTGGGGCACTCTACCACTGAGCTACATCCCCAGCCACCTTTTTTAATATTTTGAGACAAGGTCTCCTTAAGTTGCCCAGGCTGGCTTTGAACTTGTAGTCCTCTTGCCTCAGACTCCTGAGTCACTGGGATTACAGACATGTGCCACCATTCCTAGCTTCAAACAGTTTTAAACTGTTTTTTTTATTAACATATAATTGTACATATTAATGGGGCATAGAATAACATTTCAATACATGGATGTAATACGTGCTATCCAATTCAAGGTAATTATTATTTCCTGGTTATTTTAAGAAACAGTGGATATATGAGGAGCTCTGAAAAGTTACCCTTTTGTGAAAGAAATATGTATCTGTTATGTAAATCAGCTTCCTGTTGCTGTGACAAAATACTTGAGATAAATAATTTAGAGACAAAAAGATTTATTTTGGCTCATGAATTCAGAGTTTTTAATCCCTGGTCACTAGACCCTGTCACTTGGCCGGAGGCAGCATAGTACACCTTGGCAGAAACACCCAGTAGAGGAAACTTCTCAGGTCATGGAAGCCAGGAAGGAAAGACAGAGAGGGGAAGAAGTCAAGGTCTCAATATCCACTTCAAGGACATTCCCCCCCAGTGGCCTGAATTCCTTCCTCTAGGGCCCATTTCCTGAAGGCTCCAGCACCCTCCATGAGCACCATCAGCTGGTGAACCAAATCTTCCATGCATAGTCTTTGGGGTAGGAATTAATATCCAGATCAAAATATCTGTGAAGTAAATCTCCATTTGTAAGGATGTCTCCCTCTTTGTACCAGGAAGAGAAGTCTGACTAAATCAGTAGAGACTCGGTGGAGAAGGCAGCCACTTACATCTGCATAACAGACTTGGCCCTTATTTTATGATGCATTTCTGGGCATCTCCTTTTAACCAACCCTCTCCCCACACCCTCTTTCTTTGCTTCAGAGAATGACAGTGTTCATTTGTGAAATTTAAGACAATCCTCTGGATGTTTACTCATTTCTCTGGAATATCTCCTATGTATACAGGAAGCATATCATTAAACTTTCTCTTTTGTTTTTCTCTTGTTACTCTGTTTTTTTGTTACAGGGAGTTCTAGCTAAGATTTCATGATGGATGAAAGAGAAAGTTCTTTTCCCTCTCCTGTACCTACTTTCCTTTCCTTCTTCCTTCCTTTTTCTCTGTACATTCATTAGAGTTCAAAGGAAGCATGCAGTGGCTTCAGGCAAGGAACTCTTGTAGGTCCCAGAAGAGGAAATATTTGCAAGGGCTACTTTAGAACTGTGCACAGTGGCATGTAGATGGATATCTAAAATTTTATAAGGCAAACTGAACGTTGAAAATAAGCATTAAACCTAAATACTGAAAAGAAGCATTAAACTATTCCAATGAAGGTAAAAAATAATTTATATGCATACATAGCACTCCAGTTTATGGTATGATCTGAAACAGTGGGAGCTCACTACAAATTTTGTGTAGACTTTACTGCATCAGTACTTACAGAGAGCTTATCTCCTTTTTACAGATGTGGAATCTAATGGAAATGATGAACTTCTTTTACAGGTTCTGTATTAATACAGGGATGTTTCTTTTACTCTAGGCAAAACATGAAAAAAATATTCAAATGTGTATGCATACACACACACACACATACATACATACAAACATATACACATACGTTTATGTGTTTTGACTATCCCCCATTCCCATTTGGAGTTTGTCTTAAGAAAGAAAGAGCTGCCTCCCCCCACCCCCCGGGCTTAGCTATGCCTCCCAAACCTGGCTGTGTTGCTGTTTCTTGGTAAATATTTATCTCTTAAGTAGAAGTTAAGTTACATGTACTGTTGACAAAAGGGAGCCCACTAGTGAGTGACATTGTTCAAAGGAACAAATGAGTCTCACTAGCACTTATGAAAGACTTTTCAACCACAAATTGTAACTACCTTTCTGGCAGCTGAGCAGCAGATGAGCCTTTACCTGCTTATAAACTAAACCCAGGAGTTTATATGAAACATATCCTTGAACATAGTAGAGATGAAATGGTCCAGGCTTCTGCCAACTTCTAATGTACCTGAGACACCCTCATAGTTACCAAGAAGTGTGGATCTAGAGTTTTTCTGATAGGAGGAAAGCATGAGGCAGAGGGGGCAGGAACTATGTGAATCCCACTGGGACCTGGCTCCCTTGTTTATCCAATTCTTGAAACTATACAAGTAATGAAAAGTAGAGCTCTTATTGGTAAGGAGGACTGAAGGTCACAGGTAAAAGACTGAGAATTTCAGCTTCTCTTAATTATGATGCATATATTAAGTTAGACATGTAGCCAATGTGTCTAACTTCTTCCAGAGCCGCATTCATCTCTCCAGTAGCCAGAAACAACCCCCCTACACACACACACACACACACACACACACACACAGGTACATACAAACACAGACTCCTTTAGGCGATTGATGATTACTCCAGGAGAGAAGAGTGGCCCTCTACTCATTTCAAATTCGTTTTCAGGAACTTGGCGTACATTACCTCTTTTGTAACACCACCTCCATTTTACAGATAGGAAACCTGAGGCTTACGGCCAAAACGACACAGCTAGAAAGCAGTGAAGCCAATCAAAGAACCAGGTTTGTAAGACTTCCAACCAACAGCATCTCTCATTTGTAAGAAAAGCCTTTAAATTTGCCAAAAAAGATGTGAGTAAAAGTACTATATAATATCATTTCCAACTGCCTACATCTGGTTTAGTAGATTAATCAAGCTGAAAGAAAAGGAAAACTAAGAAAAAGTTTTATAGAAACCATAAGAATTAAGATTCTCTTCAACTATGTCGTGAAAATGACTCATCACAGGATATTTCTATACCGAGTTCTCCGACTCTTGAGTCCAGTTTCCATGTGCTGAGGTTACACTTCATTACATAGAATTCCTTGAAAATAAAGACATCAAACATCAAAGCAGAGCTTGTTTTCTGACCTATTTTTGATGATCATTGGAAACAATGAGGATTCTGTGCATCCCCCTCTCCTCCATGCTCTTTCTTTGTGATCACCCCCATCTTTTGTAACTCATTACACCCCAAGGCAATTACTGCATTTTGTGAAATGCACAGCTTTAAAAGGAATTTCCATGCAGTTACAGAAACTGAATGCCACATTTCTGAGCAAAGCATCCTTCCTTAGGGCATTGGGGATTAGTCTTTCCATGCTAACGGTTACGGATAGAGACAATTTCTTTAGCAGCCCCCCAGTGCACTGAAAATTCCCTGAACATAATTGTTCTTTTTAAACCAGTCCTTGGGCGACTGCCTAAGACATGTTCGGTTTCTTGCCCCCTGAACTCTGTTGTTGCTCACTTAGCCCCTTCAGCTGAGGAGGACTGCCTCTTTGTGGAGACAAATTAAAATAGAACAATCTGAAAGCTTTCTGTCTTGTGACATGGTACCTCACCTCTGACCCAAACAGAGCAGACCTCTGGACTAAAGCTTTGGATTTTCAGGCCAAGTGGGTCAGCTGCTGTTTGCCAAAAACCCAGGTTAACCATGAAGAGTTGCCCAGATTCTTCTCAACTAATACTGTACCTCAACATACACAGCCCAAATTTCATGGGCTTTATTGGAATGGTGAAACTTAAGGGTTTTAGTTTTTCTTTATTATTTAACTGAATTAATATTTCCAAGAATTGGATCAAAATGGAATTTCTATGACTTTTATTTTACAAATTCTTACTAAGCCAAAAAGCAAAAGATGTGTGGCATTGACGGGAATATTACATTAGTTCTGTAATAAGTAATTCATATAAGTGAAGATAAAAGGGATCTTTAACAGCATTTCATTGCTTTTCTAAAGAGAAGTAATAAAAAGAGGGTAAGGGAGGTACTGGATAATAATCACCCAGAGGAGGATTCTAATTTCAAGTGAACCGCTTTAAGTATAGATATATTGAAGTCATATGTAAGTATTCAGGAGTCTAAATATTTTCTACTGTCTCACAACAAACCAGGCGCTGACTCTACCAGAGCCTTTGTTTTCTCATCTGTAATACAAGGCTCACCATGCCTTCTTCAGAGAGCTGTTGCGGTTATTCAAGGTCATGTATGTGAAAGTGCTCTGTCAATAATACAACTGCTATAGCAGGAGTTCCTTCTGTCAGACAGGACATAATGCAACCATTTGGCCAACTGATTAGAGAAAACTATGCCTTTCTTTCTTCTCTCCTGCTTCTTGTCTCCTCAAAACCCACCTCTATGTATGTGCCTTGTCCTGGTCCTCAACCAAGTACCAAATAATAATAGTAATGAGAATATTAAGAACAGCAGCCAATGTTGAAAGTATACTAAAGGGCACTGTCTGCACGTGTTATCTCATTTAAGCAGTGAAAGAGTTGTCTTTGCCCACTGTCCACATCTCCAGGAGCCCTTCTCCTTTGAAATGCCATCATTCAGCCCTTTAATCCCACCATTCATTGAAATCACTGTGGCCCCGTTCATCCATCCACTCTCTCTAAGTTGCCAAATCTAATTGAACCATTCTCAGTCTTCATCTTGCTCAAGTTTCAGGTGAATTTGACAAACTTGATCCCCTCTATCTTTCTTGAACTATTCCCTTCCCTTGCCTTCTTGAATACAACTTTTCTTTTCTTTTACAGCCTGCTCTGCTTCCATCTCCTTTTCTGGCTCCTCTTAGTTGCCCTGAAGTTTCCTTTAACAGGCTCAGTTCTCTTCTCTCCTCCAGCCTCCCAACTCCCTAGGTGATTCCTCCCCTTAGTAGACCTAAACGCCTTTGCTCCAGCTTCCACGTGTCCCCTAAATACTAGATTGCTGCTATGGTCATATAGGCTGATGAAGTAACAGAAAATGAACTAATCCAACTACCTACTCAGTTATTCAACCACGTTGATTTGCTGGAACTGCCAAAACAAAATACCACAAACTGGGCAGCTTCAACCACAGAAATTTATTCTCAGGTCTGCAGGCTAGAATCCTGACATCAGGGTTGCTTTCTTCTGAGCCTCCTTCCTTGCCTTGTACCTGGCTGTCTTCTCCCTGTGTCTCCACATAGTTTTCCTTCCATAAGTGTCTGTGTCTTCATGTCCTTTTCTTACAAAAACACCAAGCATGTTGCCTTAGGGCTCACCTACACAATTGCATTTTACCTTAATTGTCTTTTTAAAATGACCTTTCTCTATATATAGTCACACTTAAAAAAAAAAAAAAACCAAAAAACTTCAACATGTGAATTGGACTGGGAGGAGGGGATACACAATTTAGCCTATAACACAAGTAGATATTCAGCTTCTCCACTTGACTGAATAATGGAAACCTCAAAGGAAGCATGACCCACATTGGCCTAGTCCATCTCTGTCTCTCCTTCTGATTTTTTCCCTCCGTATTCTCATCTTCATTCAGTCTCTCTCCACTGTCTCCTCCTGACACAGTCCTCTCAATTACTCTCTGGCTATGTGTCATGTTATATATTTATCCATTTATTGTCTATCTCCCACTATAATGTAAGCAGAGCCGGAATTTTTTTCTGTTCATTGTCAACTTGGAATAGTTGAGGGCTACATAATGGTTACTCAGTAACAACTTGCTGAATATATAAATACTATTATCCCAACAACTATATTAGGTAGGTATGTTATTGTGTCCATTTAAGGATGAGGAAAATGAAACTGAGACAAAAATAAGCAATTTTCTTTAGGTCACAAAACTGGTTAGGAATGAAGCTCTGATTTGGACTCTGGCAATCTGAATTCAGGCTGATTAATAATTAATAACATTCTAGAATGGAAAATGCTACTTCTAGAGGGGATAAAGAGTATTGGAGCTCTTGGGAGGGGCACTTAAGAGTTATAATAAAGACAACTAGGTTTAAAAAAGATAGAAGAAAGCCCCACGTCAAGCAACCTCACATATACAGGGAAGGTAAGATCCTAAACTAGGCTGGTGCTCAGTAATTAGGTAAATGAATGGATGAATGCATATACCACTACTGTATTATTTAAACCTACAGGAATCAGAGCACATTATCATAGAAGGGGACTTTAGCATTCAGCACTATATTTATTCATGGAACCATTAAATTTAAAGAGAAAAAGGAAGAATTGACTGCATATCAACCAACCACAGCTCCCAGGCCTATAATGAAGCTCTCAGAATTAACCACTCCGTGTCAAATATATTATGGTACCAGTATTGGTCAACAAGGTCACAACGATAATTAAGATCTATTTCTAACTTCATTAGTGCCTTAGGAAGTAGTAAACTTAGCTGAAACTTCCAGCATGTTGCAGACCTTTAAGATTCTACAAAGAGGTTTATAACTCCCTAGTGGAGGCAATCAAAACCCAAGTCCTTCACAATTCACAGCAGAAAAGCAACAGAAATAATGATCTGCATCCATAAAGAGAGAAATGTTTCACTAAAACCAAAATAAAACCTGGGTTGTTTAAACCTGTGTGGTTTTTTATTTCACCCAGGAGAGCTCATCTTGCTATCCATCATGGTAATTTGACAATAAAAATCCATTTCTGACATTAAGTGTAATAATTGGTAAAATTCTGAAAGTTAAGGAAAATATGCATGGCTGAAAGAGTGGAGAAATTAACTTCTGAGATGTGTTCCCATTTGAAATAATTCTACCTAGACTTGGGCTCTCATTTAGGGCCACTGATTGCCCCTGGAGTTAAAGCCACCTGGCATATATACATTCTATGTGGAAGTGGTATAAAGTTGATTATAAGCATCATGGTCTATTCAAGCTGGAAAGGCTGCAAGAGCTATGTTCAAGTTCAGGTGAATACTTTAAGAAAAGAAAGCATGCCACAACGTGGACCTAATGAGGTCACCCAAATCCAGCCTAAGGAAAATTCTGTATTGAAAAGTTTACTACTTAAAAAAAGAAGAAGAAAGAGGATGATCATTAGATTCCCTTTACATATTCCATATTTGTCAATTTGAACCATCAGTAGTGTGCTTTAGATCCATTTATAGTACTAGGGAGGACTAAAATATGTCAATGGAAAATGTTTATCAGACTCCCTGTAAAATCCTGTGAGGATAATGACTGGAACCAGACTAAATCTATAGATGATTCTGCAAGGAACCATTATCTCCAGGGTATTAAATCCATCATTTGTGGTCATGGTGTAGCTCTCTTTGGTTCCCTAGAACAGAGTTTCCCAACTTTGACACTATTGATATTTGGTGCCAGAAAACTCTTTATTGTCCTGTACATTGTAGAATGTTTAGCAATGTCCCTGGTTCCTATCCCCCTGATACTAGTAGCACATTTACCCAGACATGACAGGAACAAACATGTCCCCAGACATTATCACATGTCTCCATCTTCTGTTGAACATCATTGCTCTAAAGAAACTCTTGCACACACTATCAGCATTTGTTGCAGACTTGTTAATAACACAAAGTATTAAAAACAGCATGATCATCTGTTAGTTAAGAGTGTGAGTCTATAAACCTGAACTCTATCCTATAGCAGAACTTTATCCAGCAGTGTAAGATAAAATTGAAGAAAGCAGATCTAACCTCTACAAACATAATAAACGTGTGACAACACAAAGTCATGCTGGAAAAGTCAGTTGCATCAGACTAGCGTTATGTAGAACCACATATATACAGGCTCAGTACTTAAAACAATATTCTGAATACTCAATGCCTCAGTCCATTTTGTGTTGCTTTAACAAAGACCAGGAAGTTTATGAAAAATAAATTTATTTCTCACAGTTCTAGAAGCTGGAAAATCCAAGATCAAGGGGCCGGCATCTGCCAAGAGCCTCGGTGCTGCGTGGCCCCACTGCTGAAAGCATCCGAGGGCAAGAGAGGGAATGAGAGAGGGCAGGGCTGGCTTTCTAAGGACCCACTCCTGCAATAATCACATTAATGCAGTCATGAAGGTTCGTCCTCACCTCTTACAGGTTCTGCTTCTCAACCCTGTTGTGTTGCGGATTAAGTTTCCAGCTCAGGAACTTTAGGGCACACATTCAAACCTAAGCACTCAAGCAATACTTTAAATGTAGAAAAAATTTAACAATGGTAGGGGACTGGTACCTGTAAATTTCAAAATAGTTGAAGAGAAAAAAAAAGAAAATGTAGGGACATTTTATCTGTCTTTCTTTATAAATTTTTTATTTTTAGTTTTTATTTTGTGGTACCAGAGATGGAACCCAGGGACACTCTACCACTGAGCTACACTCCCAGCCCTTTTTAAAATTTTTATTTTGAGATACAGTCTCATTAAGTTGCCCAGGCTGACCTTGGATTTACAGCTCTGCCACAGCTTCCTGAGGAACTGGGATTATAGTCATGCATCACCCTGACTGGATTTATCTTCAGTTTTACCAATTTTATTTCTTCACAAAAAATAATCTGAAAAAATTTATGACAAAATGTATTTTAAGTCTGAATGGTAGATTTATGGATATCTGTTATATTATTATCTGTACATTTCTGTACATGAAGGATTTCATAATAAAATATATTTTGGAATAAATCCGTGAACTCTCTTTTGGATGACGACTGAAATT
Source organism: Urocitellus parryii (assembly GCF_045843805.1). Classification (NCBI taxonomy): domain Eukaryota; kingdom Metazoa; phylum Chordata; class Mammalia; order Rodentia; family Sciuridae; genus Urocitellus; species Urocitellus parryii. The sequence goes on from NC_135531.1 coordinate 205,981,510, forward strand.
GGAAAGTGTGATGGTCAATTTTAGGTGTCAGCTTAAACAGGTTAAGGGAGCCTAGATAGCTGGTATGTGTCTGTGAGGGTGTTTCCAGAGGAGATTGGCCTGTGAGTCGGGAGGCTGAATGGGGAAGGCTTGGCTTCAATGTGACTGGGCTTTGTCCAGTTGTCCGGGCCTGTAAACAACTAAGAGGGAGAGGGAAGGGAAGTCCAGTCTCTCTCTTATGGAGCTGGGGCAACCTTCTGTCCTTCCACTGTTTCACAAACCTTCAGCCTTGAACTGAGAGTTACACTGTCAGCTTCTCCGGTTCTGATGCCTTTGGATTTGGACTGAACTTCACTACAAAATTCTCTGATTCCCTGGTGTGTTCACAGAAAGCCTGTTGTAGGAATTCTCAGCCTCCCTATCACATGAGGAAATCCCCTCAATGAGTAAACCCCATTCAAATATATTTACTGAATATATGCCCTATTATAAGGATGATTCGTTTCTAAATATTTCAGCAAGTTTTTAAGCTTTTTTTTTTTTTTTAATTTCTCTCGATACTCATTTGTACCTAAGAACTAAACATTTGGTCCGAGTCATTATTATTCAGTCAATAATGCAAATACTACAACATTTACTCAGAGTAAATGCTAGATCGGCCAAAAGAGGCTTTAAATTATTCGAATAAAACACATACTTAATTTATCTTAGTAGCATTTAAACATCCCGACTTTAATAGAGTGTTCAGTATTAAACTTATGCCCAATTGTGTGTTGGGTCCTTATTTTGGAAGGCTTATGTTGGTACTGAAAAACATCTCTATCCTTGGGATGAAGAAAACAATACACATTCATTGACTTATAGTCAGCTCTATATTACTCTTTTTTTCCCTTTTACAAATTGTCTTAATTGGTTTTACATGACAGTAGAATGCATTTCGACACATTGTACACAAATGAAGCACAATTTCTCCTTTGTCTGTCTGATCATGGTGCAGAATCACACCAGTAGTGTAATCATACATGTATATAGGGTAGTAATGTCCATCTCATTCCACAATCCTTCCCATCCCCACACCCCCTTCCTTCCCCTCATTCCCCTCTGCCCAATCCAAAGTTCATTCATTCTCCTCATCCCACCCCATTATGGATCAGCATTCTCTTATCAGAGAAAACATGCAACCTTTGGTTTTGGGGGGTTTGGCTTATTTTTCTTAGCATAATATTCTCCAGCTTCATCCATTTACCAGCAAATGCCATAATTTCATTCTTCTTTAAGGCTAAGTAATATTCCATTGTGTAAATGTACCACATTTTCTTTATCCATTCATCTGTTGAAGGGCATGTAGGTAATAAGTTCCATAGTTTAGCTATTGTGAATTGAGCTGCTATAAACATGGATGTGGCTGCATCACTATAGTATGCTGATTTGAAGTTCTTTGGGTATAAACTGAGTAGTGGGATACTGGGTCAAATGATAGCTCCAGTCCAAATTTTCTGAGGAATCTCCATACTGCTTTCCATAGTGGCTGCACCAATTTTTAGTCCTACCAGCAATGTACGAGTGTATATTTTCCCCCACATTCTCATCAACAGTTATTGTTGCTTATATTCTTGATAATTGCCATTCTGACTGGAGTGAGATGAAATCTTAGAGTAGTTTTGATTTGCTTTTCTCTAATCACTAGGGATGATGACTATTTTTTCATGTTTGTTGATCAATTATATTTCTTTTGTGAAGTATCTGTTCAGTTCCTTATCCCATTTATTGATTGGGTTATTTGTTTTTTAGTGTTAAGTTTTTTGAGTTCTTTATAAACCCTGGAGATTAGTCCTCTATCTGAGGTGCGGGTGGTAAAGATTTTATCCCACTCTGTAGATTCTCTCTTCATGTTATTGATTGTTTTCTTTGCTGAAAGAAGTTTTTAGTTTGAGTCTTCTTTACAAGATATGTAGTTTTACAAATGCCATTGACAACCACAATGAACTCACAGCTGTAATTAAAACTTGGCCTTTGTAGTGAATACTTGTAATTTTATGTTGCCTCCACATCCATTTTGTGTGGTTAACTGTCATGCTAGAAGCAGAGCTTGGTCACCTTTGACAGCTTATTCCTAGTTATCCCTCCTCCCAGTTCCTCCACATTATGGACTCAGATATTTCACCTATATCTATGCCTCCTTGTTGGGCATATAGACATAACCTTCCAGACTTGCCACAGTCCACATGGGCTGTGTAGATATGCCACCGTCACCACTCCTTAACCATAGCATGGCTCCACAGGCTCTAATCTCCTTGCTCTAGACTTGCCAATTAGAATTTCCCTGTGGGAAACTGGGTGGGCAACACCCTGGACCCCAGGAAGGGTCTTGAACTACAGATCTGTCTCTGTGGCTCTGCAGCTGGTGGTTTAGCATGGTGCCCTGCAACTTTCCCATGGGCCCTTCTCAGTCCCCCTCTTTTCTCGTGAATCTGTAACAATACACTGCTTCTGTGGCTTTATGTTTTTGTTTGTTTGTTTGTTTCTTTGCTGCCTTCTCTATGTCTCCCTTGACTGACATACCTCCATCTAACTTCTGTCCTGGTCAGGGCTTGCTAGAAAGAGGCTGTCTTGATAGGAACAAAATAGGTTTTGCTTAAACAAGAGCCACAAGGGTGCCAGTATGAAGTTTTCTGTGAGGAAGGACACCTGGTCATGAGTCTTAAACTAAACATTTGGCCATCCACCAGGATAAAGAAGTATCCTATGAATATCACACAGTGACATCCATGGCCAAATCTATTACAAATCTAGTCAAGGCAGGACTAGCATTTATGGCCACTCTCAGGAGAAACCTAAAGACCAAGAAAGGAAGAAAAAGAAAGTTGGGAGAAGAGGGGAGGGGAGGGGAAAGGGACCAGAAAGAGAAAATAAAGAAAAAATACAACAGCCCTTCATCCCTTCATGGGACCTATTCATTATTTTTCAATTTTTATCAAATGGCTTTCTAAAGAAAATGTTTTAAATGGAAGACATGCATTGTATCACACTAAGATTGGCAATCCCTGTGAAGTCTGCAGCTATGTAAGTCAAAGGTCAGTTCGGATGGAAGTTTCAACTTACTTTTCAATTCCACTCTTTTAAAAGGCCATGTGACTTAAAGTGATTCCTTTCATACAGCCAGAAAATGGAAGGTCCCAAATGATGAGAGTAGATGATAATAATCATAATTACGATAAAAGCACCATCAATGTACTCTCCTAGAAGATATTTTATATAATCTCAAGAGCTTGGTACAAGAAACAGAAAGAGAAAAAAAAAATCTACTCCTTGTGTTCAGGCGTTTGAAACCAATCATGTGTCACAGATACAAAATAGCAAGTTAGCAGGTGTCAAATTCAGAAACAGACAACAATCTCCCCGTTTACTTTAAAAGCAAAAAAAATGAATAGGTGTATCAAATTCTAGCAATAAGGGGTATGTTAGTTTCTAATCAATAGGTATCTTAGTTGGTAACATGATGTTTTCCTCAAGGTGTGAAAATTGTTTTCCAATTTGAGTTGTTTATTTACACCTGAGTATGAATTAAACTTCAGGACTTAACATCTACAGAATACAATGCAGAATTTTTTTTTTAATTCATGACGCATGAAAGAGGTGTTCACCGTTTTCTATTTAAATAATTATGAAAATTACTTAAATCGTTGCCATAGTCGGTAATTACTTCCAGGTCAAATTATTGAATGGCTACCATTTGGGTAGGGATTATCTGAGACACTCGAGAATCTTACACTTGGCCTCAAAGCAGTAGCTCTGCAGAGGGCTAAATAGCATCTACTGAGGAACATTCATTTATATTGCACTTTACAGAAGAAATTAAACAGAGATTTACTGATAAGATCATCAGCCATTGTCCTGGGACTGATTCCCAAAATGCTGGTAGACAGGCTAACATTCTCCAGTCATAGAATAGAATTTCATTTTCTAGGGGAGTCTAAATTGCCCAAGGGAAGAGACAAAGATGCTGACATTTGAGTTTGGGTAAGAAAGAAGCGGGGGTGATGAAGAGGAGGGGAGGAAAGGAGTGAAGGAAGGAAAGAAAGAAAGAAAGAAGGAGGAAGGGTGGGAGGGAATAATGAAGGAAAGAAAGAAAGACCACCTTCAGTAAAGTTTATAGCTGACAAGACTGAGCTTCACCACAGAGCTTCCAGTTACTTCCCAACACCCAGTTCATGAACAAGAGCAATTAGTGAAGATCACTAGACAAATAAAGCCAGATAAACAGGTTAATTTGAATGTAACTAATATTCAGGGATTTTCTAAGAATATACATGTTGGAGGGGGTATGGCAATTTAGATGTGACCACAAAGGAAAGGAGAATGAGACTTGGCAGGAAGTTTATTGTACTGGAAGATCCCAGAGAAGGGGTCATTGCATTGCCACAAAGGAGACAGCAGTGTCAAGAGTAGAACATAGGATCAAGAGGAGAGTCTAGATGCAGCCTTTCCTTGGGTTCTTCAGAAGAGACGAAGCCAAACAGAATGGACAGTTTAGAGTGAGTTACTTTGAATAACCATGGCAGGCTTTGGCTATAGGACTGGTCCCTACTTAGGTGACACCAGCTCCTTGAACGATTTGAGGTAGGGAAATATTGGTTTGGTGTGTAAGAGTAGATTAGGCAGGCTGGGGTTACAGAGTCTGAATCAATTTGGTTTTTGTCTTAGTACATTTGTGTTGCTATAACAATACTACAGACTGGGGAACATATAAAAACAAAAATGTATTTTTCACAGTTTTGGAGCATGGGAAGTTCAAGGTCAAGGCACCACCATCCTGGTGAGGGCTTTTAGTCTGTGGCCTCAGACAGCAGAAGGTAGAAGAGTGTGGGAGACAATGCTGTGGAATAAGAATAGAGACCCTTAGAAAGACCAAGAGCGAAAATACAGAAAATAAGAAAATATGGTGAAAATAACTGTCCCTGATGGATGAATGCCAAATAAACAAAGAAGCTAAAAAGACAGTTAGTTTGAAGTAAAATAACAACACTGGGGGAAAATAGCTAGCATTAATATTAGAAAAATGTTAAGCAGATTCTACATATATGAAATATATACTTAAGACAATTAAAAGGGATCATTGTTGATATTTTTTAATGTCTGTAAGAACAGGTTTTGTTTACAGAAGAGATAATGCAGAAATTTACTAATGTTTAGTTACAATTTACCAATTATATTTTCAAAACTTTAATTTTTTCTTACACTTTTACAGTCATTTACTAATATTTTTATTAAACTTTTTTTAAAAAAATACTTTTTAGTTGTTGATGGACTTGTGTTTTATTTATTTATATGGGTGCTGAGAATCGAACTCAGTGCCTCACACATGCTGGGCAAGTGTGCTACCACTGAGCCACAACTCCAGCCCTTTTTATTTAACTTCTACATCAGTAAATTATAACATTCAACTTTAAGATACTTTAAATAATTTGTTCTTATTTACAAATTCAGTTATTATTACCCTAAATTTTCAAACTATATTAATCTAGATTAGGGGAATATCCATTGGGTTTTATTTGCTTGTTTGTTTCTAATTATCTGTCTGAGCCAACAGACAAAACAAAATGAGCCTTTTTTTCTTTACAAAGTTACCCCAAACTCCATGCCTGTAACCCCAGCTACTCAGGAAGCTAAGGCAGGAAGATCACAAGTTCAAAGCCTGCTTCTGCAACTACTAAGACCCTGTCTCAAAAAAGATAAAAAGGGTTGGAGACATAGCTCAGTGAAAAAGTATCCCTGGCTTCAATCCCAAATGCAAAAAAAATATTAAAAAATTAAAAAATAAAATAAGCTACTAAGCCTGAGGTGTTCCATGACAGTAATGGAAAAATGACAAATACAGATGACTTTATAATTGTAATACAAGGTATCAACTATGCATGAATTCCTTCTTAACACAAAAACAGAGTGATTATATTCTCTTACTCACCCACCTTGCCTTAGTTCTAAATCATCCAGGTAAAATACATACTTACTAAGAAGCAAAAATACCTTGTATTTACATAAAACAAAGATGTGGGAGCCTCAGACATCTTATGTGAATATATTACTGAGATATTACTGAGTTCATTTCATACTCCCTGTATCATGTCCTATAAAACTTTTTTAAAAGTTTGTCTATAAGAACACATAAACTACTACATTTATTTTAATTATCAGATTAAGTCTATAACTCATACCCATATTAAGTATTTGATTGGATCTTTCATATCTTTGATTATGTATACTTGTTTTTATTAACATAAGAGAACTTTTAAATAAAATATGTAAATATATTTCCTAATAATGAAGATTTTCTTATATGATTTGTGAATTTGTCCCAGGTAACCCAGTTACATGTAAATATATTTTCTAATAAGTCCTGAGGATTTGACTTAAACTACATGCCTATCATCTTAGCACCATACAACTCTTAACAACAATTTAGAATGATATCTAATTGAAATGGCTGGCCTTATTTACTATAATAACTCAAAACATCCTTCTACTAAATTTTTTTTTAAAAAAGTGTTCAACAAGTAATAAGCAAATGAATAAAAGCTAAATAGAAACTTAGGAAGACAAAATTGAGAAAATCTACCAAAAAGCAGATACTACCGAGATACAAATATGTTTGAAACATCAGAAAATTAAAGGGCCAAGAAAGGTCAACGTTAAAATAATAAATGTTCCAAAAATAGAAAATGGAGTTAAAATCATTAATAAAATAGTTTTAAGAGTATTTCCCAGAACTGAAGTACAAAAGTTTCCAGAACCAAAGTGAGCAACAGACAAAAATATGCACATAAAAGCACACAAACAAGAATTGTTGGAAAAGTGATAAACACAAATTTTAAGCACATCAATTATGATGAAAAGTGCCTATAAAAACAGAAAGAAAAATCAAGTTTGAAATCATTAAAAATCCAAATAAAAAGAGGCATCTTAATAGCAACATTGGAATCCAGAAGATAATTGAAGTAGTGCCCTCCAAATTCTGAGGGGAAATTATTTACCACCTGGAATTTTCTGTCATCAGACAGTTGCTTTGTGGTAGAATAAGAAAAAAAATTAACATGCAAAATCTCAGAAAAGAAATGTTTCACTTAAGCAATCTTTCTAAAGAACTTAGAAGAAGATATGCTTTATTCATAAAAGAAGTTAAATCAAGTTGAAAATTATATGAGAACCAAGAAATAGGAGGAAACACAAGAAAAGACAAAGGATGGCCATGAGCCAGTTGTCAGGGTTACAGATGCTTGGGGACCCCGGAGGACAACCTGTATACATCAGCAGAAGACAGAAGACTTAGGGAGAGACATCTCCAGGGAAAGGAAATTAACAGAATCCTTGATGGGTCTGAATGCATTCAAAGATTTAAGAATTGAGAACAGGCTAGAAATTAATTAGTGGAAAATGCATTTAACAAATTAGACACCAAAGAAGCACAAAAACAGAATATTTATCAAGTCTAAGGAAACAAAGGCATATATAAAGGAAGATTACACCACATGGTCCAGCTGTGGATAGCATTTACAGAAAAATAATGATGTAAATACTGAACATTGACCCAACCAAACATTATTACTTGTAACCCTTTCACCTCCTTTTCTTTCTGCCAGAAAGGAGAAAGGTTGATGATTGAAAGCAACCTTCAAACAACTTTCAACTATAATCAGCCTAGAGGCTGACTTAGACCTAGAGGAATCTACCTGAAAAGTTTACTAATTAGTCTTTATCTACCATTTGTCTACCTTCCACAATGTGCTGTCTCTAGAGACCAAAGTCTTTTTCCTTTGTCTTCTCACTTCTCTAAATATTTGCTGCTCTTCACTGAAGATGCTGAAGTTGCTGGTTTGTTGGAATTCTCTTTGAGAATTACTCATTCCTTGTGTATCTCACTCACATGTTTACATTAGATGTACATGTTAATTAAGCTTCTGTTTGTTTTTTCTTGTTAGTTGTCTTTTGTTACATGAATCTGTCCCAAATGAAAAACTACAAATGGCAGAAAGAAAACTATTTTTTCTTCTCTCACCAGTACAATTGAATGGATCCCTTTGATATCAAACAGAGACGACCCTGACACACTGAAATGGTCTTTGTTTTGTGACTGTTTGATTTAGTAATAGTTTGTCCAGATAATCTGACTATGTCTTTGATAGTAAATACACGGTGTTTCAACGAAGCATTATGCATTTTACTATTGGTTACGTTCTGATATCAGCAATGTGCAAAGGAATAAAAAATATGTATGTTCCTCTTCTCCAGGAATTTATGGTCACAGTGAAGACACAGGATAGCAACATAAATAGACAAAAGGCAATGCTCAGCAGTAAATGGAGCCATTTGGATGAGTGAAGTTGACTGTTGATATTACACATGTTTGGAAAAGAGTAGCTAAGTGGGCCAGAGCAGGGCCATAGAAGACTTCACGAATGAGCTACCATTGGATAAGAATCTCCAAGCGGAGTAGGAAATTAGTAGATGCAAGGAAAAGAGCAAGCAGTGGACTGGGATAAATGAGTAAGCAAAATTTGGAGGTCCAAGAACTCAGTGGGTGTTGAGCAGGCATATTGACTGGAAAAATATAGTTGCTAGCACTGAAAAAAAAATGGTTACAATGCTTTAGGGTCTAGAACAATCATTTTCATACAGTGGGCACTCAAATATTTGCTAATCAAAGGGTATGAGTCCCAAGTTTCAGCAGAAAAATGATTTGAATGGTTGGAGTTCTAAGAACACCTAAAATAGGTCCAGTAGTAAGGAAAGAGTAGAGATCAGAAGGCAGTTATCCTGTTTACAGGCACAAGAAAATCTTAGCTGAAGTAAGATGGTGACGATGTACAATGGAAAGAAAGAATTTGATGAATTGATTCTAAGAAACTTTGAGGGTAGAAAGGTGTGATAACTTTCCTCACCCATCATAAGGGTCATAGCCAACACCCCTATTACAAAGAACAGATTAATAAAAGCAAAATAAATTTATTTAACAGAAGTTTTATGTAATAAGGAAGTCTTTACAGATGCAAACCCCCCAACTGTCCATTTTTTTATGGTTAGATTTGATGAAACATGGACAATCATGTAGAAATGTGACTGGACAAAACAGTATGATCCAGGAGAACTCAGTAAGACACATCTCTGTTCAGATTCTTTGGGGCTTCTGTATGTAGCATTCCTTCCTCCCAGGTGTCGGGCAGGACCACTTCTGGAATGAGTCTAATGATCCTTTAGCAGAAAACTGGATCAGAGAATCTCTTCTTTGCCAATTTTATACAGAAACATTGGGAAAGTTAGAGTAACATTTCCAGGTTTCATGGATGGTTTGGGGGAAGAGGTGATATCAAGCAAGGGCTCGCTGGCCAACACGCACAGATGACAATACTGTGGCACTGGGATTTGCAAAAACAAAAAGCCTTATTATGTCATCAGCCAACAAGGATTCCAGGAGCTGTGAAAGCTTAAATCTGCCTCCCTAATCAGTTGTTTGTGGAATATTATAGGAAGGGGAAGGAAGACTCAACCATTGTCCCAACTAACTCCATTTTGCCTCTCAAATCCATTTTCTCCCTGAGTCACTTTGTTCTTCCCAGTTTATTTCAAATTCTGGAACAAAGGGCGCTGCAGGCTTATACATGGTGACGGGGACAGACAGATGTGAGCAGTGGGAATATGAGGTTAAAGGAATAATTCTATAAAATGGACCTGCTGTGCTGACCATATGCTTTCACGGCCCTGCCTAAGTCCACAAAATATGTTACATTTCTCAACAGACATCCTGTTATCTGCAGGAGAAATGCAGATCCCAAAATGCTGATAAGAAGAACACAAGTTACTCTTGGGGCAGGGGGAATGTAACCCTAACACAGACCAGATCCCAGAACTCAAAGAGATAAGGATAATTACCCTGACCACACCATCTGTAAGAACAGGTTCCAATGAGAACCAGTTAACATGAGCCAAAGTGACCTAGAGTTGTCATGGCATTAGGGACTTGAAAGTCTGATGTCATCCTGCTATCAGTCAAAAGTCAAGAGTTGGACCTGGGCAGGACTCTTTGGAAACTTCCCTGGGATCCCCAGTAAAAAACTGAAGGGCAGTTTTTTTTTCCCTGAGAGGACCCACTCTCTCCCTTTCAATAAGCTCATGCTTGTTACTCTGAGAGACTGGTCTGAAATCTTTCTGACTTAATGGAAGGAATCAGGGTTTGAAGGAGGGCCTTCACACTGCCTCAGTTTCTCAGAAGATCCAACTCTACAAAAATAAGAATTAAGCCTGTTCCCAAACTGGAACAATTATCTCATGGCCAAGTAAAATTACCTCCTCAAGATGGCTACACCAGCAGACAAAGGAAGAATCACACCTAAGAAATTGACCAACCAGACCATAGTTTGACCAAGACTGCATATACCTCTTGGCCCCTGCCCTAATTCTTCCCCTATATAACTTTGGACCCCTTGTCAGTACTCCTGAAGAGAAGGCTTAGAACATGGGTGCTCCGGCTTCTGGTGTGGCTACTCTGAATAAATAAGTTCCTTTCCTATGTTCACCCTCACTCACCTCCTGGTTGGTCAATGGGAAGAGTGGCCAAATGTGATCTGTAGGGACTCTTAGAATCAGGCCCCTTGAACCAGGACTCTGGTTACAGAGTGAAAGGGGAGCAGTTGTGTTTTGATTAAATGGTGAGGAGGGTGGTCTGGGGTTCTTGGGTGCAGGCACAGTCGTCATGCCCCTTCACAGGTCTCATGTTTCTTTTCTGGGGGGAGATTTTAGTTTGTGATGTCAAAAGATCATTGATCAGAAGAGCAGGCTTCTTCTGAACATGTTCATTCTTCAAAAGCCAGTTTCAAAGTTATTTAAGGGATTTCTGCCTGGGTATGTCCAGTCCTTAGCCAATTTTAGAGGGGTTCTAGTTTCCATCATCTCCTATGGCTTGCCTTGGCAGAGAAGGAGGAGCAGGAGAAAGAAGGGGAGGAGAAGGTCAGAAAGAGACTTTGCCTCTGAGGCCCTTCCGTTCAAAGAAGTCAACATGCCAAAGTACCATACTTCGAGGTATTGTTTTCTGAGCTTCACCAAAATAAGTTGATAGAATTTGGGGAAATGTTCATTAAAATTCAATATCAAGGATAAGAAATCCCAGATGTTTTACCTCTCCCATCTGCCTCCTGTCTCACAGACCACTGATAAAGAAGGAGTGGATTTAGGTGAAAAAGAAAATACTGCATTTTGTAACTTGGGATGTTTCTGAGGAGCTTAGAGCTCTGCCCGCAGAGAGTCACAGTTAACATTACTACATCTTGAGAGACAAAAAGATATCCTGCAGGGCATCTCTGAAAATTCTTTCCCCCTCCTGATTTCCAGGCAAAGACATTTATATGCGGATACTTTCCCTTGAGCATTCTTTCTGGTGATGAAAATCCACAGTCAGTATTCTCATTCAAAGCAGATTTTCCCCAAGGCCACACACATCCAGCGTGGCAGCAGAGGGCTGCCCCCGCCCCTCTTCTCCTACCCCCAGGATACCTTCTGGAAAAAAAAAATGACAACTGGGGAAAGAAAGAGACCAGTACTTGGGCACCAAAGTTTCTCAATGTAAATACCACATACCACATACAGCTAACCTAGTCATTTTGCATATGTGCATCTGCCCCAAATTAGAAATACTTGTGAATGGAATACCACAAATGTCTTTGAAGTTCTTTACTGTAGAGAGCTATGCGCTGAGGGGGCCTTTTCCTTGTTTATGTAGTCTGTTATGGTCTCATGGAGAGACTGAGGGCAGTGGAGTAACCATTCTGGTTTACATTATAGGATGGTTCCCGCAGATAAAAGGATTTTGTGCATTGAGTCATACCGCCTATGTTATTACCACTGGGGCAGATTTTGCCAAGAGTAAATCAAGTTAATCTGCCAGAGCCTTGGGTTATGTATGTGGGGATCATTACACAAGATAATTTCATGCTCCTGGGAAGGTTCAAGTTTGCAGAGGGCTGAGTGACCTCTTAGCCTATTCCCAGTCTATGGTTTTTGTAAGGTCTTTGTCACATTTTTTTCTCTCACTCTCTCCTTGCAAGTTTTAATTATGTCTCTATGCTTATTTAATGAGCAATTTGCTTGCATTGAGTCTACTGGAAACCTGTAATTGGGAGATCTCAAAGAGAAAAGGAGATCAGCAGAGTCTGGGAGGGAGTGACCAACCCTGGGGTCAGAGAAAGCAGGCAAATAGAGACTTAAAGGCATCTAAAAATCTAATTGTTAAAATCACTGTGTGGCCAAACCAAACTGTGGGAACCCTGTGTTTAATATGTCTAGAGGAGAAACCGCAGAACCAGAACAGAAAGTCCATGAAGAAAAAGTCATGAGATAAATGTAAGTGGACTCAAAGGTGTTTTGTGCCTACTTCTACCTGGAAGAGGTTTCTCTCATCTATATTTGTTTGTTTGTTCTGTTACAATGGGAGTTAGAGAGCACATGTTTTAGAAGACATTTATGGTTAATGACACTCCGAATCTTGTGCTTCTTCAATTTTACCTGATAATATTTTCCATAGTTCTTACGTACTCTCTGAATATGCCTGCAGCTCCTGTTGAACCCCCCCCTCTAAGACCAGTTTTATCTGAACAAATAAGAAATTATGTAATTTAATAGGAAGTTCCCTCCACTTGAAAGCACAGCAGCAGAATTCCTCAAAGCTCTTAAGTTTTTGTTTTGTTTTGTTTTAGCCCAGAAACCTACCTTAAGTACCATATTTGTTTTCCATAAAGGTTTTGTGAAAGTTGAAAAAGAAAGGACCTATCCTTAGGACACCCTTTTCTACTTAATTTTTTTTTTTTTCCCCATCAAGCTACCTAAAAAGGCTGGTGAAAGTTAATGTGTTTCCTTGTAGTGCTGTGTAAAGCTCCAGGCAGAGCATAATTGAGAACACAATGAGATTTATTTTTTATTTTATCGAACAATTTCAACTCGGTTTTTCCTCTCTAGTCACCAATATGTTTTTAACACTGATCTCCATACCTGGTAGGCTTGAGTATTGGCACAGACCTTCAAGGAGGTGTGACATGTGTAGTTGGATGGTGGCAGGGGTGAGGGTGGGGGGAGGAGCAGGAGGAAGTTACAGGAAGAAAGAAGTGGGTAAACTGAGGTAGCCACAGGAAGGAACAAAGAATAGTCATGTATCTTGCCCTGAAGATCTTAGAATAAGGCCTGATTTATGGTAGAATAGCATCCCAAAGAAAGTTCCAAACAGATTCAGTTACTCCTCCTGATCTGACACCTCTTACCATCTCCATTGCATTGCATTCCCATTAATAGGTCGAAAGACCTCCAATTTGAGTTGCATTATGTCAAAATATCATTTTACAAAGTTAAAGACATAAGTCAGGGTTGTGGCTCAGTGGTAGAATACTTGCCTGGCATGCTTGAGGCCCTTGGTTTGATCCCCAGCATCACTGGATGGAGAAGGGAGGAGGTACATTTTAAAGACATGATTCTCAAATACTTAATGAGCTCTTGTAAAGAATTTGTTTGCTTCACCAATAAGGAAACCAGCTGGATGAGAAAATGAGTTCAAAAATATGGGAAATTACTGTATATTGTCAAAGAAAGAATGCAGATAGAAGATTGCTGTGGTGCAAAAAACATCACAGTCTTTATTGTTATTTTGTCTACAAGACAGGAATCGTTTGCTTCTCCACTGAACAACAATCATCTGCAACTTTTCAACTGTCTACAAGACAGCATCTAACTTATTGAGTCTGGATCTTAATCAATAGTAAGGCAGACAAGTTAGATCATCTACCAATGCCTCACAAACTTGAGCGCCCAGAATGCTTGTTTTAACAATTTGCTGGACTCCACCCCCAGAGTTTTGCCTTCAGTAAGTCTGGGGTGGTACCCAAGAATTGGTGCTTCTAACAAGTTTTGCTGTGGAGTCAGGGACCAACTTGGAGAGCCACTATTCTAGTTGGACATTGAAAAAGCTGTCAGAAATATTTCTGACTTATTTTCAAGTGTCAACATGTCAAAGATGAATTGTGAAAGAATTTCAAACACATAACATGATCATCATATATGTTAGATAGAAAACCAGGCATTGTCTAATTCTAGATTTTTTGAATCACCAGGGTTTCACTTTTCCTTGCCTTTGATTTGTTTACAACTCTGTAATTGTAGATAACTAATAGCAATGCAAATGATTCTTATTCATAGACAACGCACATTTTGCTTAGGTGGAAGGATAATTTATTTCTAAGCCCCACCTACCCTCCATTTTCACCCTTCTGTAAAAAGCCACTTTTGCATTGATTTGTAAGTTCATATCCAGCATTTCTTTCTTTGCATATATTCACATATACATACATAGTAACATATGTATTCGTTTGAATTTTCCTTTGAACTAGTTGTCACATTTTAGTGGTCCCCTAGGTTAATAAGTTAAATAAAGTCTTTGGCAGATGTTTACTTCATATTGGTATGAGTCACGATTATATCTTCTTTTTAAAAAATTCTTCTTTAATGATACTTTTACTAAAAAAAATGATATCCAAGTTTGGAATTTCACTTCTGTTGGCTGTTTCAGAGCTTTCAAACAATAAGTGTCTTCTTCTAGAACAGCCATTGTGATCTTCATATTTCCTAACACTTAACAATCAGTTTTAAAATTTAGTCTACTGGAGCACTGACCAGACTGAGATCCTATGGATTCCAGCTGCCTATTTCCTTTAACAATAACACAGCTGCTCTTACTTTTTAAATCCCTTTTTACCATTGTCATTTATTGAACTCAGTGAAGTTGTATTTGCTCAGTTCAAATTGCATTATTTAGGAGACTGTTTGACCATTTCTGTCATTCAGGGTGTTGACCTTGGTCTTTAATTAACAACAGCAAAACCACAAAACACGTGCTACCTGTTTCAAAGCCTGGTAACTCTTTGTTAGACATCTGGAGTGTGAGGAGGAGGCAAACTTGTGTGCCAACTGAGAATCCTTTGAATTTCTAGGGTCAGCAGGAAATCTTAGCAGGATAGAGGGGTCACAGACAGATATTTTAAACTCCAAGTTCATGACACTGGATGCTGCCCAGCTTCTGATCTGAACCACTTCCTTCCAATAGAGCATCTGTGTTCTATAAGAGGAGCTCAGAATCGCTGCACAGCCCCCGGAAGAAGCCCTTCCTGGGCCTCTCAGCTCTGGAATTCATAACAGACCCGAGCTTGACTCCCACAGTCCAGTTCTTCCTCCATGCACTCTCAGCAACTTTATTTGGAAGACCATAACGCCCAACTCTACCCGCGAACTACTACTTGTGATTCCGTTATCTCCCTGATGACTACAAAATACTGTAGGTTGTATGATGAAGCATGTGGGGGACAGGCTGAGTTCACTCCAAATAATTATTTTGTAACAAAGAAATGATACCACTTATTTCATTTGGCTTTCAGAAAAAAAAGGTCATGAAGTTTTAAACTAATTGCTTTTTCACAGTTGCTGTGTATGGAGTCTTCCAGATTACCATTTAACCTTGTTCTTCTAAGTGCTTATGCTATCCTCATAGAAAACATAGTCTTCCCTCTGTATCCATGAGATCCATATCTGCAGATAGGCAGATATGGAACCAAGAGCAGTTGGAAAATATTTGAAGAAAAGAATTTCAACCACACTGAATAGGTATGGTTTACTTATAATCGTCACTATACTGTATTATTTAGGGAATAATGACCACACAATTTAAAAACTATTCACATAGCATTTACATTACATTAGGTATTACAAGTAATCTAGAGATGATTTAAAGTACAGGGGAGATAGACGTAGGTTACATTCAAGGGCAGTGCCACTTCTCATAAGGGACTTGAGCATCTGCAGGTTTTGGTATCTGTGGGGGAGTCTTAGAACCAATTCCCATGGATAACAAGGAAAGACTGTGTTCTTAGAATGATGTATTTTGACTAAGGTAGTTTTCAGAAGAGGGCACAGATCATAGAACTTTTTTTTCATCATTTCTCCAGGTGCAGAGAGTTCCCAACTCTTGTCAGAAGACTCATGTTCTGACATTGCATTCTCAATCTCCCATTGCCAGCTTTTTCTTTTTATTTCCTTTCTTTTTATTTTTTAATGTATTCAGCAAAAAGAAAACACCATGATCAAGAAATGGTACACCGATTTCCTTAATTTAAACGAGACTATGAAATGAAAGTGGGACTTGGGTATCAGAACAATTTGCCTCCTATCTTTCAGCTGCTCAGGGTCACTTTAACTTTTCACCATATGCAGGGTAGGAAGTAGGAGAATGTACCAAACAAAATTCAGAATTGCACTACATACCTGGGACCCGCTGGTACTAAAAAAATTACTCATTGTTTTTCTGAAATCCAAATTTAATTGGAAAGTCTACATTTATTAAATCTGAAAACCCTAGGATTGCTTAATTCATTTCCCAGACATACCTATGAGCCTTGCTGCATTCTCAGACCCACTCATTTCTCTCCCATTTTATTGACTAAAAGATTGGACACAGCCTATTTTACTTGATTTTTTTCCAAATCACCATTCAATGCCACTTAAATTCTTTTTTTTTTAAGAGAGAGTGAGAGAGGAGAGAGAGAGAGAATTTTTATTTTTTAGTTCTCGGTGGACACAACATCTTTGTTGGTATGTGGTGCTGAGGATCAAACCCGGGCCGCACGCATGCCAGGCGAGTGCGATACCGCTTGAGCCACATCCCCAGCCCCACTTAAATTCTTAATAAATATGCAGAGTTAAAAAGAGAAGTGACTTTTCCTTCATAAAACCACAGCAGAAGTTTTTTGGTTATCCTCACCACTGTCCATCTCCTTTCCCATCGATCCGGCTTCCTGATGAGTTTCTGAGCCTCTCTCTGTCCTTCAATCCTAGCTCATCAGTCCCAGGTCCCTAAATATTCATGTGTTTTTCACTGTAGAGGATGTTTGGATCTAAGCTAATGCCAAATCCACTTGGTATGCACGAAGACCCTCATCTTGAATATAATCATGTGCCTCAAAGAGCAGTCACACCTGCGTGCAATCGCTTGATCAGAACTTACATGACACAATTTTAACTACCCACTCCTGTGGAGGGCAGAAAAATTTATATGAAGTTGGGGGAAACAAGGCTCATGAGAAAAGACTTAAAAGGTTAGGATTAAGCAGACTGAAAAACAAAAGGGTCTCGAGCACAAATCAGTCAATGGATATACAAAAGTTAAATGTTAGTCACTCGTATCTCCTATAAGCTTGCAACCAGAGGAAATGGTTGAATGACTACATAAGGGATCTTGGTTACCTTTATCAATAGGCTTTTTGAGCCTGGCTGTGCCAAAGGCATCACACCCAGAGCAATATCTCAGGCACATATCACACGTGACTCATCTCCACAAAGACCTTCCAGTGTTGGGAGGCCCCATCAATTAGAGCCACTGCCACTTGACCAAGATTCTTTCCTTTGACCAAAACTTTAGTCAGGCTCCTTGACTCCTCTGCCAAACTAGGCCTAAACTTTGGCTTTCTTCTTTCTTGAAAAATCCAATTTGAGCAAGATTCCTGCTAATTCAATTTATCAAATGACCTCCATCCTGATGTCTGATCACCCAAAGTGTATTTTAGCCTGGGCCATCTTTGGTAATAATTCTATCAGGCCAGAAACTACTTATCCTTAATGTTTCCTTCAATCAATTTTCTATTCACTGACCTCTCAGGCCACTCCTTGGTTATAAATCCCCACAAGTCCTTGTAGTACCTGAGTCCAATCTGTCTCCCCCATATAACAACCCACTGTATTGGTCTCTATATCTATCACCATGAACCCCTATAAATGGTCACCCATCGTTCACAAGTGTCATGAACAGCTCTTTTCTTTAAAACACTAAACTCTCTATTGTTGTTGAAGACAACAGAGAGTAGCATTTCCCCTCTGTTGATGCCAAAGCCTTTTGTGAGAATCATGATTTTTATTGCCTATATTTTATGCTGGTTTGTTTTCTTGGGGTCTTGGCATTCTGTAGAGGTACTGTCTACAGTAACTGGATCAATTAATCTCCAGAGAGAACAAACAATTTGTAGTGAGTACACTTTTGATATGTAAACTAGCTATTCCTGAGTCCTACGCTCAGCTGCATCTTTCTATCAGGTTCCTACACACAAAAACACTATGCCCTGCCCTAAATCACCCCAGAGCAGGCACTGGACAATCAGAGACCTCCCCCATAGTCTAGAGCCTACCAGAATTATTTTAATTAGCCAATTCTTATCCTGCTCAGCTTTTTACCATGCTTGACTCAACCCTTCCCATGAAAACCTCAGTGAAGTCTCTGCCCGTTATTTCCACACCTCACTCCCACCCCTGAATAATCCAGGCACCTCTCCACATGGCACTCTGTGGTGTGGACTGCCCTCTCCTCCTGGGAACTGGGAGTAACTCTCTTTTCAATGGCAATCATCTCCCAATCTGCTTGCCTCTTGGTAGAGGAATAATAATGATAATAACCATCCAGACTACTTTTTAGAACAGATGTGTGAGCCCAGCATTCTGTCCACAAGGGCTCCCAGGATGCTCAACTCAGCTCTCAAGGTGTCCTGTCAGGACTGCTGGCCCAGAAGCTTTCACCACTTCCATCATGGCAGGGGGCTAAGGAGGGGAGAAGCCACTTCCTCCTCCTTGCTGTCCCCTCTGTGTTGTTGTTCCCTAGCTCCAGAATGCCTTTTGAAGATAGTGGCCTCAGCTTCCATGTCCTTCTGCAGAGAGCTCAGACACAGGATTTGGGGAGCAGAACTGAGGATCAGCTCTTCCACTTCCCATCCTCACCCTTCCCAACCAACCACAGGCCCCCCACAACACCGCCTTGGCTGGGACCTTACCCCCAGGCAGTTCAACTGATGTAAACCATCATGCAAGTGCCACCTCTTAAATTCAGAGAGAGGAGGGCACAACTCCCAGGGAAACAGAAGACCAGCTGTTGATAAGGAAGATCCTCGATGTTCATGTGTTGTTGAACAACATGATGAATTTCCAAGGTGGGGTTACACAACCACCGTCTAAAACTTTGAAAGTAGGATAATCTAACAAAAGTTTGATTCAGATAAGTTGTGAAGGGAACCTGAGATCCTACTTTATTGAACTGTATGCAGTATATACTCTATGTAATATGATGTGTATATACACATTATATGTGAATATATAAGTGCAAATAAAATATGCTTTCATGACTCCATAAAATGAAAATACATGCCAAACAAAGTATGCTCACTCAAAGTGCATGTAAATTGAACTAAGAAGCAGAGAAACAGTTTAGATCATCTCTCTCCTGAGGAGATGGAGCTTGTGAAGAGACTGGGCTGATACAGGAGGATCTGAGCTGAATGTGTTCCCAGAAAAAAAAGTGGCAACTGCCTGTACTTCTCTTTCCCAAGACATAAAGGCTAACCCCAACATAGACCTACCAGGTCCAAGGCAAACACAGGCAAATCCTTTCCAAATGTGCTTCACAAGAAATGACCTCATTGTGCTAGCCACTAGACAGGATCCTCTGTGTGTGTATGTGTGTGTGTGTGTGTGTGCGAGCGTGCACACATGCATGCATGCATATACATGTATTTCTCTTTATAATATTTTAAATTTTTTATAAGAGTTTTTTTGTTCTTTCCAGATATACATGGCAGTACAATGTATTTTGACATATTATAACATATAGAGTATATTATTCTAAATAGGATCCCATTCTTATGATTGTACATAATGTGGAGATTCACTCTGGTGTATTCATTTATGAACATAGGAAAGTTATGTCTTATTCATTCTACGGTATTTCCTATTCCTATATCTTATCCTCTTCATTCCCCTTTATATAGTCCTCTGAATTTCTATTCTTACCCCTTCCCCACTTGTTGTGTGTTAGCATCCACGTATCAGAGAGGAAATTAACCTTTTGGTTTTGAAGAATGGGCTTATTTCACTTAGTTTGATAGTCTACAGATTCATCCATTTCAGCAAAAGTCATAAAGTCATTCATTTTTATGGCCGAGTAATATTCCATTGTGTATGCATATCACATTTTCTTTATCCATTCATCTGTTGAAGGGCACCTAGATTGGCTCCATAGTTTAGCTACTGTTAATTGAGCTGCTATAAACATTAATGTGGCTGTGTCTCTGCAGTATGCTGATTTTAAGTCTCTTTGGTATAAACCAAAGAGTGGGATAACTGGATCAAATAGTGGTTTCATTTCAAGGTTTCTGAGGAATCTCCATACTGCTTTTCATAGTGGTTGCACCAATTTTCAGTCTCACCAGAAATGTATAAGTGAACCTCTTTTCCTGCATCCTCACCAACATTTATTGTTGTTTGTATTCTTGATGATTGCCATTCTGACTGGGGGGAGATAGTCATTTGCACTTCTCTAATTGCTAGAGATGTTGAACATTTTCTTCATACTTTTTGACCATTCATATTTCTTTTTAAAAATAATTTTTAGTTATGATGGACACAATACCTTTATCTTATTTATTTATTTTTCATGTGGAGCTGAAGATAGAACCCAGCGCCTTAGTAGGTAAGCACTCCACCACTGAGCTACAGCCCCAGTACCCATTCGTATTTCTTCTTCTGTGAAGTGCCTCTTCAGTCCCTTAGCCCATCAATTGGGTTATTTATTTATTTGTTTATTTATTTATTATTTATTTTCAGTGTAAAATATATCTCAAAATTTCTTAATCCATTCATCTATTGATGGGCATCTGAGTTGGAGTAGCTATTTCGAATTGTGCTGCTATAAACATCAAGATGGCTATATTGCTGTAGAATGCCAATTTTAGATCTTTTGAGAAAATACCAAGGAGTGGGATTGCTGTGTCCTATAGTGGTTCCATCCCTAGTTTCTTGCGGAATCTCCACACTTTCCAGGGTGGTTGACCTAGTCTGAAGCCCCACAAATACTATAAAAGTATTCTTTTCCCCCCACAATAACTTATTATTGTTTGTACTCTTGATCATTGCACTATTGACTGGAATGAGATGAAAGCTCAGTGTAGTTTTGATTTGCATTTCCCGGTTGCTAGAGATATTGAATACTTTTTATATAGGTGTTGGCCATTTTTCTTTTTCTTTTTGACAAATGTCTGTTTAGTTCTTTCGCTAGGTGAATTCTTTCAGAGACCATCACCTCTGCCTGCCTGCAGTGAGAGGAGGCTGTTGCCCTTTAAATGACAGTCCACACTCTATCAAAGTTGTTTTCTGCTTGTTTTGGAAAAGATCCTCCAAAGAAATTTACAAGGAATTGGCCAAAACTATCGAGTAATTCTGACACAGTCTTTTTAGATAACTTAAACTCTGTTTATTATAATATTTAATTCTCTACCCAAAAGCATTCCCATCTGCTAATTTTCTGAATATTCAATATATAACATCCAACTGAGCATGATCAGGAATGTGTCCAACTCAACATGTGACAGCCAGTCTTTCCTACAAGAATATGTAGTTTTCTCCCAATAAAGGCCCTTTGCTCTCTTTGTTTGGGGAGATACTCTCTTGAGAATCACCTCCAGTGTGCGACTCCTCACTCGCTGCAAGGAATAAAACTTTCTTCACTCTTTAGCTCCTGGTTGTGCCTATTGTCTCTGTGTTCACCAAGGAGTGAACTCATTGCATTTGATTACAACAGGAACCATACTTGGGGACTTTGGCAACACCTAGCAATTTATCAAATTCACATTTTCTTCTGCTTCCAGACTCTGAGCACAGTTATATTTCCCAGCTTCCCATGAGGTCAGGTGTGTGCCCGTGACTGGATTCATCCAATGGAATGTGAGAAGAAATGACATGCACCATTTCCAAGTCAATCCTTCTGAGAAGTGGACCTGTGGGCTCATGCTTATGGTGACAGTGATGGTGAGTCCAGGAGATGGAAGGTGCCTGGGTCCTGAAGCTCTACCTGACCTCTGATCACTACCTGTTAGGAGCTTAGGTGAGTAAGAATCAAAATATTATTGCATCTAAGCCAGTCCATGCGTGGAGATCTGTTTGTTGCCACAGCTTGTACTTACCTACTAAGATAGACTTTGAGTGTTTCAGCAGCTTGAACCTTGAGTTAATGCCTCTCTATACTTGAGCAAACATTCATAGTCATTTTTTATTTCTTCTGGTTCTCCCACACTGGAATGGATGAAATACCACAGGCTGTGGAACCTGCTAAGAATCAGGTGGTTCTGCAAACCAGCATCGAAAGTTTCTACTTCGGCAATTGTGGGAAGAGTGTGCTTTGTGATTGCTTTTAATTGGTACCTGTCATCTGCTTGATAGAATTTTATTAACAGAAGTGTAAACATTCATTGCAATCTCAGAATACGGGAATCTTAAGCAGCTTATGAAATTCAATCAAAGTTCTTTTTATTTTTAGTGTTTGCTGATAACTCATTAAATGTTTCTCAATGTTACAAGTTCTGCAACAGAAATGTGCCTTGCAAATAAAGTGGTAATGCAGAGATGTTAACACAGCAACAGGGCTGAGGATTGCTCAATATCATGCAAAATAGTAACTTTTTTTTTGCTACAAATGATTTTAATATAGACAGAGGAATAAATAGTACTTAGATATTACTACCTTAGTTAAATAAATAGAATCTGCCAGATAGTTATTTTTGTATACCATCACAATGTATGGAAGACACATCCTCATCTCCATAGCAATATATGTATGCACACATACATACTTTTTTGTAGAAGTCACATATATAACCCCAGGAGAATTTTACACTTAATCTAAATTCTACTGGAGATGGAATTGTTCTCTGGGTCTGTAGTCCATTTGATTTCCCTGGAATGCAGCTGTATTGTAATATTCTCATTCTAGCAGATTTGCTTAAACGTAGATTGATCTCACTGTGCTAATCTAATGCAGATCTCATTATTTATGTACATTCAGTGGCTTGGGCACTGACGCATTAAGTGACAATATGGCAAACTAAACTTCAGTTTCTTTCTTGATTAATGTGCATCCATAAAGTAGAAACAGGTAAATAGGCCGTGGCTTCATTAAAAACAAAGCTGGGTTAGGTTGATAGAGTGGAAATCCTCATATTTTGCCTATTTTGTACTGCTCTGCCCTGGCCAGAATGTGTGTTTCTCCTTTTCTAGGGAGATGGCTTCCCTGAGCAAAGGAACCAGACGTCAGGAAGTATTTCTGGAATTAGGTGGCCCAGTTTCATGGCTGCCACTTTACAG
Organism: Urocitellus parryii; assembly: GCF_045843805.1. Lineage (NCBI taxonomy): Eukaryota > Metazoa > Chordata > Mammalia > Rodentia > Sciuridae > Urocitellus > Urocitellus parryii. The sequence continues at coordinate 206,004,736 of NC_135531.1, forward strand.
ATATGAAGCACAGGAGAGGCACACTCTGCAGAAGTCTCTGCTATACCACCTCCAAACTGATGCCCACGAAGGTACTCTCTGAGAAATTAGTCTCAGCAAACTTCTGACTATTGGAAAAACATTTCTTTACCTGAATCCAGTGTGGTTAGGGGCCAACATGGAGATTTGTAGACTCTTTAGTTCTCAAGTGCAATCATGGTTGAGTTTTCCTATCTGGTATTGTTAAAATCTGAATAAATTAGCCTATTAATATTTGTCACACTGACATTTCTAACACCTGCCTAGGTTAGCTGGAGGTATGCACCACTAAGGAGACTCTGGGTTTTGTTACTGTTGTTCTCTTCTCATATCTCCTGCAATGTTTGGAGGTTCAGAAAACTAATTTTAAAAAATACAAGCTGGGTCTCACTGGGGTCTTGCACTGTGGTGTCTGAAGCCAATCTTGCTTGAATAGCTCATAGTCCTCAGGATAGCCTATGGACTGACTACAGGCTATATTAGTGTAGTCCTCACCCAGGTGAGACCATCCTCCCCACACTGCTCAGGTGAGCCAGTTTCTGAGGTTCAAGGGGTGCTCAGTCCTGGTTCCCCACCACTATACCATCAACCATTCTGTCAGTTTCTTATCACTAGGGGAACTGAAATTTCATTGGCTGTTGCTGTGGAGTTTAAATCTTTGGAACACAAAAAGACTCTTCTACCTTTCACAGGAAAATTTAGCTTGTAGAAATGGAACATTTCATCTCCCAAGCCTACTTCTTCAGAGTACACTTTCATATACCCCTACACCAAGTTCTCAAAAACTCAACCTGTTCAAATAGGATTCATTGCCTGGTGATGTAACTTTTGATATTCACAGAATCCATTACTAGATTAATTGGTACAGATTATTCATTTTCTCATTCCCAGCATATAGAAATCAGTGCTTGGCACAAAGCAAATACCAAGTCAACTCTTAATGACTTTTTAAAATTTTATCATTTTAGAAGGACACATTCTTCAGCATGACTCCATAACTATTATCTCTTCCCTTCACATCACTTTCTACTTTTCTTCCCTTGTAATCACTTCAGAGAAGCGACCACACTGGAAATTGACACCCTCTTTCATCTGCAATAAATTTCACTCTAATCTGACTTGCCAGCAAAATGACTTGGGGCCAGAACACAGCCCTGTAATCTAATGGGGAATGTGCATTTAGCAGGTAATAGATGCTTCGAAAATTCACTTTAGCTTCCTTTAGCTTCGGTCACAGCAAAATAAATAAGAGCCTTTGGCTACTCTTCCTTCTCAAATAAATACAATGTGGATCTAGGAGATAGTAAATTAAGTTTCCAAACCAGCTGGTTGACCTTATATCTTCTATCAGCCAAGTGGTCGCCAGAGTAAATAACACTCATTTCTCTCAGTGTCAAGACTTGGTAAGTTTATACGGCTCAGAGTGTGGCTATGTTCTTTCCCTCAGTGCCTGGGACCTCACCAACAGCTCAGCTCTGGGTCTTGGGAAACAGACCTCATCTGGTTTATATTTCCTTTGGGGTCCACTCTAAAGGCTAATGGGGAGATTTCAGATTTTTTTGCTAATACTATGCGCTAAGTGATGAAAATCCCAGTAGGATTCAGACTTCCTTAGTATTTATATATGTCTGTAGGGCAATTGAGAGTTAATAATCTTTTCCTGAAACCACTTTATATTTAACAATTATTTCTGGCATTATTCCCTGTTTCCCAAAGGAAATTTCCCTAAGTTTATTGCTAACACATATATAAAATGGTCATTCTATAATGCTATGCTATTGTTTGACTTCTTTATTTATTTAAACTACTTTGGAAACAGATCTTCCTCAACCATTTATTATAGTTTTATGTAAAGATAGATTTTTGAAAACAATTAAGACATAGGGAAATTTTCAGAAATTCCATACTTGGTATTAACTAGCAATTATTTAATCTAAACAAAGCCATCAATTTCTCTGTGTTTGTTTCTTGATTCCTTTTTGTTTCAACAATAAATATATTTCTACTGAATTCATGACAGTAGATTCATTTTCCACCATAACTACTGTCAAATTCTGCAACATATAAATAATATTGATTACCTTAGGTTTCTATATTATAGAAATCAGGACTTTAAATACCTTCTAAATAAGCCATCTCATTAAATTAAAAATTCCTACTGCAGACGAAGTTGTGAATTACAAGCTACGCCTCTTATATTTTCTGTTTCTTTGGCTTTGACATTTTATCCGAGTGCCTCATATGTGATACCACAAATTGCAAGTGGTAACAGAGACCAGGAGATAGACCCTGGCTTATCAGAGCCCATATGGAGAAGTTGACTTCTTCCATTCCATTTTAAGAGTCTCCTGTCTCTTCTGAGGCTTTACAGCAATCCAGTGAACTATAGGAAGTAGGCTGCTTTTCATTTGAAGTCACCCGTATCAGCTTATCTTGTTTTACAGATACTCTTCATGTTCAATTACAGCTATTGCTAAGGGGTGTTCTGATCAAGCAGGGTGGTTGATAGGCAGGAGGGCAAAGGGGAAGCAGAAGGGAGTGGGAGTGACCCCGGTTCTGTGATTGCTTCCACCATTAGCTTATTTTAAGAAAGCAGGCTCAGCTTCTCCATTTCTCAAATAAAGGCAATAAAATGTATCTTAACCACTTCAGAGGGCTATTATAAGGTTAAAAAGGGGTTGATAGATTTTTAAATGTGTTTGGCAAGTTATTATTTTAAAGATGATACTATAAACCTAAGGGGAAAGCCAACAATTTTTAAAAAAATCATAAAAACACTAGCAGTCAAAAAGCACATGAAATATGAACTCTTCAATGATTAAAGAAATGCAGATGAAACCAGTAAAGTTTTTAAAAATTTGACCCCTTTGACTGGTATTAGTGGTGGGAAATGATGGTTTTCTTATACATCATAGGTGGAAGTACAATTTGGTCTAACAGTAAAGGGCAATGTTTTTCAGATGAATGCAATTCGATGCATGCAAACTCCATCCAATAATTTTTTTTAATAAAAATCTATTCCAAGAAAAGGATCAGAAAAGTAAGCAAATGTCTCTGCATAAGAATGCTTGGTACAATATTATTTTAAATTGTTTTAAAAGTATGTTCAGATTATCATTTTGACAAGATATAAATGGCATGATGGACAGAATCCATTTTACATGTATCTACAGCAAAGAGGGAAGGCATTACATTGATTATCAAATGGATTCATCTTTTTTAAAAAAAAATGAGGCTTGAAAACAGAATATGGACTGCCCAGCATGCACAGGAAATGCATGAGTCTGCCTCATATTTTCAAGATATAACTTCTCTGTCTTAATTGTCCCTTCTCATTCTATACTATCCTCAATTGTTAAGTGAAGATCACAGCTCTCAGTTCAAATGCTCTCATACTACCCTTTCCCTATACCCGACTTGCATGTGTGCATACAGGAACCCCACATCTTAACTATAAATCCAAGAGAAAATGCCACAGAAGTTTTCCTTACTTTAGGTTAGTGACAAAATGAAGAACTTTCTTAAAGGCAAGGAAGTCTACCCTGTAGATATGGGTCTCAGTCAACAGCCTTGTTCTTATTTTCTTAGTCATTATTTATCATTTAAGTTGTTCCAAAGTCTGGCAGTGTTTTAAGAAAATCTCAGAAGGGAAGAAAAATGGAGTTGTCTTTCAGGCCATCAATATATTAAAAGTTTGGTTTTTTTTTTTCTTTTCCATTCTGGATATTGAGCCCAGTGGCACTTCAATACTGAGTATTACATCCCCAGTTCTTTTTGTTATTTTTTTATTTGGAGACACGGTCTTTCTAAATTTCCCAGACTGGCCTTGAACTGGCAATCCTCCTGCCTCAGCCTCCTGAATAGCTGGAATGACAGGCATACACCACCACACCTCGCATATTCCAATGTTTTTAAGAGTAACTGAAGTCTAGCTGGTGTTCAACAAACACCTGCTAAGTGAATGAATACTCTGAGGAAGCAGGCTAGAGACACAAACCATGAACATGGCCCCTTCTAACAGCCTTGTCACAGCTGGAAAGACTGATTCAGAGCTGAGTGCACATAAGGAAGAATATGACAGAGATTGACTTTTTTCCCAAGAAATTTCTCCAACTTCGTAATGACTTAATGACGACTTGTAGCATTATAGAATCTCTACTTCCAGCTGATTCCATTTCGCTAATTCAGATATACCAGAGGTAGAATTTTAAAGAAATCCTTCCTTTTTTTCTGAAAAATTCATTAAAATGAAGGTGCACCATTACTGTTCTGTTTAAGTCTTTTTGACATATAGAAATATAAGTTCTGAAGATCTAATATACAACATGATGACTTTAGTTAATAATACTTTATTATGCACTGGAAATTTGTTAAGAGGATGTTACAACAAACACATATACAAAGATGATAACTGGGGCTGGGGTTGTGGCTCAGTGGTAAAGCACTTGCCTAGCATGTGTGAGGCACTGGATTTGATTCTCAATACCACATATAAATAAATGAATAAAATAAAGTCCCATCAACAACTAAAAAAAATTTTTAAATGATAACTGTATGAAGAGATAAATACATTAATTATCTGGATGGCAGTATTCAGTTCATTATGCACATGTACATGTACATCAAAATAGCACCATTGTACACCTTATCTATATTCTACTTTTATTTAAAATACAAAAAAATGCAGAATATATTAGGATAGTTAAACATTTTTTTTTTAAAAAAATGCATATATTCTGGTCATAATGAGCTGTAGCCTGAGTCACCTCAAAGGAAGAAGTTCTTGATTGTTCATGCACCACAGAATGTGGAGAAGCTTTTTTCTCATCTCCTCCTGAGGTCATTTCCCATTCTATCCCATCTGCCTCCTCCGGAGGGAGGTCATTTCCTGAGCATTCTCAATAACTCTTAAAGTGCTCCCACCAAGTCAGTGCAACTATATCCATCATGATTCATAGAGGTGACCAACTCCATTCTGCAGTTGATTAAGCTATTTTCCTCAATGATAGCCTGTGGCAGTCGGCTAAACCCAGTAATTTATATACCTACCCCTTTAGAAGGAACTCACTCCTAAATAATCTTAGTAATGAGATCTTCACAGAACAGCCAGTAAAAAAAAAACCTCTTCATACAGGAGTGGGGGAAATATCTCAGATCAGGTCTTCTCCCCCAAATAAATCAGAATATTGATCTGATTAAGGGGTTAGTCTAGAAATTTATATATATTAATTTGGTATGTTTATTTTATTTTTGCAGTGCTAAATACTCAGTGCAGGACCTTGCACATGCTAGGCAAGGGCTCTATCACTGAGTTATAATCTCAGCCACTTTTATTTTATTTTGAGACAGGGATTCACTAAATGGCTGAACCTGGTTTTGAATTCGAGACCCTCCTGACTCAACCTCCTGAGTAGCTGAAATTATAGGAGTGTGCCTCTATGCCCAACTTGGTGTGTTTATTACATTTGCTTTTCTTCAGTTTTCCATTTATAGTTCATTTATAAATGAAGAGATATATGTGTGATAGGTTTTTTAGCATAATTATTTGATCATACTCTGGGATTGAGGATATAGCACTAAAGTACTAGTAGTAATAGTAGTAGGTAGTAATGTATACTTCTTTCTTTCCCTTTCTATCTTTTTATTTCTTTCCTTTTATTTTTTAGTACTATTATTGATTTTTGTTTGTTTGTTTGGGTTTTTTTTTTGGTACCAGAGATTGAACTCAGGTGCTCTTACCACTGAGTTACATCCCCAGCCCTTTTTATTTTTTAAGATAGGGTTTTACTGAGTTGCTGAGGGTATCACTAAGTTACCTAGGCTGATCTTGAACTTGGGATCCTCCTGTCTCAACCTCCTGAGTCACTGGGATTACAGGTGTGCACTATTGTACCCAGCTAATAATGTATATCCTTATAACTGATCTGACCTTTCTCGGGCATTGTGCCATGGGGTAGCCGGGAAACAACTTGGCCTATTGATGATAACTCAAATAAGCTTGAGGCATGTTTTTGTTTTTTTTTTTTTTTTTGGATTGGTCTCCCTGCCATTAGGTCTACCTTCAGCAGGCACTGCCATTCTTACCCACCCAGAGTGGTGGTGAACACCCTGACTTGTCCTGGAAGGCTTCCCAGCAAATACAGTGTCACTTGATGCCTAATCTGCAAATTGTGCTTCTCTCTTGCTCATATCTACATATAAGAGCCATTAGCTACTTTCCATATCTACAAATTTAACTTTAATATTTCTTCTATTGCAGTGCCTTGACCACCCTTTAAGATGAATCTCAAGTGGGAAATGAAGCAAAATCCTCATAGATTTTACCTTTCCTTCAATCTATCCAATGTTCCCTTTACTCTTAGACCATGGGCTACACCAAGTTGGGGGAAGATAGGAAAAGTGTGTTTGTCTCACTGTCTGCCTCCCTAATCTTTGTGGTCCTTTCTCCCTATAACCTACCAGAGTTATCACCATACCCCTTCCTTGGAACCCTAAATGATGAACAAGTTTCAGCCTAGGAGGCAATGTGAGACAGAAGATTTTAAAAAGGTACTTATTAAGTTAAAGTATACTTTCTATATGATCCTGCAGTTCTACTTCTGGGTGTATATATACTCAAAAGAATTGAGAAACAGAGAATCAACATAAGGGATTAAACAGGGGGTGAAAAAATTCTGTGAGATGGCTTGTCAGGAAGGCCAGCACATGTTTGATTCTAAGAGGAAGAAAATAAATATGGATGAAGGGGATCTTGAGTAGTCAAGGAGAAATCTAGAAATTTCTCAAGCAGAAGATGTGACCAAGTATTTTTTTAGATATAACTAATATTTAAGTCAGTATAATATGAGGAAAGCTTATATGTACTTCCCCCATCTTCTTCCTCTCACCACCTCTCCCTTTCCCTCTGTGTGTACGTGTGTGTGTGTGTGTGTGTATGTGTGTGTCCTTAAAAAATGTACTCATTAAGTTAAAGTATACTTTCTATATGGTTCTGCAATCCTACTTCTGGGTGTATATATACTCAAAAGAATTGAGAAACAGAGAATCAACACAAGGAATTAAACAGGGGGTGAAAAATTCTGTGAGATGGTTCTGCTTCTTTGGAAAAACCTGAATAATACAGATTTTTGGAAATAGAAGTAGAGTTCTGGGTGGGCCGGATGGCATATGCCTGTAATCCCAGAGGCTTGGGAGGCTGAGGCAGGAGGATCACAAGCCAGCCTCAGCAACGGCCAGGTGCTAAGCAACTCAGTGAGACCCTGTCTCTAAATAAAATACAAAATAAGGCTGGGGATGTGACTCGGTGGTTGAGTGCCCCTGAGTTCAATCCCCGATACCTAAAAAAAGAAGTAGTATAGTTCTATAAATCCTCCATGTGTTCCAGCTCACCTCATTCCACCAACTATGGTCCTGAAATAAAAAAGAAAGTCAAAGTTTAGAAAACCCAAACAACAGATAGATCTGGCAAGCATACCCATTAGAACAAGAATAGCAAATTGATTTCACATCACTTGGCACCTCTACTCCAATGGTGGAAGCTATCTGGAACACCATACTGAGACTAAATCTGAGGCTTAATAAAGGTTCAGCAGAACATACTGTAATCAAGGACTGATATTTGTCTTGGACTCATCCTGGGCTATATGTTTGCCATCCTTCCCCTAATGATAGAACTCAAAATATTTTCTGTGAATACAAATAAGTAAAGAGAAATATCTGGAAGATATTACATTGTGTCTTTAATAGGCCTCAAATATTTTCTCTTCTTGGGGGTACAGAGATACTTTTACTTGGTTGGTAAGTTTTTTGTTTGTTTGTTCTTGCTTTTACATTCAGTACTGTGGAAATCTCATCACTCTCTCCCAGGTTTTAAGGGTTCAGCTGAGAAGTCTTACTGATTTTGTTTAAAATCATGAATGGTGTTACTTCCCTCTATTTATCCTGCTTTGTCCATGCTCTCTTTGTTCCTCTCAAAGAAACCCCAAACCAAAGTCTTTGGCCTTATGGAAGTCAGAAATAAGGAAATAGATTCCAGCCCTTCATACTTCATCCATTCCAAGGAAGCTAAACACCTCCTTTTGTGTACCCAGCTACTGAGGAATATTCCTCAAAGCCCAAAATGTATAGCTCATGTGTAAATTTAGAAATTATACATTAAAGAATTGTTTTCTAAGTCCAGCTATTTTCTTTTCTGTGCCCACACCTCATAAGCCAGTAGCAGCTTTGACTTACAATATATTATTGTTCACTTGGCTCAGGAAGAGGTTCATTTGAATCCCTCTAAAAAACACTAAACATGGTTAACTGCAAAATTAAGATTGCCTAGCAAAAGAGCATGATCTTACTCTTGACATACTAGAAATATCTTTTGGGTCCATTCCACTAACTTACTCACTCCTTTATTTATTTCCTCATCAAGATATGAACATCAGGCTATGACTATCAATTATCAAAAAAATATAGGCCCTTTCTCAAGGTGGTCAAGTCTAGTGACAGAAGTCAAATAAATGAACAATTATAATGCCATGTGGTAATGCTATAAAGGAGTTTCCCATAGTATCTTTCTGGAAGCACAAAAGAGGGTATCTGGCTAGCTAGGGCAAGAGGAGTGTTAGAGAGGTCTTTATTGAAAATATAGCATTTCATTCACATCTTGAAAAACAAGTAGAAGTGTTCAGTTGAAGAAAACAGAGTAAAAAGATTTAAGTAAACAGTAGGCACAGTCTATAGGTCAGATAAACATGGCCAATACCTGGAACTGCTAAGCTGAGGGTCTGCAAAGGAAGTGGTGAGGTAAGACTTGGAAAAAGGTAAAGACATCTGCATTGCTTATCTGAAGAACCTTTGTGCCCTCAGGAGAAAGGGTCTTGGTCTGAAGGGAAAAGGAATTCATTGAATTGAATAAAGCAAGGAGGCAGCAAAGTTAGACTTGCTAATTAGTTTATTCATTTCCTTCCATACATGCCCATCCCTCTCACTTGCATGGTAGAAGGGCTATCCTGGTTCCAGTGAAGAATATTTATCAGAGAGACTAAGGTGATACCAAAGAAGGATCAATTGCAGTGATTACTCATGCAAGAAGTATTGAGAAATAAAATAAGAGAATGGAAGGGACATGGACCAGAAGGGGATAGATTCAGGACATATGCATTGACAGAATTAAAACAACAGTCCAGAAAAAAAAAGTAGTATGACTCAGTGAAGGAGGAAGATATACCTGCTGGAGAAAATTATGCATCACCAATTGCACACGGCATAGGGTTTATTTCTTGAAAGATTGTCAACAACAAGCAATATCTAGTGTTTATATTTTCAAGTAAATCAAAATTTTGGTACCTGATTATTAGCTGCTACATATCTGCTATGCAGAAAGCAGATGAGAAGGACCTTTAGGAGAAAGGTGATACTATGTCACACTGGATGGTCAGGACCCATATCTCCAACTACTCTGCTCTTGCACTATGGTTTAATATCAATTTGTGGTTGTCTGAGCTTATGGTTTAGTATAAATAATGAACCAGGCACTCCAAAAAAGCAGCATTTAGCTTTGGAAAGCATTTTTCAAATGACTGTACTAGAAGTCTATCTCTTTTTCAGGGAATTCACATTATAAACCCCATAATTAAGTCTGATGCATAGATGTGACTTGAAAGTTGGGAACCACTTCCATGACCTGCCTCCTTGCTCAGCTCTCGTTAATTATCTTATGTCTGCATCTGATTGTAGCATCCAAGTCTCTGGGTTTATAAAATTGCCACCTTCTATTCTTGCCTCTCCAATCATTTCCTTTCAGTCGTGTGAAAACAGATAATCCAAACAAGATGTACTACATAATTTGCAAGTCCCAGTGCAAAATAAAAACAGGGACTCCTTGTTAAAAAATAATTAAAAGTTTCCAGAGGGCAACTACAGAGCAATAAACTAAATATGGACCTTTCTAAGTGGGAAGCTGGTGGGAAAGCCCAGACCACATGCTCATGGAGCTGACCTTCAACCTTGACTTTGTATAAAACTGCTGAGCCAAGTTGTGCTATGGTTAGTGCAAAGGGTGAGACAGAATGAAGAAGCATAGACTTATTACCTTATAACACTTTTTAAAATAAGATAAATATCTATTTTATTGTCTAGTAAAATCACACCAACCTGAATCTTCCCCATCTGTGGAACTAGCAATTTACTCACCGATAATACTCTGAACTCTAGAAAATGACAGTATTTTGTTTGAAAATGAAATGATGGCTGCATGTATCAGTTATTAGGATGACATGCCAATTAAACTCAAGGTGTTCCCATTCATTGTGTCAGTACTCAAAGGACAATCAAAGGTACCAACATTTATCCACAGTCTCCAAGCACATGAACCAAGTATAGGGGCGAGGATCTGTAAGTAAGAACTTTGAATTCAGAGAGGTACCACCTTTACCTCAGCTCCCAGATTTGGTCCTCCAACAATTATGAAGCAAAATAGCAAAGAGAGGGAAAAAAAGAATTCAGGAAAGACCTAATACTCATCTTAACTGTAATTTACTTACAAATTGGCTGGCTGGAGGTACTCCCTCTAAAAGAGCAGAAGCTTCAGGAATATAAAATGTTATTCACAGCTCAATTTTTTTCAATTAGTCCATTTATTTATCCATTAAATAAAATGCATTCATACCCAAACATACACTCATATTTTGGGCCCTTTTCTGAATCTGAAGTGTACTAAGAATTTGTCATCTGTGCTATGTAACTAATCCACCTACAACAGGAAAATTCCCATAGCATAATCATGACACAGAGTCAGATGTAGGAAGTCAGAGGTAACTGGGATATTTAATTACCATTAGGATCATCCCTTTGGTTCTCAAACAGTCTGCTCAATCACCCTCAGGGGTTCTTTGTTCATTTGGCACAAATTAATGTAAACCCAAAAACCTACAATGTAATTGCTTTGTTCGGATTTAATGTTAACAATATTATTCCAAAATTATACATTGCAAACGCTTTTGATCCTAATGGCTAACTTATTGCAATATGTCTGCGAACAGGTTTCCATGTCCTGGACCTAAAAGAAGTTATCCCATGATTAAAGTAGATAAGAAAGTAGGTCTGGAGAGATTTGATGCTAGCCATGCCTTCCTCCCATAACTGTGCATTTAATCCCTGGGAGAGCCATTTGAAGTCATGGTGATTAACCTTTTATGGACTGGAGTTGAATAAAATGAAATGAATTAGGAACTGGCTAGAGCTGGAAAGAAAATATTTAGAACTAATGGATTTGGATGTGTCTAGTATATTTTGCAGACCAAGTTCAATTTGCAGTGTTTTGGTGGATATTTTACTAATTTTAAGGGGAAATGCAAGAAAAAAAAAAGAAACAGCACAAATTCTAGGGTTAGCAAAACCTGGCCTTCCAACTCACTAGCTATGTGACCTTGGAACATTCACTTAATCAGTCTAAGTTTCAGGCTTCCTGTCTGGGTTAGTGAGCTTTCTATCACTATGACAAAATGCCTGAAAAAAAAAATTAAAAGGAAGTCAGGGTCAAGGCTCAGACCCTGGGAAACATATTCTGGATTCTGGCAGGTAAAAGAAGATGCAAGACACAGTTGGGATAATAAATATGCTTTTTTCAGAGGTGACAGCAACCTCCAATCTTCATTCCCTAGTTTCCCTTTATAGGCCTTTTTTTAAATATGCAAGCCAGACAAAGAAGGCACATTGCCAACAGGTTACACAAGTGAGCACATGCTCACAGGCAAATGTTTATGACCTTGAGTTCATACACTGAGTCAGGGTGCTCATGACCTTGGTTACATACCAAAAACATAGCTTGCCAGAAGCCTCAGCAAGGGAGTCTAACTATAACCATGTTGGGCCTGCCATACAGGAAGAAAGGCTTATTTTTGGCTCACAGTTTTAGTCTAGGGTCACCTGGCCCCATTGCTTCAGCCTGTAACAATATCATGGCAGGGAGCATGTGGGGGAGCAAAGCCACTCACTTCATGTGGTCGGGGAGCAAAGACAGGAAGGAAGCCAGGAGCAAATACACCCTTCAAGGCATGCCTGTAATGAGCTACTTCCTCCAAGTAGGCCCACCCTTCTGAAGTTTCCGCTACCTCTCACCACCATGAGCTGAGTACTGAGCCTTTAACAGATGAACTTTGTGTTGTCTGTAGCAGGCAGGGAACAGGAGGGCGCATTGAAGATCCAAACCATGACACTATCTATAACAATGGAACATAAATCCTGTTCATAGGATTTAAATACTGGAAGTAGATGGGTAAAGACTGAGATCCAGCAACAAGGGGGTACCTACCCACCCAGGAGGTAGCCAAGCAGTTTCATTCCTACATCTTCATTTCCTCCCATCACTACTCCACATCCTTGCACTACTTTTCCATCTTTGTATCTAGGCATTCTTTCTTACTGTTATGTCTTCTTTTCTTCATCACCTCATAGGGCAGCATGACCCAGTAAAAGTGCTTTGCAAATAGACAGACCTGGATTCAAATCCTGGTCTTTACCAACTGGGGAAAACTGAGTGAATTGCTAAAGTCTTTCCATCTCCACTTCTGCCCAAGGAGGACAATAATGGAACTTCTTAGGCTTGAAGTAAACATGGAACACACTTGCCTCTGTAAATTACCTAACACAAGGTCAAGCTCCTTGCTAAAGCTCTTCTTTAACTCAGTGGGATTCTATTTGCCTCCTTAGATCATGAACATGTGGCTACCTTTCAGTATTAAAGAGGTTTCTAGAGATTCACCTATAATTCCAGAAATTTTATAAAAATATTCATTGAAAAGAAAGGAAAAGAACCCTATTCTGAGGAAATATAGTCATTTGCCTAGTTTGAACAAGGCGCTGAGCGTTTCTTCAATGATTTTTCATGCTACAATGGTACCTTCACCCTATTCTCACATAAGTGCTGGCTATCAGACATGTTACAGTTTAATAAACTTTTTAATGAAAGGACCCCCAGATTTCATTTATATTTTCTGGTGAAATTCTATCTCCTCAAATAATTTTTGACCATATGGAATTTATTTTCCCTCACACCTGGCTATATTTAATTTGTTGTGAGAGGTTCCCGACTGCGTTACATGACCTATTCCCATGATGCTTAAGGGTTAAATATGTTTCCTGCTTTCCTGAAATCCAAATAAACTGAATAAAATAACCAATCCTTGGATACACAAATGTAATATCCTGAGCTTACACACACACACACACACACACACAAACACACCATGTTCCTGTTTTCTATTAACTTGCAGCTTGTGGGTAAGGGCCAGGAGAGGAGTAATAAGGACCAGGAAATTATGAACCACTTAAAAAGAATTACTTGAAATATTCATATTGTGATTATTCCTAGATATTTTCAGATATCCTAATAATTTGGTGTGTTACTGATACCTTAATAAGTTATTTATTTGATTTATCTGGGTTTTTATTGAGGTAAATACTGTAAATATTTAGAATATGTCCATTTGAAAGGGAAACAGCTTTTAAAACATTAGCAACAACAACATAATACCTAATTCCAATGTAGCAATATATTTTGGAAATGCAGCCTATCTTAAAACTAAAGGCTCAAGTGTAACTTTTGATACCCCTTTTTCTAAAGTATGGTTATTCTATACTCATTATGACATACATAATCCATCTGGAAAGGAAAATCTTTCATTCTATATCCATAATTTCAATTATTAAAAGTTCTTTATAATACTTGCAAAGCATCCAGGCCGTGTTTCTTATTCTCTGCAGGAGAACAGAGAGTGTGGGATAGTGACACAGCACCACCTGCGAAGTCAATGCATGGATATGACTCCTTCTGCCCTTACTGTGGACACATTTTTAAAAAGCCCAACCATCTCATCTAAAAGACAGGGATAATATTTTGCCCCCTCAAACCAAGTTGCTAGACAATGATTCAGTGAAGAGATTATGTTCTTTGCAATGCCAATCACTAGTTGTGTATTCTTGAGTGAGTCCATTAATCTCTGCATCTCTGGGTCCTCCCTTAAAGGTGCAGGCTAAATTTGATGATGCCTACAATATGGGGTGGTCCTTCATCATGGTGCAGTAAGAGCTCTGAATTGGATCTGGGCACAGGGGAGTGGGTCCTAAAAACCTATAAAGGGCTGGGGATGTAGCTCAGTGGTAGATTGCCCCTGGGTTCAATTCCTAGTACCAAAACAAAGCAACAAAGAAACTTGGAAAGGGTTGGGTAGCTATCATAGTGTTCATAATTCATGTTTCCCAAGGATCTGTATAACACTTATATAGACACTTAGGAGATGATTAATAAATATTGTTGAATTACGTTTTACCCACATAGCATCTCAGGTCACCTTGACCCATCTCACAACCAATAGAAAGGTCAATCTCTTACTCAAGAATTTCAAAAATATATGCAGATCTCACTTTTCTCTCTTTGACATGCTTCAGAATTTAGCTTCCCCTGTTGTTTTGCTTCATTCTGCATTGTAAAGCTCACTTCATTGATTCCTATGATCACCCTTCTTTCATTAGACCACCTCAAGTATCCACACATCCCTGACACAGAACACTAGTACAGCTTGCTCAACATGGTTACTTGCTTTTGACTCCTGAGGAGAATTTAGAAGCAAGGATAGGTGGGACTAAATCATAGAGCTATATACTCAAGGCAATTTACACTTAAATGTTATATTTTTACAAAAGTCCCTAGACCATAAAACTTTCCGAAGGGGAAATAAATGATCACAAGGAATCATTATGAGAACTCCTGTAACAATTATTCTGAATATATATATTGTATTATTCTTCTGATGAAAAATTTTAGCAATCAGCATCACAGTCTCAATCGTATGACATTTATGTATTTACCAAGTTTTATTTATTTACCATGGGTAGGGATAAAAATAAAAGAGAGAAGCATTTTCCAACTCTCCCTTAAGTTGATCTCATAAATACACACACTTCCATTAATCCAGGCACATCAGAGCCCATTTGCCACTGAGCATTGCAATCTCTTTTGTGTGGATTTTGTACAACCTGTGCTAGACATCCCAGGTTTCATTTCTAAAGCATTCAGCAATTTGTTTAGAAAAATGCCATTCAGAGAACGGAAAGAGCATCTGTCTGGTTCCAAAATTAGTCATTTATTCTCTGTGTGTTTTGCCACCAGGAAAATATTCTGGAAGAATGTAACGGAGTGTTTTTCAAAGTATTCTTTTATAATTTAGAAACTGTTATGTCTTAAAATGAGACTGCAAGGAGATGGAAATCAAGTATTACAGTAAATGTTCTTTTGGCAAAATGGATCATTTACTCTAAGAGAAATGTTCTATTTAATGTTATTTTCCCTACTCTCAGGACTATTAAGAATATGGTAGATGTGTTTACTCCAGATGAAGAATGAGAACAATCTTGCTGAAAGAGACCCACAGACATTACCTATGAGAAAAGCTATTTGGGAGCCTCTGATGGCAGGAATTTTCCCAAACACATAGATGCAGGTTCAGTACTGGGCATTCATTCTTCTTCCCCGCTAGGAAGATTCAGAGATCCAGAGCAGCATTGCCAGAGATGGAAGAACAAAAAACATGAGATACACCTTTGAAGAGCAAGAACTTGAAAAGTGTCCTGGAGCACATCTGCCCATTTCCCATGAGACGTTTGTTGTTTGTGCCATTGTTTTATGCTTGCACATATATGTGAGGAAGGCAATTCAACGTAGCACATTGAGGCATATTGCTAGCTGCTACCAAGAGAGGTGGCACAGTGTGTTTAAGATCATGAACTGTGGAGTCACTTTACCTTGTTCCAATCCTGATTTTGCACATATCTCTGCAACCTTGGATGCATAGAAAGGGCTCTCTGTGCTTCAGTTTTCACATGTGTCAGTTGGGAGCTGTAATAACCAAGTTTTGAGATAGAAAAGAGGCTTACAGTCACATAAGGAAAACAAAAAATCCAAGCAGCATCCAAACTGGGATGTGTTAAAACAAAATAAAGCCAGTGCCTACAAATCCCAAGGAGCTGCAGGTCAAGACACATTCACATGTAGGGGTGGGAATGGAGAGGTGGGAGAGGTGACCAAACCTCTCCAAGACACTACAGCAAAAGTATTGTCCAAGATAACATAGATATAAAGCCTGGAGTAAAAGAATAATAATCAAAATCCAGGGATATTTATAAGTACACACATTAGCTCTACTATGCATCTCATCTTCTGAACTACCTCCAACTTATCAACTTATTATATATTCTTGGATTCAGAACCCCACGTAAGTTTAATTCAGTAAACTCCACTGATGCCAATCCACCCCACAAAAGACAGATTCAAACCATTAGTAAAATAATCATTATCAGCAAAGTACACAAATTCTTCCCCAAGTACAATCCAAAAAATTTTTCAAAAGACTGGTTTTCAGAGTGCCCCCTCAGGCCTAATGACAGATACTTTTATTCTGAACTCCTCTTTTATAGTGGTCACTTAAAGCTCCACTAATAATATTATTTTGATCACATTTCCCTCTTTTAGGGACCTAAAAATTCTAACCCAGGTTGAGACAACCCCTAAAGACTGTAACAATAAAAATAAAAAAGGGCAGACTTTTAAAACAGGTCTGAGAATTTCACTGTTTCCTGTAGGTAGAAATGCAATGATATAAAACTCTGGTTAGAAGCAAGGAAACCATTAGCAGCCATCGTGGAAATTACCCCATTATTTATTACTGTTATTAGGTGAGATTTGTACCCTGCATAACTCAACAGAGAACAATATCTATTTGATTGCATGTGATGAGAGTCTGGCCCATTATTATCAATTTTTCCCACTCTCTAGCCATTAAGTGCCTGCTCCTTTGGTCTGTAAAAAGTAGTGCATGAGTAACACAAAGATAAGATAATGAATGCCAGTCACCGGTCCAATAAAAGATCCCATCACCTGCTCAGATGTCTTCTGACACAGGAGGAAACAGAACTGCATCTCAGTGCCTACTGAGAGCGTATTGCACCTTACCTAGGTTGCTGAGGTTTCTGTGAGAGAGATTTGGGATCACATTGTTTGCTCAAAGCTTTGCACGTATTTATGATAGATCAGACTTTAGCATGTTTCTGTAACACCTTACTCATCTGTCATTACCAACAGAGTGCTTACCTCTTCAGTAACTTTTTAAATAATTGAAGATGTGAGCTTTTCAAAGTTTTTATATTTTAAACATCTCTACAATAAATCTTTCTATAATAGTCTGCACAATTTTCCTTGTTTTCTTTCTTCCTTTTTTTCATCTCAGTGTGCCAAAGCTATGATGAAATTTTTGTGACATCTGGTTTCTTGGTGGGTTTTGTTATAGGACAAAGCTGTCAAAGGAAGAAAAAAGCCCTCAAGGAGAGCATGAGGGTCTTGTGGCCCAGGTTTAAGTGAGAAGCCGTACAGAGTCTTATCCTGGGTAGCTCCTGAAATCCTTGAGTACTGTGGCCAATTAGAGTACTCCCAACCTCCAAAGAGTTAGGCATCTGATTTACCTTCATGTTCTACTAATTGGTTTTGTGAGGGCAGGGTCTGATTACCAATATCATGTCTCAAGACCAAGTGGTCTTCCACTGAACACCATTTTGTTGGGTTCCCTGTTCTTCCCTCCTGTACTGGCTCCTGGTCATTTCTGCCCTCAAACTTACCCTAAAATCCCAACACAGCAGAATTTTCAGATTGGTCTTTGACAGTTCTTCAAAGAAAGCATGTCAGGTGGCCTCTGATTGTCATACCCTGCTTTGTGCCTGGCTTCTGTCTTTCCTGGATGCTTCCAGTGAGTTCTCTACAGCCTCAGAGACAGAAGGTCCTGAAGCTAGTTTCTCATCCACTATGCTGGGGTCAGAATGTAAATCAGTAGACTTTAACCCCTGGGACTCCTTGCAGTACTGAGATTACAGACCTCCACACTCATTAGTGCTTTCTGTCTCTCTGTCATGGGGGTTCTCTCTCACCTGTTTTTGCCTCTGTGTCTGTATCTTTCTTTCTTTCTCATGCACACAAACACACATACATACCTATAAAGTCAACCAGATCCCTCTGACCATAAACTATTATTAGAAAATATCTAGAACTGGATGTCTTCAAATAAATTTATTCTAATATGAGGAAAAAAACAGAATAGTTTCATATTTTATTTTGTGTTTTAGCAGGAAAAGTATTGACCAAAGCACAGCTACTTTGGGGAATAGAAGCATTTTACTTATAGATTAGCAACCGCTACTTGGAAAAATCTGTATTTTATTAAGAGAAGTAGAAAGGACGAGTTAGGCACAAGGGTATATAGAGGGCATAGTTAAAAATTCTCAAGTGTAGAGAAGGGGGGAGGTAAAATATATGCAACATAAAATTTACCATTCTAACTATTTTTAAATGCATCATTCTGTGCAATTCAGTGGCATTAGGTACAGTCACACTGTGGTACAACCATAACCACTATCCAACTCCAGAACTTTCTCATCATCCCAAACTGAAAATCCATAGTTATTAAACACGAACTCCTCATTTTTCTCTCCACCTGTTCTTGGCAACCACCATTTCACTTTCTCTGTGTATTTGACTACTGTTACCTTGTATAAATGACACCCTACAGTATTTGTCCTTTTGTTACTGCTTGTTTCACATAACATAATGTCTTCAAGATTCATCCCTGTTGTCATGTGTCAGAATTTCATTTCCTTTCAAAGCTTCAATTTTATATATGCCACATTTTGTTTATACATTCATCCATTGAGAGACATTTGGATTGCTTCCAAGTTTGGCTCATTGGGGATAACATTGCCAGGGATCTATAGACTTCTTTTTAACATACATAGGATTGAGACTGGCATTCAGCTGAGAGCTTTATATAGGCTAACTCTCAGAAGTATCACCAAACAAGTCTAACAATGAGACAAAGGTGAATTTCTGGCTCACTGCCACCAGGGAGAGCAGTACATAGTATTGATAGCATCTCAGGAGAGATGGGAAAGGTTGGGATGTTTATTGAGATTTTGAAGCCTGATTTAAGTTGGATCTTTCAATAGCACTTTAATTAAGATTGGGTAAAGATCACGACATTATAGTTTACTCAGCATAGCAAGATGCGAATTTTGAGAGAAAGAGTCCAAGAATTTTGGAATGTAAATTATCATTTGATCCTTTCCATTGATGGGTGCTTCAGAAAGTCTTGGAATGAACAATAGTTACTTAAAAATTTTATCATTCCAGGAATAACAGCTTTGTGAATAAAATCAGTGAAAAATTGTTTTGGAAAAAAATCTGTTTGATGTGGACATTAGATGATTTTGATTCTTGCACCAGTGATTTCCCCCACACACATCCAAAATTGGAGACATGCTTTGCTCCCCAGGCACTTGTCCAGAGTCACCAAATGGGAAGCCACCAATGATATTAATACTCATGCAGTGTGACATGATAGTCTGTGCTCTTAACCTTCATTCAGTACTGCCGTTAGACTCTACGTCTGCAAGTTTTGACACAGATGGTAACACTAAATCTCTGTCTGGTCATTCTCCTTTGTTCTGATTAGCTATGACATAGGATCTAGGCCCAAACGTGAATGATCCGCTATGATCTAACAGCATCCTTTCCCTCAGTTCAGACCTGTCCCTTACCCACCAACCTACTGATGTGCTACTATGACACAGCAAATCCCTGAAGGGACAGTCCCCTCCTAAACTCATCCCTGCCTCACACTCCACATCCATTCCCCACAGCTTCGTTTACTCCCATCTCAGCCATTTCCAGAATTATAGCTAACGCTTTTGTGACAATATACCTTGACAATATACCTGGCCCTCTCTGAAGGTCGTCTCTAGAGCCAGCCTCCACAAATGTCTCCTCTTTCCCTGTTCCTGTGCGGCACATACTGCAACTGTCTGTTGGTTTAATATTGTGATCTACAAACAACATCCCCTGGGCCTTTTTTGTCCATTGACTATTTTTATATGACTTAAAAGCTAAAATGGCTTTTACAACATTGAGGTTGAGAAAAAGTCTAAAGAAGAGACTTTCAAAACATACAAAAATTATATGACACTCAAATTTTAGTGTCCATAACTAGTTTCAGTGGAACAATTCCTCATTTATGTTGTCTAAGGCTACTTTCGAAGGTAGAATTGAACAGCTGTAATAGAAGCCTGGTAGCTCACAAAGGCTAAAATACTGACTAGCTGTCCTTTATAGAAGGAATTTGCCAACCCGTTTGGATTAGGGCCTGGGCCACCTGGGATCTGAGTTCAAGATGACTTTCAGCTTGTCTGTCTGCACCAAAGCAGAGCAGGCTCAGGGGCAGGGCTCATAGACAAGCATGCAGTCTGCTCTCTGGAACCCTTGGAATTGGCACCACAGTCACCCTGCTGCTACACCTCAGTGTTCTACCACTGTCTTCATAGGTTTGGCAAGAATCTCCATGGCTGGTGAGAGCTGCAAGTAGGTGCAGCCATTCCCATTCCCATCCTTCCTCCAATTCTGGAGGATCAGGAGCAACCAAGTAGAAGAACCAAGAAGTAGGTGAGGAAGACCAGTTGGACAAACAGTTGAGGACAATAATCATGCCACCCCCTTTCTCTGTTTTCAGCTTCTAACATGTGTAGTATAGATTTTTAAAAAATTTTTGTTCTTTTTAGTAATACATGATGATAGAGTGTATTTTGACATATCATACATACATGGAGTATAACTTCCCATTTTTGTGGTTGTACATGATGTGGAGTTACACAGGTCCTATATTCATATATGAACATAGGAAAGCTATGATCGATTCATTCTACTGTCTTTTCCATTTGTATCTCCCCTTTCTTCACCGACTCCCACCCTGTCCAATCTGGTGAACCTCCACTTTCTCCCCACCCTCCTCCAAGCTATGGTAAATCAGCAACCACATTTGAGAGAGAACATTTGGCCTTTAGTGTTTTGAGATTGGCTTATTTCACTTAGCATGGTAGTCTACACTTCCATCCACTTACCAGCAAATGCCATAATTTCATTTTTCCTTATGTCTGAGTAATATTCCATTGTGTATATTTACCACATTTTCTTCATTCATCTATTCATCTATTGAAGGGCACCTAGGTTAGTTCCATAACTTAGCTGTTGTGAATTGAGTTTCTTAAACATTGATGTGACCACATAACTATATTATGCTGATTTAAGCTTTTTATCCAAATTATACTCCTCTGAATTACCTTAAAAATTAGACTACTTGTTAAAGCTTAGAAGTGACTAAAAACACTTTATATCCAGGGGCTTTTGCTATGGTGCCACTGAATCAGGGAAAGTGGAGTTAGAAGAATAAAGTTGTTTTTCTAGTTTGACTGCCATTCATGCAGCAGTCAAGTCACCTGGAGCTTCCTTGGGTAGGAATTTGAAACAGTTCTCTACAGATTTGAATGAGAGAATATTGGTGGTACTACAGCATTCTATAGTTTTGCAAAATTTGAATTCTGCTACAACAGTGATTCTTGGATTCAGTATGGAAAATAAACAAAGACCAACCAAATGAGAAAAAAAGGAAAGTCTATTTATCCAGAGCTTGTGATGGCAAGGCAGTCAGCCACTGTCACTTGTGCTTTGTTAGAGCATCAGAAGACACAAGGAGTGGGAGGCTTTGTAGAGGGAAAACAAAGAAGACTTCAGATGTGCTGTGATTGGAGGCCATTGGCATGGGGACATTATAGCCAGGCTAACTGGAAGCAGGGAATCCTATGGGATTGGTGAGGGGAGCATGTGGCTTTCTCTGGATGATCCTAAATTAGAAGTGGCAACAAAAATTACAGACACTCTTCATTAGTTACATTATGTCCTGGACATTTTGTTCTTGTTTAGCTCCTGGAGATGGCAATCTACTTCCTGCAGCCTTATTCATAGCAGTCTGGCTTCTTGGGTTCTTTGATGTGTAGAGATCGAGTTGGTCTCCTGGCAGGTTGCAGGTGACAGTTCTGTTTTCACATATGCTCTGGCCATTCTCCATTTGTTCATTCAGTCTCTCAAGAGCTAGATCTCTGTGAGAGCTTGTTTGTGATTCCTCTTTGGGTTCTGTGGCATCATTCTCAGCACAGTGTAGGTGCTCGATACATTTACATAGGTAACTGGATGGCTTCACGGTGGATGTTGGGAGTGGGGGGTCAGAGCTAAGTCAATTGGACAGCTAGACACCTCATGGGGAAAACAACTAATGAAATTATAGGTAAGAACAGAAGGTTTTGAGGAGCCAGGGGAGAGAGAGTGAAATTTCTTGTCATTGCTTCTTCAGCAGTATATTTGGAATCTAAGTTTAGGTTCTATTTCCAGAAAACTCTTCTTGGTAAAAAATTGACCCTGAGATTTATCTTTGTTTTCTGCTCTTTGGGATTTACCCAGAAAAGTATGCAGCAAAATGAAACTCAACAGCTAGTTTCAGTGCATATAAAGATGTGAAACAGCAGTAGAGAGCATGAAGCACCACATGGTTGAATAAGACTGTGGAGGGGCAAGGACTTGCAGGTGCAGAGTGTCAGAAAGACAGAGGGACAGGGTCAAAGGTCATTTTTAGGAATGGTAGTGCAAGTAGATGCTCTTTCCCTCAGCAGCTCTTCTGTCTACAACTAAGTTGTCCCAGAACCTGGCCCTTATTTATATTTCCTACTTCATTTCTTTATTCATGTATAGAAAAACAGCAGGCAGCCAAACTGGCTAACAAAATATACGTTGCATTTGTTTTGTTCTTTTTCTTTTCTTCCTGCTATCATTATCTGGCCTGCCTTAAGTTCATTTTCTTTTCTTTCCAAATCATTTCCAATCTATCTTAAGCCAGTTTAAAGCTCATATCTAAGAAGCTTTTCTGAGCAGCTGAGTTAAAAAAAATCACATGCCCAATCTGATTAATTTAATACCATTACCATTTGGTTACTATTAAGTTCGTGTTGTTCAGATTTGTTTCATGATCTTATCTGGTGTGAATGTCCATTTCTACAGCTACGCCCAGGGATGGAAGGGATGATGGCTTTCAGTTCCTTGATGGTCTCCACATCAGAGTTTCACACATGGTAGACAGTAAATGACAACTAGCTATGGGAAGTTTTAAGTTTCCCTGACACTTGAGAAATAATTTTAGTGTTAAGGCTTTGTTCAAGTTATAAACACAGCACTTGGTTTGCCCTAAATGAACTCATAATATGTTTATTATATATTAAATGAATTGTTCCTATTAAACAATATTTATTTTCCTCCTTAGAACTGGCTACAATTTCAGTGGTTACAGAAAAACTATTACTGGAAGTTTAATAATTTCTCACTGATGTAGCCTAATCTGATTTGGCATAGAACAAAGAGTAACTGAAATATATTACTTAAGTGAATGTTTCCTGAATTTTCACTAATCACTGTAAGACAGTTAACACCTGTTAAGTTTCCTGTGTTTTTCCAAATTCAACAGTATTAGTTTTATCTTAAACAGTAATTATCATTTAGACAACCATCTGCCAGCACATGTTTTTTAAATAACCTTTCTCCAGTGAGTTTTGCCAAACTGTTTACAGAAGTAGTCTGCCATGCTCCCCTCACCAATCCCATAGGAAGCTCTGCTTCCAGTAAGCCTGGCTATAATGTCCCCATGCCAAAATTCAGTTTTAACCAGCATGGGTTCCATAACTTTAATGTCTTCTTATTATAATTACTCTGCTACCATAGCAAAATTGTATTACATGTTCCCCAAATTCTTATTTATAAAATAAAATCATTTTTTCTACCTCAGAGATAGAATTTAAATACCATGTAGGGGGTTCTTTTTCTGTAAAATGTGACTGATATTGTCACATTTCTGAAAATGATTCGTATAAACCTTAGTCAATTGCTATTAATTTTGTAGGAACTATTCTTTACAGATCTATTTATATGTATGTACGTATCATTGAAACCAATGTCTGATTTAACTAAATCAGGTGATAAAAATCTACCTAAATGTTTTACTTTTATTGCTGCTTTGTTTTTTTGATTGGTTGGTTTAATTTTCAAGTAAATGAATCAGTTTTTTTGGCCTATGGAGTTTATATATGAAGACTCAGAAATGGTGGCATTTTAAAGAGTGGAATAAAAATAAGATCTCCTAAAAATTCAAGTGGTTGGATACTATAGTACATTATTCTATCATTTGTGAGCTGAGGAATGAGACTGTGATGTGATACGAAGGAGGTACTTGTTCAGCCTTAGGCATCATATAGCCCAACTAGACCTGTGTCATGCATGTAATTAGTAAACTTCATCATCAATCACCAATTACAACAGATGAGAAGGTAGAAGTTAATGGTGCCAGTCATCACAATTGCTGAACACATTTAAATGAGGTATAGCATCTGATTGAATTGCCAGATAATTTTAAAAATTCCAGTAATTCCTTTTATAGTTTAAAAATAAGAAGACAGAAAATACCCCAAAACTATGGTAGTGACATGTTTGTATGTAAATACCTTAAGGTAGAGTTTTATTGTAAGAAATAGGTCATAGAAGTTGTTACCTTTTTTAACTTAAAAAAAAAATACCAACCAAAGCAAGTAGAGGCTAATAAAAATAATGTGACTAAATTATGCAACTTGAAAAATGGAGCAAAGAATAGATAGCCAGGAAATTTGCATGGAAAACCAATTTCATTGTCTGGATGAAAAATTAGACTAGAATAACAATGAAAACAAGTCCTAGTGGACAAAACCACAGAAGAATTGTTTTGTGTCAGGTCACATCTGCCAAACCCAGAAAGCCTGCTGAGGACTCTAGTTAATGGTAAATACCATTTTGTTAGGCCTATCCCAAGGGCCACATCAGTGAACTCCCCTAAACAGGAAACCGAAGTCATTAAATCATATTCAAATTTCAAAATGAAAATCTGCTTTCAAAAAGAAACTTACAACAATGTATAAATCTAGATTATTATGTATGTTTTATTGCATCTGTTTAAGGTTGATGTATGCCTGTATTTAGAATATGTCACACATATAAAAGTAATATTTTTTGAATACAATTAAAAAAGACATTGTCTAGGTATAAGGGTTTTTTTTTTTTTTTAGTCTGTGAAATGAGGTTTGAAATGTGTAAAATTGACATAAAAGAGAACTATAGTAATACTATTGTTTTAGCAGCTAGCATTTATCACATACCTATTACTTGTGGCCTGAGCTACCTTAGCTGCCTGTTGCAAGGCCAGCATATGCTTCAACAGGCATATTGCTAGTAAATTAAAACTGATGGAAAAAGAGAAAGCATGAAAGAAATGAAGACCAAGGCAAAATCAGGGTCAAACAGAAAGCTAATGTATGAACTGGTCCTCAGTCTTATTTCCATAACTAGGAAGGGCTGAAAAAAATAAAAACAGTAAGAGAAAAAGAATGAATGTTCTTGCAGCCAGGAAAATGTTCTTGAGGAAATCTTTAGGGTGTTAGAGCTTAGGCACAGTATTAATGGCACAGGCGTGCTGTGTAAGAAAAATAATTCAGCCTATGAGAAGATCTCTCCTTTGTCACAGTGAGGGCCAGAGTCAGCCCTTAAGCAGTGCGACCCAATCAGCAACTCTGGGACCACCCTGCTGCCATTGAGCTCCCAAATCCAAAGAGTAAGGCCAATGGCAGGTTAACATTATAAATCCCAAGAAGGGTTTTATTTCTGTGCTGGAGAGAAAGAGAAAGGGAATCTTTATTCTTGGCTAGAAATCAGAAACCCGACTTAGAGGTTCTCACAAACTCAATCCAGAAAGCTTCATTCAAACATGCCTTCCACTCACTGCTTAATTGAGTCCCAGGCTCCTCCCTGACATTAAATCAAGTCATTCTTCAAAAACTGATGTGTTTTGTGCCCTTCTCAATTGTACCTTCTACAAGTCGTTATGTCTAAGCTAATTTTGCATCAGTCCTTCCTGTAACTTCCTAAGTAGGATGTGGACCTGTGTGTGTGGTTGGGGTCAAAAGACAGTTGTTGTGGGATTGCTCTGTCAGTACTCATTGTAAAACCCTTTCTGGCCTCTTTTTTGATAGAAAAGAAATTTTTACCTGGATCTTTCTCTCCCCTGAGTTGTTATCCATTCTAACAAAAACTTTGGACAAAATTGGATGTATAGAAATTCTGCTGTGGGAAGCAGGATCTTATGTATTCTGTGAATTTCTGTATATTCTTAAAGAATTTAGGAGTCCTTATCTAAGTGAACAGCAGCTTGTTCATTCAAGTAATTAAAGAGCTGATAAATATAAAAAGTTTTTTAAATATTATATCAACTAGGGTTTATTCTACTTACAGACAAATAAATAAATGCACAACTTGAACTACCTTTATAAAGGCATATATTTGTAATTGAAAAGTCCCAAGTGTTTTGAACTTCTGGAAAGAGTGGATTCAGCAACCCAGGCCTTTCTACCTAACTCAGGGCTCTGTCTTACAAGGTGTCTGTCCTTGCCCTGGGGGGAGTTGTCACTCTGTCATCAATACAATTAGCTACAGGACTTCACCTTCCTACCCTCAAGCATAGAACAAAATCTCACACTTCACCATGAGTGAACCTATTCAGGTACCATAGTGTCCTTAAACCAAAAGCCATGATCAAGGGGAAGGAACCTTGCTAAACTACTTATCCTACTCCAAATCACTCAAGAGTCACTCGTGCATCAGAATTGAATGGTATAAATATGCGTAAATATCTTCCTTACAAAATTTGGGGAGGCCCTCTTCCCTAGATAAACTATATCTGGGTCCCTTATGGATTTTGTGTCCAGAAGGATAATGTATAGATAAAGAGAAAGAAAATAACACCACACAAGGTGAAAAGAAAAAGAATTTTTCAAAAGTTCAGAATGTGAAACTTACAAAAGGTCATGGAATATATTTTTATTTAAAAAAGAATTCAAAGAATTTTTACAATTAGTGCCAGATTACAGATGTTGATTATATTGACTATAGATATTAATTATAGATATTAAAATCATAATGGTTACAATGTTTGGCTCTACATGGCTAATAAAGGAGTCAAGGGCAAATAGCAGTTTCCAATTGGCATTGATGGGTAATAATAAGCTAATGATCAGATAATAATAATAATAAGCTAATGATCAGATGATAACAATATCTGATCATTAGCTTATTCCCTCTGGTGTTTGAAAATAGGATGAACTTGTCTTTTGATGTTGGACTGGGTTAGCTTCAAATTCTTTAAATTGATCAGGATAAAGGAAGAAAAAGATTGTGGGAAAGCTGGCAGGGCCAGGGCAAGGAGAGATGGTGCTTCTGGAGGGACACTCTTGCCTTCTATTAATAAATCAAAATGGAAGATACGTAACCCTATTTATAATCAAGTTTTCTGAAACCTGTCACGGAATTTCCAAAAGACTACTGCTCTGACATGCAAGTTTTGTTATACAGACAAAAGTTTGTCAATGAAATAATGGTGCTTCTTGGTTTTCACACAAATTCCTCTGTCCCTGAAATTGGTGGAACCAAACTGTTGAAAAGCAGTTCAGCCCAGGACAGGGTCTGTGCTCCTGTTGCTTCATGAAGGGACTGCCAGCCCTGGAAACTGAAATTGACAATCTGTAATGCATTTAGGATGGAAGAAGAAAAAGTGCTGAATTGAAGGATTATTTACCTGAAGAAAGTGCACAGGAGGCAGGGCAGGGCCTGGCAGTTACTGTAAAAGATGAGACTCAGGCAAGAGGAAAGGGTGGGCAAATAAGTAGTTTTGTGTGGAGGTGGAGAGATGAGTAGGGCACACCACTGCGACCTTCTGCTGATTTAACTCAGAGTTCTTTATGAGGACCTCACTGTGGCTTCTCTCCCTCTGCCACTGACCATGCCATCTCATGGAGCAGAGACCAGGAAAGCATCCCAATCCCAGGGAAGAGGTGAAACTGCCACCTCTTCTTGGCCCAGGCCTGGACTCACATTGAAGTGAGTGCAGCCTGGGAGCCGTCGGCTGGCCATAATAGACCGGCATCAGCGTGTGTAGATGGTTCTGAGGACCCCAGCCCATGCAGTAGTCAGGGCAAGGTCCAAAGCCTCCGACTGTAAGACCAGCAGGCTGTGACCCTCTATCTGTTTCTCAGGGCTGCTGTAACAAAGTACCACAAACCAAATGGTAGCTTGAAACTACAGAAATGTTTTGTCTCATGGATCTGGAAGCTAGAAGTCCAAAATCAAGGTTTTGCCAGGCCACACTCCCTCTGAAGTCTTCCATGTCTTTTCCTGGCTTCTGGCAGGTGTGGACAACATTCAGTGATAGCTGACAGCTGCTTTACTGCAACCTCTGCGTTGTCACATGGGGTTCTCCACATGTGTCTGTCATCACGTGACCATCTTCTTGTAAGGACTTTGGTCATGTTGGATTAGGAACCCATCCCATCTGGTAGGGCCTCATCTAAATTCATTACATTGGCCACAACCCTATTTCACATTCTGGGTCGCTGGGAATCAGGGCTTCATCCTATCTTTTTCTGAAAGGAGACAATGAAAATCACAAGATGATAACTGGGTGGAAGGAACTTTAACAAAATAAAAAAATCGCCTATCGCTTAGAAACAAAGATAAATGTATTTGTTCTCTGAATTTAAAAATATGCAAGAATTTTGTGTCTGTATCATGTAAAGCCAGATGGATCAGGTATTATCACTCTACCTCAGCTGCTTCCGTGGCTCTGAGAATCATCAAAGGCAAACTTCATGGATTGTTCTTGAAGGTACAAAGGATAAAGCTCCAGAAACTGTCTTCTGTGCCGTGTATTTGGTTGGTCATAAAGAAAAAGAAGGGGAAAAAAAAAGAATTGCAAAACCAAATAGAAAATTATCAGCCATAAAACCTTTCAAGTTCATTAACTGAAGAATGAAAAAAAATTAAAAGACCAACAATATTTGCTGACTTAATAGCATTGCTTGTTAATTTTTTGGAGAGAAAATAATAAGCAAGGAGAAAACATGTCTAAAATTCCAGACCAAAGTAAATTTTGTGTTTCTATTTTTATTGATATTTGTATATTTTTAAAGGAAATTTTTCTTCTCTCTGTATAAGTGTGTGTGTGTGTGTGTATAGTAGTAGTAGTAGTAGTAGTAGTAGTAGTAGTAATACAAAAATATGCTTCTTTAGATAATTTTTATCAAAGAACAAAATTTCATATGATACTTAGACTCATTTTCAGTTTTAATTTCAAAATCTAACTCACAAGGAATTAAAATGTGTGTACATGTATTGAATTAATAAAATAATATATAATAAGTAAAATATTTTGCTTACAATTTTAAAACAATAAGGAAAAATTTGTTATAGTATAAGATTAGACCTATGAAATTTATTTCTATTCAAGAGTATTGCCTGGTTTAAAGAAAGAAAAACAAATGTCTTTATGAGAATTTAGAATAAGATATCTGATTGTTTGATATGATCTTCCAAAAATACCACTATCATATTTAAGAGAATACACCTAAATGACTTTTACTGGCTTTATAATCTGCACTTTGCAACTCATGTAAGTAAGATTATATGGACTGTGACGTAGACGGCTACCTAAGCTATTGATTGTGAAGCTGGCTACACTAGTCACCAACACTCAAGTTATGAACCCCCAGCAACTGGCCTTGAAGAAGCATAATGGCTTTAATGAATAGGAAATCAATTAGGAATTTTGACACATGGTGATATGCATAAGCAATTAGGCCTACCCTTAGCTAGGAGGCTCTGCTTTTAATATGACAATGAAATTGACTGTGTCATTTCAACCTTCTAATGGCTTGAAGCAACTCTGCTCATCGCCCATCACCAATATGAATCATACTTTCTAGGGAGAGCACATGGCTGCAGGCTGAGTTCAATTTGTATTCTGGATCAGCTGGAATTATACAGGTGTGATTGACTGGTTTTCTATCTGCTGTTTTCTGTTTACACAGGAAATAATACAATTTTTATTCTGAAACACCCAAAGTGAATTATTCTAAAATGATGTCTACCTAATTCATGGATGATTCAAACTGTCAATGATCAAAAAGTCACTTAAATTCATGACATTTGGCAGCCCCCCATTGTTTACTCTAGAGTATTGTTAACATTCATTTTATTTACCCATGTCCCCACTTTCTTATGCTCCAAAATATGGCAAGAGGTAAAGGAAATGAATCTTAGAATTTTTATTGCAGGTATCACCAAAAACTATGTGCCATGGTAAAATCATCCAGAACTCTGTAGATCTTATAGATTTTAAGATTCCTGAAAGCAATTCCTAATTCTAAAATTCCTAAAAATGACTTGCCCTTCTATGATAAGGTAATGCTGGCAGCCCACAGATGATCAGAACTGTCATGTATGTCCCTGTGAGCCTGAGTCACCAGCATATATTAAGCACCTGTGCTGAACACGGCACAGCAACAAGGACCAGACAGTT
The DNA here is from genome assembly GCF_045843805.1 of Urocitellus parryii. Lineage (NCBI taxonomy): Eukaryota > Metazoa > Chordata > Mammalia > Rodentia > Sciuridae > Urocitellus > Urocitellus parryii. The sequence goes on from NC_135531.1 coordinate 206,035,137, forward strand.
CACAACTCCTGGTCTTGGGAGCACTTGACCCATGAGGAATTCTTCTTTCCTGCCTTCCTACTCCTCTCACCTGACGCCTTTTTTCTATTAAATTCTGTGTCTGCCTCTTTTTTGTTTTAATTTACCTATCTTTTGGTTTGCAAGCAAGCTCAATATACATTTTTATTTGGGAAAAAAAAGATTTGTAGCTGATATAATTAGTTCCAGGCTCAAACTATTAAAATAAAACTATAACATTGGAAAAAAATTCTTTTTCAGATTATAAAAGCAATACCTAATTTTTGGCAGGAAAAACATGGAAAAATACAGAAAAATAGATAAAATTTAAAAATCATTGCAATCCTAAGAAAATCCCTGTAAATCTCTTGGTATATTTCCTTTCAGATTTTTTTTTTTTTGCTTTATCACACTTGTTTTCTTTTTTCACTTAATGTATTCTTATTTTCTCATATGTTCAAATGTGTTTTTAAAAATCTTCTTCCTGATTAAAAATCTACCATTTAAAATAATTTATTCAATTATTCTCCAGAAATCACCCTAAAACAGAGTGGTCAATTTTAAAAGGACACAGAAAAATGGTTTTGTTTTTGTGTAATGGTCCTCCAAAAAAAATTGCAATGCCTACTTTCTCTTTTTTGAAAAGGAATGTTTTAAAGCTATCCTATAAATCAAAAATACAATCCGTTTTTTTCTTCATTCTTCTCTTACTTTGGCATCTGTATAGCATCTATCGTGTCCCACCTCTGACATTTATGATTGCAGATATAACACAGATGGCGGGTAAGGAGACATAGGGCAGGGAGCTAGCTCATGTCTGCCCTGGGGAGTCAATTTGCTCTGTCTTTATGAAACTACCCCAAAGCTTCAAGTAAACTAAGGTCTAAGGAATGGGGAACAGAAAAATGGTCAAACAAAAACCAAACCCCAGGTAGAAAAAAAATAAAGAAGGCAGAAAGGAAGGAGTGGATAAAGGAAGGAAAGAAGGAAGAAAGGGAATAAATAAGAAAAAAAGAGAAAGAAAAAGAAGGAAAAGAAAAAGAGAAAAACAAAGGGATGAGAGAGGAGGGGAGAAAGAAGGGAAATGGGAAGGGAGGAAACAAGGGAAGCACATAAAATAGAGTACACTGGCCAGCTATGACTCCAGTGTGAACTTCAGAAATTATCTCTCACCATCTGCAGCTTCCTTCTCATTAAAACAGACCAGGCAACCATACCTATAGTGTGGGGTTACTTGGAGGATTAAATGAGTAAAGTTAAATGATTAATGCACCATAAAAACAAAGCATGTGCTATTACTATTACTGACTGTCATGAAACTGAATATTTAAAAGGAAACTCTGTTTCAGATGCTAATTCACAATCAGGGCCAGAGGGCACTAGGGAAGAATAGAGTTACTTCAGATTAGGTAAAGGGAAGTGAATGGAGGGAAGGGGATATGGGAATAGGAAGGATAGTAGAATGAATCAGATATTATTATCTTATGTACATATATGACCGGTGTGGTTCTACAACATGTACAATGAGGAAAATGAGAAATTATACCCCATTTATGTATGATATATCAAAGTGCATAAATGCATTCCACTGTCATGTATAATACATTAAAACGAATTTAAAATTATTTTTAAAAACTATATGACTGGAGTTGGCATTTCCTCTCCAGGATAAATAAACCTGAATAATTTATGGATAACTGATCAGATTGACTTGACCATTTATATAGACAACTTTTGAATGGGGACTCCTCAGTTTTGTGTGTGGTCTCCTTGGAACAGCCCCTTAGGTACACTTAAAAGCACTGCTTCCCGGGCTCCATCCAGAGGTGTTGGCTCAGAATTGGCAAGACACTGTAGTGATCCAGGAATCAGCATTCTAAAGCCTCAAGTGGAATTTGTGCATGCTCAAGTTTAAGAAACTTAACCTCTTCACCTAGAAGAAGTTTAAACAAGTATGTTTTAGTGGATAATGCAGAGGTTGTTGCAGCAGATTCAGAAAGACGGATGTAAAATGTCAGTAAACAAGGTAAAATCCACATGGGCCCTGTGAATTACTTATAGAGGAACTAGCAAAGATTCAGAGTTTTTATATAATTTTCCTGTAAACCAAAATATTTTCCTCCACTCCTGGGGAAGAGTTTCACCAGTGATAGAACAACCGCCTATACCAGAAGCCACCACCGCCCACTCCACAGACACAATCAAGAGCAGCAGCCTGACACATCCAGGACCACAGCCATTCCTCACTGGCTTCCGTGGGCTGGGAGGGATCTAGCCCTCTCACTTGATCCCTCCACTTACTCAGTAAGTGACTCAGAAAAGTCACTTCACAGAGAATTTTAAAAAGAATTCTAGGATGTATGTCTCTATAAGGGAAGGAGGGAATCAAAGTCGCACAGCTATAAAGGGTAAAAACCCACTTTGGTTGTTTTGCAGTTTTGCAAGCCTGTGTTCAAGTGCTAACTCTGTCAGTCCTGGGCACAGGGGAGTGACCTGGCTGCACCCTGCTGCTCAGATTTAATGTGGAGATAACTACAGCACCCTTCTCACCATGTTGTTGTAAAGATTAAATGAGCCAATATGTATAAAATCCTCATGGTCATTATCATCACATGTCTTGTTGAATCCAATAACTTCATTTTACAGGTGAGAAAACTAGGGTCAGAGACACTTGCAATAATTTCCTCAGGTTAACACAAGTAGAAAGTCAGGATGGAGACCTAGAATTCTAAATTCTACACTTAACATCTTTTAAATCTATCTTGCTGAGTTGCCAGAAGATAATTCTGTATTTGTTGATTCATACCCAAACCTCACCCATTTCCCTGAACCAATAAACTGTCAAATGAATAGTTAAAAGTAATTTTGTTTCCAATGATACATCCCAAAATTGTCACCACCATCATCTCTGTTCATGAACAAGAAGATGATTTCCTCAACTATTCAATTCAGAAGGGAGTTTTCCAAGTCTCATATCTTTAGAGCTTTGAAAGCACATATTAATATTATTGAAATATGGAAGCAAAAGAAATAAATGTGGAAAATAAATTGTGGTTTTTGCCTCACTGTGGCTCGTAATTGTGTTCTCATAATTGTGTATGCTAATAACTTGATGGTCTATTGTAGCTTGGCCTAAAATTTATTCATGGTTTTTTGTCCTTCCTCTGGGAAATGTATGGATGGCTCTGGCAAGCATCTCCTTCTCTTTTGAGAGCTCTGAGATGAAGAACACATTCAATTATATTTAGTAATGATTTTGGTGAATGTATGAGGCATTCTGTTGTTTTACGGCTCATTCTGGATTTACATGTTTTTCTATTGCTTGGTTAGAATACTGCCCCAGTGATCTCTTTTGGTAGTGGTTTGGCAGTGCCTAAAAGATACTTTGAGGTTTTTCAGAAATGCATTTTCATTTTATTTTCTCATTCTGAGACAGTCCGGGAAGCTGCTTCTCTATTTCAGCCTCAAGTTACAATCTCAAGAGGACCTGAGGTGATCCTCTGGCTATGTGGTGATGCAGTCCAAAAGGTGTTTTAGGTTCCCTTCTTCATCCTGATTTCTTCTTTGTCCTTCATTTTGTCCCCTCCAATATCAGTGACCCACCCAGGCCTTTTATATAAGCAAGTAATACTGCAATTTTTCCATTATTTCCTAATACTCACAATAGAATTTTTTCCTAGCTCTATAAATCATCCTCTTTTAGTAGGTAATTAAAGTTCATTACATATGTTAATTATTATGGAGCATTTAGAAACGTTCCTCATAACTAGTAAATGACATACAATATTTATTAAGTAAAAATAAAACCATTAAACTAACTTATTTTATGTAATCTCTTCTTTAGGAATATGTGTGTTTTTTTTCCAAATAAAGAATTTTAATGACATAGCCCAAAGGGTAGAAATTTTTATAAAGAAACCATAAATTGGAAATTTGGGTAATTCTAAAACCATCTCATAGCAACTACTTACTGCATCTTTTTTAGTCCTGGGTTACATTTCTCAGAGTACATTCAGAAAAAGCAGGTGGTAATGAAAAAGCCGGGTTTCCTGTCTGCTCATGCTGTCTCCCCACGGCCATGCCCTCCCCTTCTCTCTCATTTTAGTTGAACCTGATTATGGAAACCTTACGGGGTTTGCCCTCGACCCTATCCCTGCTCTTGTAAATACAGTGAGGATGACTTCAAGTCACTCTGGTTGGGTTAGACTGCAGAGCTTGTCTACATGTGACAGGGACACTAAGAGAAGTGAAATCCCGTATCTCAAAGGGTCAAAACTTTCCTATAGTGGGATCAATGAAAGTCATGTAATATAATATAATATAATATAATATAATATAATATAATATAATATAATATAATATAATATAATAAAAATTAGCCCACATTTTTATTTTTCTCCTGAGGTTTTAGATTTTAGGTTATTTTGCCTCCTCTTCTCCTTCTTCCTGTCTTAGCCATAGAGGTAGAAAGAGCATCATCAACCATAGTCCATGGAATCTGATGTTCTTGGAATTCAGTCACTGAACAGGCAGAGGTAGCATATTTCCAATACTCTTTTAAGACGGGAGGAAATGAGGCTAATGCAGCATCTCTACCCTCTTCTTTGCCCATCCACATGTGCCCCCTCTTCTGCCTGGGTGGGTGGACCTCCCCAGCCCGAGATGCCTTCCGTGAACAATCTCGCCTGGCACTGAGCATTTCGTGCTCTGCATTAGCTGCCCCATTGTTCTAGTGCTTTTGAGGAAGAACTTCACTGGAACTTGGAAAGACTGCTACCTCTGGTGAGACATACGGCCCTGCTCTACCTCCAGGAACTTCTCCGTTAAGTGAGGATAAAGGGAGACCCAAGAGTTGTTGTCAGAAACTTTGACAAAGTTTGGGTCAGAGATAAATTCAACATTTCTTGACACTCAACTGGAATTTAGTTCACTTCTCTCAAGTTCAATAGTTAATTGAGTCACTGAATGTTAGAGCTGGCAGGAAGCCTAGGAACATCTGGAAAAACAACACCCTCATTTTACAAGTGAGAAAAATAAAACTTGAAAGATCAAATAAATTTCCTTTCATTCCGCCATCAGCTGGTGGCAGAAACTCCCCGTCTAACACACGCGGGAAGCTATAATGCTCAGTGTTTAGCTGTAGGGGAAGAGTTGCAGGAAGGAAAAAAAGATTTAGCTCTGGAGAGGTGAGTCTTTCCCTGAATGTCCGTTATCTTTCAGTTCAAGAAATAATTGTGGAAGATTACCATCCTACTTTCACCTGTGACCTGGAGATGCAAATTGAGCATCTATCTGTGTATATGCCTAGGTGCTGTGTTTTTTTCATTTATTTATTTATTTATGTTGGTACTGGTCATTGAACTCAGTAGTGCTCAACCACTGAGCCACATCCCCAGCCCAATTTTGTATTTTATTTAAAGACAGGGCCTCACTGAGTTGCTTGGCACCTCACTATTGCTGAGGCTGGCTTTAAACTCATGATTCTCCTGCCTCAGCCTCCCGAGCCACTGGGATTACAGAGGTGCATCAGCACACCTGGCTCTAGGTGCTGAATTAAAAGGATACATAAATTATCATACTGCAAATTGGTGCAGCCAATTTGGAAAGCAGTATGGAGATTCCTTGGAAAGCTGGGAATGGAATCACCATTTGATCCAGCTATTCCTCTTCTCAGTCTATACCCAAAGGACCTAAAAACAGCATTCTACAGGGACACAGCCACATCAATGTTTATAGCAGCACAATTCACAATAGCAAGATTGTGGAGCCAAACTAGATGCCCTTCAATAGATGAATGGAGAAAAAAATGTGGCATTTATACACAATGGAATTATACTCAGCACTAAAAAATAATAAGATCATGGCATTTTCAGGGAAATGGATGGCATTAGAGCAGATTATGCTAATTGACGTTAGCCAATCCCCAAAAAACATATGCTGAATGTCTTCTCTGATATAAGGGGAGTGACTCAAAATGGGGTAGGGAGGAAGAACATGAGAAGAAGATTACCTCTAGATAGGGAAGAGAGGTGGGAGGGGATGGGAGGGAGAAGGGGAATTGCATGGATGGTGGAAGGAGACCCTCATCGTTATACATGTATGAAGATGTGAGGGGAAAAAAAAGAATAGCGTCACCTTAGATTGGGTAAAGAGAAGTGATGGGAGGGAAGGGGAGGGGATTGGGGGATAGGAAGGATATTAGAATGAAATAGACATTATTATTACTGTGTGTATATATGTGACTGCATGACCAATATGATTCTGCAACCTGTACACTCAGAAAAATGAGAAATTATATCCCATCTGATTCAAATGTATGATATGTCCAGGTCATTGTACCGTCATGTGTAACTAATTAAAACAAAAAATTAAAAATAAATAAATAAATAATTATAGGAGCAGAATAAAGGAAAGAATTCTTCCTCCTATTTGGGTTCAAGGTAGGAAGATAGTCAAGATGACCTTTGAAGGAGGAAAGAGATCCTGTCAGTGTCAGCTGAAGGATTTTCTAGGCTCCAAATTTCTAGGTAAAGGACATACTCTCTTTCTAATTTGCATTTCAGAAAAGACCTGTGATTGCAGAAGACTGGTTGCCCCAAAAGTATCCACATCTCAATCCCCTGAACTTGTGAATATATTATGCAAAGAAAGGTAATTAAGTTTATAAGTAAAATTAAGGTTGTATCACTAAACATGTTAGGGCGAGGATACAGGTGAACCAAATGTAATCACAAGGGTCCTTAAAAGTAGGACAGGGAGGCAGTCAGAGCTACGCAGTGTGAAGAGGACTCAATCCATCATTGCTGACTTTGAAGATGGTGGAAGGGGCCACAAACTACTGAGTGCAGGCAGCCCTAAAACCCAGAAAAGGCAAGCAAATCAATTCTCCCCTGGAACCTCCTCAAAGGAGCACATCCCTGCCAATACCTTTATTTTAGATTATTGAGACCCATGTGAGACTTCTGACGCACAGAACTATAATAAATTTGTGTTATATTAAGTGACCACTTCGTAATCATTTATTACAGCAGCTACAATAAGCTAATAAATGACTCTTGTTATTTGTTAACTGTAATAAAAGTTATATCCCCCTTGCACCACCAGTTGGGTAGGATTCACACCTGTTTAGAGAGAATGAGGAGAGAGAAGCAAAGACATCCACTTGTTTTGACATTTACTCTTTTTTTTTTTTCTCAAGCACATTTTCCATTCAAGTTGAAGCTACTGGGGTAAACATTGTCTTTGACTTTTCTTTGGCGAGGGAAGACTCTGGTTAAGTGGAGAGACTAGAGAAAGATTCTGAGCAATTCTCCAGTGTAAGGATGGTCTTAACCTAAGAATGGCCTTAGCCTAAGTAACTCCATTTTAAAATAAACCTGCAAGTCCACTAGGCACAGCCTACAGAGATCTCCAATATTATCATCAGGCATAGCCTGATAAAATAAGTCGCTTACCACAACCCTGATAAAACTCAGAGTGAAGTCATTGTCATTTGCCTTTCGCCTTGATAAGAGTCAGAGGTGAGAGGTCAGGGTGGAAACCACCAGACCAGATGTCCTGACCCTAGAATGCAAGATGTCACTAAGAAACCTGATAATAGCTGATAGGGACTGAAAGGGCGAACAGAAGCCTCAAAATTTAGTATAAATGATGGAGCAAATGAACAGACATTCAGCCAGCTGACCCTGATGCCCTCATGCCAGAGAGCCTGAGGAGGACCTGGACTGACATCCCAACTCTTCTCATCATCTGCCTGATCCTCTGTGTCTTCCTCACCACTCTCAAACCCTACAGCCACAACCTGACCCTGGTGAGAACAGCGAATTCTCCTTATGACCTCAACGGGCCATCAGCTCCACCCCAGGAGAAGCCTCCTTCGGTTCCTGACCTCATTGCTGTAGTCTGAGTGAGTGTACATCTGCTGGACTTAAAGCCTGAGGCTTGAGACCCCAGATCTGGCACTTGAGCTCAGCATGCAGAGGGAATGTCTGTAATGACTCTGTCATGATTAAGTGTGTTTGCAGTGCTTAGAATTAACTTAGAAATGTTTGCTTTGAAGTGATTATGTCTATTGCAGTGCCCAGAATTAAGGATTGTCATTTTCTAGATTAAGAACCTATAGAGTGAAATGGTATTGAGTGATTTGAGTGAATAAAGCATTGAAAAAAGGGCAGACATGGGGTTGGGGATGTGGCTCAAGTGGTAGCGCACTTGCCTAGCATGCGTGAGGCACTGGGTTTGATTCTCAGCACCACATAAAAAAAATAAATTAAATAAAGATATTGTATCCACCTAAAAAAAATTTTAAAAATAAACAAATAAAAATAAAGATCTTGGGTCCATCTACAACTAAAAAAAGTTAGAAAAAAAAAGGAAAAAGAAAAAGGGCAGATATGCATGGACATTCTTTATTTCTCCCTTCAACTGCAGATGTTGCACCCTTGCCTGTCACAACATTCAGCCACAGGTTTTGTCTCTGTCCAAGATGCAGCTCTCTAGCTCAGAGCTGAAGAGACTCCAGGAAGCACCGTGGAAGTCTCTAGTCCTCTGTTCCTTCAGGCTCCACGGTAGGCACTGCTGGCTGGTTTCTCACTCCTTGCCTTTGCTTGTGGTCTAGGAAGTATGTGTTCCCAACTTCTCACTCCTGTCTGGGTTTTCAGTCACAGCTCCAACTTAAATGCTGGAATGGAGTTGCCATTGCCCAAGTTCCCTCCATATGCCTAGGTTAAGAGTTTGAGGTCAGGTAGTGACCCTAAGGCAGAGAGGTGGTGGGCTTAAGGAGAGCAAAACAAAATGGCAGGAAACTCAGGCAAAGGTGCCTTTGGAGTTGGGGTGCCTATCGAACTCTCCATCCCCACCAGGACCCCAAATCAGAGAGTGAGATGTCCCTGAGGTGGAACACCCCCTGGTATGTGCAGGCCTCAAAATGGCTGCCCGGACCCTACAACCGCACCATGAGTAACAGAAGACTAGCTGAGCATGGTACAGCTGAAGCCAGGAGCCCCGCAGGCAGAATCACTTGGTGCTGGGTCTCTGTACAGCTGAAGCAGAGGCTGGATGACCTCCATCCCATGAGGTAGGGGATTGGTGTGTCTGGGGCAAGAGGCCTCCAGCTCCATGATTGCTAATTACAGACTCAAACTATAGCCCGTCCTGTAATTTTCTCATTGACTCTCTCAGATCAAGTGTCAGCCCTGTTGCAAGTATCACCATCCATGAGGCTCAAGGTTTCTTGAAGGCTTCTAAATGTGGCTCTAAACCAGGTTCCACAAAGCACAACAAAACACAGGAGACGATATCCCTGTCCCACACAATCAAATATACTGTCTATGGTAGGGAAAGCATGTGCTGATTCAGAAGAACAGATTCCCATTCTATTAAGGCACCCAGTTCCTCTAAACTGTGAAAAGGATGGAGGCAGCCTTGCAATAAGAAGATGCAATGAACAATACAGAAAGCCTGGCATTTGTCACCTTGTCCTCTCTTGAAAACAATTACACATTTGGTGACTTTTGCCACATGCATCAAGGCATGGTGCTCTCACTCAAAGCCAATAGCTCTTTCGTTTCTTATTGAAGTGATCAAACAAGTCCAATCTGAATGATCAATTTTAAAATTCATTTTTTCTAAACAATCTTTGTAGCTCACCCATGTTTAAAGGTCTTAATAGAAGCCAACAGCCATGTACTGAGAATCAATGTAAACTTGGTGATACAGAATTCTTCAAATGAGCAAATGATTTGAGCTGAATCCCATGATCATCATCTTATTTGAAAGGCCACCTTTGTTCCCTCAGTGTCCCCTTGGAGGGTTTCTCTACGATGCCTTGAGCAGGGTCCTCGGGCACTGAACTGGGGGCAGGGCTGCTGGCTCCCCTGGAGCAGACTGCTGCCATCCACGGCCTTTGATCTAACATCTCATGCCAGACCCTGTGCAAAGCTGCTATGCTAATTTCTTTCCTGGGAGCACTTTCTGTCCCCAGTGGCAGGCGCCATACAACATTCAGAAGCGTTTTCTGAACTGACAAGTGAAGCTCAGAAGATTGCTGTTAATTGCATGGTACATATTGATTACCCTTGCTCCTGGAGTTCATAATTTTGCATACAGCAAGTCAAATTAAGCATATACGAACTCCTCACAAAGAACCAGTCTCCTCTAGATTTTTCATTTTATTTTTTTCTCCCTCTCCCTCTCTCCACCCACTCCCTCCCTTCCTCTTTCTCATCTCTTTCTCTCTATTGCTTCTCTTTCCACTCCTTCCCTTCCTTTCTTCCTTCCTTCTCTTTCTTTTATGCACACACACACACAACTCTCACAACGCTCTCTTCCTCTTTCTCATTCACACATAGATGACCAACTTCCTGGTGATTAACAAAAGCCTATTGAAAAAGCAGACATCAGATTCATCCTATACCCTTAAATGTCGTTTTTTAAAAAATCATCAAGCATCCAACTGGATTTTATTTTTAAATACATGTTTTTGAAAGAAGAACGAATTATTACTTATCAATTAATTAGCTGCCTGGTGTGTTCAAGAAAAGTGGTGGAACATTCACTTGTAAATCTATAAAGCAAAAATCCTTGGAGAAGCTCATGTGCTATGTAATTAGAGTTAATTAACACATTTGCTAATTGACTATTATTTAGCACTCCAGCTGCTGAGGAAAAATCCATAGACCCATTAAATATTAATTAGCAAAAGTCTATTGTCTGATCCTGTCAGCTTCTGTACTGATGAGATTTTTTACAGACAGAGCTTTGTTCTGCTGGGTACAGAGCAAGGTGCAGTAGTGGCTATTGAGGAAGAAGAAAATGAGAACCTCATAATAAGCACAGAAGCCTCGTACTTCAGTCAATTACATTTTTCTCATTCAACTGATTATATTACCAAGAAAATTAAAATAATATACTCATCTCTGTTTACAGAACTATCTACAACCTTGAGATTATCTGGTTCCCATTATATCAAATCCTTGCTGTTTCTGGCAGCCCATGTGGGTCATGCCTCTTAGAAAACTAAAGGAAAAGTCACCCAGACACTGTAGAAAGAGTGCTCCCCATAGCTTTAAAAACAAATCGCTCATTGAGATATAATTAACATACCTTACAATTCACCCATTTAAAATGTACACTTCAATGGGCTTCGGTATATTACGTTATTAGTTTTTAGAGTTTTAAAAATTAACTAAAGTTTTAATATTTATGTAATATAAAATTGCTACTTTAATCATTTTTAAGTGTACAATTCAAAGGCATTAACTATATTCAAAGCAGCACGTTTTCGCCACAGCTCTTACTACATGGGTTTAAGTCTCCCTGTGACTTCTGGCACAACCAGAGAACTGATGCATCTGCTATTCCTACTCTAAAAAGCTACCACTCAGTTTTCTTATGGCTAAAACATATCACTGCTCTGTCAGCAGTACTGACCCACTTCAGAAGCCACTCTTGGTGGCACCTGTCTTACTTCCTCCTTTATTGGTTAACTTCTGCCTCTAACATTTCACAGTTGGCCCCTCAATTGTTCTGAACAAAACCATGTGCCTTTCGGTTGCCTCCCAGGTGAAAGTCTCTGAAAATTTCTCCTTCGGGCAAACTGCTCCAGGAGTCTTCAGGTATCCCAAGACTTCACTTGATCTATTCTTATCCTTCACTTGCACTTGTGGCACAAGTCACACCTCTTCCTTTCCCACAGGAGCCATGCTGCTATGGTTTAAATGTGATTTGTCCCCCAAAGGGCCATGTGTTGGAAGCCTGGCCCCCAATATGGTGGCATTGAGGTGGTAGACACTCAAGAGGTGGAGCTACCAGGTGGTCCTTAGATCGTTATAGATGCTGCACTTGAAAAGGATTAAGGCAGTAGGTAGTTCTGAGTTAGTTTTCACAAGAGTGAACTGTTAAGAGTGAGCCACACTCTTTTTTTTTATTGGTTGTTCAAAACATTACAAAGCTCTTGACATATCATATTGAGCCACACTCTTGAATTGCTCTTATGACACTATCACTTCCTCTCCTAGAAGTTCCCACCACTGAGAGAGTCAAATCTGAGAGTCAAATCAATTCTGGCACCATGCCCTTGAGCTTCCAAAACTGTGAGCTAAAGACACCTCTTTTCTCTATACATTTACTCATACTCAGGTATTTTGGTATAGGAAAATAATATGGGATAATACACCTACTAAGACAGCACAACAAACATAATAATTTAGTTGTTTTAGCAATGTAGCAGACATTTCACAAATTGCACAAGTTCCTCAGATATTTAACTTTTCTCTTTCCTTCAGCAATCCTAGAAATACCAAAAACAAGGGAAAGAGAAGGTGATACCTTCCACAGAATTCTAGTGACAAGTTTAATTTGTATTAGAATAAAACAACTGCTAGCAAAATTGATTTTGTAGTTACAATGTAAAGTTGAACCTTCACAACAAAGGAAACAATCAAGAGCATGAAGAGAGAGCCTACATAACGGGTGAAAATCTTTCCCACCTGCATCTCAGAAAAGGTGTAAATGTCTAGGATATGCAAGGAACTCAGAAAACTTAACACTAAAAAAAAAAGCAAATAACCCAGTCAATAAATGGGCAATAGAACTAAACAAACACTTCTCAGACGAAGAAATACAAATGGCCAACAAATATATAAAAAAGTATTCAACATCTCTATCAATTAAGAAGTTCATTGATTCATTCACGGGTCTTGGCACCAAAAAAAAAAAAAAGAAAAAAAAGAAGTTCATTGAATTAAATAAAGGAGAATGAAGGGAAGGGAGCTGGAATAGAAATAGGAAAAACAGTGGAATGAATCAGAAATACCTTTCCTATGTTCATACATGAATACACAACCTGCAAAACTCTCCATCATGTACAACCACAAGAATGGGATCCTAATTAGAAATAGTTATAATTGATGTATATATAATATGTCAAAATAGTTATAATTAATGTATATAATATGTCTACTGTGATATATATCTAAAAAGAATAAATAATAAATAATAAATAAATAAATGCAGATTAAAACTACACTGAGATTTCATCTCACTCCAACCACAATGGGAACTACCAAGAATACAAGTAATAATAAATGTTGGCAAGGATGTGGGGAAAAGGGTACACTCATACATTGCTGGTGGGACTGCAAATTGGGGCAACCACTCTGTAAAGCAGTATGGAGATTCCTCAAAAAATTAGGAATGGAACCACCACTTGATCCAATGATACCATTCTTCAACATATATCCGTAGGAATTAAAATCAGCATGGTAAGTGCTGATTTTAATTTCTATGGATGTCTATAGCAGCACAGTTTATAATAGCTAAGCTATGGAACCAACCTAGATGCCCATCGACTGATGGATGGATAAAGAAAGTGTGGTATTTATTCAAAATTGGATATTACTCAGCTATAAAGTAGAATGACTTTATGACTTTTGCTGGAAAATGGATGAATCTGTAGACTATTATGCTAAGTGAAATAAGCCAATCCCCAAAACACAAAGGTCAATGTTTTCTCTGATATGTGTATGCTAACCCACAACAAGGGAGGAGAGGAAGAATAGAAGTTCAGTGGATTAGACAAAGAGGAATGAAGAGAAGGGAAGAGTGATAGGAATAGGAAAGACAATGGAATGAATCAGATATAACTTTCCTATATACATACACCACAGTGAATCTCATCATTGTGTACATTCACAAGACTGAAATCCTAATTAGAATAAGATAAATTCCATGCTTGTTTAAATATATCAAAATAGATTCTAATGTCTCACATAACTAAAAAAAATTTTAAAAAGCAAAACAAAAAATATAAAGTCAGAATAATAATAACTATTATTCTTAAATTGCAGAAAATTTCTTGGAGCCACTAATTTAAGTGCCTTATATTATATTTCACTTAATCAACAAGAGCAATAAAGAGGGGTTGTGGATTTAGCACAGTGGCAGTGCACTTGCCTAGCATGCACAATGTCCTGAGTTTGGTCCTCAGCCCTGGGGGTTGGAGGGAGAGTAATAAAGGTTATGGATTGTGACAGTTATAAGAAGTTTGGTGTGACACATATATGAGTTTTCTTTCTGGTTTCTCTATTTAATAGCTATTATTCCTGCAAAAAGTTTGGGATACCAGGAAACATCATACAGTGCCAGCTAGAAATTACAAAATGAAAAAATCGTGGGTGCACACAGTCCCCATTCCAACAACACACAACAGAGACATGCTCTGGCAGGGCTACAGTTGGGCTCTCAAGGGGTTATGTTCCAGAAGAGGGGCATAGGGGCACACAGAGAATGACCTCATACTGGGGAATAAACATTGTGGTTCAAATCCAAATAATCTTAAGGCCATCTCTCTAGACAAGTACATGGAAATGCAGCTGCCCACCACCCTAGTACTTGGGGCTCCTGGCCTAGCAGGAAATTGAGTCCAGGCACAGATACTCCTGCTTGGAAAGGGGAAGCTTCTAGCCCCAGCCAGCTTGTTGGAAAAATAAAACAAACAAACACAGAGTCCCCGAGGTAATTTAGACGCTCCTACCTGTCCACCTACAGCTGTAAGCTCAGGTTGGGTTTTTGACCTTCCCACACCTGGGTCTTCTCATTCTTCACACAGATAGTGGTACTACCCTGTGTCACTATGAAAAAAAAAATTAAAAAGGAAAGCACTAGTCCTGAGCCTGATGCAATCTAAATATAAAATAAATGTTGGCTCTATTATAATCTTCACTTAGTGGTTAAGGTGATGAGGTTGTGAGAGATCTAACGAGGCAACCTCAATTACACAACTCATCAATGGCAATTAACCCAAATCTGTCCAAGGATTGGCTCTTGTCACTATGTTGTACCCAATTCCTGAATGAATTACCCCATTTCATGACTCTGAACGTGTATGGAGGATGATACTTTGGTCATGCTTGATGCTGTGGTCAGCCCTCCGACAGGGTAGCTACAATCCACCCCACAACTGCCGTCATATTCTCCTTCAGTCAGACTGGAGAGCCAATCGGTAACTCCTGACCACCCTCAGCTCTCTGTGGGCTATGTCATATACCTGGTTTTTATCTTTCTTACATTTGATTGTAATCTGCCTCCTACTACTAGGTTTTAAACTCCGTGAGGTTCCCCAGTATGTTCCAAGTAACCAGATCATAACCCAGTGACACATAACATAGTAAGTACATAACAAATCTTTGGTTAATGAATGAATGAATTTTATATTCTCAATACTGACACTGAAGATACAAAACTATGAAATTAGTAACTTTGTCATTATGGAAATATTTTCTATACCAAATAATTTTCCCCCTTCATTTTGTTGCCAAAATTGGTTGGTAGTGGTAGGAAAGGATACTATAATAAATTTATTCTATATTTTAGCTGCTTTTTTTTGTTTTCAGGCAATGTTGTCAAGGAGACTAAACAAAGGGAACTAAATTTCATGTGGCAAGTTTAAGACAGGTTTAAATTCTGAATTTTTAAGATCTTGATATTTCTTCAGGGCAATCCTAAATACTCCTAATTAACTTAAAGGGCTAGAATTGAGTATCTCCTTTCTGAAACCGATAGTCAGAGATCATGATTTATTCAAAAGGTAGGTTTATTCAAAGGGTATTATCAAACCAATCTATAGTGTCAATGCGATCTCTATTAAAATTCCCGTGTTATTTCTCATAGAAAAAAGTCCTAAAATTCATATGAATACAAACACTCAACCCTCAGGAAACCAAGGTACTTATGAACAGAAAGAACAAAACTAGAGGAGAGGTATCACACTACCTAATTTCAAAATATAAAATAATAGTAATTTAAAATTATAGTACTGACATAAAAACTGACCTATCAATCAACAGAACACAAGGGAGAAGCCCAGAAGTGAACCCATGCATAACTGATTTTTGACAAAGGCACCAAGAACACACAATGGAAAAAGGAATACCCTTCAATACATAGTGCTGGGAAAACTGGACAGCTACATGCAGAAGAGTGAGATTGAACTCTTACTTCACTCCACTTACAACAATCAATTCAAAATAGATAAAAGACTTAAACCTAAGACCCTGAAGCTGTAAAACTACTAGAAGAAAACAGGGAGAAACAACATGACATTGCATTAGATTTTATATATATATATATATATATATATATATATATATATATATATATATAGTGTTTTTTTCAATTTGACCCCCAAGGTGAAACCAACAGAAGCAAAAATAGATAAAATGGCATGACATCAAACCAAAAAGCTTTTGCAAAGCAAAGGAAACAATCCATAGTGTGAAGAGAAGGTACAAATTGGGAGAAAATATCTGTAAGCCATACATCTGACGAGAGATTAGCATTTAAAATATACAGAGAACTCGAATAACTCAATAGCAAGAGAACAACCTGTTTAAAAGACCTGAATAAACAGCTCTGAAAAAAAAAAAAGATGTACAAATGGTCAACAGAGATATGAGAAAATGCTAGACACCATTAATCATTAAGGAGTGGAAAATTAAAACCACAACCCAATATCATCTCTAACCTGTCAGAATGGCTGCTATCCAACACACAAATGATAACAAGTATTGGTTAGAATGTGAACAAAAGGAGATCCTTGTACCCTGTGGAAATGTAAAGTAACACAGACATTATGAAAAACCAAACAGTGGTTTCTTAAAATACTAAAAATAGAATTACTGTATGATCCAGCAATGTCGCATCTGGGTATTTATCCTGCAAATTTGAAATCAGTGATGTCTCCATTCCCATGTCCATCACAGCACTGTCCTTGTTCTGTGTGTGTAGTCATGCAAAAAAAACAGACATTCCAGACCTGGCCTTGGAAAGAAACTCTCCTTGTGATAGACTAAGGCAATGCCCCTCAGCCCATCAGTCTGTTGACTGTCACTGGGTCACAGCATGTGCTCAGAAGCCTCTAGGACAAAGATTTACTAGGGCACGATGCAGAGTTGGTGCTAAGGCCTGCATTGCTGCTTCAGGGGACCCCAAAAAACAGAGACAGGACTAGGCATAATGGGGATCCCTGATCCAGAAAGACCAAACTGCAGAGTAAACTAATCTCCTCAGCAACCTAAACAGTGGAATTGCTTCATGGACACTCCCAGTGTCGTCGATTGGACAGACTTGTTCTGTTTCAGCCAACCTGGGGTATGTGCACACTGGGGAATGCAGAGGCTGTGTGAGCACTGAGAAAACCTCTCACTATCCCTTGAAATGATGCTGAGCTTAACCAACTTTGCAATGGCACCTCCCCTTCTCATTCCACTATGAGGGGAACAAGAAGAAGTGTTTTCACCTTAGAGGTTTTCTGAGGCTGAACTCTCACTGCCGAGTTCCAAATACACAGAGACAACAGCTTTGGCAGCTGAATCAAAATGCCAGCTCAGAACCCTTGGCTCTGTTGGGCCTTGATGGAGCACAGTCTCTCATGCTAATTAGTGAGGGCAGAAGATCATTTTTGGACTCATGTGGCCACCAGTGTTCATTTCAAAAAATGCTAGGTGCAGTACCCTCTATAAAATACTAAAGTCCCTGCAGCCAGGCAGGTGGAAATAGGCAGCCATCTATCTTTAGGCGTTTCTGTGCTTTTTCCTCACCAGTTAACAAAACCAAGGAGCAGTAGCATGGATCCCGAGAAAATTGCCTAAGCGAATTCGTGTCAATTTCTACGACTCCACTTAGAATCGACAAGCAGGCAAGAACATATTTAGAAATGCTCGAATGTGTGAAAAACCTTTTAAACTTATCTGTGTTTAACCTTACTTCAAAGGCCAATTGTTGCTTAGCTTTCAGTCCCAGGTTTAACATTGTGTGTGAGTTCATATTCTACAGACAAGCTGCAAATTATCATGGCATTTTTTGTAATCTATAAGGTTTATTTCCAAATATTTTATTCATTAAGCATCCTTTTTTTTTTTACCCTTTGAACTCTGGGTATATGCAGGGAAAGAATTCCTATTGCTGCAGTAATCTTTTATTCAAATAATCAGATAAATATTTCAGTGATACAGAGTGATAAAGGAAGTACTTCATTACCTTCAGGCTGAAGATTCTCACAGAGATAAAAGGAACAAGAAAAAAAACTGTGAAACGTGCTGCTGTTGAAAATCCAACAAAACCCAAACGATTGGACAGTTTTACAGCAAAGGACCATTCTTGCCCCTTATTACAGAAATGGCCATTAATGTTTAATACCTGGCTGCAAGAAAGTGGCTTTGTGGGCTGTGGACTGGGAGATTGGTACTGTCTCCTCTCCTGATATTTACGGAGCTTCAGGGCTCAAGTGACATTTCCAATCCACTTGCTGCCGCTCTCTCTACAGCTGATTCCTTAAAGGCAGACGACCAGGTTGCTTTTCCCATCTGCTCCCTACCTCTGATCTCCATGCTTGGCAAATTAGCTTTCAGACAAATAAAAAATATTTTGATAGTAAATCCTTGTTTATAATATTCCCCCGGGGAGGGAGTAATCAGCCGAGAATACCAGGCAGGCCATCAGTTTAACCACAATTTGAGTATTGCAATCTGGCCAGACATAATTTCCTCTCTCTTTGTTGCTGAATATATTCTATTTTTTCTGTCTTATTCTTTTCTTCAAACTCCCACTGCCACACAGCAATAATTACAAAACTAAAATATTTTAGAAGTTTAACCATTATAAAGGAAACATAAGTACTGGGAAAATCAATCAGGATTTTAACATCTTGGAATACATAAGCCATACAGTCATCCTTTGCCATGGTATGAAAACATGCAGTCTCTATATATTTGGGTGACTATATCTTTGTGACTATTATATAAACATGTACACAAAATTGTGCAAATACAAAAGGAGACCTTTGGGCTCCTATTTTAAAAAGAATTAAGGATTGCAAATGAATTAAGGATTAATTAGAACCATCCTAAACCAACCAAAGTTTCCATATACTTTTAAAAGAGGGACAGTAGTAATATCAACTTACCTCTGACTATAATTAAACAAAACAAACCAATAAACGGGTCCCAGTGTTCTAGCAGGTCTTTTATATTTTGAGGATCTTTGCTTTCAGAGTTCTAGAATGCAGATGAAGGCAGCTGAAGAAGATAGTCCTTGCTCAGAGACCCAGAGAGGGCAGGAGTTTGTGCACTAGTGAGCAAAAACATAAGCAGTAAGAGAAGGAAAACGATGGTAATGAATCAACGAAATGAATGGCATAACGGAGAAAAGAAAGAAGAGTGTACTCGCCAGCTGCCTCTCACTTTGTTCTTCTGATCAATACTGAAGGCATGAACTCCACATGCTAAAAGAAAAAAATCCAGGGAACAGCGTGACTAGTAGAAGCACATCCTATTTGATGGAGACAGCTAGAAGAACTTGCCATGATGCCTACAACTGAAACCAGGACTTTCCTCCAAGCCCTTGCTATGAGTGAGAGGAACAGGCCAATATCAGGCTGAGGGTAGAGTTGCAAATATTGGCCTCTTGAAAAGATTCTGATCTACTAGAGGAGGCTAACTGAAATTTGAACCTAATTCCTAGTCAGGCAGTTTGGGGTGTTTTGTTTTGATTTTCTTTTTAATAAAAGCAAAGAAGCCAAGAAACAATAGCAAAAACAAACAAACCAACAAAATCTTGCCCATGTTTTAAATTTCCCATTGAGTAATTGGGGACAGACTAAATCATCAAAAACCAATCCATTAAAGTAGTTACCCAAAGAATTACTTGAGAGTACACTAGAAACAACAACAAAGAAAAATCAATATAGGTATCTTACAACAAAAGGGATCTTTTCAAGTGACACTCCAGCAATGGAATGGACATCGGATGGGGTGGAAGGGTAGCAGAATATGCCATTCCAAAATAGGCTACTTACATGACATAAAGATTATTCTGAGTTGAAGCAATAGGGAAGAAGCAGATACTAGAAAAGCTTTCAGCCCTTCCTCTGCTTGTCTAGAAGCAGGACATGCATTTATAAAGATGTATAAAGATGCCAGTCCCCATATCCCAGGAAGGAAAGAAATTAATCCACCAGAAATAACTAGACACTCCTCAGCCCATTATAAGGCACCAAAGGAATCTACCAAACAAATTTTGCTAACAACCCCTATCAACTCTTAGTTTCCTCACATATAGTTTTCCAACAATTTTCCAACTCAGCCCTTTTTAAAAAAATTTTTTTGTCACTTCTCTGCTGGTTTATTGTTCTTTCATTAAGATGCTCTGTAAGCCCAAATCCTAACAGCTCTTTGAGTTGCCTATCACTGGTGCTCCTGCATCACTCTAGGCCTACACTAATAGCTTGACTTGTTCTTCTCATGCTGATATTTTTCCAGTCTCATTTACAAAGTCCCAAGTAATGAACTTGATGAGTAGAGGAAAAACAAAATGTTTTCCTCCAGTACAGAATAAAAAGGGCACTGACAAGAGAACAACCATTTTGGAAGAATGTAGCTGGTAGTTTCAAAAAAGAATTCAAAGGAAAGACATGATGTGAGAATCCATACACAGGACAAAAAGTGGGTTAGAAATAGAAGTCAAAGCAGGGCATGGTGGCAGGTGCCTGTAATCCCAGCAGCTTGGGAGACTGAGGCAAGAAGATACTGAGTTCAAAGCCAGCCTTAGCAACTCAGCGAGACTCTATGCAATTCATCAAGACCTTGTCTCTTAACAAAATATTAAAAAGGGACTGGGGAGGTGGTTCAGTGGTTAAGCCCCCCCTGTGTTCAATCCCTGACACAAAAAAGAAAGAAAGAAAGAAAGAGAAGTCAACATGAGAAAGCCAAGGATTTTTAGGTTTCAGACATGTTATTTTTATGACTCTTGTGGAAATGAAACTTTCTTTCACCATTCTTTTTGAAAATCAATGTTTAAGCAGAGGTTCTAGGTAGTCCTCTCATATATATGATTGTTTTAGTCAGCTTTATGTTGTTGTGTCCAAAATACCTGACAGGAAAAACAGGAAGAAATGTTTCTTTTGGAGCTCGCAGTTTCAGAGGTCTTGGTCCATGGTCATGGTCTGGGTTCAAGGTGAGGCAGAAGGATGTAAAGAGATAAGCCACTCAGGACATGGTGATCAGGAGGCAGAGAAAGGGCTCTGCTCACCAGTGACAAAGTATAAACCCAAAGGCACACCCCGGGTGACCTACTTCCTCCAGTCACAGCCTAACTGCCTACAATTAGCACCCACTTAATCCATATCAGTGGATCAATCCACTAATCAGTTACACCTCTCATAACCTAATCATTTCATCTCTGAAAAATTCTGGTCTCACACATGAACTTTTGGGGAACACTTCATATCTAACAGTGATAGATGTTCCTCTTTTCTGAACATCTGAGTAGCTTGCATTTGTTTATACTTGAAAGCCACTTTTCTTAGATACATGGGGTGGATAATAAGGAAATGAATTAGTAGTGTTCAGTCATGAAATAACCTGAGTAAGACCTCTGATTTAAAACCTTGCCAAAACTGAGGGCAACCCTTATTACGGTTTGACTTTGTTTCTCTGAAAATAAGAATCAAATATGTATGATACACATATATAATGGTTGTTTATTAAAAGAACTGTATGTCATAGTAAAAATCTGTAAGTAATCTAGCTTTCCATCATAAGGGAGCTGGTTAAAGAAGTTACTGTATTTATACAAGGAAATATTATGTAGATGTAAGAAAGAATGGCAAAGCTCTTGAAGTACTAATAAAGACATATTTCCAATAGCCATCATTAAGTGGAAATAGCAAAGTACAGAATAGTCAATAGCATGCTACATTTTGTGTAAGAATGAGGGGAAATAATGATATATATGTGCATTGACTTGGTCATGCAAAAAGAAATTTGGAAAGGATAATGAATAACTAGTAGATTATAATGTGGTCACCTGTGGTGACAGAAGAAAATGGGGCTGATGAAGATAAAGGTGGGAACAAAACTTTTTCCTGAATACTGTTTTGTATTATACATTTAATCATGCAAGAGTATTCCCTACTCAAACATTTTTAAATAAATATAGAAATGAAATTCAAGTATTAATAACAGAGACTATTTAAAGTTACCATAGTTTAACTATGTATTGCTGCTGTTTTAGTATTGCTTTTTTTTTAGACTAAGAATATTACTATTTTCCAGGCCTGGTAGTGCTTGTCTATAATCCCAGCAACTCAGGAGACTAAGGCAGGAGGACTTGGAGCTCAAGGGCAGCCTCAGCAAATTGGCCAGGCCCTAGGCAACTTGGTTAGACTCTGTCTCCAAAAAGAAAAAGAAAATAGGCCTGGGGACTAGCTCAGTAGTAAAGTGCCCTCAATTTCAATCCCCAGTATGAGAAGGAGGAGGAAGAGGAGGAGATTACTATTTAGTTATTGGTTTCATCTCTCTACTTGTAAGATTTACTGCTTTCAAAGGTCCTTCCATATTTTGGGGACAGACATAGGAAAAATTTCCCATAAACTGATGACTGCTTCAAAAAGTGAAAGTGTTCTTATCTTAGTAACTACCTCTCCTGAAACAGAAAAATTGACCATGATGGAGCTCAATTTCAACTCTAATCAGTCTTTCAGGGAGTTCAATGAGAAGATCCTTTGTGTTCTTGGGCAACAGCATTAGAGGCAAACTCCCACAAGTTTGCCAATATTGCACATTCTAGTTTAGTTATATATGACATCTACTGTTGAAGAAAAGGGATGCTTGTATTTTCTGAAACTTATTTGCCATATCTTTATTTCAAATTTATTTTTATAATAGAAGGAGGGGAACCCAGTGATTGATTAGCTAGTGTTAATGTGGTAGCATTTTAGACCCTTCCCATCAGAGATCTTTGTTTATGCATTTTAAACAAGCATCATTTTGAAAAGTGTAGACTCTTATGTTTGAAGAAATAATTTGAGTCTTATTCTTAACATAGTAATCCTACATAGTTCTTATTTGGCATCCACCTGCTTTTATACTAACCATGCCTATAAGTGGCTTACATCTTTTGTCAATGTTGATTCAGCTACTAACTCTCAGGGCCTTATCATTTCAATTGCTAGGGCTGGTTTCAAGGCTACTTTGAATCTCTTTTGTAGGAAAATGAAGTGGAACTGTAGGGCACAATACACAAAGTAATTAGTTTCTTTCAGTTGCAAGTAACAGAAAAATCCAACTACATTGGTTTAAGTATCAAAGCAAATATGTTGATTGACCTTGTTAAAGTTCGGATCTGGAATTTTAAAAAAAAAGTTTGGATCAGGAATGTTCCTCAAAGGCTGTTGTGTTGAATGCTTGGTCCCCGTGAAGCAATGTTCAGAGGTGGGACTTTGGTGAAGTGATTAGATCATGAGGGCTCTGTTCTCATCAACAGATTAATCCATCGGTAGGTTCATAATTGAATGGACCACTGAAAGGTAGTGGAAACTGTAGGAGATTGGGTCTCATTGGAAGATGTAGGTCACCAGGGTCATGCCCTGGAAGGGAGTAGCTTTTCCCAGCCCCTCCTGGCCCCTTAACCAAAAGATGGGCAGCTTTGTTTGACCTAGCCTTTCTGCCATGACGTTCTGCCTCACCACAGGCCCAGAAATCACGGGGTCAGCAGACTGTGAAGTGAAACCATGAGCCAACATAAATCTTTTCTCATTTCAGTTGTTTTTCTCAGATATTTTCTCATAGTGATAAAAGTTGACTAACATAGATCTAAGTAAAAATTTTAGCTTTAGGAATGGTGGCAGTCCTGAGCTAAGATTATATGCCACCATCAGCGTTCCCTCTTTCTCTATGATTTTCCTGACTTTGTTTCCTTCTTATATCAGAACTGTCATTGGTCTTACTTCATGCAGCAAAAATAGTGGCAGCAGTGCCCAGCATCACATCTACATCTTACTATTCAGATTAGAAAAACCATTTCCTCATCTCAGTGGCTTTATATCAGCAAATAAATAAATAAAATTCAAATATTTTCAATTCATTGTACATTTTGATTAGAGGTCAACTGTGTCTCTTTTTCTCATTGTCTGTATTACAGAACTCAGGTTGATGAAACAGCCACTGAGTCATCTCCAGACTTATGACAGATGGGGACAAAAGAACATGGAGGAGACACATGATGGTCCTTAAATCTCTTTCTTAGACACAGCACATACATATCACTGGTCAAAGTCAGTAACACAGCCACGTGTGGAATCAAATAAATAATATAATAACATATAACCTTGTACTATCCTTACACAGAAAGCACTTTTGTCCAGCATTCCAAAATAAGTCTTAATATGCATAGCATTCAGACTAGCTAAGTGTCCTTGCACAATTGTTAAATTAATCCTTTGGTCACAAGAAAAGAAAGCTCTGATAAACTGAGTTACCTGATTGACCCTTGAAACTGAGATACAACTTAGCTTCCATTTTCCCACAAGGATCATGCAAAGAAAACTGGAGACTTCTTGGGCAAAACAGAAGAAATAGTTGCAGGGGAAAAGAAAAAACACTGCCCGGTATAATATAGATTATGTTAATAAGATTTACAAATTCTTGCAGGCAATTTAATGATTCCTAAAAATTTAAACAAAGAAGAATTATTCATGCTCTCTCTTCAACAATGAAGTGCTTCTTGCATGGTTTGTTTCCCCCATGTTAAGGAAAAGAATATGGGCATTGGTATTATAAGGACCCGAGTTCTCACTGTCATTGTCATTTATTAATTTTTGTTACTGTGTATATGAGAATCTTCCACCTACCCTCAACTATAAAATAAATTAATAACAATAGTACTATATTCAATGTGATAATACACACAAAAAGGAAAAAAATTAATAGGGGGATCTAAAAAATTGTTTCCTTCCCACATGGAAGGCCTGATACAATCTGTTAAGAAAATTCAGTGGTCAATCATGCTTTCTTTTAAGAAAAGAAATATAAAACATCATAAACAGTGCTTCAGTTGCTCCCTCTAAACATGTGTGTGTGTGTGTATCTACACACACACACACACACACACATATACATATATATTTGTATATTTAGTATTTTGCAGTTGATAAAGGCATTCTATCAAAGAGAAGATGTAAAACTCATATTTTCACTTCAAAACTGTGACTGGGGAAAAGTGGAGAAATTGAGAGACTATCATTATAACACACATACTTACGTACAAATGTGAATATATAAACTATAAATCACTGTTATACATTCTTACATATTTTTCACCATCTATCTTACCCAGAGAAGGTCACATATCACTTATTTTATCTACATGACTTGGTCCAAAGTGAAGACTGTTGATTAATATTTTATAGATAGTGTTTACATGGTATCTACTTTACCAAAAAGTTGGGCAGATGTGATTTCATCTTTTTTATTATTTATTTATTTAATTATTTATTTGAGACAGGGTCTCACTAAATTGCTGACACTAACCTTGACTCTGCTATCCTCCTGCCTCTGCCCCCTGAGTCTCTAGGATTACAGGCATACAGCTTCCACACCCAGCAGTTAATTTCATTTTTTTAAACTGGCACATGTAGTGTGTGTAGATTTGTGTGTACATATGTATATTAATGATTTCCTGTGTTCTTTGTGGCCCATGCAGCAGTGCAGGACCCTGACATTGGCTCCCATCAAGTTATGAATGTGTGGCAAAGTTCAGGAAGAAATCAGAATTATAGGTCCATTCACTCTACTATTTGCTGTTGTGAAAAACTTCATTTACCCATTCCCCACCCAGCTGAATATTCCCAAAGAAAAGTCCTATTCAGGACTAAGTATAGTAGATTAAAATGTGATTAAAGTAAATGAATTGCAATGGCTGTCACATAATAAAGGCCCTGTCACCTTGAAAGCTTCTCTTCCCACATGAACACAAGCAAAGAAATCGCACTTGTAGGTAGCTGTGACAACCGCACCAGCTAGCCTAGAGAGCAAATGTTCCCTGAGCCTGTTTGTGCCCCTCCGGCTCTTTGTAGATTCTGCTAATGTTAAGATTCTCAACTTGGTGAATTTATCCAACAGAGAAAAATAGAGCTGTGATCAGGAAACAAAAGGAGTCTTGCTTTGTGTCTGAAAAAAACACCCTGCTGTTGAAGAAGACAGGCTCTTACTAACTATCCATAGCATCACAAATAATACCAATATCTGTGTTTTTTGTTTAAATTCCAGTAATACAGAACTAGTGTACTTGGTTTAGCCAACACTACATTAGTTACCCCCCCACACACACACACCCAGCTTGCAAATTTAAGATGAATATCAAAAAAATCTATGTGCTACATAGACATGAAATTGTAAACCACGAAGAGGGGTATTTATAGAGCTTTGCCGAATATTACAACCCAGTTGCCTGGCATCAAAGTCATAACATGGTACTCATAAGTGAACATGATTTGCTTTTATTTTCATTTTTTATGTTTTCAGAGCTTTTTTTCTTTTTCTACATTTTTTTTTAGGAAATGAATAAAGAATATGAGACAAATTATAAAGAAAATACTCTTCCTAACCTAAGGGGCATATCCAGATCTGACAAATGTTTATAGTATACATATGTTATGACTGCTCAGGAAGCAAAGCAGACACTTGCTGTGTACCTGTAGCTACACAGAAAGGGAAGCCTCACATATACGCAGGTGTCACAGAAACCAAGAGGTACCCCACAGTAACCATCCTCCCTTCCTCCCTACTCCCAGAGTTCCTGGATTTGGGAGAGCTATGACATGAGTGTTTTAAAGATCACATTTTCCAACCTCCCTTGCATAAAATGATAGCCTCTCACTGGGCAGCAGTTCCAGGAACACTTTTAAAGTAGACTGGTCGTAATGTAGGAGAAGGCTCGGATGACCTGGGGTATGCTGATGACTCTTAGATACACCAAAGGTATGATTCATGAGAGAAGCAACTAATAAACTGGAATTTATTAAAATTAAAAACTTTCTGTTCTGTGAAAGACAAGGTTGAAAGGTTGAGAAGACAAGATACAACTAGAAGAAAAAATTTTTCTTTTTTTTTTTTGCAGGGTGTGTGTGTGTGTGTGTGTGTGTGTGTGTGTGTGTGTGTGTGTGTCAGGGATTGAACCCAGGGATTCTTAACCACTAAACCATACCACCAAATACACTATTTTGTATTTTGAGACAGGGTCTCACTAAGTTGCTTAGGGCTTCACTAAACTGCTGAGGCTGGCTCTGAACTCGCTATCTTCCTGCCTCAGCTACCCAGTTCATGCCTGTAATCCAAAGCCACTGGGATTACAGGCATGAACCACCATAGATGGAGAGAAGAAAATATTTTAAGAGTCATCATACAAAATGTACAAAGACATAACTTTCCCATGTTCATATATGAATATACCACCAGTGAAACTCGAAATTGTGTACAACCACAAGAATGGGATCCTAATTAGAATAAGCTATACTTCATGTATGTATAATATGTCAAAATGTACTCTACTGTCATGTATATCTACAAAAGCAAATAAATAAAAAATTGTTTTAATTTTCAAAAATAAACAAAGAAATATTCTCAATAAAACTGAATTTAAAATGATCCAAAGATATTTTTCCATATTTTTATTGGTGCATTATAGCTGTACATAATTATGGGATTTATTGTTGCATATTCATACATGGGCCAAAGATTTTTTTAACAGACAACTTACCCCAAAAGTATACAGATTCCAAGTAAGTATTTTAAAAGCTACTCCATATCACATGTGATCAGGAAATACAAATTATGTGAGAATATGGAGCAACAGGAACTCCATTGTAGGCTAGAGGAATTGGAACATGGTACAGCCACTTTGGAATACAGTTTGGGAACTTCTTATATAACTAAAGAAATTTCTAACATACAATCCAGGAATCATACTATCACATTCCTTGGTATTTATCCAAAAGAGTTAAAATTTAATTCTTGCATTCAGATGATTATAGAACTTTTATTCATAACAGCTACACTTGGAAGCACCCAAGAAGTACTTCAATAGGTAAATAGATAAATTGTGGTACATACAAACAAGGGATTATTAGTTAGTGCTAAAAGCAAATGAGCTATCAAGTCGAGAAAAGATATGAAAGAATCTTAAATGCATATTATTAAGCAAAAGAATCCAGTATTCCAGAACAGGCAAAACTACAGAGACTGTAAAGAGATCAGTAAACAGACCACCGAGGATTTTTAGGACACTAAAAATATTCTGTATGTTATCTACAATGGTAGATACATGTAGTTGTACATTTGTTCATGTCTATAACAACACTGAGTGAATCCTGAAGAAAACTGTGGACTTTGACTAGGATGGGTCAATGTAAGTTCATCAATTTTAACATACGGTTTCTCTGGTGAGCACTATTGATGATGGGGGAGGCTAGGCATATGCAAATCAAAGGATATATGAGAAATCTCTCTGCCTTCCTCTTAACTTTGCTGTAAACCTAAGAATGTCTGAAAACAAACCTTAAAAAGTAGTCTGGCTATTTATGTCCCTCCCTTTTCTCACTAGAACTACAGAAACGTTTTATACCATGAAGCTGAAGACCAGAGCCTAAGGACTGCAGAATAGAATGCCCCAGGGAGTATCAGTGGCACCTGTGGGGACTCCCTACAACTCCGACTTCTGTGAATATCTCCTTTAATAGAGAAAAGAAACCACATGTTGTATCTTTATTCACATTTCTTACAAGTGATCAAATGCACTAAAGCTGTAAGAGACTAAAAGGATTTAGTTGAGAATTACAGATTTCCATTGCTCTTAGAATTGAAATGAGGAAAGCTATGGAATTACTAAAGAATTCATGAAGGACATACGAGTAGGGTACAACTTATGTAGGATTTAAATTAATAAAAGTAAAAGGATAAAGATGAAGACATGGAGTGGAGAGTATTGTGGAGGGGCAAAATATATGTCCTGGCCGAAGTGTACGTACTGAGATATAATAAAAAACAGATGTGTGAAAACCCTAGTTTCAGAGGAATTTTGGAAGGGCATTCATCTAGATCTTATGAAGAAATACAACAAAAATGGATGGGAGAACTGCACCAAGCTGCAATTCCAAATTTGAGATGAACCAAAATTAGTTGGAGATTGACCAAATGGCAGGAAAGATCAAAGCTAACATGGAATCATGCAAGCTCTAATTCAAAGAATTCAAAGAAGTGAAGTTGCTACTGATGCTAGCAAAATGATCTACATGAAATAAAGCAAATGGTAATTAGAGGTAGAGCCTTAATCGATCTAGCTCTCTGTGCCTTGATGAAAAGATGGGAAGAGTTTGGGATGAGGAGTCTGTGAACTGACATAAATGATTCTAATATGTATCAACAGGTAATGAACCTGCACACTTGAGAGGGCTTCAGGGTCCTACTGCCATTGAGGTTATTGCATGACCACTGACGGGTCAGTTCAGGAATCAGTTGGGCGACTGCATCTCTCTCCTACCTGTTCGCTCCTCAGCATTATTGTCTGAGTGTTGAAAAAGAAGAAAGAAAGGGAGAAAGGAAGAGAGGGAAGGAGGGAGGATGAAGGAAAGAAGGAAGAGGTGGGAGGGAGGGAGAGGGAGAAGGTAGGGAGGGGAAAGAAATGGAAAAGGAAAGAAAAGAACAAAGGGAGAAAGAAGAGAGTGCACTCTTAGAATGCCCTGAGGTGGTCTGCTCTGACTAGCCCCAGGAAGAGTGGACCCACTTAGAGAAAGAAGAAGAACTGGAGTTATCTTTGTGGTTGTAATAAACACTGTTTAATCAATAGGAACTACCAAGCAAATGAGAACTAATATAGAAAAGAGTTACTAATAATAACAAAGATATATGTCAAGTCTTTTGTAGTTTTACCTCAATATAGACACTACATAAATGTTGAGGTGTCTAAAAACTTTTGAGTGAACTAAGAACCTTCTCCCTCCCTATGTAATATAACCATACTTGTTTGCAACATCCATTATCAACAGAAGAGCTAGACATTAGTTTAGTGAAGTAGAAAGAGGAATATTATCCAATATTTGCACCAGGCATGAAGAGTTTTCAGACCTCTGAGGATGGACAAATACCTCTAAAAGAAATCCAGGTGTCATACATACATGCCAGTAGGTATAAACAGAAGGACAATGAAGTATTATTGAAATAAGGAAGATCTTAAATAAATTATTGCACTAACACTCTTTTCTCTTAAATTTTCATAAAAATTCCTACTCTCCTTTTCACATTACTAATATTTTTTCTCTTCTAACAACTTTAAATTACATTTTCTGTTTAAATATTACTAGAGTAAGTAACAAGGCAAGTTCTAGTTTCATAAGCAACATTTTCTATGAATGGCTGCATCACCGATCATCCACCTATCTAAAACTAGTTTACTGTGTAAGAGGCATCATGTAGGCAAGTGTGTGAACTTGTGGTGTAATAACTGTACAGTTTTCTATTCCCAAATAAAATTTAATTAAATACAAAATGTTATGAGTTGGTATATTATGAAGTACATGTAGAATCTAGAGCTTCTGTGTGTGTGTGTGTGTGTGTGTGTGTGTGTGTGTTTAAAGTGATTCTGAAATTAGGAAACAAATTTTTAGGAATAGCAGATTTCCTATAACAACAGCTTCAGTGCATATCTATCCATAAAGATTTTTCAGTTTGGGATCAGATTGTGTAAAAAGATTCAGGATATCTACCCTCATGTTCCTTGGCTTTCAATCTTCTCTCATGTTTCAGTCACTGAATGACTGACTAATGAAACTCCTCTCCCAGATGTCCAAGTGGGGAGGCTCAAACCTTGAGCAGTCAAACGTTAACTCCCCAGAGGCAATATGCAAATAAAAGACAGCATTCCACTATTGTCATGCACGTAAAAAATAATTTAAAAAAAAGACATCAAGTAGGGGAAGACATCAACATTATAGCAAATAACCCAAGTGCTACTTTCTAACTACACCAAGTTAATCCGCCCCCCAAATATTCTGCTCCTTCAAAATTGGAAAATTATTAATGAATAAGCATCAGAAAACTAAACATTGACTTTTGGAAATTTGTGCCAACTCTCCACTTTCAAATGCAGTGTTGCAATACACACAGACACACACAGAGCATTTTTACAGGAATAATTCTGAAGTCATTGAAATGAATTAAAAAAAAAAACATTGGGGAAATAGGAAAAAATAACCAAAGAAACATTGGAATGTTATTGAGTGTGAAGCTTATACTTTTAATTCAACTTTTTGAATATGTATCACATTCACACAGCTCAACTTTAAAAAAAAAATCAAAATGTTGACACTGAAACATTTCATTTCTCCCCACCTTCTGTCTTCCATCTGCTAAGGATCTCTTGGTGATTTCCATTTTTCTTCTAGTTCCAATGAAATCCTCTGAGATTATTGAGCAAAATAGAATGTAAAGAAACAGATGTATGTGTGTAAGAACATACACATGTATAGGAATTTACTGCACAATAAAGAGGACTTTTCAAATCAGTAGTGGGGGAAGGGTTGATTATTCAGTAAAAAGCCTCATGTCAAATGGCTATATATCTAGGAGAAAAATGATTCTTATTTTACAACATATAAATGTTAAGATGAGATATTCCAGGTAATTTAAAGATATAAACCTTAAAACTACAAAATCAGTAACAGTAACATCACTCTGGGATTGGAAAAATATTGAAAAACAGCCCAGAAACAGAAAGATCACAAAAATTAATTAAGTTTATACTGTATTTCAAGAAAAGACTACAACACAAGTTCAATGGCAGAAATATATACATATATATGTATGTATATGTGTAATATATATGTGTGTATATATGTGTGTGTGTGTTTGTGTGTGTAAGCAACAAATACAGAAAGCAAAAGTTCATTATTCAAAAGCTATAGAAAGTTCTTATCTCTGCACTTATATAAGAAAAAGACCAGGAACTCAATAGAAATCTGAGCACAGGCTATAAAGAAGCAATTCACAGAAGAAATAGAAATGAACAGTAAATATACAGTAAAAGATGCACAGCCTTAATAGATGCTAGGAAATTATGTGTTAAACAAGAAGACAGGTAAACATTGATGAGACTGATAACATCTATATCAAGATTTAGAACCGGGCACCTGGCAGGTATAAATACATAAATAGTATATAGCTGTATATGTTAAGATGGAGAACATTTGATATACCAGAATTTCAGGGGGACTAAGAAGGCAGTCCAAGCTGGAAAGGGCCATCCCCAGTCCAACCTGCCCCACTTCTTCCACCTCCACCACTCAGAAGTAGTTGGCTGGAAAGACTGTGCTATACTTCTAAATTAACTTCCAGACCATGAGGAGCATGAGCTGGACTTGGGCAGATACTGGAGCTGGAGAAGTGGAGCCAGTGAGATGTCAGAAGATCAAGTGAGGAGTGATATCGTTTATTATGAGTTCTGTTTCCTTTGGGAGGTTTCAAAGCTTAGGAATTTGGAGTATGATTGGCTTTCTGAAGGAAAGCACTGAAGAGAGAATAAGCTTTGCACAAAAATAAAGAATTGAGAGAATGTAAAGAGCTTATTCATGGAGAAGCTTTGAACAACCACAGGCCCTATCACTAGTATTTGGGTCAAGTTCACCCAGATTCCTAATAGTCTGGAACTCTCTGGTGTTAGGATTTAAAAAAAAAAAAAAAGGGTAATACATGTATGTTTGTCTATGCATGTGTGTGTTCACCCATACTAATTTAGCACGACCTGTTATAACAATGTTTTAGTATAGCATTTTTTAACTTGGGAACCATTATATGTTTTAAAAACTATATACATACACACACATATTTATATATAACATAAATATAAAATATATATTTTCACATTGTTTCTCTTTATTATTTTTACTTTTATTTGTATCAAAGCAGATACAGTTTAAAAGCTTTACTTAAACCATAACTAAGCACTACTTCTACCAAGAAAAAGAAGACTCTACTTCCTTCTTCTCACCCCTTTCCCAAGTCTCTTTCTCAGAAGCATCAGCTTCCTATTTTGTTAGCTATTTATTTTGGGATTTGCCTCCATATTTACATATAAGGTTTATACTGCTGTTTCTATATTTTTCAACATTAAACATTATGCATTAACTATCTTTTGTAGAAGAGAATTTCATTCTCTCAAAACACTATCCCAACTCATGATTTCCCCTATGTCCTTCTCCAAAGAGACGTCACAATTTTTTATTAAATCAAGAGTATTATGACAAAAATTTAAAACTGAACCACAAAATGTAATTTGATTACATATTTACAAATACAGAAAGCAAAAGTTCATTATTCAAAATAAATAAACATTTATTTTAATAAAGTTAATGATTGCCTTTGTTTTCTATTAGGCACATTTATTTTTGCTTGATTTTTTACTGTAAAATATTTACACATACAAAGAAGCACATGAAAAAATGAAAGAATACATAACATCGAAGGAACCACCACTCAGGCCAAGAAATAAATATTGCCAGAAATAAGGATTTAACCAGACTTAAAAAAAAAAAAAACTATAGGCCTACATTACAAAAAATATTTGAGAAAGCCATTTAAGCAGGAAAAAAGAGATATCAAAAGGAAATTTGGATCTAGACAAAGAAATGAAGAGCACCACAAATTTGATTAGCTGGTTAAATATAAAGGTTATTGTCTCTTACTTAAATCTCTAAAATATTATTAACTGCTTAAAGCAAAAATAATAAGCAAGCATTATAGGACACATGGAAGTAAAATGCATTATAAAATGCATAAGAGCCAGAAGAGGAAAAATGGAAGTATAATTTTATAAGTTTATTATACTGTATATGAATTAATATAGTTTCACTTAAAAGCAGACTATAGTCAAAGATGTACACTATAAGGCTTAAAGGAGCTAGTAAGATAACATGAAAAAAATATTCAATTATCCAATAAAAAGATTAAATGAAATCATATTAAATAATCCAAAAGAAAGCAAGAAAAGAGGGAAATGAAAATAAAGATCAGTTGGGGCAAAGAGAATAAAAATAACAATAGTAGAGTTAAATCCAATGATACAAATTATCACATAAAATCTAATGGACCTAAATATCCCCAACTCAAAGTAGGTTTTCTTGAATTGGGTAAGAAAGTAAGCCCCAGTTATATGCTGCCTATAAGAAATTCACTTTACATATAAAAAAAATAGGTTAAATGAATAAGGATAGAAAAAGTTGCACCATAATGTCACTAATCAAAAGAAAGCTGGAGTTATCTATGGTATTATCAAAGCTATTTTTAAAACAAAGAATGTTACCAAAGTTAGTAGTTTTTCTTTCAAAATGAAATCAACTTATCAAGAGTATATGATCTTGAATGTGTATGTACATAATAATAGAGCTTCAAAATATCTGAAGAAAAATTGATAGAACTTCAATGAGCAATAGAAAAATCTATAATTATAATCAGCTATTTAACATCCTTCCCTCAATAATTGATTTAACAAGCAGACAGGAGATCATTGATATATAAAAACAAAACAAAAAAAAACCTTGAGCAATACAATCAGGCAGTTTGACTTAATTCACATGTATAAAATGTTCCACCCAACAACAGCAGAAAATACTATTTTTTTTAAGATACTGGGAAATGAGCCCAGGGACCTTCTACAAAGGAGCTACAGGGTAGAGATAGGGTTTAAGTTACTAAGGCTGGCCTCAAACGTGTGATCTTCCTGCCCCAGCCTCCCAAGTAGCTGGGATTACAGGTGTATGCCACTGTGCCTGGCCCCTCCCTTTTCTTCCCTTCATGTGTACATGAAACATTTATCAAAATATTTCATCTTCTAGCTCCAAAATAAGTCTTGGTAAAGCTAAAATAATATGTTATCTGATCACACTAGAACAAAACTAGAAATTAGTAACAGAAAAATAGGTAGAAAATCCTCAAATACTTAAAATTTAAGTAACACATGTATAAATAATCCTTTCATCAAAAAAGTCAAAATATAACTAATAAAGTATTATGAACTGAATGAAAGTTAAAACAATTCATATCAAAGTGAGTGCAATGCTGGTAAACAGAAATTAGAAGAGAATTTACAGCACAAACTGTTTACATTTGAAAAAAAAATTCTCAAGTCATCTTCTACCTCAATAAAGCAGAACAAAAAGGAGAAATAATAAACACAAAAAAAATAAATTAACAAAGGCCAGAGTAGAAATCAATGAAATCAAAATTTGAAAAAAAAATAAATAAAAGGGATGATCAGTGAACCAAAAGCTAGGTCTTTGAAATCAATAAAATTGATAATCCTCTAGCCACAAGATCATGAAAAAAAAATTTTTAAATACAAACTACAAGTTTTAAGAAAGATGAAAGTGATATTATTATGGAGTAGACTAAATATTAAAAACAAATGAGGAAATATTGTGAAAAACTTCATGCTAATGAATTTGATAACTTAGATGGAACACATTTAGTTTTCGTTTTCATTTTTTCCTTTAAGGCATTTCTTCTGGAGACTCTAGTCCTCCCATTACAATCTAGACTGATTGCTTTGTTGAGCTGTTGTGTAGCTGTTGTCCCAAGAATTCTTTTCAACACCACCCTAAGTATTATTATCTCTTCTTTCATGCTCAGACTCCTGTTCCCTGGACCATATTGTATTAGTTTCCAACCTTGTGACAAAATATCCGAGGAAAATAAACTTAAATGGAGGAAATATTTACTTTGGCTCATAGTTTCAGAGGTTTCAGTCCACAGTTGATTGGCTCCATTACTTTTGGTGACTATGCAACACAAAATGTTGTACAGGGGAGCACAGAATAGAGCAAACTGTCACATCATGACTGCTCAGGAAGAGAGAGAGAGAGAGAGAGAGAGAGAGAGAGAGAGAGAGAGAGAGAGAGAGAGAGAGAGCACTCACTTCTATAACAAAAGTTCCTGCCCCAAAATCCATTAAGCTAGAATCCATAAATATATTGATCCATGCATGATGACAAAGCCCTCACAATCCAATCACCTTCCAAAGGCCACACCCCTGAATATTGCTACCCTGACAACCAAGCCTTTAACATGAGCTTTGAAGAACATTTAAGATCCAAACTATAACACCCATCCTTTGGTTTTAGTTTTTTTAAGTTAACTTTTATTTGGTAAAAACACATCCTCTGATATCCTCTTTTAAGATTAGTTATAAGGGCTTGGATTGTGGCTCAGTGGTAGAGAGCTTGCCTGATATGTGTGAGTTACCAGGTTTGATTCTCAGCACCACATATAAATAAATGAATAAAATAAAGGTCTATCAGCAACTAAAAAATTTTTTTAAAAGATTATTTATAAGAAGTCAACTTTTACAAACTTTCATATCTGAATGTATTTTATTCTACTCTGAACCTTGATTTATACTTTCTTAGGTAGTAAAGGTGGGGATACCCACCTTCGTTTGTACTGACTTCCCCCCTCACTCAAAGGCATTTACATTTTGCCTCTTACCATCTGCTAAGGAAATCATCATTCTCACAGGGTGTTCTCCAGTGCTTTGGACATATCATCCTAATGACATTACAGATTTATCATTTTGGTTCATATACTGTCATGTATATTGGAGTTTCATACAAGTAGGAATCAAAAATAAATGAAAATGTAATCAGCAACAATTAATTAATTTCTGCCATTATTCCTTATTCTGGTGAACAGTTTTGACCCGTATTGGCAGACTATAGGCAAAAATTTCTAAGAATAGAAAAGATGCCACGTTTATAGTTCTCCTGGGAAGAAATGATTGAAGAAACAAGAGCAAATAACAGAATGTAATTAAGAATTGTTAGACATTCTTTAACATTATGAAGGATACATAAATGTCATTTCAGCCTAGGACAACCATCCCCAGTTGAGTAAATGGGACCTCAAAGAAATGTCCAGATTTACATCATGACTTTATGGAATCTTTAAAGAGGAGAGGATGAAGTGCCACCTCCTTTAAATCTATTATATAAT
The DNA here is from genome assembly GCF_045843805.1 of Urocitellus parryii. Taxonomy (NCBI): domain Eukaryota; kingdom Metazoa; phylum Chordata; class Mammalia; order Rodentia; family Sciuridae; genus Urocitellus; species Urocitellus parryii. The sequence continues at coordinate 206,072,000 of NC_135531.1, forward strand.
AATAGTATACATAATACTAATTCAGTTAATAGTTCCATTTTCATAGATGTCTCGTCTCATACTAGATGTAATACAAATATAATATTGGAAAAAATCAATAAAATATTGGTTTGCATATTTGCACCAAATCATTATCAGTGATTATTTTTGAAAATGGTGTAAAAAGGAGAATTTCACTTTATATATATCTCTATTTTTAAAAATAACCTAATAATTAACCAGCAATATGTTTACATGTTTGTATTGAAAGAAGAATAAGAAGTAAAAGATAAATTGTCTTCTTTATGTGGGGCAGGGATGAGCTGATAAGAAATTGTAATGGTTAATTTGAATTGTCATATTGATAGATTAAGAGATGCCAAAGATTAACAGGTTTCTGGGTGTGTCCATGAGGGTGTGTCTAGGAATGACTGACATGTGGGATAGAGAGCTGAGATAGAGACTCTCCCTAAGCGTGGGCAGCACCATCCAATAGGACAGTGGCTTGGATTGAATAAAAATTGCAAGAACAGGGAAGCTGCAGCAGATGCACACTTGATCATTTTTGAATGGGTTCTTGATTTCTGCTGCATTACCTGAGGATATCAGACTCTTGCTCCTTCACTCTTCCAAGAGGACTCTGCCAGTGATTCTCCAGAGAGTTTCCCGAAGACTTCCGTCTTGAACTGGGGTAGCACTATTTATCCTTCTTGGACTGTGCAGCAATTGGTTCTTCCAAGTCTCCAGCTCTCCAGCTGACAGAAGGCCATTGTGGACTATTCAGCTTCTGGTCATGTAAGGCAATCTAATACATTCCCTTTTTATAATCATACTTCCTCTTGATTCTTTTCCTCTAGAAAACCTAATACAGAAATCTAAATAAAAATCATTCCACAGATATAAATTTTATGATTAAAACAGATATTTTCTATTATATGGTATTCTAACAACTGAAATTTTTTTACTATGCTCATTCTTATGACCATTAGGATTTTCAATGATACAGTTAGCAAAGAGATTATATGTGTGTTTTACAAAGACTGGAGACAAAACATTGCTCTTTCCTCAAGCTCTGCTGATGAGCCAGTAGTGCCACAAACTTCTACAGTAATATTCAAGAATAATTAAAATATATTTAAAATACTGTTGTTGGTAGATATTTTCTGTTTTGACAGCCTTACTGGGCTGTGAGTTTACTGACTCACACCATCCCCTAGTTACATATTTTCTCTTCCCTGTGGGTGCTGTGGGTGAAATGTGCTGACTTTATCCCTTGTCAGTTCCAGCTCTCAGCCACACGGATGAACTCAAAATTCAGATCTACCCAATGGAAAGCCCCATCACCACCACCAGTTTACTACAGACATGGACACGTGCTCTTTATCAGGCCCATTAGTGTCCTCCCCAGGAATGTTCTACTAGAAATGGCTTTCCTTTTGGGGGGGGTTCCTAGCTAATAAGCTGATTGTAAGCCTACCATCTACACAAGAAGTGAAGGAAACAGTTCTGAAACATTATTTATGCCCCTGGATGATGATGTTGATGATGACAATGATGACGATGATGTGAAGATTAGGATAACACTAACGATGAGTGATATTATGAGTCAGGCGCTCTTCTAGGCACCTGATACGCGTAGACTCAATCCTCCTGACAAACCTATAAGGCAAACGTGGCTTTCCCAATTTTATAGACTAGTAAACTGAGAGCAGAAGGGCTTGGTGATTATCCTACCATTGTACACTTATTTAGTAAGCTTGAGTTACAACCCAACAAGTTGAACCTAGAATTTTTACATTGCACTAAATATTTTGCCCTACCATGACTAGACTTTTCATTTTTATGAAACAAAATTATCACTTAAGATAAAAAGTGGTTCAAATTAGATTTAATTACTTATGCTTTTGTAAGTTCAAATCAAAATTAAAAAATGAAAACTGTTTTCAGATGCTTCTCATATGCTACTTTGACTCTTCTCACCCCTACTCCTTACTCTAGAGCTCAGCAAAGCGGTCCTACTTTCCTTCCATTAGCTTCATGCAGATGACATTGATAGCAACTCACTTGAGCCTACCCTGAGAACCTCTCATGCCTACCCCTAGGACTCTATAATGCTGCAGTGTAGAGCAACCATGAAAAGCCACTTGACGTCCAACCACATTTGATCTGGAAATAAAGATAAGGTATCACTCTTCAGGTTACCCTTGACTAATTGGAGACCAGAACCAGTGATTAAATGCTTCCATATTTTCAGCTGATGAATAGAAGGATCAGATGCTGGTTTCATGAAGCTCTTCAGGGGATCCTGCAGAATCAAGAAGCAGCCCCCTATAATGAGGCCAATTCAAGAGCATATCCTGTGTTAGCTTTTCATCTCTGTAACCTAAATAACTGACAAGAACAACTTAGAGGAGGGAAAGTTTATTTTGGTTAACAGTCTCAGAAGTTCAGTCAATGGTGGGTTGACCCTTTGCTCTGGGTCCAAGTGAGGCAGTCCAAGTCTGATCATGGAAGCCAGGAAGCAAAGAGAGGGAAAGGGGAAGGGACTGCAGAGAAGATAAACCCTTCCAGGGGACACTCTCAGTGACTCACCTCCTCTAGCCATGCTCTACCTGCCTACAGGATGGACTGATTAGGTTACAGCTCTCATAATATAATCACTTCACCTCTGAATATTCCTGTGCTAACAAAGGAGATTTGGGGGGGACACCTCATGTCCAAACTATAACAATATCCATGTTTGACTTTCACTACTTCCCTGTTTAATTGCTCCTCTTCTTCACTCTGGCACTATGAGGTCACTTTACAAATAAACTTCTTTTATGACAGGCTCTGCCTTGACAGAAATCTAAGTTAATCACTTTTATTCTTTTTTTTTTTTTTTTTTTAGTGTCACAATTTGGGGGTGGAGGGCACGGGGAATTGAATCCAGGGATACTTTATCACAGAGTACCTCCTGGTCTTTTTTATTTTTTGAATTTTGAGACAGGGTCTTGCTTAACTGGCTTAGACCTCTCTAAATAGATGAAGCTGTCCTCCCTCTTACAATCCTCCTGTCTCAGCCTCCCAAGTTGCTAGGATTAGAGGCATGCACCACTCTTAGTTTCATAATTTTAGAAAGCTCTTTGTTTATAGAATTTATAAAAACATTCTCTTGGCTATAATACCAATACAAGAATTAAAGTTTTCATTCTGAAATTTTTTTTTTCAATCTCTATTTGATTTGCTAGTGGATTATACTAAGAAGTATTGAGCCACTGACAGAAGCATTGTTCTGGAAATGCTGTCTGCGTTCCATTCCTCAAGAACTTAGCATGGCCTTATAATTAGGTGACTGATTTGTTTTTTCAGGTATAACAATGGCAACTAATTACAGTATTTCTGCTAAGACCTTAATGTTATTAGTAAGATGATCAGTTGAATACCACAGGAGTAGTAGTGATGTTTATTTATTACCTGTGAATAGAAGGATCAGATGAATAAATTAAAAATTAATATCAGCATCATGAGTCCATCATTTTTAGTTATACAAAGGGATGACTGTATACATACAGTCCATCATTTACTGAAGCTACACTGATATTTAAGAAACTAGTGAGGTTAGTTCTGTGAATGGGACATTGATTGGCACTCTAGCTAGTAATGAAGGGCATGGTTGGAAGAATTTAATATTTTTCTTAGGATATTATTTCAAAGATTTGATCCAGCCATTTAGTAGCCATAGTTTTATTTAAAGACCCTAAAATAAAGCAGATCATCTTTTACCAATTACCCAACAATTATCCAAAATAATTGGTAGCATGAAAAACACATTTACACACACACACACACACACACAGAGAGAGAGAGAGAGAGAGAGAGAGAGAGAAAGTCAAATTCAACCAGACTTCCTTTGATGTCCCATAGCCAAGAGGAACTCACTCTAGCTCCTTGAATCCACACAATAACCACTTCCTTACTAAATTGGAGCCTTGCCTAAACTACCAAAACCAGTTCAGGGCCATCACAGGTTTCCTGAGAACCAAACCATCAATTAATCTTGAGTTATGTTTAGAGCTCCCTGTGGAATATATTGCTGATAAGTCACTATTACAACTGGAAATAAAATAACTACTTTGAGCGTTTGAAATTGAAAAGCTATAATAAAGTTGATACTGAGAATTATGGCCTATTTTCTAAGTAACAACTCTACTCTTACACTAGGTATAATTTTAAACCAATTATGAAAATTTAGAACTAGGAGATGTTTCTTCAAAATGGCCTCAAAAGCCTAATGTCTTAAAAATGTTTTGAATTTTTGACCAGATACACAGAGGGTATTTGTTGTTAAATTTTTGTAATGAAATGTAATCTATTTAGCCATCCATGTTCAGAGGTTCACATCTGTGGATTCAGCCAACAGTAGATTGAAAATATTCAAAAAATCTTTACATCTGTACAGAACATGTTCAGACATTTTCTTGTCATTATTTCTAAACAATATAGTATTACAATTATTTGCATAGCATTTACATTAGGAATTGTAATTTAAAAATGATTTAATGTACACAGGACTTGAGCATCCATGGATTTTGGTAACCACAGGGTCCCTGAAACCAATCTTGTATAGCTACAAAGGGATGACTATATACATACAGTGGAGAGCACTATATATACCTTAAATAACACAATTCAATAAATTTTTATGAACTGAATGCTTTATTTTTTTTCATATCACTTCAAGTCATTTATTGAACAACTATTTAGATAAATAACACACAAGCAAATAAAAGTGATGCCTGAGAGTTTTTGCAGCAAAAGTGATGCATTCATCTGCTGTGGAGACTTATCTCCCATTTTAGAGATAGTAGAAATTAATATTTTTGTTGTCATGTGATTTTTTTTTTGGACTGTAAAGGTCTTTTTAAAATTTGTTCTTTTTAGTTATACATGATAGTAGAATGCATTGGGAAATCATACATACATAGAGTCTAACTTATTCTAATTAGGACTCTATTGTGGTTGTACATGATGCGGGTCACCCTGGTTGTAGATTCAAATACAAGGCTAGGAAAGTTATATCTGATTAATTCTACTGTCCTTCCTATTCCCCTTCCCTCTCCTCTCCCTTCATTCCCCTGAACTAAATGTTCCCTTCCCTGGTGACCAACATGTAGATTAAGATTCAGAGCATTTCCAATACCACAGAAGCCTCCCCCGTCCCATTTCAATCATCCACAGTCATTTCTCCTCCAAACGTAACCAATATTCTCACTCCCACAGTCATTGGTTCTGCTTGTTGTCCAACTTCATGTAAATGAAATCATAGATGGTTATGTACTGCTTTATTTCCGCCTTTTTGACCCACATTTTATATGATATATTCATATTTTAACTTATAGTCATAATTTGATGTTTTTCATTGTTGCACAATATCCCATTTAAATTTATCTAAATTTTTTTATATTTTCCACTTTTAATGGGCATTTGGATTGTTTCCAGTTTAGCACACTTAAACATAATGATAATATAAACATTAAAGATGCTTTTGAGAAATATATGTATATATTTCTGTTGTGTAGACATCTAAATAAGGTATGTGTACATTTAGCTTTTATAGATATTACAAATAGCTTTCTAAAGTAGTTGCTCTAATTTATACTCAGCAGTGTAGGCAAGTATTATTTTATTCTATTCGTTTAACCATAATTGATGCTGTCAAGTTTTGGGGTTTTTTGGTTTTTTTCATTTCAGCCACTCCAGTGTTATGTCATTGTGCTATAATATACATTTTTCTGTTAACTAATGACATTGGGCATCTTTTCATATTATCTTCTATCTTTGCATACACTACTTGCCTAGTCAAGTTTTCTTTTGCTCATTTTAATTTAGTTGTCTTTATTTTTTGGTTTCATTAATATTTTTCAGTACAAGTTCCTTGCTAGTTGCACATACTACAAATATCTTCACCCCTCTGTAGCTTGATTTTCAACTCTTCATTGGATGTCTTTGTTGTTGTTTTGTGATACTGGTGATGGAAACCATGGGAACTCTATCACTGAGTTGTATCCTCAGCCCTTTCTAGTTTTTACTTTGAGACAGGGTCTTGATAAGTTACTGAGACTGGCCTAAAACTTTTTTTCCTCTTGCCTCAGACTCCTAAGTAGCTGAATTGGGAATAGGTGGTATTGTCCTACCACACACAGCTTCATTGCATGTTCTGAAGCAGTTCTAAATCCTAACATACTCCCATTTATCAGTTTCTTCCTTTATAGTTACTGCTTTTCTAGCCTTTTTAAAAACCTTTGCTCATCACGAGATTGTGTAGATCTTGTCTTACTTTAAACTTTAAAAGATTTTTTTTCACATTTAAACATATTACATTTAACCATTCCATATTTAATCAAACACATTAAATTCAACTAGAATTAATTTTTGTATGTGGTGTGAGGTATGGGTCAAGATTTGTGTTTTTCTATGTGGATATTAAACTAACCAGATTCAATTTACTTTTAAAACTCTTTTCTCAAAATACGTTAAAACTGCACCTTTGTAGAAAGTCAAGTGACTGTATGTATGTAGATTTGTTTTTAGACTCACTATGTCGCTTTTGTCTTTGTGCCAATATCATACTGTTTTAATTATGGAGCTTTGTGTTAAGTGCTAATATCTTATGGTGTAACTTCTCCAACTATAATCTTCTTCAAGATTGTATTGACTATTCTAGTATGTCTAGACACATACTTTTCTATAAAAATCCTAGAATCAGGTTTTCAATTTTCATTTAAAGACATGCTGGTGGAATTTTGATTGGAATTGTGTTAAATCTATAAATCAATTTAGAATGAACAAACATACTTGCATTGGAAATGATATGTTTTATTTATCTTCTTTCATTTACTTCAATAATAGTGTAGATTTTCATGTCTGAAAGATTTATTCTTAAGTATTTATTGCTTTTATTGCCATCATAAAGGGTATCATTTCTTTAAAACTGAATTCATCTGCAAGTTTATTGCTATTATATTTTAAAAAATAGAAGTTTTGTGAATTTACCTTGCATTAAGTGACTTTGCTAATTCACTTGTTAAGCCTGATTATTTATACATATGGGAGTTCTATGTACATAATCCCATCATCTCCAAATAATAACCATTTTGAGTTTCTAACTTTAATAATTTTTTGTTTGTTTGTTTGCTTTACTATACTGATTAAGCCTCCCTATACAATATTGAATAGAAATGGTGATAATACACACCTTTGTCTTATTTCTGACCTGAGAGCAAAATATATTTATTATTTTCCCATTAACAATTAACAATAAATTCTTTAGAGATATAAATTATAGTATAAATAATTTTTTCCTGTTTCTAACTCTATTTTAGCATAAATAGGTGTTGAGTTTTATTAGTTGCTTTTTCTGCATCTATTTAGATTATCATGTTGCTTTCTTATATTTTTTACTGTAGTATATTATGATTGAATTCTTAATATTAAGCATTGCTAGAATAAAGACAATTTGGTTATGATGTATTTAATTTGCTAACGTCTTGAGGATTTGAATTTCTATTTATAAAAGGATTCGATTTTTAAATTTTTCTTTTTTGAATAACCTTACTAGGTTTTAATAAAGGGTAAACTGGTCACATAAAATAGTTGGGAGATATTTCTTCTTTTTCCATTGTTCATCTTTTCTCCTGGAGCATGGTCTATTAGGAGTTTCAAATGTAAGTCTGGGGTGTTTATAAAGAACACACCTTAGGAAGCCTAAATTCTAGTTTTTTCTCCGTACAGTCAGATTGCCAAAGCATCTGTAGCTTAGCTATTTTAGCCTTTTAGCAATTGCAGTCTTCTAAGTTTCTGTATGTCTTATCCTATGCATATAGAGCCCAGAAGTCATCAATCACTCAAGGAAGAACTGCACAACAAATGCTGGGTTCAGTTCTCTGCAGTTTTCTCTTCTCAGCACAAAGAGCATTCAAATTCTAGTTCATAGTAACTCTAAATTCCAGCTTTTGTATCTCTGTCCCAGTAAAGCTGCTGCAGCTCTAGGATGCTGCTTTCTTCCCAGCCTGCGCCCCAAGTCTTGAGTGTTAAAAGCAGCAGTGAACATAGGACCCACCTTAAATTTTTTCTTTCTCTTTGGGACCTTAGTCCCTCAAATCCAACTGTCTGGATTATCCTCCAGTGACTCTATAAAGACTGTTTTGTTGATGATGTTGTTTTACTTTGTATTTTATTTACCTTTTATAGTTGATATCAATGAGAAGTTATTCAATAAGAGCTCCTCCATCATAGCTACAATCAGAAGCCTCTCAATAGAGCTTTAAAATAGATGAACATGAGACATCACTACTTACTCTTATCATTTCACATCTGCCAACAAGCTGCTCTTTTGCTGAGGTCAGGAGTTTGAGCCCCAGTCAGGGACTTGATGAAAGCCTTTATCTAACTCTCCCGAGCCCTGTAATTGTTCACTGGATGGGAGTCATCTTCATGGTCCATTGGTGCTGCCTCCAGATAATTTTTTGGTAGTAATATTTATATGACTATTCATTGGGGCATGATTTTACACAGACTAGATTTCTCAAATTTTCTCAGTTGACACTAAAACTAGAGATACTACATGACATAGTAAGCTTGCTTATTTGTTTTTCTGTTCAAACAGCTACCATTTCCCCTTATAGAGGAAAAATAAATACTACCTCATAAATCAGAAATATGAACCTATCACCTGAGCAATAACAATGAATATACCTATGATTGATTCATTACCTGGAACTTCAGCAGTCATAGTAATTCAAGAAATGTTTATTGCATAAATTTCTTCCATATGGGCCCCAATGCATGTCCTGTTAATGCTAACCACATACAGTCAGAAATTTATAATAGAATCCAGAGGACTCGTATGGTCCTATTACTGGTCCTTTTTGGGGGAAAAAAAATCCTGTATATTCATTTTTAAAAGAGAGAAATACCTACAACTGAAATACTATTCTGTCACTGTGCATCTAAGAGCAGCATGCAGATAGGTTTATTTAATCTATAATAAAAATATATTTTTTTAAGTTTTAAAAATTACTTCTGGCTTACGTCAGCACGTCACGAGGCGTCGGGCGGGTGCGTCTGAGGTCATCACGCTTGGGCAGGATCGGCAGTTTGACGGAGTCGGAAGACTCAACGGAAGATGGCCGTGACCGGGACCGACCTAAGTCGACTTGACATGCTGGCCTGGATCAATGAGTCTCTGCAGCTGAATGTGACAAAGATCAAACAGTTGTGCTCAGGGGCTGCCTATTGTCAGTTTATGGACATGCTATTCCCTGGCTCCATTGCCTTGAAGAAAGTGAAATTCCAAGCCAAGCTAGAACATGAATATATCCAGAACCTCAAAATACTACAAGCAGGTTTTAAGAAGATGGGAGTTGACAAAATAATTCCTGTGGATAAATTAGTGAAAGGAAAATTTCAGGACAATTTTGAGTTCGCGCAGTGGTTCAAGAAATTTTTTGATGCCAACTATAAAGGAGAAGACTATGACCCTGTAGCTGCCAGACAAGGTCGAGAAACTGCAGGCACTCCTTCCCTGGTTGCTGCAGCTCCCAACAAACAGAAGAGACCCCTCCACTCCAGCAATGCGGCTCCCCAGAGAACCGTTTCAACACGGAAAACTACCGCAACTCCCAAGGTCGCCCCAGGGGTGGTGCGAAAGAATCCTGGTATGGGAGAAGGCGACAGCAAAGCAGCCGAATGGATGCAGCGGGTCAACGTATTGAAGCATACTGTAGAAGGTTTGGAGAAAGAGAGAGATTTCTACTTCGGAAAGCTGAGGAACATTGAATTGATTTGCCAGGAGAATGAGGGGGAAAGTGACCCCATACTGCAGAGGATTGTAGACATTCTCTATGCCAGAGACCAAGGCTTTGTGACATCCAATGAAGGGGGCCCAAAGGAGGAACAAGAAGAGTTTTAACAACCTACACCAGCAGAGCAACTAGAATTAACATCTAGTTGATTCCCCTGGGAAACAAAAAAAAAGTTGACCATGGGTGGGGCTCACCTTGAGGATGGTGGTCATCTGATTGCTGGAGGTATTCTGATGTAATCCGCTGAGGTGGAGACTTCAGTAGAGAAATGTAAAGACCAACTTGAGTTTTAAACTAATGTGAAATCTTGTCAGAGAATGTTTCAATAAACAAATGCCTTAAGAATATTTAAAGTATGCTTCCATATTTCGAAATAGAGTAACATGACATGTGTCTAACATTTTGTCTGGGAAAGAAGGGCCAGATCTCAGAACCTTTTGGAACCTGCTGTCACAGGTCTTGCAGGGTTGCTTAAATCCTCACAGTTCTAGGCTTTGGCTCAAAAGGAGAGTTAAGTTTCTCCATAAAGCCATTTGGTGTCATTGACAAGATGCAAGGTTGCCTGGATGAATAGAAGGTATTTTTCAGCCCCAGGATGTGATGGTTTTTTTCATTCATTCCTGAAATTTCTATGTATAGTCTTTTATGGGAAATGATTTGTCCAGTTTTTTAATCTAACCCCTATTTCAGGGAACTTGACCACATCTCTTGAGATTTGGATAAGGATTGTATCCTCTCTTCCTGTTTTTAACTTTACAAATAACATGTTTCTCCTCTCTGCTCCCCTTGCCCATTGGAGACTCCTCTTTGGCTCCTTAAGTTTGCTGCTTACTATTGGAAGTAAGCAGGTAGGTGATCATGCTGCAAGTTCTTGCTGGACCTCTAGCAAAGGCAGGATCAGTGAAGGCCATCTTTGCCTCATAATCTACAAGGCTGGGGTGGTTTCAATATCTGATGTTTATGGCTCTCCACTGTTAGCCAAATACTTTGCCAGTGCACTAGTCTCTTTTAGAGAGAAAATTCCCTATTTTGTTACTAAATATTAATTTCTTTTGCAGAAATACAGTACCATGTCTGGATTAATTCTTAATACTGAAAATATTCCAATTTCTTCACTCCTATTTGCTTTGCCCATGGCCTATTCAGTCCTTTGGCAGAATTGTGTAAAATATATGTTACTCACTACTGACAAGTTTGTGTTGATCTGTTTATGGTCCAAAAATGTATGTAGAAAACAGGTATTTTATGATAAAATTGCTGTGTAGTGCATGCTCTGTGTGAAATTCAGAGAACTCAGATTCATTGATTAAAAAATGTCAAAAAATGCAAGTAATTAGCCATTCTTCCAAAGTGGCCTTTTAGATCTTTGTTGCCCTAAAATTCCATTTTATCAGAAACCCTGTCTTTCTGACAGGGTTGCCCACACACACACACACTTTTAAACAGTTTCTAAGTAAAATTCTGTATTTCAAAAAAAAAAAATCTAAAGTAAATAAAAAATTTTTCTGAGCTGCTAGTTTCCTAAATTCTACAGTAGAAAAACATTCATATAGTAGTAATGTCACTGAAAAGCTTAGTGGCATTAATTTCCAAGTAGCCATGGAAAGAGATGAATAGGAGCAAGAGTTGGGGTAAAATGTATTGCTCAAAAAAGATCTCAGTCCCTGGTTTTAAGCTGTCAGTCCTATTGTCTGTCTTCTTGGGGCCTCCATTCTCTCAGTTGTTTTATCCTGAAAGGGCTTGCTTTTTGATATTCAGAGACATTACATGTTATTGGTCTAAATCACTTTGCCTTGGTGGTTCATTCATGCTGATCCAGCTTCACATGATCATATTATTACAGAAAAAGATCTTGCTCCTGTTGGGGTTCTGTACACACAACTCCAAAATACAGTACTTTGGAATCTGTGAAAACTAAAAAGCTGAAAAGTGTCTCTGACCTCTCTTCAAGACTCTCCTGTGATAGGTGTCCTGTCCTATACCTGGAGAAAAGGGATGAAGACATAGTGGTGCCAAGAAGAATCTGACCCAACTGGCCTTGCCACGTTCTCCAGGTTTGTTACCAGGTTTGGGATGTAGTCAGGTCTAACTCCATCCTGGTTTGTTACCATTAGATCATATCCCCTCTTATCCAACCATTCTTTCACACACCCATCCTCTCTTAAGCAAACCTAAAGATGCAGAATCCCCATTTCCTTGATTCTTCATTTCTGAAGGCTTCCGGGTCTTGATTACATATATTTTTTACACTTTTCTCTCATTTATCTCTCTTTTGTCACAGAGGTGTCGGTCGTCAACCTAGCAATGGATAAGGAAATGATATTTCTTTTCCGCCCCTACCTTCAGATCTGCCAACAGTGAATAGCAAAGTGTAGAACCACCCTCATCTGCAGCCTATATGAAACATGAAAGAAACCTCACCATACATTTGGTGACAGAGTGAAAAAATAAAGTCACACTTCTGCTTTAGGTCAGGGAATGAGTTAATGACTATTCAAAGTCAGCTTTCTTCCTAAGATTCTCTAATTATATAATGCCATATCAACTTATTATAAGAAAGTCATTATGCCACCTATGTATGGATGATGCGACAGTATGGGAAAATCTGGGTATTCTCTTAGAGACATTCCAAGACACGGGAGAATAGAAGAAAACAATTCACCAAAAGAGAAAGTAGATTCTCTATGATCTGAAACATCAACCAACAAGTGTGTGGTAACACAGACTCACATTCCTAAAACTCCTGCCTTTAAAGAATTCATGGACTAATTAAGAAATAACTAAAATAGATGCTGTGAAATAACACTAGCATATTTCACAGGATTCGGGGCATTTCAAGTCTGGCAGTAGTCATTGGTGATACATAATTTTTTATTTGAATTTCTCTTACATATTGAAAGCACCTTAAGGATAAGAACTATGCTTTCTTCATAAAACCTAAAATGATATTCCACAACTATCTGTCCATTGAAAAGGTTTGGGATGTAGTCAAGTCTACTCCATGCAAATTCTTTTTCAGAGCAAAACTGCTGCTTCAAGTTCATGAAAAGAGATGTTTTCTGGTCCCTTGAGATGCATCAGAATGAAATACTACTTATTGGGGAGTACTATTAACATCAGGAAGAGCAGAATGGCTGTTCACACTACATATGTCTTTCAGAAAAATTCTCCTGAAAATGATTAAGAAATTATCTGTGAAGGATTCACAAGAAGTTCTTAAAGTTATATGGGCTGAGTTAGTGCTGCCTGGCATTCTATTTGAGAGATTAATTTTAGAACTTTGGAGTGGACAATCATCCATGCTCAACCTTGACAGCCTGACTTGTATGCTAAGGGCTTAAGTTTCTGTAACTTCAGCAAAAGATTTACTCCCCAAAGCAGACACAGTGCAAAAAAATAAATAAAATTCAAATATGTAAAAGAATGTAAAGTTTGACTTACTAAATGGGACATTCTCAGTGGTGCTCAGGGAAGGGTCCCCTTGTAGAGGTACCTTCAGTGTTTTCAAATAAGTTTGCTATGCCTTTCTTTTCATTTTCAAATCACCTGAGGCTTAAGAGTTTATATGTTTTGCACTTTTCTCTGCTTTTTGATGCTTTTCTGTCTTAGGAAAGCTCATTTTTATGTTACCAAGGATAACAAAGCTGTTTGGGCCAGGACCCACAGGGCACCCTGCCTCATGGTTTGTTTGAGGTGGTTGTCTTTCAGAACATTCCACTCTGCTATTAAAGAGTGTCTAGTTTCTATGAACTTTAGATGATATGTCTAAGAATACCAGGAAGATAATAGTGGTTCAAATAATATTAATTGGAATTAACTATTCCTATAATTATCACATATTCAAATTTACAAATAAGCAGTAACAGGAGAGTTGTAAGGAAAAAAATGGAAATCTCTCTTATAAAAAGAAATAAGATATACAAAAATAATAAATGCAAAAAAAAGGTTCCTAATCCTCATGACTCTGGTTTTATTACATAAAAGTTATGGGGAACCATTGATTTGGGACTGAGTACCTACACTAGGCCTCAATAGACCAAAGCAAGATAGAGTCACTCAAGCTGGGATCCCACATCACCATAAGGAAGCCTACACTGTTTACTTGTAAGATCTGACTTTCTGAGAAATTGGGAGAAAGATGATAATAAAATCCCCCCCAAAAAATAATAATAATAACTAGGAGATTCACAGTAAGCGATCAAATCAAAAGGGACCTGGTCTACCTAAGCTGGCATAAAGAAGTTACCTCTGCTTTAACCCACACAAGGAAAGTAACCTGAAGTAACCTGATGTTAACCATTCCACTTTTTGCTGTGCTGTCTCTTAATTCCTGTTCAAGCTTCCTTACAAAAACCAATCGCTCTGCCACGCCCAGCAGAGTGCCTATCTCTTTTGTAGACTGAATGCAGCTTGATTCAGAATCACGGATAAAAGCCAATTTGATCTTTAAAACTCAAGTTGTTGAAATTTTGTTTCTTCCCAGTTCTCAGCACGTGTATCAGATGTATCCTAGTTTCTCTGTGGGATTGAAACTCTGATTAAAACACAAGATTCTTTGTCAGTAAGAAAAACATGTCAATGTAAGGATCTTTTGGTAATTACTTGTAGCAACACCAATGACTTCCTATATGTTACAAAAGTATTTAGAAATGTCCATGGATTCTGCCTATGTTAGTCAATCTATGTTAAGAAGCATATTTGTGGTGGTGTTTAAAATAATTATTTAGAGGAGCTGAGATTTTGTAACCGAGAAAAAAATCATTTCAGGTTCTACTCATTAAATAAGAAAGAAAAATGGTTATTTGAGGAAATAATGAGAGAAGATGTTTTGAAAAAATATAGCACAGTTGAAAACATGACCATTTCAAAGCAAATCATTTCATCTTGTTTTTATTATAATGGAGGAGGCTTGGGTTTGGCTTCCACAGGGGGATTTCACTTGTAGTAAGCCACCCCAAGATTCCAGTGCTTCAAACTGAGGTCATATATACCATATTAGGTGTAAAAGTCAGAGATCCTCCCACCTGTTTTAGTGCCCTAAATTTCTGATTTAAGGCTGTCAGTAAAGATGTTCAGACTTCAGTTCTTCACCTTCTCATGAAGACCAGGAACTACTTAAAATAATCTATTGCATATCCACAAGCATCAATCAACTCCAGTGATTTTTTTCAAACAGAAATCTCTGATGGCAGGTCTGTATTTGATTTCTGCCAGTGACAAGAAGCTCACTACTTTGCAGAGTGTTCACTATTAGCCACCAGGGAAGTCTGTGTTTTATATCTCTGACCAGGGCTCTCAGTGGAGTATGTGGCAAACTACTCCCAGGTATGGCACTTTGGCATTTGAGGAACCAGCAGAAGCAAAAAAGGTCTCTCTGACCTTCTCCTAACCCTTCTCCTCTGAATCAGGCCCTAAGAAATTCTCTGAACTTATTCTGAAGCAGATCAGAAGTCCTATTTTTCAGAGGTACCCATGCTATACTTGGAAGAAAAGAATGCTCTTATTCTTGAATACACAGAGACACAAAAAAGAATGTGAACTCACACTTCTTTATGAAGTCCCCTCCAGTGTATTACCACTAGTTCTTTCTCTTCAATCTCCAATCATATTTCTTGGTGACTGTGTATTCTTTATCAGGCCTAAATGTAAAAATGCACAGGTTTATCTGTTTCTTTGGTTCTTCATTTCCAGAAGTATTTGTGTCATGTAAAACTTGTTTCAAATAACATTGTAGGCTCTTCTCTTGTTAATCTTTCTTTCTGATAGGACCCTCAGCCATGAACCTAAGATATTTCCTTTCCCCTACACTCATTTTTTAGTATTTATTTTTTAGTATTACATGGGCACAATATCTTTATTTTACTTTTATGTGGTGCTTCATGCATGCTAGACAAGCAGTCTACCACTGAGCCACAAGCCCAGCACTCCCCTACACTCTTAATCACTTAATTCTTCCCTTTAGAAACATAGTAAATTAAATCCCGAAACCAAATTAAATCCTTCAAGCTTTAGAACTTATGCTGTATGACACTTACCATATTTGATGTAATTGTTGGCATACCCCCACCAAAATGTGCTAAGCTATGTGGATGGGGCAACCTGGTTTTCCTTCATAGCAGTATCTCCCAGCACAGAGCTAGCACATAGCAAGTACACACAGTATTTCTTAGATGAATAAATGCATTTTTATTTGTGGACTTGAGAAGAGAAAGTAGAAGCCAAGCTAGTTTCTCTTCTTTTTCCAGCTAATTTCTTCAATCTTCTTTTCATCATCTTTTAGTCTCATTTTTCAGGTTAGCGTAACTTTGAAACAAATAGACACACATACCAGTGAATGAAGCTGTTTGGAATGCTCTGAACTAATTTGAATACTCCAAAATATTAAACCAATCAGTCAACTTGAGTTTTGAATTCCCAGAATTCCTATTTTATGCGAAATGTAAAAACACATTAAAACCTCCAGATAACCAAAATGGATGAGTGAGGAATGTTTATCCTCATGGTCAAAAGAAGTCTTATGCTGCGTTTTTAAAGAATTGAATTAAGTCTTTTTGCTTCAGGTGACATCTTTGAAAAAGACTGCCAAGTCTGTGACCTGCAACTCTGGCTTCTGACAATTCATCATTGCCTAGGACCTCAGGAGAAAACTGCTCTGTAGGAGTCCTTTGAGGTGAATAATAGCACTCCTCCTACCCTGCACGAGCTTTTCTGGAAGTCAGTACATTTTATTTTGGATGAAAGTAACTTTTATGAGCCAATATCAGAAGGTACAAACTTTACCTCAGAACACAGCAGCAAATAAGGTTGAAAGACATTTTCAAAGTTGACCTCAGCAATTGTCCAAGATAATGTTCCAAGGCTTGGAAGGTTATGTATGAAATCATCAGGGCTTTGGGTCCATGAGCACAAAATGTAAACCATCATGAGGTCATTTACTCAAAAAAAAAGGAAAAACAAAGACTAAAATATGAATTGACTTTAAAAAAAAAAGAAAAAGAAATCTTACCAATTTTGACTTCAAAAGGCCAATGATGTAAGTACTCTCTTCAAATCAAAATTTCTCCCTCTTTTTTTTTTTTTTTTTTTTTTTACCCAATTGATTTCCTGTATCTGTCGATTGAACTTTAGTCCCATCTAAGTAGGCAGCTGCAGCTTGTATGGAGGGAAAGAATATATTTTCTGTATTTCTTCTGGGAAAGACATCATTGATCACAATAGATAATGTTGTTGATAGTTCAAGTCATTGTGTCAATAATAAAAAACACAGCTACATATAGATTTGTCAATGTGTGTGACAGCTCAGATACCAGAGTTTTTCTCCATGGACACACACTGTTACTTACCTGTTAGGTGACCTGGGGAAGTCACTTCACTTCACTGAGTCTGTTTTCTTTTCTGTGAAATAAAAAAATAATGGCAGCTGAATCAAAGCATTTTGTTTGTAAGGCCAAAGAAGTGATGCTTGTAAAGTTCTAAGTATAACAAACTATTATCTCTGTCTAATACTTATTTTTATAGAAATTTTTGCATTTAACAAGATTATTATTTTTAAAAAATGTTATCAACTTTTTTTAAAGGCGATGACTGCAACTTTTTTCTTTTACCTTTATTTATTTATTTATTTTTATGTGGTGCTGATGATCGAACCCAGTGCTTCACATGTACTAGGAGAGTGCTCTACCACTGAGCCACAACCCCAGCCCACAAGATTATTATTTATAATGTTATTTATATTGTTATTTACATGAGTAATTTATATAAATATTAAATATATATTTATAATTATAGAGAATATAATTATTCTTAATGCTTATCATCATTATTGCCATATCAAGCATTGAGTCTAAAACACACAGATGTTTTTACCCTGACCTCAGGGCAGCGTCTGGGGATGAAGCCAGATGCCCAGGGCTGAGGAAGGCTAGGCTTTTGTTACTAATAGAGAGACAGCTGGATGGGAGCCGAGAAACCTCCAGAAAGCCAGTTCCCTCAGGTGCAATCATCGCCCCCTCCTACGGCCCTTACCACATGCACAGCATTCTTCTAATCTCCAAAGGTCCGTGCAGGGCCCTACTCCTCGGGTTTATTTTGATAAATGCTCAGGCTCCAGAGAGCCAAGAAACTTGATTCCTTTGCTTTTCAAATACCAAACCTCTACCTGCACAAGGAATGCTTAGATGAAGGCCTCGAGATGAAAAGTTCTGAGTTAAACAGGCAGTTCTCCCCTTAACCTATTGTCTGCTCTGCTCCTCACCTCAAAGTCAGAAGAAAAATGCTTACAGATAAAGACAGTTGTAAATCACTAGTGAAAAGTTAAATATGATGTAGCAGATATAAATTTTATCTTGAAAATTAGGGTTATGATGGAACTGCCTTTGTATTTAAAGCCAACAATGTTCTCAGAGGAATTATATGTATGTTGATAAAATTGTTCTGCAGAGTAACATAGTTCAGATTCTTTGATGTATTTCAGTATTCTTTATATCTCCTGTTCAACATAAATTACCCCTGGCCATTGAAAGTGAGTAAGAGGCACCATTTTTTTTTTCCCCATTGGAAAGAAGAACTAATATTTCTTGAGTACTGTATCTTCCAAGTAGCCTGTGTTTGGGTTATATTGTGCTATTTGATTGAGAAAACCTATATCATTTTCCAGACTAGGCACTGAGACTCAAAGAAGTTAAAAAAAAAAATGTCTAAGTTCCTAGTGCTAGAAAATAAGAAATGGACTTAAAATGCCGATGTGTATGATAATGAAGACTGAAGAAATGCTGAGTACTGCTAGAGAGCTTTCATCCCACCCATTAAATAGATTGAATCCACAGCAACTTATCTATAATTTCCAACACTTTGTGAATCTGAGGGAATATAACTTTGAAGTTTGAGAAATTATGCAGTATCTGCATTTGATAATCAATTTCCTGGGAGAAAATCTTTGCTAGCTGCTTACATTTCTTTTTAAAAAAAAAAATATTTATTTTTTGGTGTAGATAATGCCTTTATTTTTATGTGGTACTGAGGATCCAACCCAGGTCCCACCCGTGCTAGGCGAGCGCTCTACCGCTGAGCCACAATCCCAGCCTGCAACTGACATTTCTGACACAGGATTAATGTTTAGATAATATAAAGAACTCAAAAAACTTGACAACAAAAAAACCCAAATAACTCAATTAATAAAAGGGCAAATGAATTAGACACTTTGCAAGAGGAGAAATATAAACAATGAATACATATATTTTAAAAAGTTCAATATCATTAGGAATTAGGGAAGTGCAAATCAAACTATACTGAGATTTCATCTCACACAAATCAGAATGGCAGTCATCAAGACTACAAAGAATAGTAAATGCTGGAGAGGATGTGGAGAAACAAGTACACTTTTACACTGTTGGAGGGATTGAAAATTAGTACAAGCATTATGGAAATTAGTATAGATGTTCTTCAAAAGACTAGGCATGGAACCACCATATGGCCCAGCTGTACCACTCTTTGATATTTATCCTAAAGAATTAAATCATCTTCAGGGTGGAATCGAACATGGCGGCGGGCACGGAGAGATCAAGTCTCTGACCTCTTCAGCTGTGCAGGCATAGGGAGTCGTAAACAGCCTAAATCTGTTTGCTCAGGATCACTAGGCAATGCTGAGCTGACGTGGATCTGGGGCGAACAGTCTGGGCCTCTCAGAACACACACACCGAGGCCGGATCGGCTGAATTCAAGCTCCCATTCGCCTGCTTCCCCGCAGACAAACAGCTGCGACTCAGCACTGATCCATCCGGCTGAAACAACTGGTCAGCCCTTCTGATCCTACGGAGGTAATGGCAACCGAGCCTTCATAGGTAGTGGCCACAGGTTTCAAACGGGGCTTGGGAGAGACAGTAAGGACCCACCCGTTGCATTGGTCACCCGGCAAAGGGAAACGAACTGTCGCCATTTGCAAGAGATACCACCATGGCAGAGAACTGACGTCATCAGACTGCGGCTGAGGAGATAACTTCATTGAATCCTGCGGCTACAGGTGTGTAATCCCCTAGCCTTCCCTCTCCACACATCGGGGAAACCTTAAGGGCCCCTCCCAGCTCTCCCGGTAGCCAGACCGAGGGAATTAGAGGTGGCGCGGGACCTGCGGCGCGGAACTACCGCTCCCACTAGAGCTGACAGCTGAGGTCTCTTGCACCAGCTACCGGGGGCGTGGCTACAGGAGGGCAAGTAAAATTCGCTGAGGATTCTCAGCCCTAAGCTCCACAAACTTAGGGTCTGAGGGAATGGCAAACAGGGAGAGTGTGCCCAGTCATTCATGACAACAGGGCTCCCGGGAGCAGCAGACCTGGCGTGTACCCAGTATTGTGGTGAGCGGCACCCGTGAGAGGGGCCTGGCTAGAGGAAAAGTGGGGAAGTGACTAGACACAAGAGGAGGCCCTAGGCACTCAGGATTGTAGACTCTCCCAGTCTGGGAGGAGGAGCTGCTGCACAGTGATTGGTTCCCGTGTATTGACAGGAGAAACTTGGTCTCGTGGGCACAGCGCCACCTACTGGAAGAGAAGTTCATCAAACTCTAAGACTGCATTTATTAGTTTTTTTTTTCTTTTTTCTTTTCTCTTTTTTTAAATTTTTTAATTTTTTTTATTTTGATTTGGGTTTTTCTTTCATTTTCATTTTTCTTTCTTGTTTTTTATTTTTTTAATTTTTTTAAAATTTTTTTCTTCCAAGTTTAATTTTAATTTTTTTTAATTTTTTTTTAAATTTTTTTTTCTTTTTTTATTTCCTATTTATTTTCTTCTTTTGTCTTTTCATTTCTTTTCAATTATCTTATCCTTCCTTGAATTCTACCTGCTTAATCTCATTCTCTTTAGTGACTTCTTCCCTTCCCTTCTAATACCTTTCCTCCTAAGCATCAAATAAATTTATAGGAGTAAACAGTAACTCAGCAGTCAAACAGAACAAGAAGTAACATGAGCAGCTTCAAAAAGCAAGGAAGAAAAGGAGTACAAACAATGCAGGACAGCCTAAATATTCAGGAGGACCTAGAGTCATCAGAAAAATGGTCATATAAAGAACTCATGGAACACCTTAGACAGATGGAATGGAACCTTAAAGAGGATACGACACAGCAAATTCAAGCAGCGAAAGAACACATTGAGAATGAGTTACATAAACAGATAAAAGAAGAAGTTAAGCATCTTTATCAGGAGATAGAGATTATAAAAAATAATCAAACAGTAATTCTAGAAATGAAGGAAACAATAAACCAAATTAAAAACTCAATTGAGAGTATCACTAACAGAGTGGATCAAGTAGAAGCCAGAACGTCAGATAATGAAGACAAAATATATCATCTTGAAAAGAGTCTAGCCAACTCAGAAAGGCTGGTAAAAAACCACGAGAAAAACATCCAAGAGTTATGGGATAACATAAAAAAACCAAACTTACGAGTCATCGGGATAGAAGAAGGTACAGAGATTCAAACCAAGGGAATGAGAAACCTGCTGAATGAAATAATTACTGAAAACTTTCCAGAAATAAAAAAGGAAACAGATATACAAATTGAAGATGCATACAGGACACCGAGCACACAAAATCACAGTAGACCAACGCCAAGACACATTGTTATGAAGATATCCAATATACAGAACAAAGAGAAAATATTAAAAGCTACAAGAGAAAGGAGGCAGATTACATTCAGGGGTAAACCAATTAGGTTAACAACGGATTTTTCATCACAGACGCTGAAAGCAAGAAGGTCATGGAACAATGTTTTTCAAACACTGAAAGACAATGGATGCCAACCAAGAATTCTGTATCCAGCAAAATTAAGCTTCAGGTATGACAACGAAATAAAAATCTTTCATGATAAACAAAAGTTAAAAGAATTTGCAGCCAGAAAACCAGCATTGCAAAGCATTTTGAGCAAAACACTACACGAGGAAGAAATGAAAAACAATAACCCAAACCATCAGAGGGAAGAGCCTCGGTAAAGACAGAGGGTGAGGGGAAAGATAATCATGGAGAAACAAACTAAATTTTTTTTAAAAAGGATAAATAATCAAACATGGTTGGATGTACAAACCATATATCAATAGTAACTCTGAATGTTAATGGCTTAAACTCTCCAATAAAGCGACATAGGCTGGTATCATGGATTAAAAAAACAAATCCAACAATATGCTGCCTCCAGGAGACACATCTGATTGGAAAAGACATACACAGGCTGAAGGTGAAAGGATGGGAAAAAATATACCACGGACACGGTCCTCGTAAGCAAGCAGGGGTGGCCATCCTCATATCGAATAAAATCGACTTCAAGACTAAGTTAATCAAAAGGGATAAAGAAGGACATTATATACTGTTAAAAGGAACCATTCACCAACAAGACATAACAATTATCAATATCTATGCACCAAATAATGGCGCTGCAGCATTCATAAAACAAACACTCCTCAAGTTCAAGAATCAAATAGACCACAACACAATAATTATGGGTGACTTCAACACACCTCTCTCACCAATGGACAGATCCTCCAAACAAAAGTTGAATAAAGAAACTATAGAACTCAATACCACAATCAATAACCTAGACTTAACTGACATATATAGAATATATCAACCATCATCAAGTGGATATACTTTTTTCTCGGCAGCACATGGATCCTTCTCAAAAATAGACCATATATTATGCCATAGGGCAACCCTCAGTAAATATAAAGGGGTGGAGATAATACCATGCATTTTATCTGATCACAATGGAATGAAACTGGAAATCAATGATAAAAGAAGGAAGGAAAAATCCTACATCACATGGAAAATGAACATTATGTTACTGAATGATCAATGGGTTACAGAAGACATAAAGGAGGAAATCAAAAAATTCTTAGAGATAAATGAAACTACAGACACAACATATCGGAATCTATGGGACACAATGAAAGCAGTTTTAAGAGGAAAATTCATCGCCTGGTGGTCATTCCTCAGAAAAAGAAAAAAACAACAAATAAATGAGCTCACACTTCATCTCAAAGCCCTAGAAAAGGAAGAGCAAAACAACAGCAAATGTAACAGAAGGCAAGAAATAATTAAAATCAGAGCGGAAATCAATGAAATTGAAACAAAAGAAACTATTGAAAAAATTAACAAAACTAATAGTTGGTTCTTCGAAAAAATAAATAAGATCGACAGACCTTTAGCCATGCTAACGAAGAGAAGAAGACAGAGAACTCAAATTACTAACATACGGGATGAAAAAGGCAATATCACAACAGATGCTACAGAAATACAGAAGACAATTAGAAATTATTTGAAAACCTATATTCCAATAAAATAGAAGATAGTAAAGACATCGATAAATTTCTTAAGTCTTATGATTTGCCCAGACTGAGTCAGGAGGATACACACAATTTGAACAGACCAATATCAATGGATGAAATTGAAGAAGCCATCAAAAGACTACCAACCAAGAAAAGCCCAGGACCGGATGGGTATACAGCGGAATTTTACAAAACCTTTAAAGAAGAATTAATACCAATACTTTTCAAGTTATTTCAGGAAATAGAAAAAGAGGGAGCTCTTCCAAATTCATTCTATGAGGCCAACATCACCCTGATTCCGAAACCAGACAAAGACACCTCAAAGAAAGAAAACTACAGACCAATATCTCTAATGAACCTAGATGCAAAAATCCTCAATAAAATTCTGGCAAATCGAATACAAAAACACATCAAAAAAATTGTGCACCATGATCAAGTAGGATTCATCCCTGGGATGCAAGGATGGTTCAATATACGGAAATCAATAAATGTTATTCACCACATCAATAGACTTAAAGATAAGAACCATATGATCATCTCGATAGATGCAGAGAAAGCATTTGACAAAGTACAGCATCCCTTTATGTTCAAAACATTAGAAAAACTAGGGATAACAGGAACTTACCTTGACATTGTAAAAGCTATCTATGCTAAGCCTCAGGCTAGCATCATTCTGAATGGACAAAAGTTAAAGGCATTCCCTCTAAAATCTGGAACAAGACAGGGATGCCCTCTATCACCACTTCTATTCAATATAGTTCTCGAAATACTGGCCAGAGCAATTAGACAGACGAAAGAAATTAAAGGCATAAAAATAGGAAAAGAAGAACTTAAATTATCACTATTTGCAGATGACATGATTCTATACCTAGAAAACCCAAAAGGGTCTACAAAGAAACTACTAGAACTAATAAATGAATTCAGCAAAGTGGCAGGATATAAAATCAACACACATAAATCGAAGGCATTTCTGTATATCAGCGACAAAACTTCTGAAATGGAAATGAGGAAAAACACTCCATTCACAATATCCTCCAAAAAAATAAAATAATTGGGAATCACCCTAACAAAAGAGGTGAAAGATTTATACAATGAAAACTACAGAACCCTAAAGAGAGAAGTAGAAGAAGATCTTAGAAGATGGAAAAATATACCCTGTTCATGGATAGGCAGAACTAACATTATCAAAATGGCGATATTACCAAAAGTTCTCTATAGGTTTAATGCAATGCCAATCAAAATCCCAATGGCATTTCTTGTAGAAATAGATAAAGCAATCATGAAATTCATATGGAAAAATAAAAGACCCAGAATAGCAAAAGCAATTCTAAGCAGGAAGTGTGAATCAGGCGGTATAGCGATACCAGATTTCAAACTATATTACAGAGCAATAGTGACAAAAACAGCATGGTACTGGTACCAAAACAGGCGGGTGGACCAATGGTATAGAATAGAGGACACAGAGACTAATCCACAAAGTTACAACTATCTTATATTTGATAAAGGGGCTAAAAGCATGCAATGGAGGAAGGATAGCATCTTCAACAAATGGTGCTGGGAAAACTGGAAATCCATATGCAACAAAATGAAACTGAATCCCTTTCTCTCGCCATGCACAAAAGTTAACTCAAAATGGATCAAGGAGCTTGATATCAAATCAGAGACTCTGCGTCTGATAGAAGAAAAAGTTGGCTCCGATCTACATATTGTGGAGTCAGGCTCCAAATTCCTTAATAGGACACCCATAGCACAAGAGTTAACAACAAGAAACAACAAATGGGACTTACTTAAACTAAAAAGTTTTTTCTCAGCAAGAGAAACAATAAGAGAGGTAAATAGGGAGCCTACATCCTGGGAACAAATTTTTACTCCTCACACTTCAGATACAGCCCTAATATCCAGAGTATACAAAGAACTCAAAAAATTAGACAATAAGATAACAAATAACCCAATCAACAAATGGGCCAAGGACCTGAACAGACACTTCTCAGAGGAGGATATACAATCAATCAACAAGTACATGAAAAAATGCTCACCATCTCTAGCAGTCAGAGAAATGCAAATCAAATCCACCCTAAGATACCATCTCACTCCAGTAAGATTGGCAGCCACTATGAAGTCAAACAACAACAAGTGCTGGCGAGGATGTGGAGAAAAGGGTACTCTTGTACATTGCTGGTGGGACTGCAAATTGGTGCGGCCAATTTGGAAAGCAGTTTGGAAATTCCTGGGAAAGCTGGGAATGGAACCACCATTTGACCCTGCTATTGCCCTTCTCGGACTATTCCCTGAAGACCTTAAAAGAGCATGCTACAGGGATGCTGCCACATCGATGTTCATAGCAGCACAATTCACAATAGCTAGACTGTGGAACCAACCCAGATGCCCTTCAATAGATGAATGGATAAAAAAAATGTGGCATCTATACACAATGGAGTACTATGCAGCAGTAAAAAATGACAAAATCATAGAATTTGCAGGGAAATGGATGGCACTAGAGCAGATTATGCTTAGTGAAGCTAGTCAATCCCTAAAAAACAAATACCAAATGTCTTCTTTGATATAATGAGAGCAACTATGAACAGAGAGGGAAGAAGAGCAGGAAGAAAAGATTAACATTAAACAGAGACATGAGATGGGAAGGAAAGGGAGAGAAAAGGGAAATTGCATGGAAATGAAGGGAGACCCTCATTGCTATACAAAATTACATATAAGAGGTTGTGAGGGGAATGGGAAAATAAACAAGGAGAGAAATGAATTACAGTAGATGGGGTAGAGAGAGAAGATGGGAGGGAAGGGGAGGGGGGATAGTAGGGGATAGGAAAAGTAGCAGAATACAACAGTTACTAATAGGGCATTATGTAAAATTGTGGATGTGTAACCGACGTGATTCTGCAATCTGCATTTGGGGTAAAAATTGGGAGTTCATAACCCACTTCGATCTAATGTATGAAATATGATATGTCAAGAGCTTTGTAATGTTGTGAACAACCAATAAAAATTTAAAAAAGAAAAAAATAAAAAAATAAAAGTCAAAAAAAAAAAAAGAATTGAATCATCAAATTATAATGATACATGAATAACCATGTTTATAGAAGCACAATTCACAATAGCCAAATTATGGAACCAACCATCCATCAACAGATGAATGGATAAAGAAAATGTGGTATATACACATAGTGATATCCTATCCAATCATAAAGAAAAATGTAATTATGTCATATGCAGGAAAGTGAATGGAACTTGAGAGCATCATGTTAAGCAAAATAAGCCAAGCTCAGAAGTTTAAGGGTCATATGTTTTCTCTCATATGTGGACTCTAGAGAGGAAAAAGAAAAAGAAAGATGGGGGTGGGGTTGCGACTGCATAAGTAGATCAATAGAATAGAAGAAAGGGACCAGGAGGTGGGATGTGGGAAGAGAGGGGGTAAGTGCTAGGGAGGGATGGTGACCAGATTATATTGTTATCTTGAGTATATGTACTAATATATAACAACAAATCCCACCATTATTTAGAACTATAACGCACCAATAAAAAATCTGGAAGGGGGAGACAAAGTTAAAAACAAAATAATACTAAGAATCAATTCTAGCTCATTTGTTAGCTTACATTTTATTGGCTATATTTCTTCACTGTGATATAGTCTCTGTGTGCAGATATCTTAGTCACCTTTGTGTCATTGCCTATAAAAATTCCTGCCATTGAGAAACAGCTTAAGAAATATTTTGATCTTGAATGAATAGGACATTTAAATATGCCTAGTTCCATAATTTGGGCAGAGGTCCATGTGTTAAAATCCCGTTCTCCAGAGTGACAGTACTGGGAAGTGGTGGAGCCTTTGAGAGGTGGGGCCTTATGGAGGGTCTATAGGTCACTGGGATGTGCCCTTGAAGGGGACTGTAAGAACTCCGTGAGCTGAGTGGCTTTACTCCACCACAAGTTCCCACCACGAGTTCCCACCACCCTATACTACCTTGCCACAAGCTGAGAGCAAGAAGGTCAACAGATCATAAACTGGAACAACCACTCTTTTCTCTTTATGAGTTAAACACCCAGGAAGATGAGTTATTAGGAAGTCAATTCTCACTTTCCCTCTGGAAGTGAAGAATGATAGTAATAGCTCCAATGTCTTAAAGAATTTTCTCATTGTGATATATACGGTAGAAAAGAAATCTTTCCTTCTGCTTTGAAAGTACAAGTAGCTATTTCATTAAGTCCAGAAAGTATTATCATTATTTATGACTTTGACATGCACTAAACCTAAACTACTGAATCCTTGATAATTCTTTAATTTTGTAAAAAAGTTTTTTTTTTTCCAAAATTCCTTGGGCTAATCATAAAGATAGAAGCACTGACACTGGGATGATGTGGCATGTATTGCTTTAGATTTGACATCAGGTTTCCCTTACAGGATTCTTCTGTATTAGTGAGCTCAGTTGGATAGAGCTTTATAAAATGGGGCCTTGGTTGTGAGTTGAAATCCCTGATGGAATAATTAGCTTATGCTTGTTTTCAGGACACAGTATTGATTCCAAGCTCTAGCCAGCTGGGGTTCTGTGCCTAACATGTTAGTTATTCTCTGATTTTTCTGTCATTATTTGTTTATGTGTGTGTGTGTGTGTGTGTGTGTGTGTGTGTGTGTGTAAAGATAAATGCCTTGGTTGTTTTTTTATTTCTTCTTCCCTGAGTACACTTGCACATTCAATTGCAGACAGAACCAATACTTGATAAAACTGTGAAGTACTCATGTGTGCGTATAGTTCCCTGTTTTCGTATTTTCACATGTTGGGGCCTTCCTGTAAACTCTCTCCTCCCCCACTTTCTCTTCATCCTGCTCATTACCCCCATCCCCATCCTTGTTAAAATCTGCTTGCAGAAACATATCCACATCAGCTATTTGCACTTGCATTCAATTTGTATTTGGACTTTATCTTGCCAAAGGACTTTTAAACTTTATGTTTTGCTTCCTTATTAAAACATCTCTAGAACAGATCAGAAAGAAGGTTTGGTTTAGATTAACTTTTGTCTTGATATGTTGTGTTTTCTAGAAGAAGCATAAGGTAGGTAATAAAAGAGCAGAGGTTCAGCAGTTCCTTAGACCTAAGTTTGAACCCTCACTCTCTAAGGCTTCATATGTTCTTGAAAGGAGGGAATAATCAGTCTACATAAAGATGACGTTAATATTAATGAGATCTTTTATAAAAAGAACAAAAGCACTACCTTGTGTATAAGAGATGCAATACATATGACATGTTTTTCTCCTCTGAGCAGCGAGGGTCTCTGTTTTCTATGAAGGACGAAGCATGATCATCTGTTAAGAGTGAAGTGGATGTCGTAGGGCAATAAAACTGAATAATCTTGAAGGATTAGAGTAGCTGCTGTGGGGAATGAGAAAGGGAAATGAACAAAAACAAGCAAAATGGGACCAGACAATGTTAAGGTCAAGGCTGAGTTGGAGACCATATATTGATAGGGGCACTATGATGCAGGACTCAGGTGCCCGGGATGGGGTCAGAGGTAACAGAATGCTAATTGGCCCAGAGTCTGGACCATGGCTGTCCTAGAGCCTTGTGAGAGAGATTCTTGTCAACAACAGTACAGACTTAGCCCTCCATCAGGGCTAAGGAAAAGCCAGCTCTCGGGTCTGGTCTTTGTCGAAACTACATAAACATTCATTAAGAATGTGCTGCTGTCACAGGAGGCACGGATTCCTGACCCAGTGCCTGCTTTCTCAACAGGAAACAGAAACCTGGTTTGGTTATGATTGTGGAAGATTTACTTCCTAACTCTAGGGTTCCCTTTCTCTTTTAGGTTAAACAAAAGGATGTGACACAGGGCATGGGACCAAGGTCAGGGATGGCTGTTTATCCTGGATTTCCTCTCTGTCTTCATCACCATGTTGACATGCTATCACTCTTGGCCTGAGTCTGGACATCATCGTTTTTTGGAACTTAGATATAGAGAAAGGTAGTTTCTTTGTTTACACATCTACGTAAGCTATTCTGATGGCTCTGGGGTTTTTGTTGTTGTTGTTTTGGTTTTGTTTTCTTTAAATGTGTTACTGCTTCCCTTAGTACAATCATTGGTCCATTCAAAATTCCTCTGTTTCCTTCTCACTAGCCACCTGGGACATAAATTGCAACCTCTACCCCAAATTCACCAACAGACGTCACTAAAAAAGATGTTTCACTTTTTCTGCAGTTTGAGTGTATGTTTTGGTTTGATTTGGTTTTCTGTTTGTGCTGTTGTAATTACACTTCATGATGTATTAGGAGCTTCTTGCATCTGTTTTATATCTGTTAAGAAATTTGGGGAATTCTTGGTTCCTATTGACTGTTTCTTCTGCCTCGTTCTCTCTTTTCTTTTTGGCATTCCAATTACACATATGTTAGACCGATGCTATTCTACATGTCTTCAATGCTCTAAGGAGTTTTGTTTTGGTTTGATTTTTTTGTGTGTTTATTTAGGTAATTTTGCTCTGCTTTTTTTTCTTCTTCTTTGTGTTTTAGATCTGGTAATTTCTGTTGACCTATCTTCATGTTCATTGATTCTTCCCTCGGCTTGTCATGCCTAATAATGAGTCTAGCGAAGGCACTCTTCATGTCTGCTACCATGTCCTTTTTAAATTCTAATGTCTATAATTTCCATTTTCCTCTTTCTTATAATATCTATTTCTTTGACGAAATAAGTATTTGATGTAGCACATTGTTCACCTTCTCTATTAGAGTAGGGGTCACCAAACTATGGTATAGGGACAAGATCTAACCAGTGGTCTCCTTTTATATGGCCTGTGTATTTAGAATGGTTTTTACATTTTAAAAAGATTTCTTAAAACTTCTCTTAAAAAAGAAAAATTTGAAGATGGGCACAGTGGCATATGACTTTCATCCCAGGAACTCAGGAGGCTGAAACAGGAGGATTGCAAGTTCAAGGCCAGCCTTCACAATATAGCAGAACCCTGTCTCAAATTAAATA
Organism: Urocitellus parryii; assembly: GCF_045843805.1. NCBI lineage: Eukaryota > Metazoa > Chordata > Mammalia > Rodentia > Sciuridae > Urocitellus > Urocitellus parryii. The sequence continues at coordinate 206,102,100 of NC_135531.1, forward strand.
ATTAAAAGGGCTGGGGATGTAGCTCAGTGGTAGAGTGCTCCTGGGTTCAATCCCCAGTACCAAATTGAGAACAACAAAATAGAAGAATCTGTGGCCTATAAAACACAAAATACTTATTATCTGATCATTTGGAGAAAAAGTTTGCCAATCCCTACATGAGAGTCTTTGGCATATTACTGTTATTTTAAATGTTCTTTTAGCCAGTTACAACATCTGTGTTACACCTGAATATGCTCCTAATGATTTCTTCTTGGCAGTATATTACTTTTGTTTACCTTGTTGGGTTTTTTTTTTTTCACCAAAGAAAAATATCTAACTATGGGGGGGGGTGTAAAAACGAGAAATCTTATTGAAGAGAATAAGACCATGGCAAATGTTTTTGAGGTTGGAAATGGACATGTCTTTCCTTCTGCTCAGCCTTTAGTTCGGGAGGTTGAATTAATCTGCTCAGGAGTTGTACTGGATATTAGGTTTGTTGTTACTATGGATACCACCAGGGCCCCACACGTTTCAAATCCCTCCAGCAATACTTTGGTCTTAGTCTGGGCGGTTGTGTGTCAGATGGTTTTTCTCAGTGCTGATTCCATTCTGCTTTAGGTCTTTCCTTTGCACTCTGCCCCGGAGGAGGTCTGTTTTATGCTCCTGAAACTCCCTCGTACGTATTCTGCTGTTTCTTGTTACTCAACACTTTGGGGTTTGATGGTTGGGGAGAAGGTCCGTTAATCCTCAGCCTTAGACAAGCACCAAACTCCTTCTGGGTGCCACATTCCCCAAGTTGTCTGTCATGGCCCAGTACATATATCTTCCCTGTCTCCGGGATCAAGGTCTTCCTGTTTCTATCCCACAGCTACAGTAGGTTTTTACTAAGGCAATAGTGTTTGTCAACTTTCTCTCCCATCCCCTTCCATACAAAGGCTTTTGTGTGCGTGTGTGTGTGTGTGTGTGTGTGTGTGTGTGTATGAGAGAGAGAGAGAGAGAGAGAGAGAGAGAGAGGAAATCAGGGAGAAGCTTTCTGACAGAGTTTCATGTCCCACCCTTGAGGACTGCACATGAAGGACGCTTTCTTAGGTGTCTTGTCAGTCTTTTTTCTGTGAGCACCTGATTTGATACAGAGAGCAAAAGTCTGCAGGAGAGGGGGAGCTCTTAAATATTTGCAACCCCCTGGGGCTCTACAGTCTCCTGCCAACCCACATTCAGCCTCCACCAATTCATTTCTATTACAGCTGAGTTCTCACCAGCCTCTGACTCTACCAGGCTGACAAATGATTGCATTTCATTTACCCAACAGGCAGTTTCTAGGCTTAGTTTTCTTTCTTTTTTTTTTATTATTTGTTCCAATTATTTATACTATGCTTAGTTGTCATACTGGTCAGTTGCTCTGAAATCTCAACTCTCTGTTGGCCTCAAGAAGAGTCCTGAATTTCAGTTTGCCTAGCTATGCTTCTGCTTAAAGGATCAGAGTGACACTCTCTCCACATCTCTGGGTGGAACCCAAAAATCCAGATGCCTCAATCTTTTTTTTTTTTTTTTTTGCTTACCTTTTAGTTTCAAAGAGGTACACAAGTTTATTACCAAAGTGAAACAGTTTTAGAGTATGTCTACCTAATAATGCATGTTTGGAAAAACTCACAAGTTGACAGGGATATCAGAGGAGTGCTAAGGGTCTTGGGCTTAGGCAAGGGGCTATGTTGTGTAGTGGACAGAAGAGCTTTGTTTCATCTGATCTTATGAGTGAACAGGTTTCAGTGGAATCAGGGATTAAACTGCAAGATGAGCACAGAAAAAATAATCAGGGAAGTTGAAACTGTTGTTAAGAGATAGATTGGAGTGATGGATGAGGGGATTCAGAAATCTATGAAGCCAAATATGGAAGAGAAAAATGGAAGGATCAGAAAGTTAGAAGTTCAATAAGGCCAAGGAGCAGATTCACTGCTAGTAAAACACAGGAGAGCCAGAGAAGCTGATGTGTGGGAAAGAGAAAGAGTGAGCATCCCCGGAGCTGAAGGGCTCCAGCTGCTGGCAATCCACTTTACAAAGCAGAATCCTCCCCTCCTGTGAATAGTCGAGGGACGTGGTCATTGAGAACAGAAAAAAAAAGGAAGGATCTCAGAGATGTCGTAGAGGACAGGCCCATGTCAAAGGTCAACACTTCCTCTGGAAACGGAAGCTTTTGCTTCAGATTTCAGAAAGGAGCAAAGTTCCAAGAGCAAGAAGAGCAGAAGCCAAGGGGGGACCTTTCCATGAGTCACCAAAACTGAAGGGAATACAAGTAAGACATTCAAAGCTGGAGAGCCAGGAATGGGAGACGGAAGAGGCACAGCCCCTGCCTTGGCGAGGTGGAAGTGCTCCACACTGAAAACACCGTCCACCAACCACAGGCCCAGCGTTGAGAGATCAGCTCCTTGACCCTGAAGCCTCACCTAGTGGGCCTCTTGGTTTTGTTGTTATTGTTGTTCCTTTGTGCCTTGTAACCCATCCACCCTCCACCATCAGCAACCCCTTCTAGCTAGAGGCAAGCTCCTTTTTCTGTTGGCTTTAGGTTATCTCTGCTCAGCTGCCTCCTCATCTCTGTTCCTGGGCTCCACATTCACAGTCTTCAGCATGACTCAGCTTCAAAGACTGGTTCCCCAAAGAAGCAACCTACAAAACCTGCCTAATCTTGAGTGGAGAATTGAGGGGTGCTATCTCCGAGTTTCCCTTCTAACTTCATGATTCAATAAGCTTGTCTCAGCTTGGAGATTCTACCAGGGGTGAATAACCATAAACTGAAAACCACCTTCTCTATTAACTTCAGGCTGTCTGAAGTGGACAATGTGCTTACTGTCCAGCCTCGCTTTGCTTTACTTTTTAGTTTCAAAGAGGTACACAAGTTTATTACCAAAGTCAAATCAAAACTCCAGAGTTTTGGAGTTTGGAGTTTAGACGGTTTTAGAGTACGTCTACCTAATAATGCACGACAAGCAAAGCTTGTCTAGTTTTAATTTTTTTTTTTTTGCAAGTAGTTTTGTTTGGCATTTGGTTATACATAATTGTGAAGTCAAGATCCATAAGAAAAAGAAAATTCATGTGAAACTCAAACTTTTCATGCTAATGAAAATGACAAGGGAATAAAACCAGCAGATAAAATTTCTGGTTTTGCCTCAGTTTGTTCTCCAGTGGATGTATTAATGAGCTATAAAATGGGCAGAAAGGTCACCACAAGTGGGATGTCTGGGTAAACAGAGACCCTGGCAGATTCATTAGCTTGGATTAATGATAGAGTTGCCTTGGCACGGGACCATGAGAAGCCCAGATTCAATGTGATTGATTATCTACAATTTTGCTATTGAGAAATTTCTCTATTAACACATCTCAGGTCCAGAGTGGCTTCATCCTTCAACTCAGCTATGGTATTTTCTCCTGGCATCAAATCAGTCTCATGGGGTTATAATCGTTTTGTCGCAAGGATTACTCGACTTGAGATACACAAACTCTACATAAACACAGATGAAAAAAGTACACTTGTTCTCACATAAATACTAAAGCCAAATGTGCTAATCCTTTGCTGCCTTCGCAGTAATCTGTCAGGAAACTTTTGCCAAACAGACTGGAATCGAGTCAATGTTACATTTTTAAAAGGAGAATAAACTCCAGGGATAATACTGTGCCAGTTTCCTCCTGACAAAGCTGATGGGCAAATATTTCTGTAAGTTTTCTCCTCCTTATGGGAATGAGAATTTCAAATTTCTTGAAATACCCCCATCAAAAAAATTAGAAGATGCATCCCTAATAAGCGTTAGCTATGCAAATACTAATTTTATGTGATATAAACCTAATCTGAAAATATGTTATGGATGCAATAGTGTTTAAAAGCATTTAAAATTATGTGATAAATGTAAAATAAATGTTTCCTTACAAATTTTTGTATCTCCCTCATTGACTTGTATCCTAACACACAATGTAAGAGAGTTTGATGGGCTGTTAACAATTTAGTACAGATAAATGCACATTTTTAAATAGTTGCATTGATATTTGTGAATTTTTACTGGCTCCTTGTCAGATCCTCCTAGTGTAGCAGATAGAGTTCCTACTATAATTAGTAGTGACAACTCTGACAATGCTCATATTCTTAGGTTTAGCTTGCATTAACAGTGTTATCTTGCCTTTGAATTTTCTGTGCAAGACATTTTATCAGTCATGTGTTCCAAAACTGTGAAAGTTAACTTAATAAATATGTAAGTAACAATATGAAATAAGATATATAAGTAATTTGATCCAAAAATCCACATAATGAGACACTTCAATTACAATGCATTGAATACATGATCCATCACCTGAAGCCACCAATGTTAATCCCACCTCCATGATGTGGAACTCATACTCTTCCTACAAGATACTTTTACAAAACCTACAAATATACATGTAATGGGTGAGCATCACTGTTAGTGAGAAAGTTAGTGTAAAAGCAACAAAAAAAATAGATTAATCACTCTTCATTAACACTAAAATATTTTATGCATCAAGGCATATTATCAATGGAGTGAGAAGGGAACTCATAGAATTAGAGAAATATTTAAAAATCATATATCTAGGACTGAGGATGTAGCTCAGTGGTAGAGCATTTGCTGAGCATGTACAAGGACCTGGGTTCAATCCCCAACACTGCAAAAATTAATTAACTAATTAATTAAAAATCATGTATCTGATGAATGTGCAGGATATATATATATATATATATATATATATATATATATATATATATATATAATGCAACAGTGAAAAAACAAACAACCCAATTTAAAATTGGGCAAATGACTTGAATAGCCAACTCTCCATAGAAAATACACAATGAGCAATAAGTGTATGAAAAGATGGTCTACATTATATATCATCAGGAAAATGCAATCAGACCCACAATGAGCTATTATTTTACTCCCCATTTGGTTGGCTATTTTTTTAAGTAAATGAAAACAGAATAGCAAGTACTGGTTTGGATGTAGAAAAATTGGAATCCTTATACATTGATAGAGGAAATATAAAATAGTGAAATTTTGGTTGTGCTTCAAAAATTTAAATGTAGCATTACTATATGATCTGATCTAGCAATTCCACTTCTATAAATATACCCCCAAGGAATTGAAAACAGATATTTTAATATCAATCTTCATCATAGCCTAATTCACAATATTATATATATATATATATATATATATATATATATATGGAATATTTTGCAGCTCTAAAAAGTAATAAAGCTCTGATATATGAGACAACATGAATAAAGCTTGAAAACATTATGCTAAGTGGAATAAACCTAGTATAAAGGACAAATATTATATGATTTCACTTATACAAGGTACCCAGTAGAGGAAAATTCATGGACACAGAAAACAGAACAAAAGTTACCATGAACTAGGAGGAAAAATGGGACTGGAAATTGTTGTTTAATAGGTGCACAATTTTTGTCTAGGATAATGAAAAATTCTGGAAGTGGGTAGGGATGATGCTTTCATAACAATATGAATCTACCTAATGCCCATGCATTACATACTTGAAAATGATTGGAATGGTTATGTTGCATCTATTTAAGTACAAGTGAAAAAAAAACACAAAAAATTAAAGAAGATGAATTTTCTTAAGGTTACTATAAATTAAGGCTTTATGATGTTTTCTTTGGTATCCTTACAGGTCTCTATGCGTCTGTTAGGGTCTTCCACTTTGGAGACCACTGGACAACACTAGTCTTAAATCAAACTGTACCTGTAAGTGACTTGCAAGTAACATACATCTTCCTGGGTGATGTAAGGTTTCTCCATGATCTAGGATTATCCTATGTCAACACCCTTTGGACTGTTGTATATTTTTCTAAACAAGTGCCTTAAAAAGTGTTGCCTAGCCAGGCATAATGACACACAACTATAACCACAGCTACTCTACTTGGGAGGCTGAGACAGGAGGATCCTACGTCCAAGGACAGCCTGAGAAGTTTCAAAACTCAATCTCAAAACAAAAACTAAAAAAGGCTCATTCAGTGGTAGAGTGACCCTAGGTTCAATCCCCAGAGCTGGGGGAGTATTACCCAACTGAGGGGATAAGTTGAACTGAAATCTCACTCGTGCCCTAGAGAAAAGCTGCTTCCTCCTGGGGAATGCATGCATTTTTAAAATCATTTTGAAAGGTGTCCAAAGTTGCCATATGTGTCACAACCAATATTTCTTATGATTATGGTGTAAGTTCAAAACCCTAAAGCTGGAACTTAGAATTTCAGGGTTTCATTCTAATACCCAATCACACTTTTTCTGGCACATGTAGCAAAAACTGTTTGTTGGTTGATGTGCCATCTTTTTATCCAAGACACACACACACAAAAAAAATCTATTGTTTTTTATGAGTGAAAAAGGCAGGAGAGAATTGTTGAGTGGGACAGGAGAACCTTCAATCTCCGAGATCCTAGTTAGATTCACTGCATTAGTTAATTAATAAAAAATACTGCAAATACTTTGTGCCTAGAGAATGAGGAAAACAAGGACTAAGAGGCAGAGAGGGTTCCCAGGGCTCCCAGATCATTACTGGTCAAAGCAGCATCAGAATCTGGGTCCCTGTCAGCTGAGACCCTGGGATACCTGCCAGGTCAGGGAGCAACCATGGGGGACCCGATCCAGGCACCCCTGGGATCATGGGTTCCACAGAGTAGAATGTTATCGTCCCGAGTGTTAACTGAGAGGTTCAAGAAAACTTCATATAAAGTAGAAGAAAGAAAAGAAGAAACTAAGAAAAATGTGGTGACTGGTTATAGTCACCATTTCATGTCAGTTCCCTAGGGCTTTATTTTGCTTTTCTCCTGAACCTTTCTACATTATCTGTACTCTGGATCTGCCAAGGCAATATCAGAGACAGTGTATACAGTTACGTCTATATTCATTTCTCTCCATTTACATAATCGGCATACTCTTTTAAAACTTGTTTTCCTTAGTGAATGTTCTGGAATTGCAACTGCTCCTCAAAAGAAGGATGTCAAAAACCTTTTACATCTCTGGCTTAGTTTTGAAATTCCATATCTCCATGAAAATGAATCCAGGACGAGGAAAACAAACCTAAGAAAACAATCTCATCTGCATTTTTATTGCATTTTAATGGAGTAATAAATTTTTTTTCCATAAGAAGTGGAAGTTGTTTTATTGAAAACTTTTTCTTAGTTTGGTTCCTCCCTGTGGAATCCTTCCAAAGCGAAGGTTTTGCCAGATAGCACCAGATTAAGGTGAGAAAATAGAACATCCTGGGGGAAAATTCTTTTTTTTTTTTTTTACCCATATGACTAATTGTCATCCCACATACCTCTGATTTTTAAGCTCCTCAAATGAAATCCAATGAGCTATAAGCTAAACAACTTGAACACTGGCCAAGTTCACACAAGATGGTATAAGAAACAATGAGAAGGACCTAATTTCTGAGAAGAATTCTAAAATGAAAATCTTCACCTTTGGGTTGGATTGTTTCATGGCAGCTGAAACCAAGTTCCCCTTCACCCATGGAGCCATGCCTCCTTCAGCTGCCTCCGCTGCACATGGATTCATTTTGTGCGCTCAAGAAATCATGCACAAAGCTGTGTAGGTCTTCCAGAGGTCATTTTTTTCCTAGAGCCTTCAGGCAGTTTTCCCCTAAACTATTCCAGATTTTTTATTACCCAATTCTTTAAAATACATTGAACAATGGAGAGTGAATTCTCTGTTGTCTATAGGAAAAAAAAAAAAAAGAGAGCCCATGAGCCTTAATTTTAAAATATGTGTTTAAAGCCAGAATACCCTTTAAAGTCAAAATCGTTTGTGCTGTCTTTCTTCTTGCATTGCGATAACACTTTAGGAAGCTAGTATTAATGGGAGGTCAGATCACAGGCTAAAGGAAGAATCATGCTTTATTTGATCAGAGACTTTTAGACAACAAAATGATAGTTCAGTGTCTATATTAGATTCCTTTCTGAATTTAGCCTTTAGGCAATCGGTTTATTAAAGGATTCTAAAAGCATTTGGCCTTTATTTGAGTGAGTGTAAACTCTACAGAGTTTCTAACTGTAATGAAATCAGAAGGGTCATAAACCCCTGTGCTGTAGACATTAATTAATGACCAGGCTGTCCCTCCTCAGAGTGAAGTTCTGGGATAGCAGGTGTGTTTGGGGGAGGTAACAACTGCCTGAGAAGCAGCTGGACTCCACAGCTTTTGGAGTGAGAACAGAGAGACCGCAAGCCTCTTGCAAGGGCTGGTTTGTCTATTCCTTTGACCCACCCCACCCCCATGCCTTAACTAGACTCCTTTGTTTCTTATAAATTTTGCATCAACATGTAAAAAAAAAAAAAAAAAAAAAAAAAAACATGGTTTTCTTATCTTTAAAGGGAAATATGACTGCTTCCCACTCTGACCCTTCTCCCGGCCTGTCATGAGACAGAAGAGAGTTCAACAGAACACGTGATCGTCTTCCATGGTCTCTGAAATTACTTCTGTGAAATATCCACCTATTTTCCACAGCTTGATTTACTGCATCGCCTGGAAATGACAAATGTAATTAGGCTGGAATCGACATAATACGAGGCCAGATTGCCTTAACATTCCTTTTGCTTGAGAGGAACTTAATATGAATGAGAACCAGCTGTCTGTCTGTCATCGTGAGCATTTGGTCAGCTTTCATAACTGATGACAGATATGGCTCTTTTGGAAAATACTATAAAGTCACATCATTGTAATGACCATTTTTTTCTCTGACATCTTTAATATCTATAATGAATCATGTACAACATATCTATTTTACCTGAAACCAAGAGATACTTTTGTGCTCTCCAAGTGACTATCTCCCCCAGAATAGTTTTCCCTAGCCTAATGTTTTGAATTTCTTAATAAAAGGGGTAGTGTAGTACACTCTTATTCAAGAAGAGAGAACAAATGAAGCTTGTGATTTCATCAAGAAAAAAATGTTTCATGTAACCTGGGGCTTTAGATAGCAAGAAGGGGATTCACAGGGTATGTATAAAATTTAATTTAATTAGCCTTTAGTAAGCATATACTATTTCAGAGAATTTTAAAGAAATAAAATTTTTTAAAGGGACCAGAATTTGGGGGCACTCTATTTTTGTGTGAAGCTGTCTACACTCTCTTTTATTTAACCTCCGCAAAGACCCTATCTTCTGAGTTAGGTATTATGACCTGCCTTTTTCCAAATACTGACACTAATAACTTCCCAAGGACACAAAACTAGTTAATGATGAAGTTTAGAATAGGATCTAGGATTCCTTGACTCAAAGCAATAATAAAAGTATTAATGAAAGAGTTCAGTAAAATTGACAGATCAAGATCATCCTACTTAAACTGGCAACTATCTATGAACCAATAATAACTAATTAGAGAGTAATATAAAAAATTAATTTCAAATATAAATAAGAATAATGGGAAAATGTGGTGGTGACTCAGAGATAAACAAATTACCAGTGAAAGTAGAGCTGACCACAAGTATTGATACTCGGGATGTAACAGGGATTAATTATTGGGAAAAGGATAGGCAAATAAGTCAGTGGTAATGGGGTAATAAGATCTCCCTATCAAAATATTTGATTTCCTATCTTAAACATTAAAAATACACCAGGGAAACTAACCTAAATTTGAAAATTAAAACTTCAAATACTTCAGAAGAAAACAAAATAAACAATATTGAGGTATGGAAAGAATTCTTAAATAAAACATGAAAGCACAAAGAGCCCATGAAAGATTAATGATAATGAACTCACTATATTAAAATGAACAGTCGTATACAAAATAAATAAATAAATAGTAAAAAAATTAAAAATAAAAAATAAGCCACAGGCTGGGGAAAATATTCGTGATACACATAACTTAAATAGTATAGCACCCAGAATATATAAAGAATGCACAGAAAGCAATAATTTGATAGAAAAAAATGAGCAATTCACAGGACAGAAATGTCTACTTAGTATGTAAAAATATGTCTAACTTTACTAGTAATAAAGGAAATAAAATTAAAGCAAAGCAATATCTTTTCACACTTGTCAAAATGACAAATTTTAAAAGTCGAAACATAATCCAGTGTTGTGCAGATGTGATACAACAGGAATTCCCATTTATTGCTGATGGGATTGGATAAGCTTAGAGCATGACAAATCTCTGGGCCCTTTTTTTAATGGCTTATACTTCATGTACTGGCTCATCAATATTCACAGGCAATAAAGATGCTGATACTGCTCACCTGACATTAAGTGATTCGACCACTCCTTGGTTGTCTGCTGATCTCTGCTCTGTAGTTCTTTGAACATTTCTTTGAAAGTCACTGAAGCTACTATGCAGCTCATATTTTAACATTCAGAGGTATTCTTGCTTCTGCCTTCTTAGGTTGGGGGGAAGTAGCAGGGGGTTTATTGTTCAGTTTTGTTCCAGCCTATCTGGCACGAACAATTGCATTTGCTCAGTCATTTTAGTGAAATCTTTTGTCTGAGCATAGTCTAAATGACAGAGAAGCCACATCACAATACACAGGACACCTTCAGGAAGATTCTCCTGGGGTAACCCTGGTTTCATTGTCATTCCTGAGAAAGCCCCTGGAGATTCATGAACTGCCCAAGCTTGAGATAGCCTGAAACATACAAGGAAAAGGACAGAGAACTCTCACTTTTAGCCACGTGCTGCTTTGTCCTGTCATAGTGACTGTTAAGGTTTGGATCTGAAATGTCTTTCAAAGTCGCATGTTGAAAGCATGGTTCCCAGGGCAACACATTTCAGAGGTGGACATTCAGGCAATGACTGAATTGGGGCTTTGACCTCATCAATGTATAAAATCATCAAATGGGCTAATCCATTGCTAGCTGAATGGACTACTGGGAGGTGGAACCTAGTTGGAGGAACTGTGTCCCTGGGGATGTTGTGCCCTGGAAGGTTTATCTTCTCCCTATCTCTTCCTCTTTCTCTCTTTCTACTTCCAGGCTGATCTGAGCTGGGCAGCTTTCCCACACACACCCTTCTACCAGGATAGTCTGCCTTGGAGGTGAAGGTGATCTGGCTGTGACATTTGTCACCCCATTGATTGGCCAGGTTGATTGGGCTGATCTGGCTGTCTACGCAGGTGTCCCCTTCCTCCCTCCATGTGAATCTCTCTTGAAGCTGCATAATTGGTCAAAGAGGATGACTTTCCCTGATAGAGGAGGACTGTTCTTTGATCAAGGGTCTACAAATAGCTATATTCCCCTGCTAGAACCTCCAAGTGAGCTCTCAAGGTGCAGGATAGTGTGCCTCATGTCAGTCTCAGAGCAATGGAATCTGTCCATCATGAACTGAAACTTCTGAAACTGTGAGCCAGAATAACCTTTTCCTCTTCTAAGTTGTTCTTGGCAGTTATTTTAGTCACAGAGATGAAAAGCTTACTAAGTCACTGACTGCATTCTGAACACTGCAGCTAGATACTATGCATACTATGGTTCCGTAGGTCACTCTGAAAGGATGAAGGAATGAAGGAAAAATAAATATCTGAAAGAATTGCCTACTTGATTCCCTCTCCAAATGGAGCTCTCTTGCCTCCCTCCAGGCAGAAGACATCCCAATTTCCCATTTCCTATATTTGTAGGGAAATAGAGGGAATATGTGGGGCAAAGACATACATATAGAAAATGACCTCACAAGGAAATGCTGGACCTCATATCTGATGCTGCCCTGACCTTGTACATTCAACTCAGAATGGGATTATAGAGTGAGGGGGTTTACCACTTTTCTGAAACTATTTTAACAAGTTTATCACAAATGTGGTAGCCTGAAACAACAAAACTTATTTTCTTGTAGTTCTGGAGGCCAAAAGTCTGAAGTCAAGGTGTTGGCAGAGTTGGTTCATTCTGGACACTCAAGAGGATCTGATTCATGCCCTTCTCCTAGCTTCTGTTGACTGTCAACAATCCTTGGAATCCCTCGGCTCCTAGACACATCAGTACAGTCAGTGCCTCTGTCTTTATGTGGCCTTCCCCTCTGTGTCTGAGTCACAGATCTCTTTCTCCTTTCTGTTAGAATACACCGGTCATTGAATGTTAAGTCAATTCTAAAACAAGATGGTCTCATTTCCCGATCCTTAACATCTGTAGAGACCCTATCTACAAATGAGGCCACATTTACAGTATCAGCAATAATTTACCTCACTGGGGCCACTACGTATGTCACTAAAGAGCTATAGAGTACTTGCTTTAAAACTGCTACACCAGGAGAATGTAGTACAGGTTTCCTCTGTAGTTCTCGTTGGCTCCAAGGATGAGAGGAAATCAATATAACAGCACACTGGATTTCCTACACATGCCCACTGAAGTGGTTTTTGGAAACTCCTTTGTAAAGAATAATAATAAGAAGAAAACAGAGAGAAAGACAAGGGGTAGAAGCAGGGAAGGTGGCAGAGTGGCTCTTTGTCCAAGCAGCCACGTTTATTTATACCAAAAGGTTACATTAGGTCATTAGTACATAACCACATTATTGTTCAGAGTATCAGTAAGGTTGCTTAGTCTGCAGTTATATTTCACAGTTACAATATGCAGTGTTAGGAGCTTTGTGCAGTTCTCAAGAAAGTCCATTGTCTGAAATTACTGTTAAGCAGGCAGCTCCAGGAGCACTGGGAGCTTGGTGAAACATTGTAGTTATCTAGCAAACAAGTTCTTCTATTTCCAGGAGCTATGTGCCTGCAATCAAGGTTGAGGTTTGATGAGGCTCTAACACAGAGGCATTTCAGGGCATTGCCATACCACCTAGTCATTGCACATATATTAGCTATATTATTAGATCCTAAGAGAGATTACAGGGCATTCTAAGGGTGGGAAACAGGGTGTCTGTTACCCCTCCAGGAGTTTTCTCACCAGGGGAATGCTTCCCTGTGCATTTCCATGGTCAGAATCCCTACATTCTTTCAGGGACAAATAGTGTTATAGAAATTGCACTTCCTAAGGTGGAAAGAAAATGGGTAGATATGTTATAGTCTCTCCATCTTAATAAAAAGAAGGTAGCTTTTCAATTCCATCATTAGCAACTTAATATATTAAAGTTCTTTCAAAGAATTCGTTCTTTTAAATGATTAAATAACCTAATCCCTGCAACTTGTTCACAAGCTGACTTTATTTAATAAACCAAATTTTAGCCTGGTCTGAAGCTAATTCTTAAGAAATCTGAATGAATTAAGTGTGAGTTGATGAAGTGCCCTGGTGCTGAATTTAACCAGCAATAAATATCTGAGGAGTGACACATAATATCACTTTTTTAGACTTAGATATAGAAGTTTGATTATGTGGTTGATTCTAATGACCTATAAATAAAACAGAGGTCAACTTCATTGGCTAAAAAAGTAGGGCAATAACATTACTGAGATGTTTGCCACATGTTTTTGTACATAAAATACTGAAAAATTACAAAAGAGAGGATTATTTTTTATATTCAGAAATTCCTGTTAGTTGATGTCATAGACATGTTGATCTTTTATTTTGACTGTGGCATGTTTTATTTTTCAAATAGATTAGGTAAATGATATATAAAGCTAGAAATAAAAAGGAAATCTATAAAACCCAAGGTCCTGTGGAAAGTAGTCATAACTCTCTTAGCAAATGTGGTGAGCTAACATAAATACACACATAGACTACAACTACCCAAGCATTGCAAAGAATCCAGTCAAAAGTTAATTCCACCCTGTTTGAATGTGTGCCATAAGCTATAATATTTTATTTTAATATATCAAAGACTGTATCAAACATCCACAGAATCTGGATCAGAGTACATAAGAATTGAATTATTCTGACAAAATACAAGCTGAGCAGTCATATTCCTTTCTGCAATTTTTTGCATCAGTTGCTTTGGTATAATGCAAAGTGCCTTTATAATAACATGACATCTAACATCTTGGCTCTGCCACTCACTGGTCAATCATATGGCCTAAAGGGGGGAAAAAAACCCTGAACAATGTGACCTACAACTTCCTCAATGAAAAAAATTGAAGCATATTGCCTATCTCACAAGGTTGATGTAAACACTAGAGATACTATGGGTAAAGTGTCTGATTTTGAATGCCTGCTATTATTCCTAGACTGTGGGGCTTTATTTTTATTTTTCTTTCTTTTCTCTTTTTCCCTCCTTTAGCACCAGGCAGGCATTGAACCCAGGGGTGCTTAACCATTGAGCTACATCTCCAGTCCTTTTTATTTTTTATTTTAAGACAATCTCATTAACTTGCTTAGGGCCTCACTAAGTTGCTCAGTCTGGCTTTGAACTTGCGATCCTTCTCTAGCGCCATGGAGATTACAGGCATGCAGTACCATTGAGAAACCATAGATAAGTATGTTTGGCTATTTGACATGACTGTGTCTAACAAAAAGTGAAAAATCTTAATAATCTGTGTGTTATGACTACACACAAAAAGTTGGTTGTTTATATGTATTTAATTATAATTAAAGTGTATTATTCAGAAGGTGGCAAACGTTGAGATGAACTGCTCAGATCCCCATTCAAGAAAGGACTAGATTTCCAGCTGGGTGGAGTGTGGCTAGCTCACAGCCTCCAGCTGTTAGTCCTTCAGGCTCTGCTGCTTTCTAGCCAAGGGCACAGCACTCAGTGGGTGAACCCTGCCAATGACTGAGCCAGGCAGTGGGAGCCAAGACCACGTTCTGCTCACAGCCACTTCCAGCCAATGACTGAACAAGGAGGGATCACGGCCCAGCCATTTCCACCCAACACAGGATCCTTCCCCTGGCCAAGCTGGGCTCCAGAGCTCTCTGTTGTGGGGCTGGCAGGGGCTTGGAAGGTTGGCATCATGGATGGAGAGCCCCACCTCCTGCCCCATCCTACTACGTTCCTTTTCTGTTCACAGGTTTACTCCACACAAAAATGTTTTGCACTTGTAAATACCTCAACATATTTGGGAGAACCAAATGACATAAGACAATGTTAAAGAGATTTTTTTACTAAACAACAATAATGACTGCCCCCACCATATATATATATATATCCTGGCAGAAGAATCAATGGATGTGCAGAAGTTCTTCATTACTTTGTCTAAAATCTCCCAGTCTACTCTATTCTAAGAGAATAATGCATAGCTCCTCTGTCTGTACCTGTGAGTGTTAAACCAAGGTTAGTATTTGGGAGGTGTTTTTTTTTTTCTTTTTTTCCTATTTAGTCAATATAAACTTGCTTACTTCTAGTTAAGTCCACATCTTCCCCATGTCTTCCCTGTGAAGATGAAGAAACAGGCACCAGGACTTAAGACCCTTATGTCATTTTTTTATATCAATTAAGAATCTCAATATCCTTAAACATCCCTCTGAGGTCTGATTTTCCAAGCTATTCATCATTTTTATTGCTTTTCTTTGGATGTTATCCAACTCTTCACCCTGCATCTGTCTTCAGATACAGAGTTTCAAACTCATAGCAGGTCTCCTCCAGCAAGCAGCTGGCTGTAGAATAAGAGCAAGTTCAATGGCCACACCTACTGACAAGGACTAACCCTGAAAACCAGCAACACAAGCTTCTTAGCTATGTTTCCTTTGTTATTCAGGAATTGCATGGTCTTTAGTATTTCATTTGTTTATATCCCACCTCTTTGTAAATAGGGCTTTGGATAGTATTTAAACTGCACCAAGAGTCAGCAATATACAAGGCATGACTCCAGCAAGCAGAAACATAAAATTGTGTTTTCTATAAATTGCATAAATAAACAATTTAGAAATCTTCCTATTAAAATAAAAAAGCTGATTCTGACACCCACACCTGTCCTTAAAAGTCATGATTATGGACGCAACAGAGGGAAAAGGGACCACTATTTTTTCTCTTCCTCTATGAACATTTAATCTTTTAAAAGAAAGACAAATATTGCCATCAGCTCTGCCTGCAGTCCAGTTCCTTGTGAGCCAGATTTCTTGGCCCCACAATCTGGCATGTTCTGCTTTTCCAGCACATTCTCCAAGAATCCCTTCATCCACTCTAAGTTCCAGACTGAGCTATATGCCATTTCTCTGCAAACACTGCTGCTCTCCCTAACTCTCTGCCTTACTTTTAATTTCTAGTCCTCAAACATTCATTTCCTCCCAGTGAAAATGGTTAAAGTCATTCAAAGGCCAACTGGAAAAATCTCATTTGCCTGGAAGCCCTGTCTAGTGCCCACAGTCTCTGAATTGCCACAGCATTCTGTTGCACGATCCCGTTCTACCCTCTCTTACCTGACAGCCCTATGCATCTTGCTGCTGCAGTCAAGGACAGCTTCTATTTTGTCTGTGTCCTCTTTCTATTTCATGAGCCTCCCCGCCCCCCCGCAAGACTAAAAAGAAAAAAATAAATAACAACAGCTGCAATGTCCACAGAACATGGACATGAGTAATGTAATTTCTTGGCATATACTTCAGAACAAAATGATAGTTATTCTTGGTTTTAAAACAATGTATATGTTGGTAATTGAATAAGTTCATTGTTTAATTTTGGGGTCAAAAATAAATAAATAAACACTTTCACCTTTCTGCTAGACATTCATCCAATAAGTCATTGAAGTGGTCACAAATATGTGCCAAGCACTCAAGTAGGTGTTGGAAATAGAACTATAAACAAGGTTGACTCAGTGTCCATCCTCAGGGACTAGTCCAGATGGGAAGAACTGAAAAGCCTGACTAGTCCCACTGTGGTCAGAGGGCTCATGAGTCAGTGTGGGAGATACAGAAGGGTTCCCAGCCCAGGCTTCAGGACCAGGGAACTCTGATGAAAACTTTACTGCAGGAGAATAAACTGATTGGTGGCAATTGGTACTGATAGAGAAATAGTTCTTAAAAGGTTAGGGGTGAGAGAGCACTTTGGTGTCAAAGCACCGTGGGGGGATCATGAAAATGCGTGGAGCTGCCCCTCAAGTAAGACAGCAAGGCTATGATGCAAGCAGAGCCAGGTCAGAACAGGCTTTCAAGACATGTGAAGGAGTACAGATGTCAGACTGAGACAATGGCAAGTCACTGAAAGATAATCATAGCATATTTTCAAAATACCCCTCTAGCTTTAGTGCAGACTAAGTGGCAGGCGTGAAAGACAGGGCACTGGGATAACAAGTAGCAGCCCATGCAGACATCCAGGCAAGGCTCAGTAGGTGGTACCTGTACACAGGTATAAGTTAGCAAATTCCAAGTCAAATGCATTCCTACCAGCTTTCACCCCCTCCATGAAAAAAATTTTAATAAAATTGACATCAAATATAATTGAGAGGCCTCTGACTGTCCTATACCACACTGCTTCATCCAACATCTGAGTTTTTAACACACCTGGAGACCTTGAGCATTTCAGTCTTAACTATCATGGGAAAATTTACTGAGTTTCCAAGTGTTGCTACGGTTTTTGATTCATGTGGACAATTGATACTGCAAGCATTTTAATTTTTGAAACAGACACAATGACTATACCTAATTAACAAGTGCTGAAAATAAACATACACAGAATATATTCCACTGACCAGGATTGATACCGTATCCTCCTTCTTAACATTCCTTTAACCATGGGCAAAATCAGTAGGCACTTTTGCTATTGCCTTATTCTGAAACTGATGGTTAGATGAGAAACTATTTAAAAGCAACTTCTTTGGGAGTTAACCTTTTTGATCAGGAAATAGCACAGATCTCCCTATGTAATATAAAAGTATTTCTGAATGGCAGAAAAGAACTGATGGCAAATCACCTTAAGGCCGTCCTTCATGGTGACAGCATGGCATATACCTGCCAATTCTGAGAGCTCACAAAGAAGTGAGTGTTCTCTTCCCTGCAGATCCCATAGTGGGACTTAGTTATGGCTACTATAACCAAACGCCATAAGCCAGGTGGCTTGTTCACAACAGAAACTTGTATCACATGGTTCCAGAGGCTAAAAGCCAATCAGGTTCTAGTGAGGGTGATCTTCTTGGTTGCAGACTATCGCCTTCTCCTTGTAATCTTATATGGTGGAAAGAGGAGAAAGAGCTTCCCAGGATCCCTATTTAAAGGGCACTAACCCTGTTCTCAAGGGCTCTGCTCTCATATTGTAACTATCTCCTAAAGCCCCACCTCCTAATACCATTCACCACACATTTTTGCTGAGGAGGCCACAAACATTCAGTCCAAGGCTAAGTTATGATGAGGACCTGGGAATCATCATAACAACTGCCATAGCAACTATCTAGTTATTACCAAAAAGAAGGATCATGAATTAACCACTTTGAATCAGGTGGTCCTTTGGGGTAAATGTCTTCTATTATCTAATTGACTCAAAATTAACCAATTAACTTATTCAATTACCTAAGTACACACTGTTTTTAAACCAAATATAAGGATCATTTTGTTCTGAAGTATATGCCAATAAATTATATTACTCATGTCCCTGTTCTTTGGACCCTTGTTGCAGCTGTTGTTATTTATTTGTTCATTTTCAGTCTCAGATGATGAGGTGCTGGGGGAAAAAAAGAATAAACTACATTTTGACGCTGTTCTAAGAGAAATTTTTGGGCCTGGTTTTTTCACATATCTATGAGATAAAATGGTTCAAAAATTATATTCCATGGGTTTTCTTGGCTAGACTTTGCCCAGAACCTGCAGTTAGACACGTCTCCTTGTTGGGCTTCTTACTTTCTGAATGAATTGATGGTCATCCCCATCAGCACAGATCTTGCTCAGCCAACAGATAGAGATAAAACTGGATAATATACACTTAGTAACAGAAAAGATTAGATTGCAAAGCCCAGCTACTTGTCAGGGAAAATGACCTTGAATTCTTTGTTCCTCAGTGAAAGATCAGAGAATATGCAATCCATCTGTTTCTTTAGCTATTCAAAATCTTTACTGGATTAAGCCTGATAAACGAATCCTGTCATTTGATGGCTTCATTTTGGTTTCCTGGTTAAATTGCTTTTTTTTTTTCTCCCTCAGATGTGTGTTAAATCTCTCATCAGCATACCTTGAATGGACAATATGAAAAAGAATCCTATAAAACTCAGGATTACATTTACTTTACAGATGCCATCAAACACACTGTTTCTTATAGCACCCAGAGACATCTTTAAAAGAACTCATAGGATAAATTTCTCACAGGTCTTAGTGCCAGAAAGAACTGTTTCCCCCAAGGCAGTTGGAGTCTTTGTTTTATGGACACCATGAAGCAGAGACCAGGTAATGGTCCTGTCTGTGTTGGTTACTAGAAAGCACACAGTCAAATTGGTGGCTCAGAAATTCATATTAACTTATTCTATGCATTTTTTCTTCTTATGAAAGGAAAACATAATTATTAAAGAAAAACTGAAAATTCTGATAAGAAATTAGCATAAAAATTCTTTGTGATCTCTCTGCTCCGAATGATTACTGTTTTTTGTTCTATTTCTTGGCATTTTGTTTTCATGCTTATGTCCTTTTATTCTTTCTTACAAAAATAGAAATATATTACATAACACTTTGCAACTTGCTCTTTTTACTTGATAATATACTGTGAACAAAATTTACATGTTACTAAATGTCCTTCTACAACATTTTCAATGACTGTGGTGAATAAACATTCTTCAGATGTGCCAACATCATTGAATCATTCCCTTACAATGGAATATTTATGCAATCTCCTGTTTGTGTTATAAGGATCCTGATAAACATCTGCATAAGAGTATCTTACAATAATAAGTAATAATAATCTTTATTTCTTTAAGAATAAATTTCTAAAAGTGAAAAGATTAGATCAAAATCTGTAAAATTACAAATTTGGGGTTTTTAAAATATTTACTTTTCAGCTTTAGGTGGACACAATATCTTTATTTTTATTTGTATGTGGTGCCGAGAATTGAACTCAATGCCTCACGCACACTAGGCGCTACCACTTGAGCCACATCCCCAGCCCCTACAAGGTTGTTTTTAAGAATAAATTGGTCTTCAAAAAAATTGCACAACATCTTGGTCGGAGTGCAGTTCTTTGTCGCATAATATAAGTGGCAGAAGCTTGTTTGTGTTACCTGGCAATTCACATGTACATTCTTGCACACATGTGTAAACACACATGTACACATTCACAGAAACACAGACTATCACCGCTGTTGTTGGGCTTGTTTCAACAGACACAGATGTGGTGGCCACCTGCTTCTCATGACTTCTTTGTGTCTGGCCCCTCCAGGATTGACTCCTCAGAGATGGACCCCAGTGTTGTACTCCATGATTCTGGCCAAGTCTACTTCAATTAATGGTAGACATTTAATCCAAATTAGGCCATTTTACCCACTCACTCTCTCTAAGTTCACAAAGAGAAGTGACATAGCAACTGGAAAAGTTAGATTTGACTCAATAATAGAAGGCACCTCCATCCAACTTCTGAGAATATTCACAAATTCCTGCTGTTGGAATCCAGAGGCCTGCCAAGACCTCCCCTCTCTGAGACAGTGTGTTCATCAGTACCAGGCTCAGGCTAACTTGGGCAGTGAATAATGATTAAAATGAAACTAACAGTTACTGGATGTTGGGGATGAAACAGTGTTCTAAAACCTTTATCTGTCTCATTTCACTCACTCTTTATAACAACCTTGTGAGGTAGCTAATGTAAAGATCTTGATTTTTGAGATGAAGAAACTGAAGCACTGAATAGGTAGGTGATTTGCTGTTTGCCCAAGTTTGCAAAGTTCTTAATGGCAGCACTGGAATGCGAGCCAGAAAAGTTTGGATGCACAGCCCACATTCTCAACAATCACACTGGAGTCGTCACTCCCCCTCAGGAAGCCATACAAACCTCATCTCAACATAACCCAAAGGAGCCATGTTGTAAGGAGCTCATACCCATGGCATGAGCAGTATAGATGGGGTTTGCTAACCAGGGCTCATGGTGTCCCCAAAGATCAATAAATTGGACTTGGAAAGGCTGCTACTGAGCTGATGGCCACCTGAGAAGATCCACCTAGGACAGGAGGGCAGTTCTGCTCCACTCCAGAGTCACATTCTCATTCCAATTTGCTGCTAGAGACCATTGGATGTAGCTGCTTTACTTTAGGATGCAATCTCATTCTACAGAATATTTCTACAGTATGAGTATTCTCATGCATCCAGGAAGAAGGTGACTCTGACCCCACCATTGAGGGTTTTTTTTTTTAATCATATCAGGAGATCCATTCAGGCCTCACCTGGAGAGCAATCACCAGAATGAAATAGAGAGACATCAGCATGCCAAGGGGCAAGAGAAAGATTATTCTATATAATTAAAAGTGGTGATATTACCAAGTTTAAAGCATGTTTATTGAGTTGACAGGAAACAATATTATTGTGTCAACTTGCATAAATTCTATGATAATTGATTTAATGATTGAGGATTTTTGAGGGAATTCTCTCTTTGGCAGCCAACTTGACATTCCTCAATTGAAACCATAAAGAGATAAAGCGGATTGTAATGATTTCTACATTCGTGGCTCTAGGTCTCACACGATATCCACACTGCCTGGATTTAAAAATAAATGGCATCATCTTGAGTCAGAAGATCAGCACTTTTTTAGTTTTATCAACTCTCCTCAATTTTAGTGTCTCTATTTCTCCTCAAATTCCTTCTCCGTACTTCTGGGGATCCCCAGGCAGGGGTCTGGCCTCTCCACAGCTTTGGCCATCTGCTCTTTGTCGGCTCACTAAGGCCATTCTTTCTATGTCAGCTGTCCTTCTAAAGTCCACCCATGGCACCAGTGTTGCTGTGGACATCAACTAAATGTGTCTGTGCCACCCACTAATTCCCACCAGATCTGTGCAGAGGCCTCCAGTGCTACTCTTACAGCTTTAAGGCTTCTAGAGAGAATGCCATTTCCTCTTCCTGCAGGGCTGCCAGCACCAACACATCCCCTGACCTTTGACAAGCACAAGGACACGGGCCTCTCGGATTCAGCACTTCCCACCTTGAAACACCACCGTTTGGGAATAAGGTACCAAGAGATGACTAAAATCATCTTCCTTTCCCTTATTGTCCCATCATCTTTGAACCGACTTTGTTCACCCAGTTATCTGCTTTACATCAGCGTATATTCTCTCCTCAAAGACTCCATGGTCACTTAAGTAAATCGACATCCCCCCTTGCAGAAATTCCAGACATGTCTAAATACATGAGTAAACACCGATTAAGTTCAGACTGGAATTTTTTCTATTATATCTATTATCATTATTGCTATTATCTCATCATCATTATCATCATCATTATGTTAATGATGATGACGAACTGGAGCCTATTAATGATACTTACTATATATCAGACCACTTCGAAGAAAATTAGATGCACTTACTTCCTCTGTCTCATTTTTCCAATATAAAAACATTTCTAAAAGAACTTTAACATTTAATACACCTAGCATAGCATTTTTCTTCTTTTATATAATTGATGTTATATACTAGAAAAAAATACATGCAATAAGCCTAGACCTATATTTTTCTTCTTGCATATGCATAAAATTGATATTGTATATTAGAATAGTGAAGAACAAAAAGAAGCTTCTGTAAGCTTCTGTCCTACCTGTAAGCTATTTGGTTTAGGAGTTAAAAAGTCTGGGTACTAAACACATTTTCTCCTTTAATTCACTGCGCCAACTTAGAAAATACTCAGAACCACCCCAGACCTCAGCTTCCCTATTAATAAGATGATGCCAATGCTGGTTGTTTTTAGAACTAACTCCTGGATATTCAATTCCAAGAATAAAGCAAATGCTTAACAATAATTATTTTTCTTTCTGATCTCTCATCATTTGCCAGGAATTATACAAATATCATGTTAAATGTCAGTTTTGGAAAGCTACAGCCAGAGGTGAGTATGTGACTAGTAGATGAATACAGACACCAAGAGGGAGGTGGATATTCATTCTATCTGTTAAGGGAAAGCTCAAAATGTCTTGTTACCAATATGTTCCTGAGAAGGAAAATCAAAGGTCATGGCAGTCAGAAGAAATGATTTTTCCTCGATATCTGGATATCTATGTATCTATCTATCTTTGTTTATTTTGTCTTCACCACAACTACAATCAACTTGAGCCTGTGACTAGGGAGCTGTAACCAAAGCTACAAGAGCAGCAGAAAAAAGCCAGGGATGTGAGTGAAGCAATCGCTGCCTTGATTTTCTTTATCCACCTCGCCTCCGACCTGCTACAGCTCTACTCCACTCCTGCAGGTGCCTTTATGTCACTCATTTCAAAACTCTATATATTAAAAAAGAATGTGGAAAAAAAAGAGAGAAGGTCTTAGGCATTGTGGGGCTATGGAGTATAAAAAGATGAGTAGACTAGGAATGCTTCTCTCAAAGAGGGAGTACTTTGGAATATATTTGGATTCATGATCTATATAATATGGTCTTGTCTGCACATGGGTATCTCTGCTGCGTAGCAAATTATCCCCAAATTTAGTAACCTAAAGCAACAAACGTTTATTATTTTGTGCTTTCTGCAGCTCAAGAATGTGGGAGTGATTTAACTGGGTAGCTCTGCCCCGGGGATGTGAACTAACTAGGGCAGCGCCATCTGCTTCCATGATGGCTCACTTACACAGCTGATGGCACGAAGCCCCGATTACTTGCCACAGGAACCTCCAGATATCGTTATTGAAGCATCCTCACAATTTGGCAACTTCTCTCCTCAGAGCAAGGGATCTGGGAGAAAGGAAATGTGGAAGCTGCCTCCTTGATGGCCTACCCTCAGAAGTGATACATTATCATTTCCAAAATGCTCTCTTGTTTTCATAGGGTCAGATTATTTATTATTATTATTATTAGGATTGAACCCAGGGACATGTTTAACCACTGAGCCACATCCTCAGCCCTTTTTATTTTTTGAGACAGGCTCTCACCAAGTTGCTTAGGACCTTTCTAAGTTGCTAGAAGCTGGCCTTGAATTTGCAATCCTCCTGTCTCAGCCTCCAGAATTACTGGGATTACAGGCATGCACCATGGTGCCCTGTGGTCAGCCCTTTTTATTGTGAGAGGGAACTATATGAATGCCAGGAGGCTGGGATCATTGGGATTCATTCTGGGGATTGGATGCTACAATATTTACTGGAATATGTATAATATGTACTGGAATCTCCCCAGGTCTTACTCCCCTGTAGATCAAAGTCACATTACTACTTCAGACTTCACTAGCTCTCTCCCCAATCACTGACAAAACATGCCAAGCTTCTAAGAGTCCCCTTTCTTCCACCACATTTTCTAAGTTACTACAGAGGCACCATTCTCCTGCCCAAGACTATTGCTGCATGTGGAATTGCCACTGAAGAAACAGAACCCTCAGTGCCAAACCAAACAACACTTATTCCAAGTAGGGGTCCCCTTTTCACCTGGAATCTTGGCTCACCAAGTTCTACTCATTGGGTCAAAGTCACATCTCTCCCGTGTCCTTCCTCCCTTGGCTTATATTCTCCTTAAGAAGGTCCACAATCCTTGTGCAAATAAGCCTCCTCACCAGCTCACCAGACAGACCAGATGCATCTGTATTACCTTTAAATTAGGCATTTCTTCCCTGACTCTCTCCCAAATGACCTCATATATTCACGAGAATAAAATAAAAATGCCACAAGATAGAGGAATGTTTTGATATATTTGCTGAGTTTCAGCCCTAGATGGTATTTTCCTACTAGCTGAATTTCCATTACTGCTACTCTTACAATGAGGTCAAGAGGAGTCCAGAGTCCAGAGTCCGGCCCATCAGTCACTGCACTGCTAACCTGCAGTGATAAAACCCTGTAGTGACGCACGGGTGGATGAATAGGCGGGTCAACAGCCACTTTTGTTCAATGACTACAGAATGCTGCCTAAATCTAACACAGAAGCTTGCTCAGCACATTCACATCAAAGACAGAAAAGCACACTTTAAAGTTACTATAATAAACTTACCTTTATTTCTATTCTCTTTCCACCATTATGAGGGGGAAAAACTGTATTTTTAGTCACCTACTTAGATATTCTTCAGTAGAGCCTAAATTTGAACAGAAAGCTGGAATGAATGCCATGAAAGGTTACCTTGTCGGCAGAGCCATTAACAGAAAGATTCCAAGTTCATCCTCCTATCCCTGATTGAAAGCTCATTGCCTTACGTCAAAAATTTCTGTCACCATGGAAGCCAGAAACCAGCTAGAAGAGAAGTGAAGTGGCTCAAAACGTTCATTTATAAAAGGAGTAAGCAGTGTAGTACACATCAGAGAAAGACAATTACAAAAGAGGCAAGCTCCCATCTGATTTGTAAAGTCTTCATAGTTGAAATTCTCATTGATGATATAAAGGAACAGACAGATAAGGATGGTGGGAACACAAGGTTAGAAGAAGAATTCTATAAAATGAGCCCACTGTACTCTCCACATGATTTCTTTGCCAAAAAGCAACCTGCCTGCAGCCCCACCTGGCCTGAGGGGACAGGATATGTCACATTCCTTCACCCCTGAGGCAGCTGGTGAAGGTCTGGCAGTCAGTGCAGATAATGAATGAAGGAGGTCCAAAAGGATGCCTGGTTATATTGGTTATCAAACAGAGAAGACAATGGGTCCATAACAAGCTAACCTTGGTTGCTAACAGTTACCTCCTATGCTCTTGCTCCTTCCTGCCCTTAGGCACATACTAGAGAAGAAAAAGAAGATGGGGTGGGGGTTCTGGAGTCTATAAAGGAAGAAGACACCCCAAATCCTGTGGACTCTCAGCTCTGGGGAGAAGTCAGCTGCCTCTGTCCCCTTCTTAAATAAAACTTGCTTTCTATGCTTGCCTGGGTGTTTAATCTTCAACAGCAGGAAACAAAGACCCATTCCTGATCTCCAAGATTAGTATCAATGGGACTAATTCAGAATGTGAATTTGTGCATTCAGAATTAGAAACGGGGGAGACTCAGCACATGATGGCAGAAGTCTAGCTTTGCATAGCAAGGCTTTCTTCAAAACAATAAGAAAGGTAAATCATGTCACAACAGAAAAAAAAATAAGTAGTTGAAGTAATGCATATATGAATTTATTCAATTTAGCCATTCCACAACATACAGACATTTCAAAATTTGTACACGATAAACATATGCTGTATTATTTGTAAAATAAAAAAGAACATTCTTTAAAATGTTTTTAAAAGTGAATCGGAGTACTAAGATTTTCTCACTAGATTGAACAGTCTAAAGGATCACATCAAACCATTAACTTGCTGGGAATGGACGTGAGGTTACCACAATTGAACAACTTAAAACAACACCCTCTTATTAACTGACAGTTCTTTAGATCAAAAACACAACTACAGTGTGGCTCTGCTGGTCTCCCGACTTAGATTATCACAGCTGGTTCCCCTACTTAGACTATCCAAAGGGTTCACTTTTCTTTCGGAAGACCCTGGGGATGAAGCCACTTTTAATCTTGTTCAAGATGGTGGCCGAACTCTTGAACTTCTTTGATAGCTAATAGCAGGGGCTGGTTTTCTCTCCTGGAGACCTCTCTCAGGTCCTCCTGGTACATGCCCTTCTCCACCTGCACACCAGCAACAGTAGATCCCATCCTCACACTCTCTCTGGCTTCCTCTTCTGACTTCAGCCCAGGCTCTGTTTTTTAAGGACTCATGAGATTACACTGGGCCTACCTGAATTACCCAAACTAATCTCCCTATCTGGAAGTCAGCCAAGTAGTAATCTTCATTACAACTGCAAAGTCTCTTTTGCCATGTAAAAATAACATATTCTCTGGTGTGATAACAGAGAGGGAAGGACACGGGGCCAAAATTCTACATCCCACATGGGGGAACAACGGAGGGAGAGACTTCTGTTTCTAACCATTACTTCTCTATCGCTTGGGCTTTAAACCAAGCCAATGTTAACTTTGTAATTTTAAACACTTTTTTTAATTTAAAATATTTAAATAGTCATCCATTTTCAAATACACTCATTTGTTTCAAAATCCTTTGTTCACAAATAATACAAATTGCCTCGTTAGCTGCTAATTTAAATAAAGAAATCTATTATTATTTGGCTTAGTTTAATTGAAGCAGGCACTTTCAAAATAGTAATTATGTCCAAAGGTTTTTTTTTCTATTGTTGGTTGTTCAAAACATTACATAGTTCTTGATATATCATATTTCACACTTTGATTCAAGTGGGTTATGAACTCCCATTTTTACCCTATATACAGATTGCAGAATCACATCAGTTACACTTCCATTGATTTACATATTGCCATACTAGTGTCTGTTGTATTCTGCTGCCTTTCCTAGGTTTTTATTAAACATTTTTCTTTTTCCAAAGGTATATCACTAGTATCAATTACAGAATTGAAAATATAACTCCAAATATGATCAAGTGGGATTTAGAAAGAAAAAAAAGTTAAGATATTAATTAAACAATTAAAATCTTAAAAGTGCATTATGTACTCCCAGCACTAAACATCATGGAAAACGAAAGAAGGAAACAGCTGCCAGGTTACTTGTAATTTCCATGAGAAGACAAAGATAAGAAATGCACAATAATAGCAATATGCTCTCCTGGGTTGTATACAGTTTGCATCTTTAGAATTCAGAAGAACAAATTGTCCCTGACAAATGGGAGTTGTGTTTCCCATAGGAGGGGAAATTTGAGCTTGGTGATAGTGTTTTGCTGTTTTGAACCCTTGCCCAACAACATCCTAAATTCTGAGAGAGTAGCCGCCGTGTCACTGTATTCTAACCTTTTCTTATCACACTAGTGCAAATTCTGCAGGGCTCTGACACAGACAGCTGCAGATGCAATCCATGCAAATTATGGTGGATTTGGCTGTCTCAGATCAAAAAAGTCAGAAGTTATCACAATAAACTTAATTCCTCTTCTCTATGTTATTTAGTTCTCAGAGATAAAATGTGAAATATGTAGTCCTTGGAACAGCAGTTGAAATTGTCAACAGCCCAGTCTTCTAATTCTATCATACTCTTATTATAATTTTTTTAAATATCATCAGTTTCACCTTCAGCTCTCCTACATGGACTGATTTAGAGTTTTGGCAGCACAGAAAAGTGGTAACTGAACTGCTTTTCTTTTCACATCATAACTAGGATTCCCCCAACTTCCTGGAAATATTTATCTAGCAGCTTAAAATAATTTATTTAGAATTCTGAAAGGCTGCCTTGGACAATGTCCATCTCTCTTCACCAGTTATCAAGCAGATAGTTTAACTTGGACTAAAAAACGTTGTTTATCATAATCCATCCCAAAAGGGGTTATCAGCCAAAGTCAAAGACATGAGTGCCTGGTATTCTCAATTCTGTTTCGTTTGCCAAAATTCTGAATAATGTTAGTAACATTAGATGGAGCACTTCTTAGACAAGGCTATCTGTGTCACTCAAGTTGGCTGGGACCTGGTACCAAGATGTGGATGTTTAGTCCTATCAGAAGATTACTATTAACAGCACTATGATTAAATTAATAAATAATCAAACATTTTGTGTTTTTGTTGCATTCTGTAGTCTAGAATACCCAGCTGCACTTCCATAGTAATTGCACTTTCTAGCATATGCAAAGCATTCTGAAAAGAGGATTAGTTTTAAAGCCAAACATTAACTGGACTCAAAAATAACCTTAGTCCTTCATCAGCTATGAGGCTGAGCAATTCAACTAACTTACTGGGTCTCAGTTTATCATCGAAATTATGGAATTAATATTTATTTTCAGGTAAGCAAATTTATTGAACTGAAGAACTGAAATAAATTGGACATGTTAGCACACACCTTCCCATCTACTTAGGAGACTAAGGCAAGAGGATTACAAATGTGAGACCAGTCTGAACAATTTCATAAGACCTCATCTCAACATAAAAATAAATAAACAAAAAGATTAGGGGAAATTGAGTGTCCTGGGTTCAACCCCAGTATGGGATGGGGGTGGGGAAGAGCTGAAGTAAAGATCTACAATAGTAACTCAATAAAAATAGTGTAATGGTAGGGCTGGAGTTGTGGTTCAGCAGTAGAGCACTCACCTCACACATGTGAGGCCCTGGGTTCTATCCTCAGCACCACATAAAAATAAATAAATTAAGTAAAGATATTTTGTCCAACGACAACCAAAAAATAAATGTGTAGAAAAAAATTAGTGTAATCGACTTCTAAGATCAAATGAGGACATTGAAACCCAGATGTTGAATTATTTGCCCCAAATTTAAAAAATAAATAAATAGAAGACTCAGTTGGAATGTAGTGTCTCAATGCCCTAATAAAGACAGCTGTATACCGTATACGCATAATATATCTGTGTCCTATCACATATTTGGAATACGCGGGAGAGACCAGCAGATTAAATCTGGTGTTGCTGTTTCCTTACTTCCAATACTAGGAAAATTTCAGAATCACTTACACATAAGAGTTCCACAAGGATCTGTGAAACAGAATGTTCCTGGTGGGCAGGGGGATAGTAATCTTCCAGGCCATTTATGGCTGAACAAAACACTTTTAGTACAGGATAGTTTCTGCAACTAATTTTATCCAAGGTAGAGAACCACATGCATCCTTCCCAAGTGGCAAAATTATCTCTTCTCCACAAATGGGTCCCCACTGGGATTTGATGTGAGCAAAAGAGATGATCAGGAACTACAGGGAGAAAAGGAGGCTACTCTGAGACCTAATGTAAGCTCTTTTTCAAGAACTGTGAAGCATACAATGCCATCATAATGTAAAATGCATTAAACTGTCAGAATGAAGATCCTGTCTTCAATCATGTAAAGTCCCTCAAGATTTCAATGCTAAATTTTACATTAAGAAATCTCCCAACCCTCACCCCCATTGGAAAAAAAAATAAGTTGTCTTAAAAAGAACAAGTATAAATACTTTCAAAGACTGTGTGGTACATGAACAGGTACCAGGTAAAACTGCAGAACCATTTCTTAATTTAAATAGATTCAAACCCCAAATTCCATGAGTATTTCTATAAGTAATTCTGTAAATAGTAATATTTTTCATGGTACTGGGAATTAAACCCAAAAGTAAGAATGTCAATTAGATACTGTTTTGATTACTAATACAAAAAAAAATCAAAATCTAGTTGCTAGGAGTTAATAGCCAATTGCCAAGATCTTTCTATTTCAACCCCACTGATGGTTATTGCATAAAGGCAGGCTATGCAATGTCCTTAGGAAAGGATACATGTCTCTAGTAGATATTTTGAAGTTTGATAAAAATATATTATTTGTTCCTTTTGAAGCTGCAAATGCACTGATAACTACTGTTTAAAAGTTCTTAATTTTAGATCTCACAGCATTTTAAAATTTAGAGACCCTTCCTCCATTAATAAAGCATTCCCTGATTGAAAAACAGATGTTTTGTCTTTTTTATAAAGACACAATGAAAACAACAGAATGCTGCCTTCTTTTCTTATTTTCTTCCCTCCCTCTTCTTTTGTAGTCTTTCAGGAGCATCTTTGTGAGAACCTGAGTCCTAACGACTGAAAGGTTTTGCTGAACAAAAATTCCCACACACTCTTCCCATGCTCTCTTCCCCTGCCTCTGGTTTCCAGTTCTCTTGGAGGGCTTCATCTTCCGTGGATGATGACAGAAAAATCACTCATAATTGCTGAGCCACAGGAAACTGGGTATGAAATTAGCAGCATATTGAAGTGTCCAAATAGATCCTTTGTTGCTGATAGTGCAAGCCTAAGAATATTTTGTTGAAGGGCCATTTTTCAAATTTTAAAAATTTTTCATTTATCCCCAATTCACAACATCTGAATTTTGTCTCATGTTCTTTAATAAGAGCTAATTTTAAAAACTGAAAAACATGATGTCCAGGACCTGAAGAAAATCAGAAAAGACCAAATGAAAACTACCCATATGCTTAATGAAAAGTTTAACTATTCAGTACCAAATATTTTTAAAGATTTTTGTTATTAGTAAGAGTTAATTCCTCAAAACTTTTGATTTTGCCTAAATTTATAGCAATATAACCTGTACTTATAGAGAAATACATTATCTGTTGAAGTTTATAAACCAAATTAGTGAAGGTATCATTGAACAGAACAAGAATAACTACAAAACATTGGACAAAACAAGGAGAGGAGCCATACTAACGAGCATAAAACAATTCATATTTTGCAAACCAAACACATTATTTACAGACTACAAATGGAAATATGTTTTGAAGGCTTATTCTGGTTGTCATTTCGACTGCCTCGAAAATTGATAAAGCATTTTTCTGGGTGGGTCTGGAAGGCAGTAGCTCCCAGGCATGCAGCCTCAACCTGACTGACCTTCTTAAACAGGAACGTTTGTTGCTATTGACAACATCCATGGACAGCAGCCCCCAGATTCTTCCACTTTTGATAGTGGACATGCACAAGGAGCTTTCCAAGGGACTTCCAGGCCTCCAGCATCAGACTGGGGCTTCGTCATCAGTCCCTCTTGTTTTGAGGCTTTCAGTTTGTTGGATAGAAGAGTAACTGGTTTCTCTGATTCTCTAGTGTGAGACCAGCCATTGTGGGGTATCCAGCCTCTGGTTTTCTAAGCCAATCCAATAAATCTCCTCTTACAATTATATATATATATTCTATTAGTTCTCTTCCTCTGGAGAACACTAGTATACACAGTATAGTACATAAGTTTTTCACGTGTTTTTTAAAGGCTGATTTAACTGAAATTTAGAACCCCAATAATTCAAACAAACTTCTAGATGGGTTGATGTGTGGCCCAGTGCTAAAGACTCAGTCTCTCCTTCACACCTTATGATTGCCTCCAAAAGAACTCCACAAACATCTAGAAATCACTCA
This sequence comes from Urocitellus parryii, assembly GCF_045843805.1. Classification (NCBI taxonomy): domain Eukaryota; kingdom Metazoa; phylum Chordata; class Mammalia; order Rodentia; family Sciuridae; genus Urocitellus; species Urocitellus parryii. The sequence goes on from NC_135531.1 coordinate 206,133,778, forward strand.
TTATAATTGGTAAATAGAATCAATAATGATTCTGAAGACCCCAGTTCTAATCCCACATCTGCACAAAGATTTGTGTAAAGCCGGACAGTTCATTTAACTTTTCTGAGCCTACTCTGTAGAGTAAAGGAGTTGGATAACGCACCACCAACTAACCCAACTTCAATAGCCTGGGATTCTGATTGTTTTGAGGTGGGTTCAGTTGTGTTCACTTTACTCAACAAAATTCAAATCTGCATACAATTTTAGCCAAGGCATTTTTACTACAAGTGTTCTGGGTCTTCCCTTCCCCCTCATCTCTCCTAGACTGACCGACCTAGGACTTGGCAATGCATGAATGTTGTTGCTGCCCAGGTGCTGTTTCACATAAAAACCAGTTCAAATGATGTGTAGTAGAGTCACTTAACCTGATCTTTCTGGCATTAGTTTCCATTTGGGGTTTAGGGACCATTTCAAAATATACTTCTAAAACTCAGATTTGTTCTCCCTCTTTTTTCAATCGTTGAAGTATGTTTTTCTTCTGGTCTTTTATTTCAAAGACAAACCTAATATTTAAGAAACTCATCACTAATGCAATTATTATTGGGTCCACAACACTGAAAACCCTTACAACTAAGTTGCTATTAGAGCAGAGAACAGCCCACTCCAGTCCACTAAGTATATATAACTTGTGTGGTTAGGAATTTCCATGGTGTGGATGCCCTCTAATGTCCTCCAACCCTGTGGGAAGCCCCATATATAAGGGTAGGAAAGGTCTCTCTATATAGGTATATTGATTTTTAGTAGCAGCTTGCATGAGAAGGGGTAGGGATAATAACTCCAAAAGCAAACAATGACTAAGTGTCCCTAAACATATTAGAACAAACATAGCCTTTGAAAGAGGTGACACTATCTTCCATCTCCTCACCCAATCTGAATGGTGTTTCCCTTAAATTTAAAGAGGAGAGGGGAATCTCATCTCAACATTAAAAAAAATAGGTATTTCAAACCTTCTGCTGGGTATTTGTGTAATCTTCAGTGTAACGGACCCAGCTTCTTATGTTTTTCTTAAGAAGGAGATTTAAGGGCTACCCCAGACCTGTACAATGGGAAAAGCTATGGGCAGAGAGAAATCATGCCTGAATCTACCATGTATAATTCAAGAGTCTTTGTAAGAGCTGCTGTATGTTTGTTTGGTCGGACCTCGAACCTCTTTTGTAAAGCAGCAGCTGAGCAGACTCCAGTCCTGGCCATGAAAAGCCCAAGGAAGGAGTCAAGACTGAGAACAACGATCATACTAACCTGAAGGTGGCAGGGCAGGATGGTTCTGTGATACAGTTTAAGATTAAGACTCATACACCACTTAGTAAACTAATGAAAGCCTATTGTGAACAACAGGGTTTGTCTATGAAGCACACCAGATTTTTATTTGATGGACAGCCTACTAAAGAAACAGACACACCTGTGACAGTTGGAAATGGAGGAGGAAGACACAGTTGGTACTTTATTCCGGCAGCAGACAGGAGGTGTCTGCTCAAAAGAGAACCTGCTACTTTGCTCCAGAATTCTGTTCTTACAGAGCAACAATACATTCTCAACTAGAAAACTGCAATTTGGTTCCCACCACATTCTGACTATTAGAATATAGTTTTCTCTATTCTTTTATTTTCCTCTTACACATTCTTTTATTATACATTATTGTACATTAAGTAACTGATGTATATGCACAAGCACATTGTGTTTTTAAAAAACTAAATGGCCAATGATATGTTTCAATTGACATCAAATGGAGATGGGATGGGAGAAAATACTGGTTCTGTGAAAATTTCCCCGTTCTCCATTAGTGACATGCTCATTCAGCTCTCACTTTTAGATTCCAGTAAGTTATTTTGCTATCACTGTTTTAACAAAAAACCTGAACAACATAAAATCCTTGCATACCTTGCTCAATTGGAGAATTTTAATGTTTTTCATTTATTATTGTAAAACCAAGGACAATTTTATAATTTTTTTGTACATAGCTATTAAATGTAGGGTAATCTGTCTTTAACTAGGGGTAAATTACTCTTTAAAAAAGAGAGAGAGATTTCTCTTTAAGTAAAGCATCTTGTTGTTTAAATAAACTTGTTTTTTTAAAGAAAAAGAGTCTATGTAGTATGTAGATTGAGTTCTACTTCACAAAGTATATTTTTGCTTAATGTGGATCTAGATCCTAATGTTTCGAGAATTTATGGGTACATGTAAATATTCTATTTAATAGTTACCAACTTAATCCTCATTTCTGGCAAGGGAGTTAGAAGGGACTTAGACTGGAAGGTTCTAAATCCACTCTGGATGTTTCCTCCACTATACTGAGATTCCCAAGCTTCCTCCAAGATTCCTCCATCAAGCCAACTTCAATCCCTACCATGAGATGCTTTCTAAAGACTTTGAAGTCTCAAACATAGAGAAGTATCCTGCTGGGGAATACTAGGTCCTGTTACTAAGTGAAGGAAAGAGAAAGATCTTAGGGAAATATGGAGCCTCAGAAATAAAAATGCAATCTATGGAATTTTCCAGAAGGAAATGCTGTTCCTTACAAGAGACGAATGTTATGGTTTGGATGTGAGGTGTCCCCCAAAAGCTCACATGTGAGAAAATGCAAGAAGGTTCAGAGGAGAAATTTGGGGGATGTGAGAGTCTTAAACCAATCAGTGAATTAATCCCCTGATAGGGATTTAACTGAGTAGTAACTGAAGTGGCAGTGTGTAGCTGAAAGAGGTGGAAATTGGGGGCGTGGATTTGGGGTCTGTATTTGTATCTGGCAAGTGGAGACCTTTCTGTCTGCTTCCTGATCATGATGAGAGTTGCTTCCCTCCACCACACTCTTCCACCATGATGTTCTGCCTCATCTTGAGCCCTGAGGAATGGAGCCAGTTGTCTATGGACTGAGACTTCTAAAACTGCGAGCCCTTAAGTAAAGTTTTCTTCCTCTATAATTGTTCTGGTCAGGTCTTTTAATCACAGTGGCAAAAAAAGCTGACAATAACAATGGACATAAAGTAAAGGAGCAAGAATTAGAACTGGGGCATTTGCTTGTGTCGGCATCCTTTCCTTCTTAGGATATAGTTACCTTTATTTTCTCCAACACTTTAGTTGAGCTACATATAGCAAGCATTTGATAAGATGGAAAACAAAGGAGCAAGATAAGCCAAGAAAGCATGATATGACTCAGGCATCCTTCTGCCAATGCCTCCACACAGGCAGAAAACCTTATGTGAGGCCTGTGGTCCAAAAGCTTAAGACAGAAGATGACCCGCAAGCTAAAGAACTGGCTCCTATTTTTCCTAAATAAATATGAGGAAAGCCACAATTAATGGAAAAAACTGATATGTGGGGTTGCAGAAACTTTAAGCATTGAGCAGATTCAGATTGGAGATCTTGAGGTAAAAGACTTTGTATCTCCTATGAGCTATCAAATGAAATTTTTGCCCCAGCTTTTTAACATACATTCTAAGATAATATTTGTATGAAGGTATCACAAAATAGAACAAGTCCTTTGGAAACATAGAGACAGAATTTCCAGTTTACTAATGAAATATTGAACTATCCTTATTAGAGATTTCTTGGAGGTGACTAAATTATTTCATGCAGGTGTATATGTGGGGGGAAAAAATAGATTTTCCTAGGACAAGCTTTGAAAGCCAAAAACATATATTAAGCTTGAAGGACTGCCAATAGCTATAACTTTATTTAACTTGTCAACCACATCTAAGTTGGGAAGAAATAGTTGCAAAACCTATAAAAGCCTAATAAAAGCTTGGGGTTTCCCCTGCCTCAGTCTTATATAAAATAGAGGGAAGAGCATAAGCCCTCCATTTTCCCCACCTACAGTGAAGCATTACAAGGTGTTAGGAATTATGCTGGGATGACCACAAGCAGCAATCAAGTCGTCTCACCACTCGTCCTCAGACATGCCTTCTGCACTCATTTGAAGACCAACTCTGATAACATACGCATTTTAACATGAAATTGCCCTTGGAGTTAGACTTCAGTTAAATTTTACTAAGCTATTTAAAATGAATTAGGGGATCTAAATGAATCTTGAATCCTCTAAGGACAAAAGCACCATGTGCTTTTATATATAGCATGGGGCTATGAGAAACCCATTAAGGAATAAGGTGAATCCCACAATAAGAAACCAGAGGGGAAGGGCTGCAGGCACTGTCTTCAGAAGGGTACACTAAGGGCTCAAGGAGAGGGTTGAGAGGCAACATAGCACCCCATCCCAGAGAATCTATCTGCCACACAGAGGCCACACTTTTTCTGAGTATTGAGTGTTCTAAGGAGTAGGAACAATGACCCAACCTCATTTTAACCCACAAGATTAATGAAATCATGCTAAAAAGCAGCTTTGGACTTCTGAAAAAAAATGATTCATGGATGCCAGGCATCCTCATTCCTAGAGAAGGATAAAAAACTGTCAATATTTTCTTTTAATATAGGAAAGAATAAAAAGAATAGGAAAATTGAGCATCTTAGAGGAATGTTAGATAAGATTATCATGAAGTTATAAAAATAAACGCACTCTAGTACTTGAAATCAAACTAATGTGGCAAAGATGTCTAGAAGCTCACTAAAACATGCTTCTCTTCCTGATACACAGCTAACCTACATTTTTCAGTCTCCATGAGTTGGGTCCAGTCTTCTGAGTTCCAATCAACAAAATGTGGACAGATGTGTTTCCACTTCCAGTTGGCCCCACAGAAACCCCAACATGCTTCATGCTCTTTCTCCTTCCATCAGATACATGGTTGATGTTTTAGTCAGCTTTTTCATGCTCTGACTAAAGGACCTGGAAAGCACAATGGTAGAAGAGGAAAGGTTTATTGAGGGTTCATGGTTTCAGAGATCTTAGTCCAATAGAAGGCCAGCTCCATTCCTCTGGGCTCAAGATGAGACAGAACATCAGGGTGGAAGAGTGTGGCAGAGGGAAGCAGCTCACATGCTGATCAGAAAACAGAGGCGTAGCTTCCTGTATCTGTCAAATGGAGAAGTGCCAGATACAAAATATATACCCAAAGCCACACTCCAGTGCCTCACCTCTTCCAGCCACACCTCACCTGCCACTCAATCCCATCAGGTGATCAATGCACTGATTGGGTTAAGGCTCTTGTAACCCAATCATTTCTTCTCTGAATCTGCTTGCATTGTCTCACATTTGAGTTTCTGGGGGACACCTCATATCTAAACCATAACAGTTAACAAGGAGGCCCATTTTACATTTTCATTTCTCAAACTCTGCTCCATAACCCAGTAGCATTTGTATCACTTGAAGCTTATTTAATATGCAAAATCTTAGATCCCCATCTAGACTCTTGGAAGCAGAATTTGTGATTTTAAAATTAATTAATTAATTAATTTGTTTGTTTGTTTGTTTTATTGTGTTACTAGGAATTGAACCCAGGGATACTGTACTATTGAATTACATCCCCAATCCTTTAAAACACTTTATTTTGTTTTTAGGCAGGATCTCATTAAATTGCCCAGGCCGACCTTGATCTTGAAATCCTCCTGCCTCAGCTCCCAAGTAGAGATTACACTTGTGCACCATGGCAACCAGCCAGAATCTACATTTTACCAAGCTTCTCAGTTGATTCATATATGCATTAAAATTTGAAGAGCACTGGTCTAGATTGTTGTAAGACAAATGAAAAGGGCGAGAATCCTTTAGCTCTTCCATGGAGGAAAGCCAACAGCTGACCAGAAACATCTACCTTGGATTCATGGAAGACCTGAAAATGAACTATGCATGAGACATTTTAAATTTTTTTTTCTATTTGTAAATACAGATGAGCATATTCATAAATACACCTAAACATATCTTGAACCCCAACTCTGTCCTTATGGAATCTGGAATATCAGCAACACCATTAGTTGCAGATTGAATTAACCAAAAGACTATTTTATCACATGACAAATCTCTGCATGGCCCTACATTGAGAGGTTTGGGGGGGTTTTTTGAAATTATCAGACATATTTTATAAAATAAAGGTAGAATTTCTTCCTCCTCCATCTCTTCTCAGGTCAAGCTTCCCTTTCTGCCATGATCCCATAATGTTATCAAGCCCTTTTTAAAAAGGGCTAGTGTCAGTTTCAGCATCCCTGCTGGCTTTGAGTATCTATCATTTTAAGAATGAAATCATTCTTCATGGCATATTATGAGCCTTTTTTGTCAGGTAGTTAACGAAACTGGCACCAGTTAACTGTGATCTAAACTTTATATTGACAGATCTGGCAACAGTCTGACATTCCTCGCACTAATTTTGGCTGCCCAATCTGAAAAAAAAAATATGCTTGAAATATGGTTTATCTTAAGCTGATAGCAGTCTTCATCGGGGTGCCAGCCACTGACAGAGTGAAGGAGAGGACCTAGCATAAAAATCCTAGCTGAATATGCTTTCAAGGCAGGAAGAAAGAATTTAGAGCCCCTGTTCCTCAAAGTCATGATTTAATTTAACAACCAAGGCTGGGAGGAAAACAAATGTTTCTTACTAAGCCTCACCGTCAACAATCTATTTTTCTCCAATACCACATTTGTCTTACCTTGTAAAGCCCAGGATCACCATCCCCAAGTCTTACAGTAATGCCTGACATACACCCACTATTCCAGCAGCTCAGCAGAACCCCTGAAATGCAATTATAGGGAAAGATCTAATAAACCGAAGATTAGCAACAGAAATGTGAGCACTGTTAACTGTTTTTCTTTGGGGCTGATATGAAAGCCAGAAACTAGCCCGATGGAGGAATAATGACACAGTAGGAAAAGGCAAAATGGGAAAGATCCATCAGCATAATCATGGCGCATAAATGACAGTATCAGGGTAGCAGCAGAATCATCTGACCACTAGACCCTAAATTGTTGTTACATCTCTCTTTCTTCAATGAAAATGAGATGCAGAAATATTTTCAGACATTAACAAGAAGCTGTCTGGAACTTTATTAATATTCCTTACACCAATCATGCCTTATTAGCAGCTCAAATCCTGTGTTTTTATATTATGGCAATGTTACATGCAAATACATTAAAATGTAGCTGTTCACTGTCATCTTTTACTTTGGGTACAATTTGGCATGAAGTGTACATTTGTATGTATAAATAGTAATGATGAGAAAAAAATAAAATAGCCCTGGATTTTGTGTTTAAATCCTTGCACGGGTATTTCTGGTAATAAAGGAAATGATGTGGAGGGGAATATATACTGCGTAGATGCCAAAATGATTTCCTGGTGCCATGGAGCCAGAGGGAATAAAGTTCTCCTGTGGAGACACTATTCATTCAAATGGGCTAAACTGAACACTGTGGTGCTATGAAGTATACCTAAAGTGATCATTCACCCAAAGGTAGCGATTGGTGTTTTATATAACAAGCTGCACTCTCTTTATCTCTATTTACATGTTTTGGCAACCAAGATGTAAATGTAGAAATACAAACATGTAAAAGATGAAACCTATCCCCATGCACGGCAGGGACCCAGGTCAATGGACTCTTGGCTCTGGGTGCTGTCCACCCTTGCTTCACTTTCCAAGAGGAAAGTGCCACTTGCCCCTGCTGCCTATCCCCTTTTGTCGGTGAGACCCTGCTAAAGTTTCTCCTGGACCTCTGCTGCTTTGCTCACCTCCTTCCCCCCATTAAATAAGTCTTTTACATGGCCCACTTTTTTCCCTCCCCTTCAAACAGATCAGCCCAGGCTACGTTGCCAGAGCCTTGCACTCCTTTGAGTGCTTTGAAACAAAGACACTGTAATATGGCAATGGTGAATATTGTTTGGAACAGGTAGGCTTAGCTTTTTTCAAATAGCTTGATAAAGCTGGATTTTTTTTTTCCTTTAAGTGTACAGGACTGACTTACGAGGAGCAGGAGGGGCAAAAGGACAGTTATGTAGGTAATGCATGATTGGGTCAGGAAGATGGGGGCTGATTCAAGAGAAAATAAAATGCTAATACCTCCAGAGCATGCCTCCTCCTCCAACCTGTTGCCAAGGTTACTTGCCTCTAGGAAATTGTTCCTTCCTACAAGGAATCGCTAATGGGTAGGCCCTGGGTGACTCCCTTCTTCCCTTTCTGGGTAAATATGAAGAGGTACCCCTGGAGCCTTCCCTTCCCACCTTCTGGCCATAAAGGCAAGATAAGAGGCAAGGGGGGCATAAGAAGAAAGTATAAAGGGGGCAAGACATGCCAGGCATGGTGGTGCACACTTGTAATCCCAGCAGCTCATGGGGATGTGGCTCAGTGGTCTAATGGCCCTAAATTCAATCCCCTGTAGCATAAATAAATAAATAAATAAATAAATAAATAAATGGCAGAACTCACTCCCTCGGGCACCAAGCTGGACCCCCTCCTCTGAGGAGGAGTCTCTGATTCTCTCTTTCTCTGTTCTATCCTTTAAACAAAAATTTTGCTCTTGCCTCAGCATTTCTCAGATGTTCAATCTTCAAAACCCAGAGAAGGAGACTCGGAATACCAGTATTATATCTGGTCTCACTTAGTCACTAAGAAAGCCTTTATGACTTAGGTAGGCAAGGAAAGGGGAGGGGAGTGTAATATAAAAATTACAGGAGGCAATTGTTCTGTACTAACCTTTTGCCAGACCAGGCAAAATCAAAATGGAGTCCTTCATGCTCACATTGCACACGACCAAGCTGAAACTGAGCTGCTTATCTAATCTTCTGAGAAATCAGGATTGGAAAGATAACACCAAATTTCCTCAACAGTCCACTTTCAGTTGGCATGACATTAAATTTCCCACTGCCCAATCCCTACATAAACAAGGTAACCTGAAGTAACCTGATGTGACCCAATGCATGGTTTTTCCTTATTCCCATCTTATAATAAAAGTAGTTTTGAAATAACCAGTTTATTTTTTAGTCTTTCATTTCTACTTTCTTCAGCCTTTCTCTGCCCAGAACACCAATACTTCTTCTCATCCCACAGGAACACTTACTCTATTTTATGTAATGAAGTGTTGCCCGATTCTAAGATTGAAAATAAAACCAATTAAAATCTTTAAATTTCAATTTTGTCCTTTAACAGAAGGGAAGGGAAGGGGACAAAAATCAATTGGTGTTCACGAAAGAATTGGTGTGTGGAAGAAAACCCACACACCTGGTCACAGAAGAGTTTCGTGTGTGAGTGTAGACAGAAACTGCCGCGAGTACATTTTAACTAGATATATTCTGACCCATCATTCTGTCAGATGAATGAAAGATCTAATTTCTTTATTTTGTCATGAAGCAAATTTTCCTGAGGCCTCCCCCTTAGACACAAAACCTGCCCAAGTATTATCATTCCTAATGTATCTATAACTACATAATGGCTTTCTCCTGCCGCCTAATGCAGAGCAGCTACAAATTAAAAATGCCTAGACCTGTCCTTTGCTCTCCTCTTGATTAATGTCAATATTTTAAACTCTGCATTGTTTAGGGAAACAAGGATTCTTTGTCAACGTGTGTTCAAGATTGAGTTTATAAACAGTTGGAATTCTCTTTCCAAAGGAACAATAGAAACACCCTGGGATGGCTCTTTGGGTGAAGATGCAGGTCATTAGTGGCAAGATGACACGCAAGAATTCACATTGATCTTGGCCCTGTCTGACATTAATGCAAAATCCACCCCAGACCCTGAGGGCTGAGGGGTGAGAAGGAGAGCCAGGTGATGTGATAGTTACTGGCAGCTTTGCACTGGGTAGGGTGGGAGACAGGAAATGCAGCCGGAGGGGCCTCTCATTCTCCCACTCTTAAGTATCCAAGTCTGTGCCATGAAATGTATTGCCACTAAACCATAAGCAAAAGAAAAGTTTCTTTGTTTCCTTATTGTTTTTAATCCATCACATCCAAAAGGACTGTGCATTTAAGACAGTAAAAGAGCAGCTAGAATAAGGAGGAGGTCATACCAGGCAGTGGAAAGGACATTAAGGGGTGTGTGTGTGTGTGTGTGTGTGTGTGTGTGTGTAAGAGGAAGGAAATACAAAAGATTATCTCTGAAGTCTACCAGGTGCAAAAACTTCTTCTCACCCTCTCCCTTAACCTCTTGCACAAGATAATGCTTGAAACAAGGAGACACCAGGGCCTAATTTCAAGGTAATATCCATTTCCCTGCACCCTTGTTGAAAGGTCTGCCAGGGATTCTCACTGTTGTGTGCTGACTTAAGCACCTCAGCCAAGCCCACGGAAGCCTTGGTTCACAAGGGATTAAAATAAGCCTGTGACAGGCAAGCACAGCACTGAGCAATTCAACACACACCATCTATTTTAACCCATGCAGAAACTGCTTAATAATTAGGATTGTCTCCACATTACAGGCAAAAAAAAAGATTGAGGCACAGGCATATTAAGTGAACAGCCCAAGGCCACTAGCAAGTCTGAACAAAGATCTATAGATGTTCTGACTGCTGGCCAACTGCTCTGAGCCTATGAGCCTAAGTTTCTGTTTCTATAAATCCCCACCCTCATCTCAGATGAGGGATCCAAAAGCCAGAGGCAGGAGAAGTGAGTTGGAAGAATATAAGGAAAGCCTGCTACCGGTGCCAATAAAGAAGGGAGATTTATACAACGTGAAAATGTGTTTCAAAACGGGTGAGGCTTAGTTACAGTGCCAGACCCCAGCTTCTACAGAGGGAAGAAATGGAGCCATGGCGTGACATGACAGCCACGGGTAGCTTCACATTTGGAAATGAGTCAAGCTCCCAGACCCTCAGTGCTGTGAGAGATAGAAAACTCCCTGGACCATTTTCAGAATATAATATTTATCCTTAATTGGGATGTAAGATCCAGTCGTAGCCATTTTGAGATCCAATTACAGCCATTTTAACTATAGCCCTTCCCTTTACCCACCCCGTAAAATTAACCAATCACATAGATGATAACCCCAAGCTCCTCCTATCAGAGCAAGAGACAGGGCTGTGTTGGGGATAAAAACAGCAGACTGCCTGCTTGTTTAGTCAGCTTTTTCACTGCTGGGACTGAAAGATCCCATCAAAACAACTGTAGAGGAGTTTTAGGGACTCATGGCTTCAGACTTCCCAATCCATAGACAGCAGGCTCCATTCCTCAGGGCTGAGTTCTGCCTCATGAAGAAGGCTGTGGCAGAGAGAAGCAGCTCACATGCTGATCAGAAAACAGAGAGAGATAGAGACTCCACTCACCAGATACAAAATATATACCCCCTACCGTACCTGCAAGGAACTACTTCCTCCAGCCACACCCCATCTGCCTCCAGTTACCTCTCAGTTAATCCCATCAAGGATTAAGTCATTGATTGTGCTGGTGCCGTAATCCAATCAGTTCTCCTCCAAGCCTGCTTGCATTGTCTCACACATGAGCTTTTGGGGGACACCACATCTAAATCATAACACTGCCCAACTGCGTTTGCTTGCCAGACTTTGTTCAGTAACACACCCTTCTGCAGAAGTTTTCCTTGCCCAGCTAAGTCCGAGCACATGTTTGATTCCCCGGAGCACCCCAGTATTTCTAACAATGTGGAGGAGTTTGATTAAATCTGGACTCAGAACAAGTTGTAGGACATCCAATTGCATACTTTGTGTTCTCTAGTAGTGTTCTGAGCTGGCCCAGAAGACACTTACACTATAGAAAGAAAAGAACTGATTGGATACATGGCTGGATATTTGTCAAAAATATAAAACAGGAGACTCCAATATCAAAATAAATATATTAAATTAAGTGCCTTTCAAAATTTCTCCAACCTTCGGATTCCATGAGAAGAAATATGCTCTGTGTCCCTATGTAACTTAGCACACTAGGGGGAGAGGATGACAAAAACAATAGTAGTGGTACTGACAAGTATTTATGGAACTCTCATTATGTGCCAGGCACTCCTATCTCTGATTCTTAGATGCTATAACCCAGCACCATATGGGCAAAGGCAGTAGCAGAGGTAGAACAAGGACAGCAACAAATTAATTAACTAAGTAGGAATTTAATTTGAATGAAATCCAAAGAGAATTATAATTCATTCTGGCAGTTTGTGCAAGACTCATCTTACCCTTTGACGATGCAAAGAAATCATTAGACAAAGGAAGCTTCAGGAGGCTGCCATCATTACCAGTGTTCCTGGCAGTGCACACACCCCCAGATCAGCAGAAGAAAACACAGAGGAGTTGTGTCAAAGATAATGCCTCTGACAAGTGACCTGGATCTCAGGAGCAGGTCAAACATTTTCTGAATGTTCAGAGCCTTTAGCGACAATCATCGCTATGATCACCTTTTATTAAAACATTACCAAATGCACTTTCTACTTCATTTTTTACTTCACTTAATGTGATGCCACCTTAGCCCTGAATTATTTGCCCTCCTCAGACTCCTTTCCAAGTAGATTCCTAAATAAAGCACGAGTTCCTTAAGGGCAAAACCCCTGACAATTCTCTGTGCAATTCCGTAACAATTAGCTTACTGATAAGCACACAGTGGTGCTCAGTAAGTACTAAGAAGAGGAAGAGAGTAGGAGAATGATCCTGATGTGAGATCAGCAGCCACTTCTACCTAGTGTGCATGTACATATTGTTGGGAAAGCAGCTGTGACTAATATCAACCCTGGTCTTCCAGGGCTGTGGTTAAATGTATGTCTCAAAGTTCATGTGTGGGAAACTCAATCCCCACAGCAAACATAGTTGAGAGAGAGAACTTTTAAGAGGTTATGAATTAATGCCATTAAGAGTGGGTCAGTTATCATGAGAGTGAGTTCCTGATAAAAAGATGAATTTCATCCCTTCTCTTTCTCATGCCTGCATGTTCTCTTGACCTTCCATACTCTACCTTGGGGGGAAATAACAAGAAGGCTTTTGTTAGATTTGGGTGCCTCAACCTTGGACTCCCCAGCCTCCAGAACTGTAAGAAATAGATTTCCTTTCTTTATAAATTACCTAGTCTCAGGTATTCTGTTACAGTAGCACAAAAATATACCAAGACAGTCTTCCAGAATATCTCCTCTAGCCCTCTGCAGTGCCCTCTTGATGCAGTGCTTCAATAGGCCTTTGAAATTCTCTTCATTTGTCTCTCTTTCTTGACCTCCTTGAGCCTGTAAGGGGTCCCATTGTCTTTCAAGCACTTTTCACACTTCAATACTATGGATTTTTTTTTACTGTGGTAGTTCTGCCGGTGATTTCTCCATTTAAGCCAACCTAAATTTGTAGGGCTACCCTTAGATGTTCTTCTCTGGAACAGAATCAAGAATCTACAGTTTATAAGACACAACAGATACTTCCTAATGCAAGTGGTCCATTAAATTTCTTTTAGAAATATTGACAGTCTCAAAGGAATTATGGAGTAAGACCTTGATCTAATGATTATCATGATGATTCCTAGGAGCCAGAATACTGAGTGCTTTGCCTCTTGTATTCTGGAATCACCGCTGGTTTCCCCAGAATCAAGTTACCAACCAAAGAAATGTCTGAGAAAAGCATCAAAAGGCTTTAGGATTAGTCATAAAGTTGTCCAAAAAGAGAGGGTGTGAAGCCAGAGTATCAATGAAAAAGCAACTACTTTAGGAGAACAGGTCCAAAGTCAGTTTTCAGGTCATAATGAAAGGATATTACAGTTCTTAACAGCACAAGGAGACAGTGAATCAGCCATCTGGTTTGCTTTGGCCGAAGCTGGAGCTCCTCTATGGCCACCTCATCATTAACTTAAAGCAGTAATGCTCCCAGACTTCCAGAGTTTACATGGAGTATAAGAGCTGTCTGTAAGCAAAATCCTAAAATACAAAATCTGTGCATTCCCCTAATCATTCTCTGTATTTCTGTAGTGTTGGTTGTGATATTGCCTTTTTCATCACGTATGCTGGTAATTTGAGTTCTCTCTCTCCTTCTCTTCATTCGAGTGGATAAGGGCCTGTCAATTTTATTTATTTTTTCAAAGAACCAACTTTTTGTTTTGTCAATTTTTTCAATTGTTTCTTTTGTTTCGATTTCATTGATCTCAACTCTAATTTTAATTATTTATTGCCTTCTACTGTTTTTGCTGCTGGTTTCTTTTCCTAGGGCTTTGAGATGTAGTTGAGGTCATTTATTTGTTGACTTTTTCTTCTTTTAAGGAATGAACTCCATGCAATGAACTTTCCTCTTAGAACTGCTTTCTTAGTGTCCCAGAGATTTCAGTATGTTGTGTCTATGTTCTCATTTACCTCTAAGAATTTTTTAATCTCCTCCCTGATGTTTTCTGCCACCCATTGTTCATTCAGTAGCATATTGTTTAATCTCAGTGATGGAGAAATTTTTATTTTTTATTTTGTTGTTGATTTCCAATTTCATTCCATTATGATCTGATAAAATGCATGGTAGTATCTCTTCTTTTTTTGTATTTGCTAAGAGTTGCTTTGTGGCATACTATACGGTCTATTTTAGAGAAGGATCCATGTGCTGCTGAGAAGAAAGTGTATCCAGTTGATGCAGGTTGAAAGATTCTATACATGTCAATTAAGTCTAAGTTATTGATTGTGTTATTGAGTTCTATAGTTTCTTTATTCAACTTTTGCTTGGAAGATCTATCCAGTGATGAGAGAGGTATGTTAAAGTCACCCAAGATTATTGTGTTGAGTTCAATTTGACTCTTGAACTTGAGAAAAGTTTGTGTGATGAACATATCTATACCATTGTTTGGGGCATATATATTTATGATTGATATGTCTTATTGGTTTATGCTTCCCTTGAGCAGTATGTAATGTACATCTTTTTCCCTTTTGATTAACCTTGGCTTGAAGTCTACTTTATTTGATATGAGTATGGAAACCACTGCTTGCTTCCCCAGTCCATGTGAGTGGTATGATTTTTCCCAACCTTTCACCTTCAGTCTGTGTATGTCTTTTCCTATCAGATGAGTCTCCTGTAGGCAGCATATTTTTGGGTCTTTTTTAAAATCCAATCTGCTTGCCCATATCTTTTGATTGGTGAGTTTAAGTCATTAACATTTAGGGTTACTATTGAGACATGGTTTGCATTCCCAGCCATATTTGTTTATTTTTGTTATTTTATTTGAATTGGTTTTCCTCTTTGACTAGTTTTCCTTTAGTGTACTACCTCTCTCTGCCAGTTTTCATTGCTGTTTTTCATTTCCTCTTCATGAAATATTTTGCCAAGGATGTTTTGTAGTGTCGGTTTTCTAGCTATAAATTCTTTTAACTTTTCTTTATTGTGGAAGATTTTTATTTCATCTTCAAATCTAAAGCTTAATTATGCTGGATACAAGATTCTTGGTTGCACCCATTATCTTCACAGCTTGATATATGTTGTTCCAGGATCTTCTAGCTTTCAGGGACTGTGTTGAAAATCTGCTGTTATCCTAATTGGTTGTCCCTTATATGTAATCTGATTCCTTTCTCTTGTGCTTTTAAAATTCTCTTTATTCTGTATGTTGGGCATTTTCATTATAATGTTCCTTGGTGTGGGTCTGTTGTGATTTTGTACATTTGGCATCCTGTAGGCTTCTTGAATTTGGATTTCAAATTTGTTCTTTGTGTTTGGAAAGTTTTTTGATATTATTTCATTGAATAGATTGTTCATTCCTTTGGTTTAGACCTCTATGCCTTCCTTTATCCCAATAACTCTTAAATTTGGTCTTTTTATGCTATCCCATATTTCTTGAATGTTCTGCTCATGGTTTCTTATCATTTTCACTGTGTAGTCTATGTTCTTTTCAAGATGATTTATTTTAACTTCTTGGTCTGATGTAGTGTCTTCTAAATGGTCTACTCTCTTGGTGGTGCTTTCTTTGAGTTTTTAATTTGGTTTAGTATTTTTTTCATTTCAAGAATTTCTGTTTGGTTTTTTGTAGAACCTCTACCTCTATGTTGAGGTGATCTTTTGCTTCTTGGATTTGTTTATGTAGCTCATTGTTGAAGTGATCTTTCACTGCATGTATTTGTTCTCTTTTGTCTTATTTGAGATCCCAAAACCTTTTAACTATATATATCCTGAAATGTTTTTCTGTCATTTTTTCTGCTGTAGCTGCCAATGCTTCTAATGATGTGTTGTCTTGAATTGTTTGTGCTGCTTTCTTCCCTTGTCTTTTCATGTTTCTCATGTGTCTTCCTTTCCAGCTAGGTGGATCTGGTGTGTTATTGTTTTTCCCTATAGATTTGTAGTGCTCTTGTAGGGTTCCAAGATCTCTCCTTTGTGAGGAAGGACAATGTTAACAGATCCCTATATCAACAATACATCACCTATGAACAAATTGTTGTTATTAAGACATTTACAGTTTAGTCTCTATGTCCAGAAATGTTGGATTCAATTGTTATTTAAAATATAATCAGTAGTTTCATACAAAGGTTTTCAGTTTCTGGTGGTGAACAATGAACTGGGGGTCAGGTGTAGGATGAAATCTTGAGGGGAGAAGATGTGAAGGTATATAGTTAATATATCTTAGGAAATGTGAAGAAGAAATCTAGTAAAGAGGGTTAGTAGCAGGAGAACAGGTAGGAGGTAATTTGGGATAGACAATTATGTGGAAAGACATTAGAGTACATAAAACAAACACACATATGTTTTCAGAAAACTACAGGATGTTAAAATAGTATAATTTGGATGGTGAAGGAAGAAGAAAGATGAGAAAAATGGAAGAAAGAAAAAAGAGAGAAGAAAAAGGAAAAAAAGAAAAAGAAACAAAAGGGGCTTATGCAATTCCTCTATATTATATTATTCAGATGACTTAGTCCTCAAAGTCCTATTTCATGCAAAGTTCTTGGTTTTTACATATGTTGGGGATGTGAGGGCCAGAGGATAGAAGAGAAAGAAGAAGAAGGAAAAAAGAAGAAGAAGAGAGGAAAAAAAAACTCTTAGAGATTTGTTTCTTTCTCTTCTAATCCAGTAGATGAGGTTGTCTCTTCCAGTAGGTGTCTCTGCCCTCTGGATGGTGTAGGATATGAAGACTGGACCTGGTGTGGAGCATCTGGAAGCAGGGAGCACCACCCACCAGTCCCAGCAGGGAAATAGCGCCTCAGAGGTCTTTTTTTGTAACCACTCATCTGACTTGAGCCCCTGTCGCCCTCTCTTGCCTGGAGATTTCCCAAATCCTGATCTCTCTGTTATGCTTCAGACTTTAGTCCCCTCCCCTCTCTTATTTATCAGGTCCCAACTGCAGGACCTCTCACTCCTTGGCTCATACCAGGTGGGCGGTGCCCTTACTGCACTGCACTCCTGTCCAACTCAGAGCTGATCTTGTGTCAGGTGGCCACTGTGCTGAGTTAATGCTGTTGGGAGGGAGGAGGAATTGGAAATCAGGTACCTGCTCAAATGGCAATCCGATCTGATAGCCATGCCCATCACAAAATGGCGAGGAAGGTTTTCCAAGATGGAGTCAGTCTGCTTCCAGTGCCAGGGTGTCTGGTGATGTTGGGGGAGCTGGGCAATGGCTTTGTGCTGTGGATAGGTAGCATCCAAGTGTCCTGTGTGGGACCAAAGCACAGTCTGGAGTTCTGCAGAGGTGCTGACAGGTGTTTCTGCTAAGTCACTTGTGAGCCGTGCTTGGGCTAGAACTGCGGGCTGTGGGTCTGGAGTCCAGAGACTTACTAGAGCCCAGAAGCTCTGAGTTTTGCATGGGTGGCTGCAGCGCTGGTGATTTCTGTGAAAATCCACTGGCCCCTGGAGATCCAATCTGGGAACTGCCCCCACCTAATATGGTGAGAATGTTGAGCCAAGATGGTGGCAGTCTGTTTTCAGCACCAGGGTGTCTGGTGAGGTTGGGGGAGCCAGGTGATGGTGTTGTGCTGTGGGTAGGTAGCAGCTGAGTGACCTGTATGGGAGCAGAGTGAATTCTTGGTGATCTGCAGATGTGTAATTCTGCTAAGGTGCTCTGCTAAGGAGTCTTGCATGGACAGGAACTTCAGGATTTGGGTCTTGCTTGAATGCCAGCATCCTACTCAAACACTGAGGCCCAGAGCCCTGCGTGGGGTCACAGCACTGGTGATTTCTGCGGAGAGCAGCTGTATAGGGGTCCTCTAACACTCTCAGAGATACAGTATTCCAACTAGGTGAGATCTGGATCGCAGAGCAACACAGAATGCTGCCTCCCTCTTGTCCGCCATCTTGAAGAAGCCCTCATTTATTGATTCTTGATTTTAATTCTTGTGCCACAGGAGTCTTATTAAAGAAGTTGGGGCCTAATCCCCATGATGGAGATTAGGGCCTACTTGTTCTTCTATTAGACGCAGTCATGGCATTTGCAGGTAAATGGATGGAGTTAGAGAAGATAATGCTAAGTGAAGTTAGTCAATCCCCCCCAAAAAAACAAATGCTGAATGTTTTCTTTGATATAAGGAGGCCGATTCATAGTGGGGTAGGGAGAGGGAGCATGGGAAGAATAGACGAACTCTAGATAGGGCAGAGGGGTTGGAGGGGAAGGGAGGGGGCATGGAGTTATTAATGATGGTGGAATGTGAGGATCATATTATCCAAAGTACAGGTATTAAGACACAAATTGGTGTGAATATACTTTGTATACAACCAGAGATATGCAAAATTGTGCTCCATATGTGTAATAAGAATTGTAATGCATTACTCTGTCATATATAAATAAAAATAAAATAAAATGCTAAGTCCCACAAAATTAAATGAATAAATAAAATATTCTTTTAAAAATGTGGAAAGAGAAGTATGGCTATATTAAATTTATCTATGCCTAGTAATGTAATTGCACATCATCAGCCATTCATGGGAAATGAACATGTCAAACAATGGGTATTTCTAGTACTCTTTGGAATGCTCATGAGAGTAATCTTGCTGAGGAAATTGCATGAGACCACCGAAGCCATCTATGTGTAGAAGTTTTCTGTAGAGCAGCCAAGGACAAAGTTGGTTGCATGATTTATTCTATGGGTATCCCCTCTCCTTGGCTCCCACTGTATACAAGTCTGCATTTATCTAGCATTTTCCACACCCTCCATACTGATCTTAAATGTTTCAGTTTCTCCTCTCCTCCACAAAGCTATGAACAATTCAGGGGAAAGAAACCAAGAGTTTCTTAGTCTCTTAGTGTTAGAATCACCATCCAGGTACATAATCAGTACTCAAAGGAATGTAAGCTGGGCAACTGAGAGAATGAACTTAATTGATACATACACAAGATTGAAGTAAGAAAATGAGAGGGAATTCCTTAGCTCCCCTAGCTCTGTAATTCAGATTTCCCTATCCATTCACTTCCATCCATATCTCATAGAATTGGTGGAAGATTGGCAACCAAGGCTAATACGGAAAATGGGAAAAGAAAAGAGATAGATAAAATTACATGAAGATGTAAAAAGAAGTCACAATAGTTGATATCTCTGTGTTACAAAAATGTGTAATATTGGGGTAATATAGCTTTGTTTCGTTTTACCCCCTTTTTTTCCTTCTTTTTCCATTTATCATAGTTACCATGATGGGTTGGTAATCAAGGAGGTAAGTGACAAAGTGATGAGGAGACTGTGACATATATTACTGCAAAGACTTGCCTGTGCACAGACCTTTGACAACACAATTTTCCAGCAGGAACTTTATCCTCACTGGATGACTGGACCAGTAGTGTTCCTCTAGACCAGCAAGGAAGCTGAGAGGTAAGTGAGAGGTAAGTGCTTCTTCCTTGCATCTGACCAGGCAACCAGTCAAAGGAGGTGTTTTCCAAGGATGTCATGAGTCAGTTCTTAGTCCTTTCAGATCTACCTTTTGCTTAATTCAAGTCTTGGTTTATTTGTTTCTTGCTCCTTTGATTGAAATCTGCTAATTTAATGATTGAGACTAAAGTAAAATAATAGTAAATATGCTATTGTTATTCTATTTTTGTTAAGTAGTAGCATTATTACTTTGTCATTGAAACAAACTTCATTTTAATATGTGTATTCTGAGAGTTTACACCTCAAATGAAATTTAAACTATTAGTGTGAGTAAAAAAGAAATAAATATTAGGGGCTAAAGGAAGCATACATAGGCAATGTGTTCTCTTTACCTCTTACACGAACTCACTAACTATATGTGGGACTAGAGTGCAAAGAGGAATTACCTGCACTGTTAAAGATATTTGGTTGGTTGATTGGTTGGTTGGTTAGTTAATTGGTTTGGTACCAGGGATTGAATTCAGAGGTAGTTTACCACAGAGGGACATCTCTAGGACTTTTTAGTTTTTATTTTGAGACAAGGTCTCATTAAGTTGCTTACAGCCTTGCTGCTTTGCTGCAGGGGCCTCAAACTTGCAATCCTCCTCCCTCAGACTTCCAAGATGCTGGAATTATAGGTCTGTGTCACCATGCCTGGCTAGTGTGTTTGTTGTTCTTGTTTTTTAAACAACACTATTAAATTAAAATTCACATACCGCAAAATGCACCATTCTAAGTGCCCAATGCAACCATTACCAAAATTCAATTTTAGAACATTCAATTCTCTAAAAAAGATATCTTACATCCATTTGCAGTACTCTTCCCAATTCATACCCAACACAACTCTATTTTCTATCTCTGTAGGTTTGCCTTGTTGAACACGCCATATTCGGAATGTTCATGGAATCGTTCAAATGTGCTTTTTTTTTTTTGCATTTGTCTTCTTTCACTTAAAATAATGTTTTGAGGTTTACTCATGCTATAGCATGCTGCAATTGCCCACTTCTTTGTATTGCTAAATATTGTTCCCCTGCTGTGTGTGTATACTTCCTTTGTTTATCTATTTGCAGATTGATATGCGTTTATAATAATTTCCACTTTTGTCTATTATAAATAATGCTGCTGTGAACATTCATATGCAAGTCCTTGTATAGTTGGACACTTTTATTTCTTTGGAGTAGATTCCTAGTAGCAGAATTGTTGGATCATATAATAAATTTCAATTTAATTTTTAAAAAATGCCCAACTATTTTCTAAAACACCAGCACCATTTTACATTTCCACCAGCTATGTAAGAGAATTCCAGTTTCTCCACACTCTCACTAACACTCTTTATTATCTTTTTTATTATAGCCATTTTAGTGGGTGTAAAATGATATTGCACTGTGATTTTACTTTGCGTTAACCTAATAACTAAAAATTTGAGCACTGGCATGCTTATTAGAAATTTCTGTATTTTCTTTTGCTCATTAATTTTCAACATAAAGTTACACATATACAGAATGATTGAATTTTCGAAGCACAACAACACTTCCAAATTGATGGTTTAATCCCTTTAGAAATAAGAGACATGAAGACTGGAGATACAAACTGTTTTGCTCAAGGCACAAGAAAAACTTACAGTAAATTGACATTCCAATTTCCTAACTCTGAATTTAGTTGAAACAGAATTAAGCACATTACCCCACCCCTCATTTGCCTGGCAGGAATGAAGTTATTCTCTAACACAGTTATCAGTGAAAAGAAACTAACAAATAGGAAACCTGCCAAAATACAGGCCTGTCTGGGAACAGGTATCATGTCTCCCTCATCTTTGTGACTTCTTCTGCACCTATCATAATCTCCTACCCACTGTAAGTGCTTAATGAATATCTGTTTAATGAAAAGGACAAGTGAATGCTCAATTCAATTGGGATTATATCAAAGTTGAGAGCAATGATAGTGCTTGACTATATTAAGTATATCTTGAATTTCATATCATTACACAGCCTTAATATTTTTTTGAATCATGGACCCTAACTATCATAGACCCATTTACTCAAAGTGATAAATATTTTAAGCATCTTACTCAGAAACATCTGGAATGTTTTTAGAATACATATGCCCAGACCACATGCCAGACCAACTGAATCCAAATCCCTGAAGATGAGACCTGAGTTTTTACATTTTTCAAATGTAAAAACTTCCAGAAATTCCAATGGGGGAAAAAAAGGCACACAACCATTGTCATGCAACTCATATATTGGGGGGTTATTTACATGAAGATGTTATGTAGAACAAGGACTGGTGATTTAGAAGAGATTCTAATCTCTTGGAAAGCTAAAATCCCAACTGATGGGCTACCTCATAAAGTGCCCATGGTATACACAGCTTCCCAGGAAGCTTTTAGAACTTGTGATGAATAATCCATTCTGATTTGGCAAATAATATTAAGGGGCAAAAAAAAACCCTCCTAGATTATGATGCACATTATTACAAAATGCCTTGAGAGCTCTTTGCTCCATCTCAGAGTGTTGCTGACACTCAGCCCTGCTCCAGTTATTTGGAACATGAGAATTTACAGGCAACATCAGCTTTTATAATATGTCTGCATTTGGCTGAGATTTAGGAACATTGCACCACAGCAATATCTAAGCTGTCACCATTGCAACTTATCACCTCCAGCAACTAATTAGACAGAAAGAAGAGTGAAAATGACTAAGGATGAATTGAAGCAAGTGTTCAGAGAAGACAGATAAGCAATACTAGTTGGATTTCTTTCAATTTGCCTCCCTCATCCAACCTCTGGCATCAGTATCGTTAATGGAGCATTATGTGACTACAAATTGACCATTTCCATGTAGAATTGCTCCAACTAGAATTTACTGCACCCTCTGACTGGAACACTCTTCCTCCACTCCTTTTAATGGTGAGTACCATTGCTAAAATAAATTTCCTTCTTCCTTCTGCCTTTATCCCCTCTCATGCATGTTTCATTTTCTTCCAGCATGTAATAGACTGAATTTTCCAAAGGTAGACAAAAGTGTTTCCCATCCCACCTGCTCTTCTGCTATATAACTTTTCCATTCTCCCATTAAAGGCTGCAGTCTCTTTCTTAACACCATCTTGAATTTAGGTGAACATTAAGACCACTTTGATCAATAGAATGCACCAAAAATGATACAATACCACTGCCAGGATCACTTTTAATTATTTTGAAAATTTCTGCTTTGTGATTTATGGAAACCAAAAATCATCACATACTGTAAAAAGTCTGAGCACCTTCCAACAATGATTATATGAGAAACTCAAGCCACCTGGAGAGACCCTGCTGGGAGAGATTCTAAGAGGAAGCAGCCAAGACAGCAGAGACTTAGATGTGGGAAAGTTGCAGCCAGAGTAGACGTGGATCCTCCGTCGCTGGTGGCCCAACCTATGCTGTGTGGCTCAGAGGTCACCACCCAGCCAAACACCCCACATATCCCTGACTCACAGAATCAACAGCAAGGCAAAATGGTGGTTTTGAGGCATGGTTTTGAAGTGGCTTATTCTGTAGTATAAGTAGTAGTATCTATAGATAAGTCATATCCATAGATAAGTAGAACACAATATTTAATATTGCTTTAGATTATTTCATTTATATATTATTTATTTATTTATTGTATGTCTCTGCCTACTAGAATGCAAGTTTCAATGGGGCCATGACCTTTTTGTCGAATTCACTGTGTTCAGAGTACCTGAAATAAAACAGGAGTTCTTTATATATTGGTTAAATCGTTATTGAATGCATTTGCTCACTGGACACTCTGAAGACAACTAATAACATACCTCGGTTGATCCCAGGATACTACGGTACTGTGCACTCTGACAGTTTGCCTTTGTCCCAGAAAACATGGACCAATGTAGCATTACCACATTGATCAAGTGCGGTTTTCAAAAGCAGAACCCAAGGAAACATTTCATGGGGGCCACTAGCATTTCATTTTCAGTATAACTACTGAGCTCCCACTAGTTCATGAAGTAAAGAAAGCAACATTTCTTCTCTGGTCACAGCAATGGCTGTTCCACACAAAGGGAACAAAATTAATGTGTTGCCTGGAGAGGCAGCGTGGTTTTCAAGGACAAAGAAGGAGCTGTATCAGAAACACCAGGAAGAGCTCTAGTCCATGGGGCTTTACGTTTTCAAGGTCTTCAAAGTTCTTTACTGATTGAGGATTTGCGCAGTACACTTTTCTCCATTGACAAAATGATATTGACGCCTAGACATCCCCTCCTTTATATACAATAAAAACCTGGAGAACACAAAGGTTTTGTATCCACTGGCACATTGTTAAAAAACCATCCTAAAGGCTTATAAACTTACGCATGGAATCCTTCCTTGTAAGCATAATTATGCACCAAATGTGTTTTTAAAAAATAAAAACCTCTGCTTCTATAAGTATCCTAATAGTCATACACATAGCTTGCCTCTCTTTTTGTCTTCTATTTTAGAAGAGTTTAGATCACTAAAAAAGACAAGGATACCGTCACTTTGCAAAAGAAGCAAAATCTGTTTCCTCCCAAATATCAGGAGTTCATTTTCCCCAGCTCAGGGTGGCAAGCAATTACAGACCTGGAGATAGGTTGTTCCGTGCGCTGCACAGATGTCGTGCGTAGATGAATGTGCATGTCTATATAGAGCCATTAGCCCTTGGAAAAAAAGATTGATAATAGCAATGAGAATACAATGTTAGCAAGCCTTTGTTTGCCCTTCCCTGTTTTATATGAGGTTTTCTTCATGGTTCTCCCTTCCCTTGCATGCAGTGTGAATATACTTGGCATTCAGTCATTCTGTCAAAGATTTTTCCAGATTTTTTTATTCAGGTGCTATTCACCTATTTTTTTTTCTTAAAAAAAAAACAGCATTCTGTAAGATTTAGTCTCTCAAGTTATACAAAATGTCCATTAACAGAAAATCATATTGCTACTATGTTCAACTTTTCCTGCCCCAATATTTTATCTGTGTTCATGGATTTATTTAGTTCAGTGCCTCAGTTTCAAAACACCCATACTCGATGCAGGCTACAAGCCATTATACATGTTAAATGAGTCAAATTATACCCTCTGCCAATAGCAGCATGATACCAGCCCTCCCATTACACCCACCATCACTAACACCAGCAACCTAAACAATCCTGCTTAGTTTCTAGCTGGGGCATGCAAAGAAAGATTCTTGTGGTTGGTATTTATGTAGAATGAAACCATTAAAGTAAATACCTCAGCTGCTTCTATTATAGTAAGATGACTGGTCATTAGATAAAGAATCTGATGTTCAGCTTGATCAGTTTTGAAAAGTACTCTTTTTCCCACTTAACGTAGTATCATAACATGATGTTATCATATTAGTCAGCTCAGACTGCTATAACAAAATACCATGGACTAAGTGGTTTAAAATAACAGGACTTTATTTCTCATAGTTCTGGAGACTGGGAAATCCAAGCTCAAGGTGCTGGCTGATTTAATGCCTGGTGAGAGCTCTGTTCCTGGTTTGCAGACAGCCACCTATTCCTTGTATCTTTGAATGGCAGGGAGGGGAGGGGAGGAAGAAAAGAGAAAGAGAGAGCTTTCTGGTATTTCTTCTTAGAAGAGCAATATCCCATCATAAGAACATAAACCACATGACCTCATCTAAACTTAATTACTTCCCAAAGGCTCCAACTCCAAATATCATCCCAGTGGGGGTCAGAGGTTCATCTGAATGGAGTAGGACAAGGCACAATTCAGTCCACAGCATTTTTTTTAAGGCCATGATAAAAATACAGGAACAAAGCAAGGCCAAGAAACCAACAGAGGCACTGGTCAATGGTGGTCTCATTATTTGTAAGAGTTCCTGAGCCCAACACACAGGATCAGTCTATAGGCTTGCCTCCCTACAGAGCAGAATCTGACATCTATATTTCTATAACATGAGGAGCCAAGTCAGGTGTGGTGGCACATGCCTCTATTCCCAGTCACAAGGGAGGCTGAGGTGAGAGGATCACTTGAGCCCAGAAGTTTGAGACCAGCCTGGGCAATGTAGTCAGACCCTGTCTTAATCAATTAGATAGATAGATAGATAGATAGATAGATAGATAGATAGATAGATAGATAGAGCAAGCAGAGCCAGTTTTCAGCTTGTATCTGGAAGTTACAAAAGTTCTTCCAAAAGGAGCAGACTTCAAATTGTCTCTACCCCTGCCACAAAGGAGCTAATTAAAAGAGAGGCAGTCATCTGGGAACAGTGTCTTGTGAGTAAAGAAACGGCAAGCTGCAGAAAAAAATTCAGGAGCAGCTTCCAAGACAGCTTACCAGCAGCAGGGATTTCACAGGAGTCAGTGCGGGGGGGGGGGGGGGGGGGGAGGCTCCTGATTCAAGAGCTTCATATATGCACCTTAAACATAGAGGAGAAAAATATCAATGCCTTGTGGGGAACCAGAATCTCCCACCCCAGAATATGAAGGATGATTGAGCTGAAAGCAATTCAGAAGAAGCAGATGGCATAAAGCTCTCTGCCCTCCTTCTGCCTATCTAAAAGCAGGACCCAGATTTAGAGATAAGAGGCATCCTGCCCCTTCCCCTTCACTAGGGCAAACAGAGGTTCACCACCAACACAACTTTGGACCCTTCTCAGCCTAGAGATGGTACCAGAGGAAGCTACACTAACCAATTTTACAAACTAGCTTTTATCTGCCATTTATTTGTCTTTCTACAATTTGCTGCCCCTGGAGACTAAAAGACCTTTTTCTTTGTCTTCTCATATCTCTAAAATTGTACCATTCTTTGTTGAAAATGCCACATAAGCTGAATTCAAAGCCTCCCCTTTGGGACACTCATTCTCTATTGTATAAAATATACATGTCAATAAACTTTATTTTTTTTGTTGTTCATTTGCCCTTTATTACAGGAATCCATTCCAACTAAGAACTTACGAAAGTTGAAGAAAAGATGATTTTTTTTCCTACAACCTCATACTAGAATCCCTAGAATCTAAAATTTAAGAAAACCCAACTAGTTTAGAACAGATTTTTTTTCATTAACTACACCTGATTATTTCATTTTAACTAATTTCTACTAATGGGAAATATATATCGCACTTCCTCTTTTTAGTCATTTAAAGTTTATGTAGTGTATGTAACTCTCTTCCATAAAATGGTTTCTTTGTTTCTCAGTCCATTTTATTATTTTCATAAAGTCATGAGGTTTTTAAAAACTTCTAGACATGAGATGCCTAAGGAGAGAAGACTAGATGAATAATGTCTTCTTACAGATTGCCATCCTCACAGGAGGATTTTTATCTACCAAAAGCTGGCTTTGTCTCACTTGCAATACTGACATTGCTTTATGAGTCATGGATGCCAGTTTAGTCCACAAAAATTTACAGAAGAATGAAGATCATAGATTGCAAATTATTGTCATTCCCTTCTCAAAACAAAAGTCTGACTGAAACACTATCCATCTGCCCATTAGATGCACAAAGAGACAGATGCCACCTAGTGTTCGGTAGCCTCCAGTGCATCTCACTTACATACTGGTTCCATGTTTGGTTTATCCAGATACAGCCATGTCAAAAGACATCGTGATATATTGCAGGCAAAGGATACTCAACACATTCTGGTGTAAATTTTTTCATCAAATAACTCTATCGAGTTAGGCAGAACTCCCATGTGTCTTGAATTAGTTACTTTCCATGACCCCTTATAAATCAGAATCTGTTACAGACTCACTCTGATTTCAGTTCTGACTAATGCAAAACTATCTATGGAAATCTAACATTTATACAGTGAAATCTTGACAGAGAACAGAACAAAGTCCCAGAAACACAAACACTTTGGGGGGTTGACCTGTGATGTACACTGATTTGATTCTATAACATAGAATGTTTTCTGAATTAATGCAGCACAGCCATGGATTTGAGATACAAGAGCATATTAAATCATCCTAAGCAGTCATTTATCATCAGGTAGAGCAAGGAAGAAAAAAAAGTAAAGTCAAGCTTATCATTACTCTTGGTTTTCAAATGATTTCTAACAATTCAATATTTTAAAAATGGTAGCTGCTAAAATTTTGTCAAATAGTTGGAAATATTTAGGAAAAATGTCCTCCAGTCTTTTTAGGGGGCAGGGTACCAGGGATTGAACTCAGGGGCACTTGACACTGAGCCACATCCCCAGGCCTATTTGTATCTTTATTTAGAGACAGGGTGCCCTGAGTTGCTTAGCACCTTGCTTTTGCTGAGGCTGGCTTTGAACTTGTGATCCTCCTGTCTCAGCCTCCTGAGCTGTGGTGATGCCTAAAATTTATTTTTAACTAGATCACATGACAATTAAAATTTCTCCCTTCCCCTCCCCCAAAATGAATAAAAAATACAGCCAAATATGACACAAGCTAATCATTTTTCTTACCCCTTCTATTCTTTAGGTCATATTTTATTCTCAAATAAGTTTGGTAATCTAGAAGGGCATCAGAATTCTGTGTCCAGTGGTTTATAAAGACAGTCAAACAGTATTCTGCATGGTAACTCTGTCGTGTTCTGAGATTTGCAATTGATCTGTCCTGCTTGGTGGAACCTGCTACTCAGTATATGGAATTTGAGTAAATGGTTTATGGAACATTGACCTTAAAAAGTATGAACACAGATTCATCCTATGTGCACCAATTGCACACAAATCCTTTGCATTAATAATGTAGACAATCCATAAACTACAGAGGACACTTCATGCTTTGTGCATCTTGTCTCTCTTTTAGTGCTCCACAGTCTGGAAATAATTCCTAGTAAGTTGGAACAATGTAAGACAAGTCCTTCTGCCTGACCAGAGTCAGACTTATCTTGATGTTAGCTGAGCTTCTCTGCCTGCCAGTTCCATCCCACAAGTAATTAAGGAAAGCTGCTTATGATGGTTTTTTCATCCTTATCTATCTAGTGGGAAGCTGATCCCTCCAGGTATCACAGCAGGTTCTGTCATCTCCAAAGACATAAGAGCTGCTAAGTAGTCACCTCTCCCTGCCTCCTGGCTTGAATTGTCCTGATGTCAATCATCAGCTATTCTCCAAGATCATGCTACAGACCCAGTCTCTCCATGTCATTCCATCCTTAATCTCAGCTAAGATCAGTTATGTCTCTAACAATGAGAGATATTTTCATCTTTGAGATTATTTAGATACCTAATGAACTTGATGGCAGAAGAACTAATATCCCTGATAGAGCACTTTCCTTCACTTCTGTGTCTCTTCTGGAAGGTCAGGGTCACAACAGACTTGTAAATTCTTTCTTGAAAGTCAACTATACACTAAACTGTATACACACACACACACACACACACACACACATACACATGCAAAAAAAAACTCTTTGTTTCATGAAGTCAATTATTAAATCACTCTTCACATTTTTTTCTTCAAGCTAAATAGTCCAAATATTTTGTATTCACTTTTCCTTACCTGTTCTATTTTGTCTACTTTTTTATTTTTAGGTTTTCTTATGGTCTGTCACTGTACAATGTACATTGTGAAACTAGACACAGTTGGGTACAAACTAAAAATGAGATTAATTTGTTTCTTCCAAATATGTCATTTCTGCTTGGCAACACCATCATTCTTACTTTGTGAGCCATAACAGAAATTTCCCGACATCAGGTAAGCATATCAACCATTGTGACTTTCTGCTTTTTTCATACTATGTTTAGGTCTTGTGCTTCCTGTAAAGGAGAATGTTTTCTGTATTAAGGAAGCGCAGACATGGATTTGTACTTGGGTTTTTGTCCTACTACTTGTTGTTAATGCCACAAACATTCTCTGGCTTCCTTGTCAATACGAATGGGGAATGGATAGCCACCAACCAGGGACCTGGGACATTATCAGGACATAGGGTAGCAGAGATAACCCTGCCATATGTAATTATTTGTGATCTTCTGATGTGAGCCATCTAGGAGGTGATCTTGTTACAAGGGCTGGGGGTGACCTTGCAATCATTAATAAGTGTGTAGCACGTGGAAGAGCTTCATATATGTGACCCCTGTGGTTCCCACAGCCTTGCTTTTGTGCGGGCTGAGCAAGGCAGCATATTATTATCCAATTTTTACAAATGAAAAAATTTGAGGCATAGAGAAATTAATAATTTGTGCCAGTACTAGTTGAAATGAAAGTCACAGTAGAAATCCAGGCTTTAAGATTCTCTATCAAAGAATCATTTTTCTACACTATGTTTTTCATTGTTTAGTGGATACTCTTGGGGATTCTGGGAGCCGACTTAGGGACTAGCCACATGGGAAGGACTGCATGCCCCAGCCCCTGTTTCTGGGGGCGGGGGACAAGTCTACACATATCTATTTATCAGTTGGGTTTCTGTTCAACCTTTAGTTTAAAAGAGTTTTTGCAAACAAACAAACAAAAAAGAGAAATATCTGGGGAAATGTTTATGACATATTAAATAAAATACAAAAGCAAACATGATCCAGTCATGAATAGCCCAATATCTATTATAACAATAAAATATAGTAAAAAAAAAAAGAAGGAAAGAAATTTTACCAAAAATGAGATTGTATTTATTTCAAATTTCTAATGTTTATGGGTGGTTTTTATTTATTTTATTGTTCCTTTTGTGTCTTTCCCAAATCATTTTGTATAATATATTTCAGTAATGAGAAAAATGAATATTTTAAAAGAACTCAAATAAAATATAAGCATTCTTTTCTTTTGATTAAAAAAAAGAGTTTTTGCTTTAAAATATTTACATTATTTGACTACCCAACCATACTAAAAAGAACATGAGTATAGGAGGGGCCATGAAGGATTAGTGGGTCCAGGAATGAAGAAACAGGCGAAGGCCTGAGGGAACTTTGGATGATCAAACATACAGTCAGCCTCAGGTGGAATTTCTGTCTTACAGCAGCCCTGTGCCTGGGCAGGTAGGTCAGTTGCTCCTCAGAGAATAATAAAGGTGCTGCCTGTAATGAATATGACACCTTTTGAGGAAATGGGACTGCTTTATACAGAACTACACAGACACCCATGACACAATTGCAGGAGCACACGCATAACAATAGAGATTCAGAACGCCCTGGTGGTGGTGTAGTGCTGCAGCAGCCAGCACACAGCTCCAACCACCTTGGTCACTCTGCCACTGTCCCCATTGCTGAGCCCTCATCCTTAAGTCTTTCCTTAGATTAAAAAAAAAAATTAAGAAAAAACTGACAATCAAGATTACTAGAAAATGTAGGCCATCTCTCCTAAGGGATGCAGCATTTAAATAAAGGCCCTTACCAAGGAACAGGCTAAGGTTGAAGAAAAAGAAATGAGTGGCTGATGGTCCAAGCCAACCTTTGGTGAAAGAGGTAGTTTAGAAAAGACATCCCTGTGATGTTTCCCATCTACTCACACAGACATGTGCCACTACACATGGGAGCCCAGGCAAATCTATGGTGAAGAAAATCTATGTGGCTTACACTTTAAAGCACTCACCTGCCCAGACTCCACAGCCCTGGGAGATACACGACAATGTGCTTTTGTAAAATATACCAATGTGAGGGATTTTTCAATCCACAAACGTTCAGGCCACTGAATTCTCCCACGCCTTCTTCTCCATCACACTTCACTCATGTCAAGTGGCATTAGAATGGTGACAGGTAATACTGGGATCCAGTTAAGGGGGAGTTGATTTGAGAACATAGAACATTTAATTAGGGAGATACATTTGTGTGGTTCATAGTTTCTTTTTATTTTTTTAATATATAGTGAAATTTTTTCTATCTGTCCTGTTGTAGAATGGGCTTCCAGAAAAACATGTATGGCCCACTGTACCATACGATGAGGGACAGACCCATCCAGAAGTCATTTGAAATATGAAATAAGCAACATGCTTATTTCATACAGCTTCCAACACTAGAAGTACGTGGAAAACAAAGAAGAAACAAGTTTTAAATAGTATAGACTCAACAGCTAGTCTGCGGAGAATTCTTCTACCCATCAGATGGGCAAGATTCCAAGTAGAGAATTTATTTATCATCTATGTCAAAACAGTTCTTACCTGTTGGAATGACTCAATAATGCAGTTACACAAAAATAGATTTAAAAAGAAAAACATTTTTTTCCTGGGAATTACATGAAGTTAAAATTATCAAAAGTCCCACATTCAAGGGCATTAGTTTGACAGAAATACTGCCTAGCAGTACATCTTTGTGTGGTCATGCTTAAGTATTCCAACTATCAGAGACAGAAAATAAATTTCAGTGGACCATGTTAAATGAAACACTGAATTATCTTCATCATCTTTCCATGGAAAATGATATTGCCACATAATTTCACATGAAAAAGCAATCAAAACCTCATCAGCTGCTAGGCACGTGGCACATGCCTGTAATTCCAGCAACTCGGGGGGCTGAGGCAGGTGTATTGTAAGTTCAAGGCCAGCAGAGGCAATTTAGGAAGTCCTAAGCAGCATACTGAGAGTCTGTCTCAAAAAATAAAAAGGGCTGGGGATGTGGCTCAGTGGTAAATTACACCTGAGTTAAATGCCGAGTAACCACCCCCTTGGGAAAAAAAATCTCATCAGTCAAATATGTAAAGAAAAAGATATTGGAAAGATGCTTCAGGCAATTGTAATTTAAAATATCAAGATATTTTCTGGACATAATCATCATTGTAATATTGTCAGTATTTTTGGAATTTTTAGCTTGTTTAATTTCTCTTCTCATTCCAAATAAATGCCAACTTTGGTTCTTATTATGTATTTTTAATCTTCTATTATTTTTGTTTTGGAAGGTTCCAAAATTATATAAGCTTTGGACTACAAATCCTGCATTTTCTCTTGCTGGGAGTGACATGTGAGGTGATTTATGTTGGGAAGATTTGTTCTCCCAGCTATTCAATGTAAACTTTTTAAACTCAGTAAAGACCAAATATTATTATTTCCTTCCAAATGTTCTATCTACTGTGAACTCTCCCTGAACACACCACTTAAAGCAAAACTGATTCTTCATAATTTACAGTATTGTGTTCATCTTCTAGAAAAAGATGAATCATGGTTATAATTTTATTTTTACCACTGCCCTTTGTTCAGCCCCACAAATGATTTTAAAAGCATAATCATTCTTGCAAAAAAATTCAGAATCATTGCCAAATGAAAATGACTCATTCTTTATCAAGAAAGAAAAAAACAAAGTATTATTAACAATAAAATCTCTGCAAGAATAAAAATTATGAATTTATTTTTCAAAAATTTGGCAAGATTCTTCATGCCTTTCTTTTAAATAAATAGCACTCGTATATTTTAAGTTTCATGTGCATATAATTTACTAAAGGTACATCAAATATAATACAATATACCTACAACATAGTACCTAAGCTATGAAAGTCAGTATTTTAATATAATTGCCCATTTATATTAAAAGCCTCTTATAAAAATCTTTTCCCTTCCTGAAATATCTTTTTTTCCCAATGAGAATAATAGTCATAATTACAGAGTAGTAACACATGACAGATAATGTTCCAATTTTAGAAAATTAGCTCTTTCTTAGCCTCGCAATGAAACCTTTTTCATCTGACTTTGGTATTGGTGTCATATAGAATGAGGGTATTATTTGGCTTTTCAGGGTAAAAAGACACCTAGTACAGCACTCACTAAGACAAAATTGTTATATTAACTAACACTGACGACACTTAAAGAAAAACAAGGGAATCAAAAGAAATGATTTGATTCAACTCGAAGCAGGTTTTTAGAATTACATTTGCAGCCATTCCTTTAAGTTAAAATCTGGTTTTATACTCACAGCCCATTGATTTTCTTCTGGCAAACCTGAATATTTGGTGGGCCAAGTCTAAATGTTTCTTTTTTATTTATTTATTTTAGGTGTGGCTGGACATGGTACCTTTATTTTATTTATTAATATGTGGTGCTAAGGATGGAACCCAGTGCCTCACACATGCTAAGCAAGCACTCTACCACTGAGCCACAATCCCAGCCCCTCTAAATATTTATGATATCATGTGTGTAGACCTATGCCCAGCCCATCCACCACATGGTTCAAAACTTAGTCAACAATTCCTCAAGCCAGGGAATCCAGGAAGTTTACATGGTCCACAGTTACCCAGGCTGACCACTGCTCAAGTTCTCAGTGGGCCTCAATTTGTTTGGCTATAAAGTGGGAAGTAGAGGAGTAAGTGGAACAAGGTCTTTTTGCTTATTCATCTTGATGGTTTCCCTTGTGAGTAACTACCCATCACAACGGATAAGTCCATGTTCTCTTTAGTTCTCATAATACCCCCAGGAGGTAATTATTATTTTTTCCATTTTTACAAATGAGAAAACTGGATTCAAATAAGGGGGAGAAAACGTCTGCTTACAAAGACTGCCGAAAGTTTTACTGTTCATCACACTTATATATAAAATTAACTCTGCCAGGTCTTCATTCAACAGGACAGAAAACTGGGTCTCAGAAAATCTGAGTCACATTGCTAATAAGCAGCAAATGAGTCTCAGAATCAAGGTTTCCCTGACCATCAGCCTTGCGTGCCTCCCACTACACAACCGCTACTTGAATCAATTTTTCTCTGAGCTTGCTTCAATCAGACAAATGGACCAATGACCGTGAGTGAATTGCCTAACCTCTGGAGACATATCTGTGCTCCCCAAGAAGCGTTCCAGTTACACTGTGAGATGTCTCCCCGAGCATTTCCATCAGCCCCAGGGAGGTTGTAAGTCAGAAAATTGCTAACAGGCCCCAATTTTATTTGAGTTCTGATGGCCCAGAGAAATTGTGGGTATTGTTTTGGAGCAAGAACTGCTGCACAAAGTCTGCACAGAAAAATCATTAATCTTTAAAAATATCACTACTGCAAGTCTGAAAGAAGTGTTTTGAAACACACACATACCTGGATAAAAAGGAAGCTAAGTACCCATCAACAATAAAGTACTCAGCAGACTCAGGATTCAGTCATACTAGAGATTTTATGCTTTTTAAATGAAAAAACTCTTCTAACAGCTTTTTAAAAAGTAGTCTCACCTAAAAAAAAAAAAAATCAAGACACATATTGTCTTCTATACAAGGTCTCAAAGTTTCAGTAGTGTTCCCAAACCATGAACAAGACATCTGCCTGGCCCACAGAAAGCTGTGACCAGAAAACTCATTTTCTAGAAAGAAGAACTGAATTAAATTTCACTCTCAACTGTTTACTAAAATATAGACAACTAAGTTAAAATTAGTCAGAAGGGACATTAAAAAGGAAGTGACAGGTATATTTTTGGCTCCAAGAATACAAACATAAGCTAAGCCAAAAAGAATATCTGAGATATGAGCAATTTAGGGGATAATATCCACCAGTCCTAAGACAAACCCACAAGCAACAAGCTGAATGTTCTATTTATCGTCAAAACCAGTCACTCTCAGCTACTGAGATTAGTGTGAATTATTCAATATCTCCTCCTCTTTGAAAGCAGCAAGCAACCCCTGTTTCACTGTGGCATGAAATGTAATGCAACAAGGACTTAATTACAAGGTGAATGAACATCTCTCCCAGATGAATATGCATCCTAGGGGCATATGTATAGTATTTTATCACATATCACTATCCTGTAGACTATGTGAAATTTTCTGAGATATTACTTTTCCCTTACCATGTCAATGAGTCAGCATATTGAGAGCCCTGTCTTATGATGGAGAAATAAAAATTCTACACTTCTCTTGCCTGTTTGATGATCATATCTTTCCAGCAGCACCTGCCAGAGCATCTGCTGCTCAACAATAAAAAAAAAAACTCAGTTTCCCTCTTTGTGATTTTTCCTGTTAGTTTCAGCTGCGCCCTGAGCCATAAAAGCAGAAATAAATCAGTATAAAAGATAAGCTTGATATTCTAAAAAAGTAGAAAGAGGAACCAATGAGATGGTGAAGAAAAGAGCTACAAAGGACAAAGCAAGCAATCAAAAGCTGGACCCAAGAAGAAACGAGGGTCTGGGGAGCCTTTTATCCTTCAATAACTAATTCGAGTCTGTCCCTGATATGTCCCCGTTATGTTTGGCTGGAAATTGCTACCATCTGACAAATTATATGGTAGATGCTAAAATTCCCTAGTCTGGTCTACCTCTGGGGCAAATCGGAATTCATCTTCTTTCCTTACCACATGGCAGTCTTTTTCAAGGGTCTCCTTTGCAGATCTGACACCTGAATCCAAGGGAACACTGCTGTAAAAATATGCATAATCATCCTCATCTTATAGGAAATGTATTCTTCCCTCCAGAGAGCTGTTACATTCTATCATAACCTCTTACTCCCTTAAGAATTGTATCAAAAATATCTCCTGGACAAAAGCAGCCTTCAGGAAATTATGCAGTCCAATCCAAGAACAGGTAGACAGCAGATAGAAATCATCACTTCTGTGAGGGGAATGGACCCAGCTCATTGGTGAGGCATTTGGGGTTTGCTTATGAAAACAAGGGCTCTGTCTTTTTTCTTGTCTCCTCACCAAACAAAGGTCTTATTCAGAACATGTAGAGAAAAAGTAATGTCATCCAATAGGGCCAACCAGGGGTAGATACTATGTTTGTATCAAAAGACACCTACTACAAAAATCTTCCTCATTCTTTCGTATTGTGGATTTAAGACAGTGCTTGGTGTGACAACAATGAATTCTCTTTGCAATACCCAGGAAAGTCGGTGAGTGTACCTCCTCCTCCATATGTCAGAATGGAGGAGACCACGGGAAATTCTGCAGGAAGCTTTCTCTGCCACTGATAGTATTGCCCATCTCTCCCTTATGTACTGCAACATTTTCTTGTTTCCTGGGTACTCATAGTCAAAGAGCACCTAGACTGATCCCTAAAGATAGTCAAGGCCAGAACCATCTGGTTTTCCTGTTTCATCATTTGATAATTCACAGTATTATCCATTTTGCCATGAGTTCCATGAATAAGCATATCCAAATCTCCCCAGGGGCTTCGTAGTACTCCCTCCTGAACCCCTGCCTTGATGCTCTGATTGTTGAATACCCAAAGGATTTAATCAGGTTACTATAAATAAGAGAAAGCAGCAAATTAATCAATCAGGGTTATTACTTCACATACTGTTCTCTTGACTGTAAGTAGCAATTATTCTATTCTGCCTTCAGATGTTCATGTCATCCCATGTACAAACTAAACAAGATACATACCTCAGGCTCTAAACTTCGTAAATAATTGAAGTCTAACTTGGAGGAAATGATACAGCTCCAATATCATAAGGAAGGACGGAGTTTTCCATTTGCTGTGGTGTGCCCCCTCAGAAATTCATGTTGAAATTTCATCACTATTATGAGATTTTTAAGAGGACGGACCAGGTGGGACCTTTAAAAGGTAATTAAAAATCTGCCCTCATGAATGGATTACTCTATTCATGCAATGAATGGATTACTCTATTCATGCAATGAGTGGATTAATGGGCTCGTGGGTTAGCTCAGTCCTGGATTTGCTATAAGAGCCAGTTTGGCTAGGTCTCTCACATGCTGCCTCTTGACATCTGATGTCCTGTGATGCCTCAGGATTCTGCCAGCCAGGAGACATCTTCAGATAGGAGTGTGAACCAAAAGAAACCACTTTTTATTTATAATTTACCCAGTCTGTGGCAGTGTGTTATTAGTCCAATGGAAAGTGCACTAACAAAACACCATCTTAACATTTTGCTCTCACTGCTATTTTATCTCTATAGTGAGCCTTGCGTGCTTGACTCCTACCAAAGCAAGAACCTAGTCATTCATTCACTATGAAATCTCATTTTATGAACAAAGACAAGAGGCAGTTTCAGAAAACCCTTTTTTACCCTAGTTTGCTGTTTTCTTTTCTTCCATTCTCCCTCTAATCTTAATTCTTTTTTAATGCAATCACTGAAATAAAAATGAACCTCTTCATTTGGGAGTTGCCTTATCTGTTCAAAGTGGGGGTAGAAGGATTTATCATAAACCTGCCAGAAATTGGGTTCTAACTTAACATATTTCCTTTGTGTCCCGTTGTACCTGATAGGTTTCCAGCCCTCGAAATTCCTCTGTCAGATTAAGTGACACTTCAAGCCTGGATGAGACTTCACCCCCACTCCCACCCAACACTAATCTACAGCCAGAAATGAAAGCGAGCGCTTTCATAGCTGACGCCAACACTGAGCCTAACAGGAAATGCCTGAGAATGCTTAGTCTGTCAGGCGCTATTGCTGAGGCTCATTAGGGAGGCTCTGGTTCCAGATTTGCCATGGCAACCTTTAGAGATACATATCTAGTGTGTTAGTGACATGCTGACATCACGGTTTGCTCCTTGAAAGAGGGGCAAGCAGTGGCAAGACTCCCTTATTACCATCATGATAATAGTGCTGCCATTAAAATAATGCTGGGGAGCGGGGTGCAGAGAAAGCTGCTTTTACATAGTTCAAATTGCTGCCCAAGATAAGAGCAGGGAATGTGTTACTGTTGTGCATCCTCTTTATTAGAAAAAATGTGGTTTGCTGCAACCAATATGAATCTATTGGCATTTAAAAAAAATTATTTTATCATTTCACTTCCACCAATACTTTGCTTTGAAGTGAAATGTAGAATAAATATTGTATGTAATTATATCACAAGGTTTAGATCTTTTTCATTTTAGCTCTTTCTTTTAGAAAGCATTGAAAATACAATGGATGATTACTTTCTTGGTACTCAACCACGGTTAAGCTACAGCATTGGACAAGCAATCAGGTTCCTTCAAAACTATTGATTGCTTCTTCAGTACCCTTTCAGAATTAGGCACACAGAGTAAAGCACAAAGACAGTGATGCTGTTGGGAGTCAGTCCATCTGCCCTACTCCCTGAGCTGGAAGTGGGGATGTGGATGATAGTAAGCATGTCAGAGGAACAGCAGAGTAGCACCAAAGAAGGGGACTCTCAGCCTCAGGACCTGGTGTAAAGAACTTGCTGTTACACTCTGAATTTTCCAGGGGAGTTCCAGTTCTGGAAGAAGGAAAGGAGAGCTGCAGAGCTGATAGAGAAGATCCCTGTGAAGGTTGCGATGCTTCCTTCAGGGCTACAAAATCTGGACTAGATCTCGTGTGTGTGTGTGTGTGTGTGTGTGTGTGTGTGTGCGCGCACGCGCATTACAATTATACATAATAGTGGAATTCATTATTGGTGCATGCTCACAACAGAACAATATAGAATATAGTTTGGTTAATTTCATCTCCCAGTAGTCCCCTTTTCCCTGCCCTCCTTTCTCTCCCTAGTCCCCTTCCTCTACTTTACTAGTGTCCCTTCTATTATTGTGAGATCTACCCCACCTTTCTTTTCCTTTTTCCTCTCTACCTTCCACATATGAGAGAAAACATACGACCCTTGACTTTAAGTTCAGCTTATTTCATTCAACATACTGGTCTTTAATTCCATTCATTTTCCTGCAAATAACATAATTTCATTTTTCTTGGCTAAAAAAGTCTCTATTGTGTATATATATCACATTTTCTTTATCCATTCATTCATTTATGGATACCTAGGCTGGTTCCATAGTTTGGCTATTATAAATTGGGCCTCTATAAACCTGGGTATGCAAGTACTAATAAAATATGCTGACTTTAGTTCTTTTGGATAAACACCAAGGAGCTGCATAACTGGGTCATATGGTAGTTCCATTTCTAGTCTTTTGAGGAATCTCCATATTCATTTCCATAGTGGTTGTACTAATTTACAATCCCACCAAAAGTGTAAAAGTGTTGTTTTCCCCACACCAGATGTTCTTGTATACCGTGATGAGATGCAAAATGAATCACACTAGAAAACATAAACTGTCTAAAAACATTTCCCTCTCATTTTATACCTTTTTTGTTTGTTTTACCTTCTAAAAATACATTTATTTTTTTCTTTCTTTTATTTTTCTTTTTATTTGTTCTATTAATTATCCATGATAGTAGAATGCATTTTGACACATCATGCACAAATGGAGTATAACTTCTTATTCTTCTGGTTATACATGATGTAGAATCACACTGGCTGTGCGATCATACATGCACGCAGAGTAATAATATCAGAATCATTCTACTATCTTTCCTACCCCCTGCCCTCTCCCATCCCTTAACTCCCCTCTGTCTAATCCAAAGTACCTCTATTATTCCCTATCTGCCCCCCTATTGTGAATTAGCATCCACATACTAGAGAAAACATTCAGCCTTTGGTTCTTTGGGATTCACTTATTTAGCTTAGCATGATATTCTCCAACTCATTTTATACCTTTTTTAATGCAGAACCATGTCGCATGTAGACATACCTTCTCTTGACCCCACTTCTCCCACCAGTTGTACCCTCTCTTTGTTCTCTTATTCACAATGTCTTCAGCTCCATTTCCATTGCTCTCTATTAATTCCAATCTCAAAAGGATTTTACCCACCTCACTCAACCAGTTCTTCTCTTATCAAGGTCCCAGATGGTTTCCCCTGACCCATATCAGGTGTCATCTTACTTAACCCACCAATCACATTTGAAAAACATTGATATTACTCCTTTAAAGAGGGGCAAGCAGTGGCAAGACTCCCTTATTACGATCATAATAATGCTTAACTCTTTAACTTTGCTCTTACTGCCATTTTATCACCACCATCTTTGAACTGTACATTGACTTCAATTGTCTCATGGATGCCAATATCTCCAAGTTTTCCTTCTCCCTCAACAGATCCCTCTTCTTTTCATTACTTCCTCTTTTTCCCCAACCCTCATCCCCCAGTTATTGAAGTGCCCAAAGCATTGACTCTCTTGACTATCTTAGCTCTCTCTTGGTTTCAGGTAGCATGTGCACACACCATCCACAACCACATTTAACAGCCCAGAGCAGCTCTGTATTTCTGTATTTCCAGATAAAACATCTTATTTAACATCTCTATTTGACTGTCAAAAAAATCCAAAATTAAACAATATGTCAAAAACCCAATCCCTTATTTTTGGCAGGAAGAATGGAGGGAAGAAGCTGCCTGGGTCTTGCAGCTCAGAGCACCCCAGCTGAAAACAACAGCAGGACATGGAGATGGCAGAAGAAACGAGTGTACTGTGGGAAGTACTAGTGATGACAGTTATGAGTAGACTTTATTTGTGTTATTTAAAGTAGTGTCAAAGATAAAAGGGAGGACAACACCAAATGAAATAGATCAGTGTAACAATACATTTCTACCATGACCTCAACTTCTCCATTAGTTCCTTCAAGGTTTCCACTGGTAACTTTGTCTGTAGTCATGCAAATCTCCCCATTTTAGGGAAACCTTATGCACTGCCAGGCTCTAAGATCCATTTTCCCCTCAAGAATGTGCTGCAGGATAAGGATGTAGTTCAGTGGTAGAGGGCCTGACTAGCATGCATGAGGCCCAGAGTTCAATCCCC
Organism: Urocitellus parryii; assembly: GCF_045843805.1. Classification (NCBI taxonomy): domain Eukaryota; kingdom Metazoa; phylum Chordata; class Mammalia; order Rodentia; family Sciuridae; genus Urocitellus; species Urocitellus parryii. The sequence continues at coordinate 206,174,701 of NC_135531.1, forward strand.
AGCACAGCAAGGGGGAGAAAAAAGAGCACTGGGCTGGGCTGGGGGTATAGCTGAGTGGCAGAGTGCTTGTAGCCCTAAGTTCCGTTCCCAGTGACTCCCACCAAAGAGAGAGAGAGAGAGAGAGAGAGAGAGAGAGAGAGAATGTTATACAATTCAACCACCCATGAAAATTTACTCCCCAGGTTCTAAATTGCTCAGCCATATGTGCTCTCTTCTGAGGTGTTCTCTCTAGTATGAGATGCTTTCTCACTCTTTCTTAATTTATACATCCACTACTCATATCAGTATTCCAAGTCATTTTGAAGAACAGTGACTGTCTCCTTTCCTATTGGCTTTTATGAATATAAATTTTCATAGAATATTTCCAAGGAATAATTTATGTCATGTAAAAATATTATTTTTTTAAACCTGAGTAACAATTTGAGGCCCCTACAAAAGTGTCTTTCTACTTAATATCTACCTGCTACCATAATTAACACCCAGGAAAAAGTTTGAAATTGAAAATTCTTTCTCAGTGCCTGGCACTGTAGCACATGTCCATGATCCCAACTACTTGGGGCAGAGGCTGAAAGATCACAAGTTCAAGGCCAGCCCGGGCAATTAAGTAAGACAAGACTCTGTCTCAAAAAAGAAAAAAAATATTTTTCAGTTATATAACCAGGTCAAAGGCTTGAACTCCACTTCTCTTCTGTAAAATCAATATAGGAAATAATTTGAGAGGTTGTGATCTTTCTACAGTATAAAACTCCAAAAGATTAAAAATTGAGCGCTCTCTCTCTCTCTCTCTCTCTCTCTCTCTCTCTCTCTCTCTCTCTCCACACACACACACACACACACACAGACATCATCATCATCAGCAGCATCATCATCATCATCATCATCATCATCATCATCATCATCTCTCAACACTGATGATGAAAGTAGTACCTCTGTTGCTATGGCCACAGGAGACAGGGCCACCCTATTGAGCCAGTGGATATCTGTCCAGAGGTGCCAGATCACAGAAGCATTGATGCCTGTGCCAGGAGGACCAGCACAACTCTAGAGTTATGGAGAAGATGTCACACTTGGACTAATATTGCTGCTGACACCAATAATATCACATCCGATGCCAAAGCTGCCCTAATACCATTGCCTATTAGGGTAGTGATTCTGACACGTTGCCTTTATGTCAATATTGTACTCAGTATCTCTCAGAAATGAAAGAGAAAGAACTTATTCAGTTTTTCCAAATCTTTTATTTGAAATCCCCTTGCAAAATTTGAATGATTGATAAGGATTTATTCTTAGGGGCACATCTTCCCATAGACTTTGTCCTACTCCTTGAACAAATCTGAGTCTCTAATGGGAGGAACTTCAGTCACTCATGCAAATAGATGCTGGCTTCAGGCCCCATAGGTCAACACATTTTTGCAGCCTATTTCAATCCCTCGAGGAACAATTTATGCTTATTCAAACCAGGACCACTGCTAAAATTGTGATTTGAAAGATGGATGAGAAAAGTAGGTTTCTATGCCCAGGTAACTGAGGGAAGCCTGAAGTATCATTGCTATAAAAGGCTGCGCGGTGGGGGGGGGGGGGTCATACAATAAAATAAATGAGAATCAGAACATATGACAATAATTTATAAGAAAATTCAGAACACATGATGAAGATTGAGAAAGAATGTCTGCATCCTGGCTATCTTTCTCTGTTCGGGAAAGCTTCTCTGCAGCATTTCCTAAGATCATGATTCTGGGAAAACCTTCAGCTTCCATTGGCAAGATGTTCTGGATGTAGATTTGAAGGTTTTCTATTTAAAAATTTAAACATTTGTGGAATATTAATAATAACTCATAGTATAATAAATAAGAACAAATGCTTACTATATTCAAGTACTTGAATAGATCCAAGGACATAATGCTCAGTGAAAAAGAGCCAACAACAAACGGTTATATACCATACAATTCCCTTTGTAGTAAGTGACAGTTATATGATGATAAACAGATTGGTGGTTCTAAAAGCTAGGTTTGTGGAAAAGGCTGTGACTTTCTGGGACAACACAAGGAGCTTGTAGTGATGGAACAGTCCTGCATCCTGATTGTGGTATTTTTTATTTTAAATCCAAACATGTGCTAGAACCTCACCGAATAATTATATACCAGAAACCAAGACATTCAAAACCTGGTTAAATGTGAGTAAGGTCTGTACTTGAGTTTATAATATTGTACCAACATCAGCTCCGTGGTTTTGACAATGCACTACAGTTTTATAAGAATATTATGATTTGAGCAAGTGGGGGGAAAGGTACAGAGGAACTCTCTGAACCATTTTTGCTAGTCTTTGTGAGTCTTAAGATATTTCAAAATAAAAAATTATTTTAAAAAATCAAATATATAACTTTATAAGATAATGGAAAAGTGAAAAACAGACTACCCAGAATTATGCAATTGATTAGGTAGATATGAAAAACACACAGTTCTTTGGAGTACTACAATTATGAATAAAGTGGTCATGATTTTATTAATGTTTCCAACATGTTATTTCAACATCTTCCAATTCTCAAGTGTATATTGTTAACGTTATGAAGTAAGTTTTTCTTGAATAAGCAAAATAAAACAAATAATAACTTTAATAATTGCACAAAACCAAAATCCTTTCAACCATGAGTTTTCATCTTAAAGATTCATACTAACCTAATCAAATGGTAAAGACATCACTTATTAGAGGCTATAGTAGCATATGAAAGACAAAACCTGTAATGGGGTTTTTGTGTGTGTGTGAGAATACATAAAGTTATTTCCATTTTGAGAAATAATAGTACCATGAAGAATTGAAATCATGTTACTTATTTTATGAGTCATTTCATCGTATTTGTTACCTCCTTACTTTGAAAGAGATACTATGTGTGACACTGAGAATATGAAATGAACAAGTATGATTTGCAACTTCAGAGCACTCATGGAGGGAATTGAGAGTCAAGATAAACTCAGATACACCCACTTAAAATCCCCCTCAACCAATTTTACAATAACTTTTTCTTCCAGTGCTGTCAATGCTGACAAATGAGTTTGCCAAAGTTATAGCACAGTAAGAGTTAAAATTAGTTATCAAGCAGTTCCTTTTCCATCATAGCTAGGGAATAGCAGTTAACAGTTCTCAAAGTAGAATGGAAGAAAAGGCAAGGTGAGAGGTGACTGTGGTAATAAAATAATTTCATTCCATTAAGATCAATTACACACATAGGGATGGTAGCAATTTCCTCCGTAGTCATTCACAATGGTCCTTTTCCTTTCTTACTGCCTATGCCACAATATTTATTATCTAGAAAGGAAATTAACCCAGCCCTCTCATCTCTTCCTGGCTCGATACACAGTCCTCATAGTCTCATCAGGATGAATCCTGCATCCATTCCATTCTTTGTTTGTTCTTATTCACATTTCCTTTGATTTGCCCTCCAACACAAAATAATTTCAACACCAGTGTGAAGACCACAGACTACAAAGGATCACTGCTCTGTGGTCAAGTTTCTATAAACTAGGGTTGGTATCTTCTTTATTCCTAATCTACTCTCTGGAACATTTTTATTTTAAAACTCAGGTGCTTAACATCCTTCACTATCTTGTAAGCTTTAACTTGAAAAAAATGTTACGTATATAATGTTTATATACTATTGATCAGGATGCTTCTAATACGACTAAAGAGCCAGACTTTTATCTATTCAACAAATAACTGTGATAATCCTGAATACACAGAATGAACCATTTAAACCAACCAATCTGAAGTACGTCCAGGAATAGTGTTCAGTCCTGTACTACAAACAGATCACCAGTCTATTTGTATCATAATACTTCACTCCTCTATCTTTTAGTTTCTTTTCCTTAGTCACTCTCAATTGGCATCAGATTTGGAGTAGGTCTACCTTAGAAACTTTCCCTTTTTTGAATAAGAGATTAAAAATTATAATAAAATGGCCACTAGTCCAAGTTGGCATCTCTTACACACACCCCACTTCTGTATAGCAAAGAGGAAGCCATTTGAGGTAGCATATAGCCTTTATAATATTAATTTATTCAACAAATATATGTTGATTTTATCACATGCTAGATGTTGTTCTAGATATGGGGACACAGCAATAAACAAAGTAGACAAATACCATTGCCCTTGTGAAGTTTTCATTCTAATGGAGGGCAAAAAATGGTCAAAGACATTTTTTGTTCATTGTTCCTTTACACAATAGAGGGCCAATTATTTTATAGGGAGAAGAGTCAAAGTTATGTCACATGAGATATAACATTTTTCTCATGTAAGATTAGAAAAAAATAATGAATACTCTCAGCAGTGTAGTGTGCATCAGCCAAAGCTCTTACTATTGGTGAACAAAAACAGGAATTGGAGCACCCACATATGTTCTTAGTCACAGTAACTATGTCTAACTCCCCCATAGGAGCAGAGAAGGGCCTCCACTGGCATCCAAAGCGTGAGGCCCTCAGGTCTGTAACACCTAAGAAAAGATCAAAGCAATGGGCTGGAAGAGGAATTTCTTCCACTTGTAAAGATAATAAAAATTTCTAATGGAGGTCCTGGCACACTTGACTAAGGGTGTGTCCAAACTAAAGGGGGAAAGGAGAAAGGAAAAGGTTCAGGAGAGAGCATCCCCATGTGAGGCCCTGTCCTTGAAGGCAGGAGGCCATAATTCCGTACTCCTGAGTTCTCTAAGAGAACAACAAAGTTACAACTTTGAGATCCACCTTACCTCCATGTTGATCAGGTACATGTTTGATCTGTGAAAAACTAAGCAAATAGGAGGATCTCAGAAAAAGAAGGGCAAATGCCCCCAAAGCATACCTTCCCCACACAGACTTGTGGGCAGGGTTTCAGCAGCAACACAGCAATCCCCCTGATAGATGGCAAAAAGAAAACCCTGTGAACAAGAGATTGTGTATACAATATATAGATAGTATATAGATTATATACTACTTACCACCTCACTCCCCAACATACACACACACCTACAGGAATATACTGTAGGACAGAGGGATTCTGTATCAGGGAGTAAATAATGTATGACATTCAAAGCTTGGAATTTCTTTGGGGAAAGGTGCCTTAGCATTCCAGCATGTAATCATGCAAGTAAAGCTTCCAGCAGCTTCTACGTGGTTTTAAAACAAGTAAATGGGTCAAAACAGAGTCTAAGCCCTGTGTGACCAATTAACTCTGCAAAAACACATACTAAACTTTAGTGCAAATTTGAGCCACATAATCAAATGGTATAAAAATGTGGATTTATATTCTGCCTACTAATAGTTTGCATATGGATCTTACATATAAAATAGATTACATTACTGAAAACGGCCCAGAGTACACAAGACACTTATAATTACTATTTCTTTGGGGCCTAAGGAACAGGGCAGAGAGAGCCCACGGGGAAAAAGTTTTAGCAGTCACAGGACTGACTTCTAGGTTACCATGTTATGTTTTGTTTTGTTTTATTTCTCTACTTAACAACTTGAAATACATGTATAATTTATGAAATTTGTACTTTGTTAATGACATTGAAACTATAAATTTCTAAAGTGGTAGTAATATGGATGAGTCACTAAGTCAGTTTTAAGGGAAATTTTTAATGATTTCATGTTTGAATAATTAACTAGTTAATTGAGTTAACATGTTTATATTTTGTTCATATTTATTTATTGAATATCAACTAAGCAAGCCTTATATTTGATTCTAAAGATATTAAAACATTTCCATATTTTTTTAAAAAATGGTTTAAGATGTTTCCCTTCAAAGTGTCAGCTTGTTGTATTAATATTTTAACCACATAATACAGTCTAAACAAACATATTTAATAACAATTTAAACAGAGTTGGTGATGTTTTAGACCATCACTACAAATTCTCCTAGGCAACTTACTTACTGGCAACTATCTTACAGAGACAGAACTTTGAATTGTAAAGAAAATACTTGGTTTAAAGCAATAGTCAGCCTAGACAGTCATGGGGATCCTAACTTCTTTTGAGTGCAAATAGCTTGGCTTCAAAGAGAATTCGAAGCTGAACACACACTCCAGAGACACCAGATGCTGCCACAGCCTTCAGTCAACAGAAGACATGCTGGGAAACAGACTCTCTTACCTGTCCCTATCACTTCACTTCGTCAGGAAGGAAGACAAATGTCTTCCAGAGGCCATTCACTAAGCAGAATTCCTCTCCAAAGTCCTGGGGAGGTGGAGAGAGTAATGCTTCTCTATGATACAACAATCCCTCTAGTGGCTGCCTGCGTCAGAGGAGGCCTGTCCACAGTCGGCTACAGGAAGGAGTCCCTGTGTCCTTCTCTATAGCTACACTTCATTGTTCTCCACTGAAGGTCTTCAGAAACTCGGGAAACTAACCCACCTCAAAGTGACTCTGAAGATAGCTCTTCCTGAATCCAATACATATCTTCAAATACACAAAATATAAATGGTACCTACATTTTGCTTACTACAAACAAAACTTCCATTATAAATATTACTACATTTAGATACAATAAACGTGTACCAAACTTCAATGATATCTATAATCTCAATATATCTAGTCTATTATAACATTTAAAAGACCATTATCCTACATGGATAGGAACCTGGGTTACCAAATGAAGCAAATTAATCGGTCTGATTCCTAATGTGCAAGTTACTTTGAGATCTGAATATCCAAAGTATATCCAGTGTATATCCAATAAAGAAAACTGAAGTGGTGTAGACCAGTATCCTGGAGGACTTCTCCTGAGCTCTCATTTTCCCCTTAGATGTACACTGTGTCCTCCGTTGGTTTGTTTAGATCTCACAGTTACTCTTCAAGAGGTTGCCTTTGAACATCCTACAAAAAGAAAAAAAAAGAAAAAAAAGCTCCCTGCTCTCTATTCTGGTACTCTACTTTATTTTTCTTCATGATACATATAATACCATATTAACAATACAATAGATCTCCATTTGTGTGTCATATCCTCCAGTAGAATACAAAGCTCTTCAAGGCTAAGAACTTTGTTCACTTAATTTGCTGCTATATCTGGTAATGACAGGGCTCTACAGACAGTAAGACCTAAAAAGTTATTTATGGAGAGAATAAATAAATAGAGACTTTCTGAGCAAATAGGCTCCATTGAATTGAAATACTAGTTTCCAAATGTTGACTCTTCATGACATCTGTGAGACAATATACTCCTCCAAATAGTAGGGTATTCCTTCTCTGCAATCCAGGAGAAATAGGATTACTAATTTTAATATGCCTATAGCAGGAAAGTCACTGAATTTAAATATGCATTTATTTTTTAAATGCCTAGCCAAAGTCTTAATGTAGACATTAATAATCAGAACAGCATCCTCCAAAGACCTTTATCAACTTAGAGAACACATGGATAGACCTTGGAGAGTCAAGTCCAACACTCTTCAGCAGTCTAGACCCCTGAAAGAACATAAATGATATTTTAAGAATGTTGAAAAAAAGTAAAATATATTAATAAAAAACAAGTTTATTATGAAAAAGATTTTTGTATCCTATGAGGAAAATCTCTTCTCTATTTCTTGTGATGGACTCCTAAGGAAAGTCATGATTTGTCTTAAGTGTCAAGTACCTCAATATTGCAGTTTGCAAAAGCTGGTAAGATGTAAGAATTGGGAGATTATACTAAGGGAAAAATAGTCCCCCAATCCCATTCCATTTCAAACTTTGACTTAGAGTTTGACCAATATCATCTCTGATGGCCAAGTGCCATTTATGTAACAAGTACTATAAGAGCACAATTACCGGCTTTGTTTTGTTGTTTCTCAGAAATTAACATGGGACTTGTGGTTAAGTAGTGTCTCTACTTCCTTCTGAAACCCACTAAAATAGCAACAGAGATGGATGAAAAGCAGCATAACCCACAAAAGTAAAAACAATTGTCACTGGGAAGTTGGTGGATTAGTGGCAACTACTTGGCAGACAGAAATAACCCGGACCAGTTCAGCAGAAAAGGTCCAGGAGTGACTCGCTGGTATTTCAGAGCCCCAGAAGGTCTCAGGAAGTAGGGACGTTAGGAAATACTAGAAGTGGGGATTCAGGTGAGACCAAATAAAGAAGAGTGAATTGCATGTCTGTATAAACCTGCACGTGTCTGTAGAAAGTACCCCCACCCCATATTCTTCACACACACACACACACACACACACACACACACACACACATTTAGCTGGACAGCTACTTCTCCTTCCACTGGGAATATAAGTGCCTTTCACTTTAATATGAATAGAGATTTATATACTTCTGAGTATGAAGAAATAATGTGCAACAGACCAAACTCTAGCTGAAAAGAACCAGAAAGGTTATTTAAAGAGAGGGAAGTAGGGAGGGAGGGAGGGAGGGAGAGCTGCCATTGTGCAGAGGTTTCCCCAGTGCCCTGCCATTTCTGAGAGTAGAACAAGAATCTGGCCGTGCAAGCTTTCCTTGGGCAGGGGAGGAACTAGCCGTGTTGGGCAAGATCCTGATTCTGGAAAGAGAAAATTTGTAACAAAATAATGAACAGAAAGGCTAAGATTCCCCTGAAAAAGGAGAAATGGAAAAATCAGCCTACAGACAATTGGTATGTTACCCTTAAAAGACAAATTCTGAAGATCCACGGGGCCAGGGGCTGCAGAAGTCTTCTCAAGAACAGGAGGGAGATTTTGATATTCTGAAAATGCTCAGAAGGCAAGGATCAGTGCTCCAAGCGTGCCAGGAAATAGGGCCCAGTGAGTACAACCCGCTCTTGGTTGGAAGATCCATAGAGCCACACCACAAGAGTGGAGCCAAAACAAAGCCAGAAAAAAACACATTGTTCTATTTGGATTAGAAAAATTAATATTATTAAGTGACTGCACTACCCAAAGTGATTTACATATTCAGAGGGATCCTTATCAAAATACCAATGATATTTTTCACAGAAATAGGAGGGAAAGTTCTAGAATTCATATAGAACCACAAAAGACCCCAACAAGCCAAAGCAATATTGAACAACAACAACTTCAAAATAAAAGCTGGAAGCATCACCAACTTGATCTCCAAATCTACTACAAAACCTTAGTGATTACAACAAAATTTATCTCTGGGAACATCTCTCCACCAATAAATACAGATCAAACCCTCACCTCCAGACATTCTATTGCAGTGGTCTACTTTCTTAAGTTCTTGTGTTCACCAGCTCAGATGATACAAGTCACAGACAATTATATGAAGAGCTGTCTGGGCTCTCTAGTCTATGAAATTCCAATTTTATACAATCGATCGACAATATATGAAAAATGTTTGACGTCTCTAGCAATTAGATAAATGCAAATCAAAACTGCACTGAGATTCCATCTCACTCCAGTCAGAATGATAATCATTAAGAATACAGGCAACAATAAATATTGGCAAGGATGTGGGGGAAAAGGTACACTCAGACATTGCTGGTGGGACTGCAAATTGGTGCAACCACTCTGGAAAGTGGTATGGAGATTCCTAAGAAAATCTAGAATGGAACCATCATTTGATCCAATCATCCCTCTCCTCAATTTATACCCAAAGGACTTACAATCAGCATACTCCAGTGATGCAGTCACATCAATGTTTATAGCAGCTCAATTCACAATAGCTAAACTATGAAACCAACCTACGTGCCCTTCAACAGATGAATAGATAAAGAAATTGTAGCATATATACACAATGGAATATTACTCAGCCTTAAAGAAGAATGAAATTATGGCATTTGCCGATAAATCAATGTTATTGAAATAAGCCAACCCCAAAGAACCAAAAGAACCAAAGGCTGAATATTCTCTCTAATAGGTGGGTGTCAATTCACAATGGGAAGGGAAGAATGGAGGTGTTTGGGAATAAACAGAGGGGAGTGAAGGGAGGAGAAGGGAGTGAAGGGAGTATAGGGGGTATAGGGGTAGAACAATAGTGGAATGAATCAGGCATTATTACCCTATGTGCATATATGATCACGTGACCTGTGTAACTCTCTCTACATCATGTACAACAAGACAAATGAGAAGTCATACTCCATGTATATATGATGTGTCAAAATGCATTCTACTGTCATGTGTGACTAATTAGAACAAATCATAAAAAAAGAAATTCCAATTTTATTCCATTATACTTTTTTATAACAATCTGTCAGCTTCCCATAGAAGGTTTTAGAAGACAGACTTCTGATATGAACTTGGTTGAATCACTTCTCCTTTGGGAGCCTCTGATTTTTCATCTAGGGTTGAAGTCAGACGAGGCTAGAAACGCCAGCATGGCCACAGAGTAGATGGAAACCGGGATGCCATCGTCTTTGACCTGCACAGGGGTTTTGGGTTCTGTGTATGCACGTACACGTGTGTGTCCAGGGCTGGAAATGAGAGTGTGGGCAGCCATTTAGATGCCAATATATAAAGAAGTTTTCACATAAAGATCCTAAAACTCCAACTTTAACACTGAGTCCAAAGTCACATGATTATAGTGAAAAGACATCCCCTTTCAAAATAGCTTAGACTCTGGTTCCCTGCATCCCCAGATCCCCATCGCTCTTTAATATTAGCCATCTGACCCCTGAATTTCCTCCTAAACTGAGTATGCTGTTATTCTACAACTGTATAATATTGTCAGTTACATTGGGTCACTAATAAGTGTCTTAAGAGGCATATGCTAGATAAAACTGTGTGGTTGCCATGTCTGATTTATTCACTTTTTTAAGATTATGTGAAGAATCAATGCTCTGATTCCTCATCAGTAATGAAGAGAATGGCTCCTTTAAGGAGCTACTAAGGACCATTGACTTCACTCTTAATTGAAGGCTAAAGGATTAGACTTAAATTGTTGCTTCTCAAATGTGCCCAGGCATTAACACTGAGTGACTATACACTGAGAATATTTTCATTGACACTAGTCAACAAAGTAGATAATATGAATTGTAAGATGGTGCTTTTTCCCTGGGACTTGATAAAGCTATTTTTATCTTGAGTGGGATTTTTTTAAAAAAAAAAAAAAGAAAGAAAGAAAGAAAACTATTTCTAGGCACATGCTAGTAAAACCATTGAAAACCAACATCAAAGAAAGAAAAGTATTAAAAGTAGCCAGAGGAAAAAAGTTGCATTATCTTCTAAGAAGCCACTCTAAGAGGGCGAGGAACATCTTTTCAAAATAAATGTGGGAAGACAAATTATATCTCAAAATGCTGAAAGACAATAACCGCCAGCCTAGAATTCTATACTTAGTGAAAACATTTCAAAAATTAACGTGAAATACTTTCCCAACAAGCAAAAGCTTTGAGATTTTTCCTAGCACACATGAATTAAAAGAAATTCTAAAGAAAATTCTTGAGGCAGAAAGAAAATGTTTCCAGATGCAAAGGTGGAAATGGAAAAAAGGAACAAAGAGCATGAGAAACTGTAAATATGTAAAGTGAATATTTTTTCAGGGGTGGGTTCCAACCCAGGGCCTCATGCATGCTAGGCAAGCACTCTACCCTTGAGCTACATCCCCAGCCCTAGGCACAAAGGAATTTTTTTTCTATGCAAAATGATGGTTTTGCAGGGTTTAAAGTAAGTGCTGAATAGTTGCAAAAATGTGTGGCAATAATAATTTAAAAATAAAGAAGGGACGAGATTGCACTAAAGTGTTCTCAACTTCCAATATTGCCAGGTAAGTGATAAAAATGGATAGCCTGTTGTCAACAGTCATCAGAGGAAAGCCCCTAATGTAAAGGACAAAGAGTAAAGTAATGAGCAATCTGAATCTGTCTCTAAAGAACAGAGACAATGCAGGGAGAATAAAAATTATAAATAATATATTCAGAAAGAAATAATTCCCTTAATATACTTGGAAAGTTTAGAAAAGCTATTGCATCCATGAAATAAGAAAATATAACCAAAAGGTAGCATTCAGAAGACAAAACATAAAGTGCTTTTAGAAGTAAAAATGATATGAGCAGAAACTAAAATTTCAATAAAAGGGGCTGGGGACATAACTCAGTGATAAAGCACTTGCCGAGCTTGTGTGAGGCACTACACATTCAATCCCTAGCAACACCAAAAAAAAAAAAATTAAAATTAAAAATTTCAATAAAAGGATTTGCTAAATAAATCTTTCTAAAAAACTAGAATATAAAGAAAAAAATAGGCAAAATATAGGAGATGAATGAGGAGAAAAGATTAGGGCCAATCCATGAGATCTAACATCAGAATAATAAAAGCTTAGGGAAAAAAATAGTAGATTAAAACAAAAAGGATAAAATTAGTTAAAAAAATTTTTTTAAGAAAATGTGTTCAAATTGAAAGGCAGGAATTTTCAGATTAAAAGTACTAACAATCTGCACCTCAACTAGGGTGTTTATCTCCAGGATCTACAAAAAAACTCAAAAAACTTAACACCAAAAAAAGAAAAAAAAAACAAATAACCCAATTCATAAATGGGCAAAGAAACAAAAAACACTTCTTAAAAGAAGAAATTCGAATGGTCAACAAATATATGAAAAAATGTTCTACATCTCTAGGCAATTAGAGAAATGCAAATTAAAAACTACACTGAAATTTCGTCTCACTCCAGCCAGAATAGCAATTATCAAGAATACAAGCAACAATGTTGGTGAGGATGTGGGGGGAAAGGTGTGCTCATACATTGCTAGAAGGACTGCAAATTAGTACAACCATTCTGGAAAGCAAATTTCTAAAAAAAAAAAACTAGGAATGGAACCACCATTTGACCCAGTTATCTCACACCTTGGCATATATCCAAAGGAGCTACAATCAACATACTACAATGAGTGACACCGCCACAGCAACATTTATAGCAGCATAATTCACAATAGCTAAGTTATGAAACCAACCTAGGGGCCTTTCAAAAGATGAATTGATAAAGAAATGTGTACATATACTCAGCCATAAAGAAGAACGACCTTCTGACTTTTCTAGTAAATGGATGGATCTGGAGCCTATCATGCTAAGTGAAATTAGCCAGTTCCTCAAAACCAAAAATCAAATGTTTTCTCTGATATGTGGAAGCTAACCCACAATAAAGGGGAAGAGAGAATAGAATTTCAGAGAATTAGACAAAGGGGAATGAAGGGAAGGAAAGGGAGATAGGAAAAGGAAAGACAGAGGAATGAATCTGACATAACTTTCCATGCTTATATATTTATATTTAAATGAACTCTACTGTCATGTATAACTAAAAACCACCAATAAAATGTCCTAACAAAAGAAAATGTGTTTTAAAGCATGTTTTTAAAATGTCCCAATCATCAGGAACAAGGAAATGCTTCAGTATTTTCCAAAGAGAATTAAAAAGCAGAATCCAGGGCTGGGGTCGTAGCTCATCGGTAGAGCGCTTGCCTCACATGTGTGAGGCTCTGGGTTGGATCCTCAGCACCACATAAAAATAAATAAATAAAATAAAGATATCGTGTCCAACTAAAAAAAAAAAAAAAAAAAGCTGAGTCCAGATTCAAAGGATCAAGAATCAATAGGGCATCAGGTTTCTTCCAGCAACACTGGAGGCCTGGGACCAGAAGCTTTCAAACCTCTGTGGCAACATGACTTTATGTTAGAAATTTTATACCTGGCCAAAATGAGAAATCACACCTAAGGATGAAATAAAACCATGATAGACATACAAGGTCCCAAACACTGTTTCCTCTGCCCCCTTCCTTAATCAACTATAGGATGATGCATTTATCAACCCAAGAGAGAAGAAGACCTCAGACCTAGCCAAGACAAGGCTCATCCCAGAAGCAAAGCACAGAGAACCTTCACTAGCGGGAGAGAGTGCTGTAGAGGATGCCAGTGGGGGATGAGGCCTTGAAATTGAAGGAGTTCAGGAAAGGCCAACCTGACCTAGGATGCTCTGGTGTGCCATTGACTTCCTTTGTGGAACAGTGGATGCAGGCAGAGGTTTTCTCTGAGCTCCCCTCATCTGCCTAAATGAGCATCCTCTGAAGGATCTCAGTTGTCCTAAATCCTCTCCCTAGCAATCTTATCACCCAGACAACAGTAACTGGGATCTCAGGAGAGGATCCTGAAGGTCCAGCCCACACCCAGACAATCACATTCTCTTTCCTTATCTAGGAGACTGTTCAGCTGCATAACAAGACCACCTTGACTGGCCATCTATTTCCTCTCACAGCTTTGTCCTCACCCCAACTCCAGAAGCTCAGGATGTGTGATGAGCTTCAATCATCTGAACCTTCTTGGAGTCTTATATTTTATGGGAGTCTGGTGCAGACGTATTTAATTAAATGGTTTTATTTTTTCTAGTTAATCTGTATCTAATTAATAGCAGGGCCAAAGAACCCAAAAGGGTAGAAGGAAGCCATTTTTCCCTCCCCTATAGAATCAAACAGTCCAAATAGGAACAGAAGAGAGTGTCCCAGAAGGATATGCTTCCAGCCTTCAGCCTTCCCCCAAAAAGGACAAAAGTAGATTATATAACATGCTCAGATGTCCCAACTGTACTTAAGAGGAGGTTTACACTTCTGGCAGACAGTTTGGGACTGCAATATCGATAATTGTTTCTTAGGTAAACAGAAACCTAAAGAAAGATAAAAGAGGAGAAGAGAAAGAAAGACAATTATTAACTACAAGAAAATCTAAACTTGTAAAAGAAATGTAACCATACCTTGCAACAGTTCACAGCTATGAATAATATTATTACAACACCAATAATGTAAACAGTACATATTAGTACAACCAAAAATTATAATACAGCAAAAAGAGAGGAAGCCACATTCTGGGGTTGTGGAAGGTGTTTTTAAGAGCATCACCTTCTTTTCTTTCATAGTCAGAAGCTAGTAAATGAGATCTAAAATCGAAAATAAAAATCAAGAAACAACATTACAAGAAAATAATTTACAAATATGTTAGCATATTAGCTTAAAGTTGAAAGCAGCTGCCTCTGGGGAATAGGAATCAGGGAGGGAAGACATCACTGTTTTTTATGAAGAGCTTTAATGGATTTGACTTTTTAAACAACAGACATACACAACTTTCACAAAATAATATCAAATTTAAAAAGAGTAGATGACATAAAGCATTGTGAACCCCAAAATAAAGACAGAATGAGTCATTGGCATGACATTGAACCTGAAATGCGTGGATTCTAAAGCTAAAACCTTGGTTTTCTAGCCCTCACTTTCCTCAGAGAATTGATTAATTCAGAGTTTAAAAAAAAAAAAAGGAAGGAAAAAGAAAAAAACCTCTGTGAACCACTAATTACAAGCAATTAATGTCCCTTTTCCTTATGTCCAGTTGCAAGTCATTGTTACCTAAGAATTAGGACTGCCAGGCTCATTCTAAGCAGGTGTATAGCTCATAATGTACCTTATAAAAGCCAAGGTGAAAATCTACACTCAGTGTTCTAGTTCCCTTGTGTGACTAAACAAAAGGCATGAATAGCAATGTGACTCTCTGTAAAGCTAAATGTGTACCAGGTGCAAGGACAGATCGCACTTCATGTTGGTGAATACACGGAGGATTTCATTACTAAACGGCTCTGCTCTGCCGAAAAGAATTACTGCCACCAGAGGACCTTTATTAGCAGAAGCCGCTATGAGTGAAGGAAAATGTAGCACAAAGCAACACAGGCGTTTCCCCTAAAGCACTAGAAGATCAATGCCTTGTGGATTTATCCAAAGAGCAGCTCCTCCTCAACACTTTTGGACCCCATCAGGAATGATGTGCTGCTTTCTTTATTACAGTGTTGCCCAGGTTGAGATGAACAAAGAAGCCTCTCCTTTGTCACTGTCTTCTAGCATTAAGCATCTTAAAGCTAATCTTAACAGGGGTTAGAGCTTGTAATTGTGTCAGGATAGCGTGGCATTGCAATCACGGTTCTCATTCATGGGTTCGAGGAATTTTAAAACGGAATATTGGAATCCTAATGAGCATCTTCTAACTACCCTTGAAACTTATTTATTCATTTGTTTATTTATTCATTTATTTTACGGGGGATTGAACTCAGGGGCATTCTACCTCTGAACTACATCCTCAACCCAGGTTTTATTTTTTATTCTGAGACTTGCTGTTAGGGTCTTCCTAATTTGCCTAGGCTGGCCTTGAACTTGGGATCAGGCCTCAGCCTCCCAAGTATTACAGACATGAGCCACTATGTTTAGCCCAATTTATTTATCTTAATGCAGATTCTTGCTCAGGGACTTATAAGGGTGAGCTTTATAATGGGGACTTTCTTCATCCTAAGGGCCAAGTGAGCCACCAAATATTGTATGGTTGAACTCCACTTGGTGAGTTCAGCCATATTTAGTTCTGCTTACTCGTAGCTGCAAACAAGAAAATCTCTCTCCCATTTTGAAACACATTTTCTCCAACAGAAAGAACAAGAAGGGCTACAGAACAAGCATTTATGCACCATGCATTTTGGAAAGAAACCAATGCAATCTGCATTTTGGAGAAATTCTGGCTATGGAACATTTCTAAGAATGAAGAGTGATTATTGTATCACAGCATAGAAAATTCAATTTCCATTGTGCTGGTCACTTTGGCATGCTTTCTAATTCTCAGATGGTTTCCATCCATTCAACCCCAAAACATAAGTGTTAATTGCCTTGCTCTGGACTCTCTTAGTAGGTGTAAACTTTCCATCTGAGACATGAGGGTCTGGCCCCGTGATTCTTGTTAATGCTAATAAATAACACTGTATAGTAAAATGTTGGCCAGGGCAAAACAACTCTCAACACATATGGACTCAAGATGATCATTCAGCATAGGCAACAAAAACCTGAGTCCAAGAACCTAAATGTTTAGTTTTCTTCCCAGCTCAGATTGGTTTTCTGCCTCATATATCTGCAAATAGGTGAAAAGAATTTAAACTTTAATCAAAGTGTGAAATATGATATATCAAGAAATATGTAATGTTTCGAACAACCAACAATAAAAAATAAATAAATAAATAAATAAATAAATAAAAATAAATAAATAAAAAATTAAAAAAAAAATTAAAAATTTTTTAAAAAAGAATTTAAACTTTAGCCCTCCTATTCCTCAGTTTACATTTGGTAAGATTATGCTGTACTTTTCCACTTTTTCCACATGGCACAATTACTGTCTAGAAATTGTCAAAATGAGCATTTTTTCACCCATCACCAGCTTTCACAAGAAAGACATTTACTAGGCATGATATATAGACTTAAAATCTTATGGGAACAGCAGGACCCAACTTGAAACAGTTAATTAGCAATGATAGATAGAATTCCCTAAATGATTAATGAATGACACAAATGAAGTAATGCTTTAGGAATAGGGGGAAGGGAGGTTCACTGCTTGGGTAGAGAAGGTAGATCATAAACAAGTGACAAAAGAGCTGAACCTTTAAGAAAGTTTGAGACTGAATTAAATGGAGAGGTGACCCAGTACAATTTTTTAAGAATAGGAACTTTAGTACAAACTTCCTGTCTCCAAATTTCAGTTCTATCACTTGGTAATTGTGTGGCCTTGAACAGGCTGCTTAAGATTGCTGAGCTTTAATTGCCACACTTGCAAAAGTGGAATTAAATAGTAACTGCCATATCAAGGGGGTATTGAGGTTCTATTTCGTTAAAACATGTAAAGGGCTTAGAACAATGTCTAGCACAGAATAAATGGTCCATAGATGTTGTTGCTGCTGCTACTGTTGTAAGGAGGAGCAGAGAAGACATTCTAAGCAGCGGAAATATCTCAACAAATTAAGCAAAATATATTTAGTCACATCATTTTGCTGAAATAAAAAGTTCATGCCAGCACCACCATCAACAGCTTTTCCATTTGGTCCTTTTACTTAGTGAAGTGGTGATTCAGAAGGGTAAATTTTCCAAATGGAGAGATTTCCCTCAAATTATGAATTGCCCATAGCTGCACTGGAAATTTTGATTGTTTATCCAAAATGTAAAGAGTAAGGCATATGTTATTAATTTGAACAGAGGCAGTTCACATATTTGTTTAATGACTTCGGCTCACTCAGACGTGAAGATCCAGGTACATTGGATACAGGCATTAATGCAACAATAAAAAACAGAAAATAAGGTGCCAAACAGTCCACATGATTTAGAACTCATTCCTCCAGTCACCATGAATGCAAATGTCTCATTTACATAAAATCCACTCATATGAATGCAGAGGAGAGGCTATCACTTCTCCTATCCAGCCTCAGAACAGGAAATCAGAATTCAAATTATTCCCTTTGGAAATGGTGATAGGATCTTTCAAATTGTTATGTTGATCAGCTTTAATATTTGGATATTAATTCAAGAAGCATCTATCGAATAAAGAGTCCTTATTGAATGCTTACTATAACCCAGGCATTGTCCTAAATGTTTGTATGCATTTTTCATAAAATTTTTACAACTCTAATAAGAGGGTTTATATTATATTTTACTGATAAAGAATTGAGTCTTAAAGAGATTAAGCATCTTTCCTCGTTTTCCAAAGTAAATGTAACTGTCTGATTTTAAAGCCCACACTGCCTGCTCAGTATTAGCTAATGTGTTTAACCCCAATGGCACCCACTTCCCACCTCCATCTACCCATTCCCAGAAGCAAAACATCCAGAAAGTGGCTCCTTTTCCTTTAAGTCAGGAAGCAACTGTTGCAAGGGAGGAAATCAGAAGCAAAAGGAGCAATACTTGTGACAAGGACATTGAGTTATCCACCTGAGTACGAAGGAGAAAACCCACAACTTAACACTGCCTTTCTGTTTCAATCAGCCAACAGTAGCAAAAATCTAACTGAGGAACTACGTCTCCACCTCAGGTAAGAGAAGACAACTACAATTACTTAAGCAATTGTTTTTAGCAAAGCTTGTAAACAATTCGAGAAGCCCAACAGCAAGGAAATAAAATTTTTGCATTTGTAGTCAGGTGCATCTGATAATTTCTCATGGTATTTGAATACTTCAAATGTTTTATTTCAGGCAATCTGTAGGAGTAAGTCATTGGAACCAAGTGAGTCGGCATGAAACTTTACTATTGGTTTTGTGACTTTAAGAGCAATATTTGTTTTTATCTTGAGAAGATTGTTTGGAGTTCTTAATCTATTTCTACACCATTAGGTTGGCAGATGCTTCTCCCTATGGCCTCCCCTGCCGACCAACAGGTCTCAGATCCATCAAAGTCTCCCAGGCCCACCTCCTGAGTTCTCAGACCCACTCTATAGTGCAGGCTCCCACAGAGGGACCTTGTAATATTGCATCTTGTAATTCCAAATACCACCCCTATCACAAGATACAAAAGGAACTCACTTTACAAGAGTAATCAAGTCAAGTCCAACATAGGAAACCAACTTCAAAACCTTTATTTAAATATTGCTATTCCCAAAGTTCATGGAAAAATTAAAAGTAAGTACAGTTAAACCCTTCTTAGATGAATCCCATGAAGGCACATCCATATTAGTCTTCTTTCTTTTTTTCTTTTTCTCTTTTCTGAGATAGTCTCTTTCTTGAAATCTTGAAATCATACATTTATGCCTGCCCTGTCAAGAGAAACCCACTGCCTGGCCAAAAAATAATAATAATAATAATAATGTTTATTTTACTTCAGAATCAAAGCCATAAGATACCTGTGGCACTAGAACCCCAAGTTTGCATTTTGCTACAAATGACACTATAGTGGAGGAAGAAGTGGGGCTAAGGGGGTGCTTCCCACCCCCACAGGTCCTGGTAGCCCTCTCTTCTTCTCAGTTACCCTGCAGGGAAGCATGTGTCGCGACACACCCAGTACTTTTTTACCACTGTTATCAATTTTCAGAAAATTATACTCTTGATTCAAATTAAAGAAAATAAATATTGCCTTAAATGTAGCAGAACATGTGATTTCTATTCTTCAGAACATGTGATTTTCCATGCCCAGAGACCAATTACAACAAAATTGTAACAGCAAAAAGGTTTATCATGTCATTAGGGCCTGCCTCCTATACTAACCATCTGGTAAGAAAACAAAGGCCTAGCCAGGCATCTGAAAGTTCCCTCTTCTTTCCCTCAAGGTTGGTCAGATTTCTGAGTATGGCATCCCTCAAACTCATCTTTGCACACAAAGGGATCAATTCAGGACTCACCATTGTCTTGTTTACAGCAACTCTTCTGAGGTCAAGAGGTAGTTCTACTACCTCCATGAGAAGATGGGAAAGGTTACTTAATACAAATAAAAACCAAATAAAATTTCTTAACGTACTTCCATCCTACAATGTCAGCATTTTAAGGGAAAGTCCATGACTTAGTTCTACAGGTTCCGTGAGATATTTAATGGTGGTTGGTTCCATTATTTTAGATGACACTTGCTTAGGTTTCATCATTTTGTCTGTGTTTATGAGACAGAGTCATTGTATTTATATGTGGTAGAACTTTCATGAGCTGCTATGTATTTATAGTCTGAAAAATGCTACAAATAATTCTATTCTGCATAGTCCAGAATCCCCTGCTCCTTATCCATTCTCTTCCCCTTTCTATTCCCTTCCTCCATGTCTTCTCCTTTCTATTCCTATCTTCCTCCCCTCACCCCCCAGGATAGTTGAGAACAAAGGCTTGGAAAACAATCAGAGGCATCCATAATGAACAATTCTAAATTATAGAAAACTAAAATGTGACACTTGTTGCTTCCCAGGTTCTTAAAAGTCAATGCACATGACACAATATACATGTGTCCAGTTAGCTATTAGTTTTAGGACCTTTCATTGATTGAATATCTGAGAAACATTTTTTAAGAATCCATGGATGGAAAAAACAGTGTGAGCAAGAAAGAAGTTAAAAAATAGTCCCATTTTTTCAACAGTTCTTAACAAAAGTGTAAAGGGAATGGTTTTACAGATGTGAATGCCATTCCCAGTGGTAACCTGACAGGACACAAATTATTTATCCCAGCCAGGAGTCAGAAATTATGGCCCATAGGCCAAACCCAGCCCCCACCTATTTTTGTTAATAAGGTTGTATTGGAACACAGCCACATCCGTTCATTTACATACTTCTCCCAGCTGCTTTTACACTGCAGCAGCCAAGTTGAGAAGTTGTGACAGAGACCTTGTAGTGAATACAGAAAGCCTAAATTATTTTCTATCTCTCCCTCTACAGAAAAACTAATGTAATATTTAGAAAACTTATGTCTCATGCATTAAGTCATTAAGCAGAAACAAGATCCCCGAAAGTGTGTTCATCATCAAATTTTTATCTTGAGTTCTCCTTGTATCTTAAAGTTTCCACTGCTACTGTGATTGTTATACATGCATGTCTGTCCTCAAGGGCGGATAGGTAATTCAAAAAGACGATGTTCACAGACTTTTTCACATGCAGAACACATAAAAATTGGCTTTTGACTTAGACTTTGTCCAGTCTATCAGCAAAACCTTGTGTAGACCTCCTGAACTTTTGTTAGCACTGCTTCTGTTTGCCATAAACCAGGTTGTGCCAAAAATTTGAAGACATTAATAGGGTAATTAGGAGTATAGAGACAGATTTCATTGGTTCAAATTCTGATTCTACAAAGTTCTCAGTTTTCTTGCATATAAAAGAGTGCCTACATCACTGATTAAGATGCCTAGATTAGGTCTGGGCAGTATGTACTTAATAAACACTCCAAATATTGGGGGCCATCAGTCTCTGAAGTTAGGCTCCACAAGTTTCTTAGACCTATACCATGCTTTCCAATGAGCAGATATTTCTCTTTATTTTATAATCCTGGAATAGATTTGTGTTTCCTGTGATGGTATCATGTTAAACATGGCTATGTCCTAGAATGAATCCACTATTCATTCAGTAAGTACTTCCGGAGCATCTAACCCAGGCAGAGTAAGATGTTAGAAACTGTGGGGACAATAAAGAAAGTATGATCCAGAGTCCCAGTAGAATTATTAGTATTGACATGGGAGGGGGTAGCTCTGTATACACATGAGACTAGCAACCAGATAAAAGACAATGGCATTCTTCTAGGTTAAAAAAAAAAAAAAGATGGGAAACAAGAACTTCTTTAGTAGGAATGAAACAGAAAGCAGGTCCTACTGTGATTAATCTGTTCCACTCAAGTTGTCATTTGTAAAAAATCAGAAGAAAGAGAAAACTCAACAGAGCCTTTAGTGTCACATTAAAAAAGTGTTTAGTGCACAGGGAACATGAGTAGATGAATAGGTGGCCTTGCCAAGCAAAACATTACAAACACAGATTGCTCATAGCCTGGGCAATGACCAGACCACCCTGACTGTGGTTGTGGTGTATGGTGGCCAGGAGTCCCACGGCAGATGTAAACTTGACCTCCAACCTAATAGTACAAATAATGCAAAAACATAAAGGATGGCTATTGAAGGAATGAGTGTGGGCTTGGAATGGAAACTGCCAGCCTCTCAAGTTTCCAAATGAGGCCATCGGTTTGGTAGAATGGGCTGCATTTGAAACCAGTTCAGCTCTTGGTTGGTTGTCCAGTGCAATCCTCAATATAGAGGAAAAAAAAAAAAAAAAAAAAAAGCAGGTTGGGGCAGGTCACTTTAACCCAGAGTGAGACACTGAGATGAGATGTTAGATGCCAAAAAAATATGTATGACAGATGGGTTGGAGGAGGATCATGTAAAATCAATGAGAAAACTAAGAGGACGTGGTCCAGGTGGGAAGTGGGAAGTGGGCGGCATAGAGAGACACTTTCAGCATGATGACTCAGAAGTTTTCTAATAGTCTGGTCCTAGGGAATGGAGGGGAGGGGATGAATTAAAGTCACCCGAGGGTTTCCCAGAGGACTTTAGCAATAATGAAGAGTGGGGGGGAGGAGGACAGATGCACGGCTGCCTCCAGCTCTGCAGGTGTAGGGTAGAGAGTCACTGTCAGAACAACAATGACTTTACAAATACCACAGTGAACATCTACTGGATTCTTTTCCTAGGGGATTCAAAAGAATGGTCCTCTCTCCAGCGTTTCTTATGGTGTCTATAACTCATTATCTTTAAAATATTTCCTATGAAACTAAAACTATAGTCTGTGTGGGTGAAGCTGACTCAGCACCAAGCTGTCTTTCTCACAGCAACCTGGGGAACACCACTTACTGCAGCACAGTCAGCCCTCTCAGTGTGTGCTGAGTTTAAAAGAAACTTGGTGCCCCGAACCCAGCGCCCAGCTACTAACCACTTCCACAATTTCTTGTGCAGACAGCCTGCCACTCAATGGTTCTGACCACCCCTGGGTCCCTGAAACAGCGGGGAGGGAGTACACAGCCAGGGAAGTGATGACAGTGTGAAGAAGAGGTGGCAGTGTGAACCAGAACATTACCAACTTGTCTACTTACAGTGGATCCACTTCGTTTGATTTAAACGGTCTTTTAAGTAAATGCTCAGTCCTTCAGATCCTTCGTATTTCTTCCTTCCTGTGGCATCTAGCTTCTTACTAGAAGAGAACCCCAGATCTGGCATTTGTGTCCTTGTGCTGACCTCAGGACTCTAAGGCATTGGGGCTGTATGAGGCCTGCCCCTCCAAAGGAGTATAACAGAGGGTGGGAGAGAGACTTTGGCCCATTTTCATGCAAGAAGTAAGGTCATACTACATAGAGTCCAATGCACCAAGGTGCATGAGGCCCAGCAGGCCAGAGTGATAGCAGCCTCAATGCTGCCCCACAGCAGTACCCAGATGACCACCGAAAATCCAGAAAAGTCCATCTAATCCAGAGAAATAGAACATAAAATAAACGATGACATTCGTGGCTCATTTGCTCAAACTTCTGAAAACCATACTTATAAAAACATATATATCAGGTTGTATTTCAAAGGGTTTGAAGGACTGCACTGTCAGATGGAGGTAAAAGCCAATAAGTTATGTAAATATTCAGAGTATTTATTATCTTGACTTAGGCAGTCTTATTTGGTCACCATGGTCAGTGACTTTAAGGGAAGAGCCTGCTCCCAGCTTCTGCTAACAAACACCACTGTCCAAGTCCCTCTTCTGTTTCTTACAGCTGTCCTTTAGCTCACCTGTCTTCCACTTCAATTTGTAAGTCTACAGTTGGGACATGTTTTTGAGTATAAGCTCAGCTTCCTTACATCCTATTTGTTTTAATTGAGACATAATATCTGTGCATCTTTATGGGGTACAGTACAATAATTCAGTACATGTATACTATGTAATGGTCAAATTCAGGTTATAAGCACTTCCATCTTCTCAAATATCAATCATTTGTGCTCTCCTTTTCCAGTTACTTTGAAATATATCATAGACTATGGTAACCAACAGTTCCCCTCATGTGCTCCAGAAAACCAGAACCAATTCCTCCTCCTAACTGTCTTTCATTGCCATTGGCTAACTTCTTCCCATCGCCCTTTCCCTACTTCTCTTCTTAGTCTCTAATGAACACTATCCCTCCCCACTCTTCTGAGAGACTTGCTGTTTAGGTTCTACAAATGAATGAGAATCTGTCTTTCTGTGTCTGACTTGTTTCACTTAATATAATGACCTCTAGTTCCACACGTGTTGCTCCAAATGACAGAATTTCATTTGTTATGACTCAATCATGTCCCATAGAGTATAGGAATCTACCTTTTCCTTATCCACGCATCCCATGACAGTCACTTTGGTTGATTCCAAATCTTGCCTACACTGTATACTCTCTCTATAATTTAAACTAATTTTAAACCTCAAAGGTTTACCCAGATTCTAATAGCGATGATGACTTACATTTGTTGAGTTCTTACATTGAGCCCCTCATAGACATATATGTAATCCACAGCAACATTTGGAAATAGATAGTATTTTCTCCCACATTTTCATGAGAATTGAAGCAAAGAGACATTAATTGGTTTCCCTACATCACACAGACAGTAATTGGCAGAACTGGAGCACAAACACAGACATCCTGATTTCCAGAGCTGTACCCTTAATCTGAGAGAGATGATAGAGAAATAGACAGACGCTGATGTGATCACTGAAAACTAAAGAAAAGTGATGTAAGGAGATTTTTAGCCCTTTGTGGGTAGAAGGCACATCAGAGACTACCTGGTTCAGTGGTTTTTAATCTGGACTAAATCCTCCCCAGGGAGCAGACTGAGTGTGTCATGTAGGGTAAGGGAGAGGGTATGAGCCAGCCAGCAGGACTCAGAACCCCTCCATCCCCCCTACCCCTCAAACAACTCTGTTTGTCTGTTTTATCTTTTCAAATTCTGTGTAAAAACTGCTTTATAGAAAGAATTACACTGCTGAAAATAATCTGAGAGTGATTATCTGTCCCAGTGTTCTAATTAAATCATGAGAACACTGAGGCCTATCTTCATCTGAATCACCCAGCAAGGTTATGGCAAAGTTGAACCAAGGGCTCACTCTCCTCATTCATTTGTGGAAAATATGCAGTACCCTGAGGTGACTTTCAGCATCCCTGACAGGCAGCTGTTGTTGGGGAAACTGACCTCTTTTTTTCAAGGGGAGGGGAAGGCTAAGGATTGCCATGTCATGACAAATGAACAATCCTTCAAGATTAGGGCTAATCTGATCTGGAAAAAAATTGCAGAGGCTTCTTATCCTGTTACCTGCCACTTGCTTTTTTTGATTGGGTGTTATTCCTGGGCTTTATTTAAGCCCTTTACTTAAATAAGAGGATATTTCTAGCAGCCCCATGTCCAAGGCTGTGACCAGGACTGCTGAACACAGACTGGAGAACAAAGACTCCATCAGCAATCCTCCTCCAAGATTAGCTGTGTCCTCTAAAGTACCAAAGAAGGATCGTGGGTTACAGAGTTCCTCGTAAGTCTAATACAAGGACAAAGTACAAATGCTGTGCTATAAGGGGCACAGACAGACAAAGATACCTCGTGGGCTGTTCATATCATTCATAATGAAAGGTGTGCCTTGGCAAAAGCAATTTACAGACCTGAGATGGTTGGACCTGTCCCATCAAGAGGGACTCTACATGACAGGAACAGACCTACATGGTAAATCAAATGCTGATACTCAAAATCTGCATGCACACACATAGTACAGTGTCTGCTTTCAAAATCAAAATGATAAATTCTGCTGGATGATACCATTCACATCAGCAAAGTTCTGACTTCCCACTAAACAAGTCATAAACATAACAGGTGATCAATAGGTATTTGTTGAATTAAAAAAGGAAATCAAATTATAAGTAGAATATCAAGTAATGAGAAATTAGCAATGAGAAATGCAATTCTCAAGGAAACTATATGATCACACAGTTCTGGGCAACACATAAGTTCCCTGGAAACAAATGGCTTTTATAGGAAACCAAGTTACTGGAAGGTTGCCTGGGTATTATGGGATCAAAATTCAGGACAACAGCATTTTAAGAAATTACTCTCAAACTATTGATTGAGTTATTTGGTTTTTTGAGTTCTAAATATATTCTGGATATTAATCTTCTGTTGGAATGGGCAAGTGAACTAAACAGACATTTCTCAAAAGAAGAAATATTAATAGCCAAAGAATATATATGAAAAAATGTTCAACATATTTAGGAAGCAAGGAAATGCTACTTAAAACTACACTGAGATTTCATCTCCAGTTAGAATGGCAGCCATCAAGAATACAAATAATAATAAATGTTGGCAAGGATGCTAGGAAAAAGGAACACTTATACACTGTTAGTGGGATTGTAAATTAGTACAACCACTATATAAATTAATATCAAGGTTTATTGAAAGACTAGAAATAAAATCACCTTATGAACTACCTATACCATTCCTCAATATTTATCCTAAAGAATTAAAATCAACATACTGTAGCAATGCATGCCTACCAATGTTGACAGCAGTACAATTCACAACAGCCAAGTAATGGAACCAGCCTAGGTGTCCGTTGACACCTAGGATAAATAAAATGTGGAATATACCCACAGTAGAATTTTACTCAACCATAAAAATTAATAAAATTATTTCATTGGCAGGAAAATGGATGGAACTTGAGAGCCTTGTGCTAAGTGAATGAAGCCAGATTCAGAAAGTAAAGGATCATATATTTTCTTTCATATATAGAAGCTAGATAGCAAAACAGGAGGGAAATTGAACTCATGAAAATAGAAGAAAGATCAGTAAAGTGGAAGAAGGGTACAGAGGGAGGGAGAAAGAGAGTTTAAGAAAAGATATTGGGGAATTAAATTTACCAATAATTCTGTGGGCCTACCAATATGTAATAATGAATCCCACTGTTATAATAATGCACAGATAATTTTTTTTTTAAAAAAAAGGATAATAAATGACTCTCAAGAAGGAACAGTTATAGCCTGTTCATCCAATACTGGGTTAGCTCTGCCAAGGAAAACATGGTGTTTGAGTGCACTGACCAGGATGCCCCACACCATCATTAAGGTGATGATGTTGGATGGGCCCTTCCCACACTTGCATTGAATTCTCCAGCTCGAGTTCCATGGCTCACCAAACTCCAGGTATCTTACCAGTCTAGAAACAGTTCTAACTCCTTTTCTGCATGCTGTCCATCTCTGCTGTGATCCATAAGGTACTGATTTTATACTTTAAGCTTTCAAAAACTGTCTTATTACCCTATTTATTTATTGGTAAAAGGAAGAAGAAGAGATGTAACACGTGGGACCTACAACCCAAATTATGTAAATTTAATTATTTCTTGTTTCACCAATTCTGTAAGTTTAGAACTCCAGGTAGAGAGAGTTTTTATGCCTATCAAAGATAAAGCATCTTCGAGGGGAGAATCACTAATATCTGTGTCATTTAGGCCACTATTGCTTAATTATAATCAAATCCATTACCAGATCTTTACATTATTTGAAAGTGTGTTTTAGATCCCTAAGGAGCTAATGAGATTGGAAGTATTTGCTTTATTGCTTTTTTAAACATATAATAAATGCTGTTGATAACAAACATAAAAACAGACTCACTGATATTAATAGATCATTTCTAATAATTTCACATTGTGTGCTCCTTCCACTAACACACACTCATTCTTCCTGACTCTCAAACCCACTGCTCCATTGTTTAGTGCAGTATGAGTCCAAACAGATGTATCCTATACTACATCCTCCTTGTTAACAAACTTCTATTACCATGTGTTGGGTATGCCTATTCTGAATCTAAAGACCTTCCGCCTACAATATGTACCTTGCTCTCTTTCCGTAATAGTCAGAAATATAACCAAAATATCACAAAGGCAACCAAGAGTTCTGCGGATAGACAAAGAAATACCCACCTCCACCTCCCTGGATGTAATAGTGTTGAGGCCAGTGAAACGCTATCTGAAATTGCCAGCTCTGGGATTTCTCCAAAAACTAATGAAAAGCCTACACAGAGCATACATTCCAGGGATTATGAACTCATTTTAGCTTATGCTCTTTAAAAAGGTCTACAGCTGCATTCAAAATATATCCAGCTCATCTGTAGGCCTGGGGACTGACATGAAGCCAGGAGCCCCAGCTGGGACTTACAGGCAGGAATCAATTTAAGCCTTTCTGGCAGGACATAGGGTAGTTTGCAATAATGAATGTTAAGGAGGAAAACCAGACCATGGAGAATTAGGTGTTTATCTTTTCTGAGTATTAAAGAGATGATAAATTGATGGATGAAAGTATGTAGCAGACTCTCAGAAAGCTATTGTTCCTGCTGGGTAGGTGCTATGTCAGCCTGACAATGAAGACTTAATAAAAATAAATAAGGATCTGAGGACTGGGAAAGACTCAACTCTGCTGTTGAGAGGAGAAAGATCACTTGGGGAAAGATCCCAAAGTTAACAACAGGAAAGAGAAGGCATTCACTTGTAGACACCTCAGCTTCAGCCTGCAAAAAAATCCCCCAAAGTTCTTAGATTCTACATTTTTATTAATCTCAGGGGAACTAGTAACTACATTGGGAAACTATCATTCAAAAGTAACAATGGTAGAGAATATTTATTTATGTATTTTTCAAGTTTTTAGTTGTCTTTTTTTAATTGGTGTTATGATTACACATTATCATATGGATTCGTTATGCCATATTGTACATGCACATGACATAATTTGATCAATCTCATTCTCCAGTATCTTCCCATTGCATCCCCTTCTCCCTCCCCCATCCACATGCTCTAGTGATATCCTTTCTATTATTGCTATTATTATTTTAATTAGTATGTTAAATTTATATGTGGGTTTCATTGTGTTATACTCATACATGGACATAGTATAATTTGGTAGCTTTCATTCCCCAGTACTTCCCCATATGGACCTCTGTCTCAATACCCTTTCTCCACTCTATTGGCCTTTCTTCTAATGTTATGATATCTTCCCCACCATTTTTATATTTTTATTATTAGTGTCTATGTCTCTCTCTCGCTCTCTCTCTCTCTCTCTCTCTCTCTCTTTCTCCTCCCCCACCACCCTCTCTCCCTCTCCCCTTCTCTCTCTTCCACACATGAGACAAAATATTGGACTCAGTTCAGCTTATTTCACTTAGCATGATGTTCTCCATTTCTATCAATTTAACCCAAAATATAAAATTTCATCCTTCCTTATGGCTGAGTATAACTTCATTGTGTATATATACCATGTTTTCTTTATTCATTCATCTGTTGATAGACACCTCAGCTAGTTCTGTAACTTGGCTTTTGTGAATTGCACTGTCATAAAAATTTGTATCACTATAGAATGCTCACTTTAATTCTTTTGGATAAATGCCAAGGACTGGGATAACATAGTCATATGGTGGTAACATTCCTAGTCTTTTGAGGAATCTCCATACTGTTTTCCAAAGATTGAACTAATTTGCAGTTCCACCAACAATGTATAAGTCTACTTATTTCCCCCCCACACCTTTGCCAGCAATTCTTGTTATTTATATTCTTGAAGATTACCATGAGGTAGAGAATATTTAAAGCCTGAAATCAGTTTTATAAGTACCAAGAAAAGTGATTTATAAATGTAGTTATAATCCAAGTTGTGCCTATTCAGGCTATGAGAATTCAAATCTATGAAGCATTTCATGTAATATTCCTTCTTTGACTTCTAAAGCATTTTTCCCATTAATCAATTTGAATTTTCTTTGCCTTCTATGATACATGCATCTATCTTTGCAAATGTTGTTAGCTTGCATTACATTTAATTTTCCTTTCAGCAAACTCACAGTTTGCTAATTTATAGCATGAGAAATAATGTCAGGCACCATGCCATTTATGATATCAACTTGTCTAGAGAGTGACATTATTTTTTGATTTCCTTTGTTTTTGAGTTGGACTTTTTATATGGTTGCTTGGTTTGCAATAAAGTTTGAATTGCAATATTATTCTACAATTCTATTAATATGTAATATATGACATTTTGAGCATTTTCAATGTATAAGGCACTGTGGTAAGTATTTTGCACACATCAGTTTATTAATCCTAAAAATGAGTAGCATCACTATCTCCATTGTTCTAATGAGGAACCTGAGGCACAGATTAACTAAGTAATTTACCTGAGATTATAGAGTTAATAAGTGGCAGAACTGGAATATTTTGGTTTTTAGTGTAATCTTATACTATGATAAGGGCTATAAAATTGCTTAACAAGAACAAATAGACAACTATTTTCTGATAATGAAGGGAAAATACCTTGTCAGGGTTCATTACAACTTATTTTAATAACCATTAAAATAATTGTGTCTAATTTAATGGAATATTGTGTTGTTTTGGTGCAAACAGATGTCAATTTGATATGGCTCAAAAATATATGAACTAACACAACATGTGCCAGATCTGGATGCTGAAAATTAGAACATGCTTAAAGGAAAAAAAGTTTTAAAAAATTTAACTGGAGAAACATACTGTAATTTAAATAAAAATTTAAAACAATCAACACAATAAAGATATTGATTCTCCCAAAATTGATCTCTAGATTTTATTTTTATAGACTATTATTATAGATATCTGATTCTAAAACTCATCTGGGAAAGAAAAAATACATAAAATAGCTAAAACAACTGCAATTCAGATGAATAAAGAGGGGAAAGTCACTCTATACACTTACTATATAGCTGCAGTAATCAAGACAGATGAAAGACAAATCAATGAAACAGAACAGAAGCAGAAATGACTCACTCAATAGGACCAACTGGATTTTGACAAAAGTGCAAAAGCAATTTAATAGAGAAATAATAGCTTTAACAAATGGTTCTAAAAGAAAGGAAGGAAGGAGGAGAAGAAAGGGAGGAAGAAAGAAAGAAAATATTTAAATCTAATGCCTTGTATAAAAATTAATATAAAATGGATAATAAACTTAAACATAAAATGTAAATTTATAAAACTTTTAGAAAAATAGAAGAATAGCTTCAGAACTTAGAGCTAGGCAAAGAGTTCTCAGACTTGACACCTATTATGCAATCCATGAAATGAAAACTTGTAAACTGGACTTAATTAAAAACGTAAAACTTTCATACTGCAAAATCCTATTCAGAGGGCTGGGGATGTGGCTCAAGCCGTAGCGTGCTCGCCTGGCATGCGTGCGGCCCGGGTTCGATCCTCAGCACCACATACCAACGAAGATGTTGTGTCTGCCGAGAACTAAAAAAGAAATATTAAAAATTCTCTCTCTCTCTCTCTCTCTCTCTCTCTCTCTCTCTCTCTCCTCTCTCACTCTCTCTTTAAAAAAAAAATCCTATTCAGAGAATAAAAATACAAGCTACAGATGGAGAGAAAATGTTGGCAAACCATTACCATAGAAACACCATTACCATTAAAACACCACAAAAAAAAACATTACCATAAAGATCATTACCATAAAAAAGTATAGAAAGAACTCTCAACAGTAAATACAAACAAATAACAATTCAATTGGAAAGTTGGCAAAATATATAAACAGACATTTCACCAAAAATATATGGACAGAAAATAAGCATGTGAAAATCTCTCCACATCATTAAAATTTTAGGAAACTGCAAATTAAAACCTAAATGAGATATTACTACCTACCTATCAGATTGATGAAAGTATTAAAAAAAAAAGTGGTAACACCAAATGCTAGCAAGGATGCAGAGGAGCTGCATCACTCTTGCATTGCTGGTAAAAATTTAAAATGATACAACCACACTTGAAAAACGTTTGGCAGTTGCTACAGAGTTGAATATTAAAAAAGCACTTTTCATATGATCCAGGAATTGCTGTCTAGGGTATTTATCCCAGAGAAATGGAAATGTCCACACAACATTTATTCATGAATGTTCGTAGCAGTTTTATTCATAAAGAAATAATCCAAATGTCCTTCAGTGGATGAATGGGTAAACAAACTGTGGTACATCCATATATGGAATAATATATAGCAATAAAAAGGAACAAACCATTGATACATAAAATAATTTGGACATATCTCAAGGGAATTATGCTTATGTTAGTCAGCTTTCTGTCACTGTGAGAAGATACCTGAGATAATTAACTTATAAGGAAGAAAAATTTATTTGGTTCATAGTTTTGAAGTTTCCATCCATGATCAGTTGGCCCATTGCTTTTGGACCTGTGGAAAAGCAGCACACCTTGGTAGGAGACATGGTGGAGGAAGTCACTCACCTCATGACAAGCATGAAGCAAAAGAAATATAAAGTGGGAAATAATTGGGTCCCCATAACTCCTTCAAGTGCACACACCCAATGATCTTACTTAATTCCATTAGGCCCACCTCCTGAAGTTTCTATGAATTTCCATAGCATCACAGGCTGGGGGCCAAGCCTTTAACTCATGGGCTTTAGAGGGACATTTATCCAAACCATAGCAATGCTGAATGAAACAAAAAGTCAGTCTCTGAAAGGTATTTACTATGACTTTATTTACATATATCTAGTGAAATAACAAAATTATACTAATGGGAAATATTCTAAATTTGGTAGAAGAGATGGTGGGTGTACCTAGGAGGGGCAACAAGATGGAACCTCGTGGTGTTAGGACAACCTTGTATCTGGACTGTGGTGTAGCTGTTACATAAAGGCACACATAATAAAATTGCATACAACTACACATACACACAGGAGTGCATGTAAGAAGATTGTACCAATGTCAGTTTCCTGGTTTTAATATTGCTTTATAATTAATGATTATAATAAAGCTTGACCATTGAGAAAAATAATGAAGGATACCCTGGACATACCTGTACATTTTTTTGGCAACTTCCTTTAAATCCATAATTATTTTTAAACAAAACAGGAAATTCTTCCTCATTAAAATTATTGGCAATTACATTTTTTTTTACTTTTTGTGATTTAGTCTTTTAAATATTTTTAAGAATAAATTGCTCTTGAAAAACAGGGGAAGACTGTTCAGATAAAATAAATAAACAAACAAGCACTCTGTTCACTAGAGGGTTTTGGGATAAGAGGCAAAGTACATTGTATGCTGAGATCTCTTCCCTGAGGCAATCTTATCAATTCCCAACATTTCAAAACCAAAGAAACCAAATTCTATTAATTAACCCGAAGGACAAGCTTGAAGAGAAAATAACCAAAAGATAACACTCAGACTGGGAAATTTATTTACTAAGAATAAAAAACAGATCTTACTAACTTTTAACACAAATTCCTAAGTCATGCTTTTCTTCTTATACAATGCTGGGGGTTGAACCCAGGGCCTTCTATATACTAGGCAAGTGCTCTACCACTGAATTTTATCCCCAAACCAAAAATTGCTTTTTAACAAATCAAATATTCACCATCTGAAAAACTTCACTTGTAAGCTTCACGGTACTTTACTGGTATATCTACATATGTATATATATACCATATATCCCTCTCTCTCTTATCTATTCTTATTTGACATAATCCACAGTCTTTTTTAGTTAATGATCTGGTCCCCACCACCACTAAGAGTTGGGAACTTGGGATGGGAGAATCCTTCAGCAGTTCATGATAAAAAGATTGAAAATGACTCCTGTATGGAGTTTATGCAGTATTTAAAACACTTAACAGTAAATAAGTAAAAACATATAGATCACATTCACCCTTCCAGTTCAAGGGAGTATAAAAATTAAGGGAAATTCAACCAAAGCCAGGACATTTTCTGAATGGTTTGATGTACACAAACATCCAAATGTGTTTGGATTTTTTCAACCCAAACCTCTCTGTGGTGTATATCTATTGTTCCCTGAAGGGCAGCTTTAGCACTCATAAGAATTTGAAGATCACACATGGAAATCAGAGTCCACTTCTCTTTCCCCTAAACTGACAAAAGGTATCTGCTAAAGGATTATGGAGGCGTGGCTCCTTCTGGGGATAGCCAAGGAAGCAGAGTTCTCTTTCCTGTTTGTGCACTTTCCACTCCAGAGCAGGACTCAGCATAGTCTGTGCTCATTTGCAATGTCCAGCATTCATTTGATTTCCTTTTTTTTTTTTTTTTTGCCATAAAATCCAAAGCTCTCTACCATATGGTGTCATTTTTGAAATGTTAATGTGAGTAGAGCTTGCTATGCCAGTTAGGTTCCCAGCTGGTCCCTGTATTGGCTATTTCACAGACATTAGCCCTGTTTTGAATCAAACTAAATTAGAGAATAAAATGAGATATTGTCATGCAAAGTCAGGCATTTGACATCTGCACCTTCTGTGAGAGCTTGATTGAACGGTTATTTTTATATGTAAACTAAGAAGGCACGAATATATAAACAATTTAGGACGAGATAGCCTAATAGTGTGGCATCTTATGCGTGAATAACCGGGTTACCTGGAGGAGACCTCCATCTACACCCCAATTCTATTTGGACCACAGACTAGGAAAGAAATAGCCTGTCGAAGACATTTAGTGATCTAAACGATCAGTTTATCCGCCTAAGGAAATGGCCACGGAGATGTGTGTGAGTCAGAAATGTGCCTATGTAGGTATTTTCCTTCTCATCCCATCATTTGGGAAGGGCACTTACTTAAAAGCAGAAAGTTTAAATAAGAGGAATAAACCCTGCTTAGTATAAAATTGAACATCCTAAGTCCACTAGAAGAAACATTGCATGTGGGTTTGGGACTCAAAAAGCTAAACATTCCTCATTCTCCCTGGGCCTTCAAATAGTCAGAGAACCACTATTTGTCAGTGGCAGGTGTGCACATGTGCGTGTCTCACGCATGAGTGTGTGCCCAACAATGCTGTTACAGGCTGGAAAATTAGAAACAAAATTTCACATCTGTAACTTATGCTGGGGGTAGACCTTGAAAAGGGCTGGACTAGGATGCCAAAATTCTGCCCCTCCTCCCCTCACTCATAGATTTTCTGTAGAAGTTGAAAAAATCAAGTCACTAAAAAACAATTCTTCTCTAGCCACAGAGCCTAATTCTATCCCAAAACCCCAAGCAAGGGGCAAGACTTCACTGTGAAGAGGAAGATGATCACTGTGGGCACAGTCCCTGTACGCCTGTGGTCTTCTACAGGGTGAGTGCAAATTTGTTCAAAGAACTCTGGGGAGGCTTTCCCAGAGGAGGGTATACCTGAGATCAGGTGAACATGGTCAGGACTTTAGTCCCCAAGAGGACCCCACTGAAAAGTTAAAAATTAACAAAGAGATTTTCCCTTTGAGTATTTTTTTCCCCTTTGGACAGTTTTAAATGTGATTCCATGTAAATCTTCTTCAAAGGGACTGACAGTGATACCTAGAAAACCTATCCAACCAGGTGCTCTGAGGTATGGGCTGGTGAGATGGGCTTCACATTTATCTCTCACCACTCTTTCCTCTTTCCTCCTCACACCCTGCCTCATAACGAAGCTTAATGTCCTCAGTTCCAGGACTCAAGTTGGAAAAAAGTGACTGGACACTGTGAACTCAATGTTCGTGTCCCCCCAAAATTCACGTGCCAAAACCCCATGGTGATAGAATTGGATGATTGGGCCTTTGCAACTAGGTTTAGGGTAGGTCATGAGGGTGACCTCCTCATGATGGGATGAGCACCCTTAAAAGAAGAGGAAGATCCCACCTCCCCAAATAAAAGCATGCGCAAAGGAAGGAGAGGCCTCGAGAAGACATAGTGAGAAGGTGGGTGTCCGTGAGCCAGGAAGAAGGCCCTCAGCAAGAACTACATCAGTCAGAGCCCTGATTTTAGACTTCTCAATCTCCAGAACTGTGAGAAATGAAAGTTCATAGTTTAAGCCACCCAGTCTATGGTGTTTTGTTATAGCAGCCCAGTTGACTAAGACAGACTGACACTCAGAAAAGAAGCAATTGAGAAATAGAGGAATTGGGACCAATTTAATACAATTTTCCCCCAGCTACTACTGGAATGATAATTCTAAAAGCTGTGCAAAACTGTCCTTTATATTAAACTACATGACGTTAATCCAGTAATTTCCAGGGGCCACTGATTCTAATCACTTTAGTTACATTATATAGAAAATAACATCGTATGAGGTAAAGGTATTCATTTGTTTTGTGTTATAGATGAATGAAGAGAGACAGCTCATGAACTTGTCCACCTTCAAAGAAATGACAAGTAATTGAATTCTAGATTTGAAAACAAATAGTGTTGACTCCCAAGTGCATGCACTTAGTCAGTATACTAGTCCAGTCTCTTTCAGACTTTCCCTGAGTTAATAACTAAATTCTTTGTACTTTTATCCTCCACAGTTTTTTTTTCCAGAGGCTACAACTTGCCAAGACTCTATCCCTTCCTCTGTCACTGTTTTTTTGTTTTTGTTTTTGTTTTTTTTTTACCACACAAAAACTAGGCTGACCATTTTTGTGACATTTCTCACTCTAGCAAATAGATTTAAGAGCTGGTCTGGGCAGAGTCGTTGTCATTAATCAGCATCACTCTTTCAAGGTTCTACTTTCTCAGGTGATCTGGTAAACTGTATTACTTTTTCCAAACCCATATTTGGTCCTCATCCCTGTGAGAGGACTTTTTCCTACCCCATTGCACTTAAGCAGGTCCGTGTGATTTGTGTTAGTCAATAAAATGTGAGCAGAAGTGGCATGTGTCTCTTTCAGGAAAAAGTTATAAGAGCTGGCACCTGCTTTGCCATGGGCTATATTTCCTTTGTCTGAGCAACTGGCAATATTCAGATAAAAGCTATTCCATTATCCTGGGTCTTATACTGAAAATGACAATGGAGTAGAACCTCAGTCAAGTTACTCTGGAATATAGAGGGTAACAAGCAAGAAACAAATCATTATTATTGTAGGTCATGGGAATTTGGGGATTCTTTGTTACTGAAGCATAAACCAACCTATCCTGACTGCGGCAAGTGTCTACGTCTTACCCCCTGCTCCTATGCAAACCCCCTTTCCTTGTGTCTCTGCTGTACAGCAGGGGTTGATTTATCTCCCAAGGATACTTGTCAATGTCTAGAGATAATTTGGCTGTCACAGGAAGGGGATGCTAATGACACCTAATGTGCACAGGTCAGGGGTGCTGCCAAATAACCTATAACAAACAGATAGTTATTTGCAACAAAAAATTATTCAGCCCAACATAGCAATAGTGCCAAGGCTGAGAAACTCTGTTCTACTCTAACCACAAAAATGATTCAATCTACTGATGTATCAACTAGAAGTGGTACATTTTCAAGGAAGAAAATACCCAACAACAATAACATTTATAAAGTTAATTTAACTTATATGATTGGTTCTCTACCTAATGAAGTCCAGTGGTCAGTACAATGAGATACTGGCTAAAGATATCCCTGGGATCCAGGCTCTTCTTGTTGTCAGTGCTTCCATTCTTAGTAGGTTAGCTCATAAGCTCGTGACCACAAGACTCTTGCCACTTCCCTAGCCATACGACATATTCCAAGCCAGACAAAGAGAAAGTAAGCCAACCACACCAAATCCATTTTATCAGGAAAGACAAAGCCTTTCCAAACAATCTCAGAAGACTCGTTGGCCAAAGCTCCTCCATGCAGGATCCTAAGTGTCAAACGAAGCTAGGAATATGCATATTTAGCTCTCTTTCTTCTTATCACAGAAACACAAGAGGAAAAATGGTTGGGAATTGATGCTTAGAAAATCATACAACGTCTCTCCCTTTCTCTGCGTTTAGACTGAAGATCAGCTATCACTGACTTGTTCCTTGAGAAGGGAGGGGAAAATATGGCATACAAGATGTTCTAAGACACATGGTCAGGGTTTCTTAGGCAGCTTTGTGGAGTGGTGTGCAAAGAACCCCCTCCTTTTCCTTTCAGTATCCCTTCCAGGCATTTAAACAAATCATTCTATCTCAAGTTCAAGCCCAATCCCAAGCACACGGATATAGGTTGCCTAGCATGATATAGGGTAGATACAAGGCCACAATAGGCTAGAAGACTGGCAGCAAGACAAGATCTTTGTCATGGAAAGTCCAAAATCTCCAGCAATGTCTTGGTGAACTCTCACTTCACACAGTGAGAGTTTGTGCAATCTATGACTCAGTTAATAGGGGTGCTCTGTGCCTGGGAGTACTTCTAATGGAAAATGCATCCATATGGAAATGCAATCCAAAAGCATCAAGGGGCACAGACGATACATTATTATAACCTTAGTTCATTTCGTAAATCAGCAAAAGTATGTGTCACAGTAAATTAAAAATGACTAAACACTGGTCCTTTTGCCCATTTTAAGTAATATTCTTTAATGACCTTAAATGAAACAGAAAATTAAAAATCTGTGAGATGAAGAAAAAGGCAAATTGAAATACTTATTCAGATATGGTATGAAGGCAGCAAGAAGCTAATAGCTATTTCTATGTTTAGTGCACTGATGGAAAAAATGAGTTGTTATAAGTTCTTTACAATGTTACAATGTGAATGTGATTTTTAATGTACTTTTCATTCAAAGGTAGAACCAAAAGATAAATAAGAAACTAATATATAGAAAAGAAATGACTCAGTGTGTGAAACAGATCAGTACTCGGTACATATATAGGGTACTTAAATTCTTTCTAATTTGATGATTATAATGATGCCTTACTTAGGGGTAACAATTTTAGATACCAGCCCCTAAATGAAATGGCAAGCTGTATACTGCATAGTTTGCAATTGGAATTTTATTTGGATATCATAACTTCTAATGCCACATGTTTGCACTTGAAAACTTGTCAAAATGAACTTACCTATACCAAAACTGACCTGCTAAAATAAGGATTATAGCACTATCTTGAGGCTAGGCAGACTCTTTGGTGTTGTAAATGAGAAGGGCACTAAATCTCGGGCCAGAAAATAGAGTTCAAAGCATACCTCCACTGCTTAATTACTGACTATGGCACTTTGTGTTGGTCTTTATATCTCTCTGAGCCTCTGGTTTATTCTAAGATTTAAGTTATCTTTTCCCATATAAACAATTGATGCCTAAAATTAGCAACTTAAAACTCTATTATCTCTCACAGTTTCTATGGATCAGGAATTCAAGAATGGCTTACTTGAGTCATTCTGGCTTGGGGTCTCCAGTGAGCTATTGAGATGTCCTTTGCAACATTCATCTTAAGACTGCCCAGCCTTAAAGAATTCAATTCCAGGGCTGGGGATGTGGCTCAAGTGGTAGTGCGCTCACCTAGCATGCATGAGGCACTGGGTTCAATCCTTGGCACCACGTAAAAAAAAAATTAAATAAAATAAAGATGTTGTGTCCACTTAAAACTAAAAAATAAATTTAAAAAAAAGAATTCAATTCCAATATGGCGCATTTCTCTGGTTTGCAAATCATAACTATCTACTGGACCACTCACCACAGGGATTCACCAAGGTCCTGCTTGGGCTTTCTTGCAACACAGAACCAGCTTTCTCTGAGGAATATGGAGGAAATTACTTTTGAAATCACAACAGTCTAAATAATTATTAAAAGCATATCATTCAAATTTCATCATATGATCAGGAATATATACTCAGTATTCAGGCTGATTGACAAATAAGTGTGTATACATGTAATTAACTTTTACTTTTATCAGAAGTATACATATGCACAGTTTTAAAAATCAGATAGTATTCTCAGGTTTATAGGAAAAATGTCAATAACATAGAAATATTATTCATGATAAGCAAGGGTGGAAGTAAACTAGATGTCCATTGATGGATGAAAGGGTAAACAAAATGTGGTACATCCATGCAAGAGAATATTACTCAGCCTTAAAAAGAAAGGAAATTATTTTTTTTTTTGGTGCATTGTAATTATACATACTGGTAGGATTCATTGTTAAATACTTGTACATGTGCACAATGTAACAATGTAATTTGACCAATATCATTCTCCAGCATTTCCCCTTTCCCTTCTCCTGATCCCTTTCTTCTACTCTACTTAGCATATCATCTTCTAACATCCATGTTGTAGCGTGTGTTAGATTTTCCTCTAGATTTTCTCCCTGCAAGTCTCATGAGAACCCCCCCACACACGCACACCTTTATTCTCCTTTTTCTTCTCTAGTTT
The DNA here is from genome assembly GCF_045843805.1 of Urocitellus parryii. Lineage (NCBI taxonomy): Eukaryota > Metazoa > Chordata > Mammalia > Rodentia > Sciuridae > Urocitellus > Urocitellus parryii. Next base: position 206,214,910 of record NC_135531.1, read on the forward strand.
CCACTATGAGAGAAAACATACAACCCTTGACTGTCTGAGTTTGGCTTATTTCACATAACATAATGTTCACAAGCTCCATCCATTTTCCTAAAAATGACATAATTTCATTTTTTAAGGCTGAATAAAACTCCACTATGTATATATGCCATATTTTCTTTCTGCATTCATCTATTGATAGACATCTAGGCTGGTTTCATAAGCTATTATGAAATACACTGCCGTAAACATGAGTATGTTTATAGCACTACAGTAGTCTGACATTAATTTTTCTGGATCAATACTGAGGAGTGGTAGATCTTGGTCATATGGTGGGTTCATTCCTAGTCTTTTGAGGAATCTCTATACTGATTCCTATAGTGGTTGTAGTGATTTATGTTCCTACCAACGGTGCAAAGGTGTTCCTTTTTCTCCACATCCTCTCTAGCATTTATCATTGTTTGTATTGATGACTGTTTTTCTCATTGCAGTGAAATAAAATCTCAGTGTCTCTTTGATTTGCATTTCCCTAGTTGCTAAATGTGTTGAACATTTTTTCATGTATTTGTTGGTCTTTTGTATTTCAAAGACAGGAAAATCTAACACATGCTACAACACGGATGAACCTTGAAGATAGTGTGCTAAGTAAAATAAACTAGTCACAAAAAGACAAATATTATATGATTCCACTTATCTGAAATCTATGGAGTCTTGACTTCATGAAGACAGAAAGATAATGATGATTTTCAGGAATTGGAGAGTGAGGTAATAGGAGTTAGAGTTTAATGGGAACAGAGTTTCAGTGCTGAAACATGATAAATTATCTGGAAATGAATGATGGTGATGGTCACACAGTAATGTGAATATACTTAAGGCCACTGGATTGAACACTTAAAAATGGTTAAGGTGTTAAATTTTGTAATGCACATTTTATATACCAGTTTTTTTAAAGTATCAGACTATCTTTCTAAGCATTGAATAAACATGTTTTAACATGATTTCTTTCCAACCTTGAAGTCAATCAGGTTAAGAGAGAATGGATTAATGGATCTGCTACAAGATATAACATAGAGATGATTCCTGCATTGACTATGAAATAAGATCAGTGACCTCTAATTCGCTTCCAACTCTCTCCCATTACTCTAATTCTATAAATAAAGTATTATCTATTAGCTATGTTCCAGTGCCAAAAATGTATTGCCAAACTCACCTCACCATGTTACCATTAATTATTTACATTTTTTACCTCCTTGCAGTAAAGGTCTTCCTTTTACTGATATTAATATTTGTATCATGGAACACAAAGTTTTTCTTAAAAATATTGATGAATAGCAACATAGAGAAATCAAATTAGCATGGCCTGTGCCTGCAGCAACAAAGTTTGCTCTTTTTCTTTATCCCCAGCCACTACTGCCATCATTAACTATTAGTGCACACTAACTTCTCAAGTCAGATTTTGTGTCCTAAAAGAAATTTAATATGCCTCTTGACCCATGGACATACTATTAGTGTGTCACATAGGCATGTTTCAGATTTTGTATCTTTTGCCTTTCCAGTAAGGAGACACACTGTGGTGAAATGGGGCACTGGACAAGAATATAGGGAGTAATATCCAGTCTTTAACTTGTATTAAGAAGTTTATTTGTTTGTTTAATTGTTGGTTTGTTGGTAATGGGGATTGAACCCAAGGGCACTTAATCACTCAGCCATATTCTCAGCCCTTTTTTGTATTTTATTTAGAGACAGGATCTCGCTGAGTTAATTAGGGCCTCGCTAAATTGCTGAGGCTGGCTTTGAACTCATGATCCTCTTGCCTCAGCCTCCCAAGCTGCTGGGGTTACGGTATGCGCCACCATGCCCAGCTTGTATTAAGACTTCTATAATTACTTTCCTTTTTCTCTCTGGGCTCCAGTTTTTTTCATTCATGAGAAGATTTGATGGAACTCTAGCAGCAAATAGGTTTGGAGGGGGGCTGACTTTGATTGGTCGATTACCTGTCTGTCACATTGCATAGAGACTCTATCCGTGCCCAGGGTTGAACAGTAGCCTCTGAATAGTATGTACTATGGAAGGGGCAGATGTGTGCCTTGAGCGCGCCAGCCCTGGAATAGGTGGTCCTAAAGTCCCTTTCAGCTTTCAGTTTTTGTGACTAACATACCTTATTTCTCAGGTATTTTGCCTTTATGTTTTTCTCACGTAAATTGTCCTCAAATGTTCCATGTCCCTATTTAACTGAGAAGACAAAAATTGGATTCATTTCCCTTAAAAAGATTATCAGATCTATTATGTTAAAGCTCCTCAATTTTACATTCTACTCACACACCATAATATTTGTTTGTTTTTTTAACTATATAGTGAAAGTGGCAACTCATGATATACGTGACAGATGGTACTACTAATAAAGAATTTCCCTATGAAGAAATACACAAAATAAAATAACTCAAATAGGCTATTGGTTTCATTTCCTAGGACTGCTATAACAAATTACTACAAACTGGATGGTAAAACTAAGAAATTTATTCTCCCACAATCCTGGAGACCAGATACCCAGAATTCAGGTGTCACTAATCATGTCCCTTCTGAGGACTTTCTGGGAAGAGTCTTCTTTTCCTCTTCCCACTTACTGATGGTTGCCAGCAGTCCTTGACATTTCTGTCTCCATAGTCACATGACCTTCTTCACTGTATGTTTGTGGTGATGACTCTATAGCTTTCACTCATAAGAGAGATAGTCATTAGATTTAGGATCCACCATAATCCAGTACGACCTCATCCTAACTTGATTGCACTTGCGAAGAGCCTATTTTCAAATAAGTCACAACCTCAGGTAACAGGGCTCAGGACTTCAACAAATCTTTTGATGGACACAATTCAAATCACAATGCCTATCACAGCAACTTCTATTCTTACCAAAAAATAATAAATTATTAAAATGTAATAATCATCTAACTTTTGTGCTTACCTTTTATGTCTTGATGATAAAGATCTATAATTTATTTATCTGGAATGGTATCCATAATTTATGCATGAATGAAAATATAAGACCACCACATAATAAGATCTTATTTACATATATTAGGTAAAACAGCTTTATGTATATATGCATATTCAAACATTTAAATAAAGCAAGTATCATTTTTACAAGAAAAACAAAGCTTTATAGGTAAAAGTTGACCACAACTTAAAATAATAACATCACCACAACAAAATACTTGACATTATTTACAGTGCTTTATGTTTTTGAAAACAATAAAAGCAAAAGTGGAAACAAAAACACCATTTTAAAAGACTTGTTTTATAATGTTGATAAAAAAAATAGAAGTGGTTTTTTGTTTTTATGTTCAGTCCTAATACTTTAAAACTATTTAGCAAGCCAATGATGAAATAAAAAAAGATTTATGTTCTTCCACATAAAGGAAGAAATTCCTTCAGTAAAGTCTAGAGAAATTCATTCGGTCACTTGAGTCTCTTAATATTATGTAAAACACTGCCCCAATTATGTTATCTCTAGCAAAGTTGTGGCAAAATGAAGATGACATCAGGTAAACATACAACAGAGAAATCAGAAAAGCAATGTGAAGAATGAAGCCAAGCCAAACATAAGCCTGGGGGCTGAATAGAGACCCATGCATGTGCTCGCTGTTCAACAAATCTGCAGGGACATCCTTGGCTAAGATCTGAAATTGATGGTCAGTGGGGCATGAAGCTTCACCACTTCCACCTGTCTTTTAGTGTGTTATTATTGCAAATTAAATAATTCAGTTGAAAGCTAAAACATTTGCTATACTGGCAGCAGAATCTCTTGACTCCAACATGTGACATTCTTAATTGAGTTCACTTCCACTAAAAATCAGAATATCATGGAGTTCAAATCCAAGTCTCTCAGACCTTCTTCACCCCATTTAAGAAGGATGAGTGTATAGAATCTGACATTGCTGACTTTTCTAACTGCAAAGGAAGGAAGTTTCTTTAAGCCTAAGAAAGCAAAACCATCTGGTATTGCACAGCTGTGGAAATATTGTGTATCTAATTATTTATGATGATACCTATTATTTGGCCTTGGTATATCCCAGAAGACATTGGAAAAGCAGAATTTCATAGTGAGTTCAGATCAATAGTTTCTAAATTGTTCAAGATTTTTCTCATCAGAATGAAGAATGGGAAAATACTGTTTTCATTAATAAATGGCAGAAATGTCACTCTGGTTTATGTTTAGGTATCAGAGAGTACATGCCCAGGTAGTGTTGTAAGAAAAGTCATTATAATAGTCATTCCATAATTTGGCCTTTCAGTTCCATTAGTCAAAACAAATGGCAGAAATATAAATAACAATAAATGGAACATCTGGACACGCAGCTATTTAGTGGTTTTATAGTCTCCAAGGGGTCACTACTAAGAAATGATCATTCCCTTTTAAAATTCAGTTACAAAAATATAAAATTTTAGAGTTGAATGCTTAGGGGAGATTTTCTGCTTACTATATAAAGGCAGCAGATTGAGTTTTTTATTTTGTTTTTTCTAGTCAAATCTTCCCTGTGAGAACAAATAGAAAACTAGAAAGATATTTTTAACATATAAGTGTTTGAAGTCATCAGAGAGTTTCAAATACAGTGAGGTCTTTAAAAAAATTAAGTTCCACAGAGGGAAGAGCACAACATTCAATGTGCTGCTTTTACCTTCAATCCTTTTGCAATTTGCCAGTGATAGCTGAAAGCAGTGTAGAAGCTTATGTCTGAAAGGACAAGAGAACTTCCAACCATCTTGAGAAGCTTGAGGAAGACATGATTAGAGTTCAGGATCTACCAAAGCAATGATTCCAGTATGTCCCTAAAATTCACAGTTTGGAAATTTCCAACAGTGTTGGGAGGTGGAGCCTAATAGGAGGCATTTATACCATGGGGCTTCCCTCAAACTGATTACACAGATATGAAAAGGGCTTTCGGGTGTGGGCTCTTGCTCCTTCTCCCGCACTTCTGCTCGGTGAGGATACAACATTCCTTATCTCCAGAGAACAGAATTCCAGGTGCTATCTTGGAAGCAGAGGAACAGGATCCCAACCAGCTGGGACCTTGATTTTGAACTTTCCAGCCTCCTGAACTGTTCAGGAATAAACTTATGTTCTCTATAAATTGTCCATTCTGTTGCATTTTGTTATAGCAGCAAAAGATGGATTAATATCAAGGAAGGGGATACCAAGATACCAGCTATGGCCCCTCCTAGTAGAAGTCTATGTTACTCCTTTTGAAATAAACCCCACTTTATATGCTTTCCTTGGCATGCTTCTCTAATGTTATACTTCAACAGGTAAGGGAGCAAAACTCATAAAATGATAACTGGCAATATCATATTTGGAGATCCCATCTACAATGAGAAGCACCCACCCCCAGATGACTTTACAACCTGTTCTTCCCCAACCAGACTCGATCCAACCCAACTTCTAAAACAGAAATCCAAACTACTTGCCCCACCTCTCTATGCCCCCTCTCATATCCAAGCAGCCAGAGCAGTCACCATCCCTTCTCCTTACAGCAGTGAGGAGTTCCTAAAATTAGAGGGGGGAATTAAGCCAAAATTAGGCAGATAGGCAAGGGTCAATCCAGAGAATGGAGGGATTGCAATGTTAATTCCTTCAGAGTCCTTTCTCTACCCTAATCAAGATAACCTGCCCCTGCTCCAACCTATTGCTAAGGTAACCTGTCCCAGGGATTGTCCCTCCCTACAGGGAGTTCAGGGAGTTGTTAATTGTGCCCCCTTCCTGCCCAGATTACCCCAACTTAGACTCTCCAGCCCATCTGCTTCTCACCTTTTGGCCATCCCAGCAAGCATCTCTTGGACCTAATCATATAAGCAGGAAGGAAAGAGCTAAGGGAAAAAGAGCAGGAGAACACAGAAAGCCTAAGACCTATAAAAAATGCAGAATACTCACAATTCTTGGGTACCTGGATACCAGTTATGCCCCCTTCTCCCTCCAGGGAGAAGTCTATGTTGCCCTTTCTTAAATAAACCCTGCTTTGTATGCAAAAAAACAACAACAAAAAAAATCAAGGAAAAGGAACCTTGATAACCAAAAGTTTCATTTAGAACTCCTGAAAGGCTGTGAATCTTTATAAATAAAGTAAGTCAGAAATAATGATGAATCAGTCCTCATGAATACTACAACCAAGATGTGAACCAGCCCAATTTCTGGATAGATTACAGTTGCATTTTCCCAACCTGCCTGTCTGAAACACAAGTAAATCCCCTCTGAAAAAATAAATTTAAAAAATCCATCCATAACCCACTTTCTCATATATGATGCCTGATATTGAAACCTGCTGAGGGCCATTGCCAAGTAGGAATGACGCATCAAAATCTCCTTGCCAGCGTACCCCATGCTGCTTAGAGGACATTCGATGGGACATTGCATGTATGCTTTAGTAAGGTGACCTTGCTCAAAGACCAAGGCGGATCTGGGTTTAGAGCTGATCAGGTTTGAGGAAGTTTCCCGCTCCTTGAGTTTAAGGCATTCCCTGTTTAAGACAATAGGGGTTTTAGGGAAGTTGGAGGTTGAAGATTATTGCTGCTGGGATTAGGGTGTTCCCACTGCTTGTTCCCATTGAGTTATCGTGAGATTAAAATGGGATTTGGAAAAAGCCTCGTGGAGTAGGTGATTTGGGGGCAGCGATATATTGGAGATTTCACCAGAACGTGTTTGTTGGAGGCCGGTGTGAGTTCGGAAATAAAGAATCGCTGTTTGAATCTACAAAGCTGTGTGGTGGCTCGTGATTCAGTGCCAGCCGAGACACTGGCAGAAACCAAAACTACCAAAGCCAAGAACTGTTGAAAAAAATCAAGAGAATAACAGATAATATAAGCAGATCTATTAAAAAAAAATGAATTAGAGTCACTAGACAAATTTTTTAAGTGGTTATTAAGACCCTGAAGAAGTTAGATGGGAAGTTAGAGAATTTCAGTAGGGAAATTGAAATAATTTTTAAAAAATTAAATGAGATTTCTAGAACTGGAAATATAATAAGTAAAAGTAAGAACACAAATGATGGCTCTAACTGCAAATTACATAAAGCTAATGAAAGATTCATGATCCATGATAAAATAGGTTAGTAAAAATACACAGAGAGAAACAAATGGATACACAAATAAACATAAAAGTCTTGTAGTGTACATGATACATATGAGTGATTGATGCTCTTGAAGCAAAGGTGAAAGAAAATGGACAGAAATACATTTAATGAAATGATTCTCCAAAACTGATGAAAGAAATTAAGCCACAGATTTGGGATATGTTAAAACCCTGAATAAAATAAATAAAAATAAAAGAATACCTGGCCACATCAGAATAAAATTACTGAAAAATCAAAGACAAAAAAAATTATAAGCAGCCAGAGAGAAAAAGATAATACTTCACTCAAAGAAGCAGACTAACAAGTAAATTGATAGTTATCTCCACAAAGAAAAAAATCAGATGAACTTATTCAGTGTAGAAGTAGCCTGACTGCTTATTTTTTCCCATTCTGCCTCATCCATCCCTGACAACAAAATTAAATCTCAGAGGTTAAGTATCTAACCCAAGAGAGCAAAACAAAGACAACCACAACTTCAGAGTCTCCTGATTCACTCCTATTTCCCTACTCTTACAAGCACTCAAAGAAAAATAAATAATATTCTACCCTTGCAAGAAAGCAAGGGTAGAATGTTATTTTCTGTAGTTAGGTTAGTTTGCTATTAATGAATATTATCACTTCATTATTTGGATCTCAACTATCATTTTTCCTTCTTTCTTTCTTTCCTTTTTTTTTTTTTTTTTAAGAGGGGAGCAGGCCAGGACTAGGGATTGAACCCAGAGCCTCACTCATGCTAAGCATGTGCTCACCATTCACCTACATGCCCCATTGTGTGTGTGAGGCGGGGGGATCAGACCTTAGATTACTATAATTTCTTCTGTTGGCTGCTTTTCTTGTAGGTCTGCGGATCAAACTCAGGACATCATGCACCCTAAGCACACACTCTACCACTGAGCTACATCCACAACTCACCCCCTTTTCAAATGTATATTAGCATCTCTCTAAAGAAAATATCTTTATATAACCTAAAAGGTAAATATTGGCCAAGCATAGTAACACATCCAAAAACACAGATTTCATTCTAGCTCTTGCAAACAACCGGTCTCAGAAGAGTACCCACAAAAAAAAAAAAAAAAAAAAAAAAACTAAAATATAAGATTCATTATTTTAATTCAACTTCTCAACTTGTCTGGAAGTTTCAGTGGGGGGGGGGAGTGGGGAGGCAGGGAGCATCATTTTGCTGTATGAGACCTTTTTATTCAACTGAATACTTCTCATTCCAATGTCTCAAACAGGACACACCTGTGTTTTTTTATTCAGCCTCTATAGGCCTATTTACTTTAAGGAAAAAAAAAAAGTTTTGAATATACAAAGGAAAATTTTTCAGTGCTTAGGAAACTCCACTTGCCTAAGTCATCTATTTCACAGTTCTTGCAGTAAAGATTTATAAATGCCATTCTTCTTAATGCCACATCAGAAAATGTGCCCTTTGATTATGCACATTTGTGCAATTCAGAACAATGGGGGTTCTCCTTAAATGAATATTTCCTGAATATATTTAGGATACAAGTTGCTCTGCATAATGAAAGAGATCAGTAATATTTCTCCATTTTTATAAAACATGATTTCTATTTTTTATATAATTGTACTATAGAGGCCATTACAAATAAAATGGAGGCAACTCACTATTTTAAAATGTAAAGGTGCTCACACTTGCAAAAGGAATTTTCTGTCAGATTTACAGGAAAGAATCAGAGATTATAAAGCCTGTGGAATTAATTCTGAGAATATGAGAGCCAGTTTTGCACCTGAATTAGCAGTGTCTTCTGATTTTCTCATGAAATACTACATAGCACTCAGGACTCAAAATGAATAGAAAACAGTGTGTTCGTTTTGGTGTTACTAAATGTAGAACCTTTATATCTCTGACTAATGTTTTAAAGCTAGTCATTACCTTAAAATAATCTCATTATTTTTATTCATTGCAACTCAAAGTTTGCCCTTTAAGTAAGGTACACATGTAGGCAAAGTCTATTTTTTGCCTGTAAATTCCATAGTTTGCAATAGCATCTGTTTTAACATCATCTTGCCATGCTAAATATCTCAGTAACCACCCGTGTGTGTGCCAGATGGAGGTGACTGCTCTAACTCTACATGGTACCTGTCAGCCATCCAGCAATCTAAAGGAGTTAAATTACTCCATCTGCTCTTCTAAATTGCCCAGAGACTGCCTCTCAAATGTTAATGTTTTTGTTTGTTAATAAATAATAAAAGGGCACTTTGTCAAATATATGACTTGCCTGATTCAGAATTTGTTCAAGCAAATTTCTGTCAATAATGAGTGAATCAATAAAAAAGCATTTATTAAATACCCACTTTATATTTTAACTGTACTATTTATAAGATACAGGAAAAAAATATATCATTTAGGAGGAGATCATACCCAGAGAATAATTAATGGTATAAGCAACATTATGCATAAAAGCTGATGTGATTTTATAAATTACACAGTACTGACAAAGAAAATACCAATATGCAGGGACAATAAAACAAAAAAGAAACAGAAATATTAAGAGATCAAAATAAAAAGTGAACCTGATATGTATTCAGTTAGGAGTGTAAGTGTAGGTAGTCCACATTTATTTAAACAGATGTTTATTTTCAATACTGAAGATAAACTCAGGGCCTCATGTATGCTAGACAAGTGCTCTACCACTGAGCTGCATCCCCAGACCTTTCTAAAATTTTATTTTGAGACAAGATCTTCCTAAATTGTCTAGGTTGGACTTTAACTTGTATTCCTTCTGCTTCAGTCTTCCAAGTAGCTGAGATTACATGGAGTAGAGAGTAATTCCTGTCCTCCAAAATTTTTCTTTCTAGATGCAATAATACATAATCACAACTATCTATAATAAAGCAATGTTTAAAATTGTTGTTTTAGGTAACTCTTTATTGCTGTGGCCAAAAGACCTAACAAGAACGAGGTGGGGGGGGGGGGGTTTATTTGGCTCACAGTTTTCAGAGGTTCAGTCCCTGATTGGCCAATTCCACAGCTCTGGACCCCAAGGTGAAGCAGAATATCATGGCAGAAGAATCTGGTGGAGGAAAGCAGCTCAGGACATGACAACCAGAAAGTGGAGAGACAGCTCCACTCACCAGAGGCAAAATATGTACCCCAAAGTCACATCCCCAGTAACCTACCTCCTCCAACCATATCCTACCTGCCTGCAAATTACTACTCAGATAATCCATACCTGTGGATTAATTCACTGATTAGGTTATGACTCTCACAATCTAATCTTTCCATCTCTGAAAATTCTTGCAATTGTTTCACACATGAGCTTTTGGAGGACACCTCTTATATAATTCATAACAATTGCCTACTCAGAGGTGTTACATGTTACCTTAAAAAGCTATGGTAAGCTATGAAACAATATTACAGTAGAAATACTGGAGTAATGGTATTTTGAGTAAAAACAGTCTTCTTCTCTTGTTGATTATCTACTCCAACATTTGACTTCAAAGACCCTTAGTATTCCCTACGTACCATAGCTTATTGGATTAAATGCAATTGTAATGATTTAGAAATTATTTTGTAAATGTTTCCTTACTATGATAGAGATACCCAAATCTTTTTTGAAAATTGTATCTATCAGCCAACTAGTGAGCAATAACTGGTTTAAAGGTATTTATTGCTGTGGAAGGTTGAAATGGAAGTAGGGGCACTATGAAAGCTATTGTAAAAAAGCAAATACAGACCAGATGTCTAGAATCTACAGGCCTTTGGAAATCTAAATACAGTAACCTCCACCCAATCCATGATTTTATTTTCTCCAATTTCAATTCCATAGTCAACTATGGTCTGAAAATATGAACAATCACAATTAATTTTTATTAAAGCAAATTGCTATTGTTGGTCTATTGTATTTTTATTTTTGGTAATCTCTTGCTATGCCTAATTTATAAATTAAACTTTATCTTAGTTATAAACATATAGGAAAAAATATAGTGTTTTCAGTGTTCAATACGAGTCATGGTATGTTACTCAGCTTTCAGTCACTGTGACAAAATACATCAGATAAACAACTTTAAAAAAAGGAAAAGTTTGTTTTGGCTCACAGTTTCAGAGATTTCAGTCAATGGTCAGTTGGCTCTGTTACCTTTGGGCCTGTGATGAGGCTGAACATCATGGAAAGTAGCAAGTGGTAGAGCAAAGCTGGCAAGCAGAGAAAGAAAGAGGAAGGGACTAGGATCCCTCTTCAAGGACATACCCCCAGTGATCTGTTTCCTTTAACTAGGCCCCACCTCCTGGGTCTATCACCTCCCAATAACGCCATCAGCTGACGACCAAGCCTTTAATGCATGTACTTTCCAAACCACTGTATATGGTTTCAGGCATGCACTGAGGGTCTTAGAACATGTCCCCAAAGGATAAGGGGATACGGATACTATATGAACAGTCAGACCCTTATTTTATACCCTGTAGTAATACAGAGTCCTTTAAAGATCTTCACAGAATTTCCTAGAAATTTACTCTCTCCTGGTTGTCATTTCCAGTTTAAGCTTCTAAAACTCTTTATTTAGTTTGAGTGGGAAACATCTCACCATCCTGTTCATGCATCCTGTTTAATTTCACACTACATTGACCTAGATGTGGAACTGTTTTCCTTAATTTCCCACAAACCAGTCATCCCCATGGGTATCTATAGATGGAAAAGATTTGATTGCAAATTTGGAATGTCAAGGAATCTGTATGACTACCACAAAAAAAATAAAATAAAATGAAAGTTGAGATATATCTGCTGTAAAAGTCAATCACCATTTGCAAAACTAGAATTTCAGTCTTCTGCCATGCTCTATTCAACTCATCCCTCACTCTATATTCTCTCCCCTCTTGTACCTTACCAAGTTTCTATTCATATAAAATTCAGAGTAGTTTTCCATCTTGACTTCTGCCAACCCAAGTATTCAAATTTGTTTCTTCACCCCAAAGTGGCTTATCAAAGTATTTCCCTCAAAATGGCTATAACCTCCTTAAGAACAATTCTAGAATTAATTATTAGATTTCAATTATAATATGTTAATATTTAGATTATTATTAATTATTTGGATTTCCAATTATAAAATGTTTCACTTTGACATAATTCCTAGAGCTGTCAGAGTGGTGGAGAAAGTGGTAAACTCAGATTGTTTCCCAGTTTTAGAGTTAAGTTACACTGCTTCTAGCAATTTAGCAACACTTGTGAAAAATAATGTGTTCACATCTTTTTGCCCTGAAATCCCACTCTTTTAGAACTTTGCCTACTTCATAGTAAATATTTGATATGTGATAGCTATTGTTATTGGTTATTATTCTAAGGAATAGAATAGATTATTATTCAAATTTGTCACATATAAAATATTTAAATATTTTATTATATTTAAAATATTCTTGATATATTATAGGAAAATGTAGGAACACAGTGTCTAAAATTGATAAAAAGTTGAATAAAATATTAATATTTGGAAGAATATAATGCAGCCATTAAACATTTCCCTGTTGTTACTAAACTAAATCTCTAATGCCTCATAAAATTTTTTGTGAAAAAAATCAGAAAATAAGGTAATATTTATACTAAGATAGAAATTACGTAACAAATATGCACACAAATAAAAGTTGGAATCAAATACATACAAAAGTAAAACAATATGATACAGTAGTATATCTCTCGGTATTTTAAAATTCCTTTTTATCATTTCCCTCTTGTAATACTTTTTGTATAATAAATTTTAAAAATCTTCAGGGCTCACGATAGCCAATAAGCTCTTCATCCAAGATGATTCTGAAATCCAGTATAAGTTTTTGATGAAAAATGTGTTGAATGTCCCATGAACAGGATCTTTCCTTGAAAGGCAAGGGAGAAATCTAGAGATGGACACACCAGATTCTTTACATAGCCCGGTAGAATTAAAAAAAAAAAAAAGATGGGCTTCAGAAACAGATTAGAACTAAAATTTCTAGGCATCTGATTTATTACTTACAAATATAGTGCATTAATATCTACTCCACAGTGTGTGTTTGCATTAAAATGATATCTTTTTTTTAATGCCCAATATAATGCTTGGCACATGGTAAACAAACCTGAATACGATTTACTTAGTAATTTAGAGCTCCCTAGAGATACTCTCTGATTGTCTGCTTGCATTTCAATGATATTGTTATCTTGATCCTACACATTAGTGGAGACTCAGTTGTAAAGCCTACTGGAGAGTGTGCAAGCTCCTTCCTGACTCTTGGTAAAAATGAGAGGCTCACCTCTCTTGAGCCCTTCCTCCAGGGTAATGTCCAAAGCAGAGCATGCAAATCCCAGGTGTACACAAATATTAGTACTTCCACTTATACTTACTTATACTTTATACTTCTAAATTTAATTCTGAGCATTTTACAGTTTTTGTATTATTTTAATAATTAGTCCTGCTAAATAACTTATAAAATAATAAATATGTATGTAAAAAACACCTGTTCAAACAATTCTGTTGATAGGAGTTTAAACAAAAAAGATAAGAAAACACTACTCTGGGAGTAAATTAGAAAATCATCACTAAATTTAGTTTTAGTAAAAGCAAATGCCCATAACAATATATCCTAGGCTATCCTAAACATCAGTTCAGCTCAAGCATCTGTACTTGTTCAATCCTGCATTCTCACACTCTCTTGAGACATGTACAATATCTTCTTCACCATTACTCTGCTAAATATCTAGGCCATCTACCTACCACTAGACTTTGGCTTATGCACATTCTAGGACTTTGTGAGATTTATCCACAGAGGATAATTAAGGGAGCTCACCCAAGATTTTGTGTCATGAAATGAACTTACTCTTATAAGTAAGTTCTAAGAAGAAATGGAGCAAAATGATCCCCAGTTGTGTTGGTAGAACCACGAGAAGCTCCTAGAGTCAAAGGGAGAATCTCAAATCGGTGGGGTTGAGTGACACAACAGTGAGGATACAACTTTGGTGAATACCTGGTGCTGGTTTCATTCACCCAACAACTTCAGTGAATTCTCCCTTCTCCCCAGGATCAGTTTAATTCAAAAAACCTGTTTATGAATTCCATGGCTTCAATTACAAGGAAAAATTAATTTTTAAATTGTCTTTTTTTATTAAAAATTGGTTAGCCAAATGTTCACATGAAAGCAGTGGTCATTTCATCAAATGAAATGATCTCTAAATTTAGTATCTATTATTAAGCCATTGAGTATTTGTTTGCAATATTGCAGTAGCCTTTCAAAACAAGATCCTCAATTACTTGAAGAATCCTAGCAATTCCCTGAGAGGTTTTCTCACAATGTCTAGATGCATGCTTTTATAGACTTATGGACAAAGTTTATTGCTTAAATTTTTGCCACAGAGCTCAGGCCACAGTTGGTGTTTGTACATATGCCACAGGAGGTGCTCCAGAGAAAGACAAGCAAGACAGTCAAAAGGGCCAGGAATGGTTTGTGTTCCCACCAGCCTTGGAGCACTAGGAATTGTACTTAAAAAAAAAAAAAATTGTACACCTCAATACTGGGACAAAATTACTCAAAGACTAAATATTGCCCTGGTCACATCTTAAAAAGTTATAAAGCAAGACTCAAAAGTATCAAACTATTTTCCAATGACTTAACTGCATCTAAAAACAAAGCTCAAAAACATTTTTAGAAAGCAAAAATATCTGGTGCCTAAACTTCACACTATATGGCATGTAGTTTAAAACTACTAGGCATGCAAATAAAATAATGAGAAAAATAAATCAATAGAAAAAGTCTTAGAGAAGACACAAATGACAGAGTTAGTTGGGGATAAAAAATTTATCAAAAGTATTCTTCTCTATTTCCCATATGTTCAGAATGATGAAGAAAAGAATAAATATGCTAACTAGAGAAGGTACATTCAAAGTCTCCAAGCTGAACATTTAGAGATGAACAATAAGTCTGATGAAAAATAAACTGAATAAGAATAAAAGCAGATTATGTATTTCAGGGGGGAAAAAGATTAAGGAAATTGAAGTCATTGAAATAGAAACCAATAAAAAATAAATCAGAGGGAGAAATAGACTGAAAAAGAAATAAAGCATCAGTTAGCTATGCAACAAATTCAAGCAGCTTAATATAAAAAATGGGTACCCTTATTCAAAATTCTTGGGATCAGAAGTGTTTTCAATTTCAGATTTTTCATATTTGGGAATACTTGCAAATACATAAAGGAATCTCTTTGGGATGAGACTCAAGTCGACATATAAAACTCATTTTTGTTTCATATGCACCATTATACACATAAACTGAAGGTAATTTTATACGGTATTTTTAGTGTGTCTTTTAATTGAGAATTATCACATAAGGTTAGGTGTGAAATCTTGCACTTGTGGCATCACTTGGCATTTGAAACATTTTGACTTTGGAACATTTTGGATTTTAGATTTTCAGATTATGGATGCTCAGTTTCTACAGACATCAGAGTCTTCAAATGAATTGAAAGAGGAGAAGATGAAAAAGGGATTATTAAATGTACAGAATTTTTAAAATTTTGGTGAAAGTGATAAGCCCAAGGGTGCAATAAGGTCAATGAATATAAGCATTAAAAGTTATGGTGTAATGTAAAACAATGGCATATAATAATTAAATTGCTTAAAATTGACCAAAAAAAAACTTAAAATAAGTCAAAGGGGGTTAAAACACACACACGCACACGCACACGAACACACACATTGCATACTGTTGGAGCTCAACCATACCAACCCAAAATGTGACTATGGACGACACCTGAATATGCATCCCAAAACATGTCACCTTGGCACATTAATTAATTTGAGTTATCCAGCCAGCACTGAGAAAGCTCTTCGTCTCCCCACACTCGATTTCCTAAAATAAAGTTAAAACTCCCCTTTTGTAAAGAAAATTAGATCTATTAAATTTTTTTAATTAGTAATATTATCTCTACCAGGAAGAGGAGCTTTTCAACACCTTGGATGACCTTTGTGTACAAAACAAGGCAATATTTATTCACCATACATTTCCTCCCCTCACTCTCCCATAATTTCTCCCCATCACACCCAGAAGTCCTGATACCAAACTCCTTTCTGAAATTCAGGGCGCTCAACCATCTGGGCATTCTTTGACCCTTTTATATTTGTGGGACTCCATGCATCCATGTGTAATGAAAACAGTATTTTCTTTGTTGATCTGTTTTATGTCAATGTAACTCTGAACCATCCAAAGAACCTAAAGGGATAGAAGAAAGCCATTTCTCTTCCCACAATAGAGGGGAACAAATACGATAATGATAGCAGATTTCTCACCCAAAAAAAGTACAAGATAATGAAGCAACAGTTCTAAATTAATTAAAATAAATTAACTGCCAAACTACAGTTCTATGCATAGTGAAAATATATCTCAAAAATGAAGCTTTTAGCTTCATTTAAAGACTTAAAGACGTTTTCATAAAAATCTGGAATAATTCATCACCTTCACTATAAGAAATGTTTAATAAAGTCCTTCTTACAAAAAAAACATGATACTAGACAGAAATCTTGAGCTAAATATAGTAATAAAGGATAGCAAAAATGTGAGTGGAATGAAAGGTCAGGGGTTGGTAGGAGGGAATCAGGTTTATTCAAAGCTGGCCCTGAAGAAGATGGAGGGCCCAGCTTCTCAAAGCTTCATCTTGAGGGTCTCTGGGCACAGAGGGAAAGGAGGAGTAGGGCAGGAAGGTCATGTACTGAGTGAGTCTTCTCCATCCAGGGCTTGTGTCTCCTTTTTCTTCTCGGGAACATCATAATGGACCAGTACCTCCTGGACCAGCTCCTGAAGTCTCTTTTAGACAGACAAACCATAGAACTAAAGACTAAGGAAGACATTACAAAAGCCATCATATATTCTGGATCCTGAGAATATTTTTTTAAAAAGAATATTTATCAGTTAACAATATCATTTAGATGGGGCTTCTTTTTAGAAGTTAGAATTCAAGGCAAAGGGGAGAGGACACAAATGGATTAAGAAGTGATAACACCCTTGCAGAGCTCTGGCAAGCACAACTCCCCAAAAAAGAACTGGTGTATCTCTTCAAAAGATAACTGACAATTTCAGGGGAAAAAATTAATAACAATTTACTACAGAGTGTGTGTACATCAAAATGTAAAACAGCACAAAGATATGAAATAACACAAGTAAGTAAACTACTGAAGGTATTTTACTGTTCACAAAGTGGCACAATAGTACTTCTAGTTAGGCTTCCATACATTAAACTGTAAACCCCAATGCATTATAAACATGCACATGTGTAATGTCTAACAGGCATACAAGAGAGAAAAAATTCAGAATCAGTAAAAATAAAATATTCACTCAATGAGAAAGCAGAAAAAGAGAAAAAGGAAAAGAAAAATAGAGGGATGAGTATAAAATGAATAACAAGATAACAGATTCAAAACCAATTGTTCAACAATTGTAGGAAATGTAAATAAACTTAGCAAAAACCTGCAATTGAAAGGCAGAAATTATATAATTAGATTTTTTAAAAAGCAAGACCCAATTGTATACTGCCTACAAGGAATGCATCTTAAATATAAAGATACTACTAGTTTTAAAAGATGAATAAAGACAGACCATGCTACCACTAATAAAAATAAAGCTGAAACAGCAAAGTTAGCTTCAGAGAAAGTAGATTTTAAAGCAAAGAATATTACCAGGGATAAAAGAGGGTAATTTCATAATGATGGGAAGGTTAACTCATCATGAAGAATAAGAATCCCAATGGCTTAATTTTGAAATAAAACATCTTCAAAATACATGAAGCAAAAACTGATAAAACTATAAGTAAAAATAGGCAGACCTGCTATTTGGTTTGCAATTTTATATCCTTCACACTTTTTTCTAGGCAACACACACATGTGCCAAGATATGCCATATGATCTTGTTTCTGGTCCATAAAACGAGCCTTAGTAAATTTAAAAAGTTTCAAGTCTTACAAAGTATGTTCCCTGACCACAGTGAAACTTAAAAATCAGTAACAGAATATGGATGGAAAATCCCCACCCATTTAGAAATTTAATAATGTACTACTAGATAAACTGTTGATCAAAGAAGAAATCACAAAGAAATTTAGAAAGTATTTGGAGCTAAATGAAAATAAAAGCACAGTATATAAACATTTGTGAGATGTAGCTAAAACAGTATTTATACTATTTAGAGTTTCAAGGCCAATTTTTAGAAATATTGAAAATATTAGAAAATATTCTTAAATCAATGATCTCCGATTATATAGAAAGTAGGAAGGAAAATTAAACCCAAAGTAAACAAAAAAGAAATTAAAGAAAAAGATAAAAATCAATAAAATCAAAACAAAATATAATAAAGTAAAAGCTATAAAACCAAAAACTTATCATTTGACAAGATCAATATACCCCTAGCCTGAAAAATGTATTAATGAGAAAAAAAATAAAGACACAAATCACCAATATCAAAATGAGAGAGAAGAAACATCACTACAAATTCTACATACATTAAAAGAAAAATCAGGGAATATATGAATAATTTTAAGCCAGTTATTTTAACTATTCAGATGAACTATATCCTTGAAAGTCTCAGATTAGAAAAGCTTATCCAAGTAGAATAAGATCATTAGTTTTGTTGTTGTTGTTGTTAAAGAAACTGTATTTATATTCTAAAAACCTTCTCATAGAAAAATTTCCAAGTAGCTTTACCTAAGAATTGTATAAAACATATAGGGAAAAAATAGTACCAATTCTACAAAAACTCTTCTAGATTGAAGAGAAAGGAATATTTCCCAGTTCAATCTGTGAGCATAGCTTTACTCTGATACCAAATCTGGACAAAGACTCTAATAAAGCTACAAACTAATCCTTTATAAACATGGATGCATTATATATATATATATATATATATATATATATATATATATATATCTCACTACCAAGTAAGTAGTTATATATATATCACAAGAGTACAAAAGGGGTTTAATATTCAAAAAACAGTCAATGTCATGTTAACCAACATCAATCGTCTCAATGGATTGATTAAAAAAAAGCATTTAGTAAAACCTAACATCTATTCCTGATTAAAAAAAAAAAACTTTTAGCAAAACAGAAATAGAAGGAAAACTCTTTAAGCTAATAAAGAATACCTATAAAAATACATGTCAGGAACATGAAATATCTATTTAATCACTTCCACTCAACATTGCAGTGAAAATCCCAGCCAGTGCTGTAAGCAAAAATATATAAGTATAAAATATATACTAATCTTAACATTTAATGGATTCAGGTTGAGGAAAATATAGTAAGTATTTGTTTAGAAATAACATGATTATCTCTGAAGAAAATTCTATAAAATTTGCCAGAAGCCACTATAATTAGTAAATAGTTTAGCAAGGCATCAAGAGACAAGATCTATATAAAAAGAAGTTGCATTTCTATATATTAGCAGAAAACAATCAGAAACTCAAAAATTTAAAAACTCCTTTATAATAGCAAAGAAACAGAAAATGAGGATAACTTTTTAAAGATTGTTTGCAAGATCACTATACAGAAAAAGGACAAAGGTCACTGTTCACTATGCTTTGCTAAACTTCACTAGTTCACCCCAATCTTTCCCATATTTCTTGGTTGTACTTGCTGCTTATGAGAAACATGAAATGCTGTCATCTAGGAATCCTTATGGCTGTTCCAGTCCAATATCTACCTGTGCTGGATTGAGCCAACTCGTTCCAGAAATAGATTCAGTTAGCCTAAGATAATAATTCTTTTAGGCATCAGAGGCAGTAATATTATGCCCTAGGTTTTAGATAAAGTCTCTTCTCTAGATTTGCAGGTTTTCTATTTCTAAGGAAAAATACATTTACCAAACCTCAAGTGAATTGGAACATTATTCCTGTCTACTGTGGTTTGAATGTGTTCCCTAAAATTCATGTGTTGGAACCAATGCAATAGTCCCAAGAGGTGGTGGGACCTTGAAGAAGTGATTGGGTCATTAAGGTAGATAAAAGCCTTTCCCATAGGTCTGGGTTCATTCTCACAATACTGGATTGTTATAAAGCAAGTCTCCTGGAGTTTTGTCTCTTTCCCACACACCCACTTGCCCTTCCACTTTATGCCATGTGTGGAAGCAGTGCAAGGACCCATGAGAAGCTGAGCAGATGCCAACTGCCATGCTCTTGGACTGCCTATCCTCCATTAGCCAAAATAAACCTCTTTCCTTCCTAAGGAATACGATAACAGGTATTTCATTATAGCAACAGAAAGTGAACTAAGACAGTTCAGAGATTTAAAAAAAAAAAGAAATATCAATTTAGTTTTTAAAACCTAAGGTGAAAGAAGGAACATTTGTACTATACAGCTCTTTTCAAATTGTTTTATGTAAAAAGAAGACCTACTGGGAAAAACAAACCATTTACACAATTTTGGAATTCCACATTTGCAGGGCTTTCATTATATCTGGGCCACAGTTCCAATGCCTCTAGGCTGTAAACCTGGATGGAGTCATTGTTAACTGCTCAAAATTAGCTTCATACAAGTTTTCTCTCATATGTATTCTCATCAGCTGCATTCAGTTCAATAGTCATAAAGCAAGAAAATACTTAACAGAAATATTGAAAATGTATTATTAATAAATAATGACCAGAGGTTTTTCTCTTAGTAAATTATCATAAAGCTTTCTGAGGCAGATTGAAAAGCCACATGTGAGGAGCTTTACATGATTCAGTCTATGGATATTTTGTAATCAATTACAATAACATTATATACCTCATTTCTGCTATAATATATTCAATTACATAGTTAACATTTCCTGCTAACCTTTTCAAATACAGGAAAGCAAATTCCACCTACCTGATTGCTATGTTTGTGTAATGCATATGTTATTCTCGTTATCTTTAATTCAAGTGGACAGTTGCTTTCTTTGGTTACATAGCTGGATAACCAGTTATTTACCTGATTTGTAGATGCATTTAAACTCCTATGCCTCAGGGGATTGATTCATACATATTGTTGTCATTATACTTTCTCTTAACAATTTATCTCTCCCAACAGTCTCATAAAGTGGGTTGGTATAACATTACCCCTCTTTATAGGAACCTGGAGACATTACCACTACATTTCTGCATGAATAGGTGCCAGCCAGCAGAAGTGTTGTCTTAGCCCATGCGGTTCTAATCTATTGCATATCCCAGACCTACCCCACCTCCCAAGAGAGCCACAATTTGGGGAACTGTAAGAGCAAAGAGTTAAGAAAGTAGATAGCATTTTGAAAAGTATTTACAATGCAAGTCATTAATATCTAGCAGTATTAAGTAATTATAATACCACTGAGCACACAAGACCTTCTTCAAATACATTTTTATTTCACCATCAAGATCTATGCATGTATAATCATAATGCACTAATAAAAATAAATGGAAAAAAGGTAGGAAAAAAAGATGCATGATAACAGAGATAGGAAAAATTTAAAGAATATAGACTTCTGAGTCTATATTCTCAGGAAGGAATGGTTTGGGCTTTTAGGAGCATTCTGTTTTGTTTGGCCTACACAATGGCCTTGAAGGGAGAAGTATAGCCTGAAGTGCAAAACGTGACTCTGCATTTAATTAGGAGCATTTTGAAGAGTGAAAATTAAGCAATGTGATTTTAGGCATGGATCATTGTAAAATGACCAAAAGCAGTGGGCAGAATGAATTGGTCAGCTGATTTTACTCTCTGTGGACTCCAACTTTGGCTCTCACTTAATTGATTTTTGTCTGAATAGGCAATTGATATGCATATTATTTAATATATACTTATCCTAAGAAATAAGTAAATTCTCCAAGACTATATGAAATCTGCTTTGGTTTATGAAAAGTTGAACGAGTCTATGTGCAATGATCTTAAATGTTTTCAAACCTAGTCAATCCTCTCTGCCCTATTAATTCTTCCCCCAGCCATCCTCCATTCCAAGATAAAATAAAATATTCAATTGCCTTTTATATTTCAGTGTAAATCAGATCTCAAAGATACCATAAGACAAAGCAGAAGTGCAGAGGCCTAGAAGCCCCAGGATTTGGATCTTCATCTCACTCCCAAGCAAGCATTTGAACACAGTCATACTAGGAGCCTAAGCCAAATTCTCTACTGCCCCAAGGGCAGAGATTGTGGCCCAAACCACTGGAGTAAAATGTGTTTTCACAAACTACATCAAGATCTTTAACATGAATCCACAACAGGCATAGCTTCAGCCAAGGCTGAAATTAAGTTCTGCTCTAGAACACATCTGTACAAAATGACTTTGCTAAATGAAGTTTACCCTGTCAGTCAACATGCAGTCAAACATTTTGAAATTACTAGGACAAAACAAATCCATAAAATGTAACTACATTTATATATAAATACATCTGTTAGATTTATGAATAAAAGTGACTTGAGGTGTACCATTTGTTTACCTGCTGAAAAATAAAAAATTCTACTGTCTAAAAGAGAGGAGAAAAGATGTTATGGCAGAAATTCTCTGAGCCTAAAGGCAAAGGATTTTTTTTTTTTTGCCTGTTTGTTTTAGTTTTATTGAAATACACTATATAGTCAGAAAAAGAACATTTGGTATACAGTTTGATGAATTTTGATAAGCTGAACAGGCCTGTTTAACTAGCTGGTAGATCAACAAAGAAAATGTCAGCTCCCACAAAGACCCCCCACAGCTGCTGCCACTGCTTCCTCCCCTACACTTGCTTCCCTGGGGAATGATGGGGATCATTTCTGCCTCCTAACCCATTTCACTCTGGTCCCAGCCCTGCATCAGACCAAAACGTGTCCCTCTGCCTTTCCTTCTCACTCTGTGGACACGCCAAGACTCAATACAGATCTCATCAGAGTTAGGGCAAGAGAGGAGCAGGGAGGAAAATCCTTAATTGGTTGAGCCTCAGATGACTTTGTTTACACCCAGAATGTGCCATTGTGTCCTCTACCATCAGTTAACAAAAGGACTTGAAACAACAGTGAGGTTGAGTTGGAGAAGAATAAACTAATTTGAATATTTTTTCATACCTGCATCAGATAAAAACCCAGGGTTTTAGACTGTTTATTCATAAAGTTGAGGTTAGGGAACTCTTGGCCATCACCTTCCTTCCCTGGCCATCATAGCTTCCAGGAGTTCAAAGGTGGTTGAGGAGGGCAAGTGTTAGAGTAAAATGAGGAAATGCTGTTGGGTGAAAGATATACATAGGTGGGAATTGGGAAAGCAGGAGAGACTTTAATGAGTCTTCTGAAACATTTGGCAGCTCTCAGTTGTCTGAAAAGGGACAAATGACATTTTAACAATATTTTAAAAGAGGAAAAATTGTTCAGCATTAGGAGTGTAATGTTTTCGGTAGCCAGAAATTTCCGGAAATAATTTGGGGTTGATGATGAGCGTTTTTGCAGTGAAACTGTCCTCATAGCCCTTATTGGGAGAGAGGGTACCAGAGCAGACAGTTTCTCAACTGTACCTACCCTGATAATTGAAGTAACATATCTTGGTGTTTGCATCTGAGTAATACATAGGAGCATTATGAAAATGGATGGAAATGAGCATTATTACAGTTTGGAACTAGAATGGCCCCCAAAAGCTCATGCATTAAGGGCATGGTCCCAAGTGCAGCAATGTTCAAAGATGGGGTGTGTTAGTTAACTTTGTGTCACCATGACCAAAATACCTGACAAGAACAACTTAGAGAAGAAAGTAGTTTATTTTGGCCCATGGCTCACAAGTTTACTCTATGGTGGGCCTACTTTATTGGTCTGGGCCAAAAGTGAGACAGAACATCATGGTGGAAGGACGTGACCATTTTTGGCAGCCAGGAAGCAGAGAGTGGGGGAAGGGACTGTAAGGCCAAGGAACCCTTCCAAGACAGGGTCCCAGGGATCCACCTCCTCTAACCATGCCACACCTGCTTACAGCTACCATTTAGTCAGTCCATTCAAACTAGGATGGACTAAGTCACAACCTAATCATTTTGCCTCTGAATATTTCTGCATGAGTACAGGGGCATTAGAGGATATATCACCCACATGAGGGCTTTGAGAAAGTGATTGAATCATGAAGGCTTTGATCTCATTAATGGATTAAGCCATTAAGGGATTCATAATTTGATAGCATTATTGAGAATTGGTAGAAAATGTAGGAGGTGGATCCCTGTGGGTGTGCATTGGAAAGTGTATATCTTGCCCCTAGCCCTTCCTTGCACTCTCTCTCTCTCTCTCTCTCTCTCTGCTTCCCAGAAACTATGAGGTAAGCAGCTTTTCCTCATGCCCTGTCTCACCACAGGCCCAAAATTAATGGGGCCAGCCAACCATGGACTGAATCCATGAGGCAAAATAAATCTTTCCTCTTCGAAACTGTTTTTCCAAGTATTTTGTCATAGTGACAAAAAGCTATTGCAGGTGTATTATAAGCACAGTTTGACAGCTAACAAACACAGAACTTGCCAATTATTCATTCATCATCTATTTTGAGGACTTACTTTAGCTTTCTCCAAGAAGTGGCTCCTAATTATACTCTCCCACAACCCAGAGTTTCTCATTTAATAAGCAGATGGTCCCCATTGCCAAATTAGGAATCCATATTAGAAGCTGTAGTATTCAAACTTTGAACATGTTTCAATATTAGTATAAAAAATATATTATATTCAATAAGCAGTTTTCATTCTTTATCCTACTGGATCTCCCATCAGTATTGGATCCAGGTGGTCATACTCACTGTGAAAGTATTTTTCTGACCTCTATAACACTACTGTTTCTTGGTTTCCCTATTTCTCCCATGACTTCTCCTTCTTAATCATCTATGAAGGCCACCTTGTCTTCCTCAGAGTTTGGTCCTAAGCTCTCAACTCTTTTAGTTCCACATATTCTTGAAAGGTGACTTCAACTACTTTCATGATTTAATTTACAATCCACATGCTGTTATTTCCCAATTCAATATCTCCAGCCCAAATATCATTCCCAAGTTCCAGACCTTTTTATCTAGTGACTTCCTGGACTCTTTCATGAGAATTGTTCATAGTTTCTCAAATTTAGTATCTTTGGACTGCATCTGAACTCATAAACCCACCACTGTCATTGAACAGTCCAACTATCTTAGCTGAAGATCTGAATCATCCTTGATTTCTCCCTCTTTATTATTCCCAAACCAACAAAGGGGCAGCTTTGCAAATCTCACATAGTTGACAATTCTCAAGTTTATTCACTCTTCCCCATCTCCACTCATATTTTGGACTCTACTCATTGTTCATGTGGAACACAGCAATTGCCACTTGCCAATCTCTGCTATTCTCTATAATGAACACAGTGATCTTCAAAATGCACTGAGATGATGATTATATTCCCTGTTTCAATTGCTTTACTCAATTCATATTTTCCTGAGGGTGGAGTAGTAAGTCACCCTTTCCCTTTTTCCCAAAGCCCTTCATAGAGTAGTTCCCATTTACTTCTCTAGCTTTTGAATTTATCTCACTTACACTCACATGATAAAAGTTCCTGAAAACAGCTTATTCACTTCTTCCCTTAGTGCAACAGACCACATGGGAAAATGGATGCCATAATGCCTTCAACACTACCCTTTGTTCCTGTCCTTAGCACCTCCACTCAAGTCTGCTTTATGAGGATTCCTGATCCCAGAGCAAAAACTCAAAAATATTTGTCTTCCGCTTTCTGCTAATAAATTCCCTTACCCACAACCAAATTCTGAACTGCAATCTCAGCTCAGCTGAGACCTCCATTACAATAAAATGAGATCCTCTTCTGCAACTGGAGAAATAGGCTCACATAGATGAAAAAACATTGACATGCCAGACTTTCAAATCTAGTGACTGCCACATACTTTGCATAACCTTAACCTTATATATACTTTCTTTGTATAGACACACACACACACACACACACACACAGTGTAAAACTTCAGGGGGAGAAAACAAAAGGCTTCTCCAAGTCTTTGCTTGCTTCTCTGCAAAAATGGATCAGAACATCCATTTCACTGGACAGGGCGATCTAAAACAACTTAATGCTTGGAATACTGTTAAGTGTTCAGTAAGCATTGGTTCATTTTCCCTTTGCCAGACTCCAAGAATCAGGTAGAGGTGTGGACTTTAACATTGCCCTGTGCACCTGAATGGTCACAACATATGACACAAAAGAATGTGCTCCTCTGTGGACACTTTTCTTTAAAATCTGTCTAAGTCAAGCAAAGAAATTTTGCAAAAACACTCTACTGTATGTTCACAAAAACATGTGTTTCGATGCTACATCCTTAAAAAAAAAAAATGCAGACAAGTATAACAAAAAAGGTCTCCTGTTTAAGATCAAATTCATTTTAGTTAAATATTATGAGATTTATTGCTTTTGGCATCAATATGAAATCTGGATTTCCTTGGTTAAAATTCTAACAAAGTCTGTGTTATGGTTTGGATATGAGGTGTTCCCCCAAAAGCTCCTTTTAATTCAGGAAGATTCAGAAAGAGAAATGATTATGAGATCTGTAAGCTAATCAATCCATTGTATTTTAATGGACTGACTGGAAGGTAACTGTAGGCATGTGGGGCATTGGTTAAAGGAGGTGAGTCACTGAGGGCATGACCTAGAAGGGTTGTTCTTCCTGAAACTCTTGACTCTTTCTACCCCTGACTATTTCCTGTCTCCATAGCAGCTTTCATCCTATGGACCATTCTGCCACGATGTACTGCCTCAGTCAGGTCCAAAGCAGTAGAATTGATCATCTATGTATTGATACCCCTGAAACCATGACCCCCAAATAAACCTTTCTTGTCAGGTATTTTGATCACAGCAATGAAAAGCTGACTAACATAGTCTATCTTGTATTTATTTTAATTCTTTCTTTTCAACATTACCCATCAATATTAATATAACCCAACTTCCTTTCTAGAAAAGTGGAGTGAACATCAAGGCCCACATACAGCACACTAGGAGACATTTGTGTTGCATTCATCACTACTATGCTGGAACCTTAGAACCAACCCTCGAACCCACTCTGTTCTTGCTTTCACCTGCTGTCCTAAATAAATCACTAAAAATGTCTACTCTTGTTTTCAGAAGTGATCTAGCTGGGGTAATATATTACATGTATCTATCATGAAGTCAAATTGCTCAGAAACCTGGGACACCATCCAAGTAGCCTGAGAGGCGATTCAAGCTGTGTACTCCTTAGTCCTATCACCTACATTGAATGAGTTTTGGATTTAGAAATCTATATCTTATGAAGCTCCTGAAGCAAGGCAGGTAATCTGCCAGTTTCAGAATGCCCCACTCTGCTTCAATCGGCCTCCTCCACACTTCAGGAAAAAGAGAGAACTTCCCTCAGGAAAGCTTGAGAGAGAAAGGGATGTTGGCATAATTTTTCTCTAAAGAACTTTTAGAAGACAATTTACACCATTTCCTAAGAGTGCAGATGAGATGTGCAGCCAGCTTTGTCGGGTCAACTTTTCAGGATGATTTCAGCACTCTAATTGTGGAATGAGGCTAATTTTTATTGAAAATTGTCAGTCAAGTTGGCTTTACTATAACCAAAACACACAACAGGAACAACTTAGAGGAAGACAAGTTTATTGGGCTCACAGTTTCTGAGGTTCAGTTCATGTTCAGCCAACTCTATTATTCTGGGCCCAAGATGAGGCAGAACATCATGACCAAAGGGCATGATGGGAAAGCTGCTCAGTTCATAGCAACCAGGAAGCAGAGAAGAAGGGAGGTGCCGAGGACAAAATATCCACTCCAAAAGCATGCCTCCAGTAACCTTCCTGCCTACAGTTATCACCCAGCACAGTTATCCTTTCACATTATTAATCCATCAAATTGATTAATTCACTGCACTGACTAATTGGTTTGTATTATTTGGTTTAATCCACTTAAATCCCCTCTAAAATCCTACCAAATATGATACATAGATGAAAAATAAGTATGTGAAAAGATATTCACCATCGTTTGTCATCAGGGAACTACAAATTAAAACATACTTCACATCCATGATAATAGCTAAAATCCAAAGCGCTGACAACACCAAACGTGACAGAATATGTAAAGACAGGAATTCTCACTTATTGCTGCTGGGAATGTAAAATTTTATAACCACAGTGGAAAATGGCTTAGCAGTGTCTTGTAAAACGAAACCTACTCCAGCCATTGTATGCTTAATATCTGCCCAAAAAGTAGAAAACTATTTCCACACAAAAACCTGCAACTTTATTCCTAATAATCAAAATCTGTAAGCAACCAAGATGTCCTTGAGTAGGTAAATGAATAAATAAACTGTGGTTAGATCCAGGCAATGGAATGTTATTCGGGAATAAAAAGATATTATCTATCAAGATGTGAAAAGATCTCCATACTGTTAGGTGAAAAAAAAATGACCTAAAAACAATATTACTGTGATTCTAACCATATGATGTTCTAGAAAAAACTCTGGTGTCAATAAAAAGTTGGGGGGACACGTGAAAAGTTTTGGAGCATGTGAAAGAGAGATGAGTACAGGGTATTCTTAAGGTAGTGAAACAATTCTTTATGGTATTGTAATGGTAGATACAGTTTATTATACACTTGTTAAAAATCTATAGAATATACAACACTAAGTGTAAACAATGGACTAAAGTTAGTAAAATATATCAGTATTAATTCATGAATTATAATAAATGTACCACATTAGTGCAAGATGTTAACACTGGAGCAAGGAGAAGAAGGCTTATGGGAACTCAACACTTTCTTCTCATATTTTTCTGTAGACATAAAATTAATCAAAAATAGTCTGCTATTTTTTTAAACACTCTGAGGTAGACACTATCACCATTCACATTTTATAGATAAGGAAACTGAGATATGTAGAAAATGTTACTTGTTCAAGGTCAAATTACCGGGAAATTGAGATGTGAATCCAGGCAATCTGACCATAGGACCTGTGATTCTGGCTTATATCTTATATTATTAGAAATGCTGAAATGCACAATTTTCTAACCTGTATGCCCACCAAAAGCTGATACCAAATCTCAGTCTTTTTTTTATGTTGCAGTTCTTTATTTTTGTTATGCTTAACTGCATTATTTTTTTTCTTTTTTTTTTTAATTTATTATTGGTTGTTCAAAACATTACAAAGCTCTTGACATATCATGTTTCATACATTAGATTCAAGTTGGGAGTTCATAACCAAATCTCAGTCTTAAGGAAAAAAAAAAAACTATTACAAAAGTGTTTGTTAAAATGAAGCAATTTCTCCCAGTACCCAATTTGCTGTCTCCATTAATGGTAAGTGCCCTCCGGATCACCAAGGAAATAACTAAGTATTAACTCCTTCAACACTCTGGAACACCATTCTGTCTTGCAATAGTAATTTGCTTCATTAATCTAGTAATATCTTTAACAGTCTCAGTGGTTTTAATAAAGAATTGCTTCTATAGGGCCAATGTCATCCCAAGACAAGAAAACACGCACACAGGAAGTCACCTCTTATGAACTGGTAACTATGGAACTTGAGAGATTCAGTACATGTGCTTGCTTTTTGTAACCACTAGAAAGTCAGCTAGACGCTGGGAGAAATTAGACTCATTAACAATTACTGTGTCTACCAATGATTGCTGCCTTAGGGTAGGAACCAGATGAACAGAAGGGGCACGGCAGGTTTCAGACTCTATGTCATCCAGTCACAGCAGCCAGTACCTGGTAACACTTGTAGTATAAACACACCAGCCCTAAGTTGCCTGCTGGGGGAGATATGTGGTTCAAGAAGTGCTTTGGGCAATGGCCACTGCACTGAACTTCCTAGGGTGAGGAATCTGAAGGTCAAGCCTCTTAAGTGAGCAGCAATACTCCACAGATACTTGTAACATTAAGTGTCTGTATAAACAGAAATGTCAATGAGAAAAAGGTGCATCTCTACTAGAATTAGAATCCAAAGGCTGTGTTCCCCCCAAGTCTTATCCCAGAGCCCAGTGCATCTCCCACTCTTTCCCTCAGCAATGCTTAACAAGCACTTACTATGCACCAGGAACTTTTCCGGAGGCTGCAAATGGAGTGGTAAATACATGGATGGGAAGTATTCCATCAAAATATGACCCTATCAGCTCCATGAACAAACTCCCAGCGCATCTACTCTCAACACCAAGTATTAACTTGTTCACATGAGGTTCCCAAATCTTCTTGGATTAGAATTGTTTCTGTTTCTGGCCTAAAATTTTGTTCAGGTTTGGGTAAGTCAAAAAAGTTGATGACATGGGGCTGGGGTTATGGCTCAGCGGTAGAGCATTTGCCTTGTATATGGGAGGCACTGGGTTTGATCCTCAGCACCACAAAAATAAATGAGTAAGTTGATGACTTTGAAGTGGTGTGAATGTGAGAAACATTCACAATATAAAATTTGAAGAGGGCTACATAATAAAGAGGGCTCAGTATAATTCCATGTCCAGAGTTCATTGCTTAAAAGGCTAACAAGGAGAGAGAAGGGGAAATGAAGTCATGAGAGTCACAGTCACGATCCATAAGGCCAGAACCCTGAGGATGGAGACAGCACTACTGGTGAGCTTGACTTCCTTGGCATGAAACACACAGCTTAGAAAGTTCAAACTCATTGTTGAGATGAAACACGGTGACTTACCAATGACCACATGGCCACAAACCTAGAGTAAAGAAAAGACAAGCTCTCTATCAATCAAATGAATTATTAGCTGAGGGTTACTTATATAAATAAAAGCAAAATTAAGAAACGTGTTGATTTTTTTTCTTACTAAAAATATCATTTTGCCATTGCTGCTTGACAAATAGGTATTTCTAATAATAAATCAAATATAGATTAATTGGGGGGACACTCTTTCTCTGTCATAATCACTTCACTTAACATTTTGCTCTTATATGATTAGAAATGCTGAAATAAAATGTCAAGTATATTTTGGAAATTAGAGTGCAAAAATAGACAGCTGGTGACATTAATGTGGCAGAGTGGGGTTTCCTTTCACTCCCATCCCTCTTGCCTTGTCTCCTCACTCCTTCTGTGGTGGGATGGGAGGCATCTTACATGAATAGGAAATTAGACAAAAACATCTTTATTGTGATCGTATCAGTCAGGACAGACAACAGTGCTGTGGTGGTAACTGGTCCCTAAAGCTGGAAGGCCCAGTGCTGCAAAGGTTTATTCCCTGTGCCTTCTGTGTCCACCGCCACTTGGCAAAGGCTCTGCTCCATGTCTTCTTTCTTATGGTACCCAGGCTGAAAGAGTACCCACGATCTGGAAAGATGTTTTGCACTATTGTTGTTTTCATTTTAATAAAAAAAATTAAGATTTTTTTTTAACTTTTTAAAATTTTGCTTAGAGAAACCTAATGTAGCCATAATTTAAACCCATTTTTCACTGCTATAGAAACTCTTCTCTTTGCAAAAATAAACAAAGGTATTCACTGTTTTTTTGGAAAGGCAACCTACTAGAACCAAACAACTTAGGGAAACACTAAAATCTCATATATCAATTGGTGAATGCCTTCTGAATTAAAACTAAAGTGAATAATGGTACTAAGAGAACACAATTACAAGTACGTATTTGCAACCAAATTAAAGTCAAAGTAAATGATACTTTCCAAAGGCAAGTAAAATATTTTTAGACTATATGCATTTAAAAAAAATATTTATGCTATTATTCCTTTTTGACTGTGTAGAAAATTAAGTTCTCTGTCTTCTAAATTAAGCATGCCTTTAGATTTAGAAGGATTATACAATGCTTACATTTCAAATACATATTTTATAGCATACTCATTTAACCATCTCAATTACCTTATTTAACATTCAAATAGCACATGTATTTGCAATATACTTTGCAAACAACCCATTACTTCAGTGTACATTCAGTTCACAACATGACATAAATATTAAAACATTGGGGAAAATGATCTGGTTATGTCTCATGCAATGCTTTGCCATGGTTACTAACTTGTGTTTTCAATATTCTCATCAGTGGTAAAAATGACTGTTGAATTTTTAGGGTTCAGACTTTCATTTGAATAAGCAAATATAATTTTGCCTGATATCCTAAATACAATATGCATTATATGCTTGTTTAGAGAACTATAATTACAGAATCTCTGCTTATAATAAGTAAACCTGAAATTGTCTAGCATTGGGATGCCTCGGTGAATAAAACAACTTATTGAAATTGGAAAAATCCTGCATTTTCCTACTTTAAAGCTACACATTTCCCAGAGGACAGCACTTCTTTATATCAAGTCATAAAGAACATTGGTGTTTTATCTGGATCTGAACTTAGTATCTATAACAATTTTAAAAAACAGAAAAAATTATTGAAATTTTCCCATAGTTAACAAGATTATAACACTAAACTGTTTAATGCTAAGACATTGTAACATAGTCAAGGGCAGTAAAAAATGGTACAGAATGAAATTGATTTTTCATTAACTATCACACAGGAAGCTTTCATATGTCCTTTTAACATCTGTTTCATCTACATTTTCATAAATGTGAGTAGCTTCTTCATCTAGTTCCAAATGTATCGATACTTGGGATTCATACTTTTGTCTATACAAACCTAGGAAAGTAGAAGCTTTTTCTAACTCATTTGAACCATCTCTGGTGGAAAATCTTATTAGAAGATATATAAGAAAGTAAAGTCGGGGCTAGGGATGTGGCTCAAGAGGTAGCGCGCTCGCCTGGCATGCGTGCGACCGGGGTTCGATCCTCAGCACCACATACCAACAAAGATGTTGTGTCCGCCAAGAACTAAAAAATAAATAAAATTCTCTCTCTCTCTCTCTCTCTCTCTCTCTCTCTCTCTCTCTCTCCTCTCTCACTCTCTCTTTAAAAAAAAAAAAAAGAAAAAAGAAAGTAAAGTCAACACTCTGTTGCTCTTGATTTAAATTTTTTTCTTTTTCTTTCTTTTTTTTCAAGGCTGAGGACCAAACTCGAGGTCTTGTGCATATTGCCACTGAGCTAAAACCCCAATCCCTGTAACTCTTGGTTTGAAAACAGCAAAGATACTACTCAAAGCAATCGACAGACTTAATGCAATCCCTATCAAAAATGCCAATGACACTCTTTATAGCAATTTTTTACAAACTCCTAAAACATGTATGCAACTACAAAAGGTCTCTCATAGCCAAAGAGATCTTGAGCAAAAAGAACAAAGGTAG
Organism: Urocitellus parryii; assembly: GCF_045843805.1. Classification (NCBI taxonomy): domain Eukaryota; kingdom Metazoa; phylum Chordata; class Mammalia; order Rodentia; family Sciuridae; genus Urocitellus; species Urocitellus parryii. The sequence continues at coordinate 206,248,105 of NC_135531.1, forward strand.
TGGCATCATATCACTCAGCTTTGAAACATCCTACAAAACTATAGTAATCAAAACACTGGCCTATAATCAGGCATGGGAATTAATGGAACAGAGTAGAGAGCCTAGAAAATAAATCCACCTATTTACAGCCAACTGATTTTCAACAAAGACACCAACAACACCATTGGAGAAAGGGCAGTCTCTTCAATAATTGGTGCTAAGTGGGAAAATTGACTCATAAAGGATCAAAGACTTAACCATAAGCAACCCAAAGTTAGGAACTACTAGAAGGAAACATAAGGGAAATTCCTCAGAACTTTAGTGTGGGAAAAAAAAATTTTTGATCTGACCCAAAATTATAGGCAACAAAAGCAAAAAATGACAAATGAGATTACACTAAACCAAAAAGCTTTTTGCACAGCAAAGGAAATAATCAACAAAATGAAGAGATGAACAATATAATGGGACAAAGTATTTGCAAACTACTCATCTGAGGAGAACATATAAGAAACATAAAAAACTCACCATTAATAATAACAGTATTAATCCAACATATAAAAGGGTAAATGAGCTGAACAAACATTTTTCAAAGAAAGATAAACAAATGCCAAATAAGTATATGAAAATGCTCAACATCATTAATTACCATGGAAATGTAAAACCACAGTGAGATATCATATCACCCTGCTGGTGATATTAAGGAAAAAGGAGAATTCTCCTGCTGTTAGTGGGTTATGCAAATTAGTTACAACCATTATGTAAAACCATTGGAAATTTACTCAAAAAACTAGAAATAGAGCTACCAGATAATCCAGCTACACCACTGTGTATATATCTAAAGGAAAGAAATCACATTGTTACTGCTACATTATTTACTATAGCCAAGATATGAAACCAATCTAAAAAATGTCTACTGAGAACAAATGGATAAAGAAAATGTGAAATATTTGTACAATAAATTATTATTCAGCCAAAAAAAATGAAGTACTGTCATTTGCCACAACATGGATGAGCATGGAGGACATTATATTAAGTGAAATAAGTAAGTCAGGCACAGGAATACAAACGCCACATGTTCTCTTATACATGGAAGCTAAAGAATTTTATCATGTAGAGAGTAGAATAGTGGAAACCAGAGGCAAAGGAGTATGGAGATGGGGAGATGAAGAGAGGATGGCTAACAAAAGAAATAAATTCCAATGTTCAATAGCCCAGTAGGGTGACTATGGTTGACATAAATTAATTGTGTATTTCAAAAGAGCTAAAACAGATCATTTTCAATGTTCCTGGCACAAAGAAATGACTAATTTTTGAAGTGATAAATATGCCAATTACCCTAAACTGTGCACATTGTATGCATATATTGAAATATATACTGAAGAATGTGCAACTATGTGTCAATTAAAATTTTTAAAAATTAAAGAAAACAACAAAGAGCACCTTTCAGTATCTGTTACAATGTCCAAATATGCTGATAAAATTTATTTCTCCTCCTTAAAACATTTGTCATTTTTCACTCTCCCCAACTTTCCCAAAGAATCCCACTGGACACTAAAGTAAACAATCAATATAAAATATGCTGCTTTGGTTTAATGCAAACACATGCACATCCCTTCTTTGAGTGCTTCTCAGCACACCCTGCTGTACTGCAATGAAGAGTTACTACTCGTGAGAACATAGATAGGATGGTTCTTGGAACCAGGCAAATCCAATTTATTAAGTAGGCATTTCCAAGGTTTTGAGAAGTATTTGAAACATCTTCATGCTATAGAAGTCAATGACAAAATCTGATCAAAGCTGCCTTTGGCACCATCAAAATGTTTTACAAATATAATACTTGTTTACTTCCTCTTCAGAAGTTGTAGAGATTTAGACATCCAGATCATTGCCACTGACAATTCTTTATTAAGCCAAATGTTTCTACCAGCCTATAAAATATTTTCATGTCACATTTCAAAGCAGGTGGAAGTTTTCTGCATATAAAATATCAATTTGTGATAAAAGCCAGATTCCCTATGATCGTCAAAATTTTGTATGCTTCCTTGATCACAGCCTGGATTGAGGTTTTCCATTGTTTCATTTTGTACTCTATTTGTCACCGGCCCACTTTGTAATTTTTAAAATCAACGATTAGGAGGAAGAACAGTGGAGAAATGTCATTAATAGAGATCAATGCACACTCACTACAAAGGCTAAGTATAAAAGCTTACTGTAATGATATGGAGGGTTTGCAGCAGAGCTGAAAGATAGGTTTACCATGGAGAAAAAAGAAAATTCCAAGATCTGTAAGTATAAAATGGAAAACAAATCACAAAGGGAAGGAGTAAACTTCAAAATGGGGCATACAGACACTGAATCATTCTTCCCTCTTTTTTTTCTGAGGGCTTCTTGACCAGAATTATGGGCAGATTAAAGACAACTTCAGTGTCAAACTTGCAATGATCACATTGACACTGCTGGTGGGAGTGCAATGTTTTTGGAAAATGACTATCATAAAGAACTTTAGAATTTCAAAAAAGTTCACTCTCTCCTGGATTAATTCTAAAGCTTAGCCAATTCTAAGAAAGTTATCTTAAAGAAGCACCTCTAAGTAGGCAAAACGATGTTAGGCTCCAAGATATTGTTTAGGGATTGGTTACAAACAATGAATAGAAAGATAATGCAGAAATAGGAGACTCATAAAAACACATAACTTTTCCCAAAGGAATACAGCCTTCTAAAGTGAATACTCCTGTGGAGGGTGTTGCACTGACTGAAACTGAAGCATCACAAATCAAAACTACCTTGAGATTCCACTTTGCCCCAATTAGAATCATTACTATATAAAAAAAAGAACAAATCCTGATGTGGGGAGAAAGGAACCCTTATCACTGTTGGTGGAAATGTAACTAGTTCAGCCACTCTAGAAAATAATATGAAGATTCCTCAAAAAATTAAAAATAGAACTACCACAGTATTTAGGCATACCACTCTTGGATGTACCAAAAGGAAATAAAGTTAGCATATGAAAGAGACACCAGCATGCCTATTTTTATTGTGGCACTGTTCATAGTAACCAAGCCTTAAGATCAGTCTAGGTACCCACCAACAGATGAATGAATAAATGAATAAATAAAATATGGTAATATGGTAATATATATATATATATATATATATATATATATATATACACGCACACACACACACACACATAATGGAGTATTAAGAAGAATTAAGAATTCAATCATGCAATTAAGAAGAATTCAGTCATGTTGTTTGCAGAAAAATGGATGGAACTAGAAACCAATTTTTTAAAAGAATAACAATCTAGACACAGAGAGACCTATTGTGTGTGTTCTCTCACATGTGGAAATTGAGGGGGAAAGGAGAAAAGGAACTATTAGGGAAGAGGAAGGGGACCTAGGATAAAGAGGAGGGAGGGGAGGGAAAGAGAGGGTAGTAGTGTTCTGGTTTAGATGATGTGTCCCAAAGCTCATGTGTGAGACAATGCAAGAAAGTTTAGAAGTGATGATTGGGTTATGAGAGTCTTAACCTAACAGTGTGTTAATCCCCTGATAGGGATTAATTTGGTGGTAACTGTGGGCAACTGGGTTGTGGCTGGAGGAGGTGGATCTCTGGGGGCATGCCTTTGGGGTTTATATTTTGTCCTGATGAGGAGAGCTCTCCCTCCCTCTCCTCCTCCTCCTCCTCCTCCTCCTCCTCCTCCTCCTTCTTTCTCTCTCTCTCTCTCTCTCTCTCTCTCTCTCTCTCTCTCTCTCTCTCTCTCTCTCTCTTCCCCTCTCTCTCTCTCTTCCCCACCACCCCCCACTTCCTGGTGCAATGCCTGAACTGCTTACCTCCACCACATTCTTCTGCCATGATGTCCTGCCTCACTTGGGCCCAGAGCTATGAATTGGGCCATCTATGAACTGATACCTCTGAAACCATGAGCCCACAAATAAATTTTTCCTCCTTTAATTATTCCTGTCAGGTCTTTGGTCACAGTGAGGAAAAAAAAAAAAAAAACTGACTAAAGCTAGTAGGGAAGTTAGATATGACTATACACATGCATGGAAATGTCACAGAGAAACCCACTAATTTGCAAAACTTCCATGAGTTAATATTTATATTTAGAAAAGAAAGAAACACAACATAATAAAATGATGTCTAACACAAAGAAGCTAAAACTATGCCTAAGCACAGAATGAAATTGGTGCACATTGGTTTTTCTTTCGGTGGTGGGACAGCATTTCTCATTCTCAGTACTTATTTGTCTATAAAGAACATGTTTTACTTTTCCAATTAAAAACCCCTGATAAATGTTATCTCTAAATAAATAAACCAGAAAGCCCTCTGTAGAAAGTTAAATGAGGACAAAGCCCAAAAGAGGAAGTAGAGCAACAAAGTGATTATTTTCTTTCTCCCATCAGCTAAATATAGTACGGAGATGTTGATCCAGCCCATGGGTTTTCCTACTTCTAATGAGGGGCCTGCCACGGCTCTCTGTATAAGGATCTTTATTATTCAGTGCAGGCCAGCAGTCAACCCTCAGTTGGCAGAGTGGATTAGAAAAGGAGGCTGCACACATTCCTCAGTTTATCAGCAAATCCAGCAACATGTATTTCCTTTTTCCTCCACTCATGAAAACTAAAACCTTCAGTCTCTCTTACTTCTGAGCTGTGGGCTAAGAGGCCACCTCTGTCCCCTCTGCTGCTTGCTGGTGGGCAGGCAGCTCAGCTCCACAGGATTTTGTTGTTTACTAGTAAAGCTAGTGGGTCAGCCAAGAGCCAAGAATTGCATAGGCAATTTCTTTGAATAAGTAAGTAAGGGTGTGTGGATATAAAAAAATAAAAGAAAAACTAAATTGTATCTATTTCCAGGGAAAGAAGAACAGCTTAGCCACATGTGAAGTATCAAAATCTGTGACTATGTTTTTATTTATTAGTTATACATGACAGTAGAATGTATTTTGACGTATGATACATATATGGAGTATAACTTCTCATTCTTCTGGTTGTAAGCTTTGACTATTTTTTTAAAGTCCTTGGAAGTATTTAACTTCAGATTGAAAAATGAACAGTTTCCACACTGCGCATTGCAAGATACACAGTATTCATGAATACAATGCTGGTCATTTGAGAAAATGTGTGCATACCTCAATTTCTCCTCCATGCTTTTTTCTTTTAGAAAGATACTGTTTACCAAAAAGAAACTTCAGCAAAAATTATTTTCCCAATAAATTTACAAAAACCTAAGAATCCCAATGTAATCAAGATTATCTTCCTGCTGCCTTTACCTTAATATAATCACATGCTTATGGGAACACTAATATTCACACCCTGCATGTACATTTACTTTCTATGGTGAGAGTGATTCTTTAAAAAAAAAAAAAAATTTCAGTGTGGTAAATGTAACAAGGATCTCTGCAAATATTAAGTGTCTGAAATAGGCAGTTAATACTGCTGTGACTATTTTTAAAGGCTAAATATTCCGAACAGTGAGGTAATTCACTTGATAATTGTTTAGGGTTTTTGTTTGTTTGTTTTGTTATTGTTGTTGTTTGTCTTTTTTATTTTATTTTTTTTTATTTTGGCTTTGACAGAAAAGCTTAACCTGGCAAATAAAAGCCATAGACCTCTTTATCTTTTCATCCTGCTTTCTTCATTCCTTTCAAAAAGTCCTTTGGGAGCTACTGTCAAAATAGAGCCTCCATAGAACCATATCTGACTGTAATTAGTTTCCTTTGGTTCATCTGTTCAAAAACACTGATTTTAAAACAAGGGCCGAGATGTCTGGTTGACATCTTTTCTTTGCTTTTTTTGCAGCTGACCCAAGAGGCCCTTCTCCGCATTATTAAAGAACATCATTCTGTAATTTAGTCACCAGAATGATAGCAGTTATAGTGCTTACTTGTAATTTGGTTAGGACCTTTGTGAGCAAAGAGAAAACTGATATGAAAGAAAAATCAATGTTCCCTCTAAAGGAATATTTTATACCTCTTCATATAGTGACTGAAAATATGAGTGCTCAAGAAATATTTGGTGAGTCCATGAAAGTTGTCTTTATTGTTCTAAAATCTTTCCATAGGCAAAATCCATGACTTTGTTTCTTCTAGCATGTAGCACAGTCATGGCTACATAATAGGTTCTAATCATTTTTTCAGGTAAATAAACAAAAAAATGATCTTTATAAAAAACACACACATAAAATCTGCTCAGCAAGTTTTATGCAAGCTACTCAAGAATACCTTTGTATTTTTGCCTCTACATTCTTCTGATATTCAATTGCCTCTCATAGACTGATATCCAATCTTCTCTCCCTTTTGAATTTCATCATAAACTAGGACTCTCCACTTACACCAGCTTGCACTGAATCTAAACTTAAGTGTGAATAAATAGAAATCATGACACATGAGCACCCCGCCCTTCTTTGTGAGCCCTGCCACACCTGTGCTCACTCAAGAAGGGAGAGCAGCCCAGAGCCCCGAGCAGAGGTTCAAACAGAGCTTAAGTACACTTTTTGGGGAGGGCGGGAGGCTTTGCATACATCAGAACAAATCATCATGAGGCGCGGGGAAATTGAACAACAACTCTGAGACGTGATTGGCACATTCATTGGTGGGAACAGATCGGGCGGGGGTGATTGGTCATTCATAAGCGGGTTACACATTCAAACTGATTGGTTTGGGCCCTGTGACGAACTGCACAGGGCCCTAGGCTAAATGGCCAGTAGGGCGTTGTTTTAACTATCTCAGGAATCTGGGTGTAACAGAGGAACTTAATAATACCTAATCTTTTACATTCAAGCTTTCCAGCTTAGAAACTTTACCCTTTCAAAAACAACCCAGTCGGACAGGAAGTCTTGAATAAAACAACTTGGAAAAGTAAGTGTGCCGAGTATACTGGTATTTCTATTTGACTAGGGGGACCAAATTTTGGTGCTTTTCAAATTATTACAGGAAATTTGACTTATGTGAAAACTGGACTCAATCTTATCTTTTGCTCCCAGTTGGCTTGATCAGACCAATCTTTTGCTTCTCATCTCTGAAAACCTAAGTCCTCAGGATGTCCCTAAACAAGGTGCCATTCCTCTTCATACTTTTGGACCCCCTTTCCTAGTTCCTCCCTTCTACCAGCCTGGCTTCTCTGCTGTTCCTAGAGTAAACTAGACCCCCCTCCAACCTCTAGACTTTGCACATACTGTTTCTCTCACCAGAACAGCAACAGTCCATTTTTTCACATGGCTTTCTCACTCACCTCCTGCTCAGATAACATCTGAGAGGGCTCAGTGAAACCTTCTATGATACCTGTACTTAGTATTCCAGATTCAGTATCTCTCTCTCTCTCTCTCTCTCATACTCTCATATGCAAACTCCACTAAAGAAAGAATTTCAGTTGCTAGGGTTCACTTTTGTCTTCCCCATGTCTTGAAGACTATTTAGAACATAGTAGATTTTCACTAGATGTTCACTGCTTGAATAAAATGAGAACCAGATTCTACTTTGCGGTTGAATGATGGATTGATTGATTTTACTTTTTTTAAAATTACACATGGAAAATAAAACCAAGTAATTTTTCTCTCTCTTTTAGGGGAGGAGGTAGGGCAGACAAATGATGGAAGAGGAAGGACAGTACATAGGAAGGAAAAAAATACTAGTATTGATAGATCATGAGATTGTAGTAAGTCAGCTTAATTTAGCATGTAAGAGGAAAACTAAAATGTTCAAAGGAATGAGGCACTCCAAGGATTAAAATGAGTTTCTTTGGTTCCCAGGGACCTGTCCCTGAGTTCTCACTCAAAGGTTGTGTTCCAAAGCTATTTTATTTGCTCACAGGGCTCTCTGTGTCACACAAAGACTCTCAATGATTTAAATTCCAGAGCCATCTAAGCCCCACCAAATGCTTATGTAATAATTCACATTAGACATGAAAAATTAATTCTACCCAAATCTCTAGGCTCAAAGTCAAGCTCTATATATAAAAGTCACTCCACCCTAATAAAGCCACCTACTGCACTTGATCCATGTTGTCCCCAGACTAGCTCAGAAAATGAACAAGTCTTTTCTTCTTCTCCCCTTAAAAAGTTTGTTGGTGAATGCAGGCCTCAGAGGAAGTACTTGGCCTCAGTGGGAGATGCCCACAGACTGCAGCAGGTGAAAGGTGGCCCCCAAGGCCCAGTCTGTCTCTATGTTGCTCACTTTCTTGGTGAGCTGTAAGAGGGTGCTATCTGCAAAGCCAAAGCCTTCTTTTAGCAGGGCAGTGATGTATGAGCTCCATGCATACGAAAGGACTTCCTGAGGTGAAGTTCTCCAAATTATCACACACTTCCCTGGCTTTTCCTTCAAAGTCTTCAACTTTTAAAACACCTCCCTTTTCATAACCGAGCATGTGTGTTTCAACCACTTGGTCATAATAGTAAGAAAAAGCATAGAAGGAGCTTCCTTGGATCTCCTCTGGCTGGTGAAGCTTTCCTTGCACCACCCCCAGCACTTCATTGTAGCAGGGCTCAAAGCCTATCTCCCTTCTCAGTTGCCACCAAACTGGTATTTCCCACCCACAAAGATCCACTCTGCTTCTAACCATCTTGGTAGACTGCCAATGTCTGGGCTTGGCACAAGATCAGGAGGCACTTACACCTTGTAGATTCAAACAGCAATTCTTTATTCCCGAACTCACACCGGCCTCTACACACACGTTCTGGGGAAATCCAAAATCTCCCGCCCAATTCACCTACTCCACGAGGCTTTTTTCCAAATCCCATTTGAATCTCACGAGAACTCAAGGGGAACAAGCAGCAGGAACACCCTAATCCCAGCAGCAATAATCTTCAACCTCCAACTTCCCTAAAACCCCTATTGTCTTAAACCGGGAACGCCCTAAATTTGTCTTAAACCGGAACGCCTTAAACTCAAGGAGCGAGATACTTCCTCAAACCTAATCAGCTCTAAACCCAGATCCCCCCTGGTCCTTGAGCAATGTCACCTTACATGCAATGTCAACAGCGAAATTCCAAGGCAAGTCCATTTAACATGGGGTTCGCTGGCAAGGAAATTTCGATGCATCATTCCTACTTGGCAATGGCCCTCAGCAGTAGACAGGCACTTTAGAAAATGTATCCATCAATCCCTTCTGTTTTCGGGGCTCCCAGGGTTGCTAGTCCTGCAGCTTTCAATCCAAATCCCAAGTAACTATGTGTATAGATCTTATAAGTGCTGTTAAACATCTCAAAGGAAGTGAGGTATCCCTTTCGGGTTTGTTCCAGGGTTTTCTTAAACTACTGCAGGAACGTGATTTGGGTGGAGGCCCTCCAAGGTCCAGAGTCCCCACAGTCTCCTGGCTATCACCATGTAGCTGACTTGTTAGGAAATTCACAGTAACCCAAGCCAATATGCCTTCATAATCCATCCGTGATGCTACCATTGTCACCTGGGACCGGGAAAGGTGACTTCTTGAAGATCTTCTCCAAAGAGCAGAACCTGGGCTTTCTGTTCGGGCAGGAAGCACAGATCTGCTGTTGCCTTCAGGACCACTGGGGTCCTTTTCCAGTGACTTTGGGGAATTGAGTCTTTGGCCACCTCTAGGAGTTCTTCAACAGTGTCAGCACCCTGCTTAGGTTGGTCTACAAAAGCAGAAAGTCCTGGCTTCACAGAACCAAAGATTTCACCTTCTAGAACTAGAAGCTGTCCTGGTGTTTCCTGCACAAAGGTTTAAACATGAATTCGAGTTCCAGCGTTTCCTGCATCAAACATAAATCCATACAAGGTGCTGGCACTGACATTTCTGGGACATGTGGAAGACAGGAAGATACACCCTCCAACCAAGTCTGCTGGTCTCTGTGGAAGATAGTGCTACAAATACAGGATGCCACCAGCACAAAAAAGACTGCCCCAGGAAGTGGCCCTACTCTATCCAAGGTGTGGTGACTTGAAGTTTGGCTGTGGAAGGAGTGCTGCTCACGACCCTGTAGTGGATCTTAAAGCACTCACTTTGGTTGATTCTTCTTTTACAGAAAATGAGCTGGTCACACAGATCAATCTACATAGCTTGTGTCCAGATACCTGGTCTACCTACCAGGACCATTGGTAGGTATGAGGACTTATTGGCTGAGTCCTCATGCCAATCTTGTCTGCATGAGGACTCAGCCAATATACTCCACATTTCTATATTGACCAACAACACATGCACCGCCCTGTCCTAATTGATTTATTTTAAATTTCAACTGATAAGATAGTAGGAACCATTTATTTTTACATGGTTTTAGATATCCAGATCAATATAAGTAATAGGTCAAACTTTACCTCTCCAACCAATCATCAATGTTTCAGAGAGCAAAATGTTTTAAAACCCTATGTCCATTTTATCCATGTTTCAAGATTATTGAGTAGGCAGCAGGGAATGGAAGGCTGTCTAGTTTAAATAGTGGCAGATATTGACAGCTACTGAAACTGAGCTGTTGGTACAAGAACATCAACTATATTGCTCTGTCTGTGTTATATATGTTTAAAATGATCATTAAAGATCTTTTTAAAATCTTCATTGCAGAATTTTTCAAAATTGAACTGGAAAATAAGGAAAAAGAAACTTTTAAATTTTCAGGGTAACCTGTAGACTATTTGATATTTGGTGTCTTCTCCTGAGTTCATATGTTTAAAATTCTGGGATTTCCTCAGAAAGTTTGCTTAAAAAAAAAAAAAAAAAAAAGCAGCCCATTAAGAGATAGAGTCTCCAGATAGGGACTTTCCTATCTTGATGGAGGTCATGAAGTCATCAAGTCATGATGGCTCTAAATGCTCTACAACACCATCTTTGGAAAGGAGGATAGTGGATCACTGACTTCCAGAGGCAGCAAGGAGACTCCACTCCCACAGGGTGAAAGCAGGTAAGAGCACACTGTGCTCACTCTACAACCTCCCCGCCCTGCCTGCAAGGGGATAATAGGCCTGATTACAGGCCCAGCTGTGGTAAGCTAGTCCTCTCTCTTGACTCATCTGCAAAACATAGCCAATCTACAATTCCAGGAATAGCTTAAATCCTTTACAGATAATGACGGATTTTTGCATTTAAAAAAAAAACTTTCTTGAATTCTAAAATAGTGCTAAAACAAATAAGAGCCAGCGCTGTGTTTTTGATATGTCTTTTTAGATGTATACAGTCTTCAAAATTCAAAAGACAAAATTTTTGCCTGTCTGGCAACATCGTGTCTGTTCAACCTTCTGATGCACTTTTTCATTTATTCCAAAGATGGAGTATGTTTCAGGGGCTAGGAGATGTTCTAGATTCATGGTTTTGGAACAAATTATATCTTCTGAAACAGCCTGGAAATGTGTACTTCAGCTCTCACCTCCTTAAGCGTGATCAGTTGAATTTGGTAGAGCTTAATGATTCTACTCTGACCTCTGATCCTTTCACCAGCCATAATTTACCCAATTCACTGAGGTGCTAATTTCAGTAAAAGCAGAAATATCACCAGGCTCCGTAGTGGTAGTGCTTGCCTGTAATCACAGCAGCTCGGGAGACTAAGGCAGGAGGATCACAAGTTCAAACCCAGCCTCAGCAACAGTGAGGCACTAAGCAACTCAGTGAGAGCCTGTCTCTAATAAAATACAAAAAAGGGCTGGGGATGTGGCTCAGTGGTTGAGTGCCCCTGAGTTCAATCCCTAGTACCCCTTCTGAAAAAAAAAAAGCAGAAATATCATCTTAAGTCTCATTTAAGCCTCTGATTCCTTAACAAGTTATTACATAGCAGATTACTGGTACAAAATTTTCAAAAATAAACCATTTAAACTGAGGTTGAAGTGAGTGAAGACTAGTAACAGTGCAATGAATTTGGTTATATCTAAGGTCTACCTTACATATTTGTTATAAACAACTGTAGGGAAATAATTTTAATGCAGTAAGACATTCATTCAACAAAAAGACTTGCTACCACCTCGCAGCCATTACTATTGAAAACTACAAAGTAACAAGTATTGGCAATGATGTGCAGAAAATTGAGACCCTTGCTCACTATTGGTAAGAATGTTAAATAAGCAGCTGCTATGAAAAGGAGTATTTCAGTTCCTCAAGATATTAAAAACAGAATCACCATATCATTCACAAATTCCATATCTGAGTATTCATCCAAGAGAATTGAGCAAGGTTTTTCTTTTAGTCTCTGCATCACTGTGACCAAAGGCCTGATGCAAGAACAACTTAGAGGAAGAAAAGTTTATTTTGCCTTATGATTTCATAAGTTCAGCCTATGGTCAGCCAGTTCCATGGCCCTGGGCCCTGGTGAGGCAGAATATTATGGTGGAAGGGCACAGCTGCTCAGAACATGGCAACTAAGAGGTAGAGAGAGGGAGATCTGCACCCCAGAGACAAAGCATGAATCCCAAAGATATACCCCAAGTGGCCTACTCCCTCCAGCCATGCCCTACCTGCAGTTATCACCCATTTACTCCATTTTGGACTAGCTCACTAATTAAATTTCAGCTCTTATAATCTAATTATTTCACCATTGAAAATTCTTCCATTGCTTCACACATGAGCTTTTAAGAGACCACTCTTATCTAAACCATAACCATAACATTTCTCCCTGACCCAAAAAGCTCATGCCCATCTCACAATGCAAAATACATTTAACCTTAACAGTTACAGCATTGCTCAAAAGTCCAAGTCCAAAATCTCATCTGAGACACAAAGCAAACATGTGGATATTTTCCCATGTAAACATCAAAAGCAAGTTACACATACCAAATATATCATGGCACAAATTAAACATTTCCATGGCACAAGGGAGAAATAGGGGCATAGGAAGAAAGGATGGAAACAAATAAGATCTAAATCCAGCTGGACAAACAAGTCCTATAGCTCCACGGCAACTGGGGCACATGGCATTGTGATATTCTCTCATGTGTGGCTCTGCCCCTATGGCCTTGCCAGTTGCAGCCCACATGACCTCTCTCTTGACTCATCACTGATCCATTTCTGCAACTTTCCTTGGCATACATTCCAAGTGACTGACATCTCTTAATCTCAGGAGTCTCCACTGCAGCTTTGGCTTCCTTCTTCCTTCTCTATGCATCTCCCTCTCAGGGGCAAACCACAGGGACTCCAACCTGTTTAACTTTACCTGGGCTCCCAGGCCTTCCTTGGAAATCTCAGCATTCCTACAAACCAGAACCACGTGGTTGAGGCCAACACCTATTGCCAATCCAAACAGTAGCCAAGCCTCCTGGGAGCCTGGGTGGCTGAACATGATGAAACTACTTCTTAGACCCCTCTGTGCAAGCAGGGTGCACCCATTGTTGCTTCTCAAAGTAATGTTTACTTTTATACACTTGAGCCTGAGACAGATGTGGTCTTGTCAACTCCAGAGATGACCTCAAACCATCTTTCCTTTTCTAAGTATAGGACTTAGCATCTCTTTAGTGACTATAATATCTATAACCACCTCAACTTCCCTAGCTTCAATTTTATTCACACTTTTCTGGCCAAACTGTGGGTTTTTTAAACCTTTATCATCTGCTTTCTGCTCCTGATTATCGCTGTAAACTTAGCTAAAAGATGCCAGCAATATCCATGCCATCACGTAAATGCTGTGCTGCCTTGAAATTTCCTCCAGCAGATTAATTAGCCCATCACTATTAAATTCAGCTTTACATAAAGTCTCAGGACATGGACAAAATGTACATTACTTCTTTGCCAGAAAGCAATATGAATGACTTCTAGTCCAATTTCCAATAGAGTCCTCATTTCCCACTTAAACCTCATGAGCACAGTTTTACTGACCATAGTCCTACGGGCATTCTGGTCATCTGAACCCCTACCAAATTCACCCATTAAATTCCACTTACAGCATTCTAAAGCTTTTCCAGCTTGCATCTCTAAACTTTTTCAAACTTCCTCCCATAAACTCCAAAAAGCTCCAAAAGATTCTGGATCATCTGGTCAGATTTATCACAGAAACAATCCTACTTCTTGGAACCAATTTCTATTACAGTCAGTTTTGTTGTTGTTGTTGTTGTTGTTGTTGTTTTTCATGTCTGTGACCAAAAGATCTGACAAGAACAACTTAGTGGAGGTTTCAGAGGTTTAGTCCATGATTAATTTAGATCCAAGGTGAGGCAGAATTTCATGGAGGAAAAACAGCACAAGACATGACAAGCCAGGAAACACACGAGAGAAAGAGAGTACTCCAGGGACAAAAAAATAAGCCCCCAAAGTATGCCCCCAGTGACCTACTTCCTCTATCAAGATCTTATCTGCCTACAGTTACCACAGTTAATGATTCGTTTGGATTAACTCACTGTTATAGCTCTCATAATCTAATCACTTTGACTCTTAAAATTCTTACATAGCCTCACAAATGAGCTTTTGGGGAATGCTTCATATCTAAACAATAACAGTCAAGAAGAAATATTTATATGCTCATATTCATAGCAGCATTATTCATAATAACCAAAAGTGGTAGCAATGTAAGCATACACTGGCAGATTAATGGAAAACAAAATGCGGTTCTATACACACATAGAGGGGAATATTATTCAGCATAGTACAACATGAATGAACTTTTACACTAAGTGAAGTAAGCCAGTCACAAAAGTACAAATACTGAGCTCATATGGGAAACTTAGAGTAGTCAAATTCATAGAGACAGAAAGCACATGGTGGTTGCCAATAACTGAAGAGGGGTGAATGGGGAGTTGCTTTTTAATGGACATAGAGTCTTAATTTGGAAAGATGAAATCAGTTTTGGAAATTGATTACACAACAATGTGAATATACTTAAATGCTATAGAACTGTCCTCTTAAAAAATGGTAAATTTTATGTTACATGTACTTCACAACAATTCTTTTTAAGTCAAACAAAGCCTTCCACTCCTATTCTCTAGAGTCTTTTGAAAGTGTTACTGACTCCAGAGCCCAGGTGGCCATGCTCTTAATGGAGCTCTCAGATGAACTGCTCCAAGGATACATTGTAAATCAGTTGGAAGCCCCAGAGCACAGCAGCAGACAGCAGAGAAGAAACCTTAGCTGGTAGAGCTTGATGAGGTGCCACTTTGAGACATAGGCAGGTTGCATTTGGCTGTGTCCAGTAACATACAAGGCACTAGATTCAAAAAAGTTTCAATCAGGGATATCATCTAAATTGACAACAGACACACATTGCAGCAATGTCTATCTTATCAGATGTACCCTTCAGCATACAAAAATGTGAAGGTAGAGACCCAATTTTAGGTTAAACAGATGCATCAATAACTGTAGGCAGTGCATGCTTCCTGCTGTCCACCTTCACACTCCTTGCCCATACTTGTACTGGGGGAAAAAAATTGAAAACCAACTACTGGATTCAATTGGAAAGTTCTAGAGCCAAAAGGACATTCAGAGATACTCTGTCTCAAGGTGGAAAATAAGTTTTAACTTACATGGCAACCTCAATCATTTGGTGATAGCTACCTTGAATGTAATGCTGAAAAAATTCCAAAGCTACTTCTGGGCTCAGTGAGAATCCATGCCTTGATGGGTGGTTTATGTCAGACCGAGATTATTCAGAGATACTGAAATAAGTCAGCAGTCCAAAGCCCATTCTTTGAGGAGCACAGTGACTTCCCAAGTATGAAGAGCAAGTTGATGAGCTATAAAATGGAATTTGCCTTGCATATTCCTACCAAGTTCCAGACCAAAGAATGGGAAATTCACTGGGACAAGGGGAGGCAAGGAAAAAGAAGGTGAGTTTGGGGGTATCTTCCTCCACATAGCTAGAATTTTTTTATGTAAGGTGGCCTCCAGATTTGGGTGAGCTCACCAGAAAAGAAATAGCAGAGAATCATAGAAGTGGGAAAACAAAAATGAAAGCCTGTAAGAGAAGGAACATCCAGAAAAAGACATGCTTCTTAAGAATCAGAAGGGATGGCTGGGGCAGTAGCTCATTGGTAGAGAGCTTGCTTAGCCTGGGTAAGGCGCTGGGTTCAATTCTCAGAACCGAGTATACATACATACATACATACATACATACATACCTACCTACCTACCTACATACATAAAAGGCCAATCAACAACTTAAAAAAAAAGGAATCAGAGGAATCATGTTTTGTTTTTCATGATTATTAATATAAGTTCTATCAGCTCTCTTGTTAATCATATTAACTACTGTCTCTGACATCTGATACAGAATTTGTGGCTCTGATATTTAGATAACCCATGAATTTGTTTCTATTGTCTGTTTTTCCTTTGGTTTTGGTCATGAGTTTCTGTCTTCTGGTATTCCAGTTAGCTCTTAATTACCATATTTGTATATGAAGAATTATAGAGATATGCTTACTGTTCCGGGGAATAAATTTCTTCTCAAAAATCAGTTAGATCAAAGGCAGATCCAGTTAGGAGTTGAGATGCTTTGAGACTAGGTTTCAGCCTTTGAAAGGACTGGTCTATTTCTGGTTTACCCTTTTTTATTGTAGGAGCTTGTCTTTCAAGTCTCAACTCAGGTGTTTACCACGGCCCCTTCTCCTTGGGGATCCTAAAATTCAGTTTAGTTTGTTGGTTTTTATGTTTGTTTTTGTCTACCTAGCTCCATGATAAAACTGGAAACACAAAGCCCTCCAGTTTTGCCTATCCTTTCATCCCTGCTAACAAACCTGAAAGAGGAAAGCAGCAGAGAAATTCAGGATCACCTCAAAGCCTTTCCCCCTCTGTTCCTGCCCTTCAAGTCCTGCCTATCTTGGTTACTTTCTGAGGATTTTAAACAGCTATTCATATACTTATATCTGTTCTTGGCAAGAGAATTGGTCTGATATTTGTTTTCCATTATGGTCAGGTAGAGAAGTATATTTCATTCTAATAAATTAATTTTTCTACTACTAAATGGCTCAAGAAATTATAAACAAAAATTAAAGATATTAAAGAAGAAAAAATTCACCCATAATTCTGTGATCTTGACCTACTTCAGTATTTTGATGTTTTCTTAAATTCTTTTCTCCTATGCACTTATGTTGGCCTATATTCGTAGAATTATTACAATGAAGTAATAATTGTATGACTATAGCTCTGTATCCTAGCAAGAACTCTGAGGACAAGGGTACACATGTTTAAAGGGTAAATTGCTTTTTACTGGAGAAAACATGGCATCGGGAAGGGAGTGAATGAGCCGCTCCAGACCCCATGCTGCGGGGCCCGCAGATCTCACCTAGTTGGAATACTGCATCTCTGAGAGTGTTAGAGGATCCCTATCCATCAGCTCTCCACAGAAATCACCAGCGCTGTGACCCTGCTGGGGCTCCAGGACTCAGAGTTCAAGCAGGACGCCCAGCGTTGCAGCAGGACACAAAGCCCAAAGTTCCAGCCCACGGAAGACTGGGCGAGCGCCTCAACAGAATCACCTGTCAACACATCTGCAGATCACCAAGACTTCACTCCACTCCCACGCAGGTCACTCAGCTGCTACCTACCCACAGCACAACTGCCATCACCCGGCTCCCCCCAACCTTACCAGCCTCCTTTCACCTTACCAGGCTCCTCCCACCTTATAAGGCTCCTCCCACTCATCAGGCTCCCCCCACCTCACCAGACACCATGGCACTGAAAGCAGACCACCGCCATCTTGGCTCAACATTCTCACCATATTAGCTGGGGGCAGTTCCCAGATCAGATCTCCAGCGGCCAGGTACCAGGTTTCCAACCTTCTCCCCTCCAGCGGCAGTAACCCAACACAGTAGTTGCCCAACACAGGTGTGCAGTGTGACCAGGGAGCCGCCCACAGGAGCCCCAGGATGAGAGTTTCCTCAGTTGGGAACTGCTAGGGGAGAGGGAGAGACCAGGAACTGGGAAATCTCTAGGCAAGAGACAGAGAGTACCAGGCGCTCAAGTCATACAAGCGGTCCCAAAAAGAGAGCTATGAGGTGCAGTCTCCGAGCAGGGACTGGCAGATGCCACTCCACGCATCCAGGTGACCTGCGCCAGGACCAATCTTCTCACCCTGGTTACCTCCACCATCTGGAGGGCAGAGACACCAGCTTACAACAGACGATGCCACCTATTGGATGGGAAGAGAAGCAGGAAAGATATAGATCTTTAAAGGTAGCTACAACCCTGGTTGTAGTTGTTTGTTTGTTTGTTTGTTTTTTCTCTTCTACCCCTCTATCCTCTGCCCTCACATCCCCAACATATGTGAAACCAAGAACTTTGCATGAAATAGGACTTTGAGGACTGATTAATAATATAATATAGAGGTGTTGTATATGCCCTTTTTTCTTTTCCTTTTTCTTTTATTTTTCTTTTCCCCTCCAAATTTTACTGTTTTAATATCAGTATTTTTCTATTTCATATGTGTGTTTGTTTTATGTACTCTATGGTCATACCACATACTTGCCTACCCTAAATTACTTCCTGTCTATTCTCTTGCTACTAACCCTCTTCATTAGATTTCTCCTTCACACTTCCTACGATATATTAACCCTATATCCTCACATCCTACCTCCTCAGCATATTATCCACGCCCCACCCCCAGTTTATTGTCCACCATCAGAAACTGTAAACCTTTTGACAAAACTATGATTATATCTTAGATAATAATTGAATCCAACATTTCTGTTCATTGAGACTAAACTGTAAACGTTTTAACAACAACAAATTGTTCATAGGTGGTATATTGTTGATATGGGGATCTGTTAACATTGTCCTTCCCCACAGAGGAGAGGTCTTGGAACCCTACAAGAGCACTACAAACCTATAGGGTAAAAACAGTAACAATCTAGACCCACAGAGCTGGAAAGGAAGACACAGGATCAACATGAAAAGACAAGGGAAGAAAGTGCCTCAAACAAATGAAGACACCACATCATTAGAATCATTGGCAGCCACAGCAGGAGAAATGACAGAGAAGGAGTGTCGGATGTACATGGTTAAAATGTTCTCTGAACTCAAGGAAGATATAAGAGAGCAAATACAGGCAGTGAAAGATCACTTCAACAAGGAGCTACATAAACAAATACAGGAAGCAAAAGATCACCTCAACAGGGAGACAGAGGTTCTAAAAAAATGGGTGCCAACCAAGAATCTTGTATCTAGCAAAATTAAGCTTTAGATTTGAAGATGAAATAAAAACCTTCCAAAAGATTAACATTAAACAGAGACATGAGATGGGAGGGAAAGGGAGAGAAAAGGGAAATTGCATGGAAATGGAGGGAGACCCTCATTGCTATACAAAATTACATATAAGAGGTTGTGAGGGGAATGGGAAAATAAACAAGGAGAGAAATGAATTACAATAGATGGGGTAGAGAGAGAAGATGGGAGGGGAGGGGAGGGGGGATAGTAGGGGATAGGAAAGGTAGCAGAATACAACAATTACTAATTGGGCATTATGGGAAAATGTGGATGTGTAACCGACGTGATTCTGCAATCTGCATTTGGGGTAAAATTGGGAGTTCATAACCCACTTCAATCTAATGTATGAAATATGATATGTCAAGAGCTTTGTAATGTTGTGAACAACCAATAAAAAAATTAAATTAAAAAAAAGAAATAAAAACCTTCCGTGATAAACAAAAGTTAAAAGAATTTATAGCTAGAAAACCGACACTACAAAACATCCTTGGAAAAATATTCCATGAAGAGGAAACAAAAAACAACAATGAAAATCAGCAGAGGCAGGTAGTACTCTAAAGGAAAAACTAATAAAAGAAGAAAATCAAGTCAAGTTAAATAACAAAAATAAACAAATATGGCTGGGAATAGAGTGTAAGTTCCTTTAAAAGGCTTTAATAAGTTATGTAAGAATTCATTTGTTCAGATATAGTCTAAGACACCAAAGAGCTAATGATGTGATTAAAAGGACAAAACAAAAAATATACATCACTTTAAAAGTTTTCAACTAATAGGCAAAAGCCTATTATCTAACTACTTGATTTAATAACAATGAAATTATATTCAATTTTTAAAAAATCAAATGGCCCAAGGAGCTATACCTAAATTAACATCACAGAACAAACAAATAAACAAACAAAACTCCATGGATTTTCTTGGATTATTGCTTAAGCTTCTTTTCTTTAAAAAATAAAAATAAATTAAATTGTTTTTGTCTGGCTTTCATTTATTGTCTCCTCCCAGTCGTAAATACTCTACATGTATTTGTGAGCAGTAAGCCTTTGGTTGACCTATATATTGAGTTCATATAAGATCAAGCCACCAAGGTCCTAAGCTGACCATGACCCCTACTCTTGATGAGCTGTTATCCTGTGAAGTCAGTGTTCTGAAGACAGAATTTCACAGTAGGGATTTTCTACATCTATATTGTAGAAGAAATTATTTGCAGTGTAGTAGATTTTTCACTAGACCAAGGGAATAAGCACTTTGTAGTATCAGTGTTTAATCCCACTTCCCTATGGGTTTTAGGTTCACACCAGCCCCAGAATCAAGGCAGGCCAGCATGAGCCCTGGAAATTGCTCTGTAGACTGGAGATCAGGGAGCATGTGACATTTCCCATTCTCTTACTACCAGACCTGATGAACAGGTGTCTTCAGAGGAGTCCCCCACAGGGGGGGTTCAGCTGCTTAGCCAACAAATCTGCATATCATTGTATATTATAACCTAATCATGTATGATTCTAAAGGTTTCTCAAAGATGAATTGGAAATTTATGGAAATATTGGAAGCTAATTCATCCTTCCAAATAACTGTAATTCTATTCACATACACAAACCAAAATTTCTTTATAAATAAAGCATAGTATGATATGAGGTTAATATTTCAAAGAAACTACTATTAATAATATCTTAAGCTTTGTAATATCTACCATCACCAATATAAACAAATGAACAAGTTCATCAACACAAATAAATAATTTAACATGAAGCTGAGAACTATTACATGTAAGTCACAGAGATTTCTGCGGGGAAGTAACACTTTTTGGTTCTGGTTTTGTACCATTCTTAGATTTCTTCAAAATGCATATAAAAATAGCCATTTGATATAAGTACATGTTCTCAGATATTAACAAATTCCCAACTTTTTAATAGAGAATTTTTGAGACTACCTGGTTCTTTTCCAAATTGTGTTTTCATCAAAATATAACATTTCCTGGGAAGGTCTTTGCATCATTAAAATTTTATACTCTCATTCAATGGCTTAATGTTAATGTAGGTGGAAAGTAGCAGAAAACAACAAAACTTTTAAACTGAATTAATATAGAGGGGTTGGGCAGCTATTTAAGCTCACTGTGAAGCAAGCATTCTTTACCCAGCCCAAATTCACACCTTTTCAAAGTTGCAGATTCTTGAAGGACAAAGATCAGTTGCTATTGACTATCAGGATGCAAAGCTGCCACTGGGATATACAAATATTTTTAGAAAGGCTTTTTAGAGCCACCAAAGGATCTTTGATGGCTTAAACTGGAAAGATTTATCATTCGGGAAACAATAACATCGTGCAATTATCGAAAGGTTGACTTTTTTAAAGTGGATGGTACAAGTACAGAGGATCAACTAAACAAGGCTGAGTGATTCTAATTCCAATCTGCTCCTCCTTGTGCAATTTTGTGTCTTTGAGGAATCACTGAAGTTGGGTGGTCCATTTAATATTAGACATTGAAACAAGCATCCCTTTTATTCTACACACATTCATGACAGACATTTCCATAAGTAAATATTTTTGTAAATAATGTCTTAAGTTTCTCTAAGACCTTTTTATTGCTATAACACCCAAGGGGAAAAAAAATAGTCCACTTCTTTTTAAGTGATGATAAAAGAAATCTAAATAGAAAAGCACAAATATGTAATTACTATGATCATTTATTACATCAATAAATAAGCTGATATCAGAATCTAAGCCAGGAAAAATCTGGAGCAATGACTAAAGAAAATGCCTTTCTTTTTTTTTTTTAATAACTCTTTTCAGTCCCTTATGATTTTTGAAGGATCACCAAAATAATCTGAATAAACCACAAAAAGACATAGGTGAAAGGTAACAGTGGTAGGATTACAGCACAGGGGCTCTAGAACCTAGAAAGTAATAAGTGAAATCTTAGTCCTATAGACTGCAATGGTATAAGAAAGGCTGAAGGGAAGTATCACACTTTCTTTCTGGGTCAAAGACAGCCAAATGCTGGAATCTGACTGTTTCCCACCTAAAACGTACTAAATATTTAAAAATCTAGAGAGATATAAAGAGGAAAAAATAGCTCTAATGTAAATTGGGCTGGAGGAGGGGAGTCTGTTTACCAGAAATACAAGAGAAGGGAAGATTTCAGGTGCCCAGAATTTTGCAGGACAAGAATATTTTGAAGTAATAGCCAACAGTGCTCAAGTTTTAAAAGAGTAAAAAGCCTTTTCCACTCACCCTGCTGTTCTTTGCACTGGACATCTGTCAGACAAATATTAAGGAATGAAGGAAAAAAAAAAAAAAGATGAAGAAACACATCCCAGCAATCTGTCTAGGCTTTACCTCTGTCCAACACTGACTAGAACACACATGGAGACCACTATCCTCTGACTGCTTAAGAACTGGGTAGATAAAGGGAGGAAGTGAAATTGGACATGTAGAGAAGGAGCAGGATGCTTTTAGACTTGTACATCTGTGTAATGGTCAGTTCTTAGAAAGCAAGGAGTTTAATAATGAACTTTATAACAGTTATATCACAATACCTAGCATGCCAGAAAGCCTGTCTTGGGGCCAGTTAAATATTTAGCTCTCTGAGTTTCCACTTTGCATCTATATAATGATGAGACAAATTTTAATCCCCATCTTCAGTCCCAGCCCAAAGCCCTCCATCTGTAACAGGAAAGCCCTTTGTACATGTACACAAGGCTCGTTTTTGCCATTGTCTTTCTTTCTAAGTCAAAATCCACTGCTTGGGCTCTTGTCCTCAGCAGCCTAACAGAAGTAACATATGCAATTCATTTATGATTCTCATGAGTGAAGGATACTAGGTGGGAAATTATATACTTGGATTACATGGGCAATTAACCAGCTTTGTCAACTGAAGTGGTGACAGCTGTTAATCATATCATTTAATTCTCCCTTATTTTTTAATGTTATTATTACTCTTATAACAATTTTCCAACCTTTTTACTTTCTCCCAATCTTTTTTTTCCCCCTTTAGAAAGGCCTAACTGAACTCTTCCTGACCTTCTTTTATGCTGGATAATTTCCTCCCTGGAAACACAGGCTTCGTTTCATTTCAGTCTTCTAGTTTCCTGATTTGAGCTCCCTCTGCTGATTGTAACCAATTTGCTTTTAAGGGTTGAGGCAGACATCAAATTAAGGCACTAACACACACTGCCCCATAATCTCCAGTGACAGGAGAAAAAAAAAAAGTGTTACTTGATAGAACTTGGAGGCACCTTTCAGATTGTATGTATAGTCCAACCTCTTATAAGTAAGAAAACTGAATTTTCATAAACATTCCACTGAAAAACACTGGACTCTACAATGTTAACATTCTTGTAGTGGTTTGTCATTGCCATCTGACAGCTGGAGGACACTAATGAGTTCTTGCTCAGATTTTAAATCCACAATTCAAAAAAAAAAAAAACATAAGATCATCATTATCATAACCCCCTGAAAATTCTGGACAAGAGAAGTTGGCTAACACAGCTCTATTGGTCAGAGTTTTCAGTAGAAAAAACAACAGAATTCCCTTTGACTAACTTAAGCAAAAATGAGATGTACTAAAGGATATTGTGTAACTTACAAAATCATAAGAAGACCAAAGACTCATTTTCCAGGAAAAAGCTCCAAACATTGCCACAAATTAGCTAATGAAAACACTGAAGCTGGTGTTCTTGACAGGACTTGACTTTACTATAGCTGCTATCATTTGCAATACAAATGTGACTTCTTACTCCCTCTGCACACCTGAGAGTCAACTGTCTCCACAGTCCTATAAACCAGGAAAGGGAAGTCACCACTTGTCCTCATGCTCATTCAAACCAAAGCTCCACATGTCCCTTTCATGCTGCAAAGGACACTGAGACTCATCATTTGGGAATTGCCCCAAATATGCAAAGACTATTCAAAAACTGGTGGGCAAGCAAAGATATCACAAAGGTAGACTTCAGTTGCAAAATGGAAAATAGCATCCCAGCTCCTCCTGCTCCATCCCTCTGTCCTTGCCCATTTTGTGATAGCACAATTATATTCCCAAATGACTCCTGTTCTGCAGTCAACAGAAAAAAAAAAAAAGCATTCTCTTTATCTACATGCACAGCCAAAGCGATACTGGGCACACAGTAGGTGTTCAGCCACACTTATCAAAAAACTGAAATCTTACATAGTACTTATATTTAATCCAATAAACAAATATGAAGCACCTGCTGAGTCTAACACTTGTTTTGGGTATAGATGGATGATACATAGATAAATAAAATATGATGCAGTTCTTGAGGGTATATGGCCTGGGAATTGGAGAAATATTTGTGGACTAACTTTAACATAGTCTGACAAATATCATACAATGACAGAAATGTTAAGCATGTCAGGAAAACATAAGATAAATCACCAATTAATTCTGCCTTAAGTTTGCAAGCTGTGGCAGTGGAATCGTAATATTTGACTTACAAATTTTATGGAAGAAGAAAAAATGCATATCAAGCCGAGGAACTAGTGTGAACTAAAGCTTATAAGCACCTGGTGATGCCAGGCATTCTTCCAAGCCTTCTACACATACTAGCTCCTGGAACACACTTAATCTGTAGGGTAGCTATAATTATTGTTGGTGTTTCACAGGGACTTTGAACATGGGTGTCCTGATTCCAGCATCTGGGCTCTGCACTGTGATCCCAACACCGTGCTGCTATCTCGAAGTAGCATAGGCACAGATACAGAAGCATGAAAGAGTACAGTGCAATGAAGAGCAGAAGCTCAGCCATTTTCAGGGTGGTTAGTGCATATATTAGTGTGGATATAAAGAAAAGGCTGAAAGATGTAACCATCAGTAACCACCTTCAACATCACTCTTAATCAGCAAATGTCTGAGACCAATGGGGCTTATCTTTGCGGGGGAGGGGGGGCTTTTTTCTTCCCAAGATTGGCAATAGAAAAAGCAAAAGCTGTGCCAAGGGACCAGAGTCTTCTCTGTTGTGCAGTTCTTCCTAGATTAATTTGGGGTCTGCCTGACTGTAACCAGCATGAAGCCACGCACCCCCTCTGACAAGCTGGCTTGGGTATGTGCCTCCTTTCTACAACTCTTACAAAGCATCTCTGGGACCACAGTTGCTTCATATGGAAGCATAGCAAATATTCTTTTGAAGGCAATTTCAGAAACATCGTCACTTGAAACACATAAAACTAAAGCAAGCTACTTTTTGGAAAACCTCCTAAACAAAATAATTCCCCACTAGAAAAGTAAGATCAGCTGGTTTACTTATGTGACTTGTCCACCCCTGATGTCTGTGATCCTGTGATATGATTCCAATTTGCCTTCATGGAGAGCTGTCTGCTCAGTTAATTGTATGCACCCCTTTGTGCTGGCCTCTTATGTTTATTTCATTACAATATTTACAAAGGGACTTGAGAAATAAGTCACTATGCAAATGGAAGTATGAATACAAGATCCTGAGGAATATTAAAATTCATTAACCCTATTTACATTTAAACTATTATCATGTATATTTGAGCATGGTGCACCTGCCAGAATGGATGTGGGGCCACATCAGCAGCCCATTGAATAATCTATTCACTGTCTTTATTTCCTTGTCAAGTAAAGTAAAAACTTCCTTATTTTTGGACACATTCACAATCACTACCAAGCTGATTTATTCATTTGCAGTCCTTATTTCTAGAGAAATCGAATACAAATTTCAAGTTGCCTTTGTCATTTGGAGGATGGATTCCCTTGAAGAATTTTTCCCATCTTTGTTCATTTTGAAGTACAATGTTTCTCTTATCACCCATTTGGAAATGAAGTAAACCAAACTCAGCATTTTGGAGGTTGAAAAATAAAGGTTTTGCCTGCTTAATGACCTCCCCCACCCCAAGAAACTCAGTTCTATAAAAAAAAGGGAAATGTGGAAGAATCAAATTGGTGGCTGGCTATTATTTAGGCAAAGAAACCAAATGAACAGAATTTTCATTTTTCAGTCGTTTATTAATAATACCTTAGTTCAGTTAGTTTAACAGGTCAAAACGGTGAGAAAAGTCATCATGAAGATGGTTAATGATCTCTAAAGCTATAAGGACTGCATCAGAGTCATGCGCTGGGTTTGTTAAAACAGTTGCCCATGCCCCACTTACGGACTGTCTCATTCTGTAGTTCTAGGAATTTGTATTTCTAGCAAGTATCCAAATGATGCTGAAGCCGCTAGAAAAGGGAAAACACTGTGAGACATCCTTATGCTGTTCTAGAGGCACTGGCCATTACCCAAGAGCCCTGCTGATCACAGCCAGTTACCCTCAGTTTCAATTGGAATCAGCTGGGGAACTGTCAGAGAACACCAATACCTGGACCCACCCCACAGTTAAATCAGAATTCCCAGAGGTTGGAAATGAGCTCTTCATCTGTTTCTAGAGCTCTCCAGACAGTTGACTTGAACACCAGAATCTCTGGAGGCACTTCCCTAAAGTCACAACCAAAGACAAATGATGTGCTTTTGTCTGCATCCAGCTTTTGTGATCTCTTTGGAGCAGAGCAGAAGTTGTGCTTTGGGGCACGGAATTCAGAAGTGAAGAATAGACAACCCCAGAGAGTGAAAGTAAAGGCAGCACGCACAGACCCCCACCACTGACTGCTGCCCACTGCGCCAGGGTGAGAATAGCAAGAGTCTAAAGAGGAGTTGTCCCTTCCTAGGAAAGGCCTAGAGATAGGTCAAAAGAAGAGTAGGAAACAAAGCAAAGCTTTGAAAGTGCTGTTATGATATTAACTGTTGAAGTAAGAATTTATAAGTCTTTACGTTAGACAGGTAGGAGAAGAAATGCGTCAATCTCTTGAGCTAAATCTATACACAGCAGTTGTAACCATCATCCTAACACCATAAAAACAAATTGAAAGAGTTGCAGAGAAACAGACACAGTGGGGAAAAGATATTTTGAAGATCCAAAGGAGCTAATGCTTATTATTTATGTGTGTCCATGCATATGTGTGTGAGGGTGAGTATGTATCCCAGTAATGTATGAATTAAGACTTAAGGACATCAAACTTGAGGAATGAGATGATCCTCCATTTAGCCCACAGGCCACCTCTAGAGAAAGTGGAGTGTATGCATGTGTAGGGATCCAAACTCATAAACGTGCCTTGAGAAGAGGACCCAAGTTGGCAAAATTGTGGGGAATATTTTTTTTTAATTTTTTGATACTGGGGTTTGATGCTAGAGGTAATAACCACTAAGCTATACCCTCAGTCTTTTTTATTTTGATTTTGAGACAGGGTCTTGCTAAGTTGATAAGGTTCTCACTAAGTTATTAAGCCTGACCTCAAACTTGTAATCCTCCTGCCTCAGCCTCCCAAGTATCTGGGATGACTGGTATTCACCACTGCATCCAATTTTTGTGATCTTTTTGGAGCAGAGTCTTTGAGGAAAAAAAATGGGATAAGGAGGATAAAAGGAGATACCTACCCACCAAAGACAAACTCCACAAAAATGTTCAAACTTCTGGAAAAGTATTGGTTCCAAAACTGTGGGAGCATTTATTTAAATCACTTTACGTGCACCAGAATCCTTCAGTAAAGCAAATAATCACAGCATCCAGAGTTTCACATTTTATTTTTTAGCATAATAACTCTGTCATCAAACTAAATTATTTTATTGGAGAAAATAATAAAGCAAAATAAAGGCAAAGAGGCTCCAAAGAGCAAAGTGACAAGCCCCCTTTTGCTCCCAAATTGGGACCTAATTTCCCTGTTGTAGCTCCTGAGAGGCCCTGCAAATTGTCATTTGATAACTACTAGATAATATCATTAGTATCATGAATCTGCATTTTTCACTTAGAAAGTTGATCTTACTCTATGCACAATTTTTTTTAAAATAGGAGCTGTGATATTTTCATTGAATGCTGTCAGATAAGAGGTTAGACTGTGGGAGATTCTAGAGGAAGAAATGAACATAGTTCAGGGCAGCTCAAAGAGTAATGGCAGGGTTGATTTTAAGTGCAGCTGCCTTGGTCAGAAAACCAATTAATGTGCATCTTCGTACTACACACAAATCTACAAAGGTGGAGCAAATCACTTCCCCAGGCTTTTCTCCCCTGTGTATTTAGTTTCTAGAGGTCAAAGGAAGGTAGACCAGAAGTACTTTATGCCTGTGCTTCAAAGTCAACCTGCATGGAACTGGGTCCAGTGCCATAAACCCTATGGGGTGGTTTGATTATTAGATTTTATATCTTGTATCACCAACAGAAGGTCTCTATAAAATAGGAGGTGGAACTGAAGACAGTTGAGAATAGGAATGTATGTAGGTGGTACATTAGTCCAACAGATTGGTAAAATGAACTGGAGATACCCATTTGGGATTATATTGATACCCTAAACATCCCTGCTTCCCTATATTTTGCCCTTGTGTGTGTGTGTGTGTGTGTGTGTGTGTGTGTGTTTTAAATTAAATCTTTAGTTTAACTCTACTCCCTTCCTCAGCATGTTTTTCTCTCCTCACTACCCCAAAACACCATCTTTCATTATCAGGATTCCAAGCACAGAATCAAAATGTTGTATCCTATTCCGGTGTGCCCCAGAGAAAGCTAGAGCAGCCCTCCTCTCTCACTTCCTAGCCCGGCCATACATAATTCAGCTTTGTGTTTATTCAGGGTTGACAGCTAAAACATTTAATGACAGGAAAGGAAGGGGTGCCACAGCCCTACTTGTACCTGCCACTGGAAGGTCAGTTCATCCTTTTTGACAATCACCACTACAGTCTTTGACATAAACTCTTTGAATTCTCAATAAAATAATACCACTCCAGGAAAGAGGTAAAATGAAAGTTCTAAAAATTGTTATTATATATATTTGTATACAACACATTTTGATGTGCATTTAGACAATGAAAGGTTATTACAGTCCAGAAAAAATAACATGTCCATCCTCTCCTGGTTAGTGTGTGTGTGTGTGTGTGTGTGTGTGTGTACGCACACATATGTGTATGTGTCAAATGTCCCTAGTGATGTTCTCATATTGGACCTTAGCTCTCTAGACTCCTCCTACACATCTGCCATTTTGTATCCTCTGACCTGCATCTCCCCATTCCCTCTCCCCACCCAACCCCAGTAAACATTGTTTTATCCTTTGGGTTTAACTCTTTATGTTTTGAAAGTTTGCCAATACATTTGTTGCCATGTCACCTTTAAGGAGGTCCAGACAAACTTAAGCTCTTCTCCATACATCACTTTGCCAGACTGTGCTACAATAAGGATTCTGTATAAATTTAATTAGCACTTTCTATTTTTAGCTGAGCCCTATTATTCCCACACACCTCACCACACCAGCATGTACCCACAAACATACACCAGAAAATAACCCATGCAATAAAATGAGAAATTAATTTTATTCCTAAAAGTTAAATTTCTGAAACAAAATATTGACCAACTCCTAAACACGTCTCTCTCAGACATTAATTCTTCTCTAACAAAAGCTGCACCAACATCAAATTCTTCTTTTGCCTGTTCCTGCATCCATCTTCTGGGACAAAAAATTATAATGCAGTCATGAAGCACGGAAGATTTAAGACATTCCCTGCCAGAATAAATCAAACCAGACTTAATTTAGAGATGGGTACCTTTCATTTTAAAGACTTTTTTATGAGGGAAGAAATAGGTCATTAATTTTGATAGCTTTTAGTATAAATAGATAAACAAACAAAGCTACCCATATATTATCTGCTCTTTTTTTAAGATACATGTTGTTGTAGTACTACCCTTTTTCAAAATATATAAACTAGCAAATCATCCTGGCTAGAAGAAAGATCTATTTGCAACTTTTTCCTTCTTATCTACTTATAGTAAGTAGCCAATTAGCTAATATTGTTTACATTTTGGATTATTGGTGGAAAATCCAACATTTTTTTTTTGCTCTGATAAGTTCTTTTAAATTAAGAAAAATAAACTTTATTAGAATTTGGAGTGTTCTCAGTGTAGTAAAAATGAATAAAGAGAGGACCATTGCTTCAGACTAAGCCTCCCCTTAGTAAAATAGATTAACTCACATTCAGAAATGTGATATCAGTGGTTCACCTATGCTCCTAGGAGGAAAGAACGACATCTTACATGACAGATTGATCTGAAAAGCCAAATGGCAACTTCTTAATTTACCACCATGGAATAGTCCCTCAGGAGATGATCACCAGGAGACCAAGTCACAAATCAGAAAGAGTGGAGGACCCTAGAACTGGTAGAGGGGCAGGTGGCGTAGTCCTGTCTAGCCGAACATGGAAATTAGCTACTGTTTGGAAATTAATTGAAAGCAGTGATTCTCAACGTTCAGCCAGCACCAGAATCACCCAGAGATCTTGTTAAGATACAAACTGCTGGACCCCACCCCTAGAATTTCCTAATCACTGGGTCTGTAACCTAACCCTGAAATTTGCATTTTTACAAATTCCCAGGTGAGGCCAAGACTGCTGGTATCAGGCCCACAGTAGAAGGGAGCAGGATAAACATCATGGCTCATCGATGTATATTTTTGTCAAAATAACTGGTATTAGAGTTTTGATACTAAAATCCATCTTTTCCTAACCAAGGGTAGATTCACACACTCTTTTCTCTCCAAATTAAGAATTCTTCAGTCAGCTATGGAGCAGCTTTATCTCATAGTATAATTCTCACAAACCAATTGTATGCTATTTGTGCTTTAGATTAAAGCTTTTCTGGTGAAATTATTGGAAAACATGCTATTCTCTCATTATAAAACATGTTTACAATAGATCTCTTCAATTGGCTACTTTGGCAGGTTGTTATTTCCACACATTGAGCAATGACTGTTGTTAGGTTCTACTTCAGTCTTCAACGTTTTTCTAATTTCAAGGTCTGAAGATGCCACCTAGATCAGCAGGGATTACATTCATCTCTAATTAACAACAACAAAAAAAGAAAAGAAAAGAAAAAGAAAAAACTTCATTACAGAAGCTCTGACGTAACTGCTCATTTTTCACATAGCAAAAAAATCCAAACTGAAATATTCCAGAGCTATTATCAATGACCCAAACTCGGTTCTGCCATCCTTTGAATGTTGGATTTAGTCTTCTTGCTTATTTCTTTATTTTAACAATGAAGATTGATGCTGCAGTCCAGATTTATGTCACTGTTATAGACAGAGAGAGTAACAAAATAAGGAGGAAGAATACTTATATCAGAAACTCAAACACTTGCCATGAAACCCTCAATTTAAACCTCAGTAGCTGCACTATGAAAATGACCACCTCTAGTTGTTCAGAATAGTGATAATCTCTAGGCAAATATATAACTTTTCTCGCCACCGCCCCCCAATACTGGCATTCATTAGAAAAGACGAAGGGGAAAGTTCATTTACCAACTACAGACCACTCCTATGTTTGAAATATTGCATCCTGCTACAGACTTCAGCTCTCACTACAATAAAGAACATCAGGACAACTCTGGGAGCTTTGACCTAGGCACAGGACCACCAGATTTCATCACAAAGAGAGCCAGCGAGCACTCTTTGCTTCTTTTGCAAGAGCTGCAAATCCCACCAAATCATTAGCATAAATATCAGTAATACTGGTGATGTTCAAAGTGCTAGAGATTTGCACACATATACACAAGTAGGTTTGCTCACCAAATATTCCTAAAGCTGCCCTAAAGATGCACCCTCTGCTAACAGGCAAGACCCCATGAAGGGTCTTTTAGTCACTCCCCTTAAAATTTTGCATGCCAAATCATTGCACTGGCTACAAAGTGAATGAGATATTAGCCCAATCTTAAGGAATTTAGACAAAAAGGAGAGATTAAATAGAAGAAGAAAGAAGAGGAGTGCCACACCAGACCTTATTCCTCTAACCTCAATTTCTTCTCCAACTGCATGGGGCAGCTGATGTCTGTATAGAGGTGTTGCCGCTGGGTCTTAATGAAGTAGAATCCTTGGCTCAAGGCAACGTAATTTGACTGTCCAGCCATCATATTTCCTCTATTCTCAAGAGAAAACTGCTCCCCAACCCCATCTAAATGATGAAAGACGCATGTTCTAGGGTATACCCAGGCTCTTCCACTTACCTGTATGAAACCTGGACAAGAGTGGTGATGATAACAGTTATTGATCTTGTAGAATCTGTCATAGACTTCTTAGTATGTACACGTTCAGAACTGTGCTTGACAGATAAGCACCAGAGTGTCAGCTGGCACTTGCAAACACTATCTTATGTGAGAAGCTATGGGTTTCATCACACACAATGCCACAAACTCATATTCTGCTCATGCAGGCCCTGGACCTGCATCAAAGCCTGAAAAAATTTTGGTCAAGAATTTTCACTGTACAAGAAAGTCTCTATTCTACATCCCAGTTCCTGTGCCTAAGCCTCGTCTCAGTGGACTCAAGTTTTTTGTTTTCCAGAATAGGGATGCACTTTCTTATTTCTACAACAAAAGAGTTGGCAGCACCCAGGGAAAAGCAATTCCCCTCTTTAGGGAAGAATCTCAGACATGGACTTCATTATAATTCTCTTGACCATCTGAGCTCACTCCTCCATGTCCTGAGAAGAAGGCAAAATAAGCCACAAAGGAGTCAGCCTGGCAGAAGTTGAAACATAAACTATATTATTTCAACCTTAAACTGGCCAAAAAAAATACCCCCAACCAGGCTGCCCCACAAAGATCTGGCACTTACACCCAGATCTGAGGTTGAGTTGGAGCTGGTTCTAGAAGGTTCCAGAACCCTTCTGCCCTAGCTATCCAGTACCAACCAGGTTCAGGACTCATCAGCTCACTAGAGCCATAACCAGCTCTCTCAGGAGGAAGAGTTCACATCCCAAGGCAATACTAGATGAAAACAGAAACATTTTCCTTTGCACTAAATGTAAAAGAGTCCCTTCCCACCAGCGTTCCATTCCATATGTTAGTCCTTTCCTTTAATCTTCCTGTATCCAGGGCTGTGGATTTCTCTTTCTCTCTAACCAACATGGTACCTAGCCTTGCCTCCTGAGCACTTCGGGTGTTCAATAAATATTTGCTAAATATATAAATGGCTCCTAATCCAAAGGCCACCTTGGGTGTGATAACTGCTGGCTGGTTATCTCTGTATGAGATCTTTCCTACCGCAACCTGTTCCAAAATAGGATTACAGACAGCCTCCTGGGCACATGAGAAGGACCAAGGCCAAAGAATCTTGGCCCTGACTTCAGCATGCAGCATCATGGGGACCTAGTCTTGGAAGCCTGACAGAGAATCTATATCAAGAGTGGAGCCAAGCCATTGTCTGATGAGGCCCTCAGGATGCAAACGGAAAGTGTGCCAGATTGGCTCAGCTGTTTGGATCCCTTCAAACCATCCTCTCCTTGATGTGTCAGGTTAATCACAGCTGCCTAAATCCTACTAGAATTGGGAAATTAAAGCATTGTAGCACCGTTCCATTATTCCATTAGGGATACATCCTATTCTTATTTCCAATTCAGCAGGCACATAGAAGTGCTCATTCATCACCCTTAAAAAGTGCTAAATTAAAGCCTGGACACCCATCTCCATTTTACTCCTTACCTTGAGAACAAATGTAAAAGGGCAATTTCCAGCTATGGCCATGAGAGAATTCCCTCCAGCTTGGAGGTTTTTGTGGCTTGCCTCCTTCTAAAGTGAGGACACACATCATCTTGATTCCTTTCTTAACACTTTTTCTTCACTTGGGCACCCAAATTTCCAGCATTCCTGCGCTTCCAGATGACCTCAGTGAGGCTTTGTGCTTAGGCAGGCATTTGATACTCATTTTTTCTGCTCAGAATTTAAACCCCTTCTATGTTTCATGCATTTATATCTGAAATCATGCTATGGATGCTCAAAATGCCAAGTACTTGCTCTCTTGGCATTATTTATAACTAGGTTTCAGCTTGTAACCAAGGCTTTAGCAAAAAGAGATCCATCTACACTGAACTTAATTCAGGATCCAAGGACTCAAGCAGGAAAGGATGGGGAGTTAGTCTTTTTTCCCCTTTCTCTCTCACTGTCTTTCTTTCTCCCCCCACCATCTCTCTCAGCAGGAAGCAGTGACAAGACTGGGTGCTCAGACACAGCAGTGGCAGTGCCAGTAGTGATGTCAGCATTGGTTGGCATGAAGTGATATGGTGTGGATATTTGCATCAGAGCCGCTGAAGACCAGTTCTGATGCATATTTTGGGAAGTTGATTCTGGCCACTTCACCTCTGGCTGGACCCTACAGCCCTCCCAAAGATTCTGTAAGTTATTCCCATAGGCCTTTGACAAACATTTTCTTCTTAATCATCCAGGGTCAATGTCTATTTATTTGCAACTGAGAGCTCAGACTGATGCAGTAAAGTTCCTACAAAACTGGTGCTTTTCTTCAGATTCTCATCTCATAATAGTGATAGTTTGGGACCCCTTTGGCTGAGTCCAATTCTTTATTCAGGATACAAATTTCAGATACTCAGAGGGACACATAGAGATGGTTCAAGTGAAGCCCAAGTTCATCAGATAGTGGGTGGAAGAACTGAGGCTTGAATACA
The DNA here is from genome assembly GCF_045843805.1 of Urocitellus parryii. Lineage (NCBI taxonomy): Eukaryota > Metazoa > Chordata > Mammalia > Rodentia > Sciuridae > Urocitellus > Urocitellus parryii. Next base: position 206,282,639 of record NC_135531.1, read on the forward strand.
GGTTTATTTGCTTTTTTACTCCAAATCAAGATTTCTTTATTCTTTTCTGTTTTTCTCAGCACAGTTTTTTTTTTTTTTAAAGTCCCTCTTGAGTTGTCAAGTCAGCTTAAGGAAGAGTTGTATTTTATATCCACTTGAAATAAGTTTAATATTGCAAGTGTGAGCTGCACATCCTTGCCCAATGAAAACTATACATGTTATTTCTCATTGTCACACAATGCGGATCATTACTAGCACCACCTTTGCAGGTCTCTTGAGGCAAAGCCTAAGCAAAAGCTACAAAACCTTCTCCCCACTCACAACTAAGTGGCTAGTCTGCAGTATGCATCTGCATTTCTCCTCCCAACCATGGACTTGTATTCTTATCAAGAATCAATTGTGCTATAATGCACCATTAAAACAAACAAACAAACAAAAAACGGGGAGAAAAAAAAAAAGAATCAGTTGTGTTTTTTTTTCTGGAAAATATTTATGACCATTATACTTGTTATTGAAAACTATAAATCAATAAAATAGTAGAGAAACCCTGAAATACCAAAATAAAAAGAATGTATTATTTCATAAAGATTCGATAGAGGTAAGTCATTGAAACAAATTGGCAAAGCATTAGGAGATTAATAAATATGAAACTGGTAAAGTTATATAAGCACAGAAAGAATATATCCTCAGAATATTTTTTACTGTCTTTAAATTCTCAATTTGGGTTCTCAATCTGAAACTTAAAGTTCTCAATGTAAAGACATGGACACAGAAGATTCATTACAGAAGATGTGTAAAGGAAATGACTTATGCAAGAAAGAAATAAAGATATTCCAATCAGCAGAACAATGTCCTGAGCCTACATCTTGATATTGAAGAATGAATGAATACATGTGCACATGCTTCCAAAGTATGTTTCAATAAAATGTGTAAGTTATTAGGCATCCTTATTTTTTATGATTCCCCATTTTTAGCTGACTTAGGTGATTTATTGACCACCTCCTGGGTCTTGTCACATAAGATTAGAAACCAGCTACTGTGATTCCATTTGTGGTCACTCCTGGCCAAGAAATCCACCTGCTCTGGATGATGCAGTTATGAGATCACCTTGATCATCTACAGCCCATGTCAGAATGCTGATGATTTATTTTCTAGACCTTGTGTACTATATAAGCCAGCTTCCATGAGATGGGCCCTTCCTCCTGATCATGGGGCAGAAAACTGAAAATTTATTCCTTGCAGAATCCCCAGAGACTTGGCTCTCTTAAAGAAATCAATTTATACTTTCTTTACATTTTCTTTCCATCCTATGCAGAAAGACAGTCCTGAGACAACAGTAAGAGATGTAAAGTGTAATACCTGATCAATCCCCTATACCAAGTTGTAATCTAGAATTTGGACAATGATGACCTGCTACAGATCATAGTAGAGACTGGAAAAGAACTTGCTCAATTTTCCTAGCTGTGGCCACTTGCTATGCAGGTACATGATAATTCAGAATCTTCTTCCAACATAATATGATAACCCGTAACTCCTTTATTTTTTTTTTTTTCCCTTTTTATTTTTTATTTTTATTTTTTTTTTTTTACCTCTTTTTTTTTTATTGTTGGTCATTCAAAACATTACATAGTTCCTCATACATCATATTTCACAGTTTGATTCAAATGAGTTATGAACTCCCAATTTTATCCCGTATACAGATTGCTGTATCACATCAGTTACCCTTCCATTGATTGACATATTGCCTTTCTAGTGTCTGATGTATTCTGCTGTCTGTATTATTCTCTACTATCCCCCCTCCCCTCCCCTCCCTTCCCCCTTTCTCTCTCTACCCCTTCTACTGTAAATCACTTCTTCCATTTGAATTATCTTGTCTTACCCCTCCTTTCCTCTTATATGTCATTTTGTATAACCCTGAGGATCGCCTTCCATTTCCATGCGATTCCCCTTCTCGTTTCCTTTCCCTCCCACCTCTCAACCCTGTTAATGAAAATCTTCGTCTCAAGCTCTTCGTCCCTACCCTGTCCTTGTTTCCTCCCCTTATATCAGAGGAGTCATTTGGTATTTGTTTTTTAAAGATTGACTAGCTTCACTTAGCATAATCTGCTCTAATGCCATCCATTTCCCTCCAAATTCTATGATTTTGTCATTTTTTAATGCAGAGTAATACTCCATTGTGTATAAATGCCACATTTTTTTTATCCATTCATCTATTGAAGGGCATCTAGGCTGATTCCACAATCTTGCTATCGTGAATTGTGCTGCTATGAACATCGATGTAGCAGTGTCCCTGTAGCATGCTCTTATTAGGTCTTTAGGGAATAGACCGAGAAGGGGAATAGCTGGGTCAAATGGTGGTTCCATTCCCAGCTTTCCAAGAAATCTCCATACTGCTTTCCAAATTGGCTGCACCAATTTGCAGTCCCACCAGCAATGAACAAGAGTGCCCTTTTCCCCGCATCCTCTCCAGCACTCATTGTTGTTTGACTTCCTAATGGCTGCCAATCTTACTGGAGTGAGATGGTATCTTAGGGTAGTTTTGATTTGCATTTCTCTGACTGCTAGCGATGGTGAGCATTTTTTCATGTACTTATTGATTGATTGTATGTCCTCTTCTGAGAAGTGTCTGTTCAGGTCCTTTGCCCATTTATTGATTGGGTTACTTGTTGTCTTATTGTCTAATTTTTTGAGTTCTTTGTATATTCTGGTTATTAGGGCTCTATCTGAAGTGTGTGGAGTAAAGATTTGTTCCCAGGATGTAGGCTCCCTGTTTATCTCTCTTATTGTTTCTTTTGCTGAGAAAAAACTTTTTAGTTTGAGTAAGTCCCATTTGTTGATTCTAGTTGTTAACTCTTGCGCTATGGGTGTCCTATTGAGGAATTTGGAGCCTGCTCCCACAGTATGTAGATCATAACCAACTTTTTCTTCTATCAGATGCCGTGTCTCTGATTTAATATCAAGCTCCTTGATCCATTTTGAGTTAACTTTTGTGCAAGGCGAGAGATAGGGATTCAGATTCATTTTGATGCAAATGGATTTCCAGTTTTCCCAGCACCATTTGTTGAAGATGCTATCCTTCCTCCATTGCATGCTTTTAGCCCCTTTATCAAATATAAGATAGTTGTAGTTTTGTGGATTGGTTACTGTGTCCTCTATTCTATACCATTGGTCCACCCGCCTGTTTTGGTACCAGTACCATGCTGTTTTCGTTACTATTGCTCTGTAGTATAGTTTGAAGTCTGGTATCGCTATACCGCCTGATTCACACTTCCTGCTTAGTATTGTTTTTGCTATTCTGGGTCTTTTATTATTCCATATGAATTTCATGATTCTTTTATCTATTTCTACAAGAAATGCAGCTGGGATTTTGATTGGCATTGCATTGAACTTATAGAGAACTTTTGGTAATATCGCCATTTTGATGATGTTGGATCTGCCTATCCATGAGCAGGGTATATTTTTCCATCTTCTAAGGTCTTCTTCTATGTCTTTCTTTAGGGTTTTGTAATTTTCATTGTATAAATCTTTCACCTCTTTTGTTAGGTTGATTCCCAAGTATTTTATTTTTTGGGGGGATATTGTGAATGGAGTAGTTGTCCTCATTTCCGTTTCAGAGGATTTGTCGCTGATATACAGGAATGCCTTTGATTTATGCGTGTTGATTTTATATCCTGCCACTTTGCTGAATTCATTTATTAGCTCTAATAGCTTCTCTGTAGACCCTTTTGGGTCTGCTAGGTATAGAATCATATCATCTGCAAATAGTGATAATTTAAGTTCTTCTTTTCCAATTTTTATCCCTTTAATTTCTTTCGTCTGTCTAATTGCTCTTGCCAGTGTTTCGAGGACTATGTTGAACAGAAGTGGTGAGAGAGGGCATCCCTGTCTTGTACCAGATCTTAGAGGGAATGCCTTCAATTTTTCTCCATTCAGAATGATGCTGGCCTGTGGCTTATCATAGATTGCTTTTACAATGTTGAGGTATGATCCTGTTATCCCTAATTTTTCTAGAGTTTTGAACATAAAGGGATGCTGTACTTTGTCGAATGCTTTTTCTGCGTCTATCGAGACTATCATATGGTTCTTATTTTTTAGTCTATTGATGTGGTGGATAACATTTATTGATTTCCGTATATTGAACCAGCCTTGCATCCCATGGATGAATCCTACTTGATCATGGTGTATAATTTTTTTGATATGTATTTGAATCCGGTTCGCCAGAATTTTATTGAGAATTTTTGCGTCAAGGTTCATTAGAGATATTGGTCTGTAGTTTTCTTTCTTTGAAGTGTCTTTGTCTGGTTTCGGAATCAGGGTGATGTTGGCCTCGTAGAATGAATTTGGAAGTTCTCCCTCTTTTTCTATTTCCTGAAATAGCTTGAAAAGTATTGGTGTTAGTTCCTCTTTAAAGGTTTTGTAAAACTCTGCTGTATACCCATCCGGTCCTGGGCTTTTCTTAGTTGGTAGTCTTTTGATGGTTTCTTCTATTTCTTCTATTGTTATTGGTCTGTTTAGGTTGTCTATATCCTCCTGGTTCAATCTGGGCAGATCGTAAGACTTAAGGAATTTATCTATGCCTTCACTATCTTCTATTTTATTGGAGTATAAGGCTTCAAAATAGTCTCTGATTATCTTCTGTATTTCTGAAGTGTCTGTTGTGATATTGCCTTTTTCATCCCGTATGCTAGTAATCTGGGTTCTCTCTCTTCTTCTCTTCGTTAGCATGGCTAAGGGTCTGTCAATTTTATTTATTTTTTCAAAGAACCAGCTTTTAGTTTTGTCAATTTTTTCAATTGTTTCTTTTGTTTCAATTTCATTAATTTCAGCTCTGATTTTGATTATTTCTTGCCTTCTACTTCTTTTGCTGTTGTTTTGCTCCTCTTTTTCTAGGATTTTGAGATGAAGTATGAGATCATTTATTTGTTGGTTTTTTCTTTTTTTGAGGAATGAACTCCAAGCAATGAATTTTCCTCTTAGGACTGCTTTCAATGTGTCCCATAGATTCCGATATGTTGTGTCCGTGTTTTCATTTAACTCTAGGAATTTTTTAATTTCCTCCTTGATGTCTTCAATAACCCATATGTCACTCAGCAACCTGTTGTTCATTCTCCAAGTGATGCTTGATTTTTCCTTTCTTCTTTTATCATTGATTTTCAGTTTCATTCCATTATGATCAGATAAGATGCATGGTATTATCTCTACCCCTTTATATTGTCTAAGAGTTGCCCTGTGACATAATATATGGTCTATTTTTGAGAAGGTTCCATGTGCTGCTGAAAAAAAAGTGTAACTACTTGATGTTGGGTGGTAAAGTCTATATATGTCAATTAAGTCTAGGTTATTAATTGTGTTGTTGAGTTCTATAGTTTCCTTGTTTAACTTTTGTTTGGAAGATCTGTCCAGTGGTGAGAGAGGTGTGTTGAAGTCTCCCATGATGATTGTATGGTGGTCTATCAGACTCTTGAACTTGAGAAGAGTTTGCTGGATGAACACCGCTGCACCATTATTTGGGGCATATATATTTATGATTGTTATGTCTTGTTGGTTTATGGTTCCCTTGAGCAGTATGAAGTGTCCTTCTTTATCCCTTTTGATTAGCTTTGGCTTGAAATCTATTTTATTAGATATGAGTATGGACACGCCTGCTTGTTTCCGCTGTCCATATGAGTGGTATGATTTTTCCCAACCTTTCACCTTCAGTCTATGGATATCTTTTTCTATCAGATGCGTCTCCTGTAGACAGCATATTGTTGGGTCTTGTTTTGTGATCCATTCTACTAGCCTGTGTCTCTTAATTGGTGAGTTTAAGCCATTGACATTTAGGGTTATTATTGAGATATGGTTTGTACTTCTATCCATATTTGTTTGTTAATGTTACTAAACCTGATTTGTTATCCTCTTTGACTACTTTCCCCCCTTTACTGTCCTACCTCCCATTGTTGGTTTTCAATGTTATTTTCCATTTCCTCTTCCTGCAATGTTTTGCCAAGGATTTTTTGAAGAGATGGTTTTCTAGCTGCGAATTCTTTTAACTTTTGTTTATCATGGAAGGTTTTAATTTCATCTTCTAACCTGAAGCTTAATTTTGCCGGATACACGATTCTTGGTTGGAACCCATTTTCTTTCAGTGTTTGAAATATGTTATTCCAGGATCTTCTAGCTTTCAGAGTCTGTGTTGAGAGATCAGCTGTTATCCTGATTGGTTTACCCCTAAATGTAATCTGCTTCCTTTCCCTTGTAGCTTTTAAAATTCTTTCCTTATTCTGTATGTTGGACATCTTCACTATAATGTGTCTAGGTGTGGATCTCTTATGGTTTTGTACATTCGGCGTCCTGTAGGCTTCTAGGATTTGGGATTCTGTCTCATTCTTCAAGTCTGGGAAGTTTTCTCGTATTATTTCATTGAATAGGCTGTGTATTCCTCTGGTTTGGAGCTCTGTGCCTTCCTGTATCCCAATGACTCTTAAATTTGGTCTTTTGATATTGTCCCATATTTCTTGGATGTTCTGTTCATGGTTTCTTAGCAGACTTGCTGAGCTGTCTATGTTCTTTTCCAGTTGAAATACTTTGTCTTCATTGTCTGATGTTCTCTCTTCTAAGTGATCTACTCTGCTGGTAGTATTCTCAATTGAGTTTTTAAGTTGGTTTATTTTTTCCTGCAATTCTAGTATTTCTATTTGTTTGTTTTTTATTTCCTCTATCTCCCTGTGAAATTGATCTTTTACTTCCTGGATTTGTTTGTCAATGTGATCTTTCATTATCTGATTTTGCTGTCTCATGTCTTCCTTGAGACTCCAGATCATCTGAAGCATGTATATCCTGATCTCTCTATCTGACATTCCATCTGTTGCACCTATTACCTCTTCTAAAGTTGAGTTGACCTGCATTGCCTGTGGTCCTTTCTTTCCTTGTCTTTTCATACTGCTGGCGTTTCTTTCTGCTTGGTGAAACTGTTGTGTTTTGAAATTTTCCCTCTATTTATTTATATTGCTCTTGTATAGTTGAATAATCACCCTTGCAGGGCATGTAGTGGCTGTGATCCTCCTCCAATTGGTGTGATCCGTCTACCACGCTGGGAGGCCCTAGGTCTGCTCTGCTGGTCGGTCAAAGGTCCGCCTACCCAGCAGGTACGAGGGGCACCTCTATCACTCCGCAGGTTGCTGGGCCTAACCTCCCGATGGGTCAAAGGTTCCCCTAGCTTGCAGGGGGCTGCTCCCGGAGCGAGAGCTAGGCCTCCCGGGGGAGCCCGGATGGTGGAGGCCGACTGCCGGTTCAGGCGGGGTGGGCCAAGCCGCACTGGGTGCCGGCGGCTTGCAAACGCGGCTGGTATCAGCAGGACTTAACTCCTGCACCCGCTGCGGGGGCACCTTTATCACCGAGTAGCTGCGGTCGCGTGGTTGGGACCCGGGCGGGTGGGGCCGCTTCTCCCAGGGCGAGAGCTGGGCCTCCCGGGGGAGCCCGTATGGCGGAGGACTGCCGGTTCAGGCGGGGCGGGCCAAGCCGCTCCGGGATCCCGCGGGTTGCAAAGGTGGCTGGCGTCTGCAGGACTTAACTTCTGCACCCGCCGCCGGTTCGGGCGGGGCGGGCCAAGCCGCTCAGGGTTCCCGCGAGTTGCAAAGGTGGCTGGCGTCTGCAGGACTTAACTTCTGCACCCACCACGAGGGCACCTTTATTGCCGAGTAGCTGTGGCTGCCTGGTTAGGAACCGGGCGGGTGGGGCCGCTTTTCCCTGGGCGACAGCTAGGCCTCCCGGGGGAGCCCGTATGGTGGAGGACTGCCGGTTCGGGCGGGGCTGGCCAAGCCGCTCAGGGATCCCGCGGGTTGCAAAGGCGGTTGGCGTCTGCAGGACTTAACTTCTGCACCCGCCGCCGCTTGGGCAGGGCGGGCCAAGCCGCTCAGGGTTCCCGCGGGTTGCAAAGGCGGCTGGCGTCTGCAGGATTTAACTTCTGCACCCGCCACGTGGGCACCTTTATTGCCGAGTAGCTGTGGCTGCCTGGTTAGGAACCGGGCGGGTGGGGCCGCTTTTCCCAGGGCGAGAGTTAGGCCTCCCGGGGGAGCCTGTATGTCGGAGGACTGCCGGTTCCCGCGGGGCGGGCCAAGCCACTCAGGGATCCTGCGGGTTGCAAAGGTGGCTGGCGTCTGCAGGACTTAACTTCTGCACCCACCAGGAGGGCACCTTTATCTCCAAGTAGCTGAGGCCACCTGGTTAGAAACTGGGCGGGTGGGGCCGCTTCTCCCGGGGCGAAAGCTAGGCCTCCCGGGGGAGCCCGTATGGCGGAGGACTGCCGGTTCGGGCGGGGCGGGCCAAGCCGCCCAGGGATCCCGCGGGTTGCAAAGGTGGCTGGCGTCTGCAGGACTTAACTTCTGCACCCACCACGAGGGCACCTTTATCTCCAAGTAGCTGAGGCCACCTGGTTAGAAACCGGGCGGGTGGGGCCGCTTCTCCCGGGGCGAGAGCTAGGCCTCCCGGGGGAGCCCGTATGTCGGAGGACTGCCGGTTCGGGCGGGGTGGGCCAAGCCGCCCAGGGATCCCGCGGGTTGCAAAGGCGGTTGGCGTCCGCAGGACTTAACTTCTGCACCCGCCGGTTCGGGCGGGGCGGGCTAAGCCGCTCAGGGTTCCCGCGGGTTGCAAAGGCGGCTGGCGTCTACAGGACTTAACTTCTGCACTCGCCACGTGGGCACCTTTATTGCCGAGTAGCTGTGGCTGCCTGGTTAGGAACCTGGCGGGTGGGGCCGCTTCTCCCAGGGCGAGAGCTAGGCCTCCCGGGGGAGCCCGTATGGCGGAGGACTGCCGGTTCGGGCGGGGCGGGCCAAGCCGCCCAGGGATCCCGCGGGTTGCAAAGGCGGTTGGCGTCCGCAGGACTTAACTTCTGCACCCGCCGGTTCGGGCGGGGCGGGCTAAGCCGCTCAGGGTTCCCGCGGGTTGCAAAGGCGGCTGGCGTCTACAGGACTTAACTTCTGCACTCGCCACGTGGGCACCTTTATTGCCGAGTAGCTGTGGCTGCCTGGTTAGGAACCTGGCGGGTGGGGCCGCTTCTCCCAGGGCGAGAGCTAGGCCTCCGGGGGGAGCCCGTATGGCGGAGGACTGCCGGTTCGGGCGGGGCGGGCCAAGCCACTCAGGGTTCCCGGGGGTTGCAAAGGTGGCTGGCGTCTACAGGACTTAACTTCTGCACCCGCCACGTGGGCACCTTTATCGCTGAGTAGCTGTGGCTGCCAGGTTAGGAAGCGGGCGGGTGGGGCCGCTTCTCCCAGGGCGAGAGCTAGGCCTCCAGGGGGAGCCGCCTGCCGGAGCGGCTGATGGTTGGGGGACTAGACCTCTGTGCCCGCGTGGCCTTCCAAGATCCACTTCTCTGGGGCAACCTGTCACTTCGAGTAAACCTACCAGTTCACGGCAGCTCTCCTCTTAAGGAAGTTATGGTAGAAGTTCCTCCGTAGCTAGGCTGCAGCTGTTTCGATGAGTCTTTCATATCCCGTTAAAGTGGAGACGTTGGAGACGCTGCTTCCTCGCCGGCCGCCATGTTGGATTCCTTTGCCGTAACTCCTTTATAATCAAAAGTTATTGACTGAGCAATAATATATTATGTGCCAAAAACTATTCTAGATGCTAGGGATACAATGGTGAATAAAGCAAAGTCCTGCTCTCATGGAGGATATTCTAATAGGATTATCTCTCATCCCTACCAGTCTATAAGCTCCTGGAAAATATTGCTAGCATTAAGCAGTGTCTGGTACAAAGTACCTATTCAGTAAGTTGAATTAAGTAAAATTGGTTCAAATCAAATCTTATTTTCTGAAAGTAAGATCTCAACAAACTTGGAATTTATTTTTCTATCATATCAGAGATTCAGATTGTTCCCTGTTTCTGTGAATTTAATTTGAATTATGTAACAACCTTGTTTGAATTATGCCTCCACTGTACATAAACAATCCTATTTTCCAAAAAGAACTTTTGCCAAGTGAGTTGTTATTTTTTTTCTCCCCAAAAAGCAGGCTTCACTTCAGAAAATTGAATTCCAAAAGATTACATCAGGGCTTCCAAAACAATTTTTAAGTATGGCATGTTTTCACACAGGAAACAGGGGAGCCAATTCCAAAGTAAGCAATGGAAACAGTCAAAGATCAAGATACATTAAAAAGTGAATTTCATCCAATTGCAGCATAAAAGGAATAAATACTAAATCCCCACAAACTGTACATGAACATTCTGAATGCATGCATGCACATCGACATTAATCATTGTGTCTTCTTTCTACCACAACCTCTACTGGAACTTAATATTTAAAACTGCTTTTTTCATTTTTATGGCTCATAGATTGTTTTAGTACAGAAATCTTAATTTAGCAAACATGCCAATGCCTTGTTCATGCCAGATGTTATGCCAGACAGACTCCAAGTGGCTTTAGGATAGGACATTGTCCAATGTGCACACTGACTTCACCCCTGGAGAAACAGAAACAAATGTTCTCTTTTAAATCTGCTTCCCTGAGTCCAATGCCCAGTACAAAACAAAAAAGGAAAAAAATTCACTTTCACAGCTTAAACTTTTCACAGCTTATGAGAAGAAACTTGCCATATAATTCTCAGTACTCATTTCCCTAACACTCCCAAAAGGAAATTATTTTCTGGTAACAATAGAAGAAATGCACCTTGCCTCCATGAAATCTGATCATCTATTTGGGGTTGTTGTTTTTTAGAACTGGCAACCTGCTTGTGGAACTGCAGAAATGCTGGTGGGCAAGGCCAAGTGCAAGGTCATGGTGAGCCACACGCCTCTTGCCCTTGCAGGAGGAGTAATAAAAATGATCTCTTTCATACCCTGGGAGCTTAATATGGAAATAAAAATCTTCACTTTAATAAGTAAAGCAAACTGCAGTTTTAACAGTAATGTTAAAGCTATAATTCTCAAAAAGCAATAGGTCTCTGGGAGTGTTGGGACTGGACAAGGGGTTGGTGAAACTTTGAGAAGGTAACACAACACCAAACATTCAGCTGACAAACCATAACCTAGAGTAGATCGTCTAGATCTTTCAAAGATGCAAATACAATACTCTGATCATACTGTCATTTTGAGTGCACATCAACACATGTTGTCCAAACTCATAGAAAATACAACACCAAGAGTTAATTAACCTAATGCAAACCATGGATTTCAGGAGACAATGACATGTCAGTGCAGGTTCATCAGTGTAACAAATGGATCACTCTGGAGGAGGGAGTGATAACGGGGAGATTTATGGATGTGTGAGGGTAGAGAGTATATGAGAAATCTTTGTTCCTTCCACTCAATTTTGCTGCAAACTTAAAATTGTACTAAACCAGGCATGGGGGGTGCACACCTGTAATCCAGGCAATTCAGGAGGCTGAGGCAGGAAGATTGATAGTTTAAGACCAGTTTCATTAATTTAGTGAGGTCCTATGCAACTTAGTAAGATTCTATCTCAAAAAATAAAAGGGGGTGCTGGAGATGTGGCTCAAGTGGTAGCTCACTCGCCTAGTGTGCGTGAAGCACTGGGTTCAATTCTCGACACCACATAAAAATAAAATAAATATTAAAATAAATACATAAATAAAAAGGGCTGGGGGTATAGTCAGTAGTAAGGAACCCCTAAATTCAATCCCTGCTACCACAAAACAAAAAGAAAAAGAATTAATGGAGTAAAGTGAAACAATATATCTGAAAATCTGAGAATACTGGGTCTCTGAATAAACTTAAAAATGTAGATGTCTGTTTTCCTGGGCCTTTACATGGATCATTCCTGTGACATTTCAGAAGCAACAAAAATGAATATGTTCATGACATCCAGACAACTTCCAGCCCACCTCTAAAGTACCTCACTACAGGAAGTTAAGAATATAGGCAAAGAAAAATCACATGGTATTTTATTAAATGTTTTATCTTTTTAATTGAAGTAGCTTTCCCATTTTGTGTTATTTTTCCTTTCTATATGTGCTGGTTCTTCTGCATGGAGTTATGTTATATAACTGTTCTTGCAAGAGGGGATAATTTGCTGGCCCCAAAGGAGTTTTTGGAATACTGAGAGAATATGTTATGAGATGGGCAGAAAGAGAAGCATCTGGTTGCCCTAAGTATAATGCTTGCAGCAGAGAATTTGCCATAAATAGCTTTAACAGAGACCAAATGTGTCCATTTCAATCCTGTATTTTATCACCCACCAAGGGAATTACAGGGTGAAGGGAGAGAAGGGGGAGTGGAGTCATTTTAGCAGGGTATGGTTCATAACTCTTTTATTAGGACCAAAAGGTCAAGGTCTCTCATAGCTGTAAGATGAAAAGTTAAAGTCATTTTTATCCAGCCATATGTAAGGCATGAAAACAGAGAAAACTGAGAGAAAAGAAAATTAGCTTCTCCAATAATTGGGGGGAAATGAGGGATTATATTTAAAAGGTGATTTGGAGAATCAGAGAAGAAGGTTAAATATACTTTCTTTTTCTTAATCAGAATATATTTTGGTTGGAAAAATTCACAACTAAAATTTTCCTAAAAGTACTGATTCTGATCTTGGTAAATTCAAGATTTTCTTATTTTGTGTCCAAGGAAATGAGTTGAGGACACTACTCTTAAGAAAATTAGCATATACTAAAAGTACTATAACTGGACCTCGTTGTAAGAGGCATATAATCATCAGACACACTAGCTTACTGCAAATTAACAAAACCACCACCACCACCCCGACACACACACACACACACACACACACATAAAAAAAAGAGTGGGTAACTCCAGTACATGTCTATGCAAAAAGTGTGCAATTATTTAAGGATTATTTATTTTATTTCAACAATGATAAGCAGCCTTCTGGCATGGAAAGGATAAAAGATATTTTAGCACATAGTAAAATGAGTGTCTCGCTCTATTTCTAAGGAAGTGGGAAGAACTTCATAATTAAAATCAATAGGTTGTATTATGGTGAAGTAGAATAGGACTATCTCAAAGGGAAATAAAGATATCCTCTGGAGAGACTGGAGGTTCAGCTAAACAGTTGGCTTTCTGCCTTGGTCATAGGGCAGAAAACACCAATGTACCACTACTGTTGGAGACTTTGCCCAATGTCTTGACATCACCAAAATCCAAAATCCTCTGCTTCAGAAAAATCAATCTGTACTTGGATGTGAAATTCAACCACAGTAACCACTGCACACTCCTGTCTATCTCCTTCTGTGGTTCTGTTGTAACCACTCCAGAGAAATCCTCACTTGTTAGATGTCTCAAGAACCCACTTGTATGCACTTTGATATAAATAATGATGCATAAGTTGAATAATAAAAATAAACACGGCCTGCCATATGGGCAAAACCTATCTCTTCGGGAACACTTCCTTTCAGATCTAATTGTGTGCAGACAATTTAAATCAGAAATAGTTTGTTTCTCCTGCTGCAGTCCCAGCATTCTTATGATAAAAGAGCCAACTGCCATCCTCATCAGCTCGTTACAGCATGAAAACAACCCAAACCTTCTACAGATGATTGATTGAGCCGCTAAAGACATCAAAATCCTATAATTGAGCTGTCTGAACGATATCAAACGCCCACAGGGAGGTGGGAAAAGAACTCAGACCTATCTCATCAAAACGAAACCTGTTTAATTGGGATCAACGGCTTCCTTGTCTTTGTTTCATCCTCTCACACACTACGTCAAGCAGCATGACCTCCTGCCTCTCTCTGCCCAGCCCAGCCCAGCTGTCTAAGGAATGAAAGGTCCATACCTTGGCCAGCATTTGGCACACTCTGTCTACTTCTTATTATTGAGCACATACCTAGAACACCATTTGCCTCTGTCATCTTTGCAACCAAATCTGCATTTGTTGACTGATACTTCAACAAGACTCTCTGACCTCTACCACATCACTTTTCATTCTGGGTTATCTTGCTGTCCTTCATGGCAGATGCCAACCATAATTTATTCCTCTGCCTAAAGCCACAAGAAACCAGCTCCCTCTGAAGCCAGTTGGATCACCTGGAGTCGATCGCAGTTGTTTTAAACTGCTGCCCACCATCCGCACGCTTCCACCCGCTTCACACACCCCCCCCTCCGCCACCCCATGAGCTGCCAGTCATTGCAGAAGCTCTTTCACTGTCTGCATGTTTCTACTTACAATAAAGTCATTGCAGGGAATGGTGCTTTTGTTAAAGGATAGTCACACAGTTACAACTGGATTTAATGATGTGTTGTCTTCAAAGAATGACAGTCTCTGACAGGTGTTCATTCTTATCACCTTGGAAGGGGCACAGGGAAAGGTTGGGAGTGATGGAAATGTTCTATATCTTGCTTGGTCTATATCTTGGGTGATTGTTGTGTGTGTGTGTGTGTGTGTGAAAACTCAACGAATTCTATACTTATAATTGATATTTTTAATTATATAAAAACTATTTCAAAAAGATGACTCTAGAAACATAGCCATAGGTAATAGATAGGATGTCAGACTAGATAGATAAATTAAATAATTAGGGAACTAACTGCAAAACCATACTCATCCATGTGGCAAACATTCCCAATTCTCTAATTTTATACCTAGGGTTGAATTACTTAACCTGAATGTAATCTGAAGCTTTTTTTTTCATGCAAAGATTATTAATGCAAAATTCTGAAAGGTTGGCATGTCATCTAAGCCCTGCCAACTGTTTGATCAGGCAGCATAAATTATTACTTTGACATAGCTATAGGAAAAGCAAGCAGCCTAACTTCCCCTACATATACACTGCTGGGGGCAAGAAACTTGGTTTCAAGAGAGAATTTCAAAGAATCAGCATTCTCCAGTTCTTTCTTTGCATGCCATGTGAAGTGAAGCTAGCCATGCAAAATATTCCAAACCTAGGGGTAACAAGAAGCTTTAGGCCAAGAAGATGATTTAAAAGATATGTGAAGAAAAATCTCAAATACAATGTTTTTAGAATAAAATAGCATTTGTTTTCTTCATTGTGCAAGGATATCATGAAGGTGAGAGCCAAGCTCAGCTGCTGCTTGTAAATCAAAATAATCCTTTCATTTTTAACTAACAAAGAAGAGAAAGGAGAGAGAACAAGGTTACAAGGTGATATTCCTACCCAGTGGGAAAACAAAAAGGAATGGCATTGTTACCAAATGTGTAAGGGATATCAATAACATAGGTTAGAAATAACAGTGCACAAAATTAAGTGCAATATTGGAAAGGCATGAATTTTCTTTGACAAGGTTGAATTGTTTGATATAAACCCTGGGAAGAACTGGTATGAACAAGGAAAAAATGAAGAGAATCTTGAATGAAGCTCCGTTCTGAATATCTGATGTTGCTGATCAAAGGAAAAATACCATGAAAGATTCTATGTGGGGTCAATCCCAGATTATACAAATTAGTGGTATAAAAGAATGACACGTAAATTCTAAACTAGTGAGAAGTTAAGAAACAAGATATAATTAATTTTAGACTGCAGCCACACACAGGGACCTTGTTATGGTTTGGAGATGAAGTATCCTTCAAACCTCATGTGTGAAAAAATGAAACAGGGATTAGAAGAGAAATGATTGGGTTATGAGACCCCTAACCCAACCAGTGGATGGATCCCTGATGGGATTAACGGAGTGGCAATTGAAGATGGGTAGGGAGTGGCTGGAGTCGGTGGGTCATTAGGGTATATATTTGGTATCTAGAAAGTGGAATATCTCTCTGCTTTCTGATCATCATGTGAGTCACTTTCCTCTGCCACACTTTTCCACCATGATGTCCAGCCCTGAAGAATGAAGTCAGCTGTCTATGGGTTGAGAACTCTGAAACTGTAGCCCTGAATAAACTTTTCCTTTTCTTATCAGGTCTTGTAGTCACAGCATCGAAAAAGCTGACTAAAGGAGACCCCTAACCACACACATATACACACGCACATGCACGCACACGCACCCACACACACACACGCATGCAGACACACTTCTACACTTCTTGGCCTTGACATTCTTCCGACTCCAGCCTGTTGCTCACAGTGTGGATTCCAAAGGCTGGAGTGGCGGAAGCCAGCCAACAGAAGATGTGCACATGTGTTCCATGAGAATTTTTGCTGTATTTTTAGAATAGATGTTGATAAATGACTTTCAAGTAGCTCAGAAAGAGACATCATTTCTTGAAAATGATGTTTCTTTGCTCAGATGAGCTAACATCTTATAACATTTATTTTGATTTAACAAGCTGACAGTTTCTCAGCTGTAAATTAGAAGGCTTCATCAAGATGGTTCTTGACCATTCAAGGGACTGCTGCCTAACCAATCAAGTTAAGAGAACCAATCTAATCAAGTATACTATATCCTTTTAAGCTTTCAAAAATATTTTTCCATATGTTAGCATTTAAATATTTAGACACCCAAACATTCAAGTTGTACAGCTCTCTCTCCCTAGCATACTTAACTAATTTATGTACCCACATACTATGGTGCATTGAGTACTAATATACGCCAATCATGGCACAAAGTGTTCTGCATACATCAACTCATTCACTACAGCTCCACATAATACAAAAAGAATTGTAGTTGGTAAATGGTAAATAATAGGCACAAAGCCACGTGGCTAATATGTTATGGAGCCAGGATTTGGAGCCACATCTGTCTGAAACCCAAGCCAAGAGAGGTTAACTAAGACTGAAACTATGGTTATTTTTGCACCCAAACTTTGACTCTGGAACTGAGGGATTACAAGTCTTTACCAAGCTGACAAATAAACAATATTCCCATGGTCACTCAACCAGCTAGCTAATGTAGGAGCCAGCACATCTGGCCAGCAGTATGATCCCAGAGCCCTCATTCTTAACCACATCACTGTACAAGATGAGGGTTCACATCCTGACTCCACTTAGATTTGTATCTTGTGCAAGTCACCTAACTTGTAGACCCTCCTGAGACATTTTTACTACCTATGCTGTCACAGTGTTCAGAGTCTCTGGGCTCCAGCGACAATCACAATAACACAGGAAAGATATCTGCAAACTCAGGATCACCATGTGGTTGTTGCTAGATACCCCCTGTGATTTCTTGTCAACCCATAGCTAAACAAATGGGTATCAACCTTGGTTGCACATTAGAGTCATCAAGGAAGTTTTGAAAAATTACCAATGCCCAACCCTACTCCCAGCCCCATTAAATCAGGTTTTCTGGGAATGGAGCTTGGGCACTGGATTATTTTTCTAAATACCCCTACTTAATTCTGTTGAATCTGGTGTTGAGAGTTTCTGAGTTTAAAGATGTGGGTACCCATGCTTAAGCAAGAGACTTAGAAGCTAAGTAACCTAAACATTCAAGCAAACACTTGGGAATAATGTTTTCCATATACCATACTCTACTTCTGCTGTTTGTTTAGCTTGTTGGTTGTTTGAGATAGTCAGTAATTACTATGTTGCCCAAGCAGGTCTTGAACTCCTGGAATCAAGAGGTCCTCCCTTGTCAGCCTTCCAAGTAGCTAGAAGTATATGCACCATGCCTGGGTGCTTCTGCTAATTTTGGAATTTTTCAAGATTAAATATGTGAGTATACTATTCCTAAATTTACAACATTTTCATACTTGTATATGCACAAACATACATGTGATAATTCTGCTTGAGTACATAATTTTACACAATCACAGTCATATATATTCTATCCATTGGGTTTTCGGACAAAATTAGCATTAAAATGTCAGTAGTATTTCCTTTATACCAACACACACACACACACACACACACACACACACACACACACCACTTTGTGCTCTATAAGGCTGAGATTTCACCTTTGCATCTTTTCAAGATCAAAGAAGGAAAAAAGTAATTTGAGCTGCTGACAAATGAAAATGTCTAGACTTTAGGTAAAGTCATATATTTGAACCAAGGACGTAAGTGCCTTAAATTTTTCTGTTTTTCTATTATCACTTAAATTGGAGCATTTTAATTTTTACAGCAACTTCTGCTGGATTTTTATATAGGCATGTGTTGAATAATTTTTTATGTACCACACAAAAGAATTTAATGTACACAACCAAAAGAGGAAAGGGCGATGGTATTTAAAGGTTTAAAATAAATTGAACATTCCTTCCATGTTTTTCTGGATGACTTGCCTCCATAAATTACACCTTTTGCACTATGCCATTTGTTTCCCCCAACTGTTTCTATATGGTGCAATAATTACATGCTCCACTGAATTCCAAAGGGTTAGTAAAAGGTTAGGTGAGCAGAGCAAATATAAGGAAATGTAAGGGAAAGCTGTAGTTTCATACATGAAGAAAAGTAAAGAGGAATGGCATGGCAGAGAAGGACATCAACATCATTCTGTGTGGGTTACATTTTACACAAGGCTACTAGAAAATATACACTAAGCCACCTACAAATGCTATCAATTTTTTTGTGTCTCTTTTTTCCTTGCATGCAGAATAGGGAAGCATCAAGTAATGTTAGGAAAATGTGTTTGGATATCATTCTAATAGTAAGATCTAACATGCAATTTACCATAAAATTTAAAATGAAAGTAAACAGGCTTGAATGATCTGTCCTTATGGGCCTGTGAACAATTAGAATCTGATCACAACCTTTGTAACATACACAGTTTGGGTGTCTTAGATGTTTAAAGCTGAGGAAACTGATAAAACCAGTAGATGCTTACAAAATCTCAACAACCAATACACACAGATTCAGCTTCTCGGCTGTTTTCTGACCTCCCTCATGAGTGAGATGCTATGTGTTCTCCTTGTGCTCTGCCCACACTGTGCTCTGGGAACCACCTTTCAAGGCTACCCTCAGAATTCTTTACAGCATCAAAACTTGACACCCGGAAGGAGGTGCAGATGAGAAAGGAAAAACCCACGCTATGATTTGCCTTGGACCTTGGCTCCTCTGTGAAGAGCCCAGTATACTCCAAAAGCATTTATGACGAATTTCTAAATAGATTCCTGATAGCATAAGAGCTGAAATTACCTCGTTGCCAAACAAAAGGCTTCTGCATTGAAATGTGACAGCTCACAGCTCAGGCAGCCTGTTGCCAGAAGGATACACACTGTCTCCAGCAGAAAATTGGTTTCAGGAACTCGCCCAATTGTCCAGACACAAAATAAACTTCCTCAGCTCTGTGCAACAGGCCATGGCCACTGGGATTTACCTCTGTTCCACCCAGCAGAGCCCTGAATTTCCTTTAGATTTAAGAACCCAAACGAACTGAACCAGATGATGTCTCAAATGCCAAAGACTGGCATTGCTCTCTGGGCATTTCTATTTCTTCAGTGATTTTATTCTATAGAATTGTTCATGACTACAGACAGCATTCTTTAATTAAGCCCCAGTAGATCTGAATTTAAACTATCACCTGAGAAAATACATTCTACCATTACTCAAGAATGCAGTTTGTCACTACTAGTCACGAATCATTTAGCTGTATTAAATACAGAAGTTTCCCAAAAGTTCTGAGACATTTTTTACCCTCATAAAAGCACAACATATGTGGCCTTAATAGTAACTATATGACTATGAAAAGAGAAATTCACGATTTGGTGGTGTTTTAAAATATGGACACTAAAAAATAGTTTTGTTCTTTAAAATTACATTACAAAAGCAATCATTATAAACCTCCTTTCATTTTACTGATTAGAAAAAAAAAGAGATAGAGAGAGAGACCCAGAGAGGCTAACTGATTTATGCATGATGCATGCATCCATCTAGAGATAGAACCAAGACCTACATTTGGCTTTCCTACCTTCTTATGTGTTTGTTCAAAGGAACAAAGAAAACACATGAAAAATAGGAGTTCCACAAAATGCTGATTCTTTCTGGGAAGAAAAGTCCTTTCAGGTGACTCCTAGGGACCAGGACAAATCTGCTAATGAGATCAGTCACTTTTTCTGAAAGGAAGGACACAACTTACAAGATGAAAGAATAGTGAGAGATCTCTGCTCCAGTGCCAGGCCCTTCCAAAAAATTTTCTTTCTTTTTTTTTGTTTCATTTTATAGGCATATGTTACTTTAAAGAAATTGAAACATAAAATGCAAATTTGTAAATCAGATAAATCAAAAATCAAAAGCATGGTTTATTTTGGGAAAACAAATGAATATTTGCTTTACTAAGCTCTTCACTATAGTTTTCTCTGAAATAATGATCTCCCTTATGATTAATAAATATTCTATTCAGGTGCAACTTTCAGGGCTATTTCTATTGCATTAAACAAGGTATGCCTCTGCCCTGTTGACTCCACTGAATTTTAAGTTGCTTTCTTACGGCAATTAGGAACAAAATGCAAAATGTGAGATACCCATGAACACTGGTGTGCTGGAGCCAGTCCACACCACCTCACGGGAGCCTACTGTGGGCCTTTCTTCCCAACTCTGCATTCAGTGGCTAAGGAGTCCAATAGTTGATCCAAAGGGAATCAACACATTGAGGCATAAAAAGGCACGAGAATGGTAAAAGTGGCTCATTGTTGCACTACCAATATGTCTGAGTCCAGTGAGACAGAACACACTTATACAGGATGCAGTATATGAAGTAGATTTATTATTACAGATTGACAGCAAAGGACAAAAGAAGCCAAAGATCCATTATAAACTAGTTCCCCAAGACTCAAAAGAGCTGCTAAGGACAGGCAGAATCTCAGTATGCATATCCTATTGCAACACAGCTAAGGGACCGTGAAAGACAGCTCATCCTGGTTCACATACTTCAGAGATGACATGACTCAGTGGTTACAACTTTGAAGGACATTCTGCTTTCAGGAGAGAAAGGAACAAATCCTAGGATGTCCTAGGCAGTTCCTCCCTAACTCAAAGATATTACATTCCTTAGAAGAGACAGGAACAAAGCCCAAACTATTTCAGGCATTTCCTTATTTCCTTTGTATGTGTTCCTAAGTCCCTTCGTGGTCGATGGTCACTCAGCTACCTTGTCAAGTCGGGGGTGGGGGTAGAGATGCGGAATCTGCACACAGACTCCGGGAGCTGGTGAGAGAACTGGCTGGAGCCCCCCTCAGGTCGTCCTCCAGTAGCTCAGTTTCTTTTTGGAATGCACACAACTCTTATAGGGTCCTAGTAGGGCGGGCCTGTCAATCATACATAAGCAAAACAATATCCATAAGCCAATCATCTTCTGCCTAATGTAACTGCACTGTGAGGAAACTCTAAATATTGCTGTCGTGGCAGAAAGCAATCTGGGTCTTTACTTAGTAAGGCCCTTACTGAGTCAGGGGTTTCATGCCCTAAAGCCCCTGACTCTCGTTTTCCTGGCCTAGTAGTTTGGCAATGCTAACCACAAGTGCTGAGGATGTGATTTCACCCCATCCTGCAGGCGCTCCTGTCAGGCCTGAAGGAAGGTGGATATTTCAAGCACTTCCAAGCTGCTAGTAGCTGCTAGCTGAGACTGAAAGTTATTCCAACATTCCTCCCTATCTCAGGATATTGTATTTCCAGCACATTATAGTTATTCTTGAGATCTCAGGTAAGAAAAGGGAGAACTGCTGGGTCAGCCCATGGCCAACTGTTTTGCAAAGACAAATTTGTTTTGGATCTACCAGTTGCTTAGAACAAAAAACAAGAGAATATACAAAATGGTCCAGGGCCATGGTGGGATTCCATGTAGCCTGGAATCTAGGCCTCAGCAGCTTAACTCTTTTTTTTTTTTTTTAACGGTATAAAATTTAAAAAGAAAGAAAAAGAAAAAAAAGAAAAGGAAAAGATATCCTGCTTTGGGATGGAAGTTTAGGGAAGCCATCTCAAGTTCTGTGTCAGGTACAGAGACAATGGCCCAGACAATTCACCAACATTAACAGGGTAGTGACAATGATACAGGGCAACTAAGACCATATAGGGCAGAGGATTCCTGAGTTCAGTGTCCACACCATGCTCATAAAAGAGGGGCAACTGGAACAGGCTCATGGCTACCTCCTGGAAGCTAGAAAGCTCTTAGAAGTACGCAGGAAAGAACAATTCGTAGGACCAACTAGGAAAAAAATGTAATATCTATAGACCTGGGCTTGTGTCCCCAGGAGACACATCTGGTAAATGGAGAACAAGGAATAGGAAAACATTCAATGAAAGCTACTGCTTTGGTTTGACTGGCACAGACATATCCTCCTGACAATCAACTCCATTCAGTCTATATTATGTTCCCAAAGAGCTGAATCAAGAAACACACACATCCATCATCTACCTGGAGGTCAAGAGTCACTTAAACTATTTGTATATGGGTGTGATCACTGGGCTTATAGGATATTAATGACAATATTAAATGAGGTGCATTATTTCACCCTAGCAAAGAATGGGAAGGAATTCTAATTAGCAGAGTCCTGATGAATGTCATACTATAATCTCCAGTGGTGCTTAAGTGGAGAATATCACATTTAGGGTCTGTTTAACATCATTATATTCCTTATGGGCTTCTTTGTGATCTTTACCTGCCTAATGCATGGGTAAGGGTAATATGAACCTATTGAATTGACAATGGCCAATTTGCTATCTCTTGCTAAATATAATCGGCCTTGCAATAAGGACACAGCTTGTGAATTATCTAACATCCAAGTGCATGGCCAAATCAGACCCTTCCTATCTTAATACAATCATGGCCTTCCAAAATTTGGGCAATGCATACAAACAAGAATAGGTTAAAGTCATATCTGCCATTAAAACTAACCTTCTAGTTCGATCAGAAAATTATGATAGATATGTACATGTGTATAATTTAAATAGCCAGTTCAAATAGCCAAATACTTCTTGGCTTATAACCCAAATCCTAAGTATGAGTAAAAACTTTGCGAACAGAATTTATCTTTTCATTATTGATGTATTTGGCTGTATTTATATCATTGGGGTTAATGAAAACATTTGAGATCAGAAATATTTTGCAACTTTATTAAATTTTATTGGTACAGTGGTTTTTTAAAAAAATTATTATCTAATACATTGTGTGTTGGGTTAATGGTGAAACATTTTGGCTTTAAGAACAAAAAGAAGTTTGCCCAAGGCATTTTTCATTTGTAAAATGAACTAAAAAATAAAACCCAACATTCTTTTTATTCCATAATCCTATTATAGTCTCAATGAGCCAATAAAAAATATCCAGCAGGGTACATGGAATAGGATCCAATCTTAATTTATTCATTTTGAATCCTTCCAATTAATCACCTCAGTTCAATAATTTTCAACTCTCTTTTCACTTTGTCCTGGATAGACCCACCCTGAGTGACTAATTTGGAAAGAAGTGACTATTCTACCAGTCAATCAAGAGATTTCTACAATAAGATAAAAGGCAAACAGATTGTGTATGGAAATTCACCCAATTCCAAGAGAATTTGTTGTATCCTGCAATAATGGGGTTTTACATCTGTGTCCCATCTAGGCAGAAGCAGTCACCCAGTCATTGAACAAAATATCAAATTCTCAAACTGTCTGCAAATACACTGAAGTTCATTTGGGTAGTTGATTTTTTTTTATTGTTGGTCGTTCAAAACATTACATAGTTCTTAATACATCATATTTCACAATTTGATTCAAGTGGGTTATGAACTCCCAATTATACCCCGTATACAGATTGCTGAATCACATCAGTTACCCTTCCATTGATTGACAAATTGCCTTTCTAGTGTCTGATGTATTCTGCTGTCTGTCCTATTCTCTACTATCCCCCCTCCCCTCCCCTCCCCTCCCCTCCCCTTTTCTCTCTCTACCCCTTCTACTGTAAATCATTTCTTCGATTTGTATTATCTTGTCTTACCCCTCCTTTCCTCTTATATGTCCTTATGTATAACCCTGAGGATTGCCTTCCATTTCCATGTGATTTCCCTTCTCACTCCCTTTCCCTCCCACCTCTCATCCCTGTTTAATGTACATCTTCTTCTCAAGCTCTTCGTCCCTACCCTGTCCTTGTTTACTCCCCTGATATCAAAGGGGTCATTTGGTATTTGTTTTTTAAAGATTGACTAGCTTCACTTAGCATAATCTGCTCTAATGCCATCCATTTCCCTCCAAATTCTATGATTTTGTCATTTTTTAATGCAGAGTAATACTCCATTGTGTATAAATGCCACATTTTTTTTATCCATTCATCTATTGAAGGGCATCTAGGCTGATTCCACAATCTTGCTATCGTGAATTGTGCTGCTATGAACATCGATGTAGCAGTGTCCCTGTAGCATGCTCTTATTAGGTCTTTAGGGAATAGACCGAGAAGGGGAATAGCTGGGTCAAATGGTGGTTCCATTCCCAGCTTTCCAAGAAATCTCCATACTGCTTTCCAAATTGGCTGCACCAATTTGCAGTCCCACCAGCAATGAACAAGAGTGCCCTTTTCCCCGCATCCTCTCCAGCACTCATTGTTGTTTGACTTCCTAATGGCTGCCAATCTTACTGGAGTGAGATGGTATCTTAGGGTAGTTTTGATTTGCATTTCTCTGACTGCTAGAGATGGTGAGCATTTTTTCATGTACTTATTGATTGATTGCATGTCCTCCTCTGAGAAGTGTCTGTTCAGGTCCTTGGCCCATTTATTGATTGGGTTATTTGTAATCTTATTGTCTAATTTTTTGAGTTCTTTGTATATTCTGGTTATTAGGGCTCTATCTGAAGTGTGTGGAGTAAAGATTTGTTCCCAGGATGTAGGCTCCCTGTTTATCTCTCTTATTGTTTCTTTTGCTGAGAAAAAACTTTTTAGTTTGAGTAAGTCCCATTTGTTGATTCTAGTTGTTAACTCTTGCACTATGGGTGTCCTATTGAGGAATTTGGGGCCCGATCCCACAGTATGTAGATCATAACCAACTTTTTTTTCTATCAGATGCCATGTCTCTGATTTAATATCAAGCTCCTTGATCCATCCATTTTGAGTTAACTTTTGTGCATGGCGAGAGATAGGGATTCAGCTTCTTTTTGATGCAAATGGATTTCCAGTTTTCCCAGCACCATTTGTTGAAGATGCTATCCTTCCTCCATTGCATGCTTTTAGCCCCTTTATCAAATATAAGATAGTTGTAGTTTTGTGGATTGGTTACTGTGTCCTCTATTCTGTACCATTGGTCCACCCGCCTGTTTTGGTACCAGTACCATGCTGTTTTTGTAACTATTGCTCTGTAGTATAGTTTGAAGTCTGGAATCGCTATACCGCCTGATTCACACTTCCTGCTTAGCATTGTTTTTGCTATTCTGGGTCTTTTATTATTCCATATGAATTTCATGATTCTTTTATCTATTTCTACAAGAAATGCTGTTGGGATTTTGATTGGCATTGCATTGAACTTATAGAGAACTTTTGGTAATATCGCCATTTTGATGATGTTGGTTCTGCCTATCCATGAGCAGGGTATATTTTTCCATCTTCTAAGGTCTTCTTCTATATCTTTCTTTAGTGTTCTGTAATTTTCATTGTATAAATCTTTCACCTCTTTTGTTAGGTTGATTCCCAAGTATTTTATTTTTTGGGGGGATATTGTGAACGGAGTAGTTTTCCTCATTTCCGTTTCAGAGGATTTGTCGCTGATATACAGGAATGCCTTTGATTTATGCGTGTTGATCTTATATCCGGCCACTTTGCTGAATTCATTTATTAGCTCTAATAGCTTCTTTGTAGACCCTTTTGGGTCTGCTAGGTATAGAATCATATCATCTGCAAATAGTGATAATTTAAGTTCTTCTTTTCCTATTTTTATGCCTTTAATTTCTTTCGTCTGTCTAATTGCTCTGGCCAGTGTTTCGAGGACTATGTTGAACAGAAGTGGTGAGAGAGGGCATCCCTGTCTTGTACCAGATCTTAGAGGGAATGCCTTCATGGGTAGCTGATTTTTAAAGAAAGTTTTTATATTATTATTATAACACGTATTCATTGTAAACAATTCAGAAAGTATATACAAGCAAAAGGAAAAAGAAAATGAAATCATCCATATTTTCCTTTTATTTCTAAGACATGTTCTGTGAACATTTTGTTCTGTAATCTTACAGGCCTCTCTCCATACATGTGTGCATGTATGTGTGTGTGTGTGTGTGTATGTGTGAATATAAAATTCTCTAGAGATTTCAGCTTTGGAATACTTTATCCACATTATTTGTTTTGACTACATAAATCTATTTATCTACACCACTCTAAGACGGCATCTGGTCTCTATCTCAGAATGTTTTGATCTCAGAGTCTTAAATTTGAGCTTAAGGTTTTTGTTATTTCTCATGCCCTGTAACCATTACTAAATTTCTTGTCTGGATTCTGACCCCTTTGCTTCAGAGGCTTTTTGAGTTCTCATACTTTTGGTCAACATCTTCTTTTGTTTCCACCTATGATACTTATGAGTTTGCCTTATCGCCTAGACACTTGGTCCTAGCAGGCCCTTTTGATACCATACTCTGCCTCAGTTCCACCCTCTTCTTTGGTCTCTAAACTCTAGCTGCACTGTTACTTCCTACCTACTTTCTACCTGGATACCTTCATCTCTCACTAGATCTCCTAACATTGTAATTTCCTTTGTCAGACTTCCCAAGTGGGTCTATCATTATGATCTTCTGATTTCAACCCTATCTCGCCACTAAAAGAAACCCAACTTCTGACTCTCAGTATGTATGATAGTCCATTAAGAACTGTTTTTGCAGAAATTGAAGGCTGAGGATGTTTTTTATCCTCTTTTGAGATAAGAATAAAATTTTTCTGTAGGGCAGTATTTTAAAGCAGTTACATATACATTTAAGTATGTTATACTTTTTGTAATTGCAAACAAGTACAATTTCCATTCTTGGAAAGCAAGACAGATGCACATTGCTTATGATATTCATCCCAGATAAGAGATAGGAAGGACTGCTGCATATTTCACTATTCCCAACACTAGCACACACCACTCAATATTACAAACTATTCAATGAACAGCTAGCCAGGTTGTAAATTAAAAACAGTTGGTGAAAGAACATGAAGATTGTTTTCTCCTCCCACCCACCCCCCTCCAGAGGACAAAATATAAATCAATATAAAACAAATTGGAAAAGTACATTGAAGAAAAGGATAAAAATCATATTTGAGACACCTCCCTTGTCACTTTCTTCTATTATCCTAAGGAGAAAATGGATGCCTGAGAGAATTCCTCCAGAGGAGCGAGTGTGGTTTTGAATGAAGGGAGTTGTTCACCAATTCTTGATTGGCAGCAGATCCAGTAGAATGCCTGGTAGGCATGTGGAAATGGTCACTAGAGAGAAGGAAAAGAAGAAAGATTAGCAGGGTGAGGCAAGCATTACCTCTGATTTCTTAGCCAAGTCTGGCAGTGTAGAGATTTCTAGGATTCTTATAAAAATGAGAGTAGGTACCTGAAAGTACCTAGAGATAAGAACCAGCTTGGTAGCCCCAAAAGAAGCTAGCCAGAAAAAAATAAAGAGACCCACACTCTCAAAAAGTGGAAAGGAGGAGAGGGGAAGCAGTGGTCCCTCCCCAGGATCCTCTGGAGCACCCTGTAAAGAGCTCCAGCTGGACACTGAAGATCATCTTATATGACACACGAAGAGCATCAAAAACTGGACTGCATTAGCATTGGAATAAGACATGAGATTAAGAGCATGAACTACTTTACATTGCCACATAATCAACCACATAAACAAACACTTCTGTGCCTTCCAGGTCAGATGGAACATGGTGCTCAATGAAATAGAAGTAGCACTGTATGAGAGAGGGAGAGAAGAGTCAGAGAGACAACTGTGAATAGTGATGTGTATTTACACAACAGACACATTTGAAATGTAGTTGACTAGAATCCATGGACACGGCTTGATTATTTCTATTGCCCAGTAAGAATAGTGGTTTAAAAAGGAAGTTAACTATATTAAAGGAAATATTAATATATATTAAAGGAATAGAGATATATTTTCGCATCTAATTTGTAATCTCTTAACTCCCTTCTGATGTCATATATACGCAGAAATCAGGAAAAAGAGAGCTAACCCTTTGTGAAGGGGACTGGGAAATCAGCTATTGAATAGGATGAGATCACAATGATAACATCAGAGGGTATTGGCCTGACTTAAGACTAATTTTCTATATTCAAGTTCAAGTCAACAGCAGGTCCTTCTCTACTTGATGGAGTATACATTCAAATAGGTACAAACTTACAGAACAGGATGAAAGCACAAAACAGTCCTCATGCCTCCTTGCAAGCTCTCAGATCCACTGGGAAAGGAAGGTTATACCTCTAGCCAAAGAAAGGACACATACTCAGTGTTCCAGTTAGGAAAAAGAAAAAAAAAAAAAGTCCATGTTAATGACTGAGAAGTCATGCTAGGGAGTGGGGGCAGCCCAGCAGCCACAAGTCCTCAGAAAACTGGGTTCTCTGTCATCTTTGCCCTCATCCCAGCCCAGGAGAAGTCTTCCCATCAGCTGACCTAGGCAATGCAGTACAGGTTTGTGCCCTACTGTTTAACCTTGCACAGAGCGTCAGGCCCCTCTTCCACAGAGGCAGCTGAATGCAATCTGACTCACCAGGAGTGGCCAGGACAGACAGCAAGCATCCTAGACACACTGAGGGAAGCCAGCCCTCCAAAGCACATGAAGAATGCTCAGGAAAACAGAAGCTCAAGTGTCCTGAGGATGAGTCAGGAGAAGTGGACAGCATTTTTAAATACACAATTAAAAGCCAATCATAAAATTTTGCTTCAAAAAATTAGAGTTTTTTAGACAACTTGCACCAGCCAACTTTTTATCTAAGACCTATAAATTCTATTACAGCATAGAAAATGTTCTGGAAACCAAAGAAAGAAAATCTCAATTCTAGGTAGAATTTGCTTGGTGGGGCCCAAGCCAATTGGAGATCATGGTAGAGATGCCCAACCAAGATTCTTCACACTCTCTGTATACTTTCTTAATACTCCTTTACTGTATATTACAAAACTGTATCACAGCACCAAAATATTATTGAGAAAATGGGACTATTTGCCCATATTTCTAAACAGAAACAAATATTTCAAAATTTCTTCCAATTTATTTATAAAACTACATCTACCACTAACAGACTCAGTATATATTTAGTCAAGTGTGTGATCTGGTCAGAGAAAAAGAATCTGTTTGGATACAGGTCAGCCAAACAAATAATTGCAAAAATAATTTTAATATTTGTGTTATGTGCATGACTCCACAATTACAGTTATAAAATGGTTAACAGAAAGCAAATCATTGAATTTTGTTTTAAAAATGACCTAGAAACTTAATCTCTATTATAACCCGCCAAAATTTCTAATAAGATACTTAACTACATTCCCACTTGTCCTCATTTAATTTTTATAAACGTGTTTATATCATGATTATAACTTTGAAAATACTGCTTTATAAATATTTTATCAACAAGAAGTTTCAGCACTCCTCCACTGACTTTGAGAGAAAACAAAAGTATCTTTCTCAAATTGGATGGAAGAAAATTTTCCATCTATATCCACAATTTTTGACAAATGTGGGGAATTTATCTTGACTCATTCAGATGGAAGCTTCTAAAATCCGATTGTGAGAAGCTTGTGAAGGACATTAGTCATTGAGCTTTTAGAACTGAAACTCAGCCTCTTATTTTGTGACACCAATCTCAGTAATCTATCAATAATTTAGCTAGTGTCCTTGGAAAGCTACAGTGAGACTGAATATGTTAGAAATTAGATGTACTTTCCCCCTATATATAGTTAGTAGCTTTCAAAAGTAATATCATCTTACTCTCTGACCTGACACACATATGGAAGTAAAAACAGATGTCTTCCTATCTATGTTTGCCTTTTAGGATTTAAAATTACTCAATTTTAGGATTTAAAATTACTTAAATTACTTAAGTTAAAGTAACCCTCCTATAAGTTACTTTAACTTATAGGAAAATGAATCTCTTTGTGGTGTTAACTTACAGCAAATCTTTCTTTAAAAGATAGTACTAGTGTCTATCCTAGTCTGAATTCTTAGAGCCCGATTTCAAATACTAAGTAAATGGTCCATGAGAATATGGATAGCCTTATGACGGTACAGCATTTTTTTTTTACCTCTGGAATATTAAAAAAATAATAGAAGATAATGGTTCAGAAGAAAAGCACAAGAATGGTGGGAGGGGTGGCAATGAAAACATAATAACTATTGAAATATTTTTTAAACCATTTCCAGAAATAACTGGCAAAATAATGCCTCTAAGTGTTTAAGCCAAATTAAATTCCTTACAAATGATCAGAAATCATGGTTGCCATGGTTTCAAGGTGCTACAATGTAGTAGATGGACTAAATACTGCCTTGCAGGGAAATGCCTGTGTATTAAGTATGAGCCATTAAAAAAAACTAATTATAGTGTTCTCAGAATTCAAAATCTTTCAAAAAGAACAATAATAATGATTAATTATACTTTTTTAAGAGCCAGCTGATCTTTCCTGTTGGTGTGACAGCAATCACTTGTCCCTGCCCTGGGTCTTCAGACTTATCCTTTCACTAAAACACAAGCCCTCTATAGACATCTAGCAGAGAACTTGAGGACTGTTGATAATGGTGAAGAAAGGCACAGCCAGCCCCTGATCCCACAAGCATTCTTAATGCTCAATAAGAAGCTTTTGATTTACTTAGACATTGTTTAAAGTCACTTTCCCAAAATAATCTGAAACTTCATGGTGGATTTAAATTTGTTTTCTGGTTTTGAGGTCTTTCTAAAGTTATATTTTTTTCACTCAAGAAAAATTCCCATTTTTGTCTTCCTTTAAACCTTTTTCTTCCATCTCACTCCAACCTGGACTCTTGTAGACTTAAAAACAGTTAATTGATCAGCAAACATTTGCTGAGCAATACTATGCCTGACAGTATTCAGACATTGAAGTTATAAAGATATATTTAAAAAGACTATTCTCACTTAGAGATTTAAGACCAATAAACAGTTATTTGGAATATAATGTGGTAAACTAGTTGTAGAAATATGGACAGTATATTATGTACAAAAGAGAGGCACAATCTTAAGCCTGGGAAAACACAGAAAACCATGAATCTTCCTGCAATTTACTCTTGACTTAATGAGTCAGTTGTAGGAATTAGTCAAATATGAAGGGAGCAGGAAAGAATTCCAGTTAGAGGAAGAGTAGAGGTCTCAATTTAGTGTGTCCAAGGAATTGTAACACAGTATATCACAATGTTGCGTAACATTTTAGGCAAGAGGTGGCAGGAAATTCAGGTAGAGATATGGACAAAGGTGAGATCCTAGATCCTCAAGATATCATCCTTATCTCTGATCTCTACAGGATCCTAGATCCTATTGGTCCTATGTCTCTGGAGAAGTAGCCATGCTTAGTGATGTGGACTTTATTCTGAAGGTAATGTGGAGCCATGGAAGGCTTTAAGTAGGAGAGTCATGAAGTCTCATTTGTCTTACAGACAGAAGACTTTGGAGGGCAAATTTAAATGGAACAAAAATGAAGATAAAGAGACAACTTAGGAAAATATTTTTGATGATTAGTTTTATATGTCAACTTGCCTAGGCCAGAATGTCCAGAGAGTTAGTTTTGTTTGTTTGTTTGTTCGTTTGTTTGTTTGTTTTTGAGTATTTTTCTGAGTATTTCTATGAAGGTGTTTTTAGATGAGATTAACATTTAAATTGGTTGATTTGAGTACAGCAGATTACCTTTCATAATATGATGGGGCCTCATTTAGTCAATGAAAGGACTGAATAGAACAAAAAAACCAAACCTTTCCTGAGGAAGAGGGAATTCCCCAGATGACTGCCTTTGGACTCATGTTTTACCTGCTTTATTGATTCTTTCTGCCTGACATCTTTCCACTAGAAGGCTCTCCTTGGGTCTCCCACACCATTGGCCCACTGTGCAGATTTTAGATTTACCAGCCTCCAAAATCTCACAAGCCAATTTCTTTCAATTGATTAATTTCCTATTGGTCCTATTTCTTAGAGAATTGATACACTCTTGTTGTGGCCCAAGACATAGAAAAGCAGTGGTCAACAATGTGGAAATGATATAATTTAAGAATGAAAATCAGTAATACTAGTGATCAAAATGTGGGGAAGTGAGGGGATAGAAGTCAAAATCCATCGCTTTGCTGAACTGCATACTGTACCACTAACTGAAGCAGAGACACTAGAGGAGGCAAAGGCAAGAATGGGGTAATACAAGTCATTAGTTTGAGATGTGTTAAGTTTGAGGTGCCCTGAACACCAGAATTGGATATATGAGTTCAGAACTCAGAGGAGAAGTTGAGACTAGAAGTGCAGATTTAAGTTCATCTTCTAATATTTAGAAGAGCGTACATGAAACTAAATAAGATCACTCAGGAAAAAGAAGGAAGAGAAAAGCAGTAAGCTAGAGACAGAATTTGGGGACCACCCATATTTAAGTGCTGGGTAGGAAAGTAGACTAGAGAGAACCTTGTAAGGGAGATGTCAAGAGCTGTGAGGAGCCAGATTTTATTGAACTTGCAAAAGACATGAAATTCCCAGGTCAGAGAAAACGAGTTTTATTACTGACAATAGTAGTAATAGTAGTAACAGAATATCAGCTTCCCCTGCTAACCCCAGCCCCGCACTGGTTTCCCAAATGCCAGTTCCCACTGGATGATGATACTATAGTATGTCTCTTCCTTTTCCCCCAAGGAAAGGACCAAAGAAGGAAAAAGCTTGGGAGACTTGTAAGGAAAAGTCATTATAGACAGTAGAGCTAAAAAAATTAGTCAAAGGGAATAAGCCTACTCTAAGTCCAGAATCACTTGCTAAAATGGAACCGAGTCACAACATCCACCAAGAAATAGGTTTTCCATACCTTCCAATCATATACAACCACTATCATTGGGTCTTGATTACTGAGGACAAATAAAAATTATTATGGGAATATATTCTAGATTTAGTTATTGTTACACCAAGGAATGGTGAGAAATCCTAATCAGAAAAATAATTAAAACTGTTTAATTATTATAATTTTCTAATTCACAGGATCCACAACCACAAGTCCAATAATATACTCTCAGCCCAGAAAACAAAATACAAGCAAAGGATCAAATCCCTTCAAAAGCTAGTCATCACAAATCACTGTGGCCCTGAGACCCAGCACAGTTTTCTTTAAGTAAATCCTTCTCTGGGAAAGTACTTACAAATAAGTTTGTATGGACTTTCAAGCATGTTTTAACCCGTAAGTACACTTAATTACTTGAGCACATGTGTTTCATGGTTTAGTGAGGAAACTATAATCTCTGGACATAAGTTTATGAATTTGAAGCAACTCAAAGACCTTACCTCATGTCCAAATATGATACCTCTATGGAGATGTAAAAAGCAACTTTAAAAGAGCATTTAAAAATAAATGCTAAAAGGGAAAAAAATCTAACTGTGGGTCAAGGTTTTATGTTGCATATAATTATAAAAATGTGTATGCTCTTAACATACACTTAATTAATTAAAATCTATGTCTTATTAAATTATATTATACTCATTATGACAACAAAAATACTTAAATACCATTGATATCATTCAGATCAGTTCTTATACTAACACATGATATAGAAAGAGTTCACCCATAACTAAATACCTCTTTAGAAAAAATGTAACCAGTCACACAAGTCAACTTTAGTAGTTTCTATCTATCACCCAGCATTTTCAGTTATGGGACTTTTTAAATACACGTAAGCCTCCATGATCCTTGTAGTCCCCTGTTTCATAATAGAGTTTATTCAACTTTCCAAACCAGATCAGACTCTACTTTCTCTAAAGTCACACTCCATTCTCCACTTTCACCCTCATAGACCTTGTTGCTTTCCCCAGAGATGACGTAAGTCTGTGTGTGGTTATTCTCACAGCACCAAAGAGTGACTCACTGGCTCAAGCATTTGTCCCCCTGAGTAGAACTTGTAGCCAGTGGAGTCTCGTGTCTTATACACCTTTGTTTAAGAGCAAGTGCAGAACCATTTCAAACCTAGCAATGCAAGTGCAGAAATCCCAAAGAAAAAGAATATTTCCCTCTCAAAGAAAGATTTTAGTGGGGTATTTCTTCCAACAATTATCACCTTTCCCTTGGATCCTACCTCCAACAAACTCTGGTGTCATTTTTTGTTGTTTTGATGGTAGTGGTGGTGGTGGTGGTAATAAGTAACTGAGAGTTAAAATATAAAACAAGGCCTAATACATCAAACTACAAATAAAAATAACACACATTATGTAATTGATGCTACTAATTGAATAGAGTGCTTGTACTATCTAATATGACCACATGTCACAGTTTATCTTACATTGTTCTGGTTTATTTATGGTTTTTGTCCCTGTTTGGATGACAATTTACATGGTCCACCATCATCCAATAGAAAGATCTTCCTCATTTGGAATAAATCCATTTTCTTTATTGGCATTGTTAATTCTTTTCTAGGATAAAAGGAGAAATAAGTCATTATTTTATGCCCTCAGAAATAACACCCTGCAAGCAGACATTACAGGAATCTTCCTAATGTTTTGTTTTATTTTGTTCTGCTTTTTTGACTATTGTTCTGTTACTCTGCTTGGTAAAGAAATCCCTATCTTCTTAAACCATCCATAGCATTTTTAATCTATATTTATGTTTCTCACACTTTTTAAAATTTCTTTTATTTTTTAAATACATGACAGCAGAATGCATCACAATTCTTATTACACATATAGAACTTAATTTTTCATATCTCTGTTTGTATAAATGTTTCTCACACTTATAAAAAGACAAAGTATCCTAGAGCAAAGGTAAAGATGAGGAACAAGAAATTTTTATTTTTTAGTTTATTTCTTTCCGTAATGTTTTTAAATTTTTTTGTAAATATACTATCTTTTTGGTAAAAGTGGTGTTTTCATTGTAATACTATATTACCTTAATATTAAAAATAATAATATTTAGAAAGTAAACTCAAAATGAGGAATATAATTTGTACCAACATTGACTTTCTGTTGACATCTCTTTTACATAAAAACAAAGTCTATAAAAATGTGTGAAAAGCCTAACACTCTTGGAACAGATTTTTAAAGGCAATGACAACCTGAAGTCACTGCACGTGCAATGAGGTCTGTGCTGCTACAGAGGAAATGCTTTTATAGACTGTGTTTGTTTTGCTTTACATTCACTTTAAAAAATCTAAGGGAAGCAGAAGGGGGGATTAAAGGTTCATAATAAATTTTACAAGGCTGAGCAGTGAAGAAAAACTTCAGAGTGTTATGAGGTGCTATCTAAATTGAATTGACTCAACTTTCTGCCCCATTGTCATGATGGCCTTTACACTTGTCACAATGTGGAGACAATTAGGTGTTAGCCTGGCTTGCAAAGATAAATTTCCAACTTCCAGACAAGTGTGTGGACTTAAGATGTGTTGTGCAGACCACAGAGTTCTTGTTCTAATCAATTCTGGTTTTAATGTTTACAAAAAATGCATGAGTGAGAATTTAAAACAAGAAGACAAAAAAAAATGATGTTAAAACTTATTTAAAATGCAAGTGTTTTCATTTTCTTTCCTCTTATTAAAGTTTGCCTGCAGGGACAGTCATTAAAGGATCCCAGAGGCAGAATAGAACTAGTACATCTGTTTTACAATATTAGGAAGAAGTCAGTCTTCTATGGCATTTTAGGTATATGCATAAAATACATGCATAATTTTAGTGCAAACTCATTTGTCTATTGTTATATAAGTTGATTTGCCAAAGGGGTTTCTCCTCTGTCCATTATGCAGTCTTCTTATCACTTTATAACATTATGCATTATGGAAAGGTCTACAATAATAACTGAAACAGCAATTATTTTTGTATGCAGAGGATCATTCCATTTCTGTCCAAGTCAGTTTGTTAAGGACAAAACACTGTTGACATTCTCTAAGGATGTATCTGAGACATTTGAAAAAACAGTGAATACCACCATAAAATAGAGTTTCTTCTCTTTTATAATATTTATTTTTTAGTTGTAGTTGGGCACAATATCTTTATTTTTATTTTTATGTGGTGCTGAGGATCGAACTCAGGGCCTCACATGTGCCAGACAAGCACTCCCAGCCTGAAGAGAGTTTCTTTTCTATTGGAAAAAAACAACAGGATAATTTAAATGTCCTAAATTTTATTTTGGTCCAGGATGTGGGAGAAGGGGGGCTTGTTTGGTCCTCCTCTTCAATAACCAAATATTTCAAGCCAGTTTTTCTCCACAAAGAATTGAGTTTTTTAAAAAATATATTTATTTATTTTTTAGTTGTACACAATACCTTTATTTTGTTTTTATTTATTTTTATGTGGTGCTGAGGATTGAACCCAGGGCCTTGCTAGGCGAGCGCTCTAACGCTGAGTCACAACCCAAGCCCAAGAATTGAGTTTTTTAAGTGGTTCTTTTGAGTTATTTTGTTTGTAAAAATAAAGCAACAAAGTAAATTCAACAACTGATTATTTTCCAATAAAGTTGGAAATTTGGGTAAGTCTGATTCAAGAAAAAAAAACACAAATAATGTTGGGATAGTATAATTAAAAGTAATTAATACATAAAATTATCTCTAATTTTAAGATAATTTAGTAAAACTTTATACCAGTAAATGTAAAAGTCTAGATAAAAGAGAAGCTGGCCTAGCAAAATATAAATTTAAAAAAAAAAAAACTGATTCAACTAAACTTACTAAACCTAGCACCTAAACACAGAAACAGTTAAAAAAAAAAAAAAACAGTAAAATATCTATCCTAAAGTAAAGGTATTAGCCCAAGGTGTTTTTACAAGAAAGCATTATGAACTCCTTGAGGCACAAATAGTTTTTATGTTATATGAGCTAAGTAACATCTTTGCCAATGATGGTCAAGGTTAGGAAATCTACTCATACAAATGACATAATAAGACATTAAGGGAGAATAATAAATGAGAGTTACTTTAAAAGTATTTGATAAGTTTAATATTGATTTTCAATGTAAAAATTTTATAAAGCAAAGAATAAAAGGAAATTGCTTAACTCTGATAAATGGCTTCTATCAGCAACCTCGAGAAAACTTTGTACTTTAAACATAAGAAACATTCAAATTAATATTAGGAATAAGACAAATACTTCTATCACTGACACTCTTCTACATGTTCTGGTAAACTTTTCCAAGGCTAATAGCTTATTATGAGCCTTTGTTTTTGAACTTAGTAGTAGTTTATACAATTGAAGATATACAATCTATATCAAGAGTAATTCAGACAGAAAAAAATAATTGGAAAATGCAAACAACAAATATATTTTAAAAAGTATTCAGGATTTAGTACTTAAATCTTTTGAGGATTGTTTTCTTCTTATAAGACTGCTTAGAAAACTGCATCTACTCTAAATGTAATTATTTTCTGTAAAGCAATTTAAAATTAAATAAAATATATCTTCTTGCATATCCTGCTTGACAGGAATCTGAGTCTAATGAAAATCAGAACAGTAAGAGCATTCCAATCCCTCAGGTTCCATAGCAGCTCAGTTAACTACAGCATAAATTTGTCTCAATAGAGCTAATTCAAGGGAAATGTCGTTACAGAAAGTGAGCAGACCATAAGCTCCACAGGCACCACAGCTTCCGTGGACTGGCTTTCACCGCTAACAGAGAATGCTGACTGCATTTATTTGAATAAAAAGTCTGTGACTTGTGTACAAGTAGGAAACCATTGTTTTCACTATGTCAATGTTATGTGTTTTAGGATCTAGATTAGAAGGACGACAATTAGAATATTCTGGATCTTTGGTGACAGCACCTCTGAAATAAGTGTTTGAAAAAGGAAGCACACCAAAATAAAAGTAGTAATAATGGATTATAACCCACGGTGTAAAATAAATATCCACGAGCCAAAGGACAAATCTACCATGCAGAAGAATTCCAAATAATTTATGTAGATGCTCCATATGCTCAGGAAGGTGGCCCATAACTCTCACACATAAGTGTGGACAACACATCATGACTTTCTTTCAAAAAATGCATTAAGAAAAGGGATCAGGTAAATAACTTTACAATGGATAAACCAGATATACACTACCTCATCAAGGTGGTCAAATTCAACATCAACAGTGATAAGTCATGTTAGTAGTGTGTACCCTTATGATGTGATGAGAATGGCGCTTACCTCTGCAGACCCATAGCAGTAGTCTAACCAGGAGAAAAACATCAGACAAATGTCAAATGAGGGGCCTTCTCCAAAATGCCTGGCCAGAATTCTTCACAGCTGCCATGGTCATCAAAAATGAAGAACGTTTGTAAAACCATCATAGCCAAGAGGACACGAAAAACATATTACAGTTACATCTCAATGTGATGCGGTCTCCTGTATGCAATTCTAGAACAAGAAAAGAATATTATATTAAAATAATAATAATAATAATAAGATCTGAGTAAAGTATGAACTTCAGTGAATGACATGTAACAATATTGGTTCATAAATTGTGACAAATGTGGCCCAATATAAGTCATTAACAAGACAGTAAACTGAGTATGACATAGTGGGAATTCTGGAGTGTCTTCACAATTTTTCTGTAAATCTGAAACCATTCTACAATTAAAAGTTTATTTAAAAATAATGGCACAGTGGCACAGTGGCACGTGGCTATAATCCAAGCAACAGAAGACAGGAAGATCATCAGTTTAAGGCCAGCCTGAGTAACTTGGCGAGATCCTGTCTCAAAATAAAAAAATTAAAAGTCTGGGGATATAGCGCAGGTGTAGAACATCTCTGGGTTTAATTCCAAGTACAAGGAAGGAAGGAAGGAAGGAAGGAAGGAGAAAAGAAAGGAAAGAGAATGTAAGGGAAGGAAAGAAAAGGAAAAAAAGAAAAAGAAGAAAAGTGAAGCCATACTTTCTTTATTCCATCCACCCATTATTGACAGACATCTAGGCTGGTACCACAGTTGGCTATTGTGAATTGTGCTGTCTTAAACACAGGTGTGTATGTATCACTGTAGTAGGCTGACTCTAGTTCTTTAGAATAAAAACTGAGGAGTGCAATAGCTGGACCATATGGTTGTTTCAGGTCCTTTGAGAAACCTCCATACTGATTTCCTTAGTGGTTGTACTAATTTCTAATCCTATCAACACTATAAAAAAAGTGTTCCTTTTCTCCACATCCTTTCCAGCATGTATTGTTGTTTGTATTCTTTTTTTTATTATTAGTTGCTCAAAACATTACAATGATCTTGACATATCATATATCATACATTTGATTCAAATGGGGTATGAATTCTTATTTTTCCACGTGTACATATTGCAGGATCACATTGGTTATACAGCCACATTTATACACACTGTTGTTTGTATTCTTTTTTTTTCTTCTTTTTTTTTAAGGTTAGAGAGTGAGAGAGGAGAGAGAGAGAGAGAATTTTTAATATTTATTTTTTTTTTTTTAGTTCTCGGCGGACACAACATCTTTGTTGGTATGTGGTGCTGAGGATCGAACCCGGGCCGCACGCATGCCAGGCGAGCGCGCTACCGCTTGAGCCACATCCCCAGCCCACATCTTTATTTTTATATGTGGAACATAGCTGCATTTCTCTTGTGTATCTGTTATCACTGGGTATTAGAAATCATTCTTTCTGCTGTTTTCATTGAACTCATCATTTTTACCACAAACCCTCTTCCTGTTCCTTCTAAGATGGTACCACTATCTACCGAGTCCACAAACCTGGTGGCAAGAACTCATACTTAACTCTTCATTTTGCCTCACCTCCACCATTTCAGATTCACCAAATCATGTCAGTCCATCTCTGACTACCTTTTTACCTGTCTCTTGAACTGCCCTCCTTTCCTCCATTCTTCGTAATGCCACCAGACTTATCTTTCTGACACTCAGATCTGACTCTGACATTCTCTTTGAAAAATCCTACAGCCTCCTATTTCTACTGACATAAAATCCAAAATTCTAAGCACAGCTTTTGGACGAAAGGTTTTGAATTCAAAACTTTTGGCAATTTTTGTATTTATCTTTTTTTTCTTTCTTAGGTATTTTCAGGAATATCTAAGAGGACGGTGCTTCTGAAGGGAATAGAGAACATTCAGATGGAAGAAGAAATTGTGGAGGATTTAATTAACATTCACTTTCAGCGGGAGAAGAATGGAGGTGGAGAAGTAGATGTGGTCAAGTGTTCTCTAGATCAATCTTACGTCGCATATTTCGAAGAATAATCTGATGGAATCATATGAACATTATAGCTTTTAATACAAATCACTGTAAACATTTGGCAAAAATGAATATCCTTTCCTTTAAAAATTGAAAATTTTAATTCTTTAGTGTCCATTTCTTTTTAAATAAAAAAAAATATTTCCAAGTTTCTGAATTCATCTTTGTTTTGAACTTGGCTGTATGTTTATAAATATGTAAGTACACTGTGTTAAAAACAGTTTTGTTCATAAGTTATGTGGATGAGTTCCATGTCTGTTGAAATCGACCTTCAGTGATCCAGATGTCCCCCTGCCCATGTTGGTTCATTCTGCCGCAGTCATGTTGGCCAATTCCATTTTGGCCCTGTGCCCACCAACATGTAGACTCGATACTTAGTATTATCCAGAGGAAATGCAGTAACATTGAGCAGTTTGGGATTTCTGTAGACTTTACCAAAAATTCAAGGAACTTCAAGAGTGAAGGAATAGGGGCTGGGGTTGTAGCTCAGTGGTAGAGTGCTTGCCTTGTAGGCATGAGGCCCTCCCTGGGTTCGATCCTCAGCACCACATAAAAATAAATAAATAAAAATAAAGATATTGTGTCCATCTGCAACTAAAAACATATTTAAAAAAAAGTGAAGGAACGTAGTTACACTTGGTGGTTTGTGATTTCTATAGACTTTACTCAAGATTCAAAGGACTTCAGGAGTGATCATGCCCCACTTTGCATAGCAATTAACTCCACAGACCCAACGTTCTCAGAGCTAAGTGTGGTCTTTTTCTTGAACTTTCCTTCTCTGAGCATGCCAACTGTCCCCTGACTCCTTCCAATCCCTCTCCTCTCCAAAGAGAGCTTCTAAAGACTAGCATTTTCTTTCTTTAACAGTGACATTAAAAAGAATCCGTCTAAGAGATGGAAAACCTTGAAACACACGGAGAAGTAAATGCAAAACTAGGGGCTCATTACTTCTCCCTCTAGATACCAAGAATGGCTGAAGGTAGCACATGGAAATTTGGAAAGAGACCCAGTTTATTAACATTTTATTGTTCTTAATTTGTGGAAACTTTAAGCATAAAATTTAAAATCCTATTCAGAGAAGTAAAGTTCTTTTTTTGGTGAAGGACATTTATTCTGACATTATATGTTTCATGAAGAGCTGGAAAGTCGAATTAAGTCATATTTAGACAAGAAATCTAGAAGTTTCTAAACCTTTTAAATGCTAGCTTCCACCTGAAATTAAAAGGGAAAAGTTTTTTTTTCCCTGATATTTTTAGGTTTTAGTACCATCAGAAGTATTCATTATTTTTATATTTTTGTTAGAAATGAAAGCTGGTGTCTAAAAATGTTAAAATTCATAATAAATCTTTATATTTACCGTTTAAAAATCCTATGCCTATTTTTCTTTGGAAATAGTCAGATTAAAGTTCTTGAAAATGTTGAGAGTGTCTTATTCTGTTATCTGTTGCTATTATAGATAATCTCAGACTTATAATTTATAAAGAATAGAAGTTTAGCCAGGCATGGTGGTGCACAACTGTAATCCCAGCTACTCAGGAGGATGAGGCAGGAGGAATGGAAGTTTGAGGCTGGCGTCAGCAACTTAGTGAGACTCTGTCTCCAAAAGACAAAGGTGGGGCCGTTGGGGATGTTGCTCAGTGGTAGAGCATGCCTGGGTTCAATCCTTAGTTTGAGGATAAGGGGCAAGCCAGTTTTACCCATCATGCACAATGTCTAGCACAACTTGGCAGGGGAGTCTCTGTATCCTTATCGCTTGGAAGCCCCATCTTGAGATATACCTCCAGAATCACAGAGCTGGGTAAAAGCAGAGTCTGGAGAGACTTGGACTATTAATTAAATGCTGTGATCCAAAACTGACCCTTGTCATTTCTTCTCATATCTCAGTCAAGAAATAGTTACCTAGCCCCATTCAGATATAAGGAGACTAGAAAATCCTTGTAAAGTTAGAAGAACCAGGTTTGGCTGGGCCAGAATAATCACCAGCATAGTTTGCCTTGTCCTTTGAATCACTATCATTTGGTTCATTCTTCTTCATACACAAAATATATTTACCTCATCCCCAAAAGAATAGAACCAAAAATTCCATCCAATCAAGACATCAAACTCAGAAAGTGTGAGCGCTCAGTGACACGTGCCAGTTTCTCTATCAGGTCTGAACTGTATCTAGAGACTGCAACACACCCAATATTCAGTGATGGAACTGAGAATGGTAAGTGCAATAAACTCTCCCACGTGGAAAGGGAAAGAGTGAGAGACACTAAGCCAAAGCAATTCTGAAATCTCATTGAGTAGATGTGTGCACCATACCTGTAATGTGTTGAATTTTGATTTAGGCCCTGATTTCATTCCCTGGAAATTATTTTCTTGCTGATTGTCTTAATATTTCCTGGACATTCTTTTTTTTTTTTTTTTTCAAATATTCTTCTTGGCCAATTCTAGAAAGGGTGTTCGAAATGTATTCTTCTGGAGTCTGAAACCCTCAGTGCACTTCCTGGAATCAATATTTGGAGCCAAAGTTTATATTTATCCCCTCTCCCCCCACCCACCTGTATTCTTGATTATACTTTCATTCTAACTGGAGTGAGATGAAATCTCAGTGTGGTTTTGAACTGCATTTTCCTAATTGCTAATGATATTGAACATTTTTTTATATATTTGTTGGTCTTTCTACTTCTTCTTTTGAAAATTGTCTGGTTAGTTAACTTCCCATTTATTAATTGGGTTATTCATGGGGGCTGGGGTGTTATTGTTGCTAAGTCTTTTGAGTTCTTTCTATATTCTGAATACTAATCCTTTCTCAGAAGAATAATGATCAAAGATTTTCTTCCATTCTGCACGTTCTCTCTTCACAGTATTGTTTCCTTTTCTGTACTGAAATCTTAATTTGATGGCACCCAATTTGTTAACTCTTGCATTGTTTCCTGAACTTTTGGGGTCCTATTGAGAAAGTTATTTCTGTGCCTGTATGTTAGAATGTTGACCCTACATTTTATTCTAGGAGTTCCATAATTTCTGATCTAATTCCTAGGTCTTTGATCTGTTTTGAGTTGATTTTTGTGGAGAGTGAGAGATAAGGATCTAATCTCTTTCTTCTACATATGGATTTTAGGTCCTTAGGCCAAAGTAACTCCATTTTGAAAATCAGCACCCAGGCATGACCTTCCCATTAGCCCCCCTCTCCCCCAAGGACTCCCTAACTACCAAAACCACAGCAAAGACACCAAATAGCAATGAAAGAACCTGATGGGTTATTTTTTAAATACTCTAGTGTACACGAATATAAAGCTAAGAAGTTTTTTCCAGCAGGCTGCTGCACCTTACAGAAGCGCAGCCTGGCAGATATTCTCTGTCAATAAACCTTTGCTTAAACTCAGTGATGTTTTTCTCATGGATATTTGCACCAGCTACCCTAACAATGGATTAAACACTTTTCCTAACACCATTTGCTTAAAAGGCTGTATTTTCTCCAGTCTATGTTTTCTGCACCTTTGTCAGGAATC
Source organism: Urocitellus parryii (assembly GCF_045843805.1). NCBI lineage: Eukaryota > Metazoa > Chordata > Mammalia > Rodentia > Sciuridae > Urocitellus > Urocitellus parryii. The sequence continues at coordinate 206,326,137 of NC_135531.1, forward strand.
AGATGACTGCATCTGTGTGGGATGTGTCTCTGTGTCTTCTATTCTGTGCCATTCATCTATGTGTCTGTTTTTATGCCACGACCATCTAAATTTGTTATAATTGCCCGTAGTAAAATTTGAAATCAAGTTTTGCAATGCCTTCAGCGTTACTTTTTTGGCTTAAAATTGTTTTGGCTAGGGCTGGGGTTGTGTCTTAGCGGTAAAGTGCTCACCTAGCACATATGAGGCCCTGGGTTTGATCCTCAGCACAACATAAAAATAAATAAAATAAAGGTATTGTGTCCAACTACAACTAAAAAATTAAAAATTGCTTTGTCTATCCTGGGTCTTTTATTCTCCCAAATGAACTTTTAGACTGCTTTTTTTCTAGTTCTGTGAAGAATGTCATAGGTATTTTGATAGGAATTGTATTGAATCTGTATAATGTTTTTGGTAGTATGGCCATTTTAACAATTTTTGTTCTGCCTACTGAACATGGGAGGTCTTGCCATCTTCTGTATCTTCTTCAATTTCTGTAGTTATCATTGTAGAGGTCTTCTACCTCCTTCATTAGATTTTCCTAGTTTTTTGTGGGGTTGTTTGTTCATTTGTTTATCTTGAGACGATTGTGATTGAGATTGTTTTCCTAATTTCTTTCTCATTAGATTCGTTATTGATTTATAGGAAAGCTATAAACTTTTGTGTGTTGATTCTGTAACCTACTACTTTGCTGAATTTATTTATTAGCTTTAGCAGTCTTCTGTTGTAGTTTTTTTGAACTTCTAAGTATAGTATCATATCATCTGCAAACAGTGATAATTTATCATCTTTCTTTCCTACTTTTCTCTCTCTTATTTTCTTTTCTTGCCTAATTGCTCTGACTAGAATTTCTAGTGCACTATTGAATAGGATGGTGAGAGTGAATATCCTTGTCTTGTTTCAGGCTTTAAAGGAAATTCATTTTTTTCCCCAATCACCCTATTGTTGGCTTTGGATTTGGGTTTGTCATATATAGCCTTTATGGTGTTGAGGTAGATTACTTGTATTCGTAGTTTCTTTAATAGCTTTATCATCTTGAATGGTGCTGAATTTTGTCAAAGTTTTTCTCTGCATCTATTGAGATGACAATATGATTTTTGTTCATAATTCTATTTATGTAGTGAATTACATTTATTTATTTCCATATGCTAAGCCATCTTGGCATCCCTGGGATAAAACAAGTTTCGTCATGTTGTAAAGATCTTTTTAATATGATGTTAAGTATGATTTGCTAATATTTTACTAATAATTTTTGTATCTAAGTTCATTAGGGATATTGGTCTTTGTTTTGTTCTGTTTTGTTTTAAGTGTTATGTAGTTTTGTTATGAGGGTTATACTAGCCTCATAGAATGAATTTGGAAGGGTTCCATTCCTTTTTATTCATGCACTATTTCGAGGTGCGCTGGTATTAGTTCTTCTGTAAAGGTCTGGTAAAATTCACCTAATAATCCATCTGGTCCTAGGTTTTTCTTTTTTGGAAGGCTTTTTATCACTGCTTCTATCTCATTGCTAGATTTCTATGTTCTCTTGATTGAACATTAGTAGATCATACATGTCTAAAAATGTGTCCATTTCTTTTAGGGTTTCCAATTTATTAAAGTATAAGTCTTCAAAATAGTTTCTAATGATACTCTGGATTTCTGTGATGTATAATGATTGCTCCTTCTTAACCTCTAATTTTATTAATTTGAATCTTCTCTTTTTCTTTTGGTTAGTTTGGCTAAGGGATTTTCTTGTTTATCTTTTCAAAGAACCAATTCTTTGTTTCATAGAGCTTTTGTGTTTTTTTTAAATTCTCAATTTCATTGATTTAAGCTCTGACCTTAATTATTTCCTTCCCTCCACTGGTTTTGAAATTGGCTTGTTCTTCTTTTTCAAGGGACTTGAGATGCATCCTTAGGTTGTTTATTTGGGATCTTTCTGATTTCCTTATATAGACACTCATAGCTATAAAGTTTCCTCTTAGAACTACCTTCATGGTGTTCCAGAGGTTCTGAAATGTTACATCACTATTTTTTTGATTCTAAAAATTTTTAAACTTCTACTTCATTTCTTCTACTTGATTTCATTCAATAGTATACTGTTCAATGATCATATGTTTGTATAGCTTCTATAAGGTTTTTTTGGTGTTGATTTGAGTTTCATTTCATTACAATTAGAAAAGATGAAAGGAATTATATCAATTTTTTTGTATATGCTAGGAGTTATTTTGTGGACTAAACTGTGTTCTATTTTCAGAAGAATCTACAAACCACTGAGAAGAAAGTATATTCAACTGCTATTGGATGAAATAGAATATAGATGTCTATTAAGTACACTTGATTTATAATATTTTGAGATCCAAAGAGTTTTTACTGAGTTTAAATGTGGATGACCTATCTGTTTGTGAGAGAGATATGTTGAAATCACCCAGTATTATTTTACTGGGGTATATCTGAGCCTTTAATATGAGTAGTGCCTGTTTTATGTGTGAGGCACACCAACTTTGGGGGCATAAATATATACTATTATAAATTTAACTTCTTTTTGGATGATTGCCTTTACCAGTATGAGTTTACCTTGTTTGTCTCTTCTGATTAATTTAGTTTTGAAGTTGACTTTGTTGGCTATGAGAGTAGCTACTCCTGATCATTTTCAGGCTCCATTTGCATACATCAGTTTCCATCCTTTCACTTTTAGCTTGTGACAAAATTGACTGTAAGTCAACTCTATTTCCCCTGAATAGATTGAGGGTCTCTGTCTCTTACTCTCTATCTATCTATCTATTTATCTCACACACTCTCCCTCCCTCCCTCTCTCTCTGTCTCTATTTTGTTGTGCAGAAAACATTCCTCTGATGCCTAGTTATTGTAGATTGCTTCCTCATATTTAAGAGATACAAGTTGATTAAAAGCTGGAATATTATTCAGTTTTTATAAAGAAGGAAATCCAATCATATGCTACAACATACAGCATGAGGACATTAAGCTAAGAGAAATAAGCCAGTCACAGAACAGAAAACCTATAGGACTCAACTTGTACAAGGAATATAAAATAGTCATACTCATAGAAACAGAGTGGAGTTGCATTGGAAGGAAGTGATTGTACAACAGGTGTAGTTGGTTTTACAAAATGAAAAATTCTGGAGATCTATTACACAGCAATATGAATAATCTCAAATACTTATCGTCACTGAATTCTATACTTTAAGATGGGAAATTTTATGTTATATGTTTTTTAACCACAATTTAGGGGAAAAAATGTAAGTTGTTTTAAAAGTTGATTAGAAACTCTGAGTGCAAAGGTGGAACTGGTTTACCATGGGCTTTGGTTGCAAGCAACAAGAAGGCTGTTGCAGTGAAGAATCCCTAATGTTAATGTTGTGAGGTCTTTCCTCTTAGAAAGCCATGGGCTGTAAATATCATAAAATATTTACATATCCTTATAAAATATTATCTCTATAAAATATTATCTATAAAATATATAAATATCTATAAAACTATCCATTTATGTATAAAATTATCTATTATATATAGAATTATATCTATTATCTATTATATATAAAATTATCTATTATATATAAAAATATCTATTATCTAAGATAGATAATTTTATAGATCTATAAAATATTATCCAAATACTCCTGAAGAGCATATGCCTGGCCAAACATACACACATACAAGGTGTGGGGGGAAAATATCCAGTGATTGCAGAACTGAACATAAAAATTGGATCTCATGAGCTGTGCTTGGGATCCTGCAGTAACCTTCTACATTACCCTCTTCAGAGAATCTGCCTTTAGTCTTCCAGGTTAAGGGAGGAGGACACCATCATTTAGCTCTGTTCAATTGAGACAAGGTCTGGGAACCCAACTGCCTCAAAATCAGATGATGTTCCTTGCTCTTACAAAGTTGTCTACTTTAATTGAGCCTTGGGGATTCCACGGGGAAATCACTTTGTTCTTCAACTTTCTCCACTGCCAGCTTCAGATTCAGTCATCCTGATTCTGACTGGTCGGTTCCACTTTCCCATCTCTTTATCAATTTCCTAAATTTTTGTTCTCCATTTTCTGTCCCATTATGCTGTCTTCAAGTCTTTATGCCTTTTAAAATAAGTACTGTTATACAGGCACAATGGCAGATGCCTATAATCTCAGCTACTCAGAGGCTGAGGCAGAAGGTTCACAAGTTCAAAGCTAGCCTGAACAATTTAGGAAGATTCTTAAATTTTTAAATATAAAAGAAGTACAAATTTTCAAATATAAAAAAAGTACAATATTTAAAAAAAAGTAGCTCAGAGGTAAAAGTCTCCTAGGTTTAATTCCCTATACTACCAACAACAACAAATTGTTGTAGTAGAGAGGTTGAGAGTTTGAAAAGAGGGTGGTAGCTATCCACCACCCTTACCCAGCAAAAATGGCTCGTGTCCTAGACTGTCTGATTTAATGTCTAATTTCCTTTGTTAGAGGTGACATAGTGGAAAAAATGGGAGATTTAGAGCCAGTTGACCTAAGTCAAATTCTGTGTTGGCCACTTTCTTGCTATGTGATCATAATTTAACTAACTTCTCATTTCAATTTCTCTATTTATAAAATGATAGTATTAATACATGGTTTCTTTCAAAGATAATGTGAAAAAAATGAAAGGCATATGTAAAACTCATGTGGAACATAAGACTTGCTTTTATAAATAGTAATACCTCTTCACTGCCTAAGATGAGTTGTTCAATTCACCTTCCACTAGCAATTGTAACAGGCTGGTAATAACCTCATTCTGGACTCAGTTTCTATAATAATGCCTCAAATTGCTTACTAGACATCTCTCCTGGACATCCTTGCCAATCTGAGATTCTACTCCTGGTTGTGACATTCAGTCTCATTTGGGTGGTATGTCATTCATTTGAAAAAGTGCAAACTTTTGAATTTTATATTTTTTATTAAAAAGAATGCATTATGTTTAGACTTTAAGTCAAATCTGCTTTTACCTTATTAAATCATTGATATTTCAATTTTTTCTTTAGATAGTAAAATAGACTTTGATTAGATATCAAGACCTGGAAGATCATATAGAACTTTAACCATCTGAGTCAGAGTTTTGTTTATGTCCTTGGAGGTAGACAGCAGCTGGTTGCTGTCCTCCATGTAATTTCATTTTCTCCCAACCCACAAAGTGATGACTTCCAAAAACATCTACAGCAAAATCATGCCAAGGTTTTTCAATGACTGAGCACTAATTATTGTTCCATACAGTCAAGAGATTCAAAAGACAATGGCCTAAAACTTTATTAATTAAATGTGCAAATATTTCTTGAGCATTTTCTATGTTCCAGGAATTGCCTTAAGCATTTGGTAAATGTGAGTCAAAGAAAAAGATTTAAATAAAGAACCCATGCCCACTTAAAGCTTACATTCTACTGAAGGACAATAAACAATAAACCCTGCTAAGTAAATTACAAAATGCACTTTTAAATAGAGCAGGAAAAGGAAGATCAGAACTGCTGGGAAAGGGATTGCAATTCAAATAATTGAACTTTGTCGATGTGTTCTAGGGATCACCTCTGAATCAATAATCAGTTTGGTGACACACAGAAACCAACTTTAAACAGAAAACGAATGTATTAGATATTAGTAACATAATACAAAATTGACATAATACTGGAAAAGGTCAAGACTCAAGGAAACTCCGAAGCACTAGGAATAATCAGCACTCTCATCACATACCACCATGGGAATGAATGATCTCCTACCACTTTGTACCCTTCTGCACTGGCCCAATCAAGATTGGAAGTTCCAGCAGAGTTTGATTAATCAAGTCAGAGTCGCATGCCTATTGAATGGGTAGTTAACCTCCAAAAAGTGGAATTTCAAGAGGGATATAATTTATTGAAGGGAAATTAGTAAGCCTATGCCAAAGTAGTAGAAATGGTGATAGACAAACAAAACATAGTTCATTCCCAGTACAAGTGCAAGCTCCAGAATGTCCACATAGAGGAAGTTTAGAAGTAGCAATCTGACTGCAGAGGACAATAAGGTACTTTTCTTACGCTGTGTTTTGATAGTAATCACACCATTTGATTTAAATTGTATCTTTATTTGCATAGTTTTGAAGGGTTGCTGAAGACTATCCAAACCACACATTGACCTCTCTACTAACCACAACCCAAAGACATCCTCGTTGCTATCACAGTTTGCTTGACTTGATTATGAAATTTCCAGTATGTTTAGCCTGGAAGGATGCTCATCTGAGCTCATTTCACCACATCCTTTATGGCCTAAACATCTGCATTTTTTGATGTTGAAGGAGACTGGACTGAACATATGAGAATATAAGAAGAAAAAATCTCCTATTCCTAAGTTTAAATATGAAGTATCAGTATGAACTCATAAGATTTCTATCTTTAAATATAGTCCATATGTATATATGTGTGTTATTTTATACATGTGTGTTACATACTTAACTACATAATATATAGAGAGACCTTTACTATATTTAAAGATATTATGTGTGTATGTATATGTAAAATACATTTAATTTTTTAACCCTGCTGACTGAAAAGTCCTAGAAAAAAATGACCAACCCAGTAGCAAAGAGTAGCCCAAACTGTAGATCACAGTCTTGAAATTCTGTTTCCTGTGGGATGAATCAAAACTTCTTGAGGAAATGGCTAATTTCAGGCTGGGAGCTAGAAGTGTACCAGGTACTGGCACCAAAACAGACTGGTAGACCAATGGTGCAGAATAGAGGACACAGAGACTAGCCCACAAAATTACAATTATCTTTTATTAGACAAAGGAGCCAAAAACATGCATTGGAGAAAAGATAGCCTCTTCAACAAATGATGCTGGGAAAACTGGAAATCCATATGCAACAAAATGAAATTAAATCCCTATCTCTCACCATGCACCAAAACTCAACTCAAAATGGATCAAGGACTTAGGAATAAAACCAGAGACCCTGTGTCTAATAGAAGAAAAAGTAGGCCCTAATCTCCATCATGTGGGATTAGGCCCCAACTTCCTTAATAAGACTCCTTTGGCACAAGAATTAAAATCAAGAATCAATAAATGGGATGGGCTCAAACTAAAAAGTGTCTTCTCAGCAAAAGAAACAATCTGTGCGGTGAATAGAGATCCTACATCGTGGGAGCAAATCTTTACCCTTTACACATCAGATAGAGCACTAATCTCTAGGGTATATAAAGAACTCAAAAAGCTAAGCACCAAAAAACCCCAAATAACCTAATCAATAAATGGGCCAAAGACCTGAAGAGATACTCTCAGAAGATGATGAACAATCAATCAACAAATACATGAAAAAAATGTTCATCATCACTAACAATTAGAGAAATGTAGATCAAAACCACTCTAAGACTTCATCTCACTCCAGTCAGAATGGCAGCTATCATGCTGGGGGAAAAAGGCACACTCATACACTGCTGGCGGAACTGCAAATTGGTGCAGCCAATATGGAAAGCAGTATTGAGATTTCTTGGAAAATTGGGAATGGAACCAACCACCATTTAACCCAGCTATCCCTCTCCTCCATCAATATCCAAAGGACTTAAAAACAGCATACTATAGGGACACAGCCACATCAATGTTTATAGCAGCACAATTCACAATAGCTAAATTGTGGAACCAACCTAGGTGCCCTTCAATAGACGAATGGATTTAAAAAAAAGTTGCATATATACACAGTGGAATATTACTCAGCAATAAAAGAATAAAATCATGGCATTTGCAGGTAAATGGAAGGAATTAGAGAAGATAATGCTAAGTGAAGTTAGCCAATCCTAAAAAAACAAATGCCAAATGTTTTCTTTGATATAAGGAAGCTGATTCATAATGGGATAGGGAGAGGGAGCATGGGAGGAATAGATGAACTCTAGATAGGGCAGAGGGATTGGAGGGGAAGGGAGGGGATATGGAGTTATAAATGATGGTGGAATGTGATGATCATTATTATCCAAAGTATATGTACAAAGACACAAATTGGTATGAATCTACTTTGTATACAGCCAGAGATATGAAAAACTGTGCTCTATATGAGTAGTAAGAATTGTAATGCATTCCGCTGTCATATATAAATAAATAAAAATTTAAAAAAAAAAAGAAATGTACCAGGAGAGTCAGGAAATTTTTGTCATATCAGAGAGTCAGATCAGATAGTCAGTAAGCCATCAACAGTTGCTAGAATAATAAAAAAGAACCGGAAGACAACCTGAAGAAGTCCCCACCAGCAAGGAAATGAAGTGCTTAACAGATATTCATGGAAGAAATGCATCAAGTTTCATATGTCCCTCTGTTTCTGGGCTTTTCATTTTGTTCCAAAGGTTTATCTATCCTGCATTAATAGAACATGTTTTAATTACTATAGTTAATAACATTTGAAGTAACTAATGTTTGCTATGTGCAAATGCTGGATATCTGATTGTAAAATATTCTTGTCAGGATCCCAAGTTTCATGATAAAAAAATACTAATATTTTCTTTTGAATTCTATTTTAATAATTCATTTAGGGATCATCGCCATATGGTGTTTGGGTAACCTCATCCATGCACAGAGTGAGTATGTATTTATATATGTATTTATTTTAAAAATAAGGTTTTACATATTTTTTACTGAATTTACTCCTTATAATCAGGTTCCTTATAATTTGTATTGCCATTGTTTATGGGTTCTCTATTCTAGTTCCATTTTCTAATTGCTTTTTTGTCCTGAATAAAATGTCCTGAGCTGTTTTATATCTAGTAACTCACTGCATTTTCTTTCAATTGTTTTGCATTAGCTACATAGACAATTATATCATCTATGAATGCCAACCTTTTTGTTTCTTGACTTCTAATTCGTATACCTGTTTTATCTCTTTCTTATAGCATGCAATAACAGAAGTTTCCGTATAATGGTTACTTAGCAGTCATTGTTATCTTATAATATAATTTAATGGCAATGGCTCAGTCATAGATTTTCCAATGACTTCATGCTTTATTTATACATGGATAAGCTCTTGTAAGAAATGTATATATAACCAGATTTAGAAAGCGTTTAAGTTGGAATGCTCTAAAACACAAGCAGTCTGTCTTTGTCTAAATATCAAAACCAAACATCTTGAATGGATAGTTGGAAGTGCCTGAATGAACTGCTTGACACCTAAGAATAAACTATTTGTAGATCATAGCTTTTCTGACATGAACTGCGCTTTATCACTCAGTATAAGTTTTCAAATAGTTTTTTGGGACACAAAAAAAGAACATTTCCCAGTCTTCCTAAATAAACCCCAAATAAACGACATGTCTGCCGAGCAGAGCAGAGCCTGTTTTCTTTACAAATGTCTCACCACTGGGACACTGACTGTGAGTTTGATACCCATTTTCAGCTGAAGGAAGAGTTCTTGTTTTGTAAATTTCCTTTATATTTTGTTTGTGGTTTATGTCTTTTATTTCTGGAGAAAAACAACTTAGATATGACATATTTAATATATTTGACTTAAATATGATATGATGACATTATAAATTGCTAATTTTTGTTTATTGATAATTCATTTCCTAAATTTTCTTGTGGTGTTCTCATTCATTTGGTCTTTATCAAAATTATGCAACTGGCTTAAGATTAGGTTAGAAAATTATGTTTTATTCATTACAGTCATTTGTATACAGGTAATCTGTATTTTCAAGATTGTTAGAATTTCTCCATCTGGGCACTTCTTTATGTGACATGATTTTATTTTACTCATTGTTATTAAGGAATCTTAGTCTATTCCAATATTTATTTCTCTAATTCTATTTAAAATTTTTAACTTTTTCGGAAAATTGTTCCTTTAAATACAAAGTTTCAAATTCATTGGTGAAATATTCATGATATTCTCAAAAATGTATTTAAACCTCTCCAGCATCAGCACTTTTAGCTCTTCTCTTCTCCCTGATATTTCATTCTGCATTCTCTCTTAGTAACATGTATCATTTAGTAGTTCTTAGTAAAATTATAGGAGTATTTAATTATCTGAGTCTTTCTCTGAAAATGTCACTATTTCTCTCTCTCTCTCTCTCTTTCTCTCTCTCTCTCTCTCTCTCTCTCTCTCTCTCTCTCTCTCTCTCTCTCTCTCTCTTTTTCTCTCCCTCCCTCCCTCCCTCCCTAATGAAAGTTGAGCTTGATATAGAAATCTTGGTTGATGGTTTCTCTTGATGATTCAAATACATTGCTTCACTGTTTTTGGCTTCTCTTTCTGCCAATGTGAAATATGTTGCCAGTCTACCTATTGTTCATTTGTAAGTAATCTTTTCCTTTTAGGTTGTTCTGCATATTTTTCTCTGTCTTTAACAATGTTCAATTTTGCACTCTATGTCTAAAGGAAAAAGAAAAATTTTAAAACGAAAGAAAAAAATGAAGGAACTATATTCAACTAAAATAATGGGCAAAAAAAATCCATAACTGATGTCTCCTTAGGCTGAAGAAACATAACAATGTCCCAAACAGAATAATTTAAAGTAAGTCTACTTACACGGCTATCAAAGTAAATAGAAATAACAAAAGAATTTGCAGGGTCACAAAACAAAAGGTCAATATTTAAAAATCAGTTTTATTTCTTTATGAGGATAAATATTTTAGAAATATGATTTATACTAGCTTCAAAAAATGCCAAATGCCTAAAATTAAATCTAACAAAAATGAGAGACCCCCACATAAAAATTACCATGTTCATGGTCGAAAAGAATTGATAATATAAAGATTTCAATTCTCTCCAAATTGATTTATAGATTCAATGCAACTGCTAGCAATTAGGAATGGGGTTTGGAAATAATTAGTGAACTGATTACAAAATAGCCAAGATGATCTTCAAGAAAAGAACAAAAGTTGAAGGACTTCAATATCAAATACTGAAGTGTATTACACGGCTAGATAAGTCAAAACAGTATGCAGGCTGGGGGTGTGACTCAGCGGTAGAGTGTGTGCTTAGCACGAGCCAGGCTCTGAGTTCAATTCCCAGCACCAAGAATAAAATCCTATGTATGACAGGTGCAAGCCTACACAATTGAACCAGTAGAAAAATACAGAGCCCAGAAACAGACTCCCACAGTCACCCAGTGTGTGATAAAGGTACTATTGCAATAAATGATTCTAAATCGGTTGGAAGAAAAATCTATTAATCTCTACTTCACATCACACATAAATATCCATTCCATATGAATAATAGACCTAAATGTAAAATGCAAAGCACTAAATTGCCTTGAAAATTGTGCAGGAAAATGTGTTTCTGATCTCAAGTCAGGCAAAGAATTTTTTTCCAATAGAAGGCAAAAAATAGTAAACATGAAAAGCTCAATAAACTATCTTCATTTAACTTAATAATTTTGGTTAATTCAATGGAATCATTAAGAAAGTTAAAAGACCAGTCACAAAGCAGAAGAAGGTATTGGCAATATCTATATCCCACAATATAGAAAGAGAATATAGAAAGAATTTCCCTAAGTCAATAAGAAAAAGACAGCCTTTAAAAATGAGTGAAAGGGGCCAGGCATGGTGGAGCATGCACCTATAAACCCAGCAGCTTGGAGGCTAAGGCAGGAGGATCAAAAATTCAAAGCCAGCCTCATCAACTTAGCAAGGCTCTAAGCAACTCAGCAAGACCCTATCTCTAAATTAAAAATATAAAAATGGGTGGGGATGTGGCTTAGTTGTTAAGCATCCCTGGGTTCAACCCCCAGTATGGAAAAAAAAAAATGGGTGAATGTTTAGTATTTTTTGCATTCTATTTGTAATCCCAGAGACCCAGGAGGTTGAAATAGGAAGATCAAAAGTTCAAGGCCAGCCTGGGCAATTTAGCAAGATCCTGTCTCAAAATGAAGAAAAAATAAACTGAAAAAAGAATTGAGGATATAGCTTGGTGGTAGAGTGCTTCTGGGTTCAATCCCCAGTACTAAAAATAAAATATAATGTGTGAAAGACTCAAACAGAGATTTCACAATAGAAAATACCTGAACAGTTAATTAGCAAATGAAAAGATTCTCAACGTTATTTGTGATCAGGAAAATGCAATTGAAATAACACTACACAATCAACTGAATGACAAATCAACTGAATGACAAAGATATGCTTAAAATTTGGCAATATCAAGTACTGATAAGGCTGTAAATAACTAGAACTTCCATATGCTGCTGGTAAGAGTATGAATTAGTAAACCAACTTGAAAAGCTGTTAAAAGTTTAAAGTTAAACATACCCCCTGCCCTATGAGCCAGCAGCTCAACTCCTAGGACACATCCATAAGAAATAAGTGTATATCTGCACCAAAAGTCACATAAAACCATGTGTATAGTCTGGGTGTGGTGGAACACATCTGTAATTCCAGTGACTCAGGCAGGAGGATCCCAAGTTTGAGGCCAGCCTCAGCAACTTAGCAAGACCTTTTCTCAAAATTTAAAAATAATAAGGGCTAGGAATGTAGTTTAGTGGTAGAATGCCCCAATTCAATCCCTATTAAAAACAAAAAAAAAAGTGCTTATAGAAGCTTTATAATAGCCCAAACTGAAATATAATCCAGATATCCTTCAATAGTGGAAAAATTAAATAAATCATGGCATATTCATACAATGGAATACTATTCAGCATTGCCAAATAACAAACTACATCTATGCACAACAGCATGAATAACCAACAAAAGTCTGAAGTAAGGCAACTACAAAGGATTATATCGAGTATAATTCCATGTTTTGAAGTTCAAAAACTTGTAAAACGTATCTATAGTGGGGTAAATCTGAACAGTGACAATCTATGATACAATTACTGAGGGCAGATCACAAGGGAGGCATTAGGGAAATGATAATGCTCTATGTCTTACTCTGGTGTAAACAAGTACGTTTAATTTTTAAATACATTGAGCACACTTAGAATCTGTGTATGTTAGTAGTAGGTTATGATTCAAAATTTTAATTTCCGCAAGGCACAGTAGCACACTCCAATAATCCCAGCGGCTGGGGAGGCTGAGGCAGGAGGATCGTGAGTTCAAATCCAGCCTTAGCAAAAGCATGGCACTCAGTGAGACCCTGTTTCTGATAAAATACAAATAGGGCTGGGGATGTGGCTCAGTGGTTGAGTGCCCCTGAGTTCAATCCCTGGTATCCCCAAAAATAATAATAATAATAATTTCCAAGATGAAATAAAATAAAACCACACATAGCCATATTGCATTTCTATTTCTATTCTTTGTGTTAACTTTAAATTTTTAATTTGCATATTTTACTAAAAGTCTAGAGTTAATTGATATTTAGATAATCTGCCTGAATAATAAAAATGATTGAGAACACTTTAATTCCAATCATTCCCTCTCATCTACCACTTAACTCTTTCTCAGTATTTTCATTTCACTGCTTTTAAGAACCACCATCAAAGCATCCCCCAAAAAACATAATTTTTTTAAATTGTGAAATTCTTTTATCATCAATGTTTATGTAGTTTTAACCACATGTTTACCAATTTATTTTTATTGGCTTACATCTCATTCTTTCCTTCTGAGTTTATTTTCATTTTCAGTGAAATAGATCATGTGCCTTGGGAGTGTTTATACAAAGTTGTTTTGCACTGTTTCTGTAAAGTACACCAAGAAATTTCACTACACTGAAGTCAGATTTTATTTTTTGAATGAGAGGCCCTTATACTATGTGAATCATATAAATTGAGATTCCACACCCACATATGGGGGGTTCATTTTCTAATGGAAATTTTTCTTTCTTCTTCCACACAAAGGAAAATACTCTCTGATCTATCTGGATGGGTACTTTCTCTGCTACAGAGGGGAAAGTCTTCCAGCATCATAAGTGCCCTAGGAGTTCTGTTCCCAGCTCTCCACTTTGCATGGACTTCCTCTCTTGCCTCCTCATGAGGTTAAAAGCCCACCCTCTGTCAATATAGGAATTGGTTTGCAATAGGGACAACTCCATGTATTGTGCTGCAAGATGAGTAGCAGCAGGTACTTACTTATTTGATGATCTTTAAGGATGCTCCTTAGCCTACCTGAGTTCACTAGCTAGTTGAAAATTTTAAAAATAAATACTTTGCATTGCTGCACTTTTTCTGCAATGTACTCTAATTTGTAGTACTCTAATCTTCCATAAACTATAGTGCTGCAGATGGCTGTATCATATTTTGCTCACAGAGCATAAATTAGACATCAGTAGTTACCCCTCAGAGCCAAATTCCTTATTTAGCTATGTGGTGTGTTTCATAAATTTTACTAAAAATGATACCCGAATACAAATGGATTTGGTTAAGATTAGTTATTTACAATCCATCATAATTAATACAAAAGTAGAAGCAACATACTGGCACATCATCACAGTCAATATTTATATTCTTTGAAGACTTAAATATTTCTGGTTAAAAAAATATGTGAAACAATTTCATAATTTGAGAGCTCAGGAAAATGAATTAATTGAAATGAATAAAAATAGCTTTATGAAATATATACATATCTATGTCTACATGTGTGTTTGTGTATTTATTTGTTTCTCTGTGTGTGTGCATTCAGGAATCAATTACGGTGTAACAACATTGTCTACACAGACCAATAGTCCCTACACCATTGTGATCTGGTGGTCAATAATGACCTCTTACCTTGGGAAATTGAAGCAATAGAATCCCTTTCAGGCAAAATTTCACTAGTAAGTTTGCCTTGGAGGGAATCAATAAGTTTCTCCCTACTTACTCCTTAGCAACAAGAGCAGGAAACAAAATAAGCCTACTTAATGTGCAAAAGATGTGCCATACTTTTAAATGCTGCTAGTCCAAAAGAGAAGACCTTTTTGTTTCAGCAGTTTCGAGTCTTTTAACATTTTCTTATCCTACATTATATGGCAGCATATATTCTTCATACATGAGGCTTTTTACCAATTGTCCAGGGTGAATGTAAATGTAACTCAATTGTCCAATAAAAAGAGTAAATACCTTCAAGTCAGATTGCCTGGATTCAAATTCTAGCCCCATCACTGACCTGTCAGTTAACATTACGTACCCTAGTGTATTCATCTATTAAATGAATATATAAAATGAGGGTGGTAATGATAATAGTACTTTTCTCCTAGGTTCATTATTACAAATTGACTCAGGTCAAAATGGCCACTCAGTAACTGTCAGGTTCTTTTGATAAATATTGAAAGCCTCCTTGATAGAGTCACAATTAGGAGTGGGCAGGGGCATCTTCTCCTCCACAATTTCCTTCTTGGTAATATATTATAAGGACAATAAGCCTCAGACAAAACCCTAGCAAATAGCCAGGCACTGTGGCACATGCCTGTAATCCCAGTGCTCTGGAGGCTGAGGCAGGAGGATTAAGAGTTCAAAGCCAACCTCAGCAAAAGAAGTCACTAAGCAATTCAGTGAGACCCTGTCTCTAAATAAAATACAAAATAAGGCTGGGGATGTGGCTCAGTGGTCAAGTGCCCCTGAGTTCAAACCCTGGTACCACTACCCCCCCCCCAAAAAAAAAAAAAAACCTTACCAAATGAACCAAGTAACAAGGAAACACATACACACACACACACACACACACACACACACACACACACACGTCACGTAGTCTGTTCTTATAAATTTAAGATAAAGGTCCGTTTCCATGGTCAAGAACTTCAAAAATGCCCCTGCATGAAAGGCTTACTCTGAAGCCAGTGCAACAATTTCTAATGTCAAACATCTGCTCAGGAAAAGCAACAAGGTCCTTTATAACCTGGAGGGACATGGATCAAATTGAACACGATTCCACAGAGGGAAGGCATTTGGCACAAAGGAGGAACTGGATGCCATGTAGCTCTTATCACAATGTTGAGAAAGTTTGAATCTAAAGCATTCTGCAGTATAGATCTCAAAATGCAAATGGAGAAACTTTATGGCAGATTATAAAATGGAAACAAAGAATCTCCGAGTGCTTCTTCAGGATGTGTCAAGTTCAGCTCTATTTCCTTGTATTCTAAGGAAGTCTCTGAAATTCCTGGACCTCTCAAAAAGAGAACTCCAAATGAGGCAGTGAGCAAATATTTTACTTCTTACTACTGTGTGCTGAGAATCATGCCAAGGATGAGTCAGCGTGCAGAAGAAATAAGACACTTGTCCTACTTTCAAAGAGTTTATAATCAAAATAAGTAGGCAAGGAAAATGAAAATCATGAAGTAGCCAAATACATATTGTATATGTAATTATATGTCACTAAGTTGTGTGCAAACACCACAAATGCTGTATAAGATCTTGGAGGAAGAAATCAAAGAGGCCAGAGTGATGATGGGACATCTCAATTATGAGTCGGATTTGAGCATGAATCTTGGAAAATGAATGAGATTCAGAAAGAATGAGTGAAAAAAAATCAAACATTCCCAAGGAGAAAACCAGCACAAACAAGGGCACAGAAATTGAACTAGGTACAGCAAAGAATAGCCTATCATGAGGTTAGATGTAAGGAAGAAGTGAGGGCTAAAGTTAGAAAGAAGGAAGGGTCTAAATACAGAAGGCTTTTAAAAGCGTTCAAATAGATGTAGATTTGCTGTGAGAAGTAGCAACTATTAACAATGACTAGCAGAAGCCAATTTAGTTGGTAGGCACAAAGTGAATGGCTTTATGTTAAGTTGACTCATATGTCAACCAAAATCCATCTCTGCTATGGTTTAAATATTTTGGTTCCCTCCAAAATTCAAGTGTTGGAAACTTATTCATCACTGTGACATGTTGGGAGGTGGGTCCTAACGGGAACTGCTTGGGTTCACTTTCTTCTGCTCTCCTGTCATATGAGAACATGGTGTTCCTCCCCTCTGGAGGACACAGTGTTCAAGGTACAATTTTGGAAGCACAGACACTAGTCTCTAACTTGCAAGCATCTTTACCTTGAACTTCCTAGCCTCCAGAACTTTGATAAATATATTTCTTTTCTTTATGAATCATATAGTCTGACGTATTTCTATTATAGCAGCCCAAAAAGGATCAAAACAAATTTCTCATTCTTGGAACCTATAAATATGTTACCACACATGGCAAAAAGGACTACATATGTGAATATATTAAAGGCCTTGAACTGGGGATGTTTATCCTGGCTAATCCTCGTGCACCCAAAGTCAACACAGGGAACCTCATAAGACCATAGCAAAGTCAGAGAAAGAGAAAAGACAAAGGAAGCAGAGTAGAGTAATATGGACCCATAAGCCAAGGAATGCAGGCAGCCTCTAAAAGCTAGAGATGGTAGGGAATGGGAGCACCTAAATAGAACCAGACTGGTGACATCTTGATATTGGCCCTACAAGATACATTTGATGCTTCTGACCTCCAGAACTATAATGCATTTATGTTTTTTTAAGATACTACATTGGTGGTAATTTGCTACCATAGAAATAGTTAACTAACACAGAGTAGATATGGTGAAAGCCAGAACTAGAAAAGGTTATTCACAAAGGTTTCTATCTTGGCAATGCAGGTGGGATCCACTGGCCCACATAGGCTACAGTCTTGCTCCATAGGACATAGACATAGTTCTTTGTGCCTTCTTTCTCTGTCAAGTACTGCATTAATAATTTAGCCAAACAATGCTGTTTCTATAAGAAAGTTTCTATCTCAAGTTACTTGCAATCAGAAAACTCAAAGTCCTGATTAGAACCAACTAAAAGTCTGCACACATTCAGAATCTGAAATCTCGATTACATATACGTGCCTCAGGAAGTTATAGATTATTTTGGAGGATTCAAATGAGAGTAGCACTGAGAATAAATTATGCATTAGTCTGTAATCATGCAAGAGACTTGAATCATGTGACCTAAAAACTTGAGTCCAAAATCACAAAATGAGAGGATTTAATTTGTGTCTCACGTGTACGTTGCCACAGTCCACAAGGAGTCAAGATTTTATTTTCACTGAACTACAAGAATGGAACAGACTTTCATAGCTGAGACCAGAATTCAAAAAGACACTATATATACAAAAAAATGTTTGTTTGCAAATATCTTCACATATAATGTGTCAGATGATATAACTTTTTTTCTGATCACCATAGATACTGACCATAGAAAAAAACATACACAAATTCATAGCATCACGGAAAATTAAAATTTGCTTTGGGTTACAGCTTCTAGATTGGTAGTCTTACGTGTCATTTTTACCTTGTAATCAGACATCAACACTACATACAGCATGTCATATCTCCCTCGTGTTTGACCTTAGCCACATTAAGGCCCAATGCAAATTTTCAACATATTTTTTTCAGTTCTGGGAATGGAACTCAGGGATGCTCGACCACTGAGCCACATCCCCAGCTCTTTTTATTTTTTTTATTTTGAGACAGGGTCTCTCTAAGTTGCCTGAGCTGGCCTCAAACTTCCAATCCTTCTTCTATAGCCTCCTGAGTCACTGGACTCACACATTGCCACACCTGGCAATGTAGGGGGTTTTAAATGGTGATATCATCCTAGATTATATAGCCAGGAACAAGATAACCATAGGATCCTTATTAGTTAAAAAGACAGGAGAGTCAGAGTCAGAAAAGGAGATGTGACAACGAAAGCAGAGATCAGAATAATGTGATTGATGGAAAGAGGCCATGAGCCGGTGAATTTGGGTAGCTTCTAGAAGCTAAAAGTCAGGGATAAATTCTTCCCTAGACCCTCCAGGAGAAACAGAGCACTGATGACACCTTGATTTTAGTTCCATGAGATCCACTTCATACTTCTAAGCTCCAGAACTATAAGAAAATAAATATGGTTGTTTCAAGTCACTAAGTTCATGGCAATTTGCTGCAACAGTGATAGAAAATAAATACAGATTTTGGTATCTAGAAGTGAAGTGCTACTATAAAAAAAAAAATACCTAAAAATATGGAACCAGCTTTGGAATTGATCACAGGACAGAGCCTGGGAGAATTTTGAGGAACATCATAGAAAAAGCCTAAATTGCCTACTGACTATTAATAGAAATATGAATGCTAATTATTCTGCTAGTGAGGGCTCAGAAAGAAATGGAGAGCATGGTAGAGGAAACAATTATAGTGTTAGATAATACTTAAGTGAAGAGACTTTTAATAGAAATAGAGACATTAGAAGCACTGCCACAAGCTGGGTACAAGCCTGTGATCCCAGTGACTCTGAAGGCTGAGGCAGGAGGATAGCTAATTTAGACCAGCCTCAGCAATTTAGCAAGACCCTGTCTCAAAATAAAACATAAAAAGGGCTGGAGAGGTGGCTCAGTGGTCAAGTGCTTGCCTAACATGTGTGAGGCACTGGGTTCGATTCTCAGCACCACATATAAATAAACAAAAAAAAAAAATCCATTGACAACTAAAAATATATTTTTAAAAAAAAAGAACATAAAAAGGTCTGGAGATGTGGCTCAGTGTATAAGTGACCCTGAGTTCAATCTTCAGTATCAACAACAATAACAACAACAAAAGAAAAAAGAAAAAAAAAACAAAATGCTGTCATGAGGATTCACATAGAAATTGGGAACACGTTATTGGAAACTGTAAGAAAAGAGATTCTTTTAAATAGTGCCATAAAGCAAGGTGAATTATTCCCTACACTTGAGCAGAACTCAAACTTACAAACAATAAAACTGGATATTGTATTAGGTTTTTACCTCTTGACCAAATACCTGATAAAAGCAACTTAGAGGAGAAAAAGTTTATTTGGGGCTCATGCTTCAGAGGTTTAGTCCATGGTGAGCCAACTTCATTGCAGAAGGACATTCATCGTGGCAGAAGGACATGGCAGAAGAAAACTACTCAGCTCCTGGAGGCAGGAAGCAGAGAGAGGGAGAGGAGCCAGTGGCGCAAGATATTTTCCCCAAAAGGCAGGCCTCCAGAGACCTACTTATCACTCAGTTCAGTGGTCCTTTCAAATCCAAGTGGATTAATCCACTGATTAGGTGATTGCTCATGTATTTTCAAGTTTTACCTCTGAACATTCCTGCATTGTCTACTACATGAACTTCTTGGGGGATACCTCATATCCAAAACATCACCATAAGAAGTTAGGGAGATTTCCAAAAAGGGTGGTAAAGATGTGATCTGTTCCTTGCTTCTTATAATAAAATGCAAGCAGAAATTGCAGGAACAATTATTAAGCAAAAGAGAAACAATCTCTTAATGATTTGGGAAGTTCAATCTATTAAGATTTCAAAAAGACACCAAAATTAGGAGATTCACTGTCCAGATTCACTGTGCTTTGGGAAAAAAAAAATTAAGAATATGACTGGAAACCTCTTTATAGTGCTTCAGGAATATTGAAAGTTCAACTACTCAGTCACAGAGAGAATTCTTTCAACAGATTATTCATATGACTCGTGGTTTCCCCTTTGCCATCTTAATGAAGTCAGGAAATATCTGCAGAATAGCCTTTGATCTAGAACTCAAAAAATTAAACAACAAAGCATTGTAATGTTTTGAGCAACCAATAAAAAAAATTAAACAACAAGAAAACAAATAACCCAATCAACAAATGGGCCGAGGACCTGAACAGACACTTCTCAGAGGAGGATATACAATCAATCAACAAATACACAAAAAAATGCTCACAATCTCTAGCAATCAGAGAAATGCAAATTAAAACCACTCTAAGATATCATCTCATTCCAGTAAGAATGGCAGCCATTATGAAGTCAAACAATAACAAGTGCTGGCGAGGATGTGGGGGAAACGGTACACTTGTACATTGCTGGTGGGACTGCAAATTGGTGCACCCAATTTGGAAAGCAGTATGGAAATTCCTTGGAAAGCTGGGAATGGAACCACCATTTGACCCAGCTATTCCCCTTCTCGGACTATACACAAAAGACCTTAAAAGAGCATACTACAGGGACACAGCTACATCAATGTTCATAGCAGCACAATTCACAATAGCTAGACTGTGGAACCAACCCAGATGCCCTTCAATAGATGAATGGATTAAAAAAGTGGCATTTATACACAATGGAATATTACTCAGCACTAAAAAATAACAAAATCATGGCATTTGCAAGGAAATGGATGGCATTAGAGCAGATTATTCCGAGTGAAGCTAGCCAATCCCTAAGGAGCAAATGCTGAATGTCTTCTTTGATATAAGGGGGGCGACTCAAAACAGAGCAGGGAGGAAGAGCATGAGAAGAAGATTACCATTGTGTGGGAATGGGAGAGAGAAGGGGAATTGCACGGAAGATGGAAGGAGACCCTCAGTGTTATGCAAAATTACATATAAGATGGTGTGAGGGGGAAGAAAGAAAAAGAGAGAGAGAGAGAGAGAGAGAGAGAGAGAGAGAGAGAGAAATGTGTCACAGTAGATTGGGTAGAGAGAGATGATGGGAGGGGAGGGGAGGGGAGGGGAGGGGGATAGGAAGCGTAGCAGAATACAACAGACACTAGTATGGCTGTATGTATAAACGTGGCTGTATAACCAATGTGATTCTGCAATCTGCACACGTGGAAAAATAAGAATTCATACCCCATTTGAATCAAATGTATGATATGTCAAGATCATTGTAATGTTTTGAGCAACTAATAAAAAATTTTTTAAAAAAAGAATAGCCTTTGATCCAACAGAGTAAATACCCATCTTATACATTGGAGACCCACAAGGTTCTTAAGAACTTCTGCCAGCTTGGACTAAAGGGGACCACTATAGTTTGCAGATGCAATGTCCCCCCAAAACCCATGTGCTAAAGGTTTGGTCCTCAGCCTGTGGCACTACTTAGAGGTGGTGGAACTTTGAAAGTTGGAACAAGAGGTGGAGCCTAATGGGAGATCTTAGGTCACTGAGGGCCTTTCTTGAGGAGAATTACAAGATCCTGGTCTCTTGCTCTCTTTCTTTTTGCTTCCTGGCCTCCATAAGGTAAGCAGCTTGCTCCACCCCATACTCCCTATCAAGTTGTACTGCCTCACTTCAGACCCAAAAGCAACAGGGAAAACTAACCATGGACTGAAATCTCCAAAACTGTGAGCAAAAATAGACCTTTTTTCTTTATAAGATGATCATCTTAGGTATTTGTTATAGTAAAAGAAAGCTGACTAACATAATTTATAAATATGATACCTATTCCATTTTCTCTTTTAAAGAGAAGAAGAAACTCAAAACTATCTTCATGAAGAAGGAAAGATGATTCCAAGCACAGAGCCAGAAACCTAGAGGGTAGAACTGCAAAACACAGGATTATTCCCAGGCCTTGTAACCTAGTGTTGTTTGCCTAGCTGGATTTTGAAGTTTCTTGAGACTGGTGACTCCTTTATTCCTTCCAGGTTCCCCTCTTTTTTGGGGGGTGGGGGGATGGGGGTAGGGAAGAGGAGTTACCAGGGGTTGAACTCAGGGGCACTTAACCACTAAGCCATGTCCCCAGCCCTTTTTATTTTTTGTTTAGAGACAGGATCTCACTGAGTTGCTTAGCACCTCACCGTTGCTGAGGTTGGCTGTGGACTTGTGATCCTCCTGCCTCCTGAGACTCTGGGATTATAGACTTGCACCTCCATGCCCAGCCCAAGTTCTCCTCTTTTGAACAGGAGTGTCTGTATCTGATTTCCTATACCTGTTTCACCTCTATATGTGTGAAGCAGATAACTCACTTCTCGAGTTTCCCAGATTCCCTGATAGAGATGAATGGTGCCTTAAGATGGGCTATACCCAGATCCTTACCCATGCCTAATGAGATTTGGGACTTTTGAGCTGATGAGATTTAGGCAAGATTTTTTGGATTTTGAGTTGATACCATAATTGGTTGAGACTTTTGGAGATAAGATGGGGTGAATGGATTTTACAGATGGGATGGAAGTAAATCTTTGGAGGACAGAGATGAAAAATGGTTCACAAAGATGTCCATATCCTAATCTGCAAAACCCGTAAACACGTTACTTACATGGCAAAACCGACTTTACAGATGTGAATATGTTAAGAATCTTGTGATTAAGGAATTATCCAGATTATCTGGGAAAACCCAGTATAATCGTTGGGTTAGTAGCAACACTACTAACACTGGTGGAAAAACTAATACTGGTGCCCACCATAGACATTTTTTAAAAATACTCTGGTCTGAGAGGTTTGTGTTCAATAGTAGGATGAGATCAATGATTTCTAAATGTGAGTCCTGCTTTTTCACAGAACATACTTGAAGCACAAAAGCATTAAAATGTATGTTATACTCTGAGTGCAGAAGATTAATTAACAGATTGCCTCTGGATAGAGAGCAGATATATATGTGAGACTGGGGTTTCTTACTCCAAGCCAATTCTTGGTACCTTACCAATACCATACTTCCTCTAGAAGGAGGCTAATTACACAGCTGGACGTCTCTACCCGGGAGGTTGGAATCTAATGTCCACAAGCAAAGAGGAATCAGAAGCCAGTTCGGCATGGAATCACTGTCAAGGAAGCCCAGGGAAACTGAGCAGTAATTTATCTTCCTCTCCTGGCCAGAATACCAAAGCCATCAAGGCTGGGAGTTGAGGGAGGACACTGACTAAAGTAATTTTGCTTTTTCTTACTAGGCAGAACATGGCATTTGTTTGGGTTTTCTTTTCACTCTGAGCAAAAGGCAATAAACATCTGGAAGCTTGTCCACTGTAAATTGTTTGGGTTTCTTTTCCTCTACTTCTCAAGGCCATGGTGATATTATACTCTTGGAATTCCTCCTTTCATCTGCTTCCTTTCCACTGACAGTCCATAAAGGATGGGCCACACTGGGAATGAAAGTCAAGCAGTTATTTCTCTAAATACCAAGGGAATTTAGGTTCCATATACCTGGGAGTAGAACCAGACAGAATTTTTTCCAAATTGTAGTAGTTTCAGTGCCTGGGGCTGCACCCAAATTCCCATGTGGTCCTTTAAGACCTGAGCTAATAACTTAGGAAGTCTTAGGGGAGAAATTTAATAACCAGATGTGAAAAATGAATAAGGGGCCTTGCCTCCTGGTTTTGTTATTCTTAATAATAACAAATGATGGCCATGTATAGGCTTTAGACAAAGGGCTAAATTTTCTTGTTCACTTTATATACATGTTCTTGTTTAACCTTCCCCCAAACACTGCACGATAAATGTTACAATGTCTGCTTTATAAATAAGAAAATTGCAGTTTAAAAATCTTCAAAAATTTTGTGCTGATCTCCACTGAAGAAGACATAGAGACAGCATGAGAACACTGGTCGACTAAGTCCAGAATCCACGTTCTGAACCACTATTTACTATTGTTTCATTTATTTCTATATGAGAAGGAAATATTGTTTAAAATTAAAATTATTCAATAGAAAATCTTTATTATGATATTAATTGAAGAAAATTTTCTTCATCATCCTGTGAGCCCATGAATCTTCTTTGCATTTGGGGCTCTAAAGGACTTTGGCATGTTGATGTCACAATCAATCATTAAGGAAGATGACATGCTAGGTTTACTTACCAGAACAGACAGAGATACCACAGGATTCAGAGACAGGTATCAGACATTGTAATATTCCCTTAAGGAGGTAATCTATGTAAGTCCCTCTCTTCTGAGGACTGAACCCAAAATACCCCAAATTTGTTAAGGGATTTGAAAGCAGAACCTGCAGAAGTGGCAAATGTCCTAGAGGAGTCCTTCAGGGCCTTCTACTGCAAATGTGGTCTAGAAGTACAGCAGACATAGCTAAGTAGGCAGGGCTGAGAAAGCCAGAGTGTAAGTTTCTGGCTGTTCCCCCCATGCCAAAAGAGGTACAGAAATACTAGGAAGAGCTCTTGTGAATGCTCGTTGGACAACGTGGGTGTCATCTGCAAGAACAAACTGACCCCAGAGGGGGAGGTTAACGTGGTCCTACTAGATGTCTGCCTCCAGAGGTGTCAAACAAGATCCAGCCCCCAATTCATCATCATCCTGTCTCACTACCAGCTTTTACCCAGCAATTCTGCGGGCAAGTGGAGGTGGGAAAATTCAGATTATCTTCAATTAAGGTTTTGACAGTGCAATATGAGATTACTCTGAATTATATGATGCTTAGTTTCAGACACCCCGTAGAAATAGAGGCTCCATCCTGGAATTAAATTCAACTTTGGGGGAAAGGGTAATCTTTTCTCACACAATTGAGTTTATAACCTAGGAAATAAATATGCATGAGCCTAAATGACAATAACCTAAACTATAAATGTATTTTGTAAAAATATCATATCTGTACTTTGTGTTTTACTTCTAATGAAAAATTTTAGGCAGGAAAGCTGAGTAAATGGTATAACAAACTCCTATTCCAACAATTTTCAAGATGCTGTTAATTTTATCTCTTCTTTTATCCCCTCACTCAATACCCATTCACACCACCTCCCCCCCACACACACACACACACACACTTTCTTTGTTTTAGAATAGATTATAATGAATTTTGGCATCATATAATTTCATGCAAAAATTCTTGTGTCTTTACTAGACAAGCAGGTTTTTAGCATTACCAAGATACCATTATCACACCTAATAAAATAAATAATTCCACTATATAATGTAATATTTAGTTTCTAATCAAATTTCCCTAGTTGTCTCACAAAGATCTTTTTAAGGCTGGTTTGTTTGAATCATGATCCAAACAATGCCCATAGACTGTATTTAGATAATAGGTCTCAAGTCCCTTCTAACGTGGAACAGTTTACCTCTAAAGCCTGTGATTGTTTAATTTTTAATGCACATGTAATTGTGTCTGTGGACTCAGGCTGAGCATTAAATTCACAAGTCTACAAGCTGAGCTGAAACATGAGCAGAAGCTGTGTTCTAGCTCCAGGACAAAGAAGAATTCATCACAAAGGGATCTGGCTCCCTCTAGTGCTTTTTCAGATTATAACTGTTTCCGATTTTCAAACCAATTGAGAAACGATCCTGATATAAATATTTCCCGCTGAATACCTTCTTAGCTGAGTGTTACTCACTTCACTTTACTCAACAATGAGTAGTTTTAATAATGAGAGATAATAGTCACTGAATGCTAAGTGCAGAGTCAGACGCTAAATGGCTTATTTAGAGGAGTGAGCTGGGGGTGTTTGGGGTGCTGGGAATTGAACCCAGGGTTTCATGCAAGTCAGGCAAGCTCTTTGCCATGACCCTGCGACCTCAGCCTCAGAAGCTAAAAGTTTATTTCCTCACCCAATTCTTTACTCTAACATGGAGATTTCATATTTTATCACTCAAAGTAACATAATCATCATTTATGCCAGTGTTTCCAAGATATCCCTAGCCCCTTTATTTCAAACTGATACTATTTCATTTTTTCCATCATTATAT
The DNA here is from genome assembly GCF_045843805.1 of Urocitellus parryii. Lineage (NCBI taxonomy): Eukaryota > Metazoa > Chordata > Mammalia > Rodentia > Sciuridae > Urocitellus > Urocitellus parryii. The sequence goes on from NC_135531.1 coordinate 206,352,334, forward strand.
TTGAATTACAAATTAGAGAAGTAAACATGGGTTTCTCTAAAAGCAGTAAAGTACCCTATGACCACTTTTGTCATGGCATAGAATGATTGAAAAAAGAACAGAAGAAACAAGATGGAAGAAAAACACACAGAACTTACAATAATCCTTAAAACCAGGTCATACCACCGGATGGCAAGAGGAGGGAAGTGTAGAAAATATCAGAAATAACTGACATACACTAAATCAATGTATTTTTAAATGGTAATTGATTATACAAAGTGTTGTAACTCTTAAATAAGAAGAGAAAAAGCAAAAGCAAGAAAAGATACATCTAATCAAGGAAGCCTTGGTGACCTTGAATAAGTTCCATATCTCTGAGTATAGGGAAATGAAGGCATTTTCTGCTACAATGTTAAATTTTAAACACAATTTTTTATTTGTATGTTTTAAAATTGTCATTACTCTTCCACAAGCCATTTAAACAAACAAAAAAAAAAAAAGGTTACATTCATGAAAAAAATAAAGCTGAATTGATGTCAAAAGAGACACAAGGTATAAATTGAGCTTCATCCCTTAAACACAGATGAGTGCACCCAAAACCCCTTTTATAGCAATTCTCAGGGTAGCAATAATATAACTCTTCAAGACTGGTCTTCTGCACATGTAATAAATCTTTTCAACTCTTTGTCAAATTTAGGAGAACACTGCCACCTTTGAATTTTTCCACCAAAAAGCTAAGATTGAACAACAAAATCCAATACAGTTTTGATTAAACATGAATTCAATCTCCCGCCAGAGCAGCCTGACTTGACTGTGGGCAGGGTTGATTTACTCTTTGCTCCCCTGATGTTTTATTCTAGAAGTGACGGAAGCAGGGCCCACAGACAGCTGTTTTCAGTGTCTACATCATTTTCTATCGGGGTGACCTTGGCTACCACTAGACAGCTCAGATCTTGAGAAATGTACCAGTGTCAGATTGTTCTTAATTTTTGTGATTATATATTGAGGGAATGAGAGCAAGAAAGTAAGTATTCCCACCACAAATTATTCTGAGGCCGTATCTGGCCCAAAAGAGAGACCATGTAATTGACTTGAGATGGGCAAAAGTGAGTTCCACCACAGCCTCTCTGGATTTTCCTCCCGCCTTGTCCCACACTCCACCACCCCTCCCTAACTAATAGCAGAGACGAAAGGACAGAGCCCCCTTGTCAAGGGAGTATATATAAGTACAAGGCTGCTGGAGAACAGCAATAGGAGCAGGGATGGCCGTTGGGGAATGAGGAGTGTCAGTTCCTTCTACAAGTCCTTACAGGACAACTGCTATCATCCTCCCTGATGTTATAGGCCCATCTTAGGGAAACGACTGTATGAACAATTGATCATTGGCATTATGCCCCATAAACACTGAAGGAAACTACAGAATTAGCAAATACTGAGCCATCCTACTTCCTAGCAGATAATATAGTGTTAAATTCCTACATGCCCCTGGCCCCATTTTTTTTGGAAATTGGTCAATACATCGCCATATTTTGTGTCTCTCTATTTAAAAACATCTTATTTAATATATATTGTTGCCCATCCAGAAACCCTTACTCCAGGTTCCTGCAACCTGGCCCTGTCCCACACAGTTGCCAGGATGTCAAAGTTGAAATATAAAGGGAGAATCCTTTGCAGAAATGTCTCTCTGAGGATGAGAAGATCTGAAAAAGGCCAGGTCCCCTTGACAGCAGAAAAGCCTCCCCAAAGCTTGAACAGGACACTTGAGCAAAAGGAAATACTCGATGTCTTCGGATTTCTACTTTTTGGACCCGGAGTGAATTCAGATTCAAGCTGAGGATGTCTGATTTCTCCTTGTCAGCCATGTCATTCCACCCACCTGTGCCACTGTGGGTCAGCTAGACAGAAACACCACGCACTGCCCTGCCTATAGTGACAAAAATATGCATGCCTGTGACTCCACTGCCCCTGAGGGAAGCAGGAGGGCCCATTCTACCAGGAGAGCAGCGGCCCCCTTCCTGGATCTCCTCCTTCCTCAGGCTCCAATGCCACCTGCCTTCTACAGACCTGCACTTCAGTGTGGGAGAACTTCTCTCCAGTTGCTCTTGGCCAGAGGGTAATGGAGATAGCCTCTTAGAGCTCTCCCTCTTTCTTCCCCTTTCTCTGCCCTCCTTTCCCACTCCACTTTAGACTTTTTGATTGTCAATCTCTGTCACATGGTTGTTTTTGATTTCTGTTCTCTTTCCAATTGCTCAAAGGGCTCAGGAACCCTACTTTCTCTATCCTCTCCGAGTAGGGTGGGGAGGTAGAAGTGACTGACATTGTGGGGAGAAGGCAGGAAGCACATCAATAAAGGGGAAAACCATATTATGTCTTTAGTTGATCATAACAATGAATTCACGGTCCGCAGCCCTAACTCATGCCTGATGGAAGCTTAACTAATACAAGTGCTTTCTCTGTAAGGTACTCCACAGTCTGGTCCAAAGCATCCTTGGGGCAAAACTCCACATAGAGCCATAGCAGTGATTCCTTCAAAGTAACTAGAGAGGAGTCAAGAGTTCCCTTAATATAATAAAGCCAAACAAGACTCCAGCTCTCTCCAGGGATCAAAGGGTGGACTCATCTATTGTCTTCAGTCTGGATAGAAAATTCCTATCTTGCCCCAGCATCAGAACAGAATTCTGATACTCTCACCCAAAATGGTATTGTGAAACAATAACCCTCCATCGGTCATACATCTGTCCATTTGAGGAGCCCTTCTGGGAGACATTTGAGGAGCCCTTTCTCTCATATGAAAGGTGTTTTGCAATATCTAGCATGGCCTTCCTTGCTTCCTGTTACAGAAAAGGGCCTAAAGCAAAAGCACATGGTCTTATTATATTGATTGGGAACTACATCATACTTTCTGCTATGACTGACAGGAATGGGGGGAATTGCTACTATTTGCCACAAAGAGCCAAGCCCTAGCCTGAAGACTCCATCTTGTTATTACAAAATTGTATGACATCATAGTTATTATGCCCAATACAGAGATGTGGAAACTGAATGCCCAAAGTCACAGTAAGTAGTGTTGCTAACAGTCAGTCTCAGACTTATCAAGCTACAAAACCCTGTTCTCAGTTGCTACACAGTAATACCACCACACAGACATCATCCTGACACACAGGACTGCCAGTAAGGAAGCCATGCTTACTAGCTCAGGGAACAATCAAAAGAAACTATTCTTACCTGAAAATAGACATTAAGTAAAAACAGAAAAGGTTGAATACCTTTCAGAAAATACATGCTGAAAATGGAAAAGAAGAGGAATATAAGATTAAATGTTGCAATGAGATTTCAAGGTAGGACGATGAACACCAGTGAATCAGTTTGATCCTCCCAAATACCACTGATCATTTCAGCACATTTATTTTCCAGTGGTGTTCAGGATGAACTAAAGGCACGGGCTGGGTAGAGCCAAGTCAGGAAGACTAGTTAGAAGGACACTGCAATAACCCAAGCATGAGCTAATGAGAGTCATAGAGATTGGAAAAGAAGAAACAAATACTAGGGGTGGTCTGAAGATAAAATTCAAAATGCCTGCTGTGTAGAGATGAGGGAAGGAAAATATATAGGTTTCACTCTAAGAGTCAGCCTGTATAAAAGGAAGAAGGATAAGAAATTTTAACCAACTTTATAGACAATTCATAAATATCCATCTTCATCAGAAGGAAGTTGCTCCTCCTGACCTTCGTATGCATCCCTTGGAAATGCTGAGCTCCTTTATTCCTCTCATGAAATCACCTATTATTTATTTCAGGCAGCTTTCTCAAAAAAAGGGGGGGAGAGGGGACATACTATATAATGCTCTATATTCCTCCTCCCATCCACCTCTAGAATTCCCTATTCTTTAAGTCAACACTTTTATAGCACTGAATCGGTAAAATACTTACTAGGCTAATTTCCTCCAATATTAAATCTCATTAAAAAACATCAAAAGGATGTATATTCCACCCCTCTTGCTTTTGTCAGCATTACTTGAAATGTGTTAACTACAGGACAGTCTCAACAGACTTACACCTGCTATACACTATTTTCTTTTTTTTTTTCTTGGTTCTTCTTAGTTATACATGACAGTAGAATCCATTCTAATTCTCACACAGTATTTTCTACTAGTAATATGTTTTAAGGTACCAAGCATTAATGGGTAGACTCCTTATCAACCTTAAGAATTCCTGAGTGACCTCTTATTACCTGAAAATAACCAGATACCAGAGTCGACAGACCCAGAGATTCTCCATAATTATCAAATATCTTTTTGTTTCCCTGTGCAACCTAGTCAAGAGATAGACAAAGTGGAGAGAAGCACCCCAGGTACGTCCAGGAAAGACACCCTGTGCCTTTCCACCATCAGCAATTACTGACCAACCTGCTTGACAAGACTATAAAAGAGGCATATCAAACTTGAGTTTGTCTTTCTAGAGATAATTTCCTACATTGGAGAAAACAGTACTAGAAAAAATGTAAACCCATCCTAAAAAGAGAAAAGAAATTAAAATTAATAATATTATGATGATAAGTTAGACTATATAGCACAAAAGAGACAGAAAATACTTGGACCCAATAAACACCCATTTATTAAATGCTTATTAAGTGCCAACCCCTGTGTTAAGTTCTATGGATATTAAAAAAGTAATTCATATATTTCACAAGTATTCGCATATATTCACAAGTAGGAATGCCTACTATATGCCAGCTGCTCTGTTATAAACTGGGTATGAACAAAAGAGAAAAAGAAGTTTCTGCCCTAAAGGATAAGGGTGATATAGGAGTACACATCAGAGACCCACACCCAAAATCATCTTTTTTGAAAAAAAGTCAGGTTTATTCATTTCCTAGGGCTGCCATACAAATTACTACAAACTGGTGGCTTAAAGCAACAGAAATATATTCTCTCACAGTTCCCTGAAGGCTAGAATTATAAAATCAATGTCAGCAGGGCCACATTGTTTGTGAAGGCTCCAGGGAAACCTTCCCTTGCCTCCTGCCACTCCTGGTGGCTCCCGGCAACCCTTGTAGATCCTTGGCTATAGTTGTATCACTCCTCTCTCTGCCACTAACTTGGTCTGTTCAGGCTGCTATAACAAAATCCTAGTCTAGGTTGCTTATAAACAACAGAAATTTATTGCTCACACTTCCAGAGGCTAGAAATCCAAGATCAAATAACTAGTAGGTTTGCTCTCTGGTAAGGGCTTGCACATGGTGATCCCAGTGAGCCTGCATTGAATCCAAGATTATTTTCATGCAGTTCACCTTGCCAGGTTTTCAACTTGCTTGAGACCCATAACATCTTTCTTCTTTCCTGTTTCTTCCTTTAGAACAGGATTATCTGTCTTATCTCCTTCCCAACATTATAGTTTGGAAGCCCAAAACTTGTTAGCTTCATACATGGGCAAGATTTTTGCACAGATTGAATTGCACCCAAGTCTCACCAGTATCTGATTCAGGTGATATTTAGATGAAACTTTGATTATTAGACTATTAGAGCTAATGCCAGAATCAGTTCATGTCTGGGGCTGTTGGGATAGAATAAAGGTATTTGGCACTTAACAATGACATGAATTTTGGAGGGCCAGGGATAGAATGCTATGAACTAAATATTTGTGTGCCCTCAAAATTCATCTGTGGAAACTCTAATCCCTGATGTGATGATAATTGAAGGTAGGGCCTTCAGGAGATAATTAAGACATGAAAGTATAGCGTGATGGAGAAGAGCCCCTCTAAGAGAGATGTTTCCTCTCTTCAGGAATGGAGTTCTCCTCAGGATCCAACCATGCCTTCCCTCTGTTCTCAGATTCCAGCCCCTCAGTCTCTAAAACTGTAAGAAATAAGCATCTATTGTTTAAGTCACCGGGCAATTTTCGTTATAGCTGTCTGAACTGACTGAATAGCTCTTTTTACTCTGTTGATTGTGTCCTTTGATGCACAAAAATGTTTTTAAATGTGATGTAGTGCCATCTGTCAGTTTTTGCTTTTGTCACCTATACTTTTGGTGTCAGAAATACACTATTTAAGGAAATGGAAATTATTTACACATTTAGAATTTAGATGACGAAGGAAAATGAAGGGACATTTTTCTTATTCTTTTTCTACGGACACAATAGTTTGAACGATTATAATCACGTTGTTAAGTTTGAGATGAGCAACTAGGAAGATCTATGCAGTGGCCCAGATACTTAAAATCAATTTAATCTGAAGTTAAATTTAAGGAAGTTAAAGACTTTGAAATAAATCATTGTGGCTTTTTCTTTTTTCTTTTTTTTTATTTTATAATTATATCATCAAAGTAGTAGCATTTGAATAAGATCACAGATGTTAAGAATACAGATGTAGACTTAACAATTGTTCAACTTACAATTTAATTTTTCTACAAATTTTTACTTTACATTGGCATAAAATTGATATGCATTCAGTAAAACTATATTTTGAATTTTGATTTTCTAACTAACAATATTCAGTGCCATATTTTCGAGTGATACTGGGCAGCTGTGGTGAGTCACAGCTCCCAGTTGGCCATGTGATCACGAAGGCAAATCTTCAGTGTGCTGTGTTTCTACACAGGATGTTCAGTGAGTTCCATGTATTAAACACATTTTAGACTTATAATATTTTCAACTTATATAGCTTATCTGGGTATAATCCCATGTAAGAAAAGGAGCATGTAAATAGCAATTGTAGATTTCATTCAAAATTCCTAACTTAACAGGAGAACTAACATTTTATAAAAGCACATAAGCTAAATAAGTAATAACAGAACTGCCTCACCTATCCAGCAAACTTATAAAAATGGAATTCAGAAATATATATAGTAATATAATATATATATGATATATATATGTGATATATATATAATACCTCCATTAAAAATACTTTCAAGTAGTTTCCCAAGTTTTTTGATATCATTCTAATTCTATGAGTAAATACAGACTTGGTAACTATTAACAAATTGCCAACAGGCATAATGATCATCCAAACTCCCATGTGTTCAGGCTACTTCTTTTCTAATAATTTGGATTTCCAGAGAATATGAGATTTCTTGGAAGTTTAGTTTTTCCAAAGTTTTATTTAGATATTATCTTTGTAATCAGATAGACTAGGTTCCCATTCCTAGGTTCCCAGTCTCATTTCTTGTTAGCTGAATAAATTCACAAGAGTTTTAATTTCCCCAAATCCTAGTTTCTTCCCCTACAACATAAGGATAGTAATGCTCACAAAGAAAGATGGTGACCAAAGGTGAAATGTGAGCTAGATAGAGTAGTATGGGTATAGTCACTACTCGGTAAGGGAAGGGCACTATTAACATCTATGACTGAGATTTTATTAACTAACCTTTTGCCCTATTAATTTCATGACCTCTTTTTTAAATAGGTAAGTGTCAGGAGAAGAACCTATAATGTCAATGTGTGTCTTATGAAAATTAACCAGAACCCTAAGGTGTCTTGATTGTAGTTGTTCACATACCCGTTCAATATTTCTCTTCTCTCTATTTCCCTTTCCTTCCAAAATAAATGTCTCTTTCCTAAGCTCAGAGTGAAGAGCCTGGACCCATTCCTCAATGAGCTCCTTTACGTACCGCGCACTGTTTCGCCCAGAATCACCTTGAGCACTTGCTAGACAAATGGTGGTGACATCACCATCCACCCTCTCCTGACTTAGAATATTAAATTTGTTCAGTGTGATTTCATAAAACTCACACTTCCATTTCAGGTAAAGGAAAACATCTGTGTCCATCACAAGCATTTCTGGGCTTCTAACAGTTTCAGGTACTAAGGGCCTGAGCGTCTCCACCAAGTTATCACTTCTCTGTAGACTCTTTTCAGGGCTTTGTCTGTTCTGTTTTCTCCCTTCAGTCATAAAATTCCTGTTTTCTTCTAAAAGAGAACTTGCTTTTGATAGCAAAGACTCTTTGAGCTTCTTGATAGCCAGAAAGGGTCCTTCCACAGAGATTCTTCCTCCAGGTCCCAAGGGACTGAAGTTTAAAGTTGGGATTTTCTTTTTCAGGTCTATTACCAGGCTTTCCAGGATAATTTGACCACGAAAAACAGAAAGATCAAGGGTAGCTTTCACAGAGCTGAAGACCTACAATTAAAAAGAAAAATTAAAATAGCACTGCTTACTGAGGCAAAAAAAAAAAAAAACATAAACAAATTCATTTTTTTAACCAACTTCTTATCGTACAGTCACTTTAAATCAGACTCTAATGGCCAAACCCAGACTTCCTGGCTTCTCACACCCAGGCAGCCCATCCGTGGTACCCAGGCTGTTCAGTTTGAGATTCACAGTCCCTTGTTACATACCCTAAAACAGAGGCAGTCACATCATTTTTAGAAGCAAATTGCTATTTTGAAACAAAGTCTCAAGCAACACATAGGTATAAACTGTTCTAGTTCTGCTCCAGAAGTCCCTCTAGAGTCATCCCCACCCTTCCCTTCCAGTTTGAAGTTCATCACATGGTTACAGAGAATGCCAGGTTTCTTGCAGAATATGGTTTATAAACCAACACTTCAAATATTTCATTTTTCCTCTTATTTCTACCCTTCCTGCCCTTTCAAAACTCCCTTTTAGTGTGCATCTTAATTTTTTATCCAAAATAAATCTCTAGGTAGGTACCTGATGTTATCTATAACAACCCAAAAGCTCACTGTCACTTTAAAAGCATTAAGTAGGAACAGAGAAATATAAAAGCAAAAACTTCAAGAAGCAGGTTTGGTCTTTTGTACTGACATGACTCAGGTTAGAGAGTTGAATCCATGAGGTGAGAGCACTGTGTGTTTCTTTACACAGGAAAGACTTCACAGGACAAAGGGGACCCAGAACTCCCCGCACACCCTCAGCTCACACCTTACCTTTTCACTAAAGTGAGAGACTGTGAGTTGAGCATGTACCATCTTCTGAATTGCTAGATGGTGTTTCTTTTGTCTGACAACATTCTCTGCAACTAAGTGGAAACATTAACATCAAAAGTGGTTGTGGCATAACACTAATAATTACTTTAACTCCTAAAAATAGAGAAATTTGATTCTGTTATTTAGAAAGTCTGAGTTTTTCCTATATTTTTCCTCTAAATACAACATTCAAATAACTTTTTCCTTGCATTTTCACATATTAAAGTTAATTTCATGTATTAATATATTCTTAATCATATTTCTTTGAAAACACACATAGGCCAGGCACAGCAACTCAGGAGGCTGAGGAAGTTCGAGGCCAACCTCAGCAACTTAGCAAAGCCCTAAGCAACTTAGCAAGACCCTGTCTCAAAATAAAAAATAAAAAAGGCTGGAGAAGTAGCTCAGTGGTAAAGCAGGGTTAAATTCCCAATTAACCCCAGGGTTAAACTCCCAATGCCAAAACACACACACACACACACACACACACACACACACACACACACAGTACATACATGAATAGAAAACAGAAACCCAAGAGTAAATCCCCCACTCTGCTAATACTGGTCACATAAACTCTCATGTCTGTGAATCCAGGGTTCCACACTGTCCTGGTTTTCCTCCTAATTCACTGGCTCCTTTGCTAATTCTCCATCTATTCCCACTCTCTAGATGTTAGAAAGCCCCAGACCTCAGTCCTCAAACTTCTTTGCTAACCTATGTCTACCTCCTAGTCAATTCAACACTTCCCACAGCTTTAGACACCAACCCTATATGCATTGCTTCCAAAATTTTCTCTCTGCTCCATTATCTTAATAGGTGCTTCAATGACCCAAAATCAACTTGATATTTATCCCCCTCCTGAACATACTCCATTCAATCTTCCCAACTCAAAAATTCACAAATACCCACGAGTGCCCATCAGCTGCCCTACTGCACCTCTCCAAGGCAGCAATGACTAGTATCTCCTGTTCCTCAGCAACCGATTTGACCATCTGAGTAAAGGTGTCAATCCTCTGCTCGGAACTGAATCCTCTACCAGAATAAAATCTAAACACCTTGCCTTGACCCATAGCTGCTTAGCAAAAACTGGCCCCAGCTCCCAGTCTAACCACATCTATTGTACACACACACACACACAGCCCAACCTCATAAAACTCCAGCCACACAGCCCTCCTTGGTGTTCCTCTAAACATCCAGCATGTTTCCCCTGTGGAATTTCTACCTGTCCTTCACCTAGTCTGAAATATTTTTCCCATTTATCTGCATGATTCATTCTCTTACTTCATTCAGGTACCTGCTCAAATGTCACCTAAACATATGACATCAGGGCTATGGATACAGCTCAGCAGTAGAGCACTTACCTAGCATGTACAAGGCCTTGGGTTTGATTCCCAGCACCACCAAATTATATATTCTTTTTAAAAGTGTTTTCCTAGCCACTGTATTTGAATAGCACCATCCATCATGTTTTCTTTCTCTTCTCCCGTAGACTTTTTCATAGCAAGTTAGTGTCCTCTGCAGACCCAACTGTATCTATCCCCTATGTCAGGGATGGGGCTAGGGAACAGGATGGCTCCATCTTATCTCAGCTCCAAACTGTATTTCTCAATTCAATTTGGCAAGTAATAAAGCAGATACTATGTTAGAATATCCATATGATAGTTTGAACACAGAACAGCAGAGGGTATAATTGTATTGTTGAAGCCACCTTAAAGTCCCAAAGTAGTTATCTTGTTTGTGGAATTATATATCATTTAAGCAGGGGGATTTTCTACATTTTTCTGCATTTTGCAAGTTTTCTATAAAACTTTTATCCCAAGATACATTTAAAGTATAGGAGAAAAGAAGTTTTCAAAAATTTGCCAGTTACTAAGAGTTTTCAAAAATTTACCAGTTGCTTTTTATCATGAGTCATTTTCATACATTTCTGCTCATATAATGTTGGCCAGTTTCAGAATAGAATAATTTTAAATCTACTTCAAATGTTATTAATTCCATGAGTCATTTCAACAAAATCTAATTTTAATTTTACTAAGTATTTCTCAAATTATAAAACTTTGATTTGGAAATACCTTTCTTTTCTTTGAATATTACATATGCAACTCCTTTGGTTCTTGTTGGATATATCACATCTTCAATATCTCCACCCTCATTTTTAATGTCTCGGAAGTAACTCTCCACTAATGTAGTCAGCAACTGATCACTCAAAAGGCCAACAGGAAGACCAGCAACGACAATGGTTCTTTCAGGAGCTCTCGATTTCTTGACATTCGAAACTGATGCCTGTAAGAGAAAAAGTAGAATACTATTTAAAAATATAAGCTCTACTTAATGAAGAGTGGGATCACATAAAGTTTTAAAAAAAAAGTGGGAGGAAGGAGGGAAGGCAAAGGAAAGAACTGGTGCATAGAGTTGACCAAATTATGCCATGTGCATGCATGACTGTATCACAATGCATTCCAACTTATATATAATGGTAATGCATCAAATAAAAAATAAATACATACAAGGAAGACCAATAGAGTAGAGGAAGAAGATGATAGTGCTGGGGATTGAGATGGAGAAAACTATGCTCTAAGCACTTATGAATATGTCAAAAGGAGCCCCACTATTATGTATGACTACAATGCACTAAAAATTTCTAAATTAAAAAGTTTTTAGCCAGGTGTGGTGGACCACACCTGTAATCCCAGCAACTTGGGAGGTTAAGGCAGGAGCATTGTGAGTTTAAAGCCAGCCTCATCAACTTAGTGAGGGCCTGAGCAACATAGCGAGACCTTGTCGGAAAATAAAACAGGAAAAGGGCTGAGGATGTGGCTTAGTGGTAAAGCACCCCTGGGTTCAATCCCTGGTACAAGGGGCAAAAAAAAAAAGGTTTTAAAAAATAAAAAGAATTTTTAAAAAGCCAAAAGGAAGACCAGCGACTACAATAGTTCTTTCAGAATATTTGTATTTCTTAAAAGTCAAAACTAATGCTTATAAGAGAAACAGTTATATTATGAATATATTTTAAAATATACTTAGGGAAAGTACCATCACATAAAATAGAAGACAATATCTTACTCAATAAAGGCAACAGTGTAACTAGTAGATACTTTTTAAAAAGGGAATAGATCTTTGCTTTATAACCATCTACTAACATAAATTATAGCCAAATTTGAAAGTTAAATGTAAAAATGATCCCTTTATTTTTTTTAATAAGTGGAAATGTTGATTAATTGTTCATTTTAGGAAAGCCTAAAAATAATTTAAAAAGGAAATATAAATTTCAAAAATTAAAATGTAAAATAAGATAATCAAATAGTCACAAAATACAGTAATGTGGAAGTGACTGTATTTTTTATGGATTGTAGATTCCAAAGTAAATAAGCTAGTAAAAAATACATCCCTTTTATTATCAGAATCAGGGGGAAATTACCATTAAAAAAACAAAACCCCAGGAGTAACATGGATTCTGTGGTGGAGTAAATCCCACCTTGCAGAGGTATCTGAAATTAAATCCAGCCTTAAAAAGAGTGCATGCTATTGTAGCCACAGGGCTGGGCACAGAGTACCAACTGTGCTGGGTTCACTCTCATTGAACTTCTTGAATTATCCACATAATGCCCTCATTTGCTCCCCAATCCCATTTAGGGAAGTGGATTTGTGAACTTCTCCCAGTGCTTACACAGTTAGTCCAGCCTGTGCAACAAAAGAATTACCTGAGGGTGGACAGGATGGCCCAAGGGCCTGAACCATGGTGAACAGACCACTCAGGAGCTCAGGACTCTCAGTCCACAGGACTCTGTACTTACAATCCGATTCCACAGGGATTGGCAAACTACTTCTGTCCTCCCCAGAGGTAAGAAAAGAGCTTAAGCACACAAAGAGTGTCCTGTCCATCCCAAGAACTCCTTAAGATGAAAATAAAAGAATAAACTCAGTTACAATGAAACAATCAGTGTCGGAGATTTCAATAAATTTCTGAAAGACTGAAAAAACACAGAAGTATATGGAAGATTATGACAGAGAGCAGAAGCTAACCTGGAATAAGCAAATGGATGTTGCAGGGCCAATGGTGACAACAGGCACAGCAGAATCTCAGAAATGATAAAAGGTACCCATACAAGATGTTGTTGAAAGGCTATTGGTTAAAAAAAAAGAAAAACTGCTCCAGTGTCTCCCATGTTACTAGCTCCTAACCTTTCTACACAGAACACACTCTGACAAAGGCAGCTGGTGCAGAACATGGTAGGAAATAGAATTATTTTACTGAAGAAGAAGGAAAAGAGTAAGAGCAAGGGGAAGAGGGGGGCAAGGGGGGATAGGAGGGAGAGGGGGAAGGGAGAGGGGGATGGGAAGGGGGGAACTAAATGAACACTCTAGAGAAAACTTGACCAGCCAGTGTGGACAAGTCCTCCTCCTGTTTCTGGCATTTAAAGAAGCCCCAGCCTAACAATCATAAACAAACTACAGTGTGGCAAGATTTTGAGTAAATTATAGCATACAAAAAGAAAAAGGGAAATCCATTTCACCCGGCCGCTAGAAACATTTTCCTATACATAGAAAATGAAAAATACACATGATATTGGACCAAAAAGAGAAAAAGTAATCACAGCATGCAATGAAGCCCCACTATAAACAGCATTTGCTATTTACAATGCAGTATTATTGGTTTTTAACTTTTCAACTGAACTTGCTGTCTTCAAAATATCAAAGACTTAAATAATGGTTACAGAATAAAATGAAAATACACAACTCTGTCAATGCAGAGGTAACAGCAGTTGAGAAAAAAATTTTTAAAAATCTCCTACATTGAATCATGTAATAGTACTCCCATTTTAAGTCCTTTACAGAAGTTATAAAAATAATCCATAGAAGAAGAAAAAGAAGAATAAAAAATAATATTACATTACTTTCAGACTTAAAAGGCAAAGAAAGAAGTCAGAAGTTACCTGAATGAGATCCTTATTTATCATAGTAGGATTTGACAGAATCCTACTATGATTAAGTCAATGATTAAGTCAATGTTGACTGCCCCAGCATATGTACCCGGGGCATCTCTGGTATTCAGCTGGCAGCTTGTGAAATAAAGTAGCAAAATGTACCTGTCTGATGAAGTGAATTTTAATTCACTTTAAATCAGGTGCATCTGAATGCACCTGAATTTTTTAGAATATATACTATTTTGTCAATTAGTTAATCAGTTAGCAAATACTGTATTATTAAATATGTGCTCCATGCCTGGCAATATGCTGAGTTTCAGAAATAATGATACATAGAAAGAAATAAAATTTGTCCCTTGTCCTGAAATTCAGTTCCCCCACAAGAATGTAAATCGTTATGTGTGGGGCACTTAGATAGGCTTTAGGATTAATATAAAAAACTGTGGAGGTGGGAAGGGTCTATACATGAAAGAGGAGGCAGACACATAAATAAATCTTTTCAAAAGAGCTTGGTATTCATGAAAGAAGTAGATCTATTTATTGCTTTAAGGAGGAAGCAGTCCAACACACTATTTTAGAAGGACACAGACCATCCACAATAAAATCCTAAAATTACAATAAATGCCATCCAAAATTAGAAAGCAAGATTAATTAATTCTGGCTAACCGAGTCTGAAAAAGGCTCCACAAAAGAGAGGTCTTTAAGGCTGAGGTCAAATTTGAATTGATGAGACAAAGATACCAAGAAAAAGCTGCGCAAGGGGGGAGGCATGAAACTGGCTCATGTTGATACATATATAGAACAAAGGGAATGTCTCCAGAAAATAAAATGAGAAAAACTCTACTGGCTATTTGTTTTAGGAGATACTTTTATGGATGAAAATCATTTATCTAGATTGTACAATGAAACAGCAAAAATATACCAGATGGTAAGTGTGCCTATAGGCAACCTATTCCCAAGTGGTACAATGCAATTTCCCCAAGACAATTCTCCCTTACAAGAGAGACAGAGAAAAAAAAAATGACTGAATAGATTTTTTTAGATTTTTCAGAAAACTCTATTTCTTGAGATTTGTAATGATGACATCCTGCTCTAACAACCCCCACCAGCCTCAGTGTGTCAGTGGATAGAGAATTAATTTCTTTTTTGCTCTGCATCAATGTCAAAGAAAATTTATCAATCACTTTAAATTCAAAAAATCACTCTACCTCTATGCCCTCATCAATACTAATACCATATTTCTTCATCCAAATGTCTGTACATAATTTAATCAAAAGAACTTTCTGAGCTGGTATTTTTAGGAGAGAAAAACAAAAGAGTTTTGTTTTCTAACAATTTAATTTTTTTTTTATAAATTATCTTGTGATTTATTTCAATGACCTGCCAGGATTCTTCCTTAACTTTCTTTCATATGTCTGAGAAAGTATTGCTAACATATATAATTCTGCTGAGGACAGTTATGAACAATGAGAATAACTAATCTCTTCTATCCACGATTAGAGAGGAAAAAAAAATAACCTGGAGAAAGAAATTCCTCCCAAGGATTTTGAAACAAGAACAGCATTGAAATCAAGAGACATTAAGGTGATGGCACTTTTTCCCATATCAACGTTATCTTTTAAGAAACTTTTGGCCGTCAGGATCCAAAAAGGTATAAAGACAATCTATTTTTTAAAAAAAGCAAGGGACTAGGAAATAATTGGAAGATTCATTCGCTACATTTACTTAGATTTCTTTTCTCAAAATCAGTTATTTATTTTCAATGATTATACCTTTACTCTCACCAGGTAAACAAAAGCACATTTGCATCTCACAACTGCTTTTACATTACCAGGACTCAGGGATTTCAGATCAGAAAGCTCTGCCACAGTTTCAAATGCTTGTTAGAGAAACACACACACACACACACACACACACACACACACACACACACACACACAAACTCAGTCTTGAATTTGCTGTCTGTTGCTCCTAGCCAGCACAGATGGTGAAAACACTGAGCCCTTTGTGTCTCTGGATAAAGAACTAAGACCACAAAACCACAAAATCTCCTGATTCGCACCAGGAGAGACTTCAGGATGCCTCCCTAACTTGTGTCCTTGGTTGAATCCGTTCTCAACTAGCTCTTTTCCAAAAGAAGCTGTAACCTTCATTTCTGGGTAATCTGTCCACTTTTGCTCGCCCCCAACCCCCACCCCGGAATCGTGGGAGGACAACAGTTTGATCCCTACAGCGTGCAAAGCAACTCCTCCACGAAACTGCGGTGCGGGGCAGTGGGCGCAGGAGGTCGCAGTCCGAGCCTGGGCCCTTCCTCTCGCAGCCCGAGGTTAATTCCAGTAACGCGCAGCGTCGCAGCAGGGGCAGGTGCAGAGATCGCGCCTGGGGTTGACCGGCGGCGGGGATTGGTGGCTCTTGGCAGCCCCAGGGCCTCCAGACCGTCGCCTCGCTCAGCCCCGCACCCTGGACCTGCCCAAGGGATTCTGCGCCCATTTGGGGGACCTAGGCGACGGCATGGGCACTCCCCTGCACCACAAAACCCAAAGAAAAATGACTTGCCATGGTGGAGGAGAGACGCGCCCTTGGCGGCCGCGAGGAAGCCCCAAACCCAGCGGAGCGCGGGCGGTGCAGAGGGCCCGGCAAGCTGGTTTTGGTTTCGTTTTTTTGTTCCCGCTCACTTGGAGACAATACAAGGAAAGGGCGGCCTTTCCATCCCACATGGCTGTTCTGTAGCGGGTGGCCTCTAGGTGGGAGCCTGGACTTGGAAGGGCCGCTGGCACCAGACCAGACATCCTCCGTAGTTTTGCAACTTTTGAAAGCACGCTTTCAAAGACAGGCCCGGAGATTCCCTGGCAGAAATTTAGGGATTCTCCCGGTAATACGTCAGTCCTGCGCTCAATGGACTCTGGATGCTCCTTCCTGAACCCTCAGTATTCCCCCTATAGTATTCCTGGGTGGTCTCTTCTCCCAGATTGGGGCCCCTGACGAAGACACAGGATGAAAAGCATAGTCCCTGCCAATAGGGAGCTGACCACCTATATGCAAATGTAAAAAGCCAACATAAATGCTGTCTATGTTTTAAACTTTGCTGTAGAATTGGACTCAGGAAGTGCTGGATTTCTGAGTCTGGCTCTTGGGGCAAAGGGAATCCACATAGGTAACAAGTTCAAAGTAAAATTAAAGAGAACACGAAAAAGGCAAACGGATGGCCAATGTGAAGATGCTTGGTCTTATCCATAATAAAGACATACACATTGAAATCACAACGCGATGCCATTTTTCCCAGCGATAGCCGGTCTGTAAAGAACATCAATGTTGTTGCAAGTCATGAGAACATTTTGAAGGATTTTGACCCCTATGGAGGGATCTCAGAACACAGCACTCCAACATGGCTCAGTATGCTGAGTACTTTAAATGAAGGACTTGGGTCAAAAGAGTCTCTTCCTGGGCCCTCCTGTATCCCTCCCCTTTTCTGCCCTTAGCCAATCAAAGAAACCGGAATTTCTCTTCTTCCAGGTGGGTGAAGGAAACTAGAATCCCCCTTCCAATAAACAAGCCATAGAACCTAGAAAGGTCACTCTACGCCTTCTCCCTGTTCCTTTGAGACCCTCGTTCTAGAAAAGTCCTCCCCTATACACAGGACGAAGGAATGCTACTCAGGGAAGCCAAGAAGAATCTGAACCGGCCTTGCTGGGCCCCTGGTATTGGGCCAGTCTGTTATCATTAGATAATACCTTTGATGCAGTCACGTTTCTGCACAGCTGTCCATCAACATAAGCATAAAAAGAGTTTTCTCTGGGTCTTCAATTCCGAATGCTCCTGTCACATAAAACTTTGATTAAATAGATTATGCTTTTTCTCTTGATAACCTTGTTGTTGTTGTTGTTGTTGTAGAAGTGTGACCTTTATGATGGCTTAGGAAAATGTAACACCTTCTCAATTCTACACTATGAACACGTAAAATGCAAGAAATAAAATGCACATATCCTTAGACTTAGCGATTCATTTTTAGTAGTAAACCTGAAGTGAAAGTAGCAAGTGATACTAAGATGTTGTTTAAAATTTTTAATTGTATGTCTCTTGTTACACAGGTAATAATAATTTCTTTTAAAAAACGGATCCACTCAGTGAATGGAGCTCTCTATTGTACATATGATGGTATCTCTACAAGACATGAGGCTATGAAGATTTTAAAACAGAATGAGGTAGATTTACACAAAATTTATAGTTTATCTCCATATTCATATATTCAGGTACCCATTTGAATGCCTAATAAGAATCTAAAATTTTAATGATATAAAATGAAAAGCTGACAACACATGTAATAGTTAATGTGTCAATTTGACTGGGCTAGAGAATGCCCAGTAAAATGTTATTTCTAGGTATATCTGTGAATGTTTCTAGGAGAGAATGGCAATTGAATTGGAAAACTGAAGTAAAAAGGATCCACCCTCACGAATATGGATAGGCACCATCCAATCTGTTGAACATAAAGGTAGAAGATGGGTAAATACATTCTTCCTTTTGGAGCAGGAACATCCCTCCCCTGCTCTCAGACACTAGCAGTTGTGATTCTTGGGCCTTCAGACTCAGACTGGAATTACAGGACTAGCTTTTCCAGGACTCCAGCTTGCAAGTAGATCATGCAACTTATCTTCATGAGCCAGTCCCTCATAAGAAATCTCTTTCTAAATATCTATGTATTTCCTAATGGTTCTGTTCCTCTGAAGAACCCTAATACATATGGTCAAATAATTTTCAATAAGAGTATCAAGACCATTCAATGGGTGAAAGACGGTCTGAAGAAACTGGGAGTATTGAAAATCTTAAAATCTTTGGTGCCAGAACTTAAATCTTTTTTTTTCCTTTTTTTTATTGTTTGTTCAAAACATTCAGAACTTAAATCTTAAAATCTATAATGGCACACACTTGTGATCCCAGAGATTCGGGAGACTGAGGCAAGAAGATCACAAGTTCAAAGCCAGCCTCAGCAACCAGCAAGACCCTGTCTCAAAAAAAAAAAAAAAAATATATATATATATATATATATATATATATAACTAAAAGGACAGGGTGTATAGCTCAGTAATAAAGCACTCTTGAGTTCAATCCAGGTGGGTAGGGGGAGAGGGGATAAATATAAACTTTGGCTCCAAATATTGATTCAGGAAGTGCACTGAGGGTTTCAGACTCCAGAAGAATACATTTCGAACACCCTTTCTAGAATTGGCCAAGAAGAATATTTGGAAAAAAAAAAGAAGAATGTCCAGGAAATATTAAGACAATCAGCAAGAAAAGAATTTCCAGGGAATGAAATCAGGGCCTAAATCAAAATTCAACACATTACAGGTATGGTGCACACATCTACTCAATGAGATTTCAGAATTGCTTTGGCTTAGTGTCTCTCACTCTTTCCCTTTCCACGTGGGAGAGTTTATTGCACTTACCATTCTCAGTTCCATCACTGAATATTGGGTGTGTTGCAGTCTCTAGATACAGTTCAGACCTGATAGAGAAACTGGCACGTGTCACTGAGCGCTCACACTTTCTGAGTTTGATGTCTTGATTGGATGGAATTTTTGGTTCTATTCTTTTGGGGATGAGGTAAATATATTTTGTGTATGAAGAAGAATGAACCAAATGATAGTGATTCAAAGGACAAGGCAAACTATGCTGGTGATTATTCTGGCCCAGCCAAACCTGGTTCTCCTAACTTTACAAGGATTTTCTAGTCTCCTTATATCTGAATGGGGCTAGGTAACTATTTCTTGACTGAGATATGAGAAGAAATGACAAGGGTCAGTTTTGGATCACAGCATTTAATTAATAGTCCAAGTCTCTCCAGACTCTGCTTTTACCCAGCTCTGTGATTCTGGAGGTATATCTCAAGATGGGGCTTCCAAGCGATAAGGATACAGAGACTCCCCTGCCAAGTTGTGCTAGACATTGTGCATGATGGGTAAAACTGGCTTGCCCCTTATCCTCAAACTAAGGATTGAACCCAGGCATGCTCTACCACTGAGCAACATCCCCAAAGGCCCCACCTTTGTCTTTTGGAGACAGAGTCTCACTAAGTTGCTGACGCCAGCCTCAAACTTCCATTCCTCCTGCCTCATCCTCCTGAGTAGCTGGGATTACAGTTGTGCACCACCATGCCTGGCTAAACTTCTATTCTTTATAAATTATCAAGTCTGAGATTATCTATAATAGCAACAGATAACAGAATAAGACACTCTCAACATTTTCAAGAACTTTAATCTGACTCTTTCCAAAGAAAAATAGGCATAGGATTTTTAAACGGTAAATATAAAGATTTATTATGAATTTTAACATTTTTAGACACCAGCTTTCATTTCTAACAAAAATATAAAAATAATGAATACTTCTGATGGTACTAAAACCTAAAAATATCAGGGAAAAAAAACTTTTCCCTTTTAATTTCAGGTGGAAGCTAGCATTTAAAAGGTTTAGAAACTTCTAGATTTCTTGTCTAAATATGACTTAATTCGACTTTCCAGCTCTTCATGAAACATATATTGTCAGAATAAATGTCCTTCACCAAAAAAAGAACTTTACTTCTCTGAATAGGATTTTAAATTTTATGCTTAAAGTTTCCACAAATTAAGAACAATGAAATGTTAATAAACTGGGTCTCTTTCCAAATTACACTTAAACCCAGAGAGGGCAGGAACCATGTGCTACCTTCAGCCATTCTTGGTATCTAGAGGGAGAAGTAATGAGCCCCTAGCTTTGCATTTACTTCTCCCTGTGTTTCAAGGTTTTCCATCTCTTAGACGGATTCTTTTTAATGTCACTGTTAAAGAAAGAAAATGCTAGTCTTTAGAAGCTCTCTTTGGAGAGGAGAGGGATTGGAAGGAGTCAGGGGACAGTTGGCATGCTCAGAGAAGGAAAGTTCAAGAAAAAGACCACACTTAGCTCTGAGAACGTTGGGTCTGTGGAGTTAATTGCTATGCAAAGTGGGGCATGATCACTCCTGAAGTCCTTTGAATCTTGAGTAAAGTCTATAGAAATCACAAACCACCAAGTGTAACTACGTTCCTTCACTTTTTTTTAAATATGTTTTTAGTTGCAGATGGACACAATATCTTTATTTTTATTTATTTATTTTTATGTGGTGCTGAGGATCGAACCCAGGGAGGGCCTCATGCCTACAAGGCAAGTACTCTACCACTGAGCTACAACCCCAGCCCCTATTCCTTCACTCTTGAAGTTCCTTGAATTTTTGGTAAAGTCTACAGAAATCCCAAACTGCTCAATGTTACTGCATTTCCTCTGGATAATACTAAGTATCGAGTCTACATGTTGGTGGGCACAGGGCCAAAATGGAATTGGCCAACATGACTGCGGCAGAATGAGCCAACATGGGCAGGGGGACATCTGGATCACTGAAGGTCGATTTCAACAGACATGGAACTCATCCACATAACTTATGAACAAAACTGTTTTTAACACAGTGTACTTACATATTTATAAACATACAGCCAAGTTCAAAACAAAGATGAATTCAAAAACTTGGAAATATATTTTTTTATTTAAAAAGAAATGGACACTAAAGAATTAAAATTTTCGATTTTTAAAGGAAAGGATATTCATTTTTGCCAAATGTTTACAGTGATTTGTATTAAAAGCTATAATGTTCATATGATTCCATCAGTTTATTCTTCGAAATATGCGACGTAAGATTGATCTAGAGAACACTTGACCACATCTACTTCTCCACCTCCATTCTTCTCCCGCTGAAAGTGAATGTTAATTAAATCCTCCACAATTTCTTCTTCCATCTGAATGTTCTCTATTCCCTTCAGAAGCACCGTCCTCTTAGATATTCCTGAAAATACCTAAGAAAGAAAAAAAGATAAATACAAAAATTGCCAAAAGTTTTGAATTCAAAACCTTTCGTCCAAAAGCTGTGCTTAGAATTTTGGATTTTATGTCAGTAGAAATAGGAGGCTGTAGGATTTTTCAAAGAGAATGTCAGAGTCAGATCTGAGTGTCAGAAAGATAAGTCTGGTGGCATTACGAAGAATGGAGGAAAGGAGGGCAGTTCAAGAGACAGGTAAAAAGGTAGTCAGAGATGGACTGACATGATTTGGTGAATCTGAAATGGTGGAGGTGAGGCAAAATGAAGAGTTAAGTATGAGTTCTTGCCACCAGGTTTGTGGACTCGGTAGATAGTGGTACCATCTTAGAAGGAACAGGAAGAGGGTTTGTGGTAAAAATAATGAGTTCAATGAAAACAGCAGAAAGAATGATTTCTAATACCCAGTGATAACAGATACACAAGAGAAATGCAGCTATGTTCCACATATAAAAATAAAGATGTGGGCTGGGGATGTGGCTCAAGCGGTAGCGCGCTCGCCTGGCATGCGTGCGGCCCGGGTTCCATCCTCAGCACCACATACCAACAAAGATGTTGTGTCCGCAGAGAACTAAAAAAAAATAAATAAATATTAAAAATTCTCTCTCTCTCTCTCCTCTCTCTCTCTCCTCTCTCACTCTCTCTTTGAAAAAAAATAAAATAAAGATGTTTTGTTATTATGTGAGTAATTTTCATTTAAAAATAAATAAAGTAAAATAAGGCACTGATTTATATTAAAATATTCTTTAAAAAGTCAGACTCATTCTGAGCCAAGAAAAAAATGAAAATACTATTTTGAAATCCTCACTGATAAAATTCAAATAGTAACAGACACAATTTTTTTTTTCTTTTCTGTGTGTGTCTCTCTGTGGTGGGGAGGGAGGGTAGGTTTGTACAGTAAGTTCTCAAAATGAAAGAAAAGATGACTTTTTGAACTGTAAGCCCAGCTGCTCAAGAGGGAAGCCTGGGAAACCTAGTGAGACTCTCATCTCAAAAAACAAACCAACAAACAAAAAAAGATAACTTTACCTGATACTTTTTCACATGTCTTTCTATGTATGGAGAAACAACAACTCTATGGCAGCTTTGATTTATGTAAAGAGGATATTCTTTCTTTTTCAATATCTTGTCAACAACTGAAAGTAAGCAAAAAGGTTTTTTTTTAATATCATAAACATTTTTAATCAAACTTAAAACTTCCTTCCTACAAAATAATATCACTGTGAATAGTGAATTGAGTGATTAATTTCTAAGAAATGTTACCACCCACAAGGAGACTTCACAGTACATAATTTTAAATAGTTCCTTCTGCCTTAAACTATCCCCTACAGTCCATCAATGCACAGAGGGCTGATTGTTCTCAGATGGACACTGAGTTACATAAGAAACTATAGTCATGTTGGGCACAGTGGCATATGTCTATGATCCCACAGGAGGTAGAAGCCAGATCATGGCAAGTTTGAAGACAATCATCAACTTAACAAGACCCTGTTTCAAAATTTAAAAAGGGCTGGGGATATAGTTAAGTAGTAAAGAACCCCTGGGTTCAATCCCTGGTACCATAAAAGAAAAAAAAAATACAATAGTCATCTGCACTCATCCTAACAAGACTGGAGGGTTTCTGTTTCTCAAGAAGAATAAGTGAGCTGGGCATGGTGGCACATGCCTGCAATCTCAGTGTCTAGGGAGGCTGAGGCAAGAGGATCAAAAGTTTGAGGCCATCTCAGCAATTCAGCAAGACCCTCAGCAACTTAGTGAGACCCTGTCTCAAGATAAAAAATTAAAAAGGGCTGGGGATATGGCTCAGTTGTTAACCACCCCTGGTATCAAAAAAAAAAAAATAAGTACAAATGAAAACTATGATTAGAACACCATAAATATACAGTAAGTTATAAATTTATTTTACATTATACATATATATAGTAAATTATTTGGTCATCCCAGTATAGCTTATTCAGGAAACTGAAATAATGTGGAGAAGGAGGGTACTAAAGGAAGACAAATAACAAAAATTCATCAGTTTTCTCCAACACAAATGATAGAAAGGACAGTCTGATTTTTTTAGCAGCATTTTTCCCTAGAGTAGAGAAAAGTCATATGTCAAAACTGGATTAGGTTTAACAGAAACAATCCTTGAGAATATTTAACTATTTTTTTTAAAAAAATCCTCTCATAAGTCCACCTTGGGTCAGCAATAAGGTACAATGGTTAGAAGTACAGGTCTTCTTGGTGAGGATGTGAAGTTGGCACCCTGAAGCACTGTATGAAGGAACGTAAAATGGTACAGGCAGTGTGGAAAACAGTATGGCAATTCCTCCAATGTTAAATAGACTTGCCATATGATCCAGCAATTCCTCTCACAATTATATATCCAAAAAAAAATGAAAGCAGGGATTGAATAGATATTTGCCCACCAATATTCACAGAAGCATTATTCACAACAGCCAAAAGGTAAAAGCAACAGATGAATGTGCTAGATACACACACACACACACACACACACACACAGGCATAACAGAATGTTATTCAGCTTTAAATAATGAAATTCTGACTATAATACAATACAGATAAAGCTGTACTAAGTGAACTAAATCAGACACGAAAAGACTAACAATGTATTACGATTCCACTTATTCAGAAAAGGCATGCTCATAGAGAAGAAATTAGAATTGTGGTCACCAGGTGTCATGAGCCACCCATGGGTTGCATGTGGGTCACCACGCATGGAAGCCTAGAGGATAGAAATATCTGGTGTCTGGGAATGACCAGTGGACATTTTCTCTGGTCAATTGCCCAGGGACAGTGAGAATTTCTATCCCACTCTGCCCTGACCCACCCAGCACCTGAGATGGGTGTGACCTGCCAATCAACCTGCTGACTGTAAGACATCACAAAGCAAGACTTTGTCCTTGAAACCTTATCCCTGACTTTGATGTACCCTCTTAAATAAACCACTGGAGCCATCTTTCCTTTGTCTAATGCCAGCACCCATGTGGACTAGATCTATCAGGGGCTCTGCTTTTTGTAAATATATTTCTGACTATTTGTGTTTTGTTCTTCACTAATTATTTGAGACTTTAAGTGTTCAGGTGTCTTACACCCTCCTGGGCAGGAAGAAGATCCCCACAATGAGACTCTAGTCATTGCCCTTATTAACTAGGAGCTAAAAGAGAATGTAAGAGGGAGATCTTGTTTAATGGGGATAGACTTTCAGTATGAGATGATGGAAATGGATAGTGGTGATAGTTGTACAACATTCTGAAGGTACTTGATGTCACTAAATTATATACTTTAAATGGTTAGAGTGATAAATTTCATATTATGTATATTTTAATCACCATTTAAAAACAATTTTTAACAAGTTCAGGCCCTACATCAAATAGACTTGCTTCAGTTTTGACTCTGGTACTTATTAACAATGGGATTTTTTTGCTTACTTCTTGACATTTCGGTTTTCTTTTCTGCAAAATGGGTATAATTATATTATCCATCTCATAAATTGTCGTGATGATTTTGTAAAACCAGAGTTCTGAATTACTTGAAATATTCACCTTCAGATACTTTTATATCCTTCAGAAGTTACTTTTTATAAGGTTCAATATTTTTATCTCCTTTCAGCCAGACATAACCCCTTGGATATTCCCAGAAAGGACATGAGCTCAGATTCTCAAGCTCATATTAGCACCCACTATAAAGTATTTAATTATATTCTAATGCACAGATAAGTCTCTTGTTGATTTTTTTAATACAAGACATGGACCACTAACATCAAGCAGAGAAATTGAACATAAGAACTTGGAAAATTAAAATCTGGGTCCTTAACTATTGAACTTTCTACCAAGTTATGATCCATTTCTAAGACCTCTTCCATTTGTGTCTCTATTTAACTATAAAACACCTGCAAATGGGCACAATGGCACTTGTCTGTAATCCTATCTATTCAGGAGGCTGAGGCAGAAGGAGCACAAGTTCAAGGCCAGCCTGGGTACCTTAGTAAAACCCTGTCTGCAAATTAAAAATAAAATGTACAGGATGCACTTCAATGATAGAGCACCCCTAGGTTCAACCCCCAGTACCACACACACCACACACACACACACACAAAAAAAAAAAAAGCTCTAAATTTTGTCCAAAGGTCCAGAGGAAATGCTTCACTTTTTACTAAATTTATGCTTTCAAAGCAGCAGTATTTCAATTTTTTAAGAAGTACTTATTACATTGGTATGAAAAAATATAATCCATGTTTTTTAATTATATAGTTGGATTTTTACTATACATATAAACCCAAGAGAAGCCCAAGTATTTCACTAACAAGAACAAGAGTATTTTGAGTATTTTACATAGAGAATCACTTGAACATATTTTAAAAAAACAACTGTAGAATCTTTTCATTTGTAAGTATGTAAACCTTCCTAATATGATCTGATAAAAGTCCATTTTTTCCCTTTTTCTTTTATGTGTGTGCATGTGAGAGAGAGAGAGAGAAAGAGAGAGATTCTGGGTATTAAACCCAGGGCCCCAGACATGCTAAGCAAAGCACTCTACCATAAGCACTGAGCAACATTGAAGACCTTTTTTATTTTTTATTTTGAGACAGGGTCTCCCTAAGTTGCCCAGACTGGCCTCAAACTTGCAATCCTCCTGCCTTAGCTTCCTGAGTTGCTGGGATTACAGGCATGCACCACCACATCCAGCTAGTAAAACTCCATTCTACCAGAAAAAAAGAACAAATGTCTAGCTCATCTCTCCTGGAATAGATTTCCTCTACCTATAAGACCTTTGTCAGTAATAATATGTGAGATGAAAGTCAGAGTTGGGTTTTTTGAGGGTTTGGTTTTGGTTTTGTTTCATTTTGGGATGCTAGGGATTGAACCCAGAGGTGCTTTACGCTGAGCTACATCCCCAGCCCTTTTCATTTTTCATTTTGAGACAGGGTCTTACTAAGTTGCTTAAAACTTTACTAAGTTGCTGAGGCTGGCCTCAAACTTGTGATCCCTCTATCTCGCCTCCTAAGTTACTGGTTGAAGAGAGATTACACTTACACTTTAGTAAGTAAGTTACTTATCTTTTTAGGCCTGTTTCCTCGTCAGTAAAATAAATATATCATCTACTTCCAGAGTCGTGTGAGAATCAGAAGAGATAATAGATAGAGTGTCAGTGTACAATATACACACAGTGCCGTGTCTGATGGTGACCTTATGGTTTAAGGATCATGGGAGTGTTATCTGTAGCAACATTAGCCTTCTCAGTAGTAGTCAAAAAAGTTATTTTCTAGACTCTACCCTTTTATAAGGTGAAGTAAAATCCCCAATTATCATGATCATTAGAAGTAAAGGAAGTAGAATAGGAATACTTTCAGAAATGGCAGAAAAGAGTTAAATGACAGAGTACTAAACTTCTCAGTGGGCAAGTACCTCCAGCTTCCACAAATGTGATGACGGCACTTCCGGATCGCTTGTCATAGTCCACACTTTCCACCTCTCCACCTCCAAGTCGGGACTTGCAAAAGCTCAGCTCTAGTTTGTCTCTCATCTGATCTTCAGGCAACTCATCAGGAATTTCAGTAACATTGATCTTCATTTTAGAAACTTCTACATGAACCTGGGAAACGGTTTCATGTTTGGAAATATGGATGAGAAAAGAGCCCGTGTTCAACAGAATTCCTCAAAGCTTTAAATTACTGTGTTACCTGGAATCTGACTCCTGGGTTGAGTGGAACTGGATTGGCTGTAACCTCCAGAATCACGTCCTCCAGCTGCACACGATGCTTCTCCATTTGTAACACATTTTGTGCAACTGAAAATAATTTTGAAAGTATTAATTTCCAATTTCCCTGAAGTTTTTGTGCTTGTTTAAGAATAAATTTTCATGAATGTTTTGATTTTCTTTAATAGCAAATGATATAATTTTAACATTTTTCTTGGGATTTCCAAATGCTAATGGTCTTGTCATCAAAGCAGAATATATTTATATTGCAATACATCAGCAAAAATGAGAGTTTTTCTCAAATTCCATATTCATCTTAAGGGATCAATCTCTCCTCTGATTTATCTTAAGAGACATGCCCAATGATAATCCTCTAGAAATTCATATATTATTCATATATTATTTCCATCAGGCACACACCCTTCTTTCCACCACTGACAGCATTACCAGAGAATTCCTCTAATACATTAGATCTCAGTCAGAAATTCTTCCATGTTGAGTAAGTTAGGAAAACTTTTGCAGGCCAATGTCATTTTTACAATTAACTTTAACTGTATTTAACTTAATCATTTGTCACTCCCATGTTACAAGCACCATAGAAATACATAGTCGTTTTAGTCTTTGTCTTGATAAGGATAACATAATAAAAAATGAATGGCCCTGAAGACCACCAGGTCCCACCCTATAACTTCACAATGTACACTTGCTTATCAGAGTGAGAATATTTTATTTTGCTTTGTTGGTGATTTTTATTTTTTTGTCATATTTAATGAGGCATTTCATTTCACTAAAATGCTCTTGAAATCATTCTTTTGAAAATCAGGGAACCCCACTATACCAATCACAAAGCCATCAGGTCTAATTTTTTCACACAAATGGGACAGGCTCAGTACTATAATTATGCCAAAAACATTAAAAATCCAAAGAGCAACTATATGCAAATTTAAAATGTATGTGAGTAGGTATTTCTTTTTTTAATTGTGGGGCATGAGTTTAGAACACTTCAGTTGTTACAATTTGGAACTGCTTGTTCTAATGTATCATGAAGACAAGAGATGTTCATTCTCTGTCTCATAAACCTCACTATGTTTATGATAGCCAGATAGCACAGCTGGAGGGAGAGAGAAACAGGACTAGAAGGCAGGGCGTTGTCTTGTGGGAATTCAGACTCACTGTACCACAACATGACTTTACAACTTGGATAATTTTTTTTTTTTTTTTTGCTAAGGGCAACAGACGACAGTTACACAAAACATTAATGAAGTAATACTCAGATGATCCTCTTTCCCATTCACACCCCCCTCCCCAAGAAACTCCCAACATCTGGTGATATGACACAGTGGAGAGAGACCACTTTATGTCTCAACTTCTATGACTCCAACAGTCAAAGGCCAACTCCTGATTCATTGCGTTCAAATGTAGCCCTGTCCCAGGAGATCAGGGGCTCAGAGCCATGTCAACAGTAGAAACAGCGATGTGGCTCTATCTGGAGAAAATCCTAATCCCAGCATTTCCAGGTAAAGGCTGTGCAGAAACCTGGCTCAGAATCCTCACTTATGTCTGCCAGTTCCATCCCGACTACCACTGTCCACTGCCAATGTGGCTCCTGGCCTTGGCCTCTCCTCAGCTGCAGTGGTGGCTGGGGAAGGGGGCCTCATCTGAGCATTCACCAACCTTCTGGAAAGTCTTTCCTGTCAACATTTATTTTTAGGCTACCATGGTAGGACCGGGAGTCAGGAGATAGGGGTTATGATTTAGAATTTCTGAATATAAACATTGAATGGCCCTGAAGACCACCAGGTCCCACCCTATAACTTCACAAATACCAGAATGAAGGCCAACCTGCTCAGAGGAATGTTGGTCCTCGAGAAATTACACAGGCAAGTGATCGTGGACTGAAACCTCCAAAGCTTTAAGCCAAAATAAACCTTTCCTCCTTTAAGTGGATTTCTCTCAGGTATTTATCACAGTGATGAAAAGCTAACTAACACACATAATGTCTTATAGTCAGTTTTCTCATCTATAAAATGGGGATATTATATCTGCTTCAGAGTGTCACTACAAGGATGAGAAAAAATATTATATGGAAACATTGTAAACAATAACCAAATATCTAAGAAATAAATATATAACATATAAATACATAATTCTCTCACTTTTTCTAGTCAGTATTGTACAGTGTTCCATTCTAAAGCCCACATTATTCACATAGATAAGGACCTTCTAAATAACTGTGCCAATAATGCACTATCTCAAAATCTGGAAAGACCTGTCAAAATTCCAGTGCTCTCCAAAGATAACATGGTCATATATATTTTTTTAAGATTAATCATACCTTAAAGGGGAATGCAGGAAGGGAGGGGGAATGGGAATCAGAAAGATGGTAGAATGAATCGGACATAACTTTCCTATGTTTATATATGGATACACGACCAGTGAAACTCTACATCATGTACAACCACAACAATAAGATCATAATTAGAATAAGTTATACTCCATGTATATAAATATATCAAAATATACTCTACTATCATCTATGTCTAAAAAGAACATATTTAAAAAAAAAAAAAGAGAAAAAGAAACTACATCCAAAAAGGCAGAATAGAGTTAGATATTAGAAAAAAATGGTTTTACTTTTAATTATTAAAGATTTTTATTTTTATTTTTCTTCAAAAAGAAAAGGAAGAGTAGTCATACCTTCTTCTTTTTCAAAGGTGATAAGTGCTTGTCCTTTTTGTAGCTCATAAGGCACTTGTGATTTCACTTCAAATGAATAGGAAATGTTTGAAAACTGGCTAACATCCTCAGGAGTCTCTAGTGATGTGAATTTTATCTTTGTCTCTGGAATATCCTCTTTAATCTAATTCAAATAGAAATGTTTGCTTAAAATCAAGATAATAAATAACTTTAGTCCCACCAATGACAAAAGATTTGGTTAGCCAATAATTCATTCTCCACTGATTTTAGAACCTCATAGAATATTGACTGTAGACTTATTTAACATCTTTAGTAATTGCTTTTTCCCCTGCAAGTACTCAGTAATGTAATCAAATACTGATCTTTTAATATCATTTCACAAATGAAATTATAAATACATAATCCTCCCACTTTTTCTAGTCAATGTTTAAACTGGTCGGTATGTGTTCCACTCTAAAGACCACATCATTCATGTAGACAAGGACCTTCTAAATAACTGTGCCAATAATGCACTATCTCACAAGGAAATCATTAGATAACATGTTTAATTTCACTGCAAAGAAGTGTGAAATATAGGACTGGGTGTACTGTGGTTATGTTTATGACAAACCCAGAGAGTTTCATCTAAAATGAAAGACTACTGAATCATATGATATGAAATTTATCACATTTAAATTCCATATTTCCCCACACCTACCTATCAACTTTTAAACATTACCACAACATAGACTTATAAAAAAGTTAAGGGATACTAACAACAAGAATTAAAGGAACTGGGGATGTAGCTCAGTGCTTGCCTAGTATACATAAGGCCCTGGGTTCAATTCCCAGCATTACAAAGGAAAACAATAACAAAAAAAAAAAAAAAAGAAGACGAAGAAGAAGAAGAATTGCAACCTGAAGGATAAATTTAGGTGGTTATGATTAACTATTTAAAATGATGGGGATTTGCCTAACATACAAATAAAGTACCCCTGGGTTTGATTCCCAGCACAGTAATAATTAATTAATTAAACAAGGGCTGGTTCGGCTCAATAGTAGAGCTCTTGCCTATCATGCTCAAGGATCTGGGTTGGATCCTCACATCATAAAAATAAAAAACAAAATCACTGGGATTGACAGACATACACAACACACATAAATGCACAAATGAGTTAAATGTTTACATTTCTATTTCCCCTGGTTATTTTACATTCCTATTTTTCATGGTTATTTTGCATAAAAGGTGTATCACTAAAGATTAGACACATTCACTGAGTCATTTGATCTAACCTGACACTTATTTTAATCTTTACATCTAACTTCAGTAAAAATTTCTGATTGTTGGCTAGGTACCATGGCACATGCCTATAATCCCACCTACTCAGAAGGAGTACCACAAATTTGAGGCCAACCTCAACAATTTAGCAAGGCCTGACGCAATTTAAAGAGACGCTGTCTCAAAATAAAAAGGTCTGAGAGTATAGTTCAGTGGTAAAGTGCCCCCCAAATCCAATCTCCAGGACCAAAAATAAATCTGATTACCATAGGCTAACCAAGACAATCTGCATCTGCATATCTGTATTCAGGGGTACAGGGGCTCATGCCTGTAATCCCGTCTACTCCAAAGGCTGAGGCAGGAGAATCACAAATTTCATGCCAGCCTGGGAAACTTAGTGAGACCCTGTCTCAAAAATAAAATAAATAGGGCTGTGGGGAGAAGGGTGACCTGGGGATATGGCTCACGTGTTACAGTCCCTGCCTGCCTATCATGGGCAAAGTCCTGGGTACAATCCCCATCAACACACACACACACACACACACACACACCCCTACAATATGGGGCAGAAGTGGGGGAAGGGGGGTTTCTCAGTATACCCTGAGAAGGCAAGAGCTTTCCAGGGTGACTGAGAAAGCCCAATACTAGTCCTGGCTAGTCTCTATTGTGACAGAGAACAACTCACTTAGGCTCTCTTGATTTCAACTTAGGTCCTTGCAAAGTGGGTCTACTGGACTGGCTGGTTTCTAAAGGTTTTTGATCTGGCCCCAGTCTGAGAAGTAACCAGAATCCTAACATCTTCTGCTGAAATTCACCCATCTCATGAGCAGGGGCAACTTCACTTCCAGGTACTCAAATTTCAACAACAAAGTGATAATGTTTTAATTTTCTAACTATCAGGGCTGTTAAGAAGAAACAAGGAGTGAAAGGTACATCTAATTTAACTATAGGAAAATTTAGGAAAGAATTTAAATGGTGAGGATTAATATAAGTCCAACTTTTTAAACTAAAATTCAGTCAAATTACTAGCACCTTGGATGAGGAAGATGATAAATGGATTTAGTGAGAAGACCAAGTATTTGATCCAAAAGCGATTGGTAATAACTATCACTTTATTTGACTTTGTAAATCTTGTTCATTTTTTGGGGGGGGAGGAGGTTGTAAGTATTATTAAAGTGTATATAAGTAACAGAAAAGTGCATATATCCTCCAGGTACCATGGCACACACCTATCATCTCAATTGGGAGGCTGAAGCAGGAGGATCAAAAGTTCAAGCTTAGCTGGACAGCTCAGTGAGAACTTGCCTCAAAATAAAAAGGGCCAGGGATATAGCTCAGTGATAAAGTACCCCTGAGTTCAGTCCCCACTACCCAAAAAGAAACGTGTATGAATCCTAAGTATATATCAGGATAAAAATCACACAAAGCTGACACACTGTGTGACTGGTACCCAGAACATGACAACACCCCAGAAACCATCCTGGGTTTCCACAAGGGTCTTACCTGCCTCTGAAGGCAACTACTGGCCTAATTCTGAACATCTTGTTTTTGTGCTTTATTTAAATGGAAACAAATGGTATACCCTTGTTATGGTTTGGATACGTGGTATCCCTCCCAAAAGCTCCTGTGTTAATGCAAGAATGACTGGATTGTGAGAGCTGTCACTAAACAGCCCATCCTAGTTTGAATGGACTGACTGGGTGGTAACCATATGGCAGGTGGGGCATGGCTGCAGGAGGTGGGTCACTGGGGTGTGCTCTGGAAGAGTGCATCTTCCTGAGGCCCCTTGCCCTCTCTCATCTTCCTGGCTGCCATGAGGTAAGCAGCTTTCCTTCACCACGCCCTCTGCCCTGACATTCTGCCTCACCTCAGGCCCAAAGCCATAGAGTTGGCCCACTAAGTTCTAAATCTCTGAAACTAGGAGCCCAAATAAATTTTCCCTCCTCTAAATTGTTCTTGTTGGGTATTTTGGTGACAAGAATTAAAAGCTGATTAACAATAGCTGGGGATATAGTTCAGTTGGTAAAGTGGTTGCCTCACATGCACAAGGCCCTGGGTTCAACCTCACCACCACAAAATAAAACAAAACAAAAAACGTTAATTAACAACCTTCCACTGTCTTTTTTGATCAACACCATGTTTATGAGATTCATCCATCTTATTTTATGTAGTTGTGGTCTGGTCACTCTCAATGTTGTGCAATATTCAATTGTGTGTGAATATACCCTGATTTATTAATTTATCCTATTTTGGAAGAACATTTACGTTGTTTTGGTGCTCTGAATGTTTTTAAAATGAACTTCGTGTAATTACATCACTTTTTCTTAAAGCACATGTCCATAAAAAATGTGAAACACAAAATAGAGTACCTGGAAGACTCCGGCAGCCTCTTGTAACTCGGCTTCAAGCTTTTGAATCTCCTCCTTTAAATGGATATTTTTCTTTGTAATTTCATCAATTAATCCCTAAAAAATATCAAATGGTACCCACAAAGTTTAATAGAGCTCATTAGTTTAAAACTCATAGAGTTTAAAATGAGCTCATTTTTCCAAATTAATTAAAAATGCTAAATTTCCCCACCTGAGCAAGACAAAGAAAGGTAATAGATACTCTCAGAATTAATTGTGCTCTCATGAATAATATCTTCGTTGTATATTTTACCTTATCACCAGTGATTCTGCTAACATTTTCAATTTTTCTATCTCTATAATATGAATAAGGAAACTGCTTTTCACCCAGGACCAAAGTCAAAGACATTTTTATAATTGAGGCAGGGATTGAGACTAGTTCGCTTCCTTGCTATTTGTGACTACTAAATGACTTTTAAATTACACCAAAACTTTCAACTTGTTAATCTGTGGCAATATTTTTTAAAAATAAATAAATAAATAAGTTAGCTGTGATTCCCATAGTCTACAGCTGTCTTAAAAGGTCGAACACATAGCCTTTGGGTAACAGGCTTAAACTACCTGGGCCTCTGCTCCCTCTTTGGTTAAATCAGATAATTGCTAATTAATCTTTGAACTTCCAGGTGCAAATCCAAGAAATGAGGGAATGCATGAGAAAGCAGCTACATTCTGTTGTAAACTCTGTAAGCAAAAGATTAGAAATACAAACCTTCTTACAAGGCTTAAATAACACAACAAAACTTAAAAAAAAACAACAAAAAATTTCCAAAAATGTTGGATCCTAATAGCTTCCAAAATGCAAGGTAATATTAGACAAAGACATGTAAAAGTGCTTTACTAAAAATTAAATTTTTTATTAATATCTAGTTATTTTCCTTTTTACCTCATTTTGGTCGTCTTTCATCAATTCTTCATTTGTCTGATGTTCCTTAAGAACTTGTTTATTGTTGTCTTTATCAGCTTCCATGATTTTCTAATTAAAAAAAAAAAAAAACTTTCAGGGCTGGGAATGTAGCTCAGTGGTAGAATGCTTGCCTAGCATGCACCAAGCCCTGGGTTCAATCTCTAGCACCACAAAAATGAAGGAAGAGAAAGAGAAGGGATGGGGGAGGAGAAGGAGGAGGAGAAGAAATTTAATTTAAAATACTTTTTAAATAGTACATACACATACAAGGTGAAGAAGAAAGAAATAACAACTTTTATAGAGTCTACATTTCAAATAATTTTCACACCTATAAGTATATAAAAATTTCTTAAAATCATTTGCCTTCAAGGATATATAGAAAATAATGTGTATTAACATTCCTTACAGTTCACATTCCAATTACAATATTATGCTCCATTTTAAAAGACGACTAGTTTGATCTTCCAACCTTTCTAAAGGTTTTGATTTAAACATTTAATTCTCTCTACTGTATTTCCCAAAAGTAAACCAAGTCTAAAGGCCCCCAATGCATTCTTTCTCTACACAGGTGATCTCACTTGGAGTTTTAATAAACTCTCCCTGGGGTCAATTAATTTACATGTGTTTTTAAAACCTCTAACTGAAAATTAACATTCTTTTCAAGTATAAATGTAGGCAATTATGGTAGTGTTCATACCAACTGTAACAAAGTCACTAGTAGAAAGTACAGATAGTTTCATAGAATATTATAATTGTTGCAAATATACTGAAATATCGTTTTTAACACAGCTTCTACAGTAGTTATTAAACTCACTGATAGATCTTGTGAAATACTGTAATATATGAATACATATGAGTATCAAAAGTTTGTTTAAATATTCTGATAACCATATTTCAATATAATTGGTTTTCTTAATTAAGAATATGAAGAGAGAACCTAGAGAACGGGAGAAAATCTTTGCTAGTTATGCTTCTGACAGGATTAATATCCGGAATAGGTATAAAATTTTTTTTAAAAACTTATCATAAAAACAGGTACCCTAATTAATAAATGGGCAAATGAGCTAAGAAGAAATACAATGAACAACAAATACATGACAAACTGCTCAACATCAGTAACAATTAGGGAAATGCAAATCAAAACTACACTGAGATTTCATCTCACCCCAGTTAAAACGGCAGCCATCAAGAATACAAACAATAACTAGTCACAGTAGCAAACACCTATAATCCCAGCAACTTGGGAGGTTAAGGAAGGAAGACCATAAGTTCAAAGCCAGCCTCAGCAATGTAGCAAGGCCCTGTTTCAAAATAAAAAGGGCTGGGGATGTGGTTCAGTGGTTAAGCACCCCTGAGTTCCACACTGGTACCAAAAACAATCAAACAAACAAAAAAAGAATACAAACAATAATAAATGCTGAAGAGTTTGTGGAGAAAAAGGAACAGTTTTACACTGTTGGTGGTATTATAAATTTATACAACCCTGAAATTCAATCAGTATGGAGATTCCTCAAAAGACTAAAAGGAACTACCATATGACCCAGCTATATTACTTCTCAGTATTTATCCTAAAGTGTTAAATTCAGTCTACTATAGTGATACATGCATACCCATGTTTATGCAGCAAAATTCACAATGGTCAAACAATGAAACCAGCTTAGGTGACCATCAATGCATGAACAGAGAAAGAAATGTGGTATATATACACAATGGAGTTTTACTCAGCCATAAAGAAGAACGAAATCGTGTCATTTTCAGGAAAATGGATCAAACTTGAGAACATTATATTAAGTCAAATAGGCCAAACTCAGAAGGTCAAGGGTAGTATATTTTCCTCTCACAGGTGGAAGCTAGAGAAGAAAAAGGAAAAGAGGGGCAGGGGTGGGGAGATCTCATGAAAATCAAAGGGAGATCATTAGAGTAGAAGAAAGGTACCAGGGAGAAAAGGAGGTAATGATATTGGCCAAATTATTCATTGTGACAAACATGTAACAATGAATCCCACTGTTATGTACAATTATAATAATCCAATAAAAATGGAAAAGAAAAAAATCGGTTTCCTTTGTTAGTCTATGTATTTTTTTTTTTAATCTCAGGAGTGTTTCTTTTTTTGAATTTTTTTTAATATTTATTTTTTAGTTTTCAGCAGACACAACATCTTTGTATGTGATGCTGAGGATCGAACCTGGGCCGCACGCATGCCAGGCGAGCATCCTACCGCTTGAGCCACATCCCCAGCCCTAGTCTATGTATTTTTATACACTTAAAAAACTTCATTTTTTATTAGGAAAGGCCTATAGGCATCAGGTGTGGTGGCACATGCCTGGAATTCATGACACTGGGAGGCCAAGGCAGGAAAATCACAAGTTCAAGGCCAGCAACTTGGTGATACCCTGTCTCAAATAAAAAATATAAAAGAGCTAGAGGGGTAGCTCAGTGATAAAGCTCCCCTGGGTTCAACCCCTAGTATCAGAAAAAAGGGGGGGGGCATACGTTTTGTCACTCTAGCAAAGGAGTAAATGGTATAAAAAAAAAAAAAAGTCAAGAAGACCAGTCTGTACAATTACTAAGATGAAAACTTGCTAGATTGTTTGATACAAAAAAATCATGATTGTCTTTCTGGTTTTAGATGAACCTTAATAGCCAGTCTGCTGTATCATTTTCCAAGACTATAAGTAGTTAAATTCCTAGTATTTTCAAAAAGAAACATTATTGCTTTTTAAAAATAAAAGACAGCAGGGCACCATGGCACATGTCTGTAATCTCAGCAACTAGAGAGGCTAATAAGGCAAGATAATTCTAAATTCAAGGCCAGCTAAGTTTAGCAAGACCCTGATTCAAAATAAAAAATAAAAAGGTCTGGGTCATTGATAGAGCACCCCAGGATTCAATCCTCAGATATATATATTTAGACGCTGTGTGTGTAGCTTTTTTTTTTTAAGAGAAGACTAGCAAAAAAATTAGTCTTGCCCTAGTTTACCCAGTGCAAATACAGGAATATAAGAAAAATAGAGGGTCACATAGCACTCTAATCTTGGTTTCTAATACTATCTCCAATAAAATGAACCAAAGTTCCTTAAATCAATGGTCGATTTTAGTCCTAGGACAGGAAATATATAAGATAAGCCTGGAATATCTTCTGTCACTCTGTGATCCCAGTTTACCCTATTACACGTTACATGACTTTGATTAATCCCCCTATTTACTTTGATCATCTCATTATGGTGACATCTGCCAGGCACCCAGACTTTGATTTCTAATGCTATTCTCCACTCAGAGGAGCCAAGGCTCTTTGGAGAAATGACTGCTCCAGGGATTGGAACAGAAAAACTTCAAAATGTGCCTGGGACATCTTGTGATGCCAAAAAGCAAGGAAATGCTTAAAGAATGATGAGGACATGTCAAAAGGACACAGGATCCAGCTTTAGTTGGTTTTCACTGACCAAATCTGGGAATAAATTAGGGATTAAGACAAATAATGGTAGTCATGATTAAAGCCACTGAGTAAAAAACAAAACTGTGAGATGAAACCTAAGTAAATAAATTTTAAAAATGAAATTTTGGTGAAGACAGAAATATTTAATTAGTTTCAAAATACTTCCCCACAAAATACGTACTACTTTCAAAGGGGAAAAAACAAGTAACTCACAGCAGAAAAGCCTGGCAAAAGCCACCATACTGAGATAATTTAAATAATGTGATAAATCAATATCATGTAACATGAAATAGATGCCCTGAAGTCATAGTGTGATTTTGATGATATTCCTGCCAAAGATGCCATCTTCTGAATCTAAGACAAAAAAAAAAAAAAAAAAATTCAAGTTTAGGCATATTCTACAATACAACTGGCCTGTTCTCTTAAATAAAAGTGTCAAGTTCATGAAAATCAAGGAAAAACAGAGAAACTTCCAGACTAAAGGAAACCAAAGAATATCACAACTAAATACGCAGTCCATGATTCTGATATTGGGACAACTGGGATGTCTGAATTAAATATGATGATTAGATGGTAGAAATATCACTATTAATTTCATGATTATGATGACTATATTGTGGTTATATAAAAGCACATTTTTTTGGTAGGAAATCTATGCCCAAGTATTTCACAGTGATAGATCATCAAGTTGGAAATTTATTTACAAATAATTCAGGGCAAACAAAAATTGTTCTACTGTACTTCAAAATTTTCTGCAAGTTTGAGATGGTCTAAGATGAAAAAATATATACATTTTTTAAAACTACAGACACACACACACAAATATATATATATATATATATATATATATATATATATATATATATATATATATACACACATATCACTGTTGTATAAACAATTGCAGAATCTTCCTAATGGTGTTCACCCAAAGTCTAACACAATCTGACCCCAACTTATTTACCATATTTAAACAACTCCTCAACCACATTTGAGGGTTCCTTGAAGGAGGATCCCTCCTCTGTCTCCTGTACCCCACTATATCACCTCCTTCCACCCCTCCCAACCTTAATTAAGTTCAACCCAAAGAAATTCTGCTGTTCAAGGTCCATTCCAAATCTCCCCAAAGTTCTTAAAGACTTGTCTGATTCCTCCAAAATATTACATCCCCTCCCCCACTTCATTTTTTGGTTAGGAGTACTTGAATTTATTTTTGTATCTGTGTCTTTTTCTGTGACTGAGGACAGGAATCATGTTCACTCTCTCTTGCAATCCATTCAAAGCACAACTTTACACAATGAAAATATTCAATTTATGGAAGTGTATGGTATCTTGCATATTTGTTCTGCACAGACCTCGAATGCATGTGAAGTTCTTTTATTATATTTCCAAAAGACAGAAACTGCACTGTTATTTAAGTGCTTTCTTAAATTATTATTGTTGGTGGTGCATGCCTGTAATCCCAGCAATTTTGGAGGCTGAGGCAGGAGGTTCACAAATTCAAAGCTAGCCTCAGCAATTCAGACCCTGTCTCAAATTTTAAAAACAAAATAAAATTAAAAGGACAGGGAATATTGATTGTTCAGTGGTAACATGCTCCCGGGTCCAATCCCCAGTAAAGTGTCCCCCCCTAAAAAAAAATCATTTTTACAATGTATTAAAGGTTCTCAATGTAAATGGTCCCCCCAACTCCTTAGGCATGTTCACCACCTGAATAATATCCCTCTTTGAAGCGAGTCAGATGTGTGGTAATACTTTCCTTTTGCGCAATCATGTGGTGGGGCAGAATAATGACCCTTTCAATATCCACATCTTAATCCCCAAATGTAAAAATGTTAGATTACATTGCAAAGGAGACTTAAGGCTGCAGATTAAATTCAGGTTGCCAATCAGCTGTCTTTAAAATATGGAAGTCTTCTGGAATTATTTCTGGGAACCAGTGTGATCCAGAGAGTCCTTAAAAGTAAAAGAGGAAGACAGAAGAGTCAGTGAGATGTGAGGACTGAAGAATGGCCAGAGATGCAAAAGTTGCTGGCTTTGAAGATGGAAAAAGAGCAACTGAGTCAAGTGAGGTGGGCAGATTCTAGAACTCAGAAAGGAAATTGGTCCCAAGAGCCTCCAGAAAAGGAAAGCAGCCCTGCCAATACTTTGGCTTTAGCCCAGTGAGACCTTCATAGGACTTCTAACCTACAGAATTCTAAAATTAAAAGGAGGGAGGGGGATAAACCACTAAATCCATGTAATTCATTATGGTGGTGAAATAAAAACCAATACAAACCACCATCATCTCGTTTCCCTAAAATATCATATCACTGTGTTGCATAGTGGTTTTGAATGGAATCTTTGCATATTCGGGCCCATCTGCAAGAAGAAGAAATACAATGTATGCATGTTGTATATACTTGGAACATAGTGTCAAAGGACAAAAGTACAACAGTTTAAAGCTCTTACTTGGCTTTATTTTACTATTGGAGAATCCCACAACACTTTATTTCATAGATAGATTTAAATGTTCCCATGGGCTGAGTAGAAGTTGGTTTTGCAGACAAAGTTTTAAAAAGCAGAAGGGGGGGAAGTTTGTACAAAAAGTAGATTGGTCATTGCAATGTTACTTTCTTTGTAAGGCTTGGACAGACAGGAAATCAGAACAATAGAAAAATAACTGCTTGGTTACCAACAGGCTATTTCAGGTTACTTTTTTTTTTTTTTTTTGTATGAATTAAATCAGAGGGAAGTCATTATCATGCAAATTGAAACTAGCCTGCTTAGGAAACTTGGCTGTTATCTTTCTCAGAAGGACAGTTACAACTTAGTTTTACTTCAGTGACATGGAACTTTAGCATGGGTTACTCCATATTGATTTTTTAGTCTGGTCTCTTGGGGCCCAGTGCATGAGCTTAATCCAAATAATGGCCCCCTATAGTTTTGATTTTACAATAGTATTCTCCTTTGGATGCCTCCTACAAGAAAACCTTGCCAGTTCTGAAAAGTGAGGCATGGGTGCAGAACTCTGCGTCTGCCAAGAAGAATAGAAATCCATTTTCCTAAGAACTCCTCCTGGAGACCCTCCAAGAAAACAGTAGGGAGACATAAATCATTTTAAGTTTCAATTTCCCGAATGAAACAAAGCAAACAGACCCCGGGTCTGAGGGCCCGACCGCGCAGAGAAGGCTAAATGGCCTTCGAGGCAGGTGCGCCGCAGGGGTTTACGTGGCCCCAAACACCCAAAGTGCGGGGATCCCAACCCTGGCTCTCCCCAATTCCCGCGCGTCGCTGCGGTGGAACCCGCCTCCCTTCCCACAGGGGCTGCTGGTAGCAGGGATTAGCAGCCAGGGACTGGGCGCCCCACTCACCAGCGTCCACCAGCCAAGCGCAGCGCCCCCGGGCTCCAGCGCGCTTGACCTTCCGGGAAACCGCCCTTGCCCAGCGCGGCTGGGCGGCGACGCACTGGGTGCTGGAGCTGGCGCAGTCTCCTGCAGGAGCGCCCCGAAACAGCTTAGGTGCCCTCGAGTAGGTGCCACTCACTCAAACCGCTTGGTTCTTTAAAAAAAAAAAAAAAAGAAAAGAAAGAAAGAAAAGAAAGAACAGAAAAGGGGGGAAAAGACTTTTCTTTAAAACTTAAGCACGACTAGGAACACTAAAGCTTGTGGCTCCCGTGATTATCCACTAACAGAAACAAAAAGTTAGAACTGATTTCACTTTCGGTTCTTGAGACATGGTTGTTTTGTTTTTGTTGCGCCAACATTCTCCGAACAAGTATTCCTAAAGTTTCTAAAACACTAATTTTAGGACATGATTTTTAAAACACATTTTTTAAGTGTATTTTACAGCACAGACTGTTGGAAAAAATGGATAGAAACCAAAGTCAAAGCAGGAATCTTTCCAGATTATAACTGTTGTTTATTAGACATTGTAACCTTAGTTTATGAGTTTTTACAGTGAGTGATGCTTTGTCTCTGCCACATCCCCTGGGCTATGAAATTGGGAAAGCCGTGGTGTTGAGTTGGTTTCTATGACCCAAGTCCCTTGAAAGTTTTCTCATAATCTTTTGTTTTGTTGTGAAGCTTGTAAACAAATATTTCACTAGGTGTGAACTTTTCCTTTGAAAATAAAAACATCTGGTTAATTTCAAAAACTGCAATTTCCTAATCCTACACAAAGAACCCACCCCACAGCTGCACTCGCTCATACACAGAGGTGGGGAAAGGAGATGAATCAAAATTATCTCAAGGCATCAATCAATTCCTGTTTATGGTGACATGTAGTTGTATGTAGTAACTAATGTGGTAGTCCAAAATAACAGGCAGAAGCAAAATTCCTTCCCATCAAGAATCTTGAGCCAGGCATGGTGCATGTAAGCAGGAGGATTGCCAGTTCGAAGCCAGCCTCAGCAACTTAGTAAGACCCTAAACAAAAAATAAAAAATAATAAATAAATAAATTAATAAAAAAAAAGACCCTAAACAACTTAATGAGACCGTGTCTCAAAATTTAAAAAAATAAGAAGGGGTAGGGATGTAGCTCAATGGTTAAGCACCCCTTGGTTCAAGCTCTGGTACAAAAAAAAAAAAAAAGGATTTTTATGGACAGCAGTCTAAAGTGGCATGTCTAAGTGAAAAAAAAAAAAAATGTTGAGTGACAAGGACTTGTGTTTATCCTGGATAGAAAGTATAAAAACCCCATGTGTTGCAACTTGGGGGGTGGGAGATATTAATTCTGTTTTACCCTGGACTTTTAGAGGGAGCATTAACAAATTTGTTAAATAAAATTTAGAGGAGGCCATGTGGGGAAAATGGAGTTACTCCTGATGACATTCTACATCACCAAGAAAAAAACTAAGTTGTTGATCTGAACTTCCAAAAAATTAAGAGAAAGATAAAATAGCCAAATTCCAAACCAAGCCAGTTTTAACCAGCATGATAAGGAGGTCTCTCTGCTTAAACCTTTACAAGGAAAGTAGTTTTGAAAGACCGATCCATTTTCTATTTCTTTTTTCTACTTTCCTTAGTTGTTTTTATTTTCCCCCTTGCCCCTAAAGCCAGCATCCCCCACTCAGCTCACCATTAACCTGAGGAATAGACTAATCCCCTCTACCTGAGGAAATTTAAGATGTCTCCTCCACAAAAGAGGGAAAGATTAAAGGTAGAGGAGGTGGACTGAGATGAAATCATTGGGAGAAAAGTCCCAGAAGGCAATGGACTCAAGTGTGTCCCCTTGAAATTCATAAGTTGAAATCTGAACCCCCAATGTGATGATGGTCTTGGGGATGGAGCCCATGGGAGGTGGTTAGGTCAACAGGGTGGAGTCCACATGGATAGGATTGGTGCCCTTATGAAACAGGCCCAAATGATTTTGTTGGTCCCTTCCATTGTTGTGAGGACCCATTGGGAAAGTGCCATTTATGAACCAGGAAGAGAATTTGCTGCCCCCCCACCACCACTGAACTTGCTGATGACTTGATAATGACTTCTGGCCTTCAAAACTCTGAAAAATAAATTTATGTTTTTGTGTTTGTGTTACTAGGAATAAAGCCAGGGGTGCTTTACCACTGAGCTACATCCCCAGGCTTTTTTCCCCCAGACCATCTCGCTAAATTGTCAAGACCA
This sequence comes from Urocitellus parryii, assembly GCF_045843805.1. Lineage (NCBI taxonomy): Eukaryota > Metazoa > Chordata > Mammalia > Rodentia > Sciuridae > Urocitellus > Urocitellus parryii. The sequence continues at coordinate 206,396,052 of NC_135531.1, forward strand.
GTGTCAAATTTGTAACCTCCTACCTCAGCCTCCTGCGTTCGTTGCTGGGTTTAAGGTGTGCACCATCATACCCAATATAATGCTCTGTTGTTTATAAAAGCTACCAATTTTTGATGTTTTGTTATAGTAGACTGAAAGGTCCAAAAAAGCATGAAATAACTTACAAGGCACCAAGAATTTAATGGGTATGCAAATTGGGGAAATGCAATCTGATATCATTTTTTTTTCCTGCCCTTCCTTTCAGAAAAGATCTAAGATACCAAGCTTGCACACTTTTGCAAAAAGTTGCAGTTCATCCTTGGAGAAGTTGAAACACTTATGATCAGCATTATACAAGATCTTCAGGAATTCAAAGTGATCATGTAACACCAGTCTAGTTTTCAAGAAGTTTGCTTTGGGAATATACAAATGATAAAGGAAAATGCTTACCCCTGCCTTTTATTTTCCAAGTACCAGGGATTGAACTCAGGGGAACTTCATCACTGAGCCACATCCCCAGCCCTATTTTGTATTTTATTTAGAGACAGGGTTTCACTGAGTTACTTAGTGCCTCGCCTCATTGTTGCTGATGCTGGCTTTGAACTTGTGATCCTCCTGCCACAGCCTCTGGAGCTGCTGAGATCATAGGCAAGTGCCAGTATACTGGTGCTTACTTTTTTTTTTTTTTTTTTTCTTTTCTTTTTAATGCTGTTTTTGCACTATAAGTCTATTTTGGTGCCCTTTTTTTTGGTGGAAGGGCAAGTATGAGGGATTGAATTCAGGGGTACTTTGCCACTGAGCTACATTCCCAACACTTTTTTATTGTTTACTTTGGGATAGGGTCTTACTAAGTTACTTAATTCCCCTCCCCTCCGAATTCCTGAGGTGCACCTTGAACTTGTGATCCTCCTGCCTCAGTCTCCTAAGTTGCTGGTATTTACAGGCCTGGACCACCATGCCTGACAAAATACATACTCTTTACCAGGCAGGCAGTACTAGATAGTTAAAACATGGATTTAATGATGTCTGATGTGGCTATAAGTACCAATTCTAAGTTACTAAAGTTCCCCAGTCTTAGTTTTCTCAGCTGTCATAATGAGGTAGGACTGCACATCAAGAACTAAGCACATTACCCCTCCATAGCAAGCCGTCAGGAAATGGTAGCTTATACTATGGGGAGGGTGATTTTATTGTTCTTTTAATTTTTGTAACACATTTCAATCCTTTTATATTCTTTCTTTCTTTTTGTCTTTTTGTTTTAATCTTCCTTACCTACAGAAGTAGTATTAAGGCAAAGACACCCCCTTTTTATAAAAATTTCCACATGTCACCTGCAGTTTCCTAGTATAGTGACTATACCTACTGGTTGCTATATATTTACATCTATTGATTAAATATCAGCAAGGAGTCAAATGCTGTGAGCCCAGTGTTGTAGTCCCCTGTACAGGTTTTCATATTCACATGTTTAAGTGAGTTTTTATAAGCAAATAAAATATTGTAATATAGATCAGTCACTTATAAATAAATCTAAACAAAATAATCATAAAGTTACAGAATGAAGGATTTTATCTTAATGAATCTTGCCTTAGTCACTGATTTATCATATAAACATAACTGACCAGTCAGAAAAGTCTGTTGTATTGAAGTATATAGAGAATGACATATTGTCTTTAAAAATGCTCAGATAGGCAGGGATGGGCGGCTGCACGGGGAGGAGTCTGCTGGAGCAGGATGTGAGCTCCCAGCCTGGGATTGCTATTGGGCAGGCGGCTACAGGTTAGGGGTGGCAAGGAGTTAGCTTGGCATTCAGCTGAGAGGAAGAAGAGCCCCTGGGGACCCACTGAGAGTATGAGGCTCTGGCCTCCCCAGGACACTCCCTTGTGAACACTTCCACCACTTCGGAGCCTTCCAAGCCTACCTCCTGCTGTGTGGTGACCTACCTGCAGCAGGAGATGTCGGGGCACACATGTCTATGCCCAGCCTCAGGTGCCAAGCCCAAGCTAAGTGGCTTCAAGGGAGGAGGGCTGGACAACAAGTACGTGCAGCTCAATGTAGTCAGCTCCCTGTACTACACCACGGTGCGGGCACTCACCCGGCATGACACCATGCTCAAGGCCATGTTCAGTGGGCGCCTGGAGGTGCCGACCGATAAAAAAAGGCTGGATCCTCATAGACCGATGTGGAAAGCACTTTGGCACCATTTTGAATAACCTCCGAGATGACACTATTACCCTCCCTCAAAACCTGCAAGAAATCAAAGAATTGATGGCTGAAGAAAAATATCACCTCATTCAGGGCCTGGTGAACATGTGCCAAACTGCCCTGCAGGACAAGAAGGACTCCTACCAGCCTGTGTCCAACATCCCCATCATCACATCCCTGAGGGAGGAGGACAGGCTCATCAAATCCTCCACCAAGCCCGTGGTGAAGCTGCTGTACGATAGAAGCAACCACAAGTATTCCTGCACCAGCAACTAACTCTGATGACCACTTGCTGAAAAACATAGAGCTGTTTGACAAGCTGTCCTTGCGCTTCAGTGGCCCCGTGCTCTTCATCAAGGATGTCATCAGTGACGAGATCTGCTGCTGGTCCCTCTATGGCCAGGGTCATAAGCTGGCAGAGGTGTGCTGCACCTCCATCGTGTATGCCACAGAGAAGAAGCAGACCAAGGTGGAATTTCCAGAGGCCCGAATCTATGAGGAGACACTCAATGTCCTACTCTACGAGACACCACCCCCCCACCCCCCCAGTCCCTGACAACTCCTTGTTGGAGGCCACAAGCCGGAGCCGCAGCCAGGCTTCCCCCAGTGAAGATGAGGAAGCCTATGAACTGCGGGATCCTGTGTCAAGCACTATAGCACCTACGATGACCGGCAGCTCGACCACCAATCTGCCCATCGTGAGTGATAAGACCTTCAAGGAGATGGGGCACAGGAGGCCCTGTCTCCTGCCCTCTGCAGCCCCACGCTGCAATTGCCTGGTTGTCTGCTCCAGCACTCAGAAACATGACAGGCCCTTCCTGTGAAAGCAAGGGCCTGGCTGGGAAGGGCCTGTTCCCTGGCCCTGACTGTTGAGCACTACCAGATCCATCTCCCTTCCTGTCCAGCAGGGAGCTACTTCTGTTGTGGGGTGAGCTGCCCAGCCTCCCTCCTCCTGCTAAGCACATTCCCCTCTGGGCCCTATGCTGAGTGCCCTTCCTCAGCGGAGCCCCACAGGGATGGCTTCATTCTGGGGGAAAGGCTGCTCCTGGTGCTGTGGAGGCCCAGTCTTTATCACAGGTGGGGCTTCTTTTTCCCTAAGGTGTTGAAGCACAGGTTTGATGAGCTTGATTTTTAAAAAATAATCTAGGAAATGAATAGTTTTGTATAATGAGGGGACTAGGCATTTGTTACCCCTGCAGGGTGCCAAAATCCTGCATAAGGTAGACCTCTCAGCCCTTCTTGATGCTTTGGGGATCTGTCTTTAATGCACTTTGTACTGTTATTGAGGAGATTAGCCTGCCCTGACCCATACCTTTTCCTGACCCTAATCCCTTTTCCTGCAGAATCATTCTGAGGGGGAGGATAAAGAGAAAGCCATAAAAACAAAACTGACCAGCAATAAATAAATAAAGATAAATTTAAAAATAAAAATGCTATAAAAGGGAATAACACAGTGTTTTGCTCATGAACAGAAGGTTCAGAAATAAATATTCAAGCCCATTTATCTAGCAAGAAAATTCAACATTATAATAATATTATTTTAAGGAAATCTGAGAGTACTGCTGAGATTTTCTGCTTTATGTATCTAATTGCAAACTGAAGTCTGCTATGACAGAATTCACAGAGTATGATTGATGCTAGCATAAACTTAACTATTTGGTTTGAGTTTAAAAATCATTGTTCAAAGAATCTTAAGGGTCACAAGATTTAAAGAGAATATAGTCCTGAAAGGTTGGGAAAATAGAAATATTAAGTACTTATTGTTATCACCAAATACTCCGATAGACAATCAAGCAAAGCATCCAAATGAATCAACACAGCTTTTCAGGAAGTTCAGTTTTTTGTTTTTTGTTTTGGTACCAGGAATTGAACTCAGGGCCACTTGACCTCTGAGCCACATCCCCAACCCTATTTTGTATTTTATTTAGAGACAGGGTCTCACTGAGTTACTTAGCACCTTGCCATTCCTGAGGCTGACTTTGAACTTGCAATCCTTCTGCCTCAGCCTCCCGAGCCACTGGGTTTACAGATGTGCAACACCAAGACCAGCAGGAAGTTCAGTTTTTAAGAAAGCCTGCAAAACTACAGTGAAAACAGTTAAAGAAACATTAGAAGAAAATATTTTTCTTAAATGTCTTTGTTTTTATTTGTGGGTTTTGATTTTTGTGATACAGGAGGTCGAACCCAGGAAAACCCAACCTCTGAGCTACATTCTCAGCCCTTTTTATTTTGAGACAGGCCTCACTAAGTTGCTGAAGCTGGCCTCAAACTTGTGATCCTCCTGCCTCAGACTCCGGAGTAACTGGCTGTGCCATTGCTTGGCGTATCATTGTGTTTGATTTGAGAATGTGTAGATTGTTTCCACCTGAGGGGCTACATGGGGTGTTCTAGAAATTGCCAAGAAGCAAGATTGGGGTTGGAGTTTGCGTAAGTTGTTTCTGTTTGTTTCCCTGTCTTGAACAGTACTTGAAAAGAGGTAACAAATGGTTACAACAAAGTCTCTCATGTATTCAGAATGTCAAAAACATAACAAGCAAAACAACTCAATTTTTTGTTCTAAGTTAGATTTGTTTTCTAGTTGGTCTTATCCAGCCAAGTTACATGTAAGAACACAGCTTCACTAATATTTATCTTATTTTAGTATGTGGCCTCTCTTGATTTCCCTTGAAATGTGCACATAGTTACAAGAAAGGGGAAAAGACCTGTTTCTAGACAGGAAGACATCCTGGAGAACAAGGCTTCTGGAACTTGAAAGTCCACACCATTCAGCTGGATATCTTGTTATAATATACATTCTGATTTTGTAGATACAGAGTGAAGATTCTGTATACCTAAAGTTCCCAGCTGACGCTGATGATGCTGGATTTGAACTACACTTTGAGTAACAAGGCTGGACTTACCAGTGCACTAAAGCAAAGAATGACCACAAATGGTCATTCCAGGGGGAAGGTTCTATGGGATACCCGGCTCTCCCCGTCCTGTCTCTCTCCTGGGAAGTTAAGGGCCTTCCAGTTACCAATCTGATTAGCGGGCCCACTGATAGAAAGTGAGGTATCTCTAGGAGTCCATGGTGCCCTTTTCCAAAAAAAAGAACGATATCTGTTCTAGTCCCCCATGCCATCTCCTTCAGAGAGCACTGGCTCTTTGCCTGTAACTGGGTCACCACTTCAGCTACTCTGAAATGGAGAGGAAGGAATAAACTGTGAGGGTGAATGGTTCAAAATGACACAAAAGAGCAGAAAAGGAAGTCAGGAGAATCCAGGGGAAAAAACAAACCAAAAAAAAGAAAAAAAAAAAAAGACTAGTATATCTGGGAACTTAAAAGGAATATTCTTTTCTCCTGCATTAATTATTCGTTTTCATTTGTTCTAAGCAGCTTGTCCTGGTGTGCAATGTAACAAGATAGAATGATCTCACACACAAGAGTCATTTTAATAACAAAATATCAGCGTGGGGCAATTGGACGATGTCTGATATATGAAGCCAGTGTTAATTTATCCCTCTAAGGACTTAAACTCCTCCAGGGAAATTATAAATAAAAACAAGCTTCATCCCCAGTGAAGATAAAACAAAAATGTGCCCTTCAGATCTTATCATTTTGTGACTATATGAATTGGAATGGAAACACTGTTGCCTTTTGGGATGTTGGCCTAGGCTGTTTTTCAACCTTTTAAAGAATAGAACTCTAATTTTGATGCCAATACTCAAAGTTTTCTTGGGTGGATAAACACAGCTGACAGGTTGACTTGTGATGGAAATTATAGTATCTCAAAATCTCCGGGAGAACCAAAGTCATTCTTCACTTTGACCCTTACTAGTTCTGTGAACATGGGATATGTAATGAGTTTGACACATACCAAGTGCTCATGAATACGTCACTGCTGATTATACTTCCTTTTAGCTTTCTGAAGGTCAGTTTCTCAGTTTCCTCACGTTTAAATGTATTACTCAGCTTCCCATCTCTGTGACAAAATACCTGAGATAATCAACTTAAAAAGAGGAAAGGGTTTTTTTAAAATTCATAGTTCCAGAGATTTCAGTCCATGGTTATTTTATCCAGTTGCTTTGGTCTGTGGTAGCACAGTATCTTATGTCAGGAAGGAGACCTGTTCCCTTCATGATACCTGGGAACTAGAGAGAGACAGGAAGGAGTCGGGTTTTCAATATTCTCTTCAAGGGCACAACCCCAATGACCAATGATGTAACTTGATATAACTAAGCCCTACCACTTAAAGGCTCCATTACCTCCTAATAGCACCACCCATTTACCTAATAATTATAGGATATTTTATGAGGATTAAATGAGTTAATGTACATAAAAGTATTTTTTGATCAGAAAACGAAAAATTTAAGAATATTATTAATGTGTTTTCTTCTGATTTTAAGATATGATCATGAAAGGGGGGATTGTTGGATAGGAGAAAATAACTATATAACAATTAAATTTAGGGCCTGAGTTGGTTCACCAAGGCAATCATACCAAATGACACTGGATGTGCACTGCAGAATGCCACCTGGCATCCCCTGGAACTGTGGGATGCATGTTAGGGACAAATTCTGGGCTGCCAAAATGTGGTTGGTTGCTGATCTAGAATTGAATTAGAAGGAGGAAAGGCAAGTAAGTCAAACAATAAGTCTAAGCTATTTCTCTCTATCAGTCTCTCTCTCTGAATTGTTTATGTCAACTATACATCAGAGAGACAGGTAATGGAGTGATTTGGAGGCAATCTTTATCCATCCTACTACCTTGACAAAGCAATGTGATTTTCTCTGCCCTTCCCAGAGCCCCTTTGTGGCCACTAAGCTTCTCTGCACTCTTCCTGAGAACACGGTGACCAGATGGTCCAGATTTCTTGAGAATCAATTTCAATTATTCCACCCAGTTTTATTCCTCATGCCTAGTCAACATCCCTTTCCCCCTACATCCTATTGCATGAAAATTCATCGTTGATGGTTTCATGCCCACAGGATTATTCATGATGGTTAACTGACATCTGGAATCTACCCTGCTAATGATTCTCTCTTTCCTTTCATCCTGCATACTCCTGCCAGATTTTTCATCCAAAAAAAAAAAAAATGCTACTTTCATCATGTCATCCCACATGTTAAGCATTTACTACCGACATCCAATACAGAGTCCAAACTCCACAGCGTTAAGATGGACTTTCCCTTCCCACACTCCCAATGCCAAATTGTTACCATGACAGGCTGGCTGGAGCTTGGAGTTCTTTTATCATCCATCACTCCCCTTCTCTACGTCCAGCTGAATTCGCCAGCTATCGAATTCAAGAATAAATGGGGCCTCTTCTCCCTCTCACTGTTTCCTCTCCTGTGATGTGCTTCCTTCTTTTCCTAATCATCATGTCGGTCACACGGCCCTACAAGCAAACTCTCAACAGATACACACCACACACTTCAAGTGCAGTGGTGACAGTCAAAATATGCACAACTGGTCAACAAGGATGTCGAACCATCAGAATGGCTCTAGCCAGAGTTCTGTAGCAGTGTCCCAGGGAATCCAGGTTTTACTTCTTCAGTTGTTGGATCCTTGGAAAACTGAGAGGAAAAGAGTTGGGAATTTCCGATGGAGGGACATAGAGAGCCAGGACAATGGTGGCACTGGGGTGGCAGTGGGAAAGAAGAGTGCTGCTACTTACAAAAATATTTCCTTGTTTAACAACTGGTATGAACATTAAGAACATACCTGCTGAACAACAATATCAACCTTGTCTGATGAATCTCCAGGCTCAACTGAAGCTCCTTTTCCAACAATTCAGGGGCCACTAGTGATCCTTCCTCAATAAATTATTTTAGCATATTATATCCATGCCATTTACTAGGCATATCTCCATCTTCATAATACACAATTCATCCTTCCAAGATGATAATCTTTTCCAAAATAAGAATTATACTGTATATTTGTTTCTCCCAAAAATGTTAATGATAGTTAATTTTATGTACCAATTTGACTGAGCTAAGGGATGCCCAGTTAGTTGATAAAACATTATTTCTGAGTATATCTGTGAAATATGTCAGACAGAGTTCAGCATTTGAATCAATAGACTGAGCAAAGCAGATCTGCTCTCTCCAGTATGGATGGGCATCATCCAATCTGTTGAGGGCCTAAACAGAACAAAAAATCAGAGGAAGAGTGAATTTCCTCTCCAGAGCTGAGACATTCATCTTCTCATGCCCTCAGACATCAGAGTTCCTGGTTCTCAAGACTTTGGGTCTGAACTAGAACTACACCACTGGTTTTTCTAGAACCCCTAATTCACAGATGGAAAATCATGGAACTTCTTACCTCCATAGCCATGTAAGGTAATCTCTCATAATTAATTTCTTTCTATACATCCATATGTGTACCCTACTGGCTCTGGTTTGTTGTTGTTTGTTTGTTTGTTTGTTTTTTGTTTTTGTTTTGTTTTGAGAACCCTATTATGGTGCCTTTCTCAGGTGATCACTTACCCTATATTTCTCAATAAAAATTGATTGACTAAATAATTTAAAACTGCATATATTATAGTGCCATCATCCCAGGTCACTCAAAGAGCAAGAGCATTACAGACATCTGGAGAAGGTGAAGAGAACTAGGGATTCTTTTTCTAGAAACACACAAAACTCTGCATAAGATTTCAGATGTCTTACTTATCTTCTTAGCCAGTCATAGACTCGTGGGAGTCCATGGAACTTAGATTAAGAACCTGGTTTAAATGGAGTCTTATGGAGTCTTGTTGAACTAAAACATTAACTTGAAGAGTAGACTTCAATGTCACCCCCGTAGACCACCTAGGGAGACACTTCAGGAGTGCACATCCATATTTTACCCCTTAGATCATCATATCTAAGTGGGTTATCTCCTGGCCTCTACCTGGGAGACAGAAGAATAGAGGAACCCACATATTGGCTGTGGCCATCCAGTCCCTTTCTGGAATCTTGTCCTGCTGACTGAGGGTTTCAGTTAAGCTCACTCATTACCAATTGTACCCTTGGATGTACAAATAACAAATGCCAGTAAGGATCTGGAGGAGAACCATCTTGCTGGGGTTGAGCTAACTTGTAAGTGCCACATGCCAAAGTACGAAGAGTGTGATTCATGTCTGGGAGGGAAAAGGGACACATGAAAATGTGAGAAAAACTTTGTCTTAGGATCTTTTCCATTAGGGAAATCAACCTTGGCATATAAACTTAAGTGTAGACATGAAATACAAAAACAGTGAGATCACCACCACCAAAACTCTTCAGAATCGACTCCCTCCCACTGAGTTACGCTGAGTCAAAGAGATGGAAATTTCATCAACTCCCAGAGGCAGTTCATAAGACTTTTTATAATAAACTTCTTTCTGGAAGAAAGAAGACAACTAATTTACCAGGGGAATTTCCCTGCCATGGTAGAGACATGAAAATATAGAACAATTTTACTTTCTCATATTTCATTCTCGTTGGGTTCGCTTTGGGGAGAAAGTAGAAAATCTTTCCTATACTATAAATCTCTGGATTGTTTTCATTGTCTGAAACTTCTTGGATCGCACTACTATGACAAAAACATAATTGAAAAGAATCCCAGAAGAGAATTATTAGGAAAAAAAATATTTAATCCATGCTAATAAAAATGACAGCCAATCTCTGCCTTGCTGGTAATAAACCAAAGTAATACTGTTGGGAGACACACACAAAAAAAGTCACTATTTTCCAAGAAATTACATCAGTTCTCTGGATAGATTTAAGTGAGAGGGTGTACAATTGAGAGGGTTGTGACTCAGAGACAATTCGGCTTTTTATCTGCTTTGACGACAGTGATAACATACACAAAAGCATCTGAAAAGAGGAAATTCCTTTTCTCTATGTCAGTCCATACAGTGCTGCACCCTTGTCACCTTGGCTAGATCCTTTATACTGAAAATACTGTGACGGTAATGGGAGACTCCGTGGGGTTTAAGTAGTGCAGAGAAAGAACACTAGAACACTATCTTCTCTGGTCCTCTTCCGCCGCTAATTTACAACATTCCCTCTAATCGAAGCTGCTGAAAACAGGGAGCTGGGATGACCTGAGTGAGATGAATGAGGTGGATGGGAGGAGGGAGGAGCCTCCTGTCCATCTTCTGCTGTTTCTCGGCTGTTCCTGTATGGGAGTGAAAAGCCCAGGCACCTATCTTAGTTACTGAGCTAGGATGTAAGGGATGCCATGCCCCCTGTTTGAGTACTTTTCATCCAATCTCGCCACCAAGGGCCATCTTGCCAGTGTGGATGGAGTGGGTAACCCCCATTGACTGTGGCAGTGCACTCCACACAGGAGAGACCTGTAAATACGTGTTGAGTAAGGTATTGTGGACCTATTTATGTCTTTTATCGCACTTTTTCCTATCCAACCATAGTGCTGGCCCTAAGATGCCCTGCTCCCTGGGAGAACATCAGATATATCTGAGAATAAAAAGCATCCCAAAGTATAGGCTGTCAAATAAAATCAGGAAATGTTGGGAAACTTTCTAGCAGTACAGTGATAACTTTTCCAGGTCCGCAAAGCAGTCTGAACTCTTAATAAGACTGTGGGTTATAGGATTATCATCCAAATAAGTTTACTTAGATGAGCAAAGAAACAAAACATGACATATGCATTTAGTAGAATATTATTCAGCCTTATTATTGTTATTTCAAAGGAAGAAATTCTGACAGAGGCTTCAATGTGAGTAAATGAAGACATTGTTCTGAGTGAAATAGTCATTCACAAAAGGACAAATATTGTATGTTTCCACTTACTTGAGGTACCTAAAGTAGTTAAATTTACAAAGAAAGCACAATTGTGCTTGCCAGGAGTTTGGGGAGGGGATGAATAAGGAATTGTTTAATAAGCATGGAGTCTCAGTTTGTGAAATGAAAGATTTGGAGATGGATGATAGTGATGACTGCACAACAATGCAAATGTGTTTAATACCATTGACCTGTACAGTTAAAAGTGGTTGAAAGTAAGTTTTATTATGTGTATTTTACCATACACATAAAGTTTTAATTAAAACTAAAAGAAGACGGGTGGCACCCAGCTGTCATCCCAGCAACTTGGGAGGCTGAGACAGGAGGATGGTAAATTGAAGTCCAGCCTGGACAATTTAGCAAGACCCTGTCTCAAAGTGAAAAATAAAAAATGGGGGAACCTGAGGCCTGGCACTGTGGTACACACCTGTAATCCCAATAACTTGGGGTGTTGGGGCAGGAGGATTGCAAGTTTAAAGTTAGTTGGGCAATTTACTAAGAACTTCTCTCAAAATAAAAAGGGCTGGGGATGTGGTATAGCACCCCTAGGTTCAATCCCCAGTAACCCAAAAGAGAGGAATGCAAACTAGTCAGGGGAAGACCAACTATATAAGGTAAGGAGTAAGAGAAGAGAAGGAAGAGTAGATTCTGGGAATAGTTAAGGTTTAGAATTAACAGGACTTTGTGAATTGGAACTTGTTAGGCTATGAGTTTTGTAAGGACATAGGATTGAAATCTTGTCATAGTTATATTCTCTAGCACAGAGTATCTTGAGTTCATGAGTAATGAATTGATAAGTAGATTAAAAGTGGCTAAGGTTATTCCTAATTCTGATGTGGACATCTGGTGTTACTGGTACTATTACCTCTATATGGGCACAAGAACAGCAGTAGGCTTGGAAAGAAGCAAATTTATACTTGTTAGGAAATAGCCAATGTGTGGCCTCTGATAGGTAGCTGGGTGTGTACATTCAAAACTTGACAGAAAGGGCTGCATACAATTGGCAGTCAATATTCTCCAAAAGGATGGAATCAATTGAAGCAAATACGTAGAGGGGCAAGAAAAGTGAGTCACGAACAAAACTCAGAGAATATGAGCCGTTATTATATAACCAGACAAAAAGCCCTAACAGAAAATTGTGAAAGAATAAAAAGGTAAGAAGAGAATCAAACACTACTGCTATTAATAATAACAATAATTAGAGTAGCTACAATAAAAATAGCAACAGCTACAATAATACCAACAACTGATGAGGAATAAATATGTTCATATTGTTACATGCCCAAGACTGTGCTAAGTTAAGGGTTTTACAACACTTATCTCATTTGCTTCTCAAAACCACCACTAAATTAGATTTTTTTACGTTCATCTCACAGAGGGGAAAAGTAAATTTCAGAGAAGATGAGCAGCTTGTGTCAGAGCTGAAATTCCAAACTTTGGAATCAAGTAACTACTACACTATGATGCCATTTAGTCTTAGGGAATAATAAATTGTATTCTGCTTTCAAAATAAGAAAATATTATAAGGCATATCTGAGTACTCTGAAGATGAGAAGCCTGGAGGAAAATTAATAGTTTGCACTTTCAGCCTTTGATAATTGGTTCATTTTCTTTCTTACCGATGGGGGGAAAATTAATGAAAATCTAGGGAATTTATCCAACTTCTATAATTTTTTACCAGATCAAGGAAAATAAAGTTATAAATAGGAAGAATATGGTTTATTGTGGTTAATTGAAGTAAAATTAAAACATGGAACATTTCAGCAGATTCCAATTTGCAGTGATATGAGCTATGGAAGAGAAAGATGTTTGGCTACCATAGGAAGCAAGGAACTAAGCAATAAATAGAAGTCAAAGGCAAAGGAGGGCTTTTAGAGTTGTGTGAAGAAGTCAACATGCTTACATGCACTTGTGGAGGAGAAATTGACAGGGCAGGTTTGGGACAAGATAACTAATGATGGGATTTCTCTAGAGGACAACAGGAGGGTATATCTCCTACCAAAAGGAGGAAAAAAACAAAAGAGTAAATTCCTTTTTTAAAAAATTCAAAGACAAACTGAAATTCATTTAGAGAAGAAGTGTTCAAACCCCCGTAGTGTCAGGAGCTGACAGGGAGGAGTGCATATGAGTTGGGAGGTCTACATAAGGCCATGGGAACTGTGGACAAACTCAGCTATACATCCAATATCTAAAATTATCCACATTCTAAAAATTTTCTAATTCTTTAAAGATTTATTGAGACTATAAACCTTCAAATTAAAGAAATTCAGTGAATTCCAGAACAAACCAAATAAAAATCCTGTAAAACAAATCACTTTATTTTCCAGGGGGGAAACAAAACAATAAATAGCAAAGGCAAGATTTATCAAAATTCAAGATAGTGACCAGTTGCAGTGGCACATTCCTATAATCTTAGCAACTTAGAAGGCTAAGGCAAGAAGATTGCAAGTTCAAGACCAGCCTTAGCAACTTAGTGAGACCTGTCTCAAAATAAAATAAAAAGGGCTGGAGATGTAGCTCAATAGTAGAATCCCCCTGGATTCAATCTCTAGTAGCACACAAATACACACACACAAAAAAAGAAAAAATCAGTATAGTGGAATATAGTGGTTCCTTCTGGACATTGCAAAATTTTTGTGGTAGTGCTGGTAGTGGTTGGTTGGTTAGTTTTGAGACAGAGTCTCCCTGTGTTGCTCAGGCTGGCCAGAACTCCTGGACTCAGGCAATCATCCTGCTTCAGCCTCCCAAATAGATGGGACTTCAAGTATGTGTCACTGTGCCTTACACATTTCAAAATTTTAAATCACTGTGCTGATGAGACAAAACACACTCAATAGCAAGATGCAGCTGCTTCTTGGGCCACTTGTTTACAATTCTAATTTAAGGAAATATGCTGGTTATGGTAAGTGACGGTATTTGGCAGAGCTGGTTCCTTCATTTTGGAAATGTTGATTCTATAGTAATGAGATTCAATGATGCAGTCGACAATAAGACTTTGTTCACTGGGAATACTGGATTATTAAACTTGCTGATGCATTCAGATATGTAATTTCTGATTTTAGATTTAATTACTAGGGAGAGCAGAAATATGAGCAGTAATTCATAATTTTTTTAAAAAAGAAAGGGACCTGGGCAGAAAAGTGATGAAATTCACTTCTGAATAGTCTGGTTTTGTTTATTGGTTCTTGTTTGCTTATATTATGTAGGCGGCCAAGTTATCTACAGAAGCGTGAAATAGAAAGCTTGAGGAGAATTTTAGAGGAGCCGTGATGGAAGCATGAATGAAAGCAGCTCAACAGAGCTCAGTGAAAGTTTTGTTGAGAAACAACAAGAACCAAAGAAAGATTAGAAGTCCAGAAACTTCTAGTGGCACCAAGCATCATGATTATTTTCTTTATTCAGCAATGCTCAGGAAAGAAACAAGGGTCTGAATTTATGCTGGATTTTGGAGTTTGGGATATAGATATGATGAGAAGAAGAAACCAACAGTCTATATATGATCCTCAATTACTAATATTGAAGGCAGATAAATGTCACTAGAGGGGGAATATAATCACACAATGCTCCCCCTTTCCTGGTTCCCACACCTGTGTAGTTCCTGCTCACATTGTGCCAGGGTTGGTCTGAGTGATCAGTAGCAGACAACAAAAATGAGTATGTCTACGACCAGTCAACAACTATGCAGGTGACCTTGGCATTAGATTTTGCAGCCCAAGTTGAGCTTTGAGATGACTACAGCCTCAGCCAACAGTTTGACCTCGACTTTGTCAGAGACTCTGAGCCAAAATGACCCAGTGAAGACATTTCTATATTCTCTAAAAACTATATGAGAGCTGGCACAGTGGCAAAGCCTGTAATCCCAGCTAATCAGGAAGATGAGGCAAGAGAATTGCAAGGTCAAGGCCAGCCTCGGCAGTGTGGTGAGACAGACCCCTGTCTCAAAAAAAGAAATAAAAAGGGCTGTGGGGATGTAGTTCCACGGTAAAGTATCCCTGGGTTCAATCCTTGTTACCAAAAAGACAAAACAAAATTAAAAATTATGTGAGATAATGTTTGTTGATATAAGTTGCTAAGTTTGAGGTCATTTTTAATGCAGTAATAAATAGTATATAATACATACAGATCTCTTGCCTAAAATTTTTAAAGAATTTTATAGGCTTAAATTTCAAAAATTCACCTGAATATTTTCACAGACCTAAAAATGGTATGTGTGACTTGAAAAGCAAAATATATATATATATATATATATATATATATATATATATAAAGGAGGTCATTTCTTGTTTCAAAAATCTTTGGGCTTGGGTCAGTGGAGGGATCAGAGGGGAGATACACATAAAAGGCACCAACGTGATGTGCGTTAGTTACACCAATGCCAGCATGTTGAAAGGAAAGGCCCTGCATATTACAAGCACCAGTTAAGAAAATGATTTTTCCTTCCTTATGGTGTCACGTGAGGCTGCAATGGAACAACACCCTTAAGAATCTTTCAAACCTTTTTTCTAGCTGAGATTCTACCATAAACCATAATAAAAAGCTTTCAGGGTTCTTAACAAGAAGTCTTACAGGCACCTTCTGATTTTATCTTTACTCTTTCTGACCTGCTTTTTTGTTTTGTTTTCCCTTCTAGAAGCTAGGGTTAAGAAACCATCTTGGTTTTCAACCATAAATCTTGGGATCCCATATTTCTTCTGCATTCTTCTTGCAAAGAGAATGGTTCCTTATTTAGTCCTTTATTTTGTAATACCTTCTTGTCAAAGTTAAAGGAAGCCTTTTGGCACCTTCCTGTTCTCATAAGCCAATTATAATTTTATTAGGTACATTTTTTTCCTTTTCCAAGTAATAGCAGGTGATAGCATCACTTTTTCCACTAGGACTTTAAATCAGTTGTCATTTTACACCCTCAATAGCAATTATCCTCACTGTTCTTCCAGCCTGCCCTAACAATCTCTCACCTTCTAGTCTCTGTTCACTGCCTAATTTCAAAGTTAAGGTTCAGTTTTTTTTATTGCAGGAATATCCCAATTTCTGTTTCAGTTATCTATCGTTACATAACAAAACCACCTGAAACCACCTTATTATTTTTAGTGACTGTTTTAGTTTGCTTTTGTGTTACTGGGACCAAAATACCCAACAAGAACAACTTAGAGGAAGAAAAGCTTATTTGAGGCTCATGGTTTCCTAGATCTCAGTCCATAGATGGCTAACTTCTTTACTCTGAGCCTAAGGTGAGGCAGAACAGCATTGAGAAAGACCCACCATAGAAAAGCTGCTCAGCTCATGGAAGGGACAGGAAGCAGAAGTAGGGGCAGGGGGGACACAACACAGAAGATGCTCTCTTCTAGGGAACAGCCCATGACCCACGTCGTCCAACCATGCCCCACCTGCCTAAAGTTACTACCCAGCCATTCAAACTAGGATGAACTGATTAGATTACAGATCTTCTAATCCAATCACTTTACTTCTGAACATTCCTGCATTAGCACAGAAACTTTTGGGGAACACCTCATAACCAAACCATAACAGTGACTTTGAGAAACTAATGTGACTCCATTTTTGAGAAATCAGCCTCTACCACAGAGCAAAGCCTGTCCAAGGAAGGACCCTTGTCCTTGGAAAAACACACAGAGCATTCCTAAGTACATACCCACCCTGCTGAGTTGTTTTCTGTAAATAACAGGAGAGGTCTGTGGCACCAGGTGTCCCTGACTCAGTTGAGGCTAGGTGAGGACCCATAGCAACCCCCCTAGCAACCTCCAATCAGCATGAAACAGGGAAAATACCTGGGATGCCAAATGATCCCAAATAGTTTGTGGTGGTTGATAACGTGTTGGGAAACCATGTAGTTTAGCACATATACCCCTCGTGGCCTAAACCAATCAGTTCAAACGAATCCCCCTATTGTACTAACCAATCACCCCTACCTAACTTGTTCCCGCCATTGAAGGTGCTAATTAATATTAAGAGTTGATTTTCCCGCGGTATGGAATGATTTGCTGTGTGATGTTGTGACGCATAGAGTATCCCCAAAAAAACCTATAAAATCTTACTGAACAAAGCACCGGGACTCATTCCCTGGGACCACTGCGTCGGAACGGTTGTGAGTCCAGGCTCGAGCTTGCAATAAAGACTCTTGTGTGATTGCATCGGATTCGGCTCCTGGAGGTCTACTGGGGTCCCACGAATCTGGCATAACAACTTGAAATAACAATAATTTATTTTTTCATCTGATTCTGCTGGCTGGCAGTCTCAATGGTTCTGACAGTCTTACATGACCTCTGGACTGCTCGTCATAGTTACATTCAGGTGGAAACCAGGGTGGCCCAGAAGATCCGAGATGACCTCACTCATGTTCCAAGACCTCAGGATTGGTTATTGGCTGGAGAGCATTGTTCTCCTCCACATGGTCCATCATTCTTCAGCAAACTAAATTGTACATCTTCAAAGTATGGAAGTCAAGACCATCCCAAGTTCCAAAACACAGAGAAATAGACTCCAATTCTTGATGAATTTGTTACCAATTAACTCAGAGTTCAATTTGGACAGAAATTACAAAATGGTAAACATAGGTCCCTTTAACTCAATTCTGAGTGCTAACAGCTCTTTCAGTGTCACCAGGTCTTGTGCTACCAGCTTATCCTGCTCAATTTGAGCTAGAGATCATAAATAGACAAAGTAAAACCATCTGAAGGAGGCTTTATTGGGGCTTATGCTGCAGCACAAGGGAGGTTGTATGTAGGACAAAATCCCCAGATTGGCTCTCTGAGGATGAGAGGAGGGAAATTTATTTAGGCAGGAGGAGTGGGGCACTTGCAGGTGCACGGTCAGCTGTAGACCACATAATTTCTGCACAGCTGTGCTAGTCATGGAGATGTGTGCATGTCTGCTGGGTCCCTTTGCACTCAGTTGTCATGGGGTGGTAGAGATGTTCATTACCACCACCCAAGGAATCTATAAGGAAATTCCCAGCCAGCCCTAAGGGAAGCCAGCAGCACCATGCCACACAGGTATCCAAAATGGCTGCAGCTAAAAAGGTGGCCTTGGAACAATGGCAACTAAAGCAGCAGTTGCTATGGCAACAATGACAGCTACAGTGGTTGCCTTGATGTCACAGAAGCAGCCGTGCTACAGCAACATCTCCTGGAGTGGCAGCTGGATATGGACATTGGGGGCAGCAACAGCCACAGTCGTGTCCTCCAGAGCAGCAGCAGCTGAAACCGTGGTTGTCATGGCAATAATGACAACCTTAACTGTTGCCATGCAGCTGCAGAAGCAGCAGTGGCTGTCACTACAAGAATAATGACCCTGATGGGTGCTATGTGCAGCCCCAGTGGTGCCACCTGGCTACACCTGGGAAAGCAGCAGTGAGTATCAGCTGGGCAACTGGTCATGAGAGCTTCCACTTTCGCTGGCCCCAGGCAGCTTCTGTTGTCTGTAAAAACAATTTATGTCCAAGCAAAAAATATATATATATATATATATATATTTTTTTTTAAAAAACACCAGGAAAAAGCAGAAAGACATCTTCTGGGGAGGGTTGGGCCCTTCCTCGTCTGTCTCAAATTGAGTGGCAGCTGGACTGTACATAAGGACTATATTAGTTAGCTTTCTGTCATTGCGATAAAATACCTGAGATTATAGATTACATGGAGGAGAGATCTATTTTGGCTCACAGTTTAAGAGGTTGGTTCATGGTCACTTAGCTCTGTTGTTTCAAGGCCTTTGGTGAGACAGAACCCCCATAGCAGGGAGTGCATGATGAAGCAGAGCTGCTTACTTCAAGGTGACCAGAAAGGAGAGAAAGAGAGAGAGAGAGAGAGAGAGAGAGAGAGAGAGAGAGAGAGAGAGAGAGAGAAAGCGGGGGCGCGGCTAGAGGCAAAATATACCTTCAAGGGCATGCAACCTACTTCTTCCAACTGGATCCTACTTCCTAAAATCTCCAATATGTTCCAATAACCCATTCAGCTATGAGTCCATGTGGATTAATCCATTCATAAGGTCAGAATCCTCATGATCCATCACTTCCCAAAGGCCCTACCTCTGAATACTGCTGCATTGGGAACAAAGCCTTCAGCACATGAGCTTTTGGAAGACATTTCAGATCCAAAAATAACAAGGACATAGAGAAAGGCATGATTCATTGAAGGGTGTTACTATAATGATTTATTGCTTCCCTTCAGTCCTATGTAAAACAGGCTGTTGCTGCACTGAGAAATTGGTCATAGCAGCCAGCCCCAACACAATACAGCTTCTGCTTCACTTAATGCCTACAGAATGGATGCTCTGTGTTCTGTCTCTTTCACCAGGAAACTAATGTCTGAGCCAGTTTAATGTGATGCATCTGATTGGTACAATATATCTCACATCTGCACCCAGGAGCAAGGAAGTTGGACATTGGTTATCATTCTTCATTGAAAAAGGAAGATTCTCACTATTAAAATATGAATGTGTTTGAAAAACGCAGGTTAATTACAAATGATAGATGCCTGCTACCAATGAAATCCTTCAGTAGAGTCTAAAGCCTTTTAAGTGGAGGCGTTGTGGAAAATGAAGAAATACATCAGTAAAAGGAAGCCATGTTTTGTGCACATTCATCTGATGCATAATCAGAGGAATAAATACTGTTGAAGTCTGTGCCTAAGAAGCCCAGAAAAAAGCAACACAACAAAGGGGCCCATTCATGACTTAGAACAGCAGAGAAAATATAAGTTTCCAGATTGATGACATACTAGAGAATGATGAGCCTTGCTAAGTAATAAATTTTGTATCATAAAAATCAACTAAATGTAAAATGAACATATCAAAGATTTTATTTAACTCACGATTTAATCAGGGATCCAGTAAAAAAAAATTTTTTAAAAAATGTTAAAACTAAAACATAGCCAGGCATGGTGGCACACATCTATAATCAAGAAGGGGAGGTAAAAGGATCACAAGTTCAAGTCCACCCAGACAATTTAGAAGGAACTGTCTCAAAATAAAATTTTTTAAAAGACTGAGCTAGGAATGTAGTTTGATGGTTGGAAGTTTACCTATCATGTGCAAGGCCTGGGTTCAATCCATGGTTCCCCTCCCAAAACAAAAACTAAAAAATAGTTCAAAGACAAGCCAGGCATGGTGGTACATGCCTGTAATCCCAGCAACTTGGGAGGCAGAAGCAGGAGGATCACAAGTTCAAAGCCAGCCTCAGCAAATAAGGGAGGCCTTAAGCAACTTAGCAAGACCTATCTCAAAACAAAAAATAAAAAGGGCTGAGGATGTGGCTCAGTGTCAAAGTTTCCCCAGGTTCAATCCACAGTACCAAAAATAAAATAGTACAAAGACCAATTGAAAGAGCAAACACAGACACAAGCAATCAGGATGCCGAAATAAAGTAACTAATAAATAAAACTAGCCAATATCCCCAGAACGATAAATATGTGTGTGTGTATGTGTGTACATTGACCAAAATTAATTTATACTCTATAGATAAGAATAAGTTGCATTATCTTCAGTTTTATATAACTTAAAAAGCCATTAAAAAGTTGTAAAATAGCTAAGAACAGCTAAGTAGCTAAAATAAATAAATAAAAAATAAAAGACAAAAACACTCATCAAATCTAAAAATTTAGGAAGTATACTAGATAATTCCTAACATTCCATTGAAAATACCAGCAGTACTTTTGACTATTTCAAAATCTTTCACAATTTTTCTCGATCCCTTAAAGAGAAAGAAAAATTGATTCTTAAACTACATAAGTCCACATTGTCATTTACAAAATTAAAATCTGTTAAGAAAAAAAATAGAGAATTCCACTTTAAATTAATTACTTAGAAAGTACTTATGAATATTTACCCACACTTCTGGCAATTGAAAGCTACATTGGTCACAAAAATCATGGTGTTTAAAACATATCAAAGGATTTTAAGTATATCTCCCAAAGCCTCGATTAACTAAGTTCCCAAAAATGATAAGCCCATCCTGTAAGAGCTGAAACCCATAGCTGCATTCATTACTTGCAGAGCAGAGGGAGAGGGAGAAATCCCCAGGTTAGAAGGACTCAGCAACCAGACCACCAACTTGACACAGGGAGCAATATTGTTTACTTCAGTTTTTCCTGGGTTTCTGCACAAAATGTCTTCCTACAATAAAAAAAATTACAAAACACATAAAGAAGCAAGAAAATGTGACCCAAGATTTGGAGAAGATAAAATCAAGAGAGGAAGTGCAAAGATGATATTGTAGACTCAAAGATAGGAACTTTAAAGAAACTGTGATAAAGATGTTCAAAGTTTTAGTGGAGCGGTTGGATAATGTATATGAATAGATGGGGAAATTCTTTGGAGAAATGAAACCTGTAGAAAGAACCAAGTGGAAAATATTAGAAATTTAAAAACTAAAAAATATCAAAATGATAGTGTCAACAGCAGTCCCAACATAAAAGAGGAAGGGAAATAAGTTTTTATTGTTTATAAGCTTAAATTTTTTTTCAAAATTATGCATGAAGGTTATAGCTCAATAGTAGAGAGCTTCCCTATCATGTGCAAGGCTCTGGTTAAAATCCCCAGTACTGAAAAAATAATAATAATAATAATTTTTTTAAAAAAGTATCCAAGAAACTAAGTAAAAATTAACATAATAAATATAAAGAAAACACAACTGAGAATATTATAGTATAACTACTGAAAACAAAAATAATAAAAATTCCTAAAACTAGCTATAAAAAAAGCATTATATATAGGAAACAAAAATATTATTTGCAACTGTATGCCATTTATAAGAAAAAAATTTTAAATAAAACTTAAGTTTATAAAAGGACTGAACAGAAGGTTTATAACAGTATTATATAGCATAGCCCCAGATTGGAAACAGCCTACATGTCTATTGTAATAGTTACTGCTGCATCACATGTTACCCAAACACTTGGTGAATTAAAACATTTGTTGTCATACAATTTCTGTGGGTTGGGAATCTTATCAAAAGAAAAGCAGTCTCTTCTCTCATAGATTCCAATAAATGCGTTGATTGGAGTTGCAGTCATCTCACACTTGGAGAAGCTTCAGAACTGGTTTTTGGCAAGATTCGTTTCCTCACAAGCTGTAGGACTGTTGGCCTGATTTCCTCATTGGCTGTTGGCTGAGGTCCTCCTCAGTTCCTGTCATGTGGACCCTTCCAAAGAGCAGCTCACAACATGACAGTTTGCTTCATCAGAGAAAGAAAGTAAGAAGAACCAGAAAGAGAGAGAAGGGTCTTTTATGTCCAAATTTGGAAATGAAATGTCATTGTGTTTTCTATGTATTATAATAAAGTCACAAGATCCAATCCATACTCACAAGGAGAGGATATCAGGAGGTAAGGATCATTGGGAGCCATGACTGAAGCTGCCTACGACATCCGTCAATAGGAAAATGGGTTTCAATTCTTTTGCAATGAGTTTGCTGCCAGAACACAGGTGTCGTGAAACCACCAAAATGGTAAAGGTAAAGGTAAAGGCTCACATCCACATTATTGTCATTGGACACATAGATTTGGGCAAGTTTACCACGACTGGCCATCTGTTCTACAAATGTGGTGGGACCAAAAGAACCATTGAAAAATTTGAGAAGGAAGCTGCTGAAATGGGAAAGGACCAACTATGCCTGAGTCTTGGATAAACTGAAAGCTGAGCATGAGTGTGGTATCACCAATGACATCTCCCTGCGGAAATTTGAGACCAGCAAGTATTATGTGACTATCATTGATGTCCCAGGACACAGAGACTGCTTCAAAAAAATTGATTAGAGGAACATCTCAGGCTGACTGTGCTGTCCTCATTGTTGTGGTGGTTTTGGTGAATTTGAAGCAGGTATTTCCAAGAATGGGCAGACCCATGAGCATGCTGGGTGTGAAACAATGAATTGTTGGTGATAACAAAACGGGTTTCATGAGCCACCCTACAGTCGGAAGGGATGTGAGGAAATCGTTAAGGAAGTCAGCACCTACATTAAGAAATCGGACACAGTAGCATTTGGGCCAATTTCTGGTTGGAATGGTGACAACATGTTGGAGCCAAGTGCTATTATGCTTTGGTTCAAGGGATGAAAAGTCACCCATAAAGATGGCAGTGCTAGTGGAACCACACTGCTCGAAGCTTTAGACTGCATCCTGCCACCAACTTGTCCAACTGACAAGCCTTTGTGTCTACCTCTCCAGAACGTCTACAGAATTGGGGGTATTGGTACTGTCCCTGTGGGCCAAGTGGAAAGTGGTGTTCTCAAGCCCGGCATAGTGGTCACCTTTGCTCCAGTCAATGTCACAACTGAAGTAAAGTCTGTTGAAATGTACCATGAAGCTCTGAGTGAAGCTCTTCCTGGAGATAGTGTGGGCTTTATGTCAAGAACATGTCTGTCAAAGATGTTCGTTGTGGCAATGTTGCTGGTGATAGCAAAAATGACCCAACAATGGAAGCATCTGGTTTCACTGCTCAGGTGATTATCTTGAACCTTCCAGGTCAAAAATTTGTTGAGCAAAATTAGTTAATTGCAAAAGAATACACCTTAGGGACTAGGAATGTAGCTTGGTGGTTGTAGATCAGCATGCAGAAGGCGCTAGATTCAATCTCCATTATGGGGGGTGGGGGGGAGAATACATAGTACATGATTCCATTTATATAAACTCCAAAAGCAGGTAAAACTAATCTGCAGATAGATATCATTCTGGGGGTTTGGAGGAGGCCTCAGTCTGTTTGGTGCTGCTATACTAGAATGTCACAAACTGGTTTATTTATAAAGAACATAAATTTATTGTCTTACAGTTCTAGAGGCTAAGAAGCCCAATACCAAGTTGTTGGCCTTTGGGGAGGGCCTTCTTGCTGCCATCCCCTATGGTGAAGAGCTGAAATGAAAACAGAAAGAGAGAGAGGGAACCACCCACTGCTATAAAAATGGCATTAATCCATTGGTGAGGTGGAGTCCTCCTGACCTAAACACCTCTTCATACCGTCACAATGGCAACTGGATTTCAACATGAATGTTGGAGAAAACACTCAAAGCACAGCAGAACATCTGCTTGGAAAGAAGCATGAGGAAATCTTCTCAAGTTCTAGAAGCAGTCAATGTCTCATTTTGTCAGAATCCACTGAGCTGAATATGTACTGTCTGTGTATTTTATTTTATGTGAATTATACTTTCATAAATATAATAACAAAGAAAATAAAAGTAAATCTTTTAGAGGAGCCCAGTTGTATTTCTTAAAAACAAAAATTATAATATCAGCACTTTTTTTTTAGTAATGTTAAGTAAAACTTAAAAGTCTAACATCATCTTCTCCCAACCCAAGAACCTAGACAAGGAGGGGTACATGAGAAAGATGCTGAATCACCAGGGAGAAAAAGTTCTTAAAAATGACATCGGTTGAGGTCGGGTTGATCCACCGAGGCTTTTCCCCAAGTGGCACATAGTAAGGAATGCCTCATAGGGTAACTCTGTGGTTTTGCTTTACTCAAGGACTATTAGATCTGTGGGAAGGAACGGGAACAGAGTTACTGAAAGTATTAAAGATCTAATCACTTTTTTTTTATCTCAGGGGGTAAAAATGTAATGGGTTTGCTGATGTCATGTCTAACTAAAATATAGAAATGGAAAAAAGGAGTTCCATTTTTCACTAATAATTTTTTAAAAAACTGATATATTACCTAACTACTAGTTAGGTAATATATCTAGTCTTTTAATATTAAAAAAAAAAATGTTACCAGCTAGGGATGTGGCTCAGGGGTGGGGTGCTTGCCTGGCATGCATGAGGCCCTGGGTTCAACCCTCAGCACCAATAAAATAAAATAAAAATTAACATGACACACTCAGATGAACTTCACAGAAAGATCTTTACAGAAAGATTCCAAACACAGGATAAGAGATTTTGTTCCCTGAATGTTGGAGGAATGATGTCTTATTTTAGTGAAATGTAAAATCACTCATAAGAAAATCCATCCTTAACAATTTCTTTTTCCTTTCTTCCTTTCTTTTTTCACCTTCTATTTTTACAACTCTTCTTGATATTCTCAACATATTGATTTATATTTAAAAGGCTGTTTTATTGTGAGCCAGAATAAGGCTTTCCCTTTATTAAATATGTGTGTGTGCGTGTGTGTGTGTGTGTGTGTGTGTGTGTGTAAAACAAAAAGAACAAATAAATAAAAAGCAACAAGAGAGTTTTGTGTCAGGCACAGGGTCACACACCTGTAGTCCCAGAGGCTCAGGAAGCTGTGGCAGGAGAATCACAAGATCAAAGCCAGCCTCAGCGACTTAAGCAAGGCCCTAACCAACTTAGGGCAACTTAGGGAGATCCTGTCTCAAAATAAAAAAAATAAATAAATAAAAAGGGCTGAGGATGTGACTCAGTGGTTAAGCGCCCCATAGTTCAATCCCTTGTACCAAAGTAGAGAGACAAAGAGTTTCGTACAAAATAAAAGTCATTTTCTCTCCCACATAACAATCCAAGCATAAGGATGCTGCAGTTTCACAGTGTTAGGAATCAAGATTTTCTGTCTTGTTGCTCCTTTGAGTTGCTGTGTGGTATTTCTCATTGCTCTGCCTCCTTCATCCAAATGGTGCATGTCTATGTTTCAGAGAGAAAAACTGATACTCATCACTTCCTTACATTTCATTGGCCAGAGATTAGTCACATAGACACTTTGAGATCTGGCCATCAAATCTACCACTTGCCAAGCCCTGCACACAAAAGCAGCCTTATGCCTACCTGAAAATTCCACTAGTAAAAAAACACCTGCCCGGGAGAACAAATAGTGAAGAACAATTAGGAGACAAAGACCCAGTTGTCTCCTGTCTCCCTAAGAATATCCCATAAGACTATTCTTTTGGAAGCAATCACCATTTGCATTTTTATTATAAGGCAAGAAGTTTGGACTGCCACACAAACATAGCTCTCATTGACACCCAAATTCTCATGGAAATGATAACAAAAAATGTATCTTTTTAAAGGAAAACTTCAAAAATTAAAAGCACACGAAGAATGGAAGAAGTGCTAATAGCAGCCAAGAGATGGCAACAAAACAGACTTGTGATAACTGATTTAGCAGACTAGAGGAAGCTGAAATTAGATGTTTGTGGTAGGGATGAGCGTAGAGATGCCAAAAAGCATGGAGAGTTGGTTGCCAAACTTTTTAAAGGTCCAGAAATTACAAGCACAAGTTGTCTCCGAATGTGGGAAGCATTCGGTGAAAACATGATATCTTGCATAAAAGCAGTTTGTGACATTATGATATATTCCTGGCTATCACGTGAAATAGTAGATCCTAAGACTCTCCCCATTCCAGAAGGGTCCCAAACCCCAGGCAAGGGAAATGTTGCAGACAGGTTCCTAGAGATTAGTATGCAAACTCTACACCCTTTTTCCCTAACCTCTCCCCATGCGTGTCTTTCTCTGTATCGTTTGTAATAGCCTTTACAGTAAACCAGAAAACATGTTTCCCTGAGTTCGATGAGTTTCTCAGGCAAATTGATTGAACCCAAAGAGGGATTCAGTCACTGTCCATCAGCCATATGCATTAATTGACTTGTACCATATATCTCAAATGATTTTAAAAGATGAACGAATATAATTCCTGAGGTTACATTCCCTACATAGCACTTTTAAATTACATATATTTAATTAATTTAAAAATTCGGATATTTGTTGACCTACACAAATTTATTCTCAAATCAATATGGAAAAACACATGTCATGGAATAGCTGAAACTGATGGACTTAGCAAACAATATTAAAAAGTTGAGTGAGCCATCCGGCTTTTATATTCATTTGCTGAATTAAGGCAAATGGAATCAGGAGGTAGGATTGCCATTTGTAGACTTCTACTGTATACCATGAAAGCGTTTTAATATGAATACATTTGTGTTGGTCAGATTTCCATCACTGTGACCAAAATGCCTGGCAAGAACTACTTAGAGAAGGAAAAGTTTATTTTGGATCATGGTTTCAGAGTTCTCCATCTATGACCAACCACCTGCTCCATTGCTCTGGGCCTAAGGTGAGGCAGGAAGAACATCATGGAAGAGGAAAATTGATCGGTGGCCACCAGGAAGTGAGAAGCTGATGTGACTCCATTTTGGAAAAACCAGCCTCTACCTTAGAGCAGGTCCTGTCCAAGGGGTTGGGGGGTGACCCTTGTTCTTGGAAAACCCACAGAGCATTCCTAGGCATGTAATTACCCTGCTCAGTTATTTATCTGTGAATAACAGGAAAGTCCTGTGATGCCAAATGTCCTTGACTCAGCTAGTTCCTGGAAAGACCAAAGAATGTTTGAGGCCTAAGGTCTGACCATGATGACCCATAGCACATATACCTTTGCAACCCCTCACGGCTTAAACCAATCAGTTCAAACGTATCCACCTCCTGAACTAACCAATCACCTTTACCTGACTTGTTCCGGCCAATGAATGTGCTAATCAATGTTAAGAGTTGTTGTTTGATTTTCCTGATAATCTGTGTGATGTTGTGACACATAGAGTATCCCCAAAACCTATAAAATCTCACTGAACAAAGGACTGGGACTCACTCCTTGGAACCACTGAGTCAGAAACCGTTGTGAGTCCAGGCTCCAGTATGCAATAAAGACTCTTGTGTGCTTGCATTGGATTCGGCTCCTGGTGGTCTTTTGGGATCCCCCAAATCCGGTATTACAGAAGCAGAGAGAAAGCACGCAGAGAGAGCATATAAGGAACCAGGGACAAAATATAATCCTTGAGGGCACGCCCCCAGTGATCTACTTCTTCCAACCACATCCCACCGGTGAACTTACCACCCAGTAATCCATTCAATTTATTAATCTACCAAATGAATCAATCCACTGATTGGGTTACATCTCTCATAATCTAATCATTCCACCTCTAAATAATCATGCATTTTCTAACACATGAGCTATTGGAGGGATACCTAATATCCAAACTATGACAATATATCTCATACAATAAGAAAGATATAACCAATCTAACATAAGTGGACAAATAATTAGAACAAGTAATTTCACATCCAAGATATGAACAAAGATGCTCAAACTTTATAGTAAACATAGAAATAGAATTTAAAACTATGAAAGATATAGGGTAGGGGCATAAGATCTTTCAAAATGTTAAATATGTACCACTTTTAACCAAAATATGTACCACCTTTAACCTAGCTCTACCTCTAGGAATAATTTGTCATATAGGAAAAGAACATATGTAATACAACATATCTATGTTGGCATTGTTTGTAATAGAGAAAAATGCAAACAATGTAAGGTCAGAAATGAACTTGGATAAATAGGAATCACCAAATTAATTGTGTCTAGGCAATATGATAGCACACTCTGTAGTCTTAAGAAGTGAAGGAGGTCTATATGTATTGGTATGAAAATGTCTTCAGGATATATTGGATACACGAAAGTACATGTCACAGAGTAACATGATATGTAAAAACTCAGATCAGCAAATGTTGTGACTACCTGTGTAGGAATAAAATGTCACAGCCAGGGGGCTGGGGATGTGGCTCAAGCGGTAGTGCGCTCGCCTTGCATGCGGCCCGGGTTCAATCCTCAGCACCACATACAAAGATGTTGTGTCCGCTGAAAACTAAAAAAATAAATATTAAAAATTCTCTCTCTCTCTCTCTCTCTCTCTCTCTCTCTCTCTCTCTCTCTCTCTCTTAAAAAAAAAAGTCACAGCCAGGTATGGAAGAACACACACATCTGTTATTGGAGATTATCTCTGGAGAGGGACAAAGATCAAGGGTAGCATGAGGAGAGTGAGGGCTAGAAAAAAAGTCTTTTGAGTTCGGTGTTACATATTTCTGTATTGTTTGAAAGTATTCCCACAATAAGTTCATTCCATGTGTTTCTTTAGTACTTATATTTCAAGATATGACGTGTGTGCATGCGTGTGTGTGTGTGTGTGTGTGTGTGTGTGTACACACGAGTGTGTGTGTGTCAAATTGTCGCTAATATCAAGTAACTCATATTATTAGGTCATAAATTGAACTGAATTTATTTGATTTACCTGAGAATATAGGAATAGTATAATATTGATAGCCCCAAAATCTTATCTCTCATCTAATTTATTGGACTCTTTTAGATTTGTGCTGTTTTTCAGAGATTGTTTGCAAAGATTACTAAACAACTCCCTTGGCATTGCAGACAAAGGCAAATCTGGTCCTCATTAGTGAGTCATTCTCTTTGGCTCTGGTAGAACAAACATGGGATTTCAGAGACATAGAAGTATGCCTTTGCCCTACTCTTAGATTGTAAGCAAAAGAGATTGAAAAAGTCAACCATTGTTTTCCTAGTCAGAGAATACTGGTAATCCATTCCTAATGGTGCATGCATTTTTAAATTTATCTTCTGAGGACCTGTTGGATTTTCGACAATTGATCCCACCTGTCAGCCTCCTGTGACACTTGCAAACTTCCTTCCTGTGTTTGCACTGTTTATCTGTCAAGGCTTTTGTTTGCAAATAACTGAAACAAAGGAGAATTTATTAGAAGGTCATCACAGCTGACTGAATTAATGAAAACCCAGATGGGAAGGCTTGAGAAAATGGAAATCATCTCAGGGGTGACTATGTGATCAGGTCAAACAGAAACCCAGGCAACAGTCACCCAACAGGACAATGAGGTTCCTGCCTCGGTGATAAATCCAGCCTCCATCTGTTCCCATTCCCATGCCTTTCATGACGAAGTACACAGGAGAGTGTTCAAGAAGATGATCCAAGGTCATATGTCCCCAGAATCTGTCCAAGTCCAAGATGAGACCATTGAGAGTATATGTATTGGGAGATTTTTCAAAAGTAGATAAGCCTACTAAGACAAAATGCCACAGTTGGCATGGCCATGGTCAAGAACAAAATTGCTTGGCCCTACTAGGGACATACTATTAAACACCATGAGATAGGCTGCTCTAGCAATACTTAGAGCACCATCCTTAAGTCGCCCTTGCCTTTTTCATAAGACCACTCATTTCCTTGTAATAGAACATCTTTCTAGTCTCAACCAATTACCAAGTTACCTTGTTTCATCAGCAACCAACAAAAAGTCAAATACTGGAGAAGGAAATGATTTAAAGTACATATTAAGTAAAGAATGGGCTGATGTGGATCACTCTTTTCAACCACAGGAAATTACAATCAACAGGTAAAGATAATGGGTTTACCAAACATATTAATATCCTCTCCTGAAATCCTGTTTAGACAGTCCTAAATGGTTATATTTTTAAAGATCTCTATCTAATATGAAGGTTTTGAAAGCTAGAAAGCAGATGTGAGAGTAGCAGCTACCTTAACAGAAAAGAAAGCTAAGTCCTGTCTTAGTAGTCAGAGAGTCCAAGAGAAGAAATGAACTTGTGCTGTAGAAAAAAGGAAAAAAGGCTCAGGAATTGATAGAGCCAGACACTTATATAAATAGTTAACCATGAGGATTGTTTGAAAGGCTGTTAAAGAGTCATCATTACTCCCAGATCCACCTCTCAACTCTAACCAGCTTGGCTATTGCCCTTTTGAAATAAAAGGGGAAAGCATTATGAAAA
Organism: Urocitellus parryii; assembly: GCF_045843805.1. Taxonomy (NCBI): domain Eukaryota; kingdom Metazoa; phylum Chordata; class Mammalia; order Rodentia; family Sciuridae; genus Urocitellus; species Urocitellus parryii. The sequence goes on from NC_135531.1 coordinate 206,426,507, forward strand.
CATCATGGAAGAGCTTCTCAAATGGAGTCCGGGGGCCGTTAGGAAGCAGGATTTATGCCTGACTCCAGCTGCTCCTAGGAATGGAAACTTCAGTCACCTTCTGACAGCAGGCATCATGAGCAGGTGATTCCATTGTGCCCAGAGACTGAAGGTTCACATCAAGAGGTTATCAGAGGGCTGGGGATATGGCTCAGTGGTAGAGAAGTTGCCTAGTATGTACAAGGTCCTGGTTTCAATCCCTAGTGCAAAAAAAAAAAAAAATACATTCAAGATGCAGAAGACAGATCTTGAGATTTTTTTTTTTTTTTAAGTGATAGCAGAAAAGAAAAACTCAGCAGAAGCATTGGAAGATAAACTTAGGTAAGTTAAAAAAGTAAAGTTCAAAGTTCAAAGTATAAAAAAAGATCAGGAAAAGTAGAGGGTAAGACTGGAAGTTCCAATATCTAATATATAATAATATGGATGCTAGAAAAAGAGAACTTGGAAAACAGAGAGGAAGAAATCATCAGCAAAGTAATCAAGAAAAACTCCCAGTACAAAAAAGCATAGACACCCAGATTTTAAGAACACACCATGCAACACCCTGGAGGAAAAACTTCCAAAATGACACAACTTTTTGAAAACTCTGAACACTGGCAACATGTTCTGAATTTTCAAATGTTAGGATATGTTAGGGTAGGGCAGAATATGTTAGGAGATCTTAGGGTAAGGCAGATTGAAATCAAAATATCAGACTTCTCAGCCAGGGACAGTGACATACTGCTACAATCCCAGCACCACATAAAGGTAAAATAAAGATATTGTGTCCACCTAAAACTAAAAAATAAATATCTTTTAAAAAAAGAATTCTATATTCAACCAAACTACCAACCAAATATTTCAGCCAGAAAAGAGATGAAATATTCCAGGAGAATAATGGAGATTTCCTTAAAAGGACTGGATATAAAGATTTGGGCAGAGCAAAATTACAAGCACTGGCAGGAAGGGAAGAATACACAGAGGTAGCTGTGTACAGGTGGTCATAAGACAAGGGCCCCATGCTGTAACAAAAGATGCAGACAACTGCCTCAACCTGGAAAGGGAATCGATAGCCCAGTCTCACCTTCTCCTGCCTCCCTCCAATCTCCTGTCAGTACTTCCCATTAGCCATACTAACCCCTGAGGTCAGACAGCAGGTGACCCTTGTGTTGCTATTTATAAACCTTGGTCTCTCAGGAAATAAAGCAAAGTGAGGAGGTAGAGAAACTTATAATGACTAAATTTGTTGAAACATGTAAATATTTAGAATAATGACTGTCACCTCTTTTTGCCCCAGGACTGGGGATATGAACCCACAGCCTTGCATGTGCTAGACACTGAGCTACATCCCCAACCCTTTTTATTTTGAGACAGGGTCTCACTAAGTCTTTCAAACTAGCCTCCAACTTGGGATCTTCCTGCTTCAGCCTTCCAAGTAGTTGAATGTCTATCACCTTTGAAACACCCAATATATCTTAGTTGTTATCACTGTTATTTTATTTATTGTTATTAATAGGGAACAATTACCATTCAGATGAAATCAAACATTAACAAACTTTCTATTTTCTAAACCCTTTCTTCTTTTCCTAATAAGAATCTTCAATACAAATATATAAAATGCACTTTAGAATTTTATTAGCATTAAAAAAAAACAATTATCCACTGACTCCCAGGGACTTTTCAAATTTTATCCAGATTTATTAGCAATACGTCATTTGGAATAAATTTTTTACTGGACTTACTAGTAGCGATGTGTAATTCAGAAGTACTATGACTATGACTGGGCAGAGTTAACTATTAAGAACTGGCTTAGTGCTACCATCTTCCAAGAACATGTTATGACCTTAATAGTATCTTCCTGTGAAAAATCTTAATCAGATCACCACAGTGCAATGTTTTACGAAATAATCCCTAGAGGTGCTGAACTTGATGGGGTAATGGCTTAGGAAGGGCAAGGCACAACATTATAAAATAATAGAGTTGGATTGACCTCAAAAGAGGATTATTTCAAAACAGAAATAATCCTTACTATACAAAACATATTGTTCAATATTTCAAAAGTAATCATAACCAGGCACGGTGGCACACACCCATAATCCCAGTGGTTTGGGAGGTTGAGACAGGAAGATCTCGAGTTCAAAGACAGTCACAGCAAATCAGGGAGACCCTGTCTCTAAATAAAATACAAAATAGGGCTGGGGGTGTGGCTCAGCGGTGGAGTGCCCCGAGTTCAATCCCCTGGTACAAATAAATAAATAAATAATCATGGTAATATAAATTAAAATGTCTATGAGATACCAATTTGGATCTACCAAATTGGGAAATATTTTTAAACTATGATATTCAGTGATCATTGGAGTGAAAGAAAAAAGTGGTACTGAAGGGTAACTGCGATTGTATATTAAAAATCCTAAAACATTCATACACATCATGGCAGCCCATGATGGAGAGACAGATAAGTAAAAGGATATCATTATATGCATATTAGAGATATGTCCTGTGTGTGATGGGGACATACAGAAGGAAAGCATTCAAGAGATTAATTGCCAGAGAACACTGCACAAAGAAGGTGGTATTTGGATAGGATTTCAGAGAAGTTCCGACACGTGCAGTAACACTTCTCCTGAATAACACAATTACAAAAACACTGTGCAAAAACATAAAGGCATGGAAAGGCAAAGGCTGTTCTTGCAATAGTAAGATTGGTGTGGCTGGAGAGTTGGGAGATAGTGCCTGGAAGACAAAGAGGCAGCATTTGAAAAGGTAAGCAAAGCTCATCTGCAGCACTATTACCCCCAAGGATACACACACACACACACACACACAAAGATAAAAGAACTGAACAACAAGAGTGACATACCAAGTTAGCAAGGAAAGAAAGAATAGGTATGCTGAAGACACAAATTGGGTGTCAACCTACTTTACATACAAACAGAGATATGAAAAATTGTGGTATGTATTTGTAATAAGAATTGTAATACAAAAAAGTGCATGTATAGAAACATGAATTGGCATGAACATATTTTATATACAAAGATGAAAAATTGTGCTCTACATGAGTAATAAGAATTGTAATGCATTCTCCTGTTGTGTATTTAAAAAAATAAAATCAACATAAGAAAAGAAAAATGAAAGGATAGGTCTGAGACAGTCAATGTCAAGTAACCTGAGATGTCTCACCACAACTTGTAATTATTTTTATGATATTTAGATTGACTATTTTGAAGAAAAATACCAATTTTAATGAAGAAGTAATATTTGCCATTTTCACAAATAAATTTCTAAAAGCATTCACATATAAGCACAGCAGAAAGAGTGACAGAAATGAGGGATGGCTTTTTGTGTGTGTGTTGCTGGGGACTGAACCAACAATGGATGAGCACTCTACCACTAAGCTATACCCCTAAGTTTGAGGTTCTGTTTTGTTTTAATGCACTTACCTACTTATTTATTTTTGGAACTGTGGTTTGAACCTGGGGGTGCTCTACCACTGAGCCATATCCCCAGCCCTTTTTATTTTTTATTTTGGGACAAGGTCTCACTAATTTGCTTAGGGCCTAGCTGAATTGTAGAGGCTGACCTGGAACTTGCAATCCTCCTACTGAATTGCTGGGATTAGAGGCCTGCGCCACCATGGCCCACAAAGAGGATTTAAAAACAACAAGAAGAAGAAGATCTGAATGCAGCAGCTAGCTGGCAGTAACTGGTGTTAACTAAGTGAAAGAAGAGCAGCAGATATCTGTCTGCATTCTAAATCTCCTTGTCCTCCTCCCTGCTGTAGAGTAACTTTCTCCTCCCTCAAAAGTCTTTTCCTTCTCCCCATCTCTTCTTATTTGGAAGTCCTGGCAGGGAGTACAGCATGCCTTCACACTCTGCTGAACACATCTGTTCTGATCTGCTGAGAGGGACAAAACCAAGAGGGGAAAAAGAAGAAATTCCCCTTGGAAAATCCTAAACACATTACTGTCTCTGGAGATATTTTTCTTCTCTTTATTTCCTCAAGCAACGTGTGTGGGTGGGTGTGTGGGAGACTGGTGGGGGGGGGGGCGGATAGAAAGAAAGGAAGGAAGGAAGCAAGCAAGTGTTGAAAGTTACTCAACTGCCAATCAGTTTGCAATCCTGCTGCCATAAGGTTGAAGTAACTAAGGAATGAAAAATGTTGTAAAAAAGTAAAATGATTTATACAGCTTGGGAAAAAAAATGTTCTGAAAAATCTCTTGGCCTCAAGAAATGTCCCCTAGCCTTCCTGATAAAATTCAAAGTCCTTAGTTTGCAAAGAGAAGTAGGCCTCCTTGCTAAAGCTTGCCGGCCTCTCCAACTATGTCCCAGTTTGCTACAATTCCACTGGAGAAATGGCTGTTTTCCAAGGGAGACCCGTTTCAGATTCTCAGCCTCAAGAAATGTGCTTCCTTTGCTCTGAACATTTTGACCCTGGCAAGTTTATTTCACCAAGATACTAACACAGCTTAAAGATAATTCTTTGTTGAAAGATTTGCATTTATCACTATTGGCTACTGTGTTTCATCTCAATATGTGGAATATTATCTCTGCCTTGGCAGTGATTAATGGGCCAGCCTCCTCCTTGATCCCAAGGCCATCAATATCTCTGAGGATGTTGGTGCAGTGACGATGTCTTAAATAGGTGTAAAGACTTCTTTCAGCTAACAGCCCATTTCCTCTCTCCCAGAGATAACACATTGACCTTACTAATGATATGTGAACATGAGTCAGCAGACTGTGGTCTTACTCTAGATTCTGATAAATATGACCTTGATAGCCAGTTTCATTTCTCTGGGCCTCCATTTCTACATCTGCAAATGAGAATGTCAGGAAGAAACTCCCCAGGTTTTAAATTATTTATCAATTTTTTTTAAATTTCTAGGTTAATTTAATTTTAATTACTCAGTAACCACATTGTCATTTTAAATAAATAAACTCTGATAATCCTAGCTACTCAGGAGGCTAAAGCAGGATGATATTGATTTCAAGTTCAGCCTGGGTCACGTAACAAGTGACCCTATCTCAAGAAAAATAAAATTTAAAAAAGGGCTGGGGGTGTAGCTCATCAGAGTCCTTTTATAGTTATAATGCTTATAAGGCCCTGGGTTCAATCCCCAGTACTACGAAAATAAATAATGAAATCATACTGGTGAATAAATGTCTCCTCATGAATCTTGAAATTCTTTCTTCTCTTCCTTTACACTGATGCACTGTGGTATTCTATGATATGGCCCAGCCATCATTTATTTGATCATTTTCCTGTCAATTGATATCATGATTGCTTCTAATCTGATGATAAACAATGCCAGACTGAACACCCATGGAAGTTGTATATTTTCTAAGATATCTGTACTTAAAGCAAAAAATCTGTACTGGGAGCTTTGTCCTCACCATAAATTGACTAATAATTAAAAGAAAGGTCCAGAGTGTAGGCAGAAGTCTCCCAAGAGGAAGGATGGAGTATGGCAACAAGATGTTTGCATTTGAATGCCAAAGGCAACCAGAACACTGAGGCCTGGGGTCAAGTTAGCCTCAGCTCTGAGATAGTCACTTGAAAGGACACCAGGGCTGACTCCTAGGCCAAGACTGAGCAACAAGGAGGGCTTATAGGGGGAAGTAAATCCTAGAGAGAATCCAGGAATCTTGCAGCAGGATGACCCCCCACCGTCTCACCACCATCCCCTCCCACCTCCCCCCACCCACTTCCTGTACTGAGGATTTAAGCCACTGCCTTGCATATGTTAGGCAGATGCTCCACCACTGAGCTGAGCTGTATTCTCAGCTTCAGGGGCACTGACCACTGTTTTTTTGTTTGTTTGTTTGTTTTAGAGACAGGGTCTCCCTGAGTTGCTTAGGGCCTTGTTAAGTTGCTGAGGCTGGCTTTGAACTCTCCATCCGCTGCCTCAACCTCCTGAATAGCTGGGGTTACAGGTGTGTGCCACCACACTGGGCCCCTTTTTAACTTTACTTTGAGACAATCTCACTAAATTGCAGAGGCTGTCCTTGAATTCACGTCCTCCTGTCTCAGCCTCCTACATCACTGGTATTCTCCACAGGCACCGGAAGAACCTCTCTGCTGAATCACTGGTGCCCTAGAGACAGGAGACAACACAGAATTCCTTATCTCACTACTTAATCCAGCACTTGTACATCCTGTGAAAGGAACTCATGTAATCACAGGCCACCCACCACAGAAAGGGGTCTGGACACTTCTCTTCGCTGCTACTATGGAGGCTGCTGAGGGAACTCAGAAACGACCCTGACTTCAAGGATTGACACTAGTGAGAAAAAAACCCTGGACCAGTGGAAAGCAAATTCATGAAACAAAGTAGCAAAAAAAAAGAAGAAGAAGAAGCCCCTTTCTACTGAAAACATCTTATGGGTCAAGGAAGATTGATAAACTATCTTCAAAGACAATAAGAACTACATGAACTAAATGTCAGGCTCCATACTAGGAACTTTTATAGTCAACATCTCCTGCAGTCCTCACAAGGGCTCTAAAGGGATTATATTACATATCCCCACATCCCGTTGGGCATATGAAGACAGAAGCCATCTCCTCCCTCTATTGCTTGCTTTCTTCCTTCCTTCCTTCTTTCCCACCTTCTCTCTTTCCTTCTTTCTTTCCTTCAACAGACACTTTTTAAGAGTTTATGATACGTCAGGCATATTTGGGGCACTGTGAACTCAGAAGTGAAACATGAGATAAGACTCCCTTACTCTACCAATGACACATTGATGACACCTAACAAATGGAAATGAAAGCATATAGATATAAACAAGCAATATTAGATTGTAGTGAATGTGATACAGAGCTTTAAAATAGGGTGATACTGAGGGAACAGAGGGTTGATGGAAAGGCTCCACATCTTGACTCTGATGGCAGTAATCAAACAGAATGTATTTGTCAAAATTCATAAAATCAATTCTTACAAAGAGTGACTTTGTAAATTATACCTCCAATAAACTTTGACACGTAAGGTCCTATAAGAAAAACAAAAGCTCCAGGAGCTGTGGTGCAAGCCTGAAATCCCAGCGGCTCTGGAGGCTGAGGCAGGAGGATCATGAGATCAAAGCCAGCCTCACCAAAAGTGAGGCGCTAAGCCACTCAATGAGACCCTGTCTCAAAGTAAACTAAAAAGGGCTGGGGATATAGCTCAGTGGGTAGAGTGCTTGCCTCTCATGCACAAGGCTCTGGGTTCAATCCCCAGTGCCATAAATAAATAAATAAAATACAAAAGGGCTGGAGATGTGGCTCAGGGGTTGAGTGCCTCTGAGTTCAGTCCCTAGTAATCCCCAGTAATGAAGCTGAGTGTGAGTACAAGAGAGAAGGTGAAGGGGAAGATCATTTCAGAAAAAGGTACAGTAACTATAAAATCCCTGCAGTAGGAACCAGTTTGGCATGCTCCAGCTAGAGTAGGGTGGGTGAGGTTGGAGAATTCGACAAAAGTCGGAGTCTGGGAGATTTGGAAATCAGTATTAAGAGACTGATGTTATTTTACCACTACAGGAAAACTTAAAAGATTTTTAAGCAGGGAGTTATAAGATCTGATTTCTGCTTTTTGGGGGTTAGGGCGATTGCTGAGATTCAAACCCAGGGCCTAGTGCATGCTGAGCATGCATTCTGCCACTGAGGAGCCTTCTGTGACTTGAAAAGAATATTCGGGTTGCTATGTAGAGAATGACTTGTAAGGACCAAGAGTGGGAGGAAGGAGATAGAAAGCTATTGTGAAAATCCAAGCAAGAGATTTACGGTGCCATGGACCAGGTGTTAACAGAGGCAGGCATAGCAGTTAGTGGTATTGTGTCAGGGTAACAATAAATCCCAATCTCAGTGGTTTGATGCAGTAGAATTTTGTTTGATGTTCCTGATTGATGTTTTTACCAGCCTCTGTCTGGTCATATAGAAAATGAGAATTTTTGTTGGTTTGTGCCTTTTGACTTTCCTCTTGGGCCTCAAAAGTCCTCATTAAGTCACCAGATGGAAATGAGCAGCCACCCTTGGGCAATTTCTATGGAACTAGTCTGAAAGTGTTATACTTCACATTAACTCACATTTTAAAAGCTGGAATCTAGCCACATGACTGCACAAAACAGCAAGGAAACAGAGAAATGATTGTGCCGAGGTAGAAACAGAACCTGGTTTGATAATCATCTCACAATCTCTACCACCATTTTGTTTTGGAGGCAGACTACAGGATAAAGAAATCATGGGCAAAAGAAAGAGGAATCACAAATGAAACCTAGGACTTCACTCACTTGTGATGCTTGGTAATAAGGAGGAAGAAGATTTAGGAGATATGCCTGATTACTCTCCTTCCCTTGGTTCCATCAGTTATACTATAAGAACAATAGAGAGTGGAAGACGGTGCAAAGATATTACTATACCATCATGAAAGAAGAGGGAAGAAAAAGGAGAGGAAATCATCTCTAGAAGAGGCTGTCCGAGATGATATAGATTCTTTTTTTTTTTTTTTCTTCCCATAGTGGGGATTAAACCCAGGGCTATGCCCATGCTAGGCAAGCACTTCATCACTGAGCAACATCCCCAGCCCTTTTTTAAATTTATATTTTGAGATAGGGTCTCACAAATTTGCTGGGGCTGGCCTTGAACTTGGGATCTGCCTGCCTCAGCTTCCTGATCAGCTCAGATTATGCCACTGCATCCCACTGTATTATTTTTTGAAGAAAGATACACCCAGCCTGGCTAATTTATATCTAATACTAGAGAACACAGCCATTGGTTCTGGTGACAGCAGATGAAAATTATTCTTGCCAGCCTTATTAGTATCAAAAGTGCTGATAACTAGCAAGGCCTTAAGCAACTTAGACCCTGTATCTAACTAAAAATATAAAAAAGGGCTGGGAATGTGGCTCAGCGGTTAAGTGCCCTTGGGTTCAATCCACAAAACAAAAAAAAAGGGGGGGACTGAGACCAAAAAATCTTCCTGATAGATTATCCTCTTACCATCTCAGAAGATATGGAACGACCATGGAGAAATGCATGATGTTAAATTAAACCTCTTTCCAGAACTTCCAAGTGAAGAATCAAACCAACCTGTTAACTTTCCAAACAGGAATATGTGAATTCTTTGGGATCATATTTTATTACTCTTTATATCCCCACCTAATATACAGCATAATGTTCAACATAAATTATGCCCTCAGTAAACATTTATGAAAAATTAAATATCTGTAGTTAAGGTTAAGGTCAAGATATACATCTCAAGTAGCCTGGAGAGAATTCCAAAAATACCCACCTGTGCTATGCAACCTCAGCCCAAATTATGACTTGGCTTTGATACCATAATGACTAATCTCTGTCCTTAGAAAGGCTGTAATCTGATCGTTCATTTACCTGGCTAAATATACAAAACTCAATTTTCTTAGGATCTTGTAAAATTTGCATAATCTCTTTGGTCACGATTTTTACAGATTCATTGCTATGTCAGTTAAGACAGTGCCTTTAAATATATCTATATGAATCATAACTTTTTATGCATTACACAAATAACATTTATTGAATAAAAATTTAAAATATAAAAAAGAAGAAATTAAAAAGTACACAACAATAAAAGCATAATTAAACCATGAAAAGATATTTGGCATTTGTGTATATATTCTTCTGGACTTTCCCTTTTCATATATAAATCATATGATATATATTTTTCCTCTATCAATATAGGATCATTGAACTTAATATTTCAGAACCTTTTTTTTTTTCTTTTAAATTTCAGTACTAAGGAATGAACTCAGGGTCTTGAGCATGCTGGGCAAGTACTCTACCACTCAGCTACATCCCCGGCCTTTTTTATTTTTCACTCTGAGACAGGGTGTTGCTAAGTTTTCAGGCTGGCCTCAAACTTGTGGTCCTCCTGCCTCAATCTCCCAAATCACTGAGATTACAGGCAAGTACAACCACCACACCCTGCTCCAAACTACTTTTTAAAAATATTTAAAAGGTGGGGCTAGGGTTGTCCTTCAGTGGTAGAGTGCTTGCCTAGCATGTGTGACACACTGGGGCAATGGCCCATGATTGTAATCTCAGCTACCAGAGAGGCTGAAGCAGGAGGATCTCAAGATCGAGGCCAACGTTTGCGGCTTAGCACGACTCTCAGGAATTTAGTGAGACCCTGTCGTAAAATAAAAAATAAAAGGAAGGGCTGGGGATGTGGCTCAGGTAAAGCACCCCTCAATCCTCACTACCAAAAAAAAAAAAAAAAAAAAAGTTTAACCAAAAACAAGCAGGTTAAAATAAATAAGGACAGCAAAACATAGCATAGCAGATAGAATTTGAGCCGACCTCGAAGCCCCCCACACTGACCTCCTTTATAATCGACTAAAGTAAAGGAAGATAGAGGTGGAGAAAGGGAGATAGAAGTTTTCAAGATTATCGTTGGCCCCTCTCTTAAGAGAGAGACCCCCCCAAGAAAGGGATCATTTTTTAATGCAGTGCCTGTGAAGCCAACGATGAAACTGAAGCCGAGTGCCAACAGTACAAGATTATTCAGTAGCCAAAGAATGAAGAGAGAGCCTAGCTCAGAACCCAATTTCTTGACCTGTTAAGGTTAGGGAAGCCATCTGTATAGCACAAAAGAAAGGAGGGGAAATTATAGGCTGATACTTGTCTTTTCTTGTAACAGGCAGAAATTTCCCAAAACTCAAAGGCCACCTCTTTGGCTCCTTTTATGGTCTGGTGCTTCCTGTCCTGGCAGCTGGTAGGTGCACTACTTAGCCTAGAAATTGGGTTATAATGAAGTTTGAGGTCCTCTAGAGGTCATCAAGGTGGCCATTTGGGGTCTGTCAAGTTTCAGTCAGTTATCATGAAGAGGAATTTTGTGTGTGTCTGGTACTAGGGATTAAACCCGGAAACTCATGCTTTCTAGGCAGCTGTTCTACCACTTGGCTACATCCCCAGCCATACACACACACACACACACACACACACACACACACACACACATATTATTAAGCCCTTTATATTTTGAGATAGGGCCTCACTAAGTTGCCCAGGCTGATCCTGAACTTGTGATTTTCCTGCCTCAGCCTAGCTAGTAGCTGACATTACAGGCGTGCACTACTTCTCCCTGTTATGAATAGGAACTTCTTTTTTTTTTCTTTTGTTATCAAGGATTGAACCCAGGGATACTTAACCACTGAGCCACATCCTCAACCCTTTTTAATATTGTATTTAGAGACAAGTTCTTGCTGAGTTGATTAGGGCTTCAGTAAGTTTCTGAGGTTGGCTTTGAAGTTGTGATCTTCCTGCCTCAGCCTCCCAAACTGCTGGGATTACAGGCGTGCACCACCACACCTGGCCATGAAGAGTTCCTCTTCACGTCCAAAGGTCCTGTTCTCAAAGATAAGCACAATTAGGGTGGAGTCAGGCCACATGGACATTGTACTGAATAACAAAACATTTCCTTCCGTACCACAGGGAAAGAGAATTCTGGATCATTAGCAATCAAATCCTCATGTCTGAGACAACATACATATTTTCTACTCACTTCTAGTTGTCCAAAAATAATTATGTGACCACAGATGGCCACAAGAACAATGCTACCGTGTTGCTAGAAGGTAGAGAGCTAGAAATACTTGTTGAAGTTTACTAATAACTACCATACCATATAATTATGGGAAGCCCAATGTCTAAAACCTCTACCATCTGTTTTCCCCCAAACTTGAATGCACCTTATTTTGTTTGTATACAAAATTATTAAATATTTTACTTTCCCACAGGTTTCCTATTGTTCTATTTATGCCCCATAATGCTTCCTGGCCCTGCAAAACATGTACTTATTATTGAATAGAATTAGAGTAGAATGTCACATTTATTTCATTTCTTTCTTTGTTTTTTTTTTTTTTCTTTTCTTTTCTTTTTTTTTTTTTTGGTGCCAGAGATTGAACCTAGAGGTGCTTAACCACTGAGCCACATCCCCAGCCCTTTTAATTTATTTTGAAACAGGTTCTCACTAAGTTGCTTAGGTTCTGTCTAAATTGCTGAGGAAATTCTTGAGCTTGCAATCCTCCTGCTTCAATCTCCAGAGTTACTGGGGATTACAGGCACGCACCATCACACCTGGCTGTATTTTATTTCTTTAACTATGTTCTATGCCACATATTTTTTTCCCATTTGTTTTAAATCCTACTCAAGCAGAATGAGTTTAATGTTCTTTATTGCCTTATTTCCCATCCTGGTTCATGTGGAGATCCTGGGATGGGCAGAGCATTCCAGTATTGTAACTTCATGTCTTTACTGGCAATGTTAAAATTGTCCTCTATCAACATATTTTGTAATTTACTGAACTCCACCCTTTTCCTTTTCTTTCCAAGATGACAAAAATATAATCAATATTTCAGTTTCCATATTGTGTGTCAAAGAGTTGCATTTTTCTTCTGTTTTTCAGTACAATCAAACATGTGATCCTTTAGAACTCATTTCCTTCCCTCTTTTCTCTTTGTTCTTGTGTCTACAGGTACGTGTGGCCCTTTTTCCTGTCAGCTGAGAGTGAGCACTCAAAAGGATGCTAAATACCTCCCCCATTTTCTGGTAGATGTTTAAAAGTCTATTTTAGAGTCTTTTCAAAAGTTTGTACAACACTGGCATCACTAAGCCACTGTGTGTGTGTAAATGGTTGCCCTGTGCAGCCCTACCTCATTCAGAGGTGTAGTCCTCCCCCCTGAGCCTTTAGGTGTCTATTAGCCGCTGGGGCTTATGGGATTAGAATTTATGCAAAAACAACCACAAAAGGAACTACAACGACAAAAAGCAGGGTTTTAGCCAGTGAGAACCAGTGCAAAAGGAGCCACTCTGCCAGGCATGGTGGTCCATGCCTATAATCCCAGCTACTTGAGGCTGAGGTAGGATTCCAAATTTGAGGCCAGACAGGGCAACTTAGTGAGATCCTGTCTCAAAATAAAAATCAAAAAGTACTGGGGGTATAATGCAGTGGTAGAGTGCTTGCTTAGTGTGCACCAAAGCCCTTGGTTCAATCCCCAGTGCCACCCATGGATCAAGAAGAAATTGGGGGAGGGGGATCATTCATCCATGAAGGCAGAACATTTGATGGTAAAGTCTTCCAAGCCCTTGAAAGAGCTTTTATCAGTGTATCCCCTCTCAGCTCCTGAGGCAGTATGTCCAAGATACATCCTGGGTAGTGTGTCCTAGGAGTTTGGTAGGGGGTACTTCTCAGCATACTTCAAGAGCAACACTCCTTTTGCTACTCCTTTCTTTTCTTTTCCTTCCCATGAATGACCTTCCACCTGTACCTTTCCTAGGTAAAAAATCTCATTTCCTCTTTTCTTTCACAACAGAATTGAACACCTGCTCAAAACCTGAACCCACATCATTAGGCATTGTTTTCTCTTTCCTGGATGACAGAGGACAAGGTTTTCAAACACTGTACAGGGTAAGCGGAAATATTTATATTCTGCATGGGAGTTGCAAGAGGGGAGAAAGAAATTCCCCATCCTAGATTGGGTTAATGCATCAAAGCAACTCATTAAATTTTCATGTAGAAACAAGTTGAACATTCACACCCTGCTGTACTTGGAACTTCATTAAAATGCAAATGAACATAGAAGGGGATCTGATGTTAGTTACTTGGCCTAAGTGGAGATTAATTACAATCGCTTTCCTGAGAGTAATTTCTAATAAATGAAAACCATAGGAAAATTAGGTATTTGAGAGAGATGCAGAAATGACATGGTCAGAGAATGTGACCAGAAAAACAACAGGAGGCTGTGACGATTTTGCTATAACAGTGCACGAATAGTTATATTTACATCCTAAACCACAAATTTAAAACACTCATCTAATTGCACTTTGCGGGGGAGGAGTGTCAAGGTTCACTCCTTCTTTCCTTCCAACTCTCTATTTATCCGGTTTTCAATGACATTGCCATGTACTTCATGGTCATACCCACATAGTCTAGACAGTGTCCTTTTGCACCAAATTTAAACTCACTAATGCAGTCAAGGGACCTTTTCTTCATCTTTCACTTGCCAGGGGCCCAAAATATAAATTTTGAACCCCAGGAACTGAATACATATCTCAGTGAATGTTCAGTAAATTCTGTACCCTCAACTACATCCCCATTACTGCTCTTTTTAGAAGGAATGAGACCAGAATAAGCCTGTGATGTTGAATGCAAAGATATCTAAAGGGTTTAAAGCTAACGTCGGATCAGAGCATGTATAGGAAGTCGGCTTATTGAAAGGATGTCACCATCATTGAAGGGACTAAGAAAGTAGGAGAAAACTGAGTACTATGATACAAGCAAATGGGAAGCAGTTTGGGACCAAGAGTGGAGAAGCTAAGTAACCATGAATGGCTAGTAAGAAAGAGAAACAAAGGCGGCCAATAAATGACTATCAATCAACAACAGGGAATGCCATTAGCATCAGCAGCGGTGGAAATATTACCAGACAAGGTGCCCAAACAACATGCTTTTGTTTAGGGAAATAAAATGGAAATTTGGGGGTTCTTGAAGGCATGGTAACTTTATTGTGGTAATTATTACCTATTATTTTTATCTTAGATTTATCTAGAAAAAGTTGAGTGATATACAGAAGCTTTATTACTGACTACCCACCTTTCCCCCAACACTTCAAGGATGTGTGACCCAGGGAAATTTATGTTATAGTAGAACACTCCAAAGCTACTTGAATGTACCAAAGCTCTGAAATTGAACTACTTTTCTGGGAGCTCATGTATTTATTTAGCTGCTGAACACAACAAACCAAAGATTGCAATAGACTTTACCCAGAACACAGGCAAGAAATCCTACATCACTGAAGAAGGCTCAGGATTTGCCTATGCACAACGTTTTAAATTTGGCAGTGTTTAGGAAAACCAATGTAACATTACCAGGGTCAAGATCAGTGCTGAGCCCCTCATAAGACATTCAAGATTTGTCTTAAAATTCCTACTGAAATTTGGCTTTCTTTTAATCATGTTTGAATCTGCACCAAATGACACACACTTCCTATTAGAAAAGTGTTTGTGACTGACAGAATAAATGAACTCCTTTCTGAGTAAGTGACTTTTAAAAAGATGATCATCCTATAGCCTTAGTTTTGGTTGCCAATGCAAATGAGTCAGAGGACTTGGCTTTAGACACTGAGTTAATTGTGTAACTCTACAACGGAAAATGCCATTGGAGAGCACTTGCTGACCTCACAGTTGAAAAAAACTATTTAAAAGATGTGCAAACCAGATGTTTCAGTCACATTTCAGCCGCTGTTCTGAGAATTTATCGTGAGCAGCCTCTGCTGGGCTGTTAACTTCACTATAACTGAAGATATGATCATCTTAATTTACTTATTCGTCTTGCTGTGGGAAGAGGCTCAAGGATGGGGATTCAAGAATGGAATTTTTCATAACTCCATATGGCTTGGTAAGAAACTTCACTCATAAGCTTCTTGCTGGGAATGTCAACTCTTTGAAACCATGAAGGAGTGAATCAAAGAAAAATTTTAATCTGATTCAGGCTGTTTTCAAAGAAAATGCTTAGGAAAGAGAGCCATTGAAATACCATTTGAAAATAAAAGTGTGCTTGCCTTCTAAAATTTAAAAATAGCTCTGTATAAAATGAATTGTTTGATAGAAAATAGGTTAAGATTCATATTTCTTATGAAAGTGTATTTTAAAATTCTTCAAAGCAGATGTGATAGCATAGTGAGAAGTTTTCTTTAGCAAACTAAAATCACTAATATATTAGTTTGTTTTTATTTCAATTGCATTTGCAGTCAGATTTCAAATAAAGTAGAATATGCAAAAATTTTGTAGTCATTGTTTTATGTACTCTGTGCTGTAGGGTATGTCTTAATTTTTCCAAATTCCTTTCAACTATTTTAAGAAAGCCAACTTGCAATATAGGGAAAAAAAATGAAAAAGTTTTCTACTTCTGAATGCATTCTTACCATTTGCTTCTTTTTGTTACTGTTCTGCTATTCATATAAATACTTTTCTAACCCTTTTGTTAAACAAGGAGTTTCTTTTGTTGTTCTGTTTTGCTAAATGTAAGTAATGACATAGGCCAAACAGCACAGATAAACAAGAGGAAAAAATTTAAAAAGCCAAAATACACAAAATGCTAAACACTTTTTATAGTACTGTAAACAATACTTTAATTCATATCATACAAAAATTGATATTTTTGACATTCATTATTGTGTTTAATATTGAAAAATCTGAATTGCTTGGGGATAAAAATGACAGATTCTTAAACAGAGTAAAGAAAGAAAAAGAAAACAATATTAACCTAGATTTTGGTTTTATGCTTGCTAAGCAGCACATGGTTGTAGATGTAGACTATTTTCCCTTTCAGCTTATTTCCCCCTGGCGATAACTGTAAGCATGCGGATTTCATTAAGAAGCCGATTTGTAATGCACAGCCTTGCCGCCTTTTTTTTTTCCAGCTTGAACCAGTGAACCAGTTTCAGTGTGATCTATTTAGCCAAGATGGGTTCTGGAATCTAGCAGAGAAATGAACAAACCTCTTTGTTTATGTTCATTGCATACAATCAAATTGAGGAAATATACACGTATTTGTCAGAAATGGAAAAAAATCACAAGGCTAGTAGGAAATTAAACCCATACAGATAAACTGAAATGTTATCAAACTCTCTAGTGATCAAGTAATTTGGACTTTTTTAAGCGTTAGTGTATATTACAAAAATATAAACCTACTATAGAAGTTCTGCCCCAGAGAAAGAAGCAAATTCAAATATGTGTTAATAGTATGCTACAAATCTGAGGCTCAGAATAATTGCAAAGTGCTTCAATCTGGGACAAATTATTGACCAGTCAGCCTAGCACAAATCGTTTACACTTGGTTGGGTCCATATAATGTTAGAAACTATTTAGGAAGGAAAGAAAATTGGATTAGAAGGCAGAAATCTGCCAGCAACTATCAAGAACAGGACACTTTTAACTCTGATATCTTCTGCTTCCTTAAATTGTAATTTACAAACAGAACAACAACAACAAAAAAACAAAATCTAAAGCACAAGAGATTTTGATTAGTTTACATGAATCATGAACATTAAAAATATACAAATAGCAATTCTTTTCAGTCTCTGTTCTGAATCTGGAAGACAAGGGAAAGGGATAACAACATACCTGAATTCTTCTTATAGGACAGGAGCTGGTTTTACCTCTGTTTGACAGATGGAGAAATTGAAGCTCAGGAGGTGATTTATACAAGGTCACATAATGCCTCCATGGTAGGACCAGCTGTGGAAACCAGAGTCAACTCACTACTGTTACAACCTACTGGAAAAAAAAAAAATATATATATATATTTGTGTGTGTGTGTGTGTGTGTGTTAAAGAAATTTTCAGCTTTAAAAAGTAATTGACTATTGATTTAAAAATTATTAAGATGTTATTGATTCTGAAAGGCAAAACTTTTAAAATTAGGATTTAATATACAAAGGCCCATCTTAATAGCTTAAAATTCTGAACTGAGGAGTAGTTTAAAATAAAAGCCTTGTTTAAAATTTCCAAGTAGAAACATCAAGAGTTCTCTGTACTTGCTCATCAAGCAAGACACTGAGAACTTTGGTGCTCTTTGAGGGAGGAACAATGTAGAATATTAACATTTGGCAAATTAAATTGAAAATGATAGCGCACACATTTTTTTCTATTTCAGTTACTAGTTTTTACCTAGGGGCACACTACCACTCAGTGATATCACTAGTCCTTTTTATTTTATCTTGAGACAGAATCTTGCTAAATTGCCCAGGCTGGCCTCCAACTTGAGATCCTCCTGCCTCAGCCTCCTGGGAATTACTATCTTATTACGAGAAAAGTATCAGCATGTAACAAATTTTTTTTAAAAAAAATTACTGGGGCAGGGGAGATTTTAAATTATTTTCTTAAAAAATCTCTCTATTAATTTTTTTCCCTACAAACATCATATTTCAATTTTGGAGTAAAATATGGAAGAAATCAGTTTCAGAAAGTTTGTAACACATTAAAATAATTCCTACAATTTTTTTTTCAAATAAGGATTCTTACTCTATATTCTTGGGGAACAGATACAATTTTAACAGCTTTAAAAATTAACAATCTTTATTACAATATGTAAGTAAATTAGGCATGCCTCCTTTTTCTATCAAACGTCTTAGAGTTTTAACTATTTAAAGATAAAGATAACACACATAACCCACTATTGTCCCATTTTCTTGAGGATGGGACTTGATCTACCCTGCTTAGCAAAATAGCTCGTGGTATATGCTCAAAATAATCAAAATGGAAATTAGTGGAAGTTTACTGAGACTTCGCCATAGGAAGGACACTGGGCGGTAGGTGATTTGCAAAAGGGAAGACATCTTGACTGGGTATGATTTGATTTTGCTAGTATTCTTGGATCTATGAGCATCAAACTGACTAAGGTGTTCTGTGTGTGACAGTTAGGCCTTTACCATATAACAAAGAGCAGGGTCCTTTGGAATCTAGAAAAGCAGGGAACATGCCACACACCATCTCCCATTGAATTGTAGCAGTGTCAACTTTAGTTTGGGAAGAACATTGAATTGGACTGAACTGTGTATCTTAATAGCACTGGATTTATGTTTTGCTGCGTGCTAAGGAATATACGTTCTTGTTGGGAATGGTCTTAATGGTGGCTGACTGCACAGGTTAGGGTAGACATACTTAACCATAATCTGGCAGAACCATAATCGGGTAGAACTATTAGGGCTAACTTTATGACTATTGTCTTTGGAATCTCTTCACATGGTTTCTATGGCAGAAGTTACTCCAACTCAAAAACAATCCATTTAAACAATGATCTATTGGAAGACAACTCATGTATGACTTAACACTGCCTAAAATATGTTGGAAACAGCATGTGAACTAGAAAAAAAAAAAAAAAAAAAACCCAAACAAGGAAGTGAGGGACTAACTGGCAGTTAAGTATGCCCAATTTTTCTTTAGTGTGTTCGAATCTATTTTCCTTTTCCTTAACCAAGTATTCATTTGCTTTGGACTCTTGTAGTTTTTAATTTATTTACTAAGCTCTCAATTATATCGCCTTAGTCATTTCCCTCACGTGGACATTTTGGCTTATTTTCTCCATCATTTGTAAGCCTACATAATGGATCCATTTTCATTGGTTTCTTTGGCTTTCACTCCTTTTTTTCTTACCTGTTGCTTACTTTTCCAAGTTTTTAGGGCTTAAAACCAAAAGAAATAGAAACTTTATCACTTAATGATAATGTAGAAATACAATCTTGTTTACAATTAAAAAAGAAAGAAAGAAAGAAACCTTTCTTTCTGGTTATCATGTCAGAAACAATCCAGCCTCATGTTTTTGCTTATGTCCCCAAATTTCCCTTTATTCATATTTTTTCCCAAAGCTTTCTAATAATAAAAACAGCTACCCAAAGCAGCTGACCTAGAATGTTCTTTGGCAGGAACAATAGTTGAAGTAATCTTCCAGCTAAGGCAAATTTCCCTGTTCCACAAGAATGGATAAGAGTGTATTGATGACATTTTGTGATTTCACAGAACAAGCAGCAGGCGTGTACCACAGAGAAGCCCGGTCTGGCAAGTACAAGCTCACCTACGCAGAAGCTAAGGCGGTGTGTGAATTTGAGGGCGGTCGTCTTGCCACCTACAAGCAGCTAGAGGCAGCCAGAAAAATTGGTAACTCATTTAGTATTGGTTTTTCTTCTTTTTCAGTCTTGGGGGAAAACAATTCACCTTTCCTATGATGCTCAGTGAGTCTTCTCTTACAGGTACTTTTGGATAGTTCTCTAGCACCCAGGACATCTTTGCTGTTTGGTTTCTCCTCTTCTCTCCACCTAGAGCCAGAAGGGCTCTAGAACATTAAATGAGAGACTACATTTGTACTGCAGAATTGAAAGCTATGAGGAAAAGATAAGCAAATTGTAAAATGTCAGAAGAAACTTGGAAAAAAAAAAAAAAAAAGAATATCTGGTTAAAAAAAAAAAAAAATGCTGGGCCGAGTGATACAGGCCTATAATCCCAGCTACTCAAAAGGTTGAGGCAGGAGGATCACACGTTGGAGGCCGGCCTGAGCAATTTAGTGAGACCCTGTCTCAAAACAAAAATTTTAAAAGGCTGAAAGTGGTAGAGTGTTTGCCTCCAGTGCATGAGGTCCTAGTTTGATCCCCAGCATTGCAAAAACTAACGAAATAAATAGGGCTGGAAGTGTAGCTCAGTGGTAGTACACACTGAGCATACACTGGTAGTGTACACGGGAAGTGTAGCTAAATAGATAAAAAGGCTGGAAGTGTAGCTCAGGGGTAGAGTACCCCTGGGTTCAATTCCCAGTACCACAAAAGAAAAAGGAAGGAAGGAAGGAAGGAAGGAAGGAAGGAAGGAAGGAAGGAAGGAAGGAAGGAAGGAAGGAAGGAAGGACTCATAATTATAGAGCTACTTTCTTCTTTGAAAAAAGGGTGGGGAGAGGCAGTGCTGCTGTCCTCTCTTGGGCTTGTAGGAGAATGGACCACACCCATCAGAACTCCTTTATTGACAGGAAAATGCCTGTCAAACTTATGCTTTTGTATAATAACAGTGATATACAGTTATCCCACAATATCAGAGAGAAATTGGTTCCAGGATTCCTATGGATTCCAAGGATGCTCAAATCCTTTATATAAAATGGTGAAGTATTTTCACCTAACACATGCATATCCTCCCATCGACTTTATTTACTTACTTATTTATTAGTTTGCTATGCTAGGGATCAAACTCAGATCCTTGTACATGCTGGGCAAGAATTCTACCACTGAGCTACATCCCCTTCCCTCACATATTTTAAATCATCCTAGATTACTCATCTAATACCATTTAAATGCTTTGTAAATAGTTACAAAATATTGTTTAGGAAATAATGACAAGAAATAAGTCTGTACGTGTTCAACAGAGACACAATTTTTAAAAAATTTTTTTTGGTGGACACAATATCTTTATTTTGTTTATTTATTTTTATGTGGTGCTGAGGATGGAACCCAGTGCCTCACATATGCAAGGCAAGCCCTCTGCTACTGAGCCACAACCCCAGCCCCTGAGATACAATTTTTTAAAAAAGAGATTTTTGCCATTAGGGTGGTGCACACCTGTAATCCCAGCCACTCAGGAGGCTGAGGCAGGAGGATCATGAGTTCAAAGACAGCCTCACTAATTTAGTAAGGTCCTAAGCAACTCAGTAAGACACTGTCTCTAAATAAAATAAGTTTTTTAAAAAAGGGCTGGGGATGTGGCTCAGTGCTCTTGAGCTCCTGAGTTCAATCCCTGTTACCAAAAAAAAAAAAAAAAAAAGAAAAGAGAGAGAGAGAGAGAGAGAGAGAGAGAGATTTTGATTGCCCAGTTGGTTGAGTGCACAGATGCAGAATCTATGTACATGAAAGGTCATCAGTAAAAGTATTCTCTCAGATACCCCCAAAGCCTTCCCAGGTAACAGCTCAAGGCTATGGGGGGCAAAGGAACTGTCATGGTGGACACCAAGGCCATAGTCTTTATGATCCTTCCTGGACCTCTAGTAACATCCTTGTTCGATGGCAGTGACAGATATTAAAACACCTCCAAACCTGAGCCAGGGAAACAAGGCCAAGTCTTCATTTGAAATTTGTAATAGTATTTATCATTATTCAAATTCTTTCAAATAGTACTAATATCTTAATTGATCCTGAAATAGAAAGTCATTAAATTGTCACTTGAAATTTTTTAATATGTTTTTGAATTTACAGTAATTACAGAAATTATTTAATGGTAATGGGAAAACCAGCTCTGAACCTGGAATATTTTTATGCCCATTGTATGATTTGTGGTCCATCTTATTTGTTTTTTCCTAGTAAGATCATTTTTTTGTAAAAGTAACAAGTTATATTTTATTTCTGTTCAAACTTTTTTTTTTTCTTATTGCCATCCAAGGGGGTATACCATTTCTGTAGGTAGTACAATACTAGGTGGCTTCTTAGAGTGGTCAAAACAAGTTCCTATTCCATTTCCTTGCTTCAAAAATCCATTCAGTATATTGTCCAAGGATAGGGGATGTATTAAATATTAAATGAATAAAAATAGATACCGCACTTGACCTTAGCCAAGAGACATCAAGCTTTTCTTTTTTGGTGGTGGGAGGATTGAAACCACTTTACCACGGAGCCACATTCCCAGCCCTTTTTACTTTTTACTTTGAGACAGGATCTTACTCAGTTGCCCAGGGCCTTGCTAAATTGCTGAGGCTGGCCTTGAACTTGCAATCTACCTGCCTCAGCTTCCCAAGTCTCAGGGACTACAGGTATACACCTGTAGTATATACCTGTAGTTTTTTCCCATTTTACATGAACTGGACTTGGGCAGTTGGAAACTTATTGTTGGAAGTGACCCTCTTTGTTAAGGTGACTTCAGCTCAGCTGAGGAATTTATCTATTAAGCCCATAACCCTTTCTTCTGCTTGCAGGATTTCATGTCTGTGCTGCTGGATGGATGGCCAAGGGCAGGGTTGGCTACCCCATTGTGAAGCCAGGGCCCAACTGTGGATTTGGAAAAACTGGAATTATTGATTACGGAGTCCGTCTCAATAGGAGTGAAAGATGGGATGCCTATTGCTTCAACCCACATGGTTTGTTAAAAATGAGCATTTGATGTTTTACAAACAAAATTACACAATAAGCAACAACAAAATAGTTATAGACTTCTCAGAGATGGCTTTAAAAAAATGGCTTTTTCTTCCAGAAAAACATTAAATTTGGTAATGGTAAATATTAACAATAACTCTTAGAGTGCTTTTACTATGCCAGTCACTGAAGTAGCCTCCTCCATCAACATGATATTCACAACTTCACTTGATATTCACAACTCTATAAGGAGTTATTGTTATTGCTGTTTTAGGAATCAAGAAATTAAAACTTTTATAGAAGTTAAGTAACTTATCCAAAATCATATAACCAATAATTAATAGGCAGGTAGGGTGAGAATTTGGGTCTTCTCTGTGCCAAGGAACTTCCTGGTTACAAGGAAGAGAAAAAAGAGAGGGGTGGAGGACCAGATTATAAATTTGTCATAATTACTTACCTACAGCAATAAAGTGAAGTGACCAAATGTTAACTGTTCAAAATTATCCCTTGGATAATGGGGAAAAGAAGACAAAATAAATAAATATTTTCTGTAATTTTCTTTGGGGGAGGAAGATTTAAATGTTTAGATTTCCAACCAAAACAACTCTCACTCTGTGATTTGGCTTAACAACTATATTCTGTAGATACTGGTTATGATTATTTATTATTATTTTTATTCATATTTTTCTTGATTGCTCAAAATATTTAATTGGAAAATTAATTCATTATAATTTCTATAGTTATTTTTGTTTATGTTATTGGAAGAAAAAAATAGACTCTTCTTCTGGGATATTTCCCCCCCAGGACAATATTTCAAGTGTTATATAATGTGTTACAAAGTCCTTCTGGCATAGGTCATAAATATACTTAAGTAGTGTTCCACTCGGATCCACCTTGTAAGAAATTCCATAGCACAATGGGAGAGTTACAGTGAAGTTCTAGCATATGGTTATAGAATTTATTATTTAATGACACTAATCACAAAAGAACAGTCTTTTATGTCTGTAACTAACCTATATCTCAAAAGTATGTGTATTCCCAATAGAAAGAATTTTGCTTCGCGCTATGTCCTCATCTTATTTGAAACAAGATATATGTTGTTGTTTTTTTCAGTACTGAGGATTGAACCCATAGCCTCACACAGGTAGGGCCAGTGCTCTGCCACTAAGCTATCCCAGTCCTTTTATTTTTTTTTTAATTTTTAGATAGCATCTTGCTAAATTATCCAGGCTGGCCTCCAACTCACAATTCTCCTGCTTCAGTCTTCTAGAGTATCTGGGATTGCAGGCATACACAACCACTCTGGGTTTACAATGCGTTTATAATAGGACTGTAACTTCCAAGTCACTTTTGGCATGTTTTAACATGATTTAGTCCTAGATAGTACTTTATTACTGTATATTTAGTCCTCATGGTTAACAGTATCTTAATCTTCCTTTCCTCCTTCCCTTTCCCCCCTTTTCTTCCATATATTTAGTTTACTTTTAGATTTCGTAGAATGCTGATTATTTAGGACATGGCTTCTTGAAGGACAGTGCAAACTGCCTAAATTAGAACTAGAACAGCTCATTAAAACATAATTGGAGTGAAAAAAATTATTATAGTATCAAGAAATAAATCATTATTACTTATCAAATTATCAAGTTAGAGTTGATTAAAATAAGTAATAATAAGATTGTTAAATATTCAGAAGAAGTAGCTCATTTCAAGTTTGGAATGCATGACATGATGTTGATTGATGTATTTATTTATTTATTTTTTGAGCTGGGAGTTGAACCCAGGAGTTCTTAACCACTGAGCTAAACCCACCCCCCCAGCCCCTTTTTATTTTGAGACAGGATCTTGCTAAGTTGCTTAGGGCCTCACTAAATTGCCAAGGCTGGTCTCAAACTTGTGATCCTTCTGTCTCAGCCTCCCAAGTCATTGAGATTACAGGCATGCAACACCATTGCCCATGTACATTTTTTAACCAATTAATAGTCGTTAGATATTCAGTTTTGCGAATCTGTCATTTTCTAAATAAGCAATGAATTAAGCAATAACCACAAAGCTAAATAGGTTTATCTAAATAAGCAACCAAATTAGTTCAGTATTTGAAATATTTTCCTAACGGACATACAACAAAAATAGGATGCTACGAATAGAACAAGTAATTCCCAAAGCTGGTAATGTCATGTTTATGAACACAGACAAACCACGTATCACATGATATTTCATGATACAGTAACATTAGCTTACATTTGCATAACACTCATAAATTATCTTCCATATTTTATTCTCAGAATAACTCTGTGAGGTAGGCATAGTTACATTTTACTGAGGAAGAAAATGAAATATAGAATAGTCATGGAGCTTCAACTAGGTCCTTGGCCATTCCATTTCTTCCCAGCCTTCTAGGATCCTGTTCAGATTAAGCCTTAGGAAGATAAATTCCCTTAACTGTTATAGTATTAAGTATTTTTAAATAATTTTTAAATTATTTATTTATGTATTTATTTGGTACTGAGGATTGAACATAAAGACACTTTACCACCAACCTATATCCCCAGACCTTGTTAAATATTTTATGTTGAAACAGGATCTTGTTAAAGTAGCAAGGCTTGTAACCTTCCTTCCTCAGCCTCCAGAGTCACTGGGATTACAGGCCTGTGCTACCAGGCTGGGCTCTAACACAATGTTTTTAAAATTGCTATTTTATGGGGCTGGGGATGTGGCTCAAGCCGTAACGCGCTTTCCTGGCATGCGTGCGGCCCGGGTTCGATCCTCAGCACCACATACCAACAAAGATGTTGTGTCCGCTGAGAACTAAAAAATAAATATTAAAAATTCTCTCTCTCTCTTCTCTCCTCTCTCACTCTCTCTTTAAAAAAAATTGCTATTTTAAAGGAGAATATTCTTGGAGAAAACTTTTAATTCATATATTAAAAATAAATATATCTTCAAATGCTACCCACACAGGTTATTTTTTGAGTTTCCAGCTTCTACTTTTTTTTTTTTTTTATCCTGGACACTAAAAACTTAACTGATAGGGCATTAAAATTAAGTTCCACCATAGTCTTCTCTCTGGGTCATATTGCAAACCCACTAGTTCTGAGAGAGATTTTTATTTGTTCTTTTTCTTTCTATTTTGGTTTGCTTGTTTTTCTTATGACAGGTTATATAACATACTGAAATCTGTAAGATGAATGACTTGGAAAAAACAAACATGAATATCTCCACCAAATTCTCAAGTATTAGGATTTCAATGTTGGTTTAAAACCAGTATAGAGCCTGGCACAGTGGTGCATGCCTATAATTCCAGCAAATTGGGAGGCTGAGGCAGGAGGATATCAAGTTTGAGATCAGTCTGGACAACTTATTGAGACCCTGTCTCAAAATAAAACATAAGAGGGACAGGGTAGGTATAGCTCAGTGGTAAAGTATCCTTGGGTTCAGTCCCCAGTAACAAAATAAAAACAAATCCCCTAACTATAGACTGTACAGAATGAAGGCTATGGATGTAGCTCAGTGGAATAGTGTGAACTTAGCATGCACAAGAACTTGGGTTCAATACCCAGCACCAAAAAATAAATAAATGAAAAGTTTCAGAATGATTATAAGACCCGCAATCTGGCTACTCTGGAGGCTGAGGATGGAGGATTGCAACTTCAAGGCCAGCCTAGGCAATTTGGCAAGACCCTGTCCCAAAGTAAAATGTTAGAAAAGGACCAGGAAAGAGGAGGTACTGGGGAATTAAATTGACCAAATTCTATTGTTCTATTGTGTGCATTGTAGGAATATATAACAATAAATCTCAGTATTATATATAGTAATGATGCACCAATAAATCTTTTTAGAAAATAAAGTAGAAAAAGGGCTGAGCATGTAGTTTAGGGGCACAGCACTTGCTGAAGGTCCTGCATCCAATGCCCAGTAATAGAAAATAAATAAATCACTACCATCTTGATTAGGCTGCTGATAAGATGGGTGCATACATATATTTGGCAAAATGCATAAAAGTGAGCTGGATGTGGTGGTGAACCCCTGTAATCCTAGCAACTTGGGAGGTCAAGGCAGGAGAATTGTGAGTACAAAGCCAGCTTCAGCAACTTTGCAAGACCCTAAGCAACTCAATGAGACTTTGTCTCTAAATAAAATATTAAAAAGGGCTGGGGATGTGTCTCAGTGGTTAAGCAATCCATAGTACCAAAATAAATAAATAAACAAACGATGTGCACTTTAGGGCTGGGTTTGTAGCTCAGTGGTAGTGTGCTTGCCTAGCACATGTGAGGCACTGGGTTCGATCCTCAGCACCACATTAAAAAAAAAAAAAAGAATAAAATAAAGACATTGTGTCTAAAAATGAAAACAGAAACACAATTAAATTACCATTTTTCCTGCTATTTTTACTTTTTAAATAATCACAAATACTTCATGTTCATTTTAGGTAACTGAGAAACTTTTAATGAAAAAATATATTTATTCTTTAGCTATATGCATACATAATATGCTATAGGTACTATATATTAAGCAATTTCTTTAGTATTTCATAAAGAGTAATAAATAATGTCTAAGAAGGAAGTATTATTTTTAAATAAGGATAATTACTTTCTTAAGGCTTTCTTTTCTTTTCTTTTCAATTTCAGCAAAGGAATGTGGTGGTATCTTTACAGATCCAAAGCGAATTTTTAAATCTCCAGGTTTTCCAAATGAGTATGAAGATAACCAGGTATGCTACTGGCACATTAGACTCAAGTATGGTCAGCGTATTCACCTGAGTTTTTTGGACTTTGACATTGAAGATGACCCAGGTTGCTTGGCTGACTATGTTGAAATATATGACAGTTACGATGACATCCATGGCTTTGTGGGAAGGTACGTGTGTTTCTACATACAGGAAGTTCAGTGAATGCTCAGTATTACTTGTTGCTTCTTTTTTTTTTTTTTCTTAGCATATAATATTGATTTTCCTATATTTCTACCCTTTGATAACATCACATTCTTTTTCAACTAAGATTTTTCTTAGTTGACTGCTACAGGTACTTATTATTAAAATATGATAATAGCATTTTGATTAATTTATTAATGTATTTTAAAACTCATGATTTGACTAACAATAGGAAAAGAGAGATGTTAGTTGAAGAATTTGTTGGAGTTATTAAGTGTTCTAATTCCTGTCAACCTCCTAAAAATGATTATAAATTCAGCAATTGTTGCCTTTCTCCTTGTAAAAGGCCTTGTGATAAGTAATATGAATGCAAAGTAAATTAGCAAAGAATAGCCCCTTCCCTTTTACAATTTAGCTAAATGTACAATGTATGTCTTATTTAAAATAGATTTCTTTGCCATAAAAAAAAAAAACAAGTGCTCCCTTCCGCAATATTTTTTTCGTGTTTTTCTAATAAAGGGAACAAAATATCATGAGACATAAATATACAATTAAGTGTTGTATATATGTATGTCCCCACTTAATAACTCATTTTTTATTCTTTCTTTGTATTGTTTGTTTGTTTTATCAGTGCTGGGGATCAAATACAGGGCCTCATACATATTAGGCAAGCACTTTATTACTGAGCAACATCCCTAACCACAGTAACCATTATTTTAGACTCTCCAGCCTGGTGTGGTAGCCCAGTGGCTCAGAAAGCTGGGGCAGGAGAATTGGCAAGTTTGAGACAGCTTTAGCAATTTAGCGAGTCCCTAAGCAACTTAGCAAGACCTGTCTCAAAATAAAAAAGGCTGAGAATGTGGCTCAGTTGTTAAGTACCTTGGATTCAATCCCCAGTACCAAAAAAAAAAAAATAATAATAATAATAGTTAATTAATATTGTGAGATTGATTCAAACAACAAACTTTCAACCCTTTTTCTCCTTTACAAATCCAAGTTAAAAAACAAGAAATATTTTTAAAATTATAGAAAAATGAGCCACTGCTTAAAGGAATCAAAGAGCCACTTCAATAACTATAAAAGATCCTTTTATGTGACCTCTTTTTTCTAAAAATTCCCTTTCAGGTACTGTGGTGATGAGCTTCCAGAAGACATCATTAGCACAGGTAATGTTTCAAGTCTAGGAGCAAGACTTTGATTTGTTTTACTACTGTATCCCTGATAGTAAAGGATACTAGTTATTCTCATTCACTTTTTAACTTTGTATGTTGTGTGTGTATGTGTAAATGAGTGTGTGTGTGTGTGTGTGTGTGTGTGTGTGTGTGATACTAGGGATTAAGCCCAGGACTTAGCACATCCTAGATAGTGCTCTACCACTAAGCAACATCCCCAATCATTTCTTTCTTTCTTTTTTTTTCTCTTTTTGGTAGTGGGGATTGAATTCATGAGCACTTAACCACTGAACCACATCCTCAGTCCTATTTTGTATTTTATTTAGAGACAGGGTTTCACTGAGTTGCTTAGTGTCTCACTGTTGCTGCCAAGTCCTTTCTTAATTTTTTAATTTTGACACAGGGTCTCACCAGACTGCCCAGGCTGGCCTCAATTTGCCATCCTCCTACCTCAGCCTCAGCCTCCAAGAGTAGCTGGAATTGCAAATGTGACCACCACACCTGAATTTTTAATGTTGAGAGAGCTAGGAACTGGGGACATAACTCAATGGTAGAACACTTGACTAACATGCCTAGCATGTGTGACACCCTGGGTTCAATCCCCAGCAACAAAAAGTAAAAATAAAAAAATAAGTAAAGTTGTGATAACTAAGACTAGATATAGCTTGTTAGCTTGGAAACAATAAGAATTTTTTTTATTTATACTTAAAGATTTATACCAACTCCTTGCACTAAAAATATTTAGGCCCTCTTTATCTGTAGGAAATTCAGTGAGAATATTGAATCTGTAAATCCTCGAACACTACTGTAGCCTGTAGCTTATGATTGATTTCCAGGGTTCATTTCCCAGCAACACACACACATACACACACACACACACACACACACACACACAGAGAGAGAAAACAAAAAACAAACCAAAAACCTGTAGCTAAAAATAATTGTACATTACTTTTTTTTTACATTTTTATCTTAGAACAGCATTCTCCAGAGAGTATTCTGAAGAAAAGGCTTCTGTAAAATATTTTAAATAGCAAAGGGCTTTGGGGTCAAGTTAATTTGGGAAATTTTGGGTTAAACACTGTCAAACACATTTATTTTTTTTTTTTATTGGAAGACCACAGGGAACTTTTAATGTGCTGATTTGTATAGTAAATCTCAAATGGTTGAATATAATAGGCTGTTTTCCAAAATCTACTCCTCCCAAAATTATTTTGTCTTTTTCTAAGAAATATGCCTCCAGAAATGTCCTTGTAGAGGTATACATTTTTCACAATAAGCATTATTACTCTTTAATATTATCCCAAATTGCTGTTTTCTAGTGAAGAATCTTAACTTTCTTAGAAGTCTTCATTTTTTTTTTCCGTTTCTTTTTTCCATCCCCAGCACCAGTCATTGGCATTCTTATGTACTCTCAGTTTTCCTCCAAGTCATAAAATTATCACAATACTTGTGCAACTAAAAATACCAAAGCTACATTGAGCTGTGATTCTAAGTAGTCTTTAAACAGACACTTCTAGTTCACTTACTCCCACACCCAGCCTTGCAGTGCATTCAATTCTAATTTATTCATCATTATTACAAAATATGGAATGTCCTGTTCTATCCTTGAATGATTAATGCTCAAATCTTATTAATTTATTACTCTGTTGCAACCTTTCTAGAAAAGGTGATCTATTAAAACTTCTATTTAGGGCTGGGGATGTGGCTCAAGCGGTAGCGCGCTTGCCTGGCATGCATGCGGCCCGGGTTTGATCCTCAGCACCACATACCAACAAAGATGTTGTGTCTGCCAAGAACTAAAAAATAAATATTTTTTAAAAAATTCTCTCTCTCTCTCTCTCTCTCTCTCTCTCTCTCTCTCTCTCCTCTCTCACTCTCTCTTTAAAAAAAAAAAACTTCTATTTATATTTCTTTTTCTACTCTTGAAAACATATTTAATGTTAACAGAAAGTTGAAAGGTGTCAGAGCTGCAGGAGATAATAGGTGAGGTGGTTGGGGTTGGGGGATGGGCTGAGAATTCTATTTTTAAAAACAAACAAAGGCAAGAGATGGCACACACCAGTAATCCCAATGATTTGGGAGGCTGAGGCAGGAGGACAGCAAGTTGGAGTCCAGCCTGGGCAATTTAGCAAGACTGTGTCAGAATAAAATAAAAAGGGCTGGGGAGACAGCTCAGAGGTAGAGAGCACTCGCCTTGTATGTGTGAGGCCCTGATATAACTCCCAGTACAAAAGAGGAAAGAAAGGGAAGGAAGGGCCACTTTTATATGAGAAAGGTGAATCTTCAAATTATGAGACACACACACACACACAAAAGTAACTTTGTTCTTTTGTATGCTCCTGTCCCCATAGGAAATGTCATGACCTTGAAGTTTCTGAGTGATGCTTCAGTAACAGCAGGAGGTTTCCAAATCAAATATGTTGCAGTGGATCCTGTATCCAAATCCAGTCAAGGAAAAAATACAAGTACTACTACTGGAAATAAAAACTTTTTAGCTGGAAGATTTAGCCATTTATAAAATAAAACAAAAAGGATACTCAAATTATACAATGTTACATCTTTTGGAAACCTTTTGATCTCACTTTTATATTATTATTGTTGTTATTGTTAATGTTTATTTATTATTTTTCTAAATGTGAAAGCAATACATAATTTTGGAGAAAATTGAAAAATACAGAAAACTTCAAATGAAAATCTCTTATACTCTCACTACATAGAGATAACTAGTGTTAACATTTTTATATATTTTTCTTTCATTTTTTTTTTACTTGTGGTATATGTATATATGTATGTATGTGTGTTTGTATTTGAAGTTTGGAATCCTACTCTATGTACAGTTTTATATGCTGTTTTTCTTTAACCTTAAACTTTATAGCCTAAGCATTGTCCCAAATCATTGTGTATTCTAGAAAATCATTATTTTGAACAGCTGTAAAATTTCCCATGGTATGATTATTTCATACTTTATTTAAACCTCTCTATTGTTGGAATTTTAGATTGTTTTCATAAATATTGCTGAATAAATATTCTTGGATGTACATATTTATGTAGTTGTTTAATTTGGGGGAACAGGAATCTAGAAGTAGAAATATAGAATCAGAGATTATAATTTTTTTTTTATTTTTTCTTTTTTGGTACAGGGAAGGGGTGCTTCACCACTGAGTTACATCCCCATACATCTTCAATAATTTTTATTTTTTGAGACAGGGTCTCATTAAGTTGATGAGTGAGGATCTTGCTAGATTGTTAAGGCCGACCTTGAAGGTGAAGTCCTCCTACACCTTCAAGTAGCTAGGATTTTAGACAAGAGCCATGGAGCCTGGTTTCTGTTCTTTTATTTATGTTAGAATTGTCAAAAGACAAAATAACAAATTTAAACAAAATTAATTTAAAGATCTAACTGGGTGGTAGCACACACCTGTAATCCCAGCTATTCAGGAGTCTGAGGCAGAAGGTTGCAAGTTCAAAGCCAGCCTCAGCAATTTAGCGAGATCTTCTCAAGCAAAAGGGGTGGGGGATAGGAATGTTTTTTCAGTGGTTAAGTGCCACTGGGTTCAATTCCTAGTACAAAAAAAAAAAAAAAAAAGAATAAAATAAAAACAAAAAGATCTGGGTAGCTTAGTGGTAAAGAGTCCTGGGGTAAATTCCTAGTAACATAAAAAAATAAGAAAAAAAGAAAGAGGAAAAAAATGATCTAATTGGCTTTATTTGCAATTCTAGAATTGAGCAACACCTCATTTTTAAAATAGAATGAGTGTTGCTATGAACTCAGCAGGGGATGTGTTGACTTTATAGACAAAAAAGGGCTGAAGAAAGCAGAAACAGAGGAACAAAAAGTGGATTGGTCATTTCATAGTTATTTTCCTTACAAAGGTAAAAGAAAGGGAACCTCGTAATCATGTCAACTAAAGCCAGTTGTTGAGGGGTTGGGATATTAATCGCTCTCTTGATTTCATGAAACATCAAGTAAACAACTTAATTTCTTGGTGAGGTGGAGCTTCAGCATGGGTAGCTCCATTTTGGTCTGGTCTGTTGGGCATGATTCAGGAGCTCAGTCCAAAATCAAAGGCCTCCTCTATATTTTATGTAACAGGATGACTATTTCTATTATGAAATTGTATAAATATTTATCTGATTTTATTTTTGTTTTACCACTTCACCTTTCAAGGGGGAAAAGCCACAGTTGTTCCTTTGTATATGAGAGTCAATGATTACCAGCCAATTAAATTCAACAAAAATTTACATACATAAACACAGTTTTAAACACATGGGAACACCAGAAATCCAAGTTAAAAAAAAAAAATTCTTAAGCTTGAGGAGCTTATGTCTGGTGGAGGGAGAGAGAGAATAAGTAATATAAGTGATAAATTATTAAGTTACATGTTAGAGTGCTGCATATTAAATTACTTATCCTATGAAGATGGTTCAGGACCTTGACGGGTAGTTTCAGTGGGATAAAAGAGGCAAAGGTCCAAATAAAGTGGGTTTAAAACTGAAATAGAGGAGAGGAATTGGGGACAGAGGATGTGTTGGCCAGTTTTTGTGTTGTTGTTGTTTTTGTTGTTATTTGTTTGTTTGTTATTTTGTCATAGTTATGGTTTGGATGTGAGGTGTCTCCAAAAGCTCACATGTGAGACAATGCAGGATGGTTCAAAGGAAAAATGATTGGGTTCTGAAGAGTCTTAACTCAATCAGTGAATTAATCCTCTGACAGATTAACTGGGCGATAACTGAAGTGATAGGGTGTGGCTGGAGGAGGTGGAATTAGGGTGTGGCTTTTTTGTATATATTTGTATCTGGAGCGTGGAGTCTCTCTTTGTGCTTCCTGGTCACCATAATGTGAGCTGCTTCCCTCAACTACACTCTTCC
This sequence comes from Urocitellus parryii, assembly GCF_045843805.1. Taxonomy (NCBI): domain Eukaryota; kingdom Metazoa; phylum Chordata; class Mammalia; order Rodentia; family Sciuridae; genus Urocitellus; species Urocitellus parryii. Next base: position 206,460,031 of record NC_135531.1, read on the forward strand.
ACCATGATGTTCAGCCCCACCTTGAGCCCTGAGAAATGGAGCAGGGCTTCTCTGGACTAAGACCTCCAAAGCCATGAGCTCCTGAATAAACTTTTCCTCTATAGTTGTTCTGGTAAAATCCTTTAGTCACAGCAGTGAAAAAGCTGACTAAAACAGTCACTATAACAAAATACCTGATAGGCAGGTATGAAGAAAAGACTTTTTTTTTGCGGGGGTGAGGGGTACCAGGAATTGGAACTCAGGGACATTGAACCATTGAGCCACATCCCCAGCCCAATTTTTGTATTTTATTTAGAGATAGGATCTCAGGGAGTTGCTTAGCGCAACATTGCTGAGGCTGGCTTTGAACTCGAGATCTTCCTGCCTCAGCCCCCCTAGCTGCTGGGATTACAGGCGTGCGCTACCGCACCTGGCCGAAAAGACACTTATTTAGCTCACAGTTTTGGAGGCTGAACACTCTAAAAACTCAACACAAGCCTGAATAGCAGTGGCAGAGGAGCGTGCAGGCGCAAGTAAATGAGTGCATCTAAAACTAGCAACAGAGAGTGTGGACAGAAGGGGACAGGTTTTCTCCTATAACAACCCTCTAATGAAAACTCAGGAGGTCAAACCTGGGCTACTTCATGTTGCCAAGGACCTCCTATTGAGCTCTCTATCTTAAAGGTTCCGCCACCCTGAGGACCAAACCTTCAAACACAATGGTGCACTCAAACCACCCAAAACCATAGCAGTGGGTTTGGCTATCTAGGAATTGGCAGCTGCCATTCCCAAGAAAACCGAGACTTTCATGATGGGAATGAAACAAGGGCTGGGAGAGTTCCCGGGGAAAGCTGTGAGTAGGTAGTCTAGGTTGTACAGCCATGAGAATTTCCCCTCCATCCTCTGAGATTTTGAGCTTTTAAGTTTGCTGAAAATAATTGGCAATGGATTATTATTTTTTTTTTAAAGAGAGAGTGAGAGAGGGGGGAGAGAGAGAGAGAGAGAGAGAGAGAGAGAGAGAGAGAGAATTTTTTAATATTTATTTTTTAGTTCTCGGCGGACACAACATCTTTGTTGGTATGTGGTGCTGAGGATCGAACCCGGGCCGCACGCATGCCAGGCGAGCGCGCTACCGCTTGAGCCACGTCCCCAGCCCCGGCAATGGATTATTAACATGTAGATTTATTAATGTGCAAATGTGCATGGAAATCATATCAAATATGAAAACTCAAAGAAGGGCCAGATGGTTGAGGCTTAAAAACCCTTTTTATAGTGTAGAGGGAAGGAGGGATTGTAGACAATTTTAGAAAAAGAGTAAATGATTTGTAGAAGAGATAAATGAGTCTAAAGAACACACAATGACCTGGGACAAAGTTTATTTGCATTCCACATGTGGTGTTTGTCAGTCTTTTTCTCCATCAATCTTTCCTCATTAATGAAATTGAAGGAAGAGGATTGAAGGCAATTTTGTCCCTCCTTGGGGAACTTGAGAAAGCACTTCTTGCATATGCTACTCCTCTGGTACTCTCAGTTTGAAGTCTAAAGCAGCATATTTGGTGGAATCATTTTCTGAGCCCCAACATACTAAATAGTGAGGGTCCTGCTAAAAAAAACAAATGGTGTACTCAAAAGAGGAAGCCTAAAGAGATTGTTGTAGATATGTGGGCTGACTTAAGGGAAGACCCAAGGGGTGGTGAATTTGGGGAATTCACCACAGCAGAAGGACCCCCTGAAGAAACAAATTCAGCACTAGTTATAATTCAAGAGAGGGAGTTTTACAAACAGAAGAGTTGCAGACACAAAGTCATAACAGAGCTTCTGCTAACCCAAGATAGGGCAGAGAATGAGGATAAATACCCCAACTCTTCCCTACTCTACCCTTCTATGATCTGTTGGTGTCTCCTATTATCTGAGTCCAAACAGAAGTCAGAATATAAAGATACCTGGTTGATGCCGTTCATAGAGATCAGCTCCAGCACCCAGACTATATGGAAGGTAGAGGGCCTGGGGGAACAAAGGAGGACATATGGAACAGGGGGTGAAAGAAGATGAGATCTAGTGCACAACTAGAGAAACAGACTATAGATAGAAGCATGGACAGAGCATCTGCAGGGGGCGGGTCTTTATCCTCCTATATGTCATGTCATGTATTCTTTGAAGGGTGAAACCCATGGATGCTCCTTAAAATAATATTTTTAAATGCATAAAAAAACAGCTGAGCACGGTAGCACACATCTGTCTGTAATCCCAGCAGTTCGGAAAGCTGAGGAAGGAGGTTCAAAAGCCAGCCTCAGCAACTTAGTGAGGCCCTAAGCAACTTAGCAAGACCCTGTCCCAAAATAAAATATAAATAATGGGTTGGGGATGTGACTCAGTGGTCAGGTGTCCTTTGGTTTAATCCCCATCACCAAAAAATAAATAAATAAAAAAGCATGAAATACATAAGAAAACTAGTTATACCAACACATAGTTATCAAATCGCTTTAAAAATCAAATCTGTGGTACATTAATGTATGTGGGTTTTGTTTGTTGGTTTGTTTTTTTATAGTCAAATCCAGGGCTTGTGCATCCTAGGCAAGTATTGTACTACTGAGCTATATCCCCAGGCCACATGTGTTTCTTCATTAATGCAGTATAAAACATCTAGCACTGGTTCTAATAATTACCCCAATTCCAAAGTAGTAGTTCATGTGTAGAGTATTCTACAATATTTACTAAACCTGTTTCATGTTCCTATGGTTCTTAGTGGGTTCCTATGGCCACAAGCATGGACACCCCTAACGCTACTATGTTTATTATCTACATTCATAATTGAATGAAATGCTAGATTTCAGATAAAATTATTGAAAATAAAGATTCATTCCCTTCATATATACAAGATCACAGCCCCTTGGATTCAGTTCAAGACCCATTAGCAGGAAGGCAGAGCACAATGACATAGAAGCTGACAGGTAAGAAAATAAGTGGTGGGAATCTTCAGGGTTTCCTTCTTGCCCTTCCTTCCTTCCTTCCTTCCTTCCTTCCTTCCTTCCTTCCTTCCTTCCTTCCTTCTTTCCTTCATTCCTTCCTTGTACTGGGGATTGAACCCAGAAGTGCTTTATCATTGAGCCCTTTTTATTTTTATTTTGAGACAGGGTCTTACTTAGCTGTTCAGGGCCTCACTAAATTGCTGAGGCTAGCCTTGAATTTGTGATCCACCTACCTCAACCTCCCAAGTTGCTGGGATTACAGTCATATTGTGACCGGCTTGCCTTGCATATTTTCAGTGAAGAAAGAGTCAAGTCATGAGCCAAGAGTGAGGATGGAGAAGCAAATATAAAAGGTTTGAGAAGAGAGAAAACGTAAAATTATTTTTCAGGAAAGTGGAAAAGTGAATGGACTAGAAAGACATCACATGATTGCCAGGCAGCCTTAAGGGCCCATTTGAAGTTCCTGGTTATGGACTTGAATAGGAGACTGTTCAGAGAGATTGAGTGTTCCTCCAGCCATGTTCAACTACATGAGGAGAAAGGCAGACTAGGGGTAGAGTTGTGTTAACCACGGTTGGGATTTTGTCTTGTGAATAAGACAAGAGTGACAAGGGAGGGAAGGTGTACATAAAGGAGGGATTATAATGATAACCCCTAAATCATTTCCTGGACATCAAGGAAAGGAGAGGCAGTGAAAAAGTGGTAGCCTCGAAGTGAAGGCCCTATAGGGCTTGAAAGGTTAAGGAATCAAAGTATGAGCGAGAATACCTTGAGGAGACAGGAGGTAATGCACAGACAAAAGGATTTTAGAGATAATCTTTGGTAATAAGCAGAATAATGCTCCTTCCTTCTAAGATGTCTAAGTCCTAACCCCTGGAACTTGTGAATATTATCTTACATAGCAAAAGCAACATTGCAGATTTGACTAAGAACCTTAAAATAGGGAACAGTTCTAGTTAAATTTTTGGTTTCTGGACCAAAAGACCCACTAAGAACAATGTAGAGGAGAAAAAGTTTATTTTAGTTCACTCTGTGGCTGGCCAACCCCACAGCTCTGGGCCTCAGGTGAGGCACAACATCATGGCAGAGGAAATCAGCTCAGGACATAGCAACCAGGAAGCAGAGAGAAAGCTCCACTCACCAGGGATAAAATATAAACCTCAAAGTCCTGTTCCCAGTGAACTACATCCTCCAGCCACAATCTAGATGATATTCAATTAATCCATATCAGTGGATTAATCCACTGATTAGGTTACAACTTTCATCATCTGATCATTTAACCTCTGAACATTTCCTATATTCTCACACATGAGCTTTTGGGGGACACTTTATATCTAAACCATAACAGGAGGTATATGAGATTATTCAGGTGGGTCCTATACAATCATAAGGGCCCATGAAAATGGATGAAGGAAGTATAAGAGTCCGCAAGAGTCAGGGAAGGACATGGGATGACATGAGCAGGGTCAGGAGATGCTACAGTGCTGGCTTTGAATATGGATGAAAGCAACTATGAACCAAGAAAGGCAGGTACCTCTGGAAGCTACAAAAGGCAAAGAAACAGATTCCCCTAGAGCCTCCAAAAGGGATTCAGCCCTGACAACACCTTGATTTTAGCCAGTGTAATCCAGGGTGGACTTCTGAATGATAGAACTATATAGTAACAAATTTATGTTGTTTTAGGTTACTAAGCGGTGGTGATAGAAAGCTAGTATGCTCTTGCCGGGTGTGCTGGCACACACCTGTAATCCCAGCAGCTCAGGAGGCTGAGACAGGAGGATCGTGAGTTCAAAGCCAGCCTTAGCAACAGCAAGGTGCTAAGCCAAATCCTGTCTCTAAATAAAATACAAAAATAGGGCTGGGAATGTGGCTCAGTGATCGAGTGCCCCTGAGTTCAATCCCTGGTACCAAAAAAAAAAAAAAAGGAATGTGGGCCATATGTAGACAAGTTCTTAGTAAATTGCTGTTACCTTTGTTTATTTAAAACAAAATTATATGTATATTACAGTACACAAACTAATTTTCAAATTGCTTTCTGTTATTCTTGTTAAAAAAAAAAAACTTGATTGTCTTTTCTCAATTTAGCACTCCTTTCCATGTGTGCTTCATTTTTTCCTGTATTTTAGTAATTCTACTTAACTTCTGTTTTTAATTTAATGTACCAGTTCAGATTTATTTACAGATTTTCTCTACTTTGACACATTTATGTGTATGTTTGGAGGTAGTTCTTTTTTAAAATAAGGTTTAGTTTCAATTAAATATGATATTTATATTAATAACATTGCTGAAAATTAAACATACTGATGTTAATAACATGTATATATTCAAAAACATTTGAGTTTAGACTTTTGGAAAGAAATTTTTGATTTGTTCATTTTGTCCTAGGGATTGGACCCAGAAGTACTGTACCACTCACTGTACTATTCACAGCCCTTTTTCTTTCCTTTCTTTTTTTGCAGTACTTTCTTGTAGTCCTTTTGAACCCAGGATCTTAATGCATACTAGGCAAGCAGTTTAACACTGAGCTACACTTCCAGCCCACACCAATCCTTTTTTTAAAATTTCAAGACAGGGTCTCACTAAGTTGCCCAGGCTGGTCTGGAATTTATGCTTCAGTTTCCAGGAAATAATTGAAATTATAGGTGTGCAATATCCCATGAGGCAGGAAGGAAGTGTTATAGGAATATGCCTTCCACCAACTTGGGAAGCTGAGGCAGGAGGATCGCAAGTGTGAGGCCAGCCTTAGCAACTTTGCTCACTTTCTCAAAATAAAAATAAAAAGGGTTGGGGATGTAGCTCAGTGGTAAAGTGATCCTGGGTTCAATCCCCAATACCAAAACCAAAAAAGAATGTGTTTTCCAATTCTTCTCCCTCAAAAAAAAAAAAAAAAAAGTTATTTTCCTGCATGTTGTTGTCATGTCTCATTTGTTTTTTAGGTTTCTAAATCATACATCCACAGATGTTTTGTTTCCTTCTGAATAAATGCCCAACAAAGAAAACAACTAGGAGAAATCAGATCCCATAAAACTCAAGTATAGAAAAGTAAACTCCCCTGGCTGGGGATGTGGCTCAAGCGGTAGGCGCCCGGGATCCTCAGCACCACATACAAAGATGTTGTGTCCACCAAAAACTAAAAAATAAATATTAAAAAATTCTCTCTCTCTCTCTCACTCTCTTTAAAAAAAAAAAAAAGAAAAGTAAACTCCTTAAAAACATAGTCACTCAGGTCTCCCCTGCAAAAACTACATATCAAACAATGCTATAAAACACAATCACTTTGGAGCATTTATTTGACAGTCAATTATAAATGAGGCCATTTCATTCCTAAGTATTAATAATCTCATAGTGATTCTCATGATGCAAAAGGAAAAATTTCATGGTATTACTAAATTGAATCAAGATGTTCATTTAAAACAAAATTACATGTATAGTACAGTACACAAACTAATTTTCAAATTGCTTTCTGAAATTCTGTCCCTCATACAATGAATGAGGATCTGGTACAAAATAACCTTAAAAGGATTCTCTTGTTTTCTATTCTAAAATAACCAATTATTGCCAGGCATGATGGTACACGCCTATAATCCAGCAACTCAGGAAGCTGAGGCAGGACCATCACAAGCTCAAAGGTAGCTTTACCAACTTAGCAAGACCCTAAGTAACTTAGAGAGACCCTGTCTCAAAATAAATTATAAAAAGGGCTGGGGATGTGGCTCAGAGTTTGGGTGCCCCTGGGTTCAATCCCTGGTACCAAAAAAAAAAAAAAAAAGAAAAGAAAAAGAAAGAAAAACAAGTAGTTTAGTAATCAAGTAGTCTCTCTCTTTCTCTCACCCTCTCCTGACCCTTTTAGAGAAAAAGTTTATTTGGGGGCTAACGATTTCAGAGGTCTCAGTCTATAGATAGCTGACTCCATTTCTTAGGGCCTGAGGTGAGGCAGAACAACACAGCAGAAGTATGTGGCAGAAGAAGAAAAGCAGTTCAGGACTTGGTTCCCGGAAGCAGAGAGAGACAACTTCACTTTCCAGGGCCAAAATAGATGTCCCAAAGTCATGCCCCCCTTAATGACCCCACTCCTTCCAGTCACACCCTACCTGTGTATAGTTACCACCCTATAAGGGGATTATTGCACTGATTAGGGTAAAGCTCTCATAACCCAATCATTTCACCTCTAAACTTTCTTGCATTATCTCACATATGAGTTTTGGGGGGAATACCTAATATCTAAACCACGACATTCTGCCTCTGGCCCACAAAAGCTCATGTCTATCTTCTAATGCAAAATACATTTAGTCCATTTCCAAGAGTCCCCATAGTTTTTCAATAGTCTTACATTAACCAAAAGTCCAAGTTCAGTCTCCTGAGACTCAAGATAAACTTTCAGTGAAAGCCTCTGTAAAAATCCAAAGCAAGTTACATGTACCCAATGTACAAGGCACAGAGTAAACATTTCCATTCCACAAGAGGAAAATAGGGGCAGAGAAAGAAGGGATGGGACCAACCCCACCTCTGAGCGTCAATTTCTGTTTTAGCTTTTTCACTGCTATGACCAAAAGACCTGACAAGAACAATCAGAGGAGAAAAGTTTACCTTGAAGCTCACAGTTACAGAGGTCTCAAGTCTACAGATGGCCAGCTCCATTGCTCTGCATTCAAGGGGAAGCAGGACACCATGGTAGAAGAGTGTGGTGGAGGAAAGCAGATCAGGACATGGCCACCAAGAAGCGGAGAGAGTTAATCAATATTTTTCAAGTACAAACAAAATCGTTTAAAGTAACAGTGTATTGCTGATGGTGGTGATTATAATTTCCTGTCTTGCTCAGAAGAAAAGCCAGTCATTCCAGTGTCCTAGAAAGCCTAGCATGATCTGGCCCCTTGTACTTACCTCTGCCATCTCTTTCCCTATTGTACCCCTTGCCCCCTTACACCATTGTCTCTATCCTAACTATACACGGGTGCCCATACTACACTTGGACATATTTCAGTACACAAATTAGTACATGCCTGCCTCAGGCCCTTTAGCTCTACACTTCCTTCTGCTTCAAATACTCTTCCTCAAATAGTCACATGACACACTTCCTCCTTGCCTTCAATGCTTTACTCTAAAATCACAGTCTCAGTGAAGTCTTTCTGGGCCCTTCGACTATCTTCTCCATAAAATATTATATCTTCTTTTTTGCTTTTTGTTTGTTTTTAAATCTTAGAATAAATTACTAGTTAACATTCTATGTATTTTAATTATTTTCTTCTTTTCTCTCCCCTACTAAAATGAAAGTTTCATGAGAAAAGTTATTTTCAGCTTTCTAAAAAACACTAATATAAAGGCTGGGGTTGTGGCTCAGTGATAGAGTGCTCACCTAGCATGCATGAGACACTGGGTTTGATCCTCAGCACCACATAAAAATAAAATAAAGCTATTGTGTCTACCTAAAACTAAAAAAATAAATAATTAAAAAAGAAAAACACTAATAGAGCTATATATACTATAACAGAGCTTGACACATAGTAGAATAAATACTAAAATACCAATTATTGTCAGGCTTCAATTAAATGAAGGGAAGAATCAGTATTAGCCTTAAATTTTCTTTTCCCTTTTTTGAAGTACTAGAGTTTGAACCTAGGGGGATTGTACCATGGAGCTATACCCCTAACCCCCTTTCTTTCTTTTCTTATTTATTTATTTATTCATTTTAGATATGGTGTCCCTAAGTTGCCCACAGGCTTCATACTTGGAACCTGCTTTGGCCCCCTGGGATTACAGGCATGAATCACTATGCCTGACTCTAACTTCTTTTTTTTTTTTAAGATGAAAAATAGAATATTAAATATAACTACCTAAGGGGCTGGGGTTGTAGCTCAGTGGTACAGCGCTGGCCTAGCATGCATGAGGCACTGGGTTCCATCCTCAGCACCACATAAATATAAAATAAAGATATTGTGTCCACCCAAAACTAAAAAATAAATATTAAAATAAATATAACTACCTTAAAAACTGTAAATGAAGTGAGAAAAATAAGTGTGAGGGCTGGGGATGTGGCTCAAGCAGTAGCACGCTCGCCTGGCATGCGTGCGGCTGGGGTTCGATCCTCAGCACCACATACCAACAAAGATGTTGTGTCCGCAGAGAACTAAAACATAAATATTAAAAATTCTCTCTCTCTCTCTCTCTCTCTCTCTCTCTCTCTCTCTTCTCTCTCACTCTCTTTAAAAAAAAAATAAGTGTGAGCTATAGCATAAATATTCTTACTATCTGCCAAGTTAGATAATACAGCATAATGCTCATATCTGTAAGAGTCTGCTCCAATCAGGAGCAACTATACAAACAATGCAAATATTTATTATAAACAATTATTATACTATCACTATTACTACTACTATTATAGGAGGATGAAATAATAAGAAATTGGCTAGTAAACACGTAAGGAGATATAAGCAGATATACAAAGCAGCCTCTGTCCCTCGGTCTGAGAAAGGAACCCAAGGAATAGTCTTCAACCCATATGTAAAGGTTAATTTGAATCGTCAACTTGATTGGATTAAGAAGATGTGGGTGTGTCTAGGAATGAATGTCATGTGGGATAGCCAATTGAAATGGAGACCCTCCCAAAGCATGCTCAGCACTGATAGTTTAGATGGAATAAAGTTGGAAGAAGAAAAAACCCGTTCTTGAACAGGTTGTTGATTGCTGCTATGATTGTCTAAGGACTTTGGACTCTGAGTTCTTCATTCTTCCAAAATGAACTCTGCCAGTGATTCTCCAGAAGCCTTTGATCTTGGACTATGGTAGCACTGGTGATCCCTCTTATTCGGGGGCTTCAGCTTCTTGGACTGTGCAGCTACTAGTTTTTCCAGTTCTCCAGCCTGTAGACTTGTGGACTAATCAGCCTTTGGTCGTGTAAGCCAACCTGTGAATTCTGTTCCTATAGGGAACCCTGACTAATACACCATAGGACTTCAACCCCATTCCTTGCTGGAGACAGAGGTCACTGGATGACTAAGTTACTGTGGTACAGCATTGAAGGATCTTCCTGGAAAGCAACCTTCCCAGAAAGCTGTGTAGAAAGAAGCATCTGATGGGCAACCCTCCATTACAAAATCTCTCCCAGGGGAAGCTGCTGTTTGCTCTGACTCTGTGTCACTCCAAGAGAAGGGTTCGGAAGATGGCAAGTATACTCTAGGAATTTGCTGAGCAAACACTGAAACCAGGAAGGAAAGCCTCATGTCTCTTCAGTGCCCTCTACTGACAAAGCTTAACATGGTGCAAACTGATAAAGAGTAATTATAAAGGGCACATCTTCATTTTCACAGGGCAAGCAATGAAGGGAGAATTGATTGATTGATTGATTGAGTATATGGCACTGGGGATTGAATTCAGGAGCACTTTATCACTGAGCTATATCCCCAATCTTTTCCATTTTGAGGAAGGGTCTCACTGAGTTGCTAAGGCTGTCCTCAAACTTGCGATCTTCCTGCCTCAGCCTCCCAGCTCCCTGAAATTATAGGTATGTACCACACCCAGTGTCTTTTTCATTTTTTTCTTGAGACAGGGTCTCACTAAATGCCATGGGAAAAGCTGGGCATGATGGCACATGCCTGTAATCCCAGCACATCTAGAGGCTGAAGCAGGATTGCAAATTTGAGGCTAGCCTGAACAACTGAGATCCTGTCTCAAAAAATAAAAAAGGGGCTGGGGATCTGGCTAGTGTTAAAGTGCCCCTGGTTCAATTCTCTGCACTAAACAACCAACCAACCAACCATCAAACCAACAACAACAACAACAAAACAGGTGCCAATGCTGACCTTGAACTTGCAATTCTCCTTCCTCAGATTTCTTGTAACAGGAATAACAGGTGTGCATACCATTACACCCAGCTCTGAAGAGAGGATTTGGAGTTGAGATGAAAGAAACTGAGTATTGGCACATTATCTATATCTAAAATGGATCATAATAAATACCATACAATAAGGTATATTTGAATATTTGGGAAAATTTACATTTGCTACCCTAAAGTTGAATTCTTAGGGAACTGTATGGCATATTTCAATACTTTGTTCCTCAGAGATACCATCTGAAATATGTAGGCACTCATGAGTATTTGGACTTCCTGAAATGAAAATGCCATTTGTGCTTAGAGTCTACTAGACAAACTCATTTGAATGTGATAAGTGGTAGCTATATTAATAATGTGCTATGCAGGAATGATAAATTCAAGTGGAGAAGGAAATGAGTTTGTTGGGTTTTTTTTTTGTCTTTTTTTTTTGAGACAGGTCTTCTAATTTTTTTCATTAAATTTTTTTTTTCATTATAATGTAGTATTTATGTTATCATGAGTTCATTATTGTTTTTAATTAAATATATAATTGTTTTAAAATTTCTAAAACAAACACCAAAACCCTCAAAACAAAGCAGGCAACTGTAGAATAAACACGTTACTGGAAAATATATTTTCACATGATATACCACCAAACCATATGAAACATCTGGGTCTAATCACCATACATTGCTTCTCTAACCAAAAGATCTAATTACTGAGCACAAAGATCTAAGACTAATGGCCTTATGCAAGATGTACTTGGTTACAAAGCCTAGCATAAATCAATAAACACAGGAACAAGAATCCAGTGCACGTAGAGCTTAGATGGTTACTGAGAATAATTTATCTGGCAGTTGGTCTGGTGGACCAGTGAAGTTTGGACACAGAGGCCCATTCAGTAAGTACACTTCTTGGTTTTAGGGTCACCCAGAATGCTGCCCAACCCAAAGTCTCCAAAATAACCTTGGTAGATCCTCAGGGGCTCAGGAGGCTGAGGCAGGAGAATCACGAGTTCAAAGCCAGCCTCAACAAAAGTGAGGCCTTAAGCAACTCAGTGAGACCCTCAATAAATAAAATACAAAATAGGGCTGGGGATATGACTCAATGATTGAGTGTCCCTCAAGAGTTCAATCTCAGGTTACATGGCCCTACCCCTCACTGTTAAAAAAAAAAAAAAAAAAGAGCTGAATATGCTTACTACAGTAACATCCAAACCAGTCAGGCATGTCTCTGAGCAGAGCCAGCTGCTGGATACCCAGGGTTTGAGGAAAACCCAGAGTTTAGGGATGCAGACATTTTCATGGCCAAAAATGAATTGGCCTGGTCCTTTAAAGCTTGTGGTTCCTAGGGTAAGGCTGTCAGGTAGTAGCTAGCAATGAGCAGTGAAACCCATGGCAAGGTCACAAGTGTTCTTTAAACTACTTCCAAAGTAGATGAGAAACCAAAGGGTGGTAGTTATTTGTAGAAAATAAACAAAAGCTGGGGAGCTATTTGTAAAACAGGTCAATAAAAAAGAATTAATGGTATTAACTCTTGACAGGGTCCACTGAGGTTGATGTGAAGCTAGAATTATGGCTATAGGTGTCTCCTTCCATCTGGGAATCTTCCTTTAGAAGCACAGGCACACTAAGGTAACTCATGACTAGCTACTGACCCCAGTGCCCACATTAACATGGGATTGGTTTATAGATGAAGCCCCCCTAAATAGTATGGCCACCATGACAGTTCCAGAGAGGACCAACTAAGGCCAAAAACTCCATCACCTGATGTGAAGGAGGAGCTGAACAACAATTGGCAAAAGAGTACAGAAAGAAGGTGGTCCCAGTTCTTCTAGTAAACATAGAACAGTAATAAATTTGGAGACAGTCTTGTCTCCTTTGTTGTTATCTGCTGGGAGATGACCCACCCTCCCCGGAAAATACTCTCTGCTTGTTAGCCTCACTTTGCTTTTACTTTACTTTCACCTTCTTTTCTCTTTACTTTCACTTAAATAAAGTTCTCTTGCATGAATATTACTGTAGTAAGCATATTCAGCTCTTTTTTTTTTTTTTTAACAGTGAGGGGTTGGGGGTATAACCAGAGATTGACTTTAAATTTTCTTTCATTGGAACACATGAACTGAGGTTTGAATTTTCAGCTCCCTGCTTTCTTGCGACAAGACTATTGTTAAGCACTAAGGCACGTTTTTTTTTACAGTGAGTTCCTCCCTGATTGGCTAACTTTCAGAAGTGAGAGGCTGATGCTAATAGGTTAGTTTGGGGGTGGGGGACGGACTAAATTCAAGGGGATCTCTCCAGATCAACAGAATAAAGTGCTCCTTGGTTCTATGGTTACAGAATAATCAGTCTTTTCCTATGTTTTTGAGAAGTCCTTATTTTGATTGTCTTACGTAACCCCATTACATTTGTTAAATATAAAAACGTAGTCTATTTCACATTTCACTAATGCTTCAAACAAAATTTGTTGTTTTCCAATGCAGGATCACATCCTGGATTTTGTCATTTTTCTTGAGTCTTTTATTCTCCAACAGTTCTTCTGCTTTCTTTTGCCCTTATGACATTGTCATTTGAAAGGTACAGGCCAGTTTTCTGTTTGTTTTAATGGAACACCCTTCAATCGGGATTTTTGTTTTAATTTAAGGATAGATTTGGGCTGTGAACTTTTGTCAGAAATATAGAAGTGGTATTTTTTCCTTAGGAAATCATATCAGAATCCCAGTGATATCAGCTGTATATGCTAATTGGTGGTTTTCATAAGTATCTCCACTGTAAGGTTACCCTTTACCCTTCATAATCAGTATTTTATAGTATGTTTAGACTGCTTTCCACCAAACTTTCACTTAATGAATTTAGATGATTATTATTTCCTATAATTATTGCAATGATGGTTGAAAATGGTGATTTCCAGTCATTCCTCCTCTGTGGTTTACTTTTAGTATGGCTCATTTGTTTCTTTTTTAATTGATTGGTTAAAATCAGCTGTTCCAAATTTAGTCAGTGGGAGCCCTTTAAGCTGGCTTCTGAGTCTTTCCAATGTGTTCCCAGAACTTTCCCCCCTGGGCTAGGGATGTAGGAGTATCAAACTTTAGAGCTAATAGGAATAATTTAGGGTGCACATTAAAAAATGTAGATTAGTGGGCATGCCCTGGAAATTCTTAAGTAGGTCTAAGAGATATGGCCCACATATTTGGATACAAAGAAGCTTCCTTGTGATTCTGGTACAGTGATCTTAGAAATGCACTTTTAGACATATAATATTTAATTATTACTGATTGCTTTAAATCCCTGTTTCATCTCCCCTCACCCTGTTATTTATACTGGGGATTGAACCCAGGACTTCAAGCATGCTAGGTAGGCACTCAAAGACTGAGCTATACTCCCAGCCCACCTCTTTTTAAAATTTATTGTTATTTATTTTGTGGCACTGGTGACAGAATCCAGAGGCACTGTAATACTGAGCTATATTCCCAGTCCTTTTTATTTTGAGATAGGATCCCACTAAGCTGTCCAGGATGGCCTCAAACTTGCCATCCTCCTGCCTCATTCTCCTGAGTAGTTGGGATTACCAGCTGTGACACTTTGCCCACCTTGAAACTTCATATATATATATATATATTTTTATTTTTTAGTTGTAGGTGAACACAATATCTTACGTGGTGCTGAGGATCGAACCCAGGGCCTCACATATGCTAGGCAAGCATTCTACCACTGAGCCACAACCCCAGCCCGAAACTTCGTATTTTTAAAGCAAACTAAATAGTCCATTTTCAATAAAAGAATGCTTCCATTTTGGAAGGTATTCATAATTTTGTTGTGGTTTCATTAGGTAATAGCTAGCAATGAGCATGGTAAGGTCACAAGATGTTCTTTAAATTACTTTAGGGTCTTCTTTAAACTATCCTCAGAGTGGACATGAAATCAAATGGTGGCAGTTAATCTGTAAAAAACAAAAGCAAGAGAGCTATTTGGAAAATGCGTCGAGATAAAAGGATTAATGGGACTAATTCTTGACAGGGTCCACTGCGGTTGATGCGAAGCTAGAATTAAGGCTACTAGTGTCCTCTTCCAACTGGAAGGAAGATTCCTTTAGTACCATAGGCACACTAAGGTAACTTATGACCAACCATTGACCCCAGTGCCCACATTAACGCTTATAGATGGGATTCGCTTATAGATGAAGCCCTCCTAAATAGTATGGCCACCATGACAGTTCTGGAGAGGACCAACTAAGATCAAAAACTGATGTGACAGAGGAGTTGAACAACAGATTGGCAAAGATTGCTAAAGGTGGTCCCCAGTTTTCAAGTCAACCATAAAATAGTAACAAATTTGTACACAGCATTGTCTCCTTTGTAGTTCTCTCTCTTGAGTCTCTCTCTTGAGAGTTCTCTCTGCTTAAACCTCACTTTGATTTTACTTTACTTTCACTTATGATAAAGTTCTCTTGCATGGCTTTTTGTGTCTGACTTTAAGTTTTCTTTCCTCCGAACTCAAGAATCAAGGTTTTTGAGTTTCAATTCCCTGCTTTCCTATGACGGTTTTATTTGAACTTGAACAATCAATGTATCAGTAGCTAACATTTTTCAAAATATACACAGCACAGGCCTGTTCCATTGTTCTCAACAATTTCCATACATTAACATATATAATTTTCACCAATACTTGAAGTAAGTGCAATTACCCTCATTTTACAGATAAGAAGACTGAGGTACAAGAAGTTGAATAATTTTCCAAAGTCCCGCATTAGTCATATAACTAAAGCAGTAAAGCTAGGATTCAAATTTATCAGATCTAGGTTTAGCCATTGCACTCTGTTACTTGTTTTCACTCAAACTGTACTGGTTCAATTTTCTCATGTACTAAGGAGTGGTGTGGTCATAATTGGTAGGAACTCTCTTCCCAGCTCAATGGAAAGAATGAAAGAATAAAACTGTTGGTCCAAATAAAGCTTTTGGTCTTAATGCAACTTGGTAACATTTTAAAGTATGTCTGACTGCAAGGGTAGCAAACCCATACTAACCCATACTAGTCATAAAACATGTAATTAGCTGTATATATTTATTGTGTATGAAATAATGATGGGATGAAATAATCTCTTTTATTTATTTATTTTTTGTGGTGCTGGGGATAGAACCTAGGGCATTGTGCATGAGAGGCAAGCACTCTACCAACTGAGCTATATCCCCAGCTTGGGATGAAATAATCTTAATTAAAAAAAAATTATCAGGGGCTGGGTGGGGTTGTGGTTCAGAGGTAGAGCACTTGCCTAGCATGCATGAGGCACTGAGTTCGATGCTCAGCACTATATAAAAATAAAATAAAGACATTTTATCCACCTATAACTAAAAAATATTTTTTTTAAAAAATTATCAGTTGTTGAGAAGTCTATCTGGGGATGCTTTCAGCAACACAGTTATTTTACAACAGTTACAACTAAAAACTAAAAAGGCCTCAATATATGACTTTTAAAAAGCCAGTAAAAATTATTATTATGCAGCTAACATTTCAAATGTCTCTCAGAACTTATACTCCACTTCTTCTTCTTCTTTCTTTTAAAATTTATTATTTAATATATTTTTAATACCTTTATTTTATTTTTATGTGGTATTGAGGATAAAAACCAGTGTCTCACATGTGCTAGGCAAGCACTCTACCAACCGAGCTACAGC
This sequence comes from Urocitellus parryii, assembly GCF_045843805.1. Taxonomy (NCBI): domain Eukaryota; kingdom Metazoa; phylum Chordata; class Mammalia; order Rodentia; family Sciuridae; genus Urocitellus; species Urocitellus parryii. The sequence continues at coordinate 206,476,457 of NC_135531.1, forward strand.
CCCAGCCCTATTATTTAATATTTTATTGAGTAAAGAATCATTCTTGGGGGCTGGGGATGCGGCTCAAGCGGTAGTGCACTCGCCTGGCATGGCGGGGCGCTGGGTTCGATCCTCAGCACCAGATAAAAATAAAATAAAGATGTTGTGTCCACCGAAAACTAAAATATTTTTAAAAAAGAATCATTCTTGGGTTGGGTGCTGTGGTGCATGCCTATTATCCCAGCTAATTGGGAGGCTGAGGCAGGAGGATCATGAGTTCAAAGCAACCTCAGCAAAAGCAAGGCTCTAAGCAACTCAGGGAAACCCTGTCTCTAAATAAGATACAAAGATACAAAATAGGGCTAGGGATGTGGCTCAGAGACCAAGTGCCCCTGAGTTCAATCCTCCCCACCCCGACCCTTGCCCACAGAAAAAAGAAGGAAAAAGATAAATAGAACACAAATTTACATCATACTATGGGATTCAAAAGATATTTTTCCCATTATGTATAAATCATAGCAAACAAAGAAATAAAGTTCTCTCAAACTGCTGCAGTGTGGCATTTGTCAGCAGTGTACTATTTGCGTTTTTATTTTATTGCAAATTGACAAATTACAATTGTATATATTATTGGGTACAATGTGATGTTACAATTTATGAATGTGGATTAATAAAATCAAGCTAATGAACATATCCATCACCTCAAATACTTATCATTTTTTGTGATAAGAAATTTATTCTCCTAGAAAAGTTGAAGTGTACAATAAGCTATTATTATATTTGCCACACTGTATAATAGACCTGTTTCTGTTTTTCCTCTTTTGCAGTTCTAGCCTGTGCATGCAAGTGATCTACCACTAAGATAAACTCCCACTCCCTTTCCTTTTCTCTCTCTTTTTGGGATGTTTAGTAGAGATTTGAAAAACAAGAACGAAAACTTATTCCACACCCCCAGCCCTTTGTATTTTTTTTTTTATTTGAGACAGGTTCTGGTTAAATTGGCAGGACTAACCTCTAACTTATGATCCTCCTGTCTCAGCCTCCCTATTAGTTTGGATTACTGTTTTGTATCACTATGCCAAATAGGTTTTTTTGTTTTTGTTTTTTTTTTTTGTGTGTGTGTGTGTGTGTGGCTATTATGTGTAGTGCTGCAATAAGCATGAGAGTGGAGATGTCTTTTTTTTTTTTTTTTTTTTTAAAGAGAGTGAGAGAGGAGAGAGAGTGAGAGAGAGAGAGAGAGAGAGAGAGAGAGAGAGAGAGAATTTTTAATATTTATTTTTTAGTTCTCGGCGGACACAACATGCTTGTTGGTATGTGGTGCTGAGGATCGAACCCGGGCCGCACGCATGCCAGGCGAGCACGCTACCGCTGAGCCACATCTCCAGCCCTGGAGATGTCTTTTTGCCATACTGATTTCATTTCCTTTGGATATATACCCAGTGGTCATTGCAGGACCATATGGTAGTTCTATTTTTAACTTTTTGAGGAACCTCTATACTTTTCTCCATAATGGCTGTACTAATTTACATGCCTACCAATAGTTTGCAGTAATTCCTTTCTCTCAGTCAGGCACCATGCATGAGTCTAATCCCATCAACCCAGGAGGCTGTGGGAGAAGGATTGCAAGTTCAAGGTCAGCCTCAGCAATTTAGTAAGACACTGTGTCAAAATAAAAAAACTAAAAAGGTTAGGGATATAGCTCAAGGATAGAGCCTCCTAGTAGTCAATCTCCAGGACTGGGGAATAAACAAGACTCCCTTCTCTTTTTTCTCTACATCCTCACCCCTGTCCTTCAATACTTGGAATTGAGCCCCAGGGTGCTCTACCACTGAGCAACCTATTCAGCTCATTTTATTTTTTATTTTGTGACAGGATCTCAGTTGCACAGCCTGGATTTTAATTTGTGATCTTTCTGCTTCAGCCTCCTGAGTAGTTGGGATTAAAGGCCTGACCCAGGAGGCCTGGTGGAGGTCTATGGTAATTTGTATAAAAGTGAAGCATGGAGCTAACAATCAGGTTGGAAGGATGTGTGGAGAAGGGTGAAGGTGGGGGAGGGGATTTGTTTTGATTTAATAAACTCTTAGCAATTTAGATCAGATTGAGAAAATGACCAAACAGCAGGGAAGGGTATTCTTTGAGATTATAGGTTGAACTAAGCCCTCTGAGGTGCTGCTACTGCCAAAATCTATGACCTAACAATAATTAATTAATGTGATACTCATTTTAACAGATCTATAGAATGAGACCTGAGCATTTAAATTTCTATGGGAGGAATGTCCATCAGGGGATAGTAGGTGAGGGAGAGATTTTATACAAAGGAGTGGTTTTGATTGACCCTTCACTTTTGAAAAGAGGAATGTTCAAAACACATGAAATATTCAAAATCAGAAAATTTGAAGATCTGGTGGACTGTCCAAAACCTGTGGCTAAGCAATGTGGGGGAAAAGTGTGGTGATGAAAGAGAGCAGTGACCCAATCATAATAGTCTGGCATGTTATGCCAAGGCTTTAGAGATCCATACTATAATTGATGGAAATTGCTGGAGGATTTTTGGCACAGGAGTGAGGATTATAAAACAAAACATTTTAAACAGATCCAGAAACTATACTTTTGAAAAAGTCACAGCCCCTTCTTTAAAAATGAAAAACTTAAAGGGGAAAAGTGTACAAGCCCTACTCTTGTAGAATTTATATTCTAGCAAGGAGAGGCAGACTATAAATGATAGATACATAATATGAGTTAGTCATAAGTGCTACAAGGAATAAAGCAGAGTAAGGAATATAATGATTGGGAAAAGATACCTTTCTTAAGAGAAACTCAATGGTTCTTTTCACAATTCTCAAAGTCATCATAGACACAACAGTTACATTTTAACTAAAGTCTAAGTACCGCAAGCCTGTCCATACTTTTCATTTTCACTAATAACTTGTCCTTTTAAAACACATTCCTTTCTTACCAAAGCCCAGAAAAGGAGGACCAAATTTCCCTCTAAAGGATAATGGCTTCTCAAAGCTTTCTCAGCCTGTTTCCACCCAGTCTTTGCATTTCAGATTCACCATTTCACTTTTTTTTTTTTTTTTTTTTGGTACTGGGAATTGAACCCAAGGATGTTTAACCTCTGAGCCACATCTCCAGCCCTCTTAATTTTTTATTTTAAGACAGGGGCTCTCTAAATTCTGTAAGCTGGCTTTGAACTTGGGATCCTCCTGCCTCAGCGTCTTGAGGGCTGGGATTATAGGCGTGCCCCTCCATGCCCAGCTTTGTTCACCATTTTTAAGCCTTTCATTTGAAAGTTTCGCTCACTAGGCCTTATATGTTTCCCTCTCTCCCTCTCCCTCTGCCCTCATTTTTTCACTTAACAAATTATGTACTGAATGGTTGGTATGGCATAAATTTTGCTAAACACAAATAACAGAAAAGCAAAAAGCAACCTTGAGCTGTAGAGCTAATCCTTGAATTGTGTGTACTTGTGTGGGGGTGGGGGTGGCTCAGAAGCAAGGCCAGGAACACGTGATGCCAGAGTGGAAACATTGTGTTGCTCTCTGGGCCTTCGGTGCTCTATTTGAATCCTGCCGGCTGTGGGGAAAGCTCAGCCGCACAAGGAAAAGGGGAGCAAAATAGTAATAATAATAAGATCAACTTAAGGATTTACACTCCAAGTATGAAGCTCCTGCCAACCCCTACTCCAACAGAAGAATGCAAATCTTTGGGAATTACCTAAGTCAATAGAATCATCAAGTCGAAGGTCCGGGCCCGAAATTTGCACTTTAATAGCTCCTACCTCCAGGCCATTGTTATGTTCACTGAAAGCTTGAGGACGGTTGGCCTAGCTTCTCACGCTACACCTTGCACCAGTTATTGTTATTTGCCCTATTTTACAGAGAAGGAAATTGAGGTACAGAAAGGATAATTATATTCCTAAGGACAAACCCAACCAGGGGTTGAACCAAGACGTGCTTGAGATGCAACTCTTCATCTTACATTTAACAGTGCATTATGCCCTTTTGCTAAGTGATCTGCTCGTTAATATTTCAAACTTGGAGTTTGAGCACTTGGTCTGAAGTCTCACTCATTCGTCTGGTAAATTTGGGCCGAATTTACATTTTGAAAATGAAGTCCATTTCTTTGGATAAAACATCCCCACCTGAAGGTGACCTCAGGGGATGGGCGGGGTGGGGGAGCTGAGCAAAGAAGCGAGGCGATCGACGCCTCCGGCGCGCCGCTGCCTGTTGGATTGGCTCGAACCTCTCCCGCCAGGCCTGTCCTACTCCCGCGCGCTCCTGGGCCCGCCCCCGCCGCCATCTTGGTCCAGGAGGGAGCTTGTCGCACGCGTGAGTAAACTGCCCGAGTCGCCAAAGTCAGGCTTTGGCAGCCTGCAAGTGCAGCGGCGCAGTGGCGGAGAGGACGCTGTCCTGAACATTGTACGTAGGGCTAAGTATCCCGGGCGCGGTGGGAGGTCAAGGAAACCTTCGGCCTGGCGCAGCCTCTGCCCCCTCGCGGCGAGATGCCGCGCTCCCGGGTCTTCTCCCGCCCCTCCCCAACCCCCCGCGCGGTCTCCTCCCTCCGTTGAATGCTGCCCGGGAAAGTGGTGGCGGGAGCGGGCCCAGGCCCGAGCGCGGCGTGGGCCGCAGTGCGTGTTACTAGGCGGAGGAGGAGGTTAGGGCTCGGGTTTGGGCTCTAGAGGCCGGCGCTGTGGACACCGCGGAACTGCGAGTCCGGGAGCCCGTGTTAAGGTGTGAGCGCCGGATTCGCGCTGGGCCGCCGTGAGGCTCTTTGCGTTGGTCACTACATTTTTCTCCTTTTCCGGCCCGGCCTTAGGGTGGCCGACATGACGGCCCCAGGTCCGAGCCCTCTCGCGCCGCTGTTGGAGACACTGGAAGACTCTTCCGCCTCCCTGGGCGAGCAGACGGATGCCTACCTAACTTTGACCAGGTGAGGCCCGCTGGGGTGGGAGGCGCTTCGGTGGAGGTGGACGCAAGATGGTTGTTTGGGACTCGTAGAATGAGTGAATTCTTTTAGTCTCGTAAATAGGAGGACACCGGAGTCCGGGGATGAGTGGGGTGGAGGGGGACGTATATGCCAAGTGACGTTTCAGGGGCTGCTGCAGCGCTTAAGCTGTTTGGAATGAAGGAGACTGCACGCGAGTCTTGCAAGCAAAGGATTAAAGTTTCTGCTGGAAGTAGTTGGAGGAGTGGTTTTCAGTGCGAAAGTCCCTGCGAACTCCTGGTGTATCCCGAAATAACGACCCAGAATTTTTTTTTTTTTTTAATGGACCACTAGCCTGATTTTTGTTTCAGTTACATAATTCTTCAAAAGGAATTGCCTAAAGCTTTGTAAAGAATTTGATAAAATTGGTAAATTTGTACCTGGGATAGGGATTACGCTGCTGTCTTCACATGATGAAACTGTCAAAACTTGGGTACTCTGTGGAGGCAAAAGTCATTCTGATGTGTGTTCTCTCTTATTTCTGATGTGTGTTGCATCATATAGTATATATTCGTAAGCACCATAAGAATTGGGCCAGTTCATTTCTAAGCATTTATAGAGATACTGTTAGTTAGTGTCCAGTACTTTGTCTTTTGCCTAATCTCTTGTTCTATCTGCTTTTTAAGTCGGATGACTGGAGAAGAAGGAAAAGAAGTCATCATAGAAATTGAGAAAAATCTTCCTCGGCTGTACAAAGTTTTAAAGGTCTGTATCTACTGTTGAATAGTGTTTTGAGTGTTAAAAACCACCCAGCTGACCCATAAGAACTTTTCTAAAATAAAAGCAATGATGTTGGTTGGGTTAATGTACCTTTTTATTGATTAATATACTGTATATGAAGTGTTGGCCTCCTGCCTCAGCCTCCTGAGTAGGTGTGAAGACAGGCTATCATCGGATTGCCTGGCTCTTCATTACTTTACATCTTTCACAAGCTTTTTCTCACATTATTCTTCATACCTCGATGAGTTTACCTTTTCCTTTTTTCTTTTTGGCAGTTCTGAGGATCAAACATGGCCTCAACATACTATTTCTCATTCAGCTATACCTTCAGCCTCTAGTTTGCTCTATAATCTCCACTTTTGCAGATGGAGAAATTAGTTTGTCTAAGGTTTTCCATGGCCACTTGAACCCACAGCCTGAATTATCAATCTTATCTGATCAAAGCAGTGATCCGAGATTATTTAATCTCTTTTCATTCCTTTTGGGAATTTATTTATAAGTAAGGAATTCCAAAATAGTAATTGTCTCAGGTCTACTTTGTGAATAGCATTTGTAATTTATTTTCACTCACCCTCCATTTTTGCTATGTTAGAAACTGTTGCAGTTTTCTTTTTTGCTTGTTTACAGGGAGGTGGCATAGTTTAATGTCAAACTAAGAACATATGTTTTTGTCGTGGACTACTTAGGAGGCTTCCTGATTTTCCTTTCTTACTTAGCATTTAACTTTTTAATCCCCTTTCCCCTCCAACTCCCAGTACTGGGAATGGAACCCAGGGGCACTGTACCACTGAGCTACTGTCCTAGTCCTTTTAATTTTTTTGTTTTGAAACAGGATCTTGCTAATTTGCCCAGGCTGTTCATGAGCTTTTCCATCCTCCTGCCTCAGCCTCCCATGTGACTAAGATTATGGACTTTCCTCATCAGCCACCAGCCCAGCAACTGTTTCATTTTAAAAATAAGAAAATTAGCCAGGTGTGGAGCCTGCCCTCCAATTTGGAATTCTCCTGCCTCAGCCTCCTGAGTAGCTAGAATTACAGGCATGCACTATCAGCCTCAGCAGTATTATTTTATCTTATTTTTTTTAATTCTCTAAAGGATTTTTTAAAAATATGGAATTCTTCATGAATTTGACTATCATCCATTCATAGGGACCAAGCTGATCTTCTCTGTGTTCCAATTTTTTTTCTTGTATATTGGGGATGGAACCCATAGGTGTTCTACCATTGATTTATACTCTGCTTTTTATTTTGTGACAAAATGTCACAAAGTTACTGAGGCTAGGCCTCTAATTTGTGATCATATGCCTCAGCCTCAATTGGCTGGGATTATGGGCATGTGTTAGCATACCTGGATTTGTTCCAATTTTTACTATGTATGCTGCCAAAGCGAACATGGAAATAGTATTATTAAGTAACATTAACTTCGATACTTCATTTTTCTTCGTTATTACATTTCACATTCTAGCAGTATATTTGATGTGAAGACATGCATCTTCATGTGTTTAATTTTTGAAAGCATGGAATCGGACCCTGTTGCATGCATTTTGAGTCAAGTTGCACTGTTTTTAAGTAGAGTTTGTATGTAAAGTTGCTAATGAATTATTTGGAAGCAAGTGGAAGATTAGGACAATTAGTAGAAGGTATCTATGTAAGTTAAGCAACCAAACAATAATTAAATTTCTTCAAAATAGGAACCATAGTAGATAGATAAAATGTTTGTGTTCTTGTTCAGAATTCTGCTAGATTTGTCTTAAGAACTCAACATTCTTGAAGATAAGGCAGACCTTTATTGAGCTAGAAATATAACTCAGTGGTAGAATGCTTGCCTAGCATGTTAATTGTGGATTCAGTCCTCAGAATTGCAAAACATCAATAAAAAAGACAACACAGTTAAGGAACATCATAAACCTTATTTGTTATCTGAACAGGTGCTCAGTTGCTGAGGGTCTTGCTAAGTTACTGAGGCTGGCCTTACATTTGAGGTCCTCCTGCCTTAGCCTTAAGTCCACGGGATTATGGGCATGCACCACCTAATTGGGTTATAGTTGACTTTCTGATCATATGTTCTTACCTGCTCTGAGAATTTTGTTGATTGATTAGATCAAAATGTTATGAGCTTGCTTGTTTTGTTATTGACTTTTGATTTCTACAAATTTATTTACAGTTGTACTTATTTGTGATAAATGTGATTTTCTTTTGGTAGAGTCATATTTCCAGTCAAAACTCAGAACTGTGTAGTGCTGCTCTACAGGCCTTGGGGTTTTGCTTATATAATCCCAAAATTACTTCAGGATTATCAGGTAGATAATTATGACTATTAATATTTTTAAATTTTTAAATGTAACTTTATAAAAGTATTGTTATCACTGAGTTAGTTTCATAATTTGTAGTTTAGGATTTGCTTCCAAGAAATGTTTGGATCTCTTCATCACCCATACATAGTTCTAAATTTGATAGATTGAAATCTGCTGTAGAAAATAAAGATGCTTAAACATAATTGCATACTGAGGGTACAACTCTGAATTGGCCAGGGTCCTGGGTTCAATTCCCTAGCACAGAATAAATATGATTGATGTAAAAACCTTTTTTTTTTTTTTTTTTTTGGTACCAGGGTTTGAACTGGGGCGGGCTCGACCACTGAACCACATCCCCAGCCCTATTTTGTATTTTATTTAGAGACAGGGTCTCTCACGGAGTTGGTTAGCACCTGGCTTTGGCTGAGGTTGCCTTTGAACTCGGGACCCTCTAGCCTCAGGTTTCCAAGCTGCTGGGATTACAGGTGTGTGCCACTGTGCTTGGCTAAAAACAGAAACTTTAATAAAACATGGCTGTCTTTGGAAGTTAATAACTTATCTGATTGTTTTATTTAGGTGTATACACTAAGGAACATGTTTACTTGGAAGTTTCTTTCATACTAGTGTGAAATGTAGTATAACTGTGAACTAAAAGTGGTAGTGAAAACCCAGAACCTGATGCTTTCCAAGTTCCAAGTAGCCTAAACTGTTGTTGTTTAACTAAGTAGTTTGCTACCCTAGAGGAAAGCTGGGAAGTGATTTTTTTTTTTTTTTTTGGTACCAGACCACTTCTAGACTACTGAGCCACATCTCCAGCCCTATTGTATTTTATTTAGAGACAGGGTCTCACTGAGTTGCTTAGTGCCTTGCCATTGCTGAGGTTGGCTTTGAACCTGCGATCCACCTGTCTTGGCCTCCCAAGCCCCTGGGAATATAGGCATGTTCCTGGCTAGGAAGTGATCTTTAGAGAGAAGAAATTAGGAATAGGTAATAAGGATCAGAAAGTTGTTACCATTTGTTTTTCTGAGGAAGTGGGGTTACTTCCAGCTTTGTTTTGTACTGGGGATTGAACCTAGGGACACTTAACCACTGAGCCACATCCCCAGCCCGTTTTATGTTTTATTGGAGACAGGACCTCGCTGAGTTGCTGAGGGCAGTTTTGAACTTGTGATCCTCTTGCCTCAGCCTCCCGAGCTGCTGGGATAACAGGAATGCGCCACCACACCTAGCATCACCAGCCCTTTTTATTTTCTCTTTGAAGACAGAGTCTTGCTAAATTGCCAGGATTATAGAGCAGTGCCACCACACACAGCCCTGCTTATTCTTTTTTTATGTATAGAAGTGTTAGCACCCTAGAGTACGAGTTGTTCATCTTGGAGCAGAAGTGTGAGGTTATAATATCTTGCTAAACATTGCATATACCTAGTAATGATACCCGTGGTTATTTTTGTGTGAACTATCTGCTTTGGAGTTCAGTGCTTTGTTTTCTCTGAATATGATAACTTCGATCTGGATTTAGGGTTTGGGAAGTTTGATATCAGTAGTGGTTCCTTGATCCTTCTCTGAATATGTATTTAGTTTTTTTGACTTAAGAGTATTTTTCTTTACTTTTATATTTGAAATTTTAAGATTGGGGCTGCAGATGTAACTTGGTGGTCTAGGCTGGTTTCAATTCCTAGTACCACAGAAGAAAAGATTGTATACTGTTCCTATAATTAAAACTACTTGCTTTTCAGAGGCAAATATTCAAGAATTGCTTTCAAAATTGAATAATATTGTTAAGAATTCAGACAAAAATGTATGCACCAGGGCACTTTGGGTAATATCCAAACAGACGTTCCCCACTGAAGTTGTTGGAAAAGTGGTGAGTACAGTTTTTCTACGTCTTCTCTACATCTACATGCCAGCAAAACAGTTCTGTTTTATTTGATTTGTATATATTTGGTTCTGTCTTTTAGGTATCCAGTATAATTGACTCATTAGAAATAGTATTTAATAAAGGAGAGATACATTCTGCCGTTGTTGATTTTGAAGCATTAAATGTTATCATAAGGTATGCAGTTTGGATGCAATTCACATTAGAATACTGTTTCTATAAATTTAGAATTTATTTCAACGATTGAACTTTCTGAGATTCAAATATGAAATCGACAGTTAAAGAATGGGGGCGTGTCTTTACTGAAAGTCTTAAAAGTAAAGTCTTGTTCATAATAAAGTTTTTAAAAATTTTAAAGTTTTTAAAAGTTTTTAAAATCTCTTAAAGGGTTTAAAAAATAATACAACCTTGTAAGTGGGCTGGAAAAGGGTATTTATGAAGGCAGTCATGTTGTCTAGCATGGAGCAGGAAAGTCCCTTCTACTTGCCCTTCCCTAGTCTTTTTTTTTTTTTTTTTTTTGTAGTGGTAAGGATTGAACTCAGGCCTTACGCATGCAAGGCAAGCACTCTACCAACTGGGCTATATCCCCAGCCCCCAGCCCTACTTTTTAACAGACATGTGGCACAAACTCTTGACTTGTTTTTTCATTCTTTGTTTTCTTTAGTTTTTGAGCTGTTTGTTTTAATTTCACCTTCTGGTCCTGTGGTTAATGATCATATTATAGTCTGGTTCCTTGGCTCCCTTTTAAAAACAGTACAGGGCTGAGGTTGTGGCTTAGTTGTAGAGTGCTTGCTTAGCGTGTGTGAGGCACTGGATTCAATTCTCAGCAACACACACATCCTCACAATAAAAGTTATCATGTCCATCTACAACTAAAAATATTAAGAAACAACAATAACAACGCCAGGGATGGAGCTTTATGGTAGAGTGCTTGTTTAGGACGTAGGAGGCCCTGGGTTAAATCCTGCCACAAAAACAGAATTTTTACATAAAAAGTAAAGCAGTATACAAATTAGCAAGAAAAATTTGATCTTTATTTTACCACATAGTTGTTGCTACTTCATTAGTATACACTAGTGTATATTCATGAATATTTTATGCATTCTAATCTTGCACCAAAGACTGAGTTCAGTAATAAATGATTTTTGTGTGTGTGTGTATGTGCGTGTGTGTGTGTGCGCGCGTGCGCGCGCTCTGGGGGTCAAACCCAGGGATTTGTGCATGTAAAGCAAGTACTCTACCATCTGAGCTATATCCCTAGCCTATAATAAGTGACTTTTAAGTGATAACTGACTTTTTTTCCCTTAAAAAAACAAAAATAAAAACAAAAAAACTTATTGGTTGTACCTCAATTTTTTCCAAAAAAGAAAAAAAATTGGTGGCAGCAAATCTGTGATACAGTATTTTTCTAGGTGAATTTATGTATGCATTCTAAATTATGCTGTTTATTTTTCCTGCTAGATTAGACTAAAAAAGTGAATTCAAGCTAACTTATTGATTTCTCCTTTATAGGCTAATTGAACAAGCTCCAGTTCAAATGGGAGAAGAGTCAGTGAGATGGGCAAAATTGGTCATACCTTTAGTGGCTCATTCAGCACAGAAGGTTCATTTGAGGGGAGCCACTGCTCTGGAGATGGGAATGCCATTGTTGCTTCAGAAACAACAAGAAATAGCATCTATTACAGAGCAGCTTATGACTACTGTAAGCATTAAGTTACTTAAGAATTTTCTAAATACTGTATTAAAAGTTTCTTTGCTAAGCTTGAAATTCAGTTTCAGTTTGAAATCAAATTCAGCTAAGCTCATTGATTTAATTGCACTGTGATCTAGGAGTTTAGCATTGAATTAAAACAAAGAGTTGCGGGCTGGGGATGTGGCTCAAGCGGTAGCACGCTCGCCTGGCATGCGTGCGGCCCGGGTTAGATCCTCAGCACCACATACCAACAAAGATGTTGTGTCCGCCGAGAACTAAAAAATAAATATTAAAAATTCTCTCTCTCTCACTCTCTCACTCTCTCACTCTCTTAAAACAAAACAAAACAAAAAAAACCAAAGAGTTGCTTAAGTTAGTGTAGACCAATTATACATAACAGTACAGAAATGAACTGTCTATTCATTTTTAATACACTGTAGATATTTTATCCCATCCTCAATGTATGTTGAATAGAAAGTGATTGCATTTCTCCCATCCTCTAACCAGACCCCTGCTTGGTTTCTGAGATCAGACATCCAGGCACTTTCAGGGTGGTAAGGCTGTACATAAGGGATTATATTTCTTTTCTTTTTTTAATATCTGTTTTCCATTTGTAGTTGGACACAATACCTTTATTTAATTTATTTTTATGTGATGCGTGCTAAGTGAGTGCTCTACGGCTAAGCCACAGTGTCGCTAAGCCAAAACCCCAGCCTCCCCCCCCCAACAAGGGATTATATTTCTAAATAAGGGAGAGCAGTACCCAATTCAGTGTTATTTTTGAGTTATTATATAATTCCAGTAGTTAAGAATTTTCATGCATGTAAGCTCATCTAGTCCATATAATTTCCTAGCTGGTTATTACTTTCCTCAAGTCTTAGGCTTACCAACATTTGTTCTTGTAAACATCTTTTAGCATCTATATGCATTGCATTACTGTTGACTATAGTTGTAAACAAAAGGCTTATAGAACTTGTTTTCTAATGAGAAATGAGGGAGGCACATAATGTATTAAGTGAAGATCACTATGGAGGATAGAATAACAGGGACAGGCTGAAGTTTGCCATCAAAGAGAAATGGTGAGGTGGTCAGGGAAGGTAAAAATTAGGACATTGGAGCTGTGATTTGAAGACAGTATAGGAGTTAGCCATGTGGATAATATAGGGTAAGCTCATTGTGAGCAAGAAAACCATGAGTGCAGAGGGCCATTCTCGTTGCAGGGAATGGTGGTACACATCTATAATCAAAGCTACTGGAGAAGTTGAGGCAGGAGGATTCCAAGTTTGAGGCCTGTCTAGGCAACTTAAAAAGACCCTGTCTCAAAACAAGTTTATATTTATATATATATATATTTTTTTGTTTAAGGGGCCCGGGGGTGTAACTGTTAAGAATGTCCCTGGATTCAGTCCCTTGTCTGGCAAAAGAAAGGGGAGGATCCCATTCTGCTCTTACATTGTGTACCAACTTGGTGTTCAGCGAACACTTGGCAGTATGACAGAAGTGAGAATTATGAGGTTGAGAAGAGTGGAAGATATTGTTAGAGAAACAGAGGACCTAATCACACAGGTCCTTGGGACCATAGTAAAGATGCAATTTTTACTCTGGATTATAAGGAAAGTCATATTTGAATGTTTTGAGCTTCCAAGTATTATATACTGATTTGAATTTTAAAGTGATTATTCTGGCTCTGTTGAGAACAGGCTTGGGAGATGATAGAGCAGGAGCAGGAAGATTAAAGTTTAATAAAATAGTATCTTTAAGAATTGTTTTGTCAGGCACAGTGGTGCATGCCTGTAATCCTAGCAGCTCAGGAAGATCACAAGTTCAAAGCCAGCTTTAGCAACATAGCGAGGCACTTAGCAACTCAGGGAGACTCTGTCTCAAAAAAAAAGTGGGGGTCCCTGGGGTTGTGGTTCAGTGGTTAAGCAGCCCTGGTATCAAAAAAAGAGAATTGTTTTGTTCTCATAAATTTATTCATCTTCAGTACCCTATGTACAGCTTTATAAATAAATTTGAAGTAAGATTTTCTCATGGGCTGGGGATGTGGCTCAAGCGGTAACGCGCTCGACTGGCATACGCGGGGCGCTAGGTTCGATCCTCAGCACCACATAAAAATAGAATAAAGATGTTGTGTCCACCAAAAACTAAAAAATAAATACTAAAAAAAAGATTTTCTCATATTGTTTATGATACTGTGAAAGTTTTTTTGCTTTTTTAAGTTTCTAGTGTGAGAAAACTAATACACTATCATTTGAACTCTAATGATGTACAGGCTGAAGTTTTTAGGAGAAAGTTTTTCTACCAGTATATTGGTGGAAATTAAGTGTGATTGATGAATGATGAGAAGGCCTGATGTGTGATAGACAAGCATAGCTAAGTAAATGTTAATGATAGAATTTAGATTTTGGCATTTAGATATTTATGGTAAAACATTTTCGGGTTTGGTATATTTTCTAAATTTTTCCTTTTGGGTTTTTTTTGGGGGGGAGGTAATAAGGGTACTTTATTGTGGCAAAGATTATTTGGCTGATAATCAAGTATTAGAAATTATTTCTAGGCTTTGATATTGGATTATTTTTTCCTTTTGAAGAGACTATTTGGTAAATATTTCGCTTTTACTTACAGAAATTAATTTCAGAACTCCAAAAGCTATTTATGAGTAAAAATGAGACCTACGTGTTAAAATTGTGGCCTTTGTTTGTCAAACTTCTTGGAAAGGTAAGTGTCAGAGTTAGGTGAACAGTTCACAATTTTTATATGCCAGACCTTTTCATTTAAACTTTCTTTAGTTCAGTCCATTCTCAGAGTTTGTTTTCCTTATTTGCAAATTTGCCTGCTCACTAGAACTTGTATGTAAACTCCATATCAGTACTTTTGTAGCTTTCTCATAATTTGTAAACATGTAGAATGGGAAAGGATTTGAGTCACCCAGTGTGCATGTTCTCAGCCAAAGTTCAACAAGGTTATACCCTGTCTTCCCCCCAGTTCCCCGGGTAGGGATTGAATCTAGGGATGCTTTACTTCTGAAGCACATCCCTAACCCTTTATATATATTTTAGTGTTCCTGAGCATGAACTTTTGTGTTTTTTTTTTTTTTTTTTTTAGTGTTCCTAAGCACAGGAAGGCTGTGATGTGCCTTATGAAGAAATACTCATGTGTTAAATAAGCTTTATTCTAACATAAGTTACAATGCTATTGGCTTTCATTTCAATGCTAGGAAATCAATAATAGATATTAAGTAAGGGAATTAGTATATATTGAGTAAGGTACCTTTACATGAAGAAATACATAAAACAAGATTATATATTAAATAGTTGATGCAAGTTCTGAGACCAGAGAATTTGCTCAGAAAAACCCAACTCTGTATTTTCTTTTAATAGTGATGGCTGATTTTTTCTATTTCTTTCTTTTTTTTTTTTTTTAATGGTACTGGGAATGGAACCCAGGGTCTCATGAATGTCAGACAAATGCTGAATCATTGAACCACATCCCCAGCCCTTTTTTTTTTCTGTGTTCAAAGTGACTATACAATATGAATACTGTGAATAATGAAAATCAAGTGTTAATTAAAGCCAATTCTTTGGGCAGGGTTGCCTTTTTTATTGTGTTAATACACAGTTATTTTAAGTGTTTGTAAGTATACAAATATAGTGTTACATAAGCATTAACAACTATACCCAAAATTTTTTCTTCATCCACAATAAAAACTACCCATTAAGCAATAACTGCCACCTCTCTACCTGTTAACCTCTATTCTACTTTCTATGAATTTGCTATTCTGGGTACCTGATATATGTAGAACCATACATTTGCTCTTCTGTGCCTGCCTTATTTTACTAAGTATAATGTTTGTAGGATCCATTCACGTTGCAGCATATTTGAAAATGTCATTTGTTCTTACGGCAGAATAATATTCTGTTGTTATGTATTTACCACATTTTGTTAATCTGTCTGCTCATGTGGGTGGACATTTGGAGTTTTTCTCCCTTTTGTCTATAATGAACAATGTTGTTGTAAACACGATTGTAGAAAATATCTATTGGTGACCAAGTTCTTGAATTTTTTTTAAAAGAGTAGAATTACTGGTTCATGTGGAAGTTCTATGCTGAAATTTTTTAAAAACTGCTAAGCTTTTCTACAGCAGGTGTATTATTTTACATCATGACCAATAGGACGGATGCTCTAGGATTTTAGGTACATACCATCTTCTCCAGCACTTTCCTTTTTTGTGTCATAATGGTCATGCACATGGATATGAGGTAGTATCTCACTATAGTGTTGGTTTGTATTTCTATTTTTGATCTGTATATGGGTTTTATTTATTTTATTTATTTTTGTCTTTTGTTTTGTATTTGAAGAATTGCCCATTCAAGTCCTATGCCCATTTTTGAGTTGGATTGTCTTTTGTTCTTAATATATTCTCAGTGTTAATCTGATTTGCCAAGTATTTTCTTCCATTATAGAGGTTTTCTTTATTCTTTTTTGGGGGCGCGGAAAGTGGAGTATCTGGAATTGAACTCAGGTGCTTACCACTGAGCCATATTCCCACCACGTTTTATTTTGAGACAGGATCTTGCCAAGTTGCTGAGGCTGGCCTCAAACGTGATCTTCCTGCCTTAGCCTACAGGGTTGCTGGAAATATAGGGGTGTACCACCAAACCTGGCATCTTTTTGATTTTTTGATAATGTCTTTTGGACAAATGTGTATGTAGTGCTGGGATTGAACCCAGGATATCATTACCTGCTAAGTGCACACTGTACCATTGAGCTTTTCCCCCCATCCCACCTTTACACAAACATTTAAGTTTGATGAAGTTTTTTATGGTCTTTTGTTTTCAAAGCCATATTCATGAAGTTACTGTTAAATCCAATGTCAAATCTTATGTTTTCTTCTTTTGCAAGCATGTACTGGGGATTAAACCCAGGGGCAATTTACCTCTAAGCTATATTCCCAGTCGTCTTTATTTTTTAGATAGATTTTCACTAAGTTGCTGAGAGTCTTACTAAGTTGGTGAAGCTGGCTTTGAACTTATTCTCCTCCACAGCTTCCTGAGTTGTTGAGATTACAGGTGTGCACCACCATGCCCAGCATCTTCTTTTAAGAATTACTTCTTGCCAAGTGCCATGGCGCATACATATAATCCCAGCAGCTCTGGAGGCTGAGGCAGGAGGATCCAGGGTTGAGCATCCCTAATCTGAATTATTCCATAATTGGAAAACTTTTATGTCCTCACTTGGCACAACTAGTGGAAAATTTCTGACCTCATGTAACAATTCCCTGTCAGAACATCGGTGGACTAAAAATATTGAATAAAATTACTTTAGACTATGTGTGTATGGGACAAATGAATTTTGTGTTCTCTTCCCAAGATAATCTTTTGATGTATATGTAAATCTTCTAAAACCTGAAATACTCCTGGTCCCAAGCATTTCCATTATGGGGTACTCAACCTGTACCTATTTTCTTTGATATTGTATTGCATTGATAAAATTTGGAATTTATCTACCTTCCTAATTTTCTCTGTAGTGGAAGTATTCTGTATTATGTGTTATATACTTTATTTGAATTTTGTATTTTTTTTGTAATCTTGAATTTTGAAAGCATACTCACTGTTCAATATTTTCTGTGAACTCAAATTCCTAAGAGTTGACATCTATTTTATGTTTTGAAGGTAATGTATTTTGTCTCCTAAGGACATATATTAAGTTGAATGAATAAATGAATGAAAACAGTGCCCATAATTATTTTGTTTCATTCAGATAAACAAGTTTTTAATGTTTCTTTTTTTTTTTTTAGACTTTGCATCGAAGTGGAAGTTTCATCAATTCTTTGTTACATTTGGAGGAACTGGGATTTCGTAGCGGAACACCCATGATTAAAAAAATAGCTTTTATTGCATGGAAGAGCTTAATAGATAATTTTGCCTTAAATCCAGGTACTCAAAGTTTTTTGATTTTTCTACTGGGCATTGTGGCACACACCTATAGTCCCAGCAACCCTGGGGGCTGAGGTACAAGTTCAAGGCCAGCTTCTATAATTAGGGAAGCCCTCAGCAATGTAGGGAGAACCTGTTTCAAATGGGAGTGGTGCTGGGCATGGTGATGCATGCCTATAATCCTAGTGGCTCTGGAGACTGAGACAGGAGGATCTTGAGTTCAAAGCCAGCCTCAGCAAAAGCGAGGTGCTAAGCAACTCAGTAAGACCCTGTCTCCAAATGAAATACAAAATAGGGCTGCGGATGTGGCTCAGTGGTCAAGTGCCCCTGAGTTCAACCCCCAGTACCAAAAAAAAAGGGGGGGGGACTGGGCATGTAGCTGTGGTAAAGTGCCCTGGGTTCAGTTCGCAGGTCTAAAATAATAAAAATTTTTATTTTTCATTGAATTACTTTTAAGCAAGATTAAACAAGTTTTTCTCATTATGTCAAAACTTAGGTATTTATTGACTTTATCATAAGGGAATAGGAAGCGATGATAGCCGTGAAATACCAGTTACTAAGCTTTTTTCTATCATTTCTAGACAAGTCCCAAATAGTGGGTTAGCATTAATATATGAAACTGATTTCTTTGAACTTATAACCTTATTGTGCAATGGAGTTGTTTGATGTATTTTTTGAAATACTTTTTATATCTTTATTTTTATGTGGTGCTGAGGATCAAACCCAGTCACATGCTAGGCAAGCACTTTGCCTCTGAGCTACACCTTCAATCCTGATGTATGTTTATGAGGAAGAGTATTTGGCCCAAAAGTGGGTCCGAATGAGTACTTAAGTAGGTGACATTTAATCTTAGATTTAATTAGTACTATGTTTATAAGATCTACTAGGTAATGTTATTTTTATCCTGATTTTCCCTGTCAGAGACCACTAATCCTTTTCTTTCCATATTTCTATATTTCATAAGGTGATTATTTGCATTACTAGTTATATTTATTTAAAATATTGAATTTTTTTTTTTTTAATCCTGAGGCAAGAGGATTGCAGGTGGAGGCCAGCTTAGGCAATTTAGTAAGACCCTATCTCAAAATAACAACAAAAAGTGCCAGTAATGTAGCTTAGTGTAGAGTGCTTGCCTAGCATGTGTTATGCCCTGGATTTGTACCATCCCCAGTGAAAAAAGGATCAAAGTATATTTTGTGGCACTTTTTTTTTTAATATTAAAAATGAAATCCTTATTAACTGACCATTATTTAGGTATAGCTAGTTATGTACCCAGCAGTATGAGGCAGTTTTGGGGGATTAAAATCTTTTAGAATTATACTTGGAGCCCCTTTCATGGACAAAAGGATTCAGAAAGGAAAGTGTCCTGGACTGGAGAACTTGTGTTCTGCAGAGATTAGAGTTGATTTTCTTTATTTGTCCTCATGTTAGGGATTTAACTCAGGGGTACTCTATCACTAAGTTATACCCCCAGCCTTTTAATTTATTATTTTGTGATGGTCTCACTAAATTTTACAGGCTGACCTCACAATTGTGATCCTGTACCTTATTGTGAGTTGCTGGGATTATAGGTGATTAACTTCATTTTCTTGTAGAAGTGTTAGTTGAAATGTCTGTATGACAGAGCAGTTTTAAGAAACATTGATGAAAACTATTCCACCAAATACATGACCTTTTAACAAGGTACTTGAGCACATATTACTTAAATGTTTTAATGTATATATCCCTGGTCCAACTTACATATATATTTCTATTTAAACAACCAGAATTCACTTGTATGCTGAATTTTAACAATCTGATTGTTGTTAAGGTAAGGTAGATCTGAATCTAATTCTGTTTAGGTTTCTAAAACATAATCAGTGGCCCTAGCAATGTGGGTTTTTTTTTTTTTTGTGTGTGTGTGTGTGTGTGTGTGTGTGTGGTACTGGGGATTCAGCTCAGGGGAGCCTTATATCCTCAGTACTTTTTTCTTTTCCTTTTTTTCAATTTTTGAGCCACAGTCTAAGTTGCTCAGAGTAGCCTTGAACTCCTGGCTAAACCTCCGTATTCACTGGGATTTTATAGGCATGCACCATCACACAGGGTTGCCAACAATGTTTATAATAGTTATTAGTTGATTAAAAGAATGATATCCTCTTTTAACATAATGTAAAAAATGCCTCTATTTCTTTGTTAAATGGATGTAATGCTAACATAGGACTGCTTTTCAATTTTGGCATTTTGCATAGGTTCATATGTTGCTGGGGGTGTCTGCTGTGTTTTAGGAAGTTTGGCAACATCCTAGATTTCAGCCCACTCGATACTAATAACATCCCTCCAGTTGTGATAACCAAAAATACTGTAGACATTATTGGGAAAATCATCCAACACACGGTATCTAATAGACCTTGCTTGTTCATATTAATTGGTTTTAGTCCAGCTTACTGAGTTTTATAGGAATACAAATTTTGGATACAGCAAGAAAATCTGTTTTATTTTTTAAACATGTTGTCTTGCTGTGGAAAAAAGAGACTTACATACTTTATTATTGAAGTTTAATATTCACCTCTGTGCTTATTTTCTTTTAAGATATTCTGTGTAGTGCAAAAAGACTCAAGTTGTTAATGCAGCCTTTGAGTTCCATCCATGTGAGAACAGAAACTCTAGCATTAACAAAGCTAGAAGTCTGGTGGTATTTACTGATGAGACTTGGACCTCATCTCCCTGCAAATTTTGAACAGGTAATATTACACGTGTTAAATGCCACTGTTTTTTTTTTTTTTAATTAATGTGTTCTTCAGATCTTTCCAGTCTAATCTTTTTGTGTTGTTTTTGCTATATATTAGTAGACTAATATATTTTCCCCCCCTTAGCTCAGAACTTTATGGTCATTTTCTCCAAAGGGTGTTCTCCAATGGCCTGAAATGGAGCCCTGTAAGACTTGTTGGTCAGCAAACACAATATCTCTTCTTATTCTAGAAGTATTGATTTTAAGATGGATCTCACCTGCAGCCCCCCAAGAGGATTTTTGACATCAGTGAAATGTTAGTCAAGTGCTCTACTGGATAGATAAAAAGTTGGCTCAGTTATTTGTTTTTAGTTATCCTTTGTCTAGGCTACATAGTTATAATCACTCATTTAATTTGGTTATAGGGGTTTTTTTTAATATAAAATCCTTTTGTTTTCAATATACTTTTTAGATATTGATGGACCTTTTATTTTATTCATTTATTTATATGTGATGCTGAGAATGGAACCCAGTGCTTTATGCAGGCTAGGCAAGTGCTCTACCACTGAGCCACAACACCAGCCCTGATGATAAGTTTTTAAAATGATATTACAAGCTTGGCATGGTGGTGCATGCCTGTGATCTCAGCAGCTTGGGAGCATCCTCAGGATTGAGAGTTCAAAGCCAGCCTCAGCAACAGTGAGGTGCTTAGCAACTCAGTGAGACCCTGTCTCTAAATAAAAATACAAAGTAGGGGGCTAGGGATGTGGCTCAAGTGGTAGCGCGCTCGCCTGGCATGCATGTGGCCCGGGTTGAATCCTCAGCACCTCATATACAAACAAAGATGTTGTGTCTGCCGAAAACTGAAAAATAAATATTAAAAAATTCTCTCTCTCTCCCTCCCTTCTCTAAAAAAAAAAAAAAAAATACAAAATAGGGCTGTGGCTCAGTGGTTGAGTGTACCTGAGTTCAATCTCCAGTACCAAAAATTTAAAAAAAGATACTACAAATCCCTTTGTATTTTAATATCTCTCCTAACATTTAGATAGTAAATTTAATGTTGTCTATATTCTCCCACCCCCTATGGTGAGGTTGAACCCAGGGGTCCTCTACCACTGAGCTACATCCCTAGCTTTTTTTTTTTTTTTTTTTTTAATTTCTCTCTGTTTATTTATTTGAGACAGTGTCTTGCTAAATTGTCCTAGCTGACTTTGAACTTGGAGTCCTCCTGCCTTTTGGCCTTCCAGGCAGCTGGGATTTCAGTCTTAGGCCACCATGTCTGGCCTAAATTTTTTTTTTTTTTTTTTTTTTTTTTTATAAAGAGAGAGAGAGAGAATTTTTAATATTTATTTTTTAGTTCTCGGCGGACACAACTTTGTTGGTATGTGGTGCTGAGGATCGAACCCGGGCCGCACGCATGCCAGGCGAGTGCGCTACCGCTTGAGCCACATCCCCAGCCCCTGGCCTAAATTTTTTAAAAAAACATTTCTATCCTTGTTTTCTCAATTTATTTAAAAAATAAAAAGGAGTAATTGTAGCCCGGTGTGGTGTTACATATCTATATCCTAGCTACTCAGGAGTCTGAGGCAGGAGGTTTGCAAGTTTGATGCCAGCTTGGATAATTTAATTAGTCCATGTCTCATAATAAAAAATAGAAAGGTTTAGGGATGTAGCACAGTGTTCAAGTGCTTTCCTACCATGTGTGAAGCCTTAGGTTTAATCCCCAGTACATGGGAGAAGGAAGTTATTTCTATGTAGCTTATTTATATGTAGTTATTTATATTTATATTAAATAGCTTAGTGGTAAAGTGCCCCTGGGTCCAATGTATAAATTTATATGTATAAATTTCTGTCTCAAATGTAGAACTGAAATATAAATACACATTTAGGGCAAATACAGGTTTAGAAAGATCTTATTTTCTTCAATTCTGGTTTTAAGTCTTTGTAAGAAAACTATCAATACAATTCAATACAGCTTGAGTTTCCCTTATCTGAAATGCGTAGGATCAAAAAGGAAGAATATTTCAGATTTTGAATTATTTTTATATACAGAATGAGGTATCTGAGGGTAGGACTCAAGTCTGAACATGAAATTTATTTCTTTTATGTTACATGGTATAGCTTGAAGATAGTTTTACACTATTTTTAGTGTTCTGGTGTTTGGACTGGCCCACCACTGAGACTAGTTTGGTATGAAATTTTCCAACATTGGTATCCTGGGGCTCAGAGTTCTGGCTTTTGGATGGAGCTTCTATAAATTTTTGAATTAGGGTGCTCAGTGTCCATATCAAAAGAATTAAAATTGCTCTAAATAGAAATTTATGTAAGGCTTTTAAAAATATGACACTCAAGGGCTGGGGTTGTGGCTCAGTGGTGGAGTGCTCACCTAGCACTTGCGAGGCCCTGGGTTTGATCCTCAGCACCATATAAAAATAAATAAATAAAATAAAGGTATTATGTCCAGGTACAACTAAAAAATAAATATTGAAAAAAATGACACTTGGTTTAAAGATATGTATTTATCCTTCTTTCACCCAATAGGTTTGTGTTCCTCTGATTCAGAGTACAATTAGCACTGATTCTTGTGTCTTACCTCAAGGCAATCGTATAGCTACTTCTCCAGGTTTAAGTCCTATGACTCCTGTACACAAAGGTAAGGAATAGACTTCCTTTTTTCTCTTTTTGAAAAGATTTTGAAGGCTTTTTTACTTAGTATCTTTCATATGAAGTGAAGTATTTTATCATTTTTTGATCTGTTATTAAATAAGACATTTTGTTTTTCTTTGTTAACTGATTACTGTGTTAAGTTGCAGAGTTGTGGTTGGAAAAGATGAATGTGCTTTACCTACAACTCAGGATAGCTAATAGAAAGTAACATAAAATTCCATGTTTTTTTCCATAGCAGAATCTCGGAGCTTTGGTTAAAAACAACAGATTTTTGCAGATAAAAGAAATGTGGCTTAGCGTACAACATAAACAGTTAATTGCTATTACTATTTTGTTAGGCATTGAGTGTTTTTCATATTTAAGTACCAGAAAGACCTATATATGCATAATTATAAGGTGTGGATTACTGCCTGAAATTTTAAGTTGTATTTGTTTTGAAAATTACATTGTAATGATATAAAGTACATGCATTTTGGTAGCTAATATAAAATAACCTTATATAAATGGACTTTTCTCTCTCTCTCTCTTTTTTAAGGTGCTTCCCCCTATGGAGTTCCTGGAACTCCACGCATGAACATGAGTTCAAATTTAGGTGGAATGGCCACAATCCCTTCCATTCAACTTTTGGGACTTGAAATGTTGCTTCATTTTTTGATGGGTCCAGAAGTATTGAGTTTTGCTAAGCAGCACAAACTTGTGTTGAGCTTAGGTATTTAATTATTTTTAAAATTATTTATTAAAACAATCCAGGACTTGCTGTATTGGTAAAGAAAGGTCTTATTTTTCTCCATAGCATAATGTAATTGTTTGTGAAATAAGTGCAAAGTGTTTTAGTAAAAATCACATCCATTCAGACCATCTAAAATTTTATATTGAGAATGCTGTCATATCTTTCGTTTTATATAATTATCTTTTTGTTCTTCTTGTTTTAGAGCCACTTGAACATCCATTAATCAGCAGCCCTTCATTTTTTTCCAAGCACGCACATACACTTATTACTGCCGTACATGATAGCTTTCTTGCAGTTGGAAAGGATGCTTCTGGTAAATATTTAAGAAAAAATTTTTTATTATTCAAATCTATGTTTTAAAAGAAAGTAAAATAGAGCCAGGAACAGCGGTTCTTGCTTGTAATTATAAGCAGCTTGGGAGGCTGAGGCAACACAATCAGAAGTTCAAGGCCAACCTGGACTTTGAGACCCGGTCTTCCAATTTAAGAAGAGAAAGGTTAGGGATATAACTTAGTGGTAAAATGCCCCTAGGTCCAATCCTCAGTACCAAGAAAAATAAAAGAAGGTAGAATGGTAAATATTCTATGTGGTACCTCTTATTAGTCAGATTGGGCACGGATACTTAATTGATTTAATCTTGAAAGCAGCCATTTTACAAATGAGGAAACTGAGCTGTTCAGATAATGTCAGTAACTTGGATAAAGTCACATAGCAGATAATAGGGCTATGATTTATGCCTAGGCTCTGTGGCTCTAACATGTAAATGAATGCATTTAAACCCCTGGGTCCATAGTCTAAATGTTTTAAAACATTTTAAAAATATTTTAAAAATTGAACGTATGGACAAGCACCAATGGACAGGCACAATGGTGTGTGCCAGTTTTCTAGCTACTATGGAAGCTGGGGCAGGAGGACTGCAAATTCCAGGCCAGCCTGGGACACTTATCAAGACTGTCTCAAAAAGTAAAAGGAGCTGGGAATGTATCTCAATGGTAGAGTACCCTGGGTTCAATCCCTGGTACTACCATAAAACAAAGAAGAATATTTTGCCATTTAGGTAATTGAAGAATGAATTATGTGTTTTTTTTCTCTATTGGTTTTCAAATATTCTTAGGATTCATTTTTTGTCCTTTCTTATTAGTTATAAGTCTTACAGAGAATTCAGAAAATAAGAGTTACCCTTATTTGTATGACTTGATGTTTAAAATGTTATAGCTTTATAAATTTGTTGTAATGAATATTATAAGGGAATTATGATCACCTTGGTAAATACTGCTCAATTTATTTCTTCTGTTTTATATGGAAGAAAGGGAGAGCCTTTGTATTCATATATACACTATTAAAAGTATTTTGTTTGACAGATGCAGTTGTCAGTGCTGTCTGGAAGGAGCTAATTAGCTTGGTGAAATCAGTTACTGAATCAGGTAAGCACTATTACATTGATGAAACGATATTTTTCTTCAAAACAAAAAGCTTTAATATAATGATTGACTGCGATAAATGCTAAAAATTATAAACTTCTCTTGATGCATTCAGCTTCTGCATTTTTTTTTTTTGGTATTCATACATTAAATTGTCATCTTTCTCGTTTGTTTTTCTAATTCTTCTCCTCACCTTTTCCCATCTGTTACATTGATAGGATTTCTTCCTCCCCCTTAGTAATATGTAAAGTTTGCTCATATATAAGGCGGGATGGCTAACATGAAATTTTTAAAATATATCCTTTAATTATAATAATATCTAGGTAATTAACATCCCTTAATCCCCAAATATGCTGTTAGCTTCCATCCTTCTGGTAGAGATGTGATGTTTTACTTGTGATTTTCTAGATGTGTGTTGTGAAGAAAGCATTTTGTAGATGGGTTGTAGTCATCAAGATTGCTGAAATATATTCTCTGGTAATTCTTTCAAAAAGGGCACACAAATTAATTTTCTAAATTGTTTAACATCAGAAAATATCTTTGTTTTACCCTCAAAATTAAATGCTAATTTGACTGTATACAGTATTCTAGGTTGAAAACTTTCTTCCTGAAGAACTTTTATGGTGTTGTTCCATTTACTTCTAGTATCCATGGTGCCCAGTGATAAATCTTCTGTCAGTCTGATTCTTGTTCCTCTGTAGGCTATTTTCTCTCTAGAAGCCTTTATGATTTTCTTTTTATTACTAGAATTTTAAAACTTTGCCAAGACATGTCTAGGGGCGAGTCTGTTTTCATTAATCCTGCTTGATATATTTGGTGAGCTTTCACTACCTGTTCTTTCTTCCTTCCTTCCCTCCCTCCCTCTCAGGGATTGAACTCAGGGGTACTCCACTACTGAGCCATATCCCCAGCCCTGTTTTGTATTTTATTTAGAGACAGGGTCTCACTGAGTTGCCTAGCACCTCACAGTTGCTGAGGCTGAATTTGATCTAGAGATTCTCCTGTCTTCAAGCTCTTGGGATTACAGGCATGCACCACCATGCCTGGCAAGCTTTCACTATCTTAAGACGAATTCTTCCTTAGCTCTGGAAAGCTTTCTTCAGTTATTTCCTTAATTGTGTCCTCAGCACCATTCTCTTTACCATCTTTTTCTGGAGTTTCTAACAAAGACGTTTCTGAATTTAGTCTTAGTCTGTCTTTATTGATTATTTACTTGGCCATCTGTATTGTATCCTTAGAGAATTCTTCTAGTTGATTACATAGGTTGCTCATTCATTCTTCATGTATGTCCATTCTACTACTAAGATCATTTGTTGAGTTTTTGGTTTATAAGACACCTACATGGAAGTTTTTTTATTTCCAGTCTTGGATCTCTCTGAAGGTACTGATCATACTTCTACTAAAATTTTCTTTAGTTCCTTGGGCTGTTTCTTTGGATGTTAGCTCTTCTACTTCAAGAATAATATCTACTTTCCTTAAAACCTTGGTGATTCCTGATGGATCATTCAAGTATATACACAAATGTTTTTATGCTCATTTATAACTTATCTCTGATTTTGTGGGCAAGGTTGGGAGATCAGACAGCCCATCCTACTTCCTTGACTTCTGAGCCTAGCTAATTTCTTTCCCTTCTGGGTTTTGTATACCATCTGGGGTTTCAGCTGCTTTTTCTTTTCATAGAGTCCCAAACCGAGTAACGAAAGGCAATTTCTTTAAATCCACATAAGAAGGTCTCTCATTTTTTCTCTGTCTGGGAGGTAGTCATTGCCTTTTTTACTTCAGAGACTTTCCTTCTTCTTCCTCTGACTCAGAATCCACTATCAAATAAATTAAAATAATCTTCACATCATCCCTAGTTATTTCCTCAGCTCTGTGCTTTGAATCTACCACAGTAAGACCCTGAAAGGTTTAGTCTTGTTCCTCACATAATAGAGAATTATCCTCTCCTTTCTCTTCTTTCCTCTGAGGTTTCTTCCTTCTCCCTCTCTGAGGCTTCTTCTTTTTCCTCTAACTTGGGGGTTTTGTTTTCCTTTCATTCTAAAAACTCTTTCTCCTGAGTCTCATAAGTTCCTCCCCTCTGGCCTTGTAACTTATAGGAAACTTGAAGCCATCATTTGCTGTTCCTCCAGCTTTACTGTTTGAATCTATTAGTTTCACTCCACCTTCCTGCTTCTATTAGGAACAGGATAAATCTCTGCAAAACAGGACTTGATCTATTGTGCAGTAGAGTCTCTATTTGAGAAGAAGGAATTCATTGCAGAGGATTCAATGAAATGATTTTCTAGAATCCAGTGAATTGTTTGTCTTTCATGTATAAAATTAATTTGAAAATTGTATCATTTTCCATGCGACTCGCCACCCCTTCTTTTGCAGTCCTGGGGATTGAACCTAAGCTATAGTCCCAACTTTAGCACCAAGCTATAGTCCCAACCAACCCATTTTATTTTGAGAAAGGGTCTAATGTTCAGACTGGCCTGGGAATTATGCCATCCTTCTGTGTCCCAAGTAGTTAGGATTACAGATGTGTGTGTCTGTGCTTGGCTTTCTCATTAATTTACCTTAGAGCATTTATTGCTGATTTGGAAAAAAATTACTGTTTAGTAACATTTAAAGCTTTCTATGCACATATATTAATCTCTAAAATATGTATTTAGACCTATACTCTACCTTTTGCTTTTTGATAGGTAACAGAAAAGAAAGATCAGGGTCTGAAGTTCTGACCCTCCTACTAAAATCTTTGGAAAGTATAGTAAAGTCAGAAGTATATCCTGTGTCAAAAACATTGGTAAGTATATCTGTAAGTTGAACTTTGAATAAATCATATTTGTAATGAATTTTTGAATAGGACAAATTTCCAGAGACTTTGTTACATTTTTGGGGGCAGTGCTGGGGATTGAACCCAGGGCCTTGTGCATGCGAGGCAAGCAGTCTACTAACTGAGCTATATGCCCAACCCTCCAGAGAGACTGTTTTTTTTAAAAAATACTTTATTAGTTGTTGGTGGCCCTTTATTTAATTTTTTTATATGATGCTGAGAATGGAACTCAGTGCCTCACACATGTTAGGCAAGTTCTCTACCACTGAGCCACAACCCCAGCCCCTGGAGAGACCTTTTTAATCAAGTATTTATCAGCAGTTTTGTTCTGTATTAATATCAATAATTCTATTGATATTAATCATTTAAAAAATAATAAAGTAAATGACTATATTAGCCACTAACATCTTCAAATTAATAAAAAGAATGTGCTATACTGAGAAAATGAGGTAAAGGGCATGAAATTTGAACTGAAGAAACTGAATGTTTTCTAATACAATGACAGGAGTGCTGAATACCACTAATGGTTAGCTGGTGAATACATTATTGATTAGTACTAGGATTGTAACCCAGGGCTTCAAGAATAGCAGACAGAAACAGTCTACCAATGAGCTATATCCCTAGCTTATTTGAGACAGCATCTCAGTTGCCAAGGTTGTTTTAGAACTTTTGATCCTCCTACTTCAGCCTTCTGTTAACTCTTTAACCCTGATAACGACATTGGTATTAAATACATTTTTGTTTTTTTTTTTTGGTACAGTTCTGGGGATTGAGCCCAGAGCCCATTAAACTAGGAAAGCACTCTACCACTGACATATACCCCCAGCTTTTAAATACATTTTAAAAACATACAGTAGTGAAGGAAAGGAGAAAGTAAATAGTATGTAGTTGCTGGATTTTTTGTTAAGTTTTTAATCACAGACTGGGAATTGAACCCAGGGCACGCTTGTCATCAAGTACATCCAGGTCTTATTTTGAGAAACACTGCCTTCAAATTTACTCTTTCTCAATCTTGCCTTAGCCTCCTGAGCTGGTATTATAGGCATATGGGACTGCTTGTCTTGTATATAAATTTTATAATAGTAAGCCACCCAAAAAATGATAACTTAGTTTAAATTCCTTATATTTTCTTATGTACAGTGACAAGTAAATGTACCATGGCAGTATAGCTTGGGGTTTATAGCAAGGACTGTAGAGCAGATTTGGTTGAACCTCCGACCAACTGTTTTTTATTTATTTTATTATGGTGGTACCAGGGAATGAACCCAGGACTTTGCATATGCTAGGCAGAAGCTCTACAAGTGAACTATACTCCCAATCCCCCAACTGTGTTTTAGAGTAAATTTGCATAGTTTATCTACCCTTTTGGTCCCACTGATTGATTTATAAAGAGGCTGTGTAGTATTGATAGGTAATTAAATTAGTTAATACATGGAAAGCATAGGGGACAAAGCTCAAAATAAATGCTTTTAATGTGTTTCAAAGAAGAATATGTAAAATTCTGTTGTAATTATTTGTTATGTTACTGTGACACTTAAGTTATGTCGTCTATGTTAATAGTAGTGTAGGAAGATTTTTAAGAGAGCAGTTTGGTAGGTTTATTCGTATTTGAGTTAGCAATTTTAAACCCAGTTTCTAATTACAGTCCTATGAAATGTATGCTTTTGGCATTGAGTATGAAATGCATTTCAAAATTTTCTTTTATCAGTACAAAATAAGAGCTTCAGCATTCATTTTTAGAAAAATGGATGAATAAACAAATTATAGACATTGATTCATTTAGCAGCATCAGTATATATTAATGAAATACATTAATGATTTACACATTTCACATTGTGAAATGGTTAAATATCATTAAATATCCTCATTGGTTTATAGTAGTGTTCATATGGAGTTGGGGTTTAGCTTAGTAGTTCAACCTGGGTTTATTTCCCAGCACCACACAGAAAGCAAAATATGTATAGGAGTTTATTTCTTTCTGTGTACCTACACATGCAGACATTTAGAAGATCTATGAAAATATACTCCAAATTGAACGCATTATCTGTAAAGTACTTACTTTGCACTTTTCATATTTACGTATTTGAAATTTTTAGCTTAATGGAAATATATATTAATCAACATTATTGAAAGAACATATCTTGTAATGAATTATTAAAAGTACAGTTAAAAGAATAGTATTTTACTAAGTAAATAGACTTCTTTTTTTTTTTTTAAGCATTACTGGAGATTAATTCTAAAGCCTTACATGTACCAGGCAAACACTCTACCATTGAGTTAACACCCCCAGCCCATAAGGTGATGTTTTTAATGGCTGATTACTGTGATCTTTTCTCTTTCTTAGGTCCTCATGGAAATTACAATTCAAGGACTTCCTCAGAAAGTATTAGGTTCACCAGCATATCAGGTTGCTAATATGGATATTCTTAATGCAAGTATCTTAAATGTAATGCTATGATAAAGATTGGCCAAAAAAAGAAAAAAAATCCATGATATTTCCATATTTTCTTTTATAAAGGTGATACTTAGGTTTTAAGATTCTGAGAGTATCGGATTTGAAATATGTTGACTGACTTAAAAACAAACAAGTGGTAATCATTAAGGAATTAAATAGCTTATATATCAATAGGTGAAAATACTTTCCTGGCTTTAATAATTGACCCCAGAAGGAAAGATTTCTATTCATTTATACATAATAGAGCTCAATATTGTTATAAATTTTCTATGTTTAGGAACATTGGCTTAATATTGTGAAATGACATTACCTACATAGTGTAGATGGCGATTTAGTAAGTTCTAGCTTTTTAAATGTCTGGAATCTCACCAGTTCATTATTTCTCTTGTAGAAGGTATAGCTCTCATTTAGAACAGAAAGATACTGGGTTTTATTTGTTGTGATACCTAAATAAAATTTAACTTTTTTATTCTAAGACAATCATCATTTCTTAACTGGTTATAGCAAACAAGTATACTATGTTTTGTAATTGATTAAGATTAACTTCATTTTCTCCTTTTTTCAGGGAACTCCAGCTTTGTTCTTAATTCAGTTAATTTTCAACAATAATCTCCTGGAATGTGTAGCAGATGAAAGGTAAGTTTGTACCTTAAATAACCTGTAGGTTGAGGAGGGAGCTTAGTGGTGGAATGATGATGTAGAATGCAAAAGGTTCTTGGCGTAGTTCCCAGCTTTGCAAAAATATAAATAAGCAATATGAAGTTGGATATGGTGATGCACACCTGTAATCCCAGTGAGTCAGGATGTTTGCAAGTTGGAGGCCAGACTGGGCAACTTAGTGAGACCATGTCTCAAAATAAAAAACAGACAGGGTGGGTTGGAGCACAGTGGTAGAGTGGTGGAAACTTTATGAGGTTTCTTATGGAAAGATTATATAATGAATAAGATTCTTTTATTAAATAATTTTCATAAATAAGACTTCGAATTCATTTTTTATTTTCTTTGTAATTATTTTTAGAATTTGTTAATGTGCAGTTAATGTATTTCAGCAAAAGTATTCAGTAATACATTCTTTTTTCTTTTTACTTCAGGTTTTTTCTCAATCTTGAAACACTTGTAGGTTATGTGCTTTCTGGTCCAACTTCACCATTAGCGTTTAGTGACTCAGTATTAAATGTTATTAATCAAAATGCAAAGGAATTGGAAAACAAGGAGCATCTCTGGAGAATGTGGAGTATTATAGTCACGCCATTAACTGAAATGATTAATCAGGTATGATGTAAATTTGCTATATATTTCCACTCAAATTTAAGAGACTGTTTTCTTTTTATGGTATGAATAGAAGCTTGACTGTGTGTGTGTGTTGAAGGGAGGTTCTGGGGATTGAATCTGGGGTCTCGTCATTGCCAGGGCAGCATTCTCCCACCAGGGTACATCCATGGCCTTTTGCAGTTGTTGCCCAGGCTGGCCGTGAGTTTGCAGTTCTCTTGCTTAGTTGGGTTTACAGGTATGGGCCACCCAGCTAGAACTTTGAATTTGAATAGAAGATATTAAATATTTTGTGTGTGTGTGCTGTTGGTGAATTTTCTGTCTACTAGATTGATTTCATTGTGGGGTTTTTTTTTTCTGCCTTATTTACCAAAGAAAGCTAACCTTACTTAATAGGGGTCTAAGAGCTTTGTTTTCTCCAATAATGATTGGAGAAATATATATAATACATACAGATTCTTAAATATTTTGGGTCCTTTGAGTAGTTACACCAATAGGTAGTAATAATGATCATCTTGAATGTTATAAATTCTGGTGAAGCCATATTACTTCAAAGCCATTTAATATTCTCCTAAGTTAGAGTTGATTACTATTTCTTATACTTAAATACTAAAAAGGTGTTGATACTGACAGAACAGGGAGCACAAGTTCACTTTCATGGACAGATTCTCTGGACTAATATTGCTAAGCACAAAATGATACCACATAATTTTTTACATTATACTAGTTTACTCAGACTAGCAAACTATTAAACATATTCCTACTGAATAATAATAGCTTATATTTCTAAATAGCTTCCCACTGTTTGAAGGATAGCAGAGGTCCTTGCTTGAATGCTGTATATGTATAGTAACAGATTTAGGGAGTTGTTTCTGGGTTTCTTTTTAGGATCTAAACTCTGTGCTTTCATTTCCCACAGATTATTTATTTATTTTTGTGCTGCAGATGGGGCAGACGACCCACCTAGCACTCTACCACTCTCATAGTCGTAGAAGCCAGAATTCAAAATGAAAGTGTTATATGGTTCTTTCTAGAGCTCTGAGGGAGAATCTGATCCATTTTTCTTAGCTTCTGATAGCTGGTAGTCTTTGACCTTCTTTCATTTGTGACCACATGGCTTCAGTCTTTTCCTTGATTTTCACATGGTATTCACCCTCGTGTTATCAATGTGTCCAGATTTCTTCCTCTCATAAGGATACCATTCATTGGATTCAGGATCACTCTAATGCATCATGACTTTGTCTGAACTTGATTATATCTGCAAAGATCTTATGGACAGATAAGTCATATTCATAGCTACCAAGGGAAAGGAGTTTAAAAAATCCTTAATGCTATTAGCACGGGACACAGTTTTATACCTGTTGGAAATACTTAATGTTACTAGGTAGATGAGGATAACTTTTTCATTTTTGTTTTTTCAGACCAATGAAGTGAATCAAGGTGATGCATTAGAACATAATTTTAGTGCCATCTATGGTGCACTTACTTTGCCAATCAACCATATTTTTTCAATACAGAAATTTCCTCTGGTAAGACCGTGTCATATTTTTATGTGTAAGGAATTTGTGCTTTTCTAAAAAATATTGCCTTTTCAACGTTTATAATGAACTCAACAGTAATTTTGCCTAAGATAGGATTCATACAACTTTATTAGCTTAGGGGAAAGGAAAATCGTGAAGAGAGAAGTTTCTTTTTATCTTTGATTGCTGATACTATGGTTAGAACATTTTGGGAATTGGGGAAAAGTTATTACCTATGCTAGACTCTTCTGTGACACCTTAAAAGATATATTGATTCTATTTGCTGTTGGATAAAGAGGTATATATTAACAAAATTTCTTTATTATTAGGCTACCATGAAGACTTTACTTAGAAGTTGGTCAGAATTATATAGAGCATTTGCTCGCTGTGCTGCCTTGGTGGCAACAGCAGAAGAGAATTTGTGCTGTGAAGAACTTTCTTCCAAGATAATGTCCAGTTTGGAAGATGAATCGCTTTCAGTGAGTTTGTTTTGGTACTGGCCTGTTATTTTAGTTGTTTGTATTTAAGGAAATTCTTTTCAAGTAAATGGAGGTAACACTTTTGAACTGTCATTTACTAATGTTTCTGTTTTATAAGAGACCAAGTTAATACAGAAAACAAGTACAGCTTTGTGAAACAGTTTTTTTATTTGGAAGGAGGGTCCTCTCGGGTCCATGTACCAGGATCATTAAGAGCTTTTTTACTATTTTACTATGTACCTCCAGGAGGCATTTCAGAATAACAATACAAGGCGTAGGCTGTTCTGTGTACTTTCTCATATCTGTTAGACGTCAATCTGGAAGTTTTTAGTTTTTTGTTTGTTTTTGGTGGGTGCAGGGGTGTGCTCATGGTTGAACCCATGGGCACTTTACCACTACATTCCCAGTCCATTTAATATTTTATTTTAAGACAGGATCTTGCTAAGCTGTTGAGGGTTTTGTTAAGTTGCCCAGGCTGGCCTCAAACTTTGATTTCTCCTGTCTTGGGTTCCTGAGTCACTGGGATTACAGGCATATGCAGCCAAGCCCAGCAGTTTTTAATGTTCAAAGTAGTCTTTGCTTAGTCTTTGAGGTTGATTGGTTTTAGGATCAGCTTATAATTCGAAAACTTACAGATCTTCAAGTTCCTTATATAATGTGACTTAATAATATTTGCATATAATGTATACACATTTTCCCATGTTCTTACAATCATCTAGAATACTTATGATACCTAATGCTATATAAATAGTTGTCATACTGTATTAGGGAATAAAAACAAGGAAAAATGTCTTAAACAGACTTAGTTTTTACTCCCTGTCCACCTGAAGTATAGTTGTACATAATTTAATGAGGGGATACCTTCTATGAAATGTGTCCTTAGGGCAGTTTCATCATGTGAAAATCAATAGAGCAAACTTAAAGCTAAATCATGTAGAAAATCGAAGTAGACTCTAATGATAAAATGTGTAGTGTAGCAAATACATAAGCTGCTAGCAAACATGGTTATCAAGTATTATGTCCTCTCTTTATATATATGCTATACTTTTGTGTTACTGGTAGCACAGTATGTTTCTTTATACCAACATCACCATGAGGATGTAATGGGTTACACTATTGACTGCTGCATTGTCAATAGGAGGTGATAGGAATTTTTCAGCTTTTGGTAATCTTATAGGATTTTTGTCAAATTAAGTGATCTGTCATTTACCTGTAACCATCAAGCAAGGTATGAGTGTGTCTTTGATATGTTGTTGGTTGAAACTGTATGTGCAAAACCCATGGATACAAAGGACTGACTTTTGTGTCTGTGTGTGTGTGTGTGCAGAGGAGAGGGTACTGGGAATTGAACCAGGGGACATTACCGTTGAGTATATTCTTTTATTTTTAAGAAAGTGTTCACTAAGTTGCTGAAGGTCTCCCTAAGTGGTTGAGGCCAACCTTGAAGTTGGGATCCTATTATTTCAACCTTATGAATCACTGATAGGCCACCATCCTTAGCCAAACAACTGACTATATAAAAGTCCCCTTTCACTCTTTTCTCATCTTCAAAATTAAATGTATTACTATTGCCAGTAATTTCTTACTTGAGATACTACTTTTAATTTTTCTTCTGTCATATTTGAAGTCCATAACATTTATCCCAGGAGATAAAAACCTGGTAGGATTTCATCCCACACATTCTTATGGGGCTTGCCACATTTCAGGTTTTGTTGAAATTTTTAAATTTTTAGTTAGAGTACCTACATTATTCTGAAGGATTCCATAAGACCTGAGAAATCTCGCCCCGTCCCCCACAAATTAAAGATGCTGCTGACATAACCTGTTTAATGTTTTCTTGGTTTTGCTGTTTAGCTTTGTTTTTTGTGTTCCATTTTTTTCTCCTTGTTTTACTTTATATTTTATTTCTGAGGGAACAGAATAATTGTCAACTACTTTTAGATACATGACCACTATCTTCCTGTCTTTGTGTAAATAATTGGTTGGTTAGCAAACTTAGGGATAAAAAAAAATATGTATCACAGTTGTATTATATCACTTTATTGAGATATGTTTTACATATGAAAAGTTGTACAACTGAGTGTCCTGGCACATGCGAGTAATCCCAGATGCTATATTCAATCCCTGATACTGGATAAGAAAATGTAAAAAGTTGTTGATACATAATAACAACCATCGTCATGACGTCTTAAATATTCATTACCTCCAAAAGTTACCTCACATCTAGAGAAGGGCTCATAAACTGCCCTGGTTGGCACGGAACTCCTGGGCTCAAGCTGTTGTCCTAAGCCACAGGCTCACAAATTAACTATAGGTTAGTAGTTTAATTTTTTGAACACTCTTTATACTATTGTCTCTAGTAAGTGGACCATTTTATATTCCCACAGTGTACAGTGTTCCTCCTCTTCTTACTCAAAATAGAGATTTGTTTTTTTTAATAGAGATTTGAATTTTTTTTCTTTTTAAAAATAGCTACCCTACCAAATATAAGGTGATGTCATGGCTTTGATTTGCATTCCCTGATACTGGTGTTGATTGCCTTTACATATATAACTGCTGGTTGTTTGTATTTATCTTTCGTCTCCCACCCCCATATTGGGTATTGAACCCAGGTCCTTGCTGACGTAGGCAGGTGCTCTACTGCTGAGCTCATACCCCAACTCTTTTTAGTTTTTATTTTTATATAGTCTCAATAATTTGCCCAGATGGACCTCAAACTTGAAATATTCCTGCCTCAGCCTCCTGAGTTGCTGAAATTATAGGTAATCACCACCTAGCTGGGCTGTGTCTACTTTTGAGTAATGTGGTGGGGTTTTTTTGTTGGTTTGGTATCACTGGGATTACAGGTGTGCATCACCACATCCAGCTTGAGGAATGTTTACCTAGGTTTTCTGCTCATTTTAAAGTTTGGTTATTTGTTTTCTTAATATTGGGTTATTGGAGCTCCTTATGTAATTTAGGTATTCAACCACTTATCAGATACATGGTTTGCAAAAACATTTTTCCTTAAATTGTCCCTTCATGCTGTTGCTTCTTTTGCTGTGCAGAATCTTTTTAGTTTGGGGTAATCTTGTTGGTCTGTGTTTGCTTTTCTTACCTGTGCTTTTGATGTTATGCAGGAAATCATTAGCAAGACCAATGTGAAGAAGTCTTTCCCATTTTGTTTTATTAGTATTAATGTGTTAGGTATTGGTATGTAAGTTATTCCATTTTGAGTGAACATGGTGTGAGATAAGGATCCAATTTTATTCTTCCTGTGTTTTTTTGTTTTTCCTTGCATAATTTATTGAAGAGACCATCTTTTCCCCTTTGTGTATTGTCAGCGCTCTTGTTGTAGGACCACCCATGTGAGAATTTATTTCTGGTCTTTTTGTTCCATTGGTGTATATGTCTGTTTCATTGCTAATACGAAACTGTTTTGATTACATAGTTTTATAACAATATATTTTCAGTCAGGAAGTGTGATGCTTCTTGTTTGTGGCATTTTTCCTCAAGATTGGTTACTTTGGCCCTTCAGGTTCTTTTGAATGTTTTAACCAAATACCATTGGTTCAGGCCCAGAGGTGCACATCTGTAATCACAGCTACTAGGGAGGCTGACAAAGGAGTATTGCAAGATTCAGGCTACCCTCAGCAACTTGCCAAAACTTAGTAAGATTTGGTTTCCAAATAAAAAATTGAAAGGGCTGGGGATACAGCACCCCTAAGTTTAATTTTCAGTAATAACACACAAAAGGAAAACATAATGCCATTGGGATATTAAGGTAGATTACATTGAATCTGAAGACCACTTTGGGTACTATAGATATTTTAACTGTTAATTATTCCATCCTTAGAAAATAGTTGTGAAGTAAAGTTCTTGCAGAATTGTAAACTTGTATTATTACAAATGACTATAGTCATTAGACTATAGTCATTAGACTATAGTCTAATACTAACCTTTTTATTAGGGAATTTTTTGGGTTCTCTGTAAAGTTTAGGATCATTCTGTTGTCTTTGAAGTTTGGGAATTTTACTTGTCTGTTTTTAAATATTTAGTGAACCTTTTCAATATAAAGAAATGTGCCTTTAGGTCAGGAAAATAATGCCTTGCTTTACTGGTGCCCTTCAGTTTTTCTATTTGAGTAGTATCTGCCCCTGCTTCCCCCCCCCCCCCATATACTTTAGACTGTTTTTAGACCTTTTGACTTTGTCTTCCATGTTCTTTTCTTTTTCCACATAGTTTTGTTTTCTTTTGCTTTGGTTATTACTGCTTCTGGGATCTTGATATTTCCAGTTGTTCCCATTCCTTTGCCGTATAAATGTTTAGAGGAGTATTGAACTGTTTTGATTTACATTTAATGTTTTAAATGAATATAATTTCCCTCTTAACATGAGAATATTGTGCTTCTTGCATTGACTCCTGGTGGATTAAAGTTCAGTTTGTATTTAGCACATTTTTATCATGGTGCTTGGTGTTGATAGTAGGAATGTATTTTCTAATACAAGAGAGAAGTGTTTTTCTAGCTTTAATGGTAAAATTGTGGTTATAGTCATCTTCTGCTTTATAATTGTGAGCAAGGAGGAAGCTCCTAAATTTAACATCTTTGCATCTTTTCTTCTAGTATGTAGCCTCCCATTTGAACTGACCTTTCTGTACGATTTACATACATAACACAGGCATTATTTTCTTCCTCTGGTACTTACATTTTATGGCAGAGGCTGTCTTTAGGGCAGATATGGCAGTTAATCTAGTTAAGTGAATAAATGGAAGGTAATGGAGGATAAGGAGAGAAGAAACACTGGCCAGTTGTTTTATACATCTCTAAATGCAGTACAATTTTTTGTTTTGTTTTGGGTACCAGGGATTGAACTCCAGAGCCCTCGACCACTGAGCTGCATCCTCAGCCCTTTTTTTATATTTTATTTAGAGATAGGGTCTCACTGAGTTGCTTAGAGCCTTGCTTTTGCTGAGGCTGACTTTGAACTTGAAATCCACCTGCCTTAGCCTTCTGAACCTGTGGAATTACATGCGTGTGCTACTGCACCCAGCTAAGTACAGCAAACCTAACTTTTAATCAACCATTTAACTATTTTGTAAATATCACTGTGACTTCTGTTACTCTGAGGTTCCATTTGGAAAGTTGTTATTTTTGAAGTGTTCTCTTTGGCTTATCAGCTATGGGTTTTCTTTGTTCTACTTTTAGTTTGCTGCTGCTCCTCACCTCCATAAATTGGTAATCTTTTGAGTCTGTCGACCTTTTTTTTTTCTTTTTTTATTTATTTATTGTTAGTCGTTCAAAACATTACATAGTTCTTGATATATCATATTTTACAGTTTGATTCAAGTGGGTTATGAACTCCCATTTTTACCCCGTATACAGATTGCTGTATCACATCAGTTACACTTCCATTGATTTACATATTGCCATTTGTCGACCTTTTTTTATTTCAGTTGGATTGGGAGAGAAAGAAAGAATATTGGTGGAACTTAAAAACATTTTTCAAAAAAAATTTAAAAACTTTGATTGTTGTTTCCATTGGGATTTATGAATACATCATTACTTTTTTAATTTTTAAGAAGAATTTGATAAAGAATGCAATTACTGGGGCTAGGAATATAGCTCAGTGGTGTAGCGCTTTCCTAGTATCTGATGTCTTGGGTTCTTTCCTCAGCACTGGCCCCCAAGAATCTCATTTTAAGCTTTGCGCTTCCACTTTGAACATATGAGGTATTGAATGGGCATCTTAAAGATGGATGATTTTTTTCCCTGAATCTTGATAATAGTATTTGGTACACAACAGTAACCGTATACTTTTACCTTATATGGAAAAAATTATGGGATGTGTATTATTATGGTATATATGGGAGAAAGTCATGCTTTGCTACTGCCGCTTATTATTATTGGATAGCTAGTAGCTGGAAGTTTCTAATCATGATACTTTTCTTCCCTAGAATTTGTTGTACTTGGACAGGATTGTTCATATTATTACTGTAATGGTTGATTGCATCGATTTTTCACCATATAATATTAAATATCAGCCCAACGTTAAATGTAAGTATCTTCATTACGTTTAATTGTTGCAATATTTCATCAACTACCAAATAGTTCTCTATTAGGATTTTACCCTTTATCATTATTCATTTATTTATTTATTTTAAATATATGTATATTTTTAGTTATAGATGGACACAGTGACTTTATTTTTATGTGGTGCTAAGGATCGAACCCAGTTCCCTACCACTCAGCCACAACCCCAGCCCCTCAATTTTTTATTTTATTAAATGTTCTAATTTTTAAAATATTTATTTTAAAACAATCATTTAATTGGTATTAAAGTTAGAATTATTAAATTGGTTGTGGTTTTATAAGAAATTAAAAATCTACACGTTTAATGCAATTTTTTTACCATTTTTTTTAAAATTGGACAGTTAGAATTAAAACAGGTTGTCCTTTTTTTGGCACTGGAAATTAAATCCTGAGATGCTTTGCCACTGAGCTCATTCCCAGCCCTTTGTAATTTTTAAATTTTGAGACAGAGTCTCACTAAATTACTGAGGCTGGCCTCAAACTTGGAATCCTCCTGCTTCAACCTCCTGGGTTGCTGTAATTGCAGGCATGCATCATTATTTCTGGCTTAATTAATGTTATAAGAAAATATACCCATCTAGGTTTATATTTTCTTACCATATAGGAGATGATTACCTGCTGTTAATAGAAATGTCAGTTGATGTTGAGCTTTATTATATTTTTCTGTTTTAAGATCTGTCATTATTTTCATTAATTATTTAATATAAATATTTCTAAAACATAGAATGCTTTTAGAATGTTTTGGTTTTTTCAGGTTTTACCAAATTAAGATTGAGTAACATGTTACATATCACAACATCCTTTCCTGAATTCAACTAAATTAGGTTTTAGATGTGCTTGTAGTAAATTTCAGCTATCCTCTTGAACTGAGCAGTACCTAATCTGATTATGTCAAAGTCAGAAAAATAAAACTGTTTTGAACACCATAACTTTAAAAGATTCTAGTATCATTACTAAAATGTAATGATACTAGAAAACATTTCATAAGTCATTGGAATTATGTAGGACCAAGATGATTAGCCCCATGTTGACATTATTTTAGCCATGTTGATACTTGTGAAAATTTAGATTTATCTGAATATCGGAAGTGTCCATGATCTATAAACTCACAATTACAAATTTCTCCTGGTTATATCATTCCATGTCTGTCTAGAACAGAACCAGAGATCATCCCTTTGCTTTTTAAATTTATAAAATAAGATTTCAAAATCTGCTAGCAGAAATCTAGGAGCAGAAACAGGAAATAAAGACTTGCATAAAGGATATAGTTATCATCCAGGGCTGTGCATCAGGATCTCTTGGGGACTTTTTAGATGACCTATAGTTATTTTAAATTTAGAGAAACTTTGCTAGAATTACATACAGAAACTGCATATCCTTTTTCTCAGATTCCTCAATTATAAATTGATTGCATTTGTCTTATCATTGCCCCCAATAAACCACCTACCTCCTTCTGGACTAGGTATTGAACTCAGAGGTACTTAACCACTTCCCCACCCCCTTTTTATATTTTATTTAAAGATGGGGGTGTTGCTGAGGCTGCCTTTGAATTCATGATTCTTCTGCTTCAGCCTCTCAAGCTACTGGGATTACAGGCATGCGTCACTGTGCCTGGCCAATATACATTTTATTCATTCTATGAAAGTATGTCAGATTAGTGAACAAGCTGGAACATTTTATTACTTTTTAAAAGATATTTTTTAGTTGTTGATGGACCTTTTATTTATTTATTTATTTATTTTTATTTAATTCATTCATCTTTTATTTTTTTGGCTGGACCTTTATTTTATTTATTTATATGCAGTACTGAGAATTGAACCCAGTGCCTTACACATGCTAGGCAAGCACTCTACCACTGAGTTATAACTCCAGCCCAATCTGGAACATTTCTTGCCCTGTCTTTCATGCCTCTTAAAATGGAGCACTTAAGGGCCAGGTATGATGGCACACTCCTATAATCCCAGCAGCTCAGGAGGCTGAGGTAGGAGGATCATGAGTTCAAAGTCAGTCTCAGCAAAAGTGAGGTGCTAAGCAACTCAGTGAGACCCTGTCTCTAACTAAAATACAAAATAGGGCTGAGGATGTGGCTCAGTGGTCAAGTGCCCCTGGTTTCAACCCCCTCTTCCCCAAAACCAAAAAGGTACCCCCCCAAACAAACAAACAAACAACAACAAAACAACGGAGCACTTAAGCAGCTTGATCTAAATTTGTCATATTTCCTCAAGATTTGATTCAGTTCTCATTCATTTTTATAGGAATATTACAACAACAATGCTGTGGGTCTTTTAATTCATGTGTCCCATTAGTGATGAAGACAACATTTACTTTTTGGTTCAGTTGGTAATGTGACAGATTTCCACAGTAAAATTAATTACTATATACTTACTAGTAAATGTTTTGTGGCAGACACTTTGAGACTATATAAGTATCCTGGGGTGTTTGTTTATTTGTTACTAGGGATTGAATTCAGCGCATTTTATCTCTGAGTTACATCCCCAGTCCTTTTTTATTTCTTATGTTGAGATAGGGTCTTGCTAAATTGCTGATGCGGCCTTGATTTTGCAGTCCTCGTGCCTTAGCCTCCTGAGTGACTGGAATTACAGGCATATACTACTGCTCCAGGCAGTATCCTATTCTTTAGGAAGTTTTCACTCATGAGTTGATCAACCCTTAATGCTTCTTGCCTTATTTCCTATTTTTAATTATTTCATTCTACTCTATAATAAATTCTATATGTATTGAATCGTACAAGTGTAGGTGACATCTAATGTAAGATAAACCTTTTGATATCCTACATTTTATTTTTATTGGTATGGACTCCTGGGTTTCCAGTTTGTTCAGTGGACTTTAGTTACTATTATTTATCTTAATGACCAAGATATCCCAGATTTATTCATTAAGGATGACCATTGAGTTGTCTTGTATAACTTTTTGACACATCCCATTATTGTTAGGGAACTTGGGCGTGAAATATTTAGCTTCATCTTGCACTTTCCTTGCAGCCTTGAATCAGCCATTCTCGAGTGAACATGGTTCCATTTAGCTGAGATTAGCATTTTAGAAACCAAGATTGTTTATTGCTAACAAGATGATGTTGTTCTTGGATCCTGAGTGGACAGAATTGAAAAATAGAGGTGTATAATCTCTTAGCTGTTATTGTTGTGCTTTGTTTTCTCCAGTAATGGAGATTGAACCCATTGGTGTTGTACCACTGAGGTACATGACAGCCCCTTTTTATTTTCTAGTTTTAGAAGGTCTCACAAATTTGCCCATCTTGGCCTGAAACTTATGACCCTCCTGCTTTAGCCCCCTGAGGCTCTGGTATTACCATGCTTCTACCACTGGACCCACCTCCCTGCTTCTTTTGATGTACTTCTTGTTACCATCTAAATATCCCACCATTTCACATTTTTCATCTTTCTGTATTTGTATTTAACTACTCTTTAACTGGGAGAAAACCTGCTTGTTGTTAATCTCAATATATTTATAGTCTCTGGTATATAACCAGTTCTCTGATATATTACCTTAGCCTTAACCTTAATATCCTATCCAAGAATTTCTGGGTAGCATTCAGGAGTGTATATGTATATTCACGTCCAAGAAACTGATTTTAGTGCAGAAGGCTGACTTCCTTTATTAGCAACACTTTTTCTTTTTTTCATTTTACCACATGAGACTAATTAATAAGCACTGGATTAGAGCTTTCTATTAAATCTGAGCTCTCCTGGCTTATAAAAATGAATTGAGAGAAACAGATGACATTTTGGAATGGGTATGATTTTTCAGGGCAAGAATGACATGGGTTGATTCTTGTCACTGATGTCTGGAAAGAAGTGCTATAAGAAGAGTACAAAGGAAAGTCAATGTTATTATGACATAATTTTCTTTAGATTAAAAAGTAGGTACTAGTTCTTTGTTATTTTTTATTTTGAGACAAGATCCTAGTAAGTTGACTAGACTGAAATTTGTCATCTTCCTGCCTCAGCCTCCCAGATTGTTGAGATACACCCAGATAATTTAGTATTTTGTTAAAAATTAGTTGATGGGGCTGAGGTTGTGGCTCAGTGGTGGAATGCTTGCCTAGCCATGTGTGAGGCTCTAGCTTTGATTCTCAGCACCACATATAAATAAAATAAGTAAATAATTAAAGGTCCATCAACAACTAAAAAAAAATAGTTGATTTAAAAAAATAGTTAAAATTTTGAGAAACAGAAAAATTTGTAATGTATTTTTGAATTTCCTGGAGAATAGACTCACGTATTCTTATTCTAGATTTGATGTCATTTTCTGTTGTCACTAATTTTCATTGGTAAAGCTACTATGATATATGACCATTAATAATGTGTGATTTTAGGGTTTATTTGGAGTGTCACTTAAATACATGTGTATTTGATGCATCTAGCTTTTAAATGTGAGAAATAAATTTGTACATTGAGACAGTGTGACACTGTTTTCAAAGTACGTAAGTTTTTGATCAGTGTAATTATGTCTTAGCACCACAGAGATCTTCAGATTGGTCCAAAAAGAAGAAGGAGCCCCTAGGGAAATTGGCTTCTTTATTTAAACTTATTGTGAAAGTGATCTATTCTTTCCACACTCTGAGCTTCAAAGAAGTATATTCTGATACTCTACTTGCTATTGGCACCTCGATCACCAATATGCTTTCCAATGTTTTTGGACATATTTCTCTGCCATCTATGATCCGAAAAATATTTGCAACTTTAACAAGACCCCTGGCATTATTTTATGAAAACTCAAAGTAAGTATTTTGTGCTTAGTTGTTGAATTAAATTTGTGCAGTTAAAATATATGTAGCAACTTTTGTTTTTTTACCAGTTTTGTTGTTATGGATGGTAATCTTTACAATTTACACAGGGTAATATATTAAAATATTTTGTTAAAAGATATCTCAAATAGTATAGAACTTTGAGGTAGAATTGAAGTGCCCACGAACCTGAAAAATTCCCCAATAACATACTTATAAAAACACTTTGAAAGAATTTCTTAATAATCTTGTAGCAAGCTTGTGTTGTTCGGTGGTAATAGTTTGTCTTTTATAAATTTATGGAGGAAAAAAATAGGTAACAGATTTTATGAAGTGCAAAGTCCAAACATTAAATTCATGAACTTACTACCTCTTCAAATTATTTGAGTCTTTGCTGTATTAAAAATAGTTTGTTTTAAAAATATACAGAAACAGGAAGCTAGTACAAACACTTTGAGGTCTACTGTGTTTTCAATGATTCGTTTTTTTAAAGATGAGGTTTTCCCATGTTAAATCAAGTTTGGCATTTTTGTTTTCCTTGTTAAGACTTAGGAACAGTGTTTTATGTCATTA
The DNA here is from genome assembly GCF_045843805.1 of Urocitellus parryii. Taxonomy (NCBI): domain Eukaryota; kingdom Metazoa; phylum Chordata; class Mammalia; order Rodentia; family Sciuridae; genus Urocitellus; species Urocitellus parryii. Next base: position 206,521,411 of record NC_135531.1, read on the forward strand.
CATGTACACATTTGTTTTTATCACTATGGTAACCTCATTTTCAGGTTTAAACTGATAGATAACATAGTGTCATATTTCTAAAATATAAACGGTCCTCTCTTATGTGTTTTTCCATTCTAGGCTTGATGAAGTTCCAAAAGTGTACAGTTGTCTGAACAACAAGGTAACAATAAAAAATTGTTCATAAAACATAAATGTTCATAATGAGAAAATAGTTTAGATGTTTGTCTACATTATATATAATTTTGCATATTTTTAATGGACATTTAATATTATGAAATAATATGACACATTCATAAGTAGATTTTCTTTTTTAAAAGATGGGGTTAATAAGCTAGCTTAAAACCATAGAATTCGTGATGTCATCTCTTTATATATGTGCTCAGTTGGGCCTAAAATTCTGTAGGTGAAGAATATTTTGACAATTATTAATTCTTGTTAAATTGATATAAACACATTGTTTTCCCCTGTCAATGGGAAATACACTCAAAATCAAGTTGGTTTATTGATAAAATTGCCAGATATTTTGTCAGCATATAAAGAGATTTACAGTGACCAGGGGGCCTTGTTTAAAATTATTGAAATTTAAAAAATTGAAATAGCAACATGTTTTGCAAGTTAATATTTAGAATGCTTTTTGCTCTTATTTTTTTCCTTTTTCCTAGTTAGAAAAGCTCTTAGGAGAAATTACTGCTTGTCTACAGTATAGCTACACTGGAATTTATGACAGTGAACTTCTTGAACAGCTTTCTCCACTGCTCTGTATAATATTTTTGCACAAGAATAAACAGATTCGAAAACAAAGTGCTCAGTTCTGGAATGCCACATTTGCTAAAGTGACGATGTTGACTTACCCTGAGGAATTAAAGTATGCAATAACACATTTTTATTCCTTATATATTCTGTTATGATAATATGAATGGGTTTTTTGGTATTAAGATAATCTTAATATGGGAAATCATTGCATAAGATTTTATACTTATTATTTGGATTGCTTGGTAATTACTAAACATTCTTTAACATTTTTGTTGGGTCTTACAGTAAATTTGATTTTAGGAACCAATGAAAAGAATTTAAATTATCCTAAAAAGAAGGGCAAGATAATGATTATTTTTAAAGTTACTTGAGTGCTTAATGTCATATTTTACTTCTGTTTGAATTTATCCATGATGAATATTTTGGAAATTTTGACAAAAGGTTTAGAGATGAAAATTTGGAGATTCTTTTGAAAAGTACAGATTTCTCCCACTTTTTTACATGTGTAATACAATCTTTTAAGCTTTTAGCCAATTTTCATTTACTGTTTAAAAATTTAAGAACTTGTAATTAATGTACTCTAGCCTGATGTTGTGGGTCATACCTGCTATTTCAGCTAACAGGTAGGCTAAGTCAGGAGGTGTGCAAGTTCAAGGCCAGTCTAGGCAACTTACCAATCCCTTCTCTGTCTCAAAATAAAAACAAAATGGGCTAGGGTTGTGGCTCAGTGGTAGACTACCCCTGAGTTCAGTTCCTAGTACTATCAGAGAGAAAGTGTGTATGTATTTGACAGTGCTTGTTAAGATCACCACTGCGCACCAGTACGCTTGACTCAATGTATATATATTTGTGTACTTTTTTAAAGACCAGTACTAAGACAAGCCAAACAGACACTTTTACTTCTCTTGCCTGGTTTGGAAAGTGTTGAAATCATGGAGGAATCCAGTGGACCATATTCAGAAGTAGTGAGTTATTGTTTTTGTCATTTTGTTTTTAAATTTTTGATGTTTAAATGATTTGTTTATCGTAAGTGATAATAAGTAGAACTTGGACAAGAGTTCCCTAGCATGATTTTTTTTTTCATATGTAAAAATGTTGAGTTGTCTGGCCTGAAATACTAGTATAAATTAAGTGCAAAGTTTTCTCTCGAAATACTCAATGTAAATTATGTTCAACTCATGTACCTTATATGTAGTCTTTACAAGTATCATGACTGTTAAAACACATCAGTGGAATTATTTTGGAAAAAGTAGAAATGGACTTACTAAAGTCTTTATACCTAAGCAAGAACTGTTCTTCTAGATTTCATTTCTTTGTATTAAATTCATCACTACTTCTATCAGAAAAAAATAAATCTTTACTATCACATCACCCTTAGGACTAAGGTCATTTTGACTGATACTTGATTACCATCTAAAGATCTAGGAGTTCAGAGGCATAAAGGCATGGATGGATACTGTATTCTTAGGAAGTTGAACATCCTTAGAAAATGTTTTTCTGTTTAGCAACAGATCTTATACAGCTATTGGTTTGTGTGCTTAGAATCAGTAAGGAAAAAAAATCAGTAACCATAGTTACTGATGTTTTGCTTTTGGAATAAAAAAAAATTCTCACCAGTAAAGACTTTGTTGCTCAGTGTAATTTAGTCTGCTAAAGCCATACATTCAGGTATAAGAGAAAATGTTCTTCCTGCATTAATATTCTCTAAACTGTGTGCTTTATTAATCTTCTTTATTCTTTAATGTTGAAAGTTTTGTGGGCTTTTTTTTTTTTCAGTAATGGGTACAGTGTTTGAGTCTAGCAATTTGATTTATATTGCAATATTTATGTGGTATGTCTTATTTTCAAATTTCATGAAATTAAATGGTGTAAAACAGTAATTGTAAAATTTAGACAATCCATTTACTGTCTTTTGACAGTGTTTAAATTTAAAATAAGTTATCATTAGTATGTGATTATTAGATGTGAAAAGAAATGAAAGTAGTAGAGTTGTCCTTAATGAAATTGTTTTTATTTTTAATAAAACAGATGGAAAACTCACAATTAAATGTGAAGATAAGTGGTATGGAAAGAAAATCAAGTGGAAAAAGAGATTCCTTTTTGACACAAACAAAGGATAAGAAAGAAAATGTGAAACCATCAGTCAAAGTATGTTTTCAACATGGTATTTAATAGAATTTTTAAAATAAAGCTTATAATAGCTTTTTATTTCAAAACTTCTCATTGCAAGGAAAAGCTATAAATGGCTTAACAAATATGGGATGGTGAGGATTGGCAGAGTTCTTCTACAAAGACTAATAGCATAGTATGAAAATCTGGAAGGGGAAGGTGATGACTCAGTAAGGGTAAATCTGTGTAATGCTTAGCCTCATGATAATACTTGTATGTAATTTATTATATGTAATTTATTCCTAGCAGTAGCCTCCATAAGATAAAATGACTCTAGGTCCCAGTGACTAAAATAGGTAGTATAAGAGAACATTTTAGAATTGTTGTTATTATAGAACTTAATTTGGAATAGAGAGAGATTGTAGAACTTAACTTGGAATAGAGAGAGATTGTAGAACTTAACTTGGAATAGAGAGAGAATGCCTAGCTAAGTTATCTACTTTAATGTCAAATCTTTTTTTTTTTTTTTAATTTTTTTAAAGAGAGATGAGAGAGAGAGAGAGGGAGAGAGAGAGAGAGTGAGTTTTAATATTTATTTATTTTAGTTCTCCACGGACACAACATCTTTGTTTTGTATGTGGTGCTGAGGATCGAACCTGGGCCGCACGCATGCCAGGCGAGCGCGCTACCACTTGAGCCACATCCCCAGCCCCTTAATGTCAAATCTTTAAGGAGATCTTTCAAGCTGTCAGTTACTTTTACACCACAGGAATTCTCTTTCATAATTTCCAATCAAGAATCTTGAGACCATGACCCTGGCAAAATAAAAGTCAAACATTATTTCTGAAGACTGAAACATTCTTGTAGATGCTAAAAATAGAATGATACAATGTTATCTTTACAAATTTTCAAAGTTATTAGTATGTAAGACATACTATATTGGCAGCCTTACTTAATTTGACTAGTTCATTGTTACAGCTTGGAAGTGATACATAAACTCTTCGCCAGTTGATTTCTACATTTGATTTCTATGTTTGCCCAAAAAACACATCTTAATTTTATTTTCTCAGCATTTATTAGAAGTAGAACATTATTACTAATTTGTTATTTTGAATATCATATGGACTGTACATCAGACTTAGAACTTTGAAAAACCTTTATCAGTATTAGAAGGAACTGGAAGTCATTTGAAAATGATGTTGGAACTGAAAATGTACATTTACTTTTTTAAAATCTGCAGCTAAAATTAGAATCTTCATCTCCAAAAGTAAAGAGTGAAATGCTGTTGGAAGAGGAAAAGTCAGAAGATTTTGTGTTTATTCCTCCAGAAGAAAAAGAAGCAAAGGAAAGAGTATTAACTGAACATCAAAAAGAAGTACTCAAAACAAAACGGTTTGTAGGCCTTTTGTTTTGAATTGGATATTTATTTTGTAAAGTATTTATTCATGTATCTTTAGTTTTAGCTGGACACATTATTTTGTTTTTATGTTGCTGAGAATCAAACCCAGTGCCTCATGCATGCTAAGGGAGTACTCTACCACTGAGCCACAACCAAAGTCCTGGACATCCATTATTTATGCTTAGATTTCATGCAGGAAATTACAGATTTGTTGTTGCATAATGTGTTTAGTAAATTGATTGTTTCTGTTGGTTTGGGATTAAACCTAAGGCCCCACATGCTAGACCAGCCAAGTACCACTGACCCTTTGAATTGTAAGTTTTAATGGGAGAAATTACACTTTACTGTGTTTTATAATTTATAAAGTGGCCTAGTAATGTGCCACATATTGCCAAATGGAATTCCTTTGTTGAGGTAGGTTGTATAAGAAGATAAGTTCATGAGAAATCTGGAAAGTAACCATATAGATCTTGATTGTGTAACATTCATAAAAGATAATTTGGTAGATTGCAATTAATTTCTAATTGTAAGAATAATATCAGATTTGTAAAGTTACAAATAAAATATTTTTCAGGTGTGATATTCCTGCCATGTATAATAATCTGGATGTTTCACAAGATACCTTATTTTCTAGTCATTATAGTCAGGAAGAGTCTGTGTAAGTATGAAAGCTTTTGGACTTGTAACAATTTCTCCTATTTTTTTTTTAAGTACAATTTAATTTCCATAATTCTTTATTTCAGGGAAACACCTAATTCAAGTGAAAAACCAATGGAAGATTCTGAGATGATAATTAAGGTATATTCAATATTTTATATTTTAGGGTTTTTAGAATCACCTATTAGGAATAAATTGTTGCAGACTGGGGACTGCTCTTCATTTTATTAATTTTAAGGTTTATTTTAGAATCATACACTAACAGAATTGTAGTCATAATGTGTGTATTTAAATGTGTTTGGCTTTTATTGAATAAAATGAGGAGCACATTAATGGGCATCTTCTATTACTTTTGGAATATTTGCATTTTGTTGAAAGATAGTGGTCATCTCTGTATTACTGAAGTTTTGCACTTAAATTTTCCTTGGAAGTGAAACTTGTTTGCAGATTTAATCTGTATATATATTTCTGTACAGGAAAAGCAAATGCAGCATGACAGTGTTATTCCTCAAGATACCAAGGAAAACTGTGGTATGAATGAACATCTTGAAAAGGCTTCTGTTTCAAATAATGGATGTAGTTCTGTTGAGGAAACCAATCCAGAAGTATTAATGACCAGTAGTAATGATGTCGGAAAAATCACCTTAACTTCATCAAAGAAAGCTTCAGCTGAATGTATACCTAATGCAGAAAGTTCATTTGTTGTCAACAGCTCAGTTTCTAATTCCTCTATTTCTGGAACTCCCCCTCAGCCCACAAGTCGAAGGCAAACCTTTATTACGTTAGAAAAGTTTGATGGTTCAGAAAATAGACCTTTCAGCCCGTCCCCCTTAAATAGTATATCATCAGTTGTTACAGTGAAAAATAACCAGGAAAACATGACTAAAACAGATACTACTTTAAAAACAAAGAAAAGAGAAGTGACTCGATCAAAATCTGATTCAGAGAAAGTGGTGAATGGAGTTAAGAGATCAAGCCGGAGATCTAGTAAAGCTGAGCAGTCTGGGAATAAAAAGTCTAAGCCCTTAATGAAATCTGAAGAGGAGAAAAATACTCAGGAATCTACCGAAGACATGATAGCCTTAGAAAATAACCCACCTAGTTTGCTTAACCAAACAGAATGTGTGCAGAATAATCAGGGTCATCTTTCTGAACCTACAGTGGAGTATGAAGACACAAAGCCTAAATCAACAATAGAAAATGATGTAGTGTTGGAAAATAATAGTGTGGAAGAGAAAAATGGAGAGGTTAATTTGGAATCCAAAGAAAATACACCCCCAGTCATAATACCAGCAGATCAAATGGTAAATGAAGAGAATCAGGTTCAGATAACTTCAAACCAAAAAACCCTTAGACGATCTTCAAGGCGACGTTCAGAAATAATAGAGTCAAACACTGATAGCCAAGATAAAGAAAATAGTCACCAAAAAAAGGAAAGACGTAAGGAAGAAGAAAAATCTCTTCAAAAGAGTCCATTGCATGTAAAAGATGATGTGTTACCTAGGCAAAAACTGACTTCTGAACATGCAGTACAGGAAAATTTAGTTGAGAAAGGAAATAATTTACATGAGAAAACTTTGGGGGAAACCAGTGCTAATGCTGAAATTGACCAAAATAAAAGAAAACCAGACCTTGAGAATATTAGTTCTGAAGCAGATAGTGCCCAGGACATTGCTGATAAGTCCTCTGAGAAACCTTTAAGGGGACGAACGCGTTATCAAACAAGAAGAGCATCTCAGGGTTTGCTTTTCAGCATTGAGAACTCAGAATCTGATAGTTCTGAGGCAAAAGAAGAAGGATCAAGGAAGAAGAGATCTGGAAAGTGGAAAAACAAAAGTAATGATAGTGTTGACATGGAAGAACAAGAAGAAAAAATGGTACAAGAGTGTATAAAAGTTGAAAATCAGACACCTGAGTCTAAAGCAATTTCTGAAGTAGATATGAAATCTCAGATTTGTGAAACAGGTGAAAGTACTGTGATAATACCTCAAGAATCTAAAATATCTTCAGATTTGTTGCAAGTTTCTGATGATGTACCAAATACACATGAAGGAAAAAGTAAGACTAGCAAATGCACAGAAAATTCCTTTACATGGCCACCTGTGCCAGAATCAAATCTAAGGACTAGAAATGCCAATAAAAGGTTACATAAGGGAGATTCAGATAGTGTGGGAGAGTGTTCAAAAGTGGGGCCATCAAGCATTGCCCTGCTTTCTGAAAAAAGTATTCAAATTGTTGAATGCCAGCACAAGAGAAGTAGGAGGGTCAGGCGATCTAAAGGTTGTGACTGCTGTAGGGAAAAATCACAGCCCCAGGAAAATTCATTTATTGGGTTAAGGAACATAGAAAATGATGATGAAAAGAATAGTGAAACAAAAGCAGATGTGCAGACACCTGGAACTGTATCAAAAACTTGTGATGCTAATCTGCATTCTGAAGTAAAAATTTTAGATGAACATCCCAGTGTGAATTTTGATTTGGGTCTCAAGGAGGAGAACGATACTATAAATGATTTAGTAATTGTACCTGCAACTGAATTGAAAGAAAATACTATTGAAAAATCTGTTCCTCCTGAAATAGTAAATTTTAAGGAGGACACTTGTGATATGGATTCTGGTGTGGCAACGTGTCTTGAAAATGAGGAGCCATCTAATATATTAAAAGTTGTGGGCCCATGTGCATGTGATTCCATGGACAGTTCACAGAAATGTTCTCCTTTGGACACTAAAAAAAGGAAACAAGAGTTTTCTCCAGAAGAAGTTAACATTGTTAATGTTGAAGGAAATGCATGTAAAGCAACAGTGGGATCAAATCTGGAAGTAGAAGCTATGGAATTGGATATAAAAAGTGATAAATCTGAAACTAGCTTAGAAAAAGATAAATCTGAAGCTAACTTGGTTGAGAAAAAGAGTGCCAAAATAGATATTTCTGAAGAAATGGTAGCAGAGGGAAATACTAAAAGTGGCATACCTGAAGCAGATAAAGCTGAAGAAGTCAATGCTGAAGAATTGAATGCTGAAGCAGCTGCAGCACAGGAATATAACTCAGGTACTGGTCTTTCTGATAATACCACACCTATAAATGTGAATCCTCAGATGGAGATTTCTGAACAAAAAGCAAATGGGAAATTGGGTGGAGGAAGTAATGAATCTGATCTAAGCTCACTTGAAGAAATCAATTCTGAAATTGAAAATTATGAAAAGACAGTGACTGAGCAGGTGAATTCTGAAACTGACAGTGTCGAGGAAACAAAGGACAGGGACAGGACTACCAAAACCTCTAAGCCAGAAGAAGCTCAAACAGAAAGTTTGAATGTAGAAACTGACAACTTTATTCCTGACACACTTGAAATGAACACTGAAGAAGGAAAGATTGAATGTAATAAAACTGAAACTAATATTGAACTTAATAAATCTGAAGAAATGAAATTAGATGACAATCAAGTGGTAGTAGGAAATGATACTTTACAGGAAGTTCATCATACTTCAGAGACAATGGAGGAAACATTACAGTCTTCGTCATCTGAAACAGCTATCTCTGAACTGGTAACAGAAGATAATAATGCATCTCCTCAAAAATTAAGGGAGCTTGATCCTTTACTTTTGTCTGCAAACGACAGTCCTAGTGGTATGCAAACACGATGTGTCTGGTCCCCATTGGCTTCTCCATCTACCAGCATTTTAAAGAGAGGATTGAAAAGACCCCAAGAAGATGAGATCTCCTCACCTGTTAATAAGGTAGGAGGAATGAGGTTGAATATAAAGAAGTCTAATATTTGGTTGAAACTTTGGGCCATACTGTGTCATATGGTGAATGACAGATACTAGGATTATATGACCACTTCTTTATTTGTCGTGAATGCTAGGGAAAGAGCAGGTAGAACAAAAGGTGCTAAATAAAGGAGATCAAAACTTTCAGGATGTTCCTTCATCTCACAACACTAAAGATCTTTATGCAGCTCTGTACATTGTTCACCTTTAGCAAAATTGGTAAGACCTCTTCTTAGGGTCTTTTCTGCGCTGCATACCATAACACATGAGGAACTCGGGTGACATTGATAATACAGGTTTAGCACTTAATGTTTTCTGGGACATAATGTCTCTTTTACTTAAGTTTTTATATAGATCCTTAGATGATGATTTAGAAAGTTCCTTGGACTTCCTTTATCAATTTTATGAATCCCCACCCCTACTCCTGGAGTGCTAGGGATTGAGTCCAGGGTTTCACACATGATAAGCATGTGCTCTATCACAGAGCTACACCCACAGATCCTCTCTCATTATTTTCTTATTTATATTGCCATCTCCTGCACTAAGCCATACCTTGTTTGGTTCAGAAAAAAAAATTGGATTCTGGGTGTCTAGATTATACCCTTTTCTTTCACAGTTTATTGAATGAATGAATTTTAAGAAAGAGGAAGTGAGGTGTGCCTACATAGACCAATTTCCTCTATGTAACTAAGTAGATGTTCTGAAAAGGTGTTGACATTCTGCAACTTAATTTTGAAATTGAATCTGCTATTGTCAGATGTACTTGTAGATATGTGAATGTATACCAAAAAAGATACTTTGATTCCCCCCCCCCCCTTCAGCAAGCACTTTTTGGGGGGGGCGGGGTGATGTGCGTGCGCGCACCCACTTGCTTAGGGATTTGAACCCATGACTTCATACATGCCAGGCAAGCACTTTACCAGTGAGTCACATAGCCAGCCCAAGCAAGCACATTTTAAAAACTTTCCTTCTTAATCTCTATGAGTAGTTTTCAGCTTTCCAAAATATATTGAAAGTTTTGCTGAGAATTGAGAGATTGATCCATTTAAGAAAACTTAACGGCTGTTGAGATTTTTTTTTCCCCTCTTTAGATGCTAAGGCTATTACTTAGTTTTTGTTTCTTTTTAATATCTTAAGTTTAATAGGCCATTGACATTCTTGAAAACTTTGTGAAGATAAAATGCATTGGAAATAACATGTCAGTGTTCTTTAAATTGCCTATACAACTTAATAGTTTCTTTTCTTTTCCTTCCCACTCCTTGCATAAGTAGGGAGGGAGATAAGGTCTCTGTAAGTTTGCCAAGGCTGACCTTGAGCTTGAATTCTTTGCCCAGCTTTCTGTGTTGCTGGGATTATAGGCATGTGCCATCATACTCAGTCATGGCTTAAGTAGTTGTAGTTTTGATAAAGTTTATATTTAATACTTATTTAGGCAACAGAGATAGTGCTTGCATATATGTACATACGTGTGTGTGTGTGTGTGTGTGTGTATTTTTTTTCTTTTTGCAGTTCTAGGAATTGAATCAGACCTCATTCAGGCTAGGCAAGTGCTTATGCACTGATCCAAACCCCTAACACAACATGCTGTATTTTCTGTGACAGATTTATAGAACTTGCATCTTGTATTCTTGGAAATCAAGAATAGAAAACATGTAATAATATCTTAATGGTTATCAGAGTTCTCTATTGTGTACTTATCAATTAGTTATCAATTAGTTTAATATATTATTATTAATAATTAATAATTAATAATTAATAATAATTAATAATTCATTGTTTCTATTACTATCCTAGTTTCACAACCTAAACTATGCAGCTTTAGAACATAGATAATTAATAAAAGTAGTCACTAAGATGAACAGTTATATGCTGTAGACTTCCAAACCCACATGCTACTTTTGGATAACCTCTTGATGAGAATTTATGGTGTCATCTTTAAAGACTTTAGTTTTGTTAAATATTAAAATCTGACCTGTGTTTTCAGGTTCGACGTGTCTCATTTGCAGATCCAATATACCAGGCAGGATTGGCAGATGACATTGATAGGCGATGTTCCATTGTTAGGTCCCATTCTTCAAGTAGTTCTCCCATAATGAAAAATGTTAAAACATCACCTACTGCACAATCTAAGGTAAGCAACAGGTGTTACAGTATGCACATATCTATATGTGCTTAGAATTATATGTGTATAGTTTGTTTTAAGATTATTTATGAAATAGAACTTTGTTGGTTTGGTTCTTTGTGTGCTTCATGGTAAGTAGACCTGAAAAGGTAGTAAGAGGCAATGATCATTCAGCAAGTAATTGATTAACTAGCAGTTCTTTTCTGTTTCTGATATTTTAAAACAGTGATTACAGTCTAAGATTAAGATTAAAATTGTAGTTGTCTAGGGTCTAAGTGAGTCTTTTTTTTCTCTCCTTTTGTCTAGCATAATACCACTTCAGCTAAAGGATTTCTGTCCCCAGGATCACGTAGCTCTAAATTTAAGAGCTCAAAGAAGTGTTTAGTAAGAAGTGCTTTAGTTTTCATGTAACTTTTTATATTTTTGTGTTTAGTCAAGTGATCTCTATTTAATAGCTTTTGAAATTTATTTTAAGATAACAGAAATGGCCAAAGAATCCATTCCTTGCCCAACAGAAAGTGTTTACCCAGCTTTGGTGAACTGTGCAGCACCAGTTGACATTATTTTGCCTCAGATAACATCAAATATGTGGTAAGTGGTTACTTAGGCTTTGGGGTTATATTCCAAGATGCCACTTCAGTAACAGGAATATTTGAATGGTAAAGGTTCTCCTAGTTAGAATTTATTAGCATGTATCCCTTTCATATATTTTATTTCAGGAATAAATAAAAATGTAGATTGAATGATAGGCTGTAGGGCAATAATAAAATCATTTATGCTAATAAAATTAATGTTTGTGAATAATTTGTTAAGATATTATGTAGAAACTTTTTATATACATTATCTTAATTTACCGTTACTACCAATTCCTTAAGGAATATATACTGTTTTGTGGTACTTGGGGCCAAACCCAGGGGTGCTGTAATACCGAGCTACACCTCAGCACTTTTTTTTTTTTTAAGAGAGAGAGAGAAGTTTTTTAATATTTATTTTTTAGGTTTTTTTTCGGCGGACACAACATCTTTGTTTGTATATAGTGCTGAGGATCGAACCCGGGCTGCATGCATGCCAGGCAAGCGCACTACTGCTTGAGCCACATCCCCAGCCCTCACCTCAGCACTTTAAAAGTTTTATTGTGAAACAGGGTCTTTCTAAGCTGCGCAAGAAGGCCTCAAACTTGGCAATCCTCTTGCCTTAGCTTCCTCAGTAGCTGAGGTTAGAGGTATGTTCCACTGCTCTTGGTGTATGAATATCATTTCTGTTTTATAAAATAAAATTTACAAAGATTAATCCACTAAGATTGCCCTGGTAATAAGTCATTATGTGAAGCTTGAGGTTCACATAGAAAACCTTGATTTGGAGGGCTGGGGTCATAGCTCATTGGTAGAGTGCTTGCACAGCATGTGTGAGGCCCTGGGTTTGATTCTCAGCACCACATATAAAAAAAAAAAAAATAAAGGTGATTGACAACTAAAAAAAAAAAAAAATTAAAAAGAAAGAGGGGATGAGGATGTGGCTCAAGCGGTAGTGCGCTCACCTGGCATGCGTGCAGCCCGGGTTCGATCCTCAGCACCACATACAAACAAAGATGTTGTGTCCACCGAAAACTAAAAAATAAAATATTAAAAAATTTTCTCTCTTTAAAAAAAAATAAATAAAACTAAAAAACTTTAAAAAAAAAAAAGAAAACCTATATTTTTGGTGGGTATTTTCTTAAAAAAAAAATTAACCTAAGAGTTTTTAATTAAAATTTTTCTGATTGTTAGTCTTGGAAACTTAAATTATTTTTGATTAGAAAATTCTAGATTACTGTATTTTAAGATAGTTGGTAAGATCTTTTGATAATTTCTCTTTTGCCCTATCATTTGACAATAGGACATGAGGTATTCCTAAACTCCTCCAAGGACAAATACTGACAAATACTGAGTCCATTTCTGATTATAGAAGTTGGGAGAGAGGGCACATTAAAACAAAGGGAGTAATTTAAAGTCAGTTATGGTTGAGTTTAAATGGAGAAATTAAACCGAATAAGCCCTTACTAGTAGTATATACTGACAACTGATTCTCCTTTTTCTCTCATCTTTTCAGGGCAAGAGGCCTAGGACAACTTATCAGAGCCAAGAATATAAAAACAATTGGCGATCTGAGTTCTCTTACAGCATCTGAAATAAAAACTCTTCCTATCCGGTCTCCCAAAGTTTCTAATGTAAAAAAGGCTCTTAGAGTATATCATGAACAGCAGGTAAAAACTCAGGTGGTACTTAAAACTATGTATTAATCAGTGACCCAATAGCATAGTTGTAGAAGTTTATATTTAAACTCCTGTTGCTTAAAATCCCGTTTTATGGTCCCTTTTTCCCCTCTAAAGACAAAGTCTTGCTGAATTGCTTTAGGATCTCACTGAGATGCTGAGGCTGGCTTTGAACTCGTCATCCTTCTGCCTCAGCCTCCCAAGCTGCTGGGATTACATGGGTGCACCACTGCGCCAGGCTATACTGTTTTTATTTAATGCACCTCAGATTTCTTTTCAAATTATCTTTTCTGCTTTGAATTCTGTCCTCGTATCCCTTTATGATTTTTACCAGATGGTGATGGATTTTCATTGCTGCTTTTCTAAAGCCTAGATACTGAAATCTAAACATTTATGGAAAGCTTTACAACTTTCTAGGTCATAAAACTTTTGATTTTGATGTCTAACACATTTTTACTTATTTGTGTTTTTCCTTCCAGCATTTTACACATGCACACACATACATGTATATATATACACGTGTGTGGTGTGTGTGTATATACACACAATATACATACATACAGAGTCAAGGACAATTTTCATATTTCTGATGAAAACTGATTCTTTCCCCCAATAAAGACTTATATAGAAAATTTTGTGCATAATTTCAGGGTTCACAGAATTGGTTGAAACTTAGACTTTCTATCTGTTAATGTTACTAGACACTGCAAATAAATGATATACTAAAGGCGAAAATATGAAGGCTTCTGCTATAAAGTCCTTGATTTTTTTAAAATTGTGATGTTTAAAACATCTTTTGACTTGTGACTTAAAAACAAAACCAGAAAGTAGTAATTTTCAGTCTAATAGATTGAATTTCTGAAATTCACTTACCATAGCAATCTACTATGTGATTTTTTTCCCCTTTTTTTTTTTTTAACTATGTTCATAGTTACATCACTATCCCCATAAACTAATTTTCGAACATTTTTGTTGGTGGTTTTAAACCCTGTAAGAAAAAAATCCTGAATTTCTTAGTTGTCACTTTTATCCCTTGTCTGTAGATAACCACTTATTTACTTCTCTATAGATTTTATTTTGGACATTTTTGTAAGTGAGGCTACCACCTTTATTTCCTAACTTATTTCACTTACCATATCATTTCCAGGTTTCTTTGCTATAGAATATGCCAAAATTTCCTTCCTTTTTCAAGGCAAGATAATGATCCATAGTATAGATATACCACATTGTTTAGCCTTTCCTCTGTTGATGGACATTTGGGGTTGTTTTCACCTTTTACTATTATGAACAGTGCTTCTGGGTACATTCATAAAATTTTTGTATGGGCTTTGTTTTCATTTATGTTGGAGATATATATATAAAAATTTGGAATTGCTAAGTTATAAGGTAACTCTTTTTGAAAGTAGAATTTTTTTTAAAGTTAATTTTTTTTTTAAAGTTAATGTATGATTGACTGGACCATAATGTTCCATATAATGTATTTTTCCCAATATTTGTACCATTATTGCTATGAAAAGTAACTTCTGATTTTTGTTTTTAACTGCTCTGTATAATCAAGGTAAAATCTCGTGGATTAGAAGAGATTCCAATTTTTGATATTACTGAAAAAGCAGTAAATGGAATAGAAAATAAGTCTCTCTCAACTGATGAAGAACGACTTGCCTCAGGTATATGTTAGCATAGTGTGACGATTTTATGTAGAAGACAAGCTGATTTTCTTGAATAAATATTTTGTTATGCTTTTAGTTTTAATTTAATTACGCCTTATTCAACAAGTTTTTTGTTTTTTATTTTTTTCCTTGATGCCAAGTACATGAAAAACTTCTTTGATTTCAGGTGTTTTTTTCTTAATTGTCAACATTTAGTCCTTAAGATCTCCAGTAAGGATATAGAATATATATTCTGTTAACAGTTATGATAATAAAATGAAGTCTTTTCTTTACTAGCACAGAATAATATGTCATAGTAGATTTTTGTGTCTGTCTTATTCCTTTGAGAAGAGGGACCCCTCATTCTACTTTCTCAAATTGAATCCTACAAACTTATTATATTTGATAGGGAATATGTACATGCACACATACATTTAATTTTTTAACTGGTATACATTTAATGTGTTCTTTTTTCTGTTTCTTTTAGATTTACTTGATCCTGTTCCCTTTGAAACTCCATTATCTAAAAATCTTGTTACACAGATTAGTGCTCTTGCTCTTCAACTGGATGCAGAAGATCTCCACAGTTATTCAGGAAGCCAGCTATTTGAAATGCATGAGAAACTTGGTACTATGGCAAACTCTATAATAAAAAATCTGCAGTCACGATGGAGATCAACAGCCCATGAAAATTCCATTTAGTGTTTTAAGAGAAATTGAATTTTTTAAAACATCCCCAGATTTCTTGATTGGTATATTTCAGACTTGTTTTATCAATCAGTTTAAAAGGGGAGACCTCAAGGTTGATAACATTTCAAACCTGTGAAGGGCAGTGACTTAATAAGTTCAGTTTTATAAGATCATTAAGTAAGATTTTTTTTCCCCATTGTTTCTTGGCTGCTATAGTTTTTTCAAGAAATGTTAAATACCTTATTTAGATTTGAAAGCAAAAGCAGAAACAAGCATTCATTTTACTTCATATTTTTAAACTCCATGCATATTTTGGTTAAACATGTAATGCAAAATACTTTAATGTTGAAAATTTTTATTTGATTTTTGCTAAACTGATAAAGGCATTTATAGTTTGTTTGTTTGTTTGTTTAATTGTTCATATATATATTGTGCCTGAGGTACAGGAAATTTGTTTTTTGTAAAGGCCTCAAATGGGATGTAAAAAAACTGGGACTTTTTCCCCACAAATGTCACCTTTGGACAATTTCGGGAAAAATACCAAAAGTTTTAATTTCTTGAGGTAGAAATATTATTGTAGAATTTCTCAGATTCCCTTCATTTGCATTAGCAAGTATTTGTGCAGCTTCCTGTGAAAATTTATTAGACATAGTATTCCTTTCTAAATGCATGACTGTTTGTACATTATGTGTAGATGACTTTTTAATTTATAAATTTCAGCCTTCATTAATTGCATGAATTTTTCTGCAGCTTCTTGTGAATACCTTGGTTTTCCTTACTAGAAACATTTTGTATATATTTAATATTGAAATATCTGTGTGGACAGAAGAAGTGCTTCATGTGCTTGCTGCAGATATTTGTAGACTTATGTATCTGCATATAAAACAACAATTAGTTTTATATTTAATTAATAGTTAAAACATGAGCTTAGCCAGGCCCAATGGCACACACCTGTAATCCCAATGACTTCAGAGGCTTAGACAGAAGGGTTACAAGTTTAAGGTCAGCCTGGCCAACTTAGTGAGACCCTGTCTCAAAATAATACAATAAAGAATGGCTGGGGGTGCAGCTCAGTGGTAGAGGGCTTGCCTAGCATGCACAGGTACTGGGTTCAATCCTCAGTACCACTTTTTTTTTAAAATATATATATATTTTCTAAAGTATTCTAAATGAGAAAATGTTACACGATAGCTTTGAAATTCTTGCCCTTAGCTTTTTTTTTTTTTTTCTTTTGGTTTGGAAGCGAATACCAGCCACTAGAAAGCGTGCCTCATTACATTTCTTCTTAATGGAGAGTTAGAATGAATATTTTCATTGCAAGTTGGACTATAAGAAGTCTAGAGATTATCTGCTTTATTCATCTTTAACTAAAATTAAACTTGGAAGAAATTTGAAACTGTTTTTATACGTGTATCTTTTGCCTATTTTTTATAAAGGGGGTGTGTATAATTATTTGTAAATTTTTACCAACTAGTGTTAGCACCTGACTTCCCATATTTGTTTTGTCTTTTAATTGAGCATGTACCTCACTTACTCTCAATATATCAGTGAGTTTCACACTTGATTCAGAACCTAATCCCTACTTGAAAAGGCATGTTTCTGCAGTAAGTCATAGAAAGTTTAATCCTTGCATCTAATTTACGTAAGGTCTCCTTTTTTCAACAGGGAACTTCATCCAACTTCTATGAAAGTTTTTTTTTTCTATAATCATAAATATAGATATTTTTGGATCTAAATATGATATATACACCAGCGATGGTTTTACAAAGAAATTCTTTTGATTTTTGAACTAAGGTTTGTAGCTTGGAGAAAACTAAGGGAAAAAAATACATGAGTTTTTAGTGAAAAGTTGTGAATAAAAAGGTGTGTGTGTATGTTTGGGGTAAGTGTTAACAGTAGACATAGACATGAGTCAAAATTAGCTCATTTTATGACTGCATATCTTAACATGTGAATGAACTAAATTAATTTGTTGGTGGAATGAAGTCCTTAGGAAGCTGAATAGTAAAGCAGAAAATATAACCAAAAAGATTACCATTTATTAAATTATTGGATTTGATAGAAGCACAGGTATTAGTTAAAACAAATTATGGTTCAGTGATATGTTTAAAAATACTATTTTGAGGGAAAAGGCCAGCTTGTTATGTATCTTTTTTCTTGGTATGGTTATAAGCATACATTTTAATCACCTTTCAGTATTCTTGCCTGAAAACTTTCTGCTGATTTTCCCTGAATGATTCCTGAAATTGCCTGAAAGAAAGAAAAAGAAAAAAATTTTTGATCAGCTCTGATGTTTTGTTCCATTATTAAAATGAAGTTTGTTTTTCATCTCTTTTCTAATGTTTAAATAAAACAATGGCAGATATTGATCACACTCAAATGTGGTTTCTTAATTTTTTTATGGTTTTAAGGTTGAATTTAGTGGCAATTAGAACTGTAGTATAATTTTTTTCATAAATGGTAAATCTGTTTGGTGAAAATTCAAGTGGTACTATGGAATCCATTCATTTTGAGTCCATTGCTAAAAGTTCTTTGCTGTTTCAATAGGTTTGAAAACCGTTGTTAAGGTGGGAATGTAGCTCAGTGGTAAAGGACTTCCCTAGTGTGCCTGAGGCCCTGGGTTCAATCCTAGCCCAGTAAAAACAAAATGCTGAAGAATGTGAAGCTCTATTATTAATTCTAAACAATGTAGGTTAAATCAAAGTCAATGCTTCATCAGTAATACAGTCAAAAATATGATAATAATAATAATAATAATAATATAATAATTCTAACATTGCCCATTGTTCATTCTTCCTGTACAGTTTGAAGGTAGTCAGATTCTGTTACATATTTAAGCATTGTAAAAACGTGAATAAGTGGGAGAATCAGAACTGGGGTAAAATGGTACAAATCTGAATATGTAAGTGAGGCCGTGTTTTTTGTTGTTATTTCTTTAGGTAAAGGAATAAGAATAATTTTTAAAAAGTGCTGTTTTTAATGCTTTCTTACAGAGTTAACATTTTCTCCTAAAGCCATTCCTTGCAACATTGACTTCGTCTTGCTCTTCGTAACTGATTTGCAGAGGTAGTTTGTTAGCTAAGCAAGGAGTTGTAAAACAGCGGTTATTGGCATTATTAGGGTTAGACTTGTATGGTGGCATGCAGTTGTGGGTTGGGGTTTATTTGCTTGTTACCACAACGTATGTCCATTTGAAAACTCTTATTCTCTCTGTATACAAACATTAGACTGAAGTTTTGATTTTAAACACAGTGCTTCTCAATCTAGGAGGTGTGTGTAAAAATGTGGATTCAAATTCTGAAGGTCTTGAGATGGGGCCTGAGAGTCTGCATTTCTATCAGACTTCTAGGGGATTCATATAGGTATTAATATCAATGGACTGTTCTAACAGTAGATGGGTGTGTGTGTATGTGCTCAATTAAAAGACAAAACAAATATGGGAAGTCAGGTGCTAACACTAGTTGGTCATAGAAGTCTAAGAGGTTTTAGACTGTCCAGAAGGTTTTGCTAACCCAAGCAGATTTAAGTCCTTAGTAGTATTGCCACAAAACATAAAAGCTAGACCTTCATAACTTTTCCAAGTCTATAAATTGAGGATGCAGACTACAAATTAAAGTGTGATTTTTTTTTTTTTTTTAAAGAAAGTTAAGGGTAGAATTTTTCCTCTTCGGGGAGTCTTTTTAAAAATATGAATTATTTTTGAAAATAAATTCACAAAAGACTTAAAAATTTAACTTTATAGAATCTTCTTAGGTATAAGATTAGACACAGAGCTTTCTCAAGTGGCTTATGTTCTCATTTTGGGAGTGTTAATATTAATGTAGATTTTCAAATACTAGAAATACATTCACTCCCTAAGCCTTGCTGTGTGTATTATGACTCTTCATTATTAATAAGCCTTGAAGACAGACACTATGCCTGAGACTCATTTAGTAATTAAGTTAGTAATTCTATGACGAAGTCATATTTGACAGCCACACCTTGTCATTTTTCTGAGTATCTCTGGTGACTTAATTTGCTGGGAGATTTTGTGGTTGGGAATTCCTAATTCATTATAATGTGAAGTTTGAAAGATAAGAGTTGAACAGTGTGATTCTCTAAAAGTGACTTTCTTAGAATTCTGTTTAGGTAACAGATTTCTTTCACAGATTTAAATTATCTGTGTGTAAGAACTTACTTCATTCAGTGTGCTTCAGAAAATGCAGACAAAAGTAAAGTAATGGGTATCTTTAATTGGTTTGTCAAGATTTATTGATTGCTTTTTTGCGCGGGGGGGGGGGTGTTGATGGCTGAGTTAATGGTAGGTCTGTTAATGTGCCTGACTTTACATTTTGCCTTTTGGATGTATTCATTAAAATCTGAGTTCTTCAGGTTTGAGGGTGTATAGATATTAGTCTTGCAGAATTATGAAATTTCAGTCAGTCATTCAATTTTTGGAACATGTTGAATTATATAATAGGATCTTAACCATTTTCTCCTTTATACAGTAAGCTTTGTTCTCTTCAAATAGCACTTAAAGTCCAGACATGATGGGCTAAGCTGTTAAACCCCTGGGGAAAACAAATACTATAAGGATAAAAGACAACCCCTTCACTTCACTGAGACTGTAAATTTCTTGTGTGTGTATGTATGTGCGTGCAGATTTTTTGAAGGCAATGTTTTTTTAATATATATTTTTTTAGTTTTAGTTTTTTAATGTGGTGCTGAGGATCAAACCCAGTACCCCATGCGTGCTAGGCGAGCACTCTACCACTTGAGCCACAACCCCAGCCCTTTGAAGGCAGTATTTTTAATTGTTTATACCAAAAAGAAGAAAAAGGCCTGTGTAACTTATTCTCTTCCTGTAGCAAGAAGCGCTTGCCTAGCACACATGAGGCCCTGGTTGTGATTCCCCAGTGTCACACACGTGAATTTGAAGAAGAGTATCATGAGCTGAAAATAGAATGTAGTGTAGTAACTTTTTATACATAATTGAGTAAAAGTTTCTGAGGCATCTTATTTTTATAGAATGTTTTTCTAAGAGAAAATGGAATTAAGAGAATTGGTTACAAATACAGAAACTGAAGGATGGCAGTCTTTATACTAAGTTTTTATAGAGCAGGAATTAGCAGACTACAAGCTGCCACCTATGTTTTGGACTGCCATTGAGCTACAACTGGTTGTTTCAGTTTTTTTGATTGATTGGAAGTCGTTGAAAGAATATTTTGAAAATGTAATTTTAGTGTTATAAAGTTTATTGAAACACAGTCATGCTTACTAAAGTACTGTCTTCCTATAAAATGGTAGAATTGAGTAGTCTGTCAGATCTATGTCTCCTAAAATCGCTGGCCCTTTGTCATTCCCTGTTACAGAGGATAATTTTGTTTGTATGTGGTATGTGATCAGTTTGGTTATTTGTATCCTCACTTACAGATTGGGGTCTGGACTCCTCTGTTACACACATTAGGTTTCATTTACAAAGTGGATTCCCCTGATACAATTTTGTCTTTGAGTACTGCTCAAAATCACATATACAAAGAGGTACCAGTGTTTTTTAAAGAATAACCCACTTTTTTTTCTTTTTGCAGTGTGGGGAAATGAACCCCGGGCCTTACCCATGCTAGGCAGGTGCTCTGCCACTGAACCAAATCCCTAGCCCACATTTTCCTCAAACGTTAAAAGTATAGTGTGATGTTTGCCATAGTATTCAGGGATTTTGGTGGTCTGAGGGAAACAGAATCTGGCACTGATACATTAAACCACACCTGTGAAATTATGGCACAGGACTTTGCTTTCTGTGTTGGTGAATTATTGATTTATTTCAGTCTATTTTAATACTACCTCCTCGGATATCCCTTTTATGCATTTAGATTGATACGAACGAATTCAGTCCTTTATTAACCCTATTTTTGTCACTGTCAGTTGGTAAACTCTTGAGTGTTTACATAAGCATTTCAGATTTAATAGGAGCACTTGTTAATTCCTTCATTAATTGCACTAGTAGATGAAAAATAGAGTGCAGCCAGATTTGATTATGTAATGCTCATAAAATGTTCAAAGCAGATAGATCTAAACTTACAAAGTGAGTGTTTCTGCTTGATGTGACTGTATTGAGGGAGGGAGAATTTATTTGATCCACAATAAAACCTTTCATGAATCATTGAGAGTTAATTGATGTTATTTGCCAAATGAAACTGGTTATTGAAACATTTTAAGAAATGCGCTTTCTCATAAAATAAACCTATAACAACTAAATTCTCGTGTTCCCTTTTGTTTGCCGGGTGGATGGGGGCTTGCTGGCTGAGCCAAAATGAGTAAGAGGCATGCATGAACCATTTATTTTCCTCCTTTTAGGACTTGCTATTTAGAGGATTTTAAAGAGGTTTTCTGATTTATTCATAATTTTATGGGTTCCATAGACTTCTGAATCCATAGCTTTAAAAAAAAATGTGACCAACTTATACTGAAAGAACCTGCTTTTAGTTTACTAAGGCTGTTGCAAAGTATACTACAATCCAAGTGACTAGGTGTTTGAAGTCTGAGAAACAAAAGAGACAAAAGTACCCCGTTGATAAGGATTGTGAGAAAGACTTTGTGCCAGTTCCTGGGTTTTGGGTGATTGTCTGGCAGTTTGGGGGGGCATTTCTGGTATTTAGTATTGCTTCAGTCTCTGCCTTCATCTTCATGTAGCTTTCTTATGTGCATATGTGTACAAATTTACTCCTTGGTTTTTAGTAATTAGAATATTTATAAAATAGGTCAATTTTAATAAATTCCTCTACGTACAACGTACACATTTATTAACTGAAAATTAAAATAACACATTGAAATTTGTTTTCATTGCAACCCCAAATTTTTGAAAACTAGAAAATCTTATAATGATACTCTAACCAAGACTATCCAGTATTCTCTTTACATCTCTTCTAGTTCCCGAGTTTTATTTCAGGCTTCGTAAACTTATAGGAAGGCTTTACATGTATTGGTGCTTCTTCAAATAGAAAAGTAGAACTTAAGTATATTGAAATCATTTATATACATTGTAACTGCAGATTGATTATAAATCATTGGCATCAAGGTGTGAAGAGATCCCCAGCACCAAAAAGAGCAAAAGAAAAAGGTACTTAAGGTACTCAAAATCATTAGTTGTCTTAAAATAACATGCATAAATTGCCATTATGAAGAACAATGTACAATTTATGCCTAAATTGACTGTCAGGATCATTCTCATTCTCAGAAGGATCTCATTCATGATATAAGAAACTGCAGGTATATTTGATGTTACACTGATTCACTTAAGAACTTCTTTAAAACCAATGTCTCTTTGTTCCCTTTGAAGCCTGGAAAATCTTAATCTTAGGTGATATCTTGATTTTGCCACGTGTTCATTCTGTGCAGATAACAATATCCAGTCTCCACCTGTAGGGAAAGTGCCTCTGTAATAGTTATCTTTGTACTAGTAACTGCACATTGAATATCTGGTTACTTGCTTTATAAAGCAAGTAGGAAAATGAAAACCACCCATTGTGCTGATGGTACAGTGTGTTCACAAAGTTTGGAAGTATGTGCATGATGGAATTGTTGCCTGCCTTAACGTTTTCACTCAGTTTAGGTGAAGATGAAGACTTTGGAGTGAGAATGATTACCTTTCCCATCATTAGGATGCTACAATTTGGATTTGGAATGTCCCCCAAAGGCCCATGTTTTTAAGGTTTCATCCCTGTGGTGCTCTTAAGAGGTGGTGGAACATGTAGGAGTAGGTCCTAGATACAAGGACAGATCTTTAGCTTTTTAGGAAGGATAGTCCTTTGGGGGTGTTCCCTCAATTGGGATTGTGGTACCCTGGTCTCTTCCTTTCTTTTATTCCCAGCTACGATATGAACAGACTTCCACTCCCAGTCATTCCTGTTACCATATACTGGATATACTCTTGCCATGGGCTGAAAGATGATAGGACCAACTAGCCATGGATTGAAACCTCCAAAACTGTGAGCTAAAATAAACCTTTGCTTTTTTTTTTTTTTAAGGTTGATTACCTCAGGAATTTTGTTACGGTAGTGGAAAGCTAATAGGTCTGTTTTGTTAGGGTTATAAATTCTGTGAGGACACCAACTTTCATTCATCAAAGCATTAGGCCATTGTTGGTTCATCTTTCCACCCTTTGTCCTATGCTGTTGACCCAGTAGATACAGATGGGATCTTCTAAGGTTAGGATTGGCTCGCACAGATTTTTCTTTAAGAAAAAGAGCTTTATTGGGAAAGTGAAAATGATCACTTGCTAACTTGAATAGCTAGACTGTACAAGAAAGGACCTGAAAAGTCCCTGATGTCCTCCAAGACTTGGACCTCATTTAAGTGCACCTTGTTCTTTCTCAGACCTAGAAAAAAAATTAGTAACCTATGTTTCAAACAAGGGATAATTTTTCCCTTTTCCACGTACAGAAATACTGATGATGCCTTAGTTCTTTTTGGAACAAATTTTGCTCTTCTCTCACAGCCAGCCCTAGTGGATTCACCCTTTACCAATTCTGGGACCAGACAGGAAGTAAGACGTGAATGTTTCTTCATTGGGAATCCTATAGCTACATCTATTTCTTCAAGGAAGTTTGCTGAACACATTATGTACAGTATTGAGAATGTCTACTCTTATGCATTTTAATAGTACATTGAAGTCATTAAAAATAAAGTTTATTCCATCAGCAGAGTTTGTTGCAGAAAACAATTTTATTAGTTACCAGTTTATCACCAGTTTATATTCACTACCAGGTTTATAATTTTAGAAATGGATTAGGAACACAAGCATTAGCATTTAAAAGCAAGGAAGGGAAATATGAATATCTGCCATTTTTCCTTTAGTGTATTTGTCATGTTCAGAAAGCCTTTTTTAAAAAAAAAAAAACTTGTAGTCGGACACAATACTTTTATTTATTTTTATGTGGTGCTGAAGATGAAACCCAGCACCTCGCATGTGCTAGGCAATTGCTCTCCTACTGAGTTACCCCAGCCCCAGAATGCCTCTTTTTAAGAAATAATGTTCTCTTTTTTTTATAATTGGGAAAGACTCTGGGTTGACACAGTAATAACATAACACAGCAGGAGTTTTTAAAATGTCTATTCTGAAATTCAACTGATTTTAAATCCCAAAGGAAATTTGATAATGGCAGTGTTTAATATAAAGAACTTAACAGACTTAATGTTGTCTGAAGTTTTATGTGCAGGTCCAGAAAATAATGAAAATGTAAGTCTAGTTTAAAAACTGGACAGTTTAACATGAATATTTGGTTTAATGGAGAATTATTGGAGTTCATATAGAAATAAATTATAATGAGATGTTACTGCCATAAATGACATTGGCAAAAAAACATTAACTTGAGAAGCAATAGTGTTGAGTCTAAACTGGAACACTGCAGGAGTTTTTGAAGTGCCTAAATAGCTTCGACGTAGTTGGCTGGGAGCATGCCGGTTCTTCCAGTTCTTTGTACAGTGCCATACATCCATCCTTCATCAATAGCTTGAACATTTACAATAGCATCTCCATCTTTGAAGGACACCTCATCTGCATCTGCAGCCATATAGTCGTACATGGCACGGAAGATTTTCTATTTATGGGGATAGAAATGGAAAATTCTATAGGATTTGTAATAACCAATATCTAATTTTAAAATCTGACTTATTTCACAAATTTGAATTTCTAAAAAAAAATGTGCAACTATCACCAAGAAAGTAGTGACTCAGGAAATAAAAGAAATAGTTGTGAATCATATCTGATAAGAGATTAACATCTGGAATGTATAAAGAACTCATACAACTCAACATGATGTGTATAATAGACATTTCTCCTATCAGATATACAGACAGCCAAAAAGCACATGAAAAGATGTTCAGTGTCATCAGGGAAATGCATGTCAAAACTACAAAATACCACTTCACACAGAATGGTGATAATCATCAACAAAACAATAGGTTTTAGAGAAATGGGATAGAAATTTTGAACCCTCATTAACTCCTGGTGGGGATGTAAAATGGTGTGGCCATTTTGGAAAATGGTTTGGCAGTTATCATATGACCCACCAAATCTACTCCTATATAACCAAGAGGAATGAAAACTTTGTTTGTGTGGTAACTTGCAGAACCATGTTCATAGCAATATTATTCCTAATAGCCCCAAAGAGGCAACAACCCAAATGCCCACCAACTGATAAATGAATAATCAAACTGAGATATATCCATACAGTGGAATGAAGTACTGATACATGATGCAATATGATGGACCTCAAAGCATTAAGAAGCAGCTATGTACTAAATCTACATATCCCATGATTTTGTATGAAATGTCCCAAATAGAGAGACAAAGTAGATTAGTAGTAGATGACTAGAATTGGAAGGGAGACTCTGGGAATGGGGAGTGAATGCTAATGGGAATAAGTTGCTTTTCCTTGTAATGTTGATGAAATATTCTAAGATTAAGCTAATAGTAGAACAACTTTGTAAATTAAATATGAATGTCAGTGAATTATATACTTCAAATTATGAACTTCATTCTGTGTTCATTATATATCCATAAAACTGTATGCCCACAGAGAAAAGAGAATATGCTTATTTTATATGTAACTTTGGCTTTTTTGTGTGCTTGCATTCCTGGGGATTGAACCCAGGGCTCTTGCACATGCTAAGCAAGAACTGAGCTATATCCTCAGCCACAACCCCCACTCTTATTTTTGAGGTAGGGCCTTACTAAGTTGCACAGGCTGACCTGGAATTTGCAATCTTCTGCTTCAGCATTTTGAGTGACTGGGATTATAGGTATGTGCCACTACACCCAGCCTTTGTCTGCCTTTTGAGGAGTTAGGCTATGTTTCAGAAAAAAATCTTGAAATGCCATAGCAATATTGCTTATGTGAAAGTTGTCAGAATTAAAATACAGTCATTTTTGTCAAGCCTTAACCAAAAAAAGAAAGCCAGAAGATTATGAAGGAATCTTAATGCGCGATTGTCTGATAATTTTGTGTAATTATCACAAAAGAATGCTCCAGAACCACAGCCTGGATCATAGGCCACTGCAATTTTATACAGCAAATACTCCAAGGTCATCTGCTCAGCAACAGTCTATTCAGTTTCAGACTGTCTCTACCCTTGTTAATCCTTGTAGCAAAGGATTATTGTTTTAAAAATATTTTCTGTAATCCTCATTTGCTTTTGAAAACTTCGCCTTGTTTTCCTCACCCTCTCTGAATATACCCATAGTTTACTATAGCATATGTATTATTGCAGTGCTCTATTGTTCCCAAATAAATGTCTTCCCAGTGGCTTGGGAGGTTGAGACAGGAGAATCACAATTTTAAAGTCAGTCTCAGCTACTGCAAAGCACTTAGCAACTCAGTGAGACCTTATCTTTAAAATAGAGCTAGGGATGTGGCTCAGTGGTCGATTATCCCTGAGTTCAATCCCCAGTACCCCCCCCAAAAAAATGCCTTTATGCTTTGGAGAATCTAATTCTTACTTAGGTTGACACAGGTCATCTCTCAATTTGGAAATTTGGTAGCATATCAGTAGTAAAATTTTCTAAAAGATATCCAACACAATATAAACAACAAAAAGAAAAAAAGTAATTTTTTTGAAATATAAGTAAAATACCCAGTTTCTTTCTAAGAGCAGCCCCCCATTTTTTTTCTTGCATTTTCCCTAATGTAAGTGGAAAAACACTATAATATTCATACTCTCCTCATTTAATATAGCTTGGAAATCTTTTCATCTATAACTCTCATTCTTTTTGATTGACACAGAGAATTTCACATTTTAGTAATACCACAAGTTATTTAGCCATATCCATTTTTTTTAAACACTATAATGAGCATCCTAGTTGTCTTTGGGCAAATAATTTCTGAAGAAAGTTATTTGTGCTGGGAATTGAACCTATCGCCTCATGTGCTGGGAAGAAACAGCTTTTAAAGGTAAGTGTTAGCCTAGGTCAAATGATGTACATAATTATTTTTAAGAGCTTTTGCTCTAATGGTCAAGTATGATACTTTACTTCATTTGCATGTTCTGGTTATTAGTTATGGTGAAATTTTTTTTTTTTGGTGGCCATTTTCATTTCTTACGTCAAATTGTCTATTCACACCCTTTCAGGTCCTTCTTTTGGGGGATAGGGAAATAATTTGTCATCGAATTTTATACTTTTTAAACATTAATATTTTTGTAATCTATACTCTTAAGTATTTTCTCCCAGTTCAACTTGTTTCTTTTTGCTATAGAAACATTTAAAATTTTATGGTGAAATCCATTGTTGTTTTTTTTTTTTTTCCTTTATACTTCCAGGTTTTGGATCTTGCTTAGGAACGTTTTCCCCACCCCAAATGTTATAAAAGTAATTAATTTTTCTGGAGTATTTTTACAATTTTGTTTTTTTACATTTAGATCATTTTTTTTTACATTTACTTGGCATAGCTTCCAAATAAATATCATTTGAGATGAGTATCTAATCCTTTTTTTTTTTTTTTGGCAGGGGTGAGGTACTAGGGAGTGAATTCAGGGGCACTCAACCACTGAGCCACTCTCCAGCCCTATTTTGTATTTTATTTAGAGACAGGGTCTCACCGAATTGCTAAGTGCCTCTCCAATGCTGAGGCTTGCTTTCAACTCGTGATTCTTGTGTCTCAGCCTCTCCAGCTGCTGAGATTACAGGTGTGCACCACCATGCCCAGCAAGATGAATATCTTCTTATTTTAAATTTTCTTGCTAAATAACCAGTTTTCTGAAGACCATATAGTTAAATAATGAATACATCCCCTTCCTGTTGATTTGTAATTCTTTTAGAGTCTGTTTCTGGACTTCCAACTGTTTTTATATCTTTTACCATCCCAAATCTATATTTGGTTGATTACTGTATTTTTACTCTTCCAAATAAATTTTAGGATTAGAGCATAAGTTTTTAAAAAATCTTGTTGGTAAGTTGATTGGAACTGTCTGGAACTTACTGATTTATTTCACACAGAAATATAATGGGTCTCAACACATATTTAGGTCTTTTTTTTTTATGTCCTTCAGTGAAGATAGTTGTCTTCATATTCAGTCCTAAGTAGTGTGTTTTTGTGACATTATAAAAGAGGTGGTCCAGGGTTTTAAAATAAGAGTTGTAAAGCAGTCAGGTGAACTGTGAACATGATTTAGCATACATTTTCATTATATGTTAGTATGGGAGATATACGCTGTGACATGAATACATGTATGCACATATGCATATACATGCTTTAAGAATGATTCTAGGCAGTAAGTAAAAGGTTCAGTTTAAGATTGTGCACAAAACCAAAGAGCCAAAGCTAATACTTTTCATGATTTCTTAAAAATCATTGAATGATGCCTTTCATTAATTTGGGTTTGGGTAGTAATAAAGGTCTTCTGATATTGACCATTAACATGAGATGTGAAGTAAAAGGGCATTATATAAAATAGAAGCTTTCTTTTAAAAAGAATATAATACCTATGACTTTTTTTCACATATCAAAAAACAAGAGTGATTTGAGTAAGTTCTTCATTTACTTACTCCAGCAGTAGATGGATGAGATGGTATAGAAGACAATGTTGTCTGTTGAGTAGCAACTGAAGATGATCGTTGTTGTGGGAGCTCTGTGGTTTTCACATGTTTGTAAGCTGTAAAGAAGGAAACAATAGTTTTAAAAAGAGAATGTGACTATACATTTAATCTATGCTTAGTAGCCAAGCAGTATTTATTTCCTTTTTCCCCAATTTAATGATTTCTAAGAAGGCAGGATCTAATAAAACGGATGGAAATGAAACATGTAAGTTCATTCAATGATCCACAATTCGTCTTTTGTCATTAGAATAAGTTTTTGTTTGTTAAAACAATCAGTCGCTTTCCAGTAAAGTCAGCACCATCCCATCTGTACCTGTTGAGGCTGCAGAGAAGAAGGCACCTCCATCACTGTAGGTGGAAAGATGGTGATCAGCAGCTTCTGAGTGCTCAGACTTTTCCTCACCCCCGCTGATACTCATTGCACTGGCAGACCTTGACTGTTCCCGGCTCCGGCGCTGAGCTTGGACTGGGAAAGAAGTGATTGGGAGAGAGATAGCAGAGGTGAATTTTCTGTGGTTGTAATGCCTAATAGTAATTGAATCTCAGTTGTGATTATTATTTTTTTTTTGCCAAGCATAGTTTTAAGTAGTTTTCTGTGGATTAAACCCTCACAGCTCTTCTGATGTGTAGTTGTCATTATTTTATAAGTGAGAGCCTAATAAATGGCCACAGGTCATATAACTGTGAAGTGGTACAGCCATGATTTTCTGTCTCCCTCTCCTACCAGTCCTTGTACTGGGGTTTGAACCCAGAGTCACTTTACCACTGAACGTTACCCAGCCCTTTTTATTTAATTTTATTTTTTAAAAAATATTTTTTAGTTACCAATGGATTTTTAACTTTGTTTATTCATATGTGGTGCTGAGGACCCAGGGCCTCACACATGCTAGGCAAGTGCTCTGCCACTGAGCCATAATCCCAGTCCCTATTTTATATTTATTTTGAGACAGGTCTCATTAAATTGTTCAGGCTGTCCTTGAATTTTAGATACTCCTGTTTTAGCTTCCTATTTGGATTAGAGGTGCTCACCATCATACCCTGGGAATAGCCAGGATTCCAACTCAAGAAACTATCCTAACTACTACTGCTTCCCACCATCTTGCCCATTTTCCTGGCTCATCAAAACAAATAGCTAGTAATCACATTTAAATTCATCTTCCCCAGAAAGTTCTTCCTAACTTCCAACTGATGTAGGTGTTCTCTCTCTGTTCCAGTGAAACTCTGGGCAGATCTTTAAAAATGTATGTGTCAGGGTATAACCAGGATTTACTTGTCTGTTTTCATCCATAAACCAGAGTATAAGTCCTTTGAAGAAAAGGACTATATATTATTCTACTGTTTAACAGAAAGCATAAAGATATGCTGGTATTTCACTAATGAATAATCTTCCTTGATACAAAAAAGCTCAGAAAACTCCTAAGATCAGAACTATTCTCTTTCCTTTGCCTATATATCTGTTGTCATCATTTCTGTAATACAAAGATTTAGTAATTATTTTCTTTAGGAAAAATTAATAACAGGGACTGAAGGAGACATGAACTCAGGCAGTGAAACAAAGTCTTTTTCTAACTTGAACTAGTTTGGCCTGTTAGTCAATGGTCACCTCAGAAAATGAAACCCTGGATGGAAAGAACCTAAGAACCTAAAAGTGATTGACTCTAGCCCATTATATGGGGACACTGATGTTGTAAGCCTCTTGTGGGCTAACATACCATTAATCATATGTAAGCTTCGGGACTGAATGTTGTCCTCCGCAGGATCGTAGTCAAAAACTGAACCAGGATTAGTACGCCAGACACGTAGACCTGAAAGGAAAACCAACAATCAGAACAGTTGTTCTTGTATTCTTTCAATAACTTGAAAACCAAAGCATGAATTTAAGCAACCACAGGCAGAATGAATCACTTTTAATCAGCTTACCTCTGGTTCCTCTCCTAAGAAGAGAACAAAGATAAGGTACAAGAAGACCTCATCTTTGCAAACTGAGATAATAGGGGCTTTCTTTCATAATTAATGAAAAAGATTGAGGTCCTTTGTATTTTGCCTTAGTGTAGCTTATGTCACTTTTGTTCTGTTACCTGTAATAGTCTCCTGATCCTGATCATTGCGCTTTTGTTCCATTTCTACAACTTTTCTTTGAATACCTCGGTAGTTAATGTCACTGAAGTCTTGTGTGTTCTTTTTTACTCGTTCAGTGATAGGATCAGTCACCACTGGCGTGAAGCAACCCTTGTGTTTCTCAAAGTCTTCATGATATTTCACCTGAAATGTAAATTTGCTTTATGAAAATATGATGGTATGACCATTTTTCTTTTTGCATGTTCCAACAGGTTGTCCAACCAACCCTAAAGAATTCTTGACTCACCGTTGAGATATGCCGTTGAGTTTCCCTTACCCGTCTCATCTCTGGGGTATCCAACACATAGGCAGCTTTGCCTTGTATTTGTTTCCGGAAGCTATCAGAATAAAGAACCTAGGGAGGAGAAACCATGAATGAGTATAACTCATGGTATTGTCTTCATTCTGAAGCCTTAAGCCTTTCCAAGAGATGGAGATGAAAGAAGCTGATGAGGGAAACTTGAGTCAATTGATTGAACCCAGTGAGACACATGACTAACAGTGGATCTAGTTAGCACAAAGAGGAGTAGAGCTCACATCAGGAGAGAAAGGACTTGTTTTGACTTTGAAAATGAAGTATCCATTTTCAAAGGAGAAAGGGGTAACGTATAATTTTGAAAAAAGTGGAAGAAAGTGGCCTCTTGGATTTTCTAGCACTTCTTGGATTTATAGCACTAGCACCAGCATATTTGATGATATTTGTCATTAAATCTGATATGAGAATTCGCAAGAACTATCCTTTAGAACAGTAATCATTTATCTCAGGTAATATCCAGATTGCATAAACCAAGGTGCTAATAAAGAAATCAGAGTCCTCCAGACACTAAAATCCCCAAATATCAAAGCCAACTAAGGCATCTATTTCTGAGTATTCACTATTTAATAAGGTACCTTAAACACAATGTAGAACCTAAGATTGAGGATGTTAGGGAGTCAATTTGTTATAGTTGGTTATGAAAAACTACCTCAGAGTAAAGAAGAGGAAAAACACTGACAATTATTTTTAGTATGATCATTTGGAATTGAAAAGCACGGTTGTGTTAATTTTAGTTTTCAGTTGATGAAAATGCACATTTTTATGGTGTTAAAACGTTATTTTCAACATGTTGCATTTCTCCTTTTAAATTTTAGTGTATTTTTCAGTTGAATGAGAAAGACACGTTTTCATGATGTTAAAATGTTATTTTCCAAGTTGTTGCACTACTTCTTTTTAATCCTAGAAAATACCGAGCTAATGTTTTCTTGGTTGCGCTTAGCTCTCTCCATCTCTGGAGTAACAGGTGTCGGTGTTGCTTTTCTCATATTCTCTTTGTACAATACCTAAGGGAGCCAAGAGAGCATCCAGACATCAGAAAACAGAAAAACAGTTCTGAAAAATCATTTAGCTTTTGTTATGGCTCAATTATATCACACTCTATAAGAAACACCTCAAGAAGAAAAAGCCATTAAAATGTTATGGGAGAAAGCAAAAGAATCAGTGTGAGCTAGTGGGATTGATTTGTTGTTTTTAAGTTGACAAGAAAGAATTTAATATATATACAGAATTTTGGAAACACTGTGAATAAATTAGTGGTATAACCATGATGGCCAGGCTTGTTAAAAGTTTTAATGATTTATATTTCCTCTCTGAAATACCGAGCTAAAGTTTTCTTGATTGCGTTTGACTCTTTCCATCTCAGGAGTAAAGGGTGTGGGGGTTGCTTTCCCCATGCTCTCTTTGTATAATACCTGTGAGATACAAAGTTGTACCCAAAAGTCACTAAGAGGCAACATTTACTATGAAATATAATACAATTGGGGGGAAGGAAAATGTTAAGTATAATCTATATATTCTATTACTATCAGAACAGCTCTCAAGTAGAAAGCTTAAGAAAGTTAATAGCAACTCTAAATGTGGGATAAAATTTAGAGGGTATTCAAATGTAATTCTCATTTTGTTTATTTTTAACCTTGGATGAGGTTAGGAGCAGGCCAAACTGCAGAGGTTATGTTGTAAAATCAAAAGCATTTTCATTTCTCAAGACAATACCGAGCTAATGTTTTCTTGATTGCGTTTGACTCTCTGCATCTCTGGAGTGACAGGGGTTGGGGTGGCTTTCCCCACATTTTCTTTGTACAAAACCTACGTGAGTCCAACAGATCCAAAAAGGAAAAAGAAAAGAATTACAGTTACCAAAATAAGAAATGGAATAGATAACATGAGGCCCAGGACACTAAATCATTTAGTCAATAAGGTTAGATGGCAATCATTATGTTTCCAAAGGAAGATGAGTGTAGTTACAGGAAGATACATGTTTCCAGGGTAGAATCCTGCCCTGAAATATTTGCATATTACAAGAGAGAACTGCAGTGTTCCCAGGAAGGAGGCAGGACCATCATCATATTACTACTAGTACAATAATGTCAAGCTCCTGACAGATCTTCTAAGGGGGAATTACAGACTTGGGTTTGAATCATACTGAGGTTGAAGCTGCTCCAGCAGTTGGTTACTGGACCTTTTTCCAGCACTTAACTCTCACAAACATATGAGTAAAATTGTAGGCCCTCAGACAAGGCAGAAAGGATTTCTACTGTTCCTTTTTCATCTCTATCTTTTGTCTTTACCTCCTGCATTTTCTTAGTATTTCACACTGATCAAAAAGTAGCAGTGTTTTAGGTAGTTAATGTTGTAAATCAATAGGAAGCAATACAATGTATTATAAATTCTTAACCTCAATGTCTCACCCTAGTGTCATTCTAGAGAACCCAGGAGGGTTGGAAGAATTCTGTTCCAGTAGTGGTATTGAGAGAGGAGTCTCTGGATAGTCAGGTCAATACCACCTAAGAAATTATTAGAATTACAAATTCTCTAGCTCCATGCTAGACCTACAGAGGAGAAATTGTTGGGGCAGAATCCAGAGATCTGGGTTAATAAACCCTCCGCATGATTCTGATGCATGCTAATGTTTCAGAACTACTGGGAAGTACTGGGTTTAAAGTTTCGAGAAAACTGTAAACAGTATAAGCAACATAAGGTTGTTCACTACTTACTGAAAGCTAAAGTCCACACACAAACCCAACTCCCCCAGAAAATTTATAGACACATGTAAGATCACAGAGCATAGTCATTTACTAAAGTTAGCATTAAAAGACCATGATAAATACAAAGAACAACAATTAAGATGAGTAAAACAAATATTACTTCTGGTGACTCTTAAGTAAATTGACAATTGCCAAAACTGTTACTGGATTATAATTTGTATCATTATCCTTGAAGGAAAAGATTAGAAGTTATTTTCCCCAAGGTCTCTTTGTCCAAATCTGACAGGGCTGGGAATGTAGCTCAGTATTTAAGGACAAGTGTAGCATTCTCTAGGCCGTGGGTTTGGTCCCTAGCACTGCAAAATAAAACCCCAAATCTGACAGGGCAAATTAGAACCTAAAGTCATCAACTCAAAAACACAATGAAATCATGATTCCAGTATTCAAAAAGAGCCCCATTATACCTACTGCACAGCCCACTCCAAATTTCATGTGTAAAACAAAGAGACCTTGGGTATAAGAGTTAAGTCTGGGAGAGATAAGCAAAAGATTCTTTTGTAGGAAAATATATGACTTCTTGATATCAGAACTTGAAATTATGGATTAAAGCAATTTTGTTGTTATAGGGTTAAGACTGGGAATACCACATAGGAAAGAAGGATAAATGTAGTCAAGAAATTCACAAAATATAAGTTGTCTTTAAAAAGTGGGATTAATATGTATTATTTTAAATCATTAAAGTAGTTGTTTTTTATATCATTAAAGAAGGCTTTTTTTTTTTTCTTTGTTTTTTTGCAGAGTACCGAGCTAATATTTTCTTGATTGTGTTTGACTCTCTCCATCTCTGGAGTGACAGGTAAAGGAGTTCCCTTGCCCATGTTTTCTTTGTATAGCACCTGTGCAATGAGAAAATATCAACAACAACAACAAAAAATCTGTGAGAAACGTTTCATTTGCTGTGATGTTTTAAAGGTGAGGACAACTTTCATGTTATAAAATGGCACAATAGTTCAAGGAGCCAGGAGTTATATGCCGATAATATGCTATATATTATTTTAGTGGAAGCCATTACTGGGTTGAGGAATTTTCATCCTCAGCTGCTGGGGAAAGGCTGTTGGAGTTATCCATATAATTTTTTCTTTTCTACAAGTATAGTGTCTCCTAAATAATCAGAGGGATTTGAGATGGTTAGAACTTGGTTTTGTTATCCACACAAACTAAAACCTTTGTTATTTCTTTTTCAAAAACATGTTTAAATATCAGATGAAGTAAAAATAAAAATTTATAGAAATGAGAAAGTATGTCTTTATGCAAAGTAAGATACATTAGGAGCAAAGGAAGGGGAGAAGGCTTCAAAAAAAAAAGAATAAATATTAAAGATTTGTTTAGTTCTGAGGTTAAATTGCATCTTTTCCCCCCCTTTTTAGAATACCGAGCTAAGGTTTTCTTGATTGTGTTTGACTCTCTGCATCTCAGGAGTGATGGGGATTGGAATTCCTGTCCCCAGGTTTTCTTTGTATAGGACCTGTATGATAAGAAAGCATCCAGAACAAAGAAAGACAATCACTTCCTCCCTCTTGGAGCAGTTGGGAGTGGGTGGAGAGGGAAGAAGAGAATGAGTTAGAGGAAGGAAACACCAGAAGCTTGAAAGGCTGTTGGAGTTATCCATATTAATTTTTCTTTTCTACAAGTATAGTGTCTCCTAAACAATCAGAGGGATTTGAGATGGTTAGAACTTGGTTTTGTTATCCACACAAACTAAAACATTTGTTATTTCTTTTTCAAAAACATGTTTAAATATCAGATGAAGTAAAAATAAAAATTTATAGAAATGAGAAAGTATGTCTTTATGCAAAGTAAGATACATTAGGAGCAAAGGAAGGGGAGAAGGCTTCAAAAAAAAAGAATAAATATTAAAGATCTGTTTAGTTCTGAGGTTAAATTGCATCTTTCCCCCCCCCCCCCCTTTTTAGAATACCGAGCTAAGGTTTTCTTGATTGTGTCTGACTCTCTGCATCTCAGGAGTGATGGGGATTGGAATTCCTGTCCCTAGGTTTTCTTTGTATAGGACCTGTATGATAAGAAAGCATCCAGAACAAAGAAAGACAATCACTTCCTCCCTCTTGGAGCAGTTGGGAGTGGTTGGAGAGGGAAGAAGAGAATGAGTTAGAGGAAGGAAACACCAGAAGCTTTTAGGTTCACCCTGTATGAGACTAAAGACATCCTTAAGGCAAAGGAATGCAGGAAAAGAGCAGCACAACTAAGAAATACAAAAAGAAAGTTTTGTTATTTTATTGTGTGAACTAATTGCTGCAGCACTGAGCAATAAAGAATACCATGAAAGGAGAAATTAGTCTTCCTCAACTTGTTATGGGGCTGGGGGGATAAAAACAGGAGACAGAAACAGAACCAAGGAAGTTATTTTTGATTTGGAAATGCTATTAATAAATCACATAAGGATATCTGGGTTTTATAAATACTGTTTGTTTGAAGATACATACACACAAATCTTTTGTTGACTTCCAGAAGAAGTCAAAGTATTTAATTTTTAGTTTGGATGAGCATTTTGGGAAGAATTATTTTTAAGGCAAGTAGGGAGCAATGACAAGTTGGTAAAAAAGAAATTTCAAAATATCTGTACAAATACCAGTAGAGACAGAGGTTAGAATAGGAAATGAGGCCAAATGTCAGATCTTTATAGAATAAATTTTAAGCTTTAGGTTCAGATCAGATTTGCCAAAGCAAGAAAAAAGTGGATGCTTAGATACTAAGAATGTTATAGTTTTGAAAGCTGGAATATAATACTCAGCACTTTTTAAAAAATTAAGTCAACATTATTATATTAATGTTTAACTAAAGTAGGGAGACTGATTATAGGAAATGGCAGCATTAAGTTGGGAACAAGACAGGTCAAAGTTTTTATTGAAATAAGTTGATTAGATTTTAAAAATCTAGCCATTAATCTTTTTAAAGCATCTTAAAAATAGTTAAAGGGATTTTTTTTTTCATTTTAAATACCGAACTAAAGTTTTCTTGATTGTGTTTGACTCTCTCCATCTCTGGAGTGATGGGAATCGGAATCCCTTTTCCGAGGTTCTCTTTATATAACACCTGTATGACACAAGAAAGCATCCAGAAAAGAACACTGAGCAGTCAAAACAGCCCCTTCATCCATTTTGTGGGGAACCTACTATGAGACTACAGATATCAAACTGAAAGGATAAATTCACCAAGTCCACTGCTCTATGCAAGCACAGATCTGGGTGAGAAATGCAGAAGTGCCAAGTATATTTGATAACTCATCTTTTTATCCTGTCCCACATGGAAATGCTAATTTCCTATGTTACAAATTCAGGAAAAAAATACAAATAATTTTATAAGAGCACTAAAATGCTCAGTGTGCAATAGAATAGTTTTTAAGCTAGATTGGTAAGTACTTTCCTACATATAATGTTTGTCTTATATGATAACAGATATTTAAAACTCCAGACCAATTTTGTGCAATATAGCAAAATTGGTCTTTCTTTATGCTGTAGAGATGATCAAGTGTAAATGTCAATGTTTTATTATACAGTATTTCCCAAAGTAAAAGGCACCACTAGACAATTTTGCCTTATGTAACCTGTGTAAAAATAATACAAATGGTTACTTCAAAAATTGTCCAGGAACATTAGTTTCAAATAGATACAAATAATAATATACTTACTCTAATATAGAAGGAAATAAATAATTAAAACATAATTTTGAAAACTGTTACAAGACTTTCAAAGAAAGGAATAATGATGAACGGGGGGGGGGGAGGGGGAAACAATTAAATACAACATTACAAAGGACATTAACTTATATTGAAAATCTAACAAATTGTAAAGTTGTTAAAGAATAGTAATTAATAACAAGACAAAAATGACAGTAGGACCAAAGAAAGTTACTAATGGAATTATGTGGAAAAGAAAAAAAACTTTTAGAAAACATTTATTTATTTTTGTTTTACTAGAGATTGAACCAGGGGCACTGTATCAATGAGCTACATCCTCAGTCCTTTGTGAGATAGAGTCTCACTAAGTAGACAAGGCCGGACTTGAACTTATGTTCCTCCTGCCTCAGTCTCCCAAGGAGCAGGGTTATAAGTATGCACCACCACATTTGGCTTAGAAAATATTTACACTGACAATTAAAAACATGTTGGACTGGGGCTGGTGCTCGCCTGGCACACATGAGGCACTGGGTTTGATCCTCTTCACCACATAAAAATTTTAAAAAGTTATTCTGTTCACTTACAACTAAAAAAATATATAAATATATGTATTTTAAAAAAGAATGCCAAAGTAACTTGAAACAACAACACATAATATTATTTAAAAACAAAAAACATGTTGGACTAACTCCCTAGCTCCAAAAGTAAATCTAGGTAAATTTTCCTATTGACATTTGATTCTCCATCTCAGGCATAAGTGAACCTAAGCTCATTATATATAAGTATCACACTTCATTATAGCGTTTTTCAGAAACAACAGTAAAAGAGAAAATAAAAAATACATGTATGATCTGACTTCCATATTTCTTAAAATCAGGAGGTCTGGATTTCTATTCATGAAAAGATTTGTTTGGAACAAGTAACTAAAGAAGTGCTTTTGGTCCCAATATTAAGCAGTTTGGTGCTACTGTTTATCTGGTTAGAATCTATGTTAAAGTGACCCCTGTTTCCAAAGAGCCTCTAGTTCAGTAATTTTTTTTTTTCAATGCTAACTCAGAAATGTCAGATACAAAGAGTTGCCAGTAAATAAGAGCTTGAGTGTTTGTACTCTTTTTGGAAATCAACTTCAAAAGTCCCAGCAATAACAGTGTACAGCATTAGAATCAAATGGTGAGTAAAAAAAAAAAAAAAAAATCTGTAAAACAGAAGGATTCAGTTGGTAAGATTTTAAAAGAGAGTTTGTTAAATAGATTGTTGTTAAAGGGACAAGTAGTGAGAAATTTGTTTTATAGAAATTATTTTTTTTAATATGGAGTTAAAGGAGCTTTCTCCCAAATACCGAGCTAAAATTTTCTTGATTGCGTTTGACTCGCTCCATCTCAGGAGTGACAGGTATGGGAGTCCCCTTGCTCAAGTTCTCTTTGTACAATATCTGTGTGCACAAAACCAACAATCAAATCAGCCTGGACCCATCTTTTAGGTAAACTTGAATTTAAAAAGTATCAAAAATTTTTTTTGTCTTAATAATGAAGAAAAATATACCTAACTTTAAGAGAGCAACATAGTCACACAGTACAATATCTGTCTTTGAGTGGCACTGATGCATACACAGCTGCTAGGCTGCAGGCAGGAGTAGCTTGATTTGCATATGCCTTCCTCAAAGACAGAAGGATTAGGCTTCATTGAAAAGCATTTAATGAGTTGCTGGTAACAATTAGAAAACCAAAAAAAAAAGGCTTGGGGAAACTAAACATTAATTAATATTAAAAGCTAAATAAATATTAGCTTAGCTTTCATTATACTGAATATATTCCAAAGTAAAGCTCATTTATATCTTGTGTCATATATATTAAAATAGATGAGACAAGTAAATTTGTATTTCTGAGTTACTGTGAGTTGACGATATGTTGTCTTTGAATGAAAATATTTAAGAATGATAATCTTAAGAAAGGCTGCAGACACAAATAATACATCAAATAACCACAATAAATACAAATAAAATTCTAGTTAGCATTGCATTTTGAAGTAGTGTTAGATTTTACTTTTCATTTGTGTCACACCAGTTAGAATTACCTATTGTTATTAGAGGAGCACTGGAGGAAGGAAACACTGAGTATTATGGGTTTTTAAGGAAAGTGATAAATATCTGTGTTTTAGAGAAAACAGTTAAAATTTCACACCAGAACTAGAGTAATACTAAATTAGACTTGGGATGAAAACTGAGGTAATATTTGGTATCATTCCTTTCATAATATGAACTTAGTAATTTTATATTTGTAATGTGTTAAAATATTTTAATAAGAATTAAGGGTTCTGTGTTTTTTTTTCCCCCCCTAAGAAATACCGAGCTAAAGTTCTCTTGATTGCGTTTGACTCTCTCCATCTCTGGAGTTTTAGCTGTGGGTGTTCCTTTCCCCAAATTTTCTTTGTACAAAACCTGTGAGATACAAGAAAGTACCCAAAAGATATTCAAAACAAGCACAAAGACCGAGGAAGGGAGTTGGGTGTAGGTGAGAAGGGAGTTATTTTAGTGAGTAATATTTAGTAAGAATAATGCTTTTAAAAAAAAATAAAAAAAAGAATAATGCTTTTTACTTTTGTACGTCACAGTTTTAAAGATG
Organism: Urocitellus parryii; assembly: GCF_045843805.1. Taxonomy (NCBI): domain Eukaryota; kingdom Metazoa; phylum Chordata; class Mammalia; order Rodentia; family Sciuridae; genus Urocitellus; species Urocitellus parryii. The sequence goes on from NC_135531.1 coordinate 206,561,838, forward strand.
AACTCTCTAAAACTAATTTTGGAATGGAAAAGTACAATGGAAAGCATCAACTTATAGGATGTGAGTATCATAATGATGTTAATGCTACTTGCAGTATTTCCAACTTAAGTACCCACACTAGTCAGGTGCTGAAAATGTTAAAGTAGAATCACAAGAGGAGTAATTCTGTATTAAGTCAGATGGTTTTGGTCAGGTAGTACACACACAGACATACACACGCAATTTGTTGTTATGATGTTACTTTTTAAAAAAGGATTATAGGTTATTCTGGTAGTTTTGTTGTTTTTTTAATGGGAAATAGTTTCTTATTTGGTAAATTGGTAAATACCGAGCTAAAGTTCTCTTGATTGCGTTTGACTCTCTCAATCTCTGGAGTGACAGTGGTTGGAATGCCTGTTCCCAAGTTTTCTTTGTACATAACCTGTAGAAAATAATTAGAATACCCCAAAAGGTAAAATAACCATAAATTCTTTAGACTACAGCAATATGTGGGCTATTTGGTGAGAATACAATCTAGTTTTCAACTGATACTCAAGGACTAAGGAAAACAAATTCCATAAATATTTATGTTCTCTTTTTAAAGTAGTAATTGTACTGCCTTAACAATTGGGTACTGAATTGCATTTTCTATAGCCAACACTCAGTGCATTCCTAAAATGTATTAAATAGTGATAATAAATTATACAATGATAAAAATCTAAACATTTTACTGTATCCAATATTAATGTCTGGAATAAAGTAGGTCTATATTGGATTTGTACTCAATAAATAGGTTGCTTGTTTTATAATTTACTAATCATATGATATTCTATTCCTTCAGGATCACTGAAAATTTTCTCAATGAAAATTATTACTCATATTTTCTGATGGAAATTCTTAGGTGGCTTCTAATCTGCAGGTATCCTTGATAAGAAGAGACTTAATTTATTTTTCAAGAAGAGCATTTTTTTCTGAAATTTTTATTGATGATTGCTGGATCAAGTAGACACAGGGGCTTACTAAGTTGCTCAGGCTGGCCTTGAACTTATGACCCTTCTGCCTCTTGAGTGGGTATCACAGGCTTGCGTGACCATATTCTAAACTAGTATTTTTTGAGTGGGAAGAAATCCATATTTTTTAGGGGTAGTATCAAAGGACTATAAATTTTAATAAAGAGAGTAAGGAGACTCTTGACTTTTTTCTTCTTAATGTTAAGAATTTTCAACCTAAAGCCTGAATTCTTTTGAAATAGATGGATTTTATGGTATACTAGTGCATGGACTGGGGAGCAGCATGAAAAAACCTACAGGTGTGTGTCATGGATTAATTGGTAGACTCAGTGACAAGTTAGCAGTGACATCTTTGTTTTTCCAGGAAACTTTTCAAAATCTTAGAAAATCTACATCTTGGTAACAAAGTTATGTCTTTAACCCTTTACTTAGGAAGGTGGGACATATCATGGACAATAAAACTAGAGAAATTGCAATCCAAAGCAGGACAGGAGCCATGATCTAGTTTTAAAATGAAGTTTGTACCAAAAGGAATCCACGCTATAAACAGGGGATGAGAGCTAAACTGCAAGGTTTCTTATCTTCTTTTGCAATCTGTAGGCCCCTTTCAGGACCTAGGAAGGATGCATAATATCACCAAGACATGGGAGGCCCTGGGTAAAAGGAAGAAGGGAGGAGTAGAACTAGGGTAACAGTGTAAAGATGGTTGGTCACACAAATGCATGCTGAGAGTATAGGTCATTACCGAGCTAATGTGCTTCTGGGTCTCTTTGACACGTTTCACTTCAGGTAGGTCAGGAATGGGAGTTCCTTGTCCAATTGCTTCTTTATACTTCACCTATAGAAAAACAGGAAAATAAGGGTATTATTATATACTGGACAGTCTATGTCTAATTAGTAGTCCAATGTTTTGTTTGTATGTGCTGGGAATTGAACTCAGGGGCTTGGGCATGCTAAGTATATACTCTTATCACTGAGCTGCAACTCCACTATAGTTTTTCAAATAACCATTTAAATAATACAAGCTCTGTACTTAGTTTGGATAGAGCCACATTCTAGTACTGGGTCAGAGGAGAACAATTCTGAAGAGGGGACACTTGCATTTTGATCTCTCTGTTGTGTCTTTGGGGGTAGAGGTCCCTACTTAGATGTAACCCTTTAACTTCCTTGTATTCAGTAGTCTCCCATATCCATGGGGGTTGTTTTAAATCCCCAGTGGATACCTAAAATCGTGGCTAGAAATGAACCCTATATGTATTATGTTTTATATATACATATGCAAATTGAGTGCCTTTTTCATCTTAACTAAGCATTTACCATGAACTATGGGCATATCTTTTGCAATCTGATATGTCACAATATGGAACAGATTATTTCTAATGTAGATGTTGGCAACCTCAACATATAGGTGTAAGAGAACTTACACCTTTAGGAAGCACTTTATGATTCCCTTTTGGTAACATATCCAAATTGCCAGCATCACTGATGTTGCACTTTGGGGTATTTATTAAGTAAATAAGGGTTACTTGAACACAAGTGCTGGATACCAAGACAGTTGATCTGATAATGGAGACAGCTATTGAACTAGGGAATGTAGCAAATGCAGTGTAAATACTCTGGATAAAGGGATGAATTCATGTCCCAGGTAGGAAAGAGCAGAAAGCCAAGAGGTTTCATCATGCTATTCAGTATGGTTACAACTTAAATATATGAACTATTTCTGGATTGTTTCCATTTAATATTTTTGGATCAAGGTTGACTGAGGGGTAACTGAAGCTACAGAAAGTGAAAAAGAGGACTAATCCAGCGGTTTTATATGCAACAATTCATTTGACTAGGACAGTTATATTCATATACAGGTCTTTGGGAAGGCTGATTCTTTGACTCTAACATACTTTACTTTCTCACAAGCCTGTTTTCCATGTCTAACTGTTCCTTCATGAAAACCACCACAGAACTGCACTGACCACTGGCACACACCACATGGTAATGGCAGTACACAGGCACCTGTTTTAGAATGTAAACTTTTTAAGGAGACAGAGATTTCCAATGCAACTCAGAGGTCATTGTGAACAATCAGAGGGGTGGAAAATATTGAAAATGAGTCTACTGTGTCTTTACCGAACTAATGTGGTCCTGTGTTTGCTTCACTCTCATCATCTCGGGTGTCTTTCCAATCGCCGTTCCTGGTGAGACATCCTCTTTATATAAAACCTGGACATTCAGAATGAAGAGATTGTTACTCAGAAGAAAAGGAGACCCCAGCAATTCCTGGAGAAAGCCTAGAATATATGGCTTCTGTGAAAACAAAAGACACCAGAGACAGTCTTCCCGGGCAAGGGCTAGGGTGTTGCATCTGACAGCTTCTTCGTCAGTATCTGACTCAGACCACATGTACAACACCACTCACTTTACAGATCTTGAGATTTCTTTTAAGATTATCATATTATATGAATACAGGATGAGATAAAACAGAAAATACTGATTAAAGACAACAGAATTCCTCTAACATGAAATACAAAATCCATTAAAGAAGTGCTATGTCAGTTATTTTAGGAAGGATTATAAAAGAAGTCAAAATATCAAAAATAAATTCACCTTTGTGAAACAAACAACACACATTACTGCTCTGTGATTACTGAGGCAGGAGGATTGCAAGTTCAAGGCTAACCTGGGCAATTTAGTGAGATCCTACTCAAAACATTAGAAAGGCTGGGGATCTAGCTCAGTGGTAGAGCACCCCAGGTTCAATCCCCAGTATTAAAAAAAAATCTAGAACAGTTACTTTGAAGTTTATTTCAATGGTCTCTGAAATGATGATTTTTGGAGCAAAGTATAGGGAATTTTAACAACCACTAGTATTAACTTAATGGTTAGATGTTAATTGTATCAAGGTGAGACTAGTATGTTTTTTAGAAGAGGAGAATGGAATTATTAGGTTAGCATTAAATGGAAAATAAATAGTAAATATACCGAGCTGAAATTCTTTTGGTTTTCTTTAACACGCAGTATTTCTGGCGTGTCTTGAACAACTGTAATTTTTCCTTTACTGTTTTTAAGGTCACACTGGTATTGGAGCTATGAAAAAAGAGTAAATATCCTGTTAAGATTTCATCATTGTTCTATATATTTTTAATTTTCCTAAATTATAGTCACAAGGAAGTTAAAGTTCTATATTTTAAAAAGTCCATGCTACAATAATAATAATCTGAGATCTAAAGAAAAATTCTTTAATAAAAATTTTATGAAGAAACTCATTTGGGGTAGGGGTATTGGGGATTACAGTCCCAGAAACTGATTTTTAAAAACTGAAATTGTTAAAATTAAGGCTTCTTTATCAAAGTATCCCTTCCCTAGATTTAACTTTGAGGAAGACATGTCACCAATAATGGAAGATGGTGATAGTTCATATTCAGTAACAAGAAGCCACCCACCAAGTATTTACTTTCAGACTCTGATTTGGGGTTGAAGTATAAGGGGAGCCAGGGAAGAATCAAACACACATTTCTGAGGGCAAGAACAGAGTAGTGGAGGGCTACTCAACAGCCATGTTTCAGTGGCAGGATGCCCAAGTGCTTAGCCTGCATGATCCCAGATATCAGTAGGTTATGCTTTAGAGTCAATAAAAAACTTACAAGGCTGAAGTTCTTTTGGTTCTCCCGTACTCTTTGCATCTCTGGAGTGTCCAAAACAGTCTCATAATATGACATGGATTTCTCTGCATCTTCTTTGTACTTTTTCTAGGAATAGATTCCAAGAAACGAGTGAACACCATAGGAATATGGGCCAAATGGAACCTGAAATAGCTGTTCTGGTTCAGCAGAGGGAAAGTCCTTTACATCTTGATTATACAAGTATGTTAGAGAGTAATAAAACAGTCTTCTTGGTCAGTAAGGGCCATATCTTTTCTTTCCAGAATGAAGACCAAGCATTTAATAGGACCCACTGTCATGACAAAGCTGGCAGAGAAAGGCCCACAAGAGGGAAGTCACTGCTAATGAGGCTCTTGGGGTGGGGAGGGGCGGGGGGTGATGGAGATGCCTCCAGTGGTGTCAGTCATCTCTGAGTTAGACCAAGTCACTTAACCAGGAGCCAGGCAGGAAGAGAAGAACAGGAAGATTAGAACTTTCACTCTCCTGAAAGCCAGCCTCAGTGGTGACTGGGAAATTTCTGCTGAACTTGAAGCAGTTACATTCTGGGCTCCTAACTGCTTGCTTGATTGAGCAAGCAGATACTTCCAGAACATGGCTCTCATGCTGCAGAAACTAGCCTGCTGTTACTGGAGGTCCTACTAAATAGGAAGACCTAGGGCTGCAACCCTGGGTAACTTAACCTACCAAGGGCTGCTCTGAGTCACCCATCACTTTTCTTTTGGCCTCCCTGGCCTGCACTAGACTTTGGCCAGAGAAGTACCTATAAGGGATAAACTTTCTGGACATACACAGCCAGTCCCAGCACCAGACTGATGTTTTTAGTTATTTTCTGTAGCAGAACTCTTACTCTGCCTTAGAGCTTTATTATCTTTTATCATTTGTCAGTATGTCCTTCCACTTTTCTCTCTAGCTTTATTGAACTCTAGTTTCTTCTATAGTTCAGGGAAGTTTGGGGTGTATAGGGATATAGACTGAGGAAAGAGACTAGCCACTTTTGTATGTGGATAAAACTGTTCTATCTAGATTGTAGTATATATGCATTATTAGTAGTATTGAAAATTTTAATCTTCTCAAAGACAAATAGTTTTAGGCAATCAGAGATTTAGGCCTATATTTTGTTTAATGTGGATTTCTAGAAGAACAGGAACAGATTATTTGTCCAAGAAGTAGTTACTTGAATGCCTCTTTTTAGTTATACAAATATAAGGGGAAAGTTCTCATTTTCCTGGGAAAAGAATATAAGCAGGCTTTATTTTTTAAAATTAGTAAAAACTGCCTCTATGGGTTTTACAAAACTAACTTAGGTAGCAATCCTTGTGATTCTGTCATCCCTGAGAGAGGTAATCAGTTTACACATGGAACCTGATGGTATTTGGAAGGGAAAGGTCTATATTCAGTCCAGTGTCAGAACTGGTGAATGAGCTCACAAGGTTGTCATTAATTCCCAAAAGGCTTAGATATTATAAAATACATACTCCCCAAATGGAAATGGAGAAGCAGTTTTGTGAAAAATACTAGCACAATTCCATCATTCAATTTTTTTTAATACTGGTCTAAATTGTTGAGGAAGTAACATGCCTGATCATATTTTAGGCCTCAGGAACCAGCCACAGAGAACCCGAGGAGAGGAAACACCAGCAAAGTAAGTTATCCAGGCCTCCCTGGAATAGGCCTGCATGCTGTGGTTCTCCTCAAAGGTCAGCAATATTGAAAACAGAATGTAGTATAGCTGCTATGTGCCTCACAGCCCAAGGAACCCTGGGCTCTGGGGCTCTCCCGGTGAACACAGCAGGGTAGTTTGGGACTCACATAATTTTGGTAAATTTGAAAAGTTGCTTTTCCCAAATAAAAGTTCTGCCCCCAAATAAAAGGTCAATTTCTCCCATTTGAATATGTATGTTTCCCGATTAAACTACTTTTCTAATGATAGTTCTTTTCTTTTTAATTTATTTTTGCCGTGCTAGGGATTGAACTTAAGATCTCACGCGTGCTAAGCAAGTGCTCTACAGAGCCACATCCCCAGGGTAATAGCTTCTTTTCATGTCTAACTTTACAATAGAGAATTATACATTAGTAATAAATTATACATTAGTAATAAATCAATAGTTCTCAATCTGATAGGCTATTAAAGAGATCCTCTGTGAAGATTTAAACAAAAACAGATTTCTAAGCACCTACCTCAGATTTACAAGCTTCAGAATTCCAGGTACAACCAAGAAATCTACATTACCAGGTTTTTTTTTTTTTTTTTTTTTTAAAGCAGCCAGGTCAGGTTATAACTACTGCTTTGGAACTCATAGCTCAGAAGACAAGCAAAAGTACTAACTTGGGGCTACTCAATTCTGATTATCATTGAAGAGTATTTACACAAATGAGTATATCCTGTTGTACGAAGTGATTTTGCTCATCTATTGGTAGGAAGATGGAAGTTACCCATGATGGGAGGACTCAGGGTTAGATCATGTAGTTAGAATTGATGATCCAATCTCACTCATTATAGATTGGTAATCTAAATGTGGGCTGTTCACATGGTGTCTTCTAGATTTGTACACAAATTTTATATCCATATTAAAAGTTACATATTAGGGCTGGGGATGTGGCTCAAGCGGTAGCGCGCTCTCGCCTGGCATGCGTGCGGCCCGGGTTCGATCCTCAGCACCACATACCAACAAAAGATGTTGTGTCCGCCGAGAACTAAAAAATAAATATTAAAAATTCTCTCTGTCTCTCTCTCCTCTCTCACTCTCGCTTAAAAAAAATAAAAGTTACATATTAAATTATTGTGAGTTGTACCTTGTAAGAGTTCTTTAGTATCTTAAAATTCTGTCTAATTTTTTTCTCCAGTGCTGGAGATCAAACCCAGGACCTCATACTCTTACTGAAGTATAGCCCCAGCTCTTCTTAAAATCTATTTTATTTATTTTCTTGTGGTGCTGGGGATCAAACCCAGACCTTTGAGCAAGCTAGGCAAACACTCTATCACTGGATTATATCCCTGTTATCATTTTTTTAAAAATCTGATACAGAATTTTCAACTCTGACTCAAATTTGTATCATATGTAAATCTCATTTGTTTTATTGGGGGAAATTGTGATTTTAAAAACCCTCCTTAGGTATAAGCAGTGGGACTTTTGTTCTCCATGACTCGAACTTGTGAGATATATTCTAATTAATGATGACCTTACCTGACTTGAAAGGTTCTTGACTTGTTGGGCATGAATTATCTCTGGAGTATCAACCACAGAAGTGAAATTGGCTTTTTCCATTTCTGCTGATTGCTTATATTTAATCTGTAAAAGAAGGACACCCAACAGTTGGGTAAATGTTTACAATGTGCACAACATTTGTTGGCTTAGTTTCCTTAAGTCAACAATATTTCTTTTCCAAGAGAGATTTATCCATTTGATGTTCAACAGACATTCCTTCCCATTGTGTTTACAGCTTTATGTTAAAGAGTGATGTTCAGAAAGATCATTTTAGCTGTTGGAAGACCATCCAGTTAGGTACAGGATTCAGTATAAGGACACAGATGATCAACAGGTAGTAAGGACCCACATAAATTAGCATTAAACAACATTGGATGTCTAAAAGATGTGTTTTAAATTTAGGCCTTGATGGTGAAAGAAAGACTGGAATTCTTGGTGCCAAATGAGGAGGAGACTAAGAAGCAAGGTCAAGAGTCAGTCCACCCCAGCACCAACAGTGGTTTGGTTATCCAGCTTCTGCTGTTTTCTCTGAATGTCTGCAGTGGCTATAAACTCTGGAAGGCAGAACAACCTAACAGGGGGTCCCTGATCATTTGAAACAGATTTCATTAGGCAGATGTTCAAGAATGCCACTGTTTGCATTTGACTGTCACTAATGAACAAGTAAGATATAAAGGAAGCCAGGTGCTGTGGTGCATGCCTGAAATCCCAGTAGCTAGGAGAGGCTGAGGCAGGAGGATCTCAAGTTCAAAGCCAGCCTCAGCAAAAGTAAGGCACTAAGAAACTCAGTGAGACCCTGTCTCTAAATAAAACACAAAATAGGTTGGGGATGTGACTCAATGGTGGAGTGCCCTGGAGTTCAATCCCAGGTTACCCCCCCTCACCCCCCCCCCCTGAAAAAAAATGTACAGAGGAAAGACAATATGTCCTTAAAATTGCAACTACCTTCTTGAAAGATTGACATGGAATAGAAATACTGACCTGACTAGCAATATCAGTAGCATTCCTGGCCCGCATAAAGTCCGGAGTTTCATTGGCCATGGCATTCAGGCCTCTTCCTTTGACTTCCAGCTCCAGGTCTCTCTTATATTCTTTCTGTAGGAGCAATAGTAAAACAGAGAAACAACAAACAAAAAGTCACCTAACTTCTGCATGTAGGTGATAAGCACACTGAGTTATATAAATCCATACAACATGCTACCACAGTTGTCACAGTGTTCTTGCTAGTTTACCTTCACTGTTGCATGTGACAGGATGGAATGGTGTCTATAGAAGCTCCTGTAGGAAACTATTCTGTGCATGTTAATATAAGTCCTTGTTTTGAATGCTTTATCATTTTCTAATTAGAGAAAGTTAAAATAAAAATCTTTAAATCTGGTTTGGTACATAACTAGGATAAAATTTAGGTGCATACTACTCCTGTATGGTATTTTAATTTAAATGAGCACAATGAATGTATCAAAGTTAAATAATATTAAATAACTGGTTATGACAACCACTATAGAAACATGTTATAATATCCACTCATTGGAAATTGACATATTTTACTTAATTGTTACTAATTATGCTAGATGTAGAACTTGAAATTTAAAAACTATCTTTGCCTGTCTTTTTGGTGTAACTGGGATAAGAAAATGCTCTGTTACACATTGGTGGTTGACTTTGGTCTCACCTCATTGAGAATCTGAGTGGCATTCTTTGCGCGTAGCATGTCGGGAGTATCTTCCATTTCAGTGAGACCCTTTCCACGAATGCTTTCTTCTAGATCTTTCCTGTACTCTTTCTAGATCACAAAAAGTAACAACACTGACAAGAAAGCCTAGATTGTTCTCTTTGGTGAAAAACAAAAAAAAAAAATTTTTTTTTGAAGGATTTACACTTCGAGTTTTTAACAGTTATGGTTAAGTAAAGATCTGAAAAAAGGCAGGGTATAAGCTTCATCAGTTAATAGTCAATATAAAATGAAAGACTAGAAATTAATAGAATGCTAAGGTAAGCACATTTTAAAATAAGTACTCCAGTAAAAAATTAGAACAATTAACAGGGGTAATAGATTAGGTAGTAGTGCCAACACATGGGAACTCAACCTGAAACCCGCAGTTAGATGGTACTGAGAAGGGCAGGAGGAACACATTGATGAGTGTCATTAGTGCAATTATTTGGATAACAAGGGAAAGAAAAGACCAAGTGGCTACTACCTCGCTTGCTATTTTGGTTGCATATTTGACATGTAATAAAGCTGGTGTAACCTCCAGGCCAGTCAGGTTTCTGCCTTTAATGGACTCTTCATAATCTTTCCTATATTCTTTCTAATATAAGTAGGAAGGAAAGACAGGTTAAAAAAAAAGAATCTTTGTTATATTTTCTGTCTCATCCCTAGGAAGAAAAAAATTACAACATTTTATTTCCACGTGTGGCCTCTTAACTGGATTGTGGTTCTGCCAATGGTCAGAGATTTTAAGCATATCTGATTGTTCTGGAAATATTGTGCCTATGGCAAATGGCTCCGGGGAAATGAGGGTGTGAGAAACTTTGATGGGTCCCTGACTCACATGAGGTTGTAACTGGGGCTGGCGCTCTGTCAGAGTAGAAGGATGGATGGACTATCAACTCTGAATTCACTGTCTCTCTTGAAACTGTCCCACATTTTTAAGGTGACAAAAGATTTTATTTCAGAATTTGAAGTAAGTGACTCAAGGAGGATAAGTAGGAAGACAGGAGAGCCTGAGGCCACTGCAAACTTGGCCTTTATCATAATCATGACCTATTTTCTGAATCACTAAATAGATGAGTAGGTAACTAGCACAGAGAACCTGTGGTTTTTGTCTACAGTTGAAACTCCACCCCTGTCCATCTCATCTCCTCTTCCACCCCTGGACAAGAGTATCTTACAGAGAGAACTGAAAATAGATGTTTAACTCTACTTTTATAATTAAAAAAAATATCAGTGGATTTTAAATTTACAGAAAAGTTGTAAGAAAATACAAGGAATTCCATAGATCCTTTATTTAGCTCCACCAATTGTTTGATAACTATTTTAAACTCCATGAGCTAGCATTCTATACACAAGAAAACTCCACAAACTGTTAATTTTTTTAAAAAATTATCTTTATAGTTGGAGGAGAGGCAAACAAATTCCAAATAGGACTTTTCCCAATGAAACAGATTTAAGATTCAAAATAAGATTCCATTCTTCTCTACTCATGGTTAACAACAACAACAACAACAACAACAACAAAACAAGTGACAAAGATTTTTAAAAATATCTGCTCTTAAAATTCCAGAATAGGAAATATGGGACCTTGACTTTTTATTTTTGGGGGGCCTTGATAGACATCTTGATCACAGATCCCCTTTAGACGTGGCACATCCTACTTAGTAGTCCAAAGCCAATGGTGTATCTGTATGGAAGGGAACTTCCCATTCATCAAAGAAAATATCAAATTAAATTCAGTATGATTTGTTTTAGTGTTAGGAACAGTTTTCTATTTTTACAAAAGTAGTCATTGAAATAAAATATATATGGTAAATATCTACTAGTTAGAGTATTAAAAAAGAAAACTATAGACTTTCTATAATGAAAAATATTTTAGTGATCATATATTAAGAAATTCCACCATCTACCACTTTGGGGTAACAGGAGGCTGGACAGAGCTTGTGTTTGTTAGCTTAACTATACCTTTGTTTATAGTGTGGTTTTGTACAACTTACCCCACTCTGCATCTGCTGAGATTCTTTGGCAGTGATGTATGTTGGTGTCTCAAAGTCCAACATGGGCTTTCCTCGCTCTTTTTCATATTTTTCTTTGTATTTTACCTAGTGATTAAGAGCCTTGTTAGATCTCAATGTTGGTCAGTTCCTAAACAGAGACCAGTTCAAAGACAGTTCTTTCTAATTGATACATTATGTTTGATTCAGTCATTTCATTGCCTCTCCAAACAAGTTTCCTATTGTATTCAGAGGCAGTATCTTTTTATTATTACCTGGGTGTAGAAGGGGTACCATTACTGTTTGAAAGGCATAGTCAAGATTTAGATTCAATTCAAGGAGACAAAAATAGCACCGAGAAGAATCAGCTGAGAGAAATGTTGATGGAGAAAATTGCCCACAAATAAGTTTGGCCAAGATTCAGTGTGTAGATGTGAACACCTTAACAGCATTAGTAACTATTTCTGATAAAAATCTCCAGTTTTTCTTTCCTAAGAACTTTATTAGAGACCTGGGATCTTGATTGAATAAGTCAATACAACCTTACTTACAAGTAAACAACTCTCTCTGGTCGTAACTGGTCATATATTTAATACAGCCAATACACATGAATATAGAACTGAGAACCTGAGTATGGTGGCACAGGCCTGCAATCCTAGGGACTTGGGAGACTGAGGCAGGGGAATTGCAAGTTTGAAGCCAGCCTGGGCAATTTAGCAAAACCCTGTTTCAAAATAAAAATACAAAGGTCTGGGGATGTAGCTTAGTGGAAAAGTGCCCCTGGGTTCAATCACCAGTGTCAAAAAAAAAAAATGAATATTAGTTTGCAGGGCTGGGATTGTGGTTCAGCGGTAGAGCGCTCGCCTAGCATGGGTGGGACCCGGGTTCGATCCTCAGCACCACATAAAAATAAAGGCATTGTGTTGTGTCCATCTACACCAAAAAAATAAATATTGAAAAAAACACATAAATTAACTTATACTATGTATATAAAAACTAGTTTGCATGTTGAATGAGTTATTAATAAGCTTAACATTATCAAAAGAATTGTAAGGCTGTTTTTTTTAATATTTATTTTTTAGTTGTAGTTGGACACAATACCTTCACTTTATTGATTATTATGTGGTGCTGAGGATCAACCCAGGACCTTGCCTGTGCTAGGGGGATGCTCTATTGCTGAGCCACAACCCCAGCCCCTCATAAGGCTATTTTACAAGTTAAATTTCCTCATCCTTATAACACGTTATTAGGAATGGGGGAGCCACATAAATATTCATATTTCATAGAGAAGTTGAAAGACAGAGGCAAAAGCCCTTGTTCACACAACACCTTAATGGCGTTGCTCAATCTCAGCTCTGGGTTATAACAAGACATTAGATAGTGGTCTAGGGGCATATGCTACTTTACATAGGACATGAGGACATAGTTCTCTGATTAAAATCCAAGGGGGACCTAAATAGTAATGAATTTATTATATAGAGGTCATGGGATAACAAGTTCTTTCCTCTGAAATCTTCAGTTATTTTATAAATTTAGCAATCTCTTAAAAATCCAGACATTTCTTCAAGGTAGAATGATCATGTCACTTCCCTGATTAAAATTCTCTCAAGACTCCCTACCATCCATTAATGTATTCTAACCTGGGAACAGACACAGGGGTTACTGTGAGGAGTTGTCACCCTTGCAACACCATCATTGTGCTCCCAGCCCTGAAAGTAGTCTGAATAACACATACCACATACATATTTCTCTACTATATGCAATTGCTATTATAATTTTAACAAAAATGTATTTCAAAATATTACTAAATCAAAGATTCTCTATCTTTGTACATTTATTTTCAAACCATGGCAATTAAAAGCATCACTCCCATCAGGAAGTTTTTGACACTGAGACAAAGGCCCAGCAGGTGAGAAGCCAGCCTTGATTGACTTACTATACTCTGTAACTCTGTGGCCTCCTTTAGGTGAAGCTGCTCCAGGTTATCAGGGATTGTATGGTAGTGGCCTTTACTCTTCTCGTAGTTCTTCTTGTATTGGTACTGAGAGGGAGGGGACAAAAAAGGCACCTCAGTGGAAAAGCTGCTTAGTTTCCTAATTTTCCTTTCGCTTAGACATTTGCACAGCAGCATTGTCAAGACCAAGCTAAAATTTGCAGACATTAAATGGGGAAGAGGGGTAAAAAAATGTTTTAAAAGATAGAAGACCCCAGTTTATTATTGTCATTTATTACCAGATGTAAACACTACTTCAGCTTCTTCAAAGTAGATGCTATAAGTTCAAAGTTCAAAATGAAAGAACTATTTCATATGATAGTTCTATGTCCTTGGAAAGGAGAAAAGGGAATGGTTAATTGGGGAGAAAAGAAGATTGAAATATTCTAAAAACAGAAGCACTTTTACATCCTGAGAGGTGTTATAGTCAATGGAGAATTGATAGGTTAATGCAATTTGGAAGAATACACTCAAATAGAAGAGCAGCTTTGTAATAAATGCAGTATATCAGTAGCAGAGATGGAGATACATGTGAGCTCAGAGAAGGACTGGAGTTCAGATGGGTGAAATAAGTTGTTTCTGGAACAAACAGTTGAACTTACAGAACTAGCAAGTTGGCTTGTATTTAGGACATGATTCATTATGAGAGATTCCTTCATGTCAGTCACAGGTTTGTGAAGTTTCTTCAGGTCAGCCTTATACTTAACCTACATATTAAGGGAGAGAAAAAGGAAATTATAGAAAATGGAAAATGGCACTCATGGAAATCCCAGTAAAATATCCCATTATGAAACAAATGTTAGAGGTGTTATGAAAAACCATACCATGTTCACAGTAGTCAAAAGGTACAAACAACCCAAGTGATCAACAGATCAAGGGCAAAAAAGTGATATGTATACACAATGAAATATTATTCAGCCATAAAATGGGATGAAGTTCTGATACATGCTATAATATGGATGAACCTTGAAAATGTTATACTAAAATAGGCCAGACATAAAAAGACATATTGTATGATTCCATTTATATAAAAATTATAAATTAAGCAAATCTGTAGAGATAGAGAGTAGAGGTTTCCAGGAGCTAAGTAGAAGAGGGAACAGGGGTTGCTTAATAGAGACTTTTTGTTTGGAGTGATGAAAGGGTTTTGGAAGTAGTGGGTGGTAGTTGAACAACATTGAAAATGTAATTTATGCTCCTGAATTGTATATTGAAACATAGTTAAAGGGCAAATATTATGTTATATATTAACCACAATTAATGCTAACAGAAATAAGCCAATCCCCCCCAAAACAAAGGCTGAATGTTCCCTCTGATATGTGGATGCTAACACACAATAAGAGGTGGGGGTGGGGAAATAGAAGTTCATTGGATTAAGCAAAGCGAAATGAAGAAAGGGGGTGACTGGAATAAGAAGGAGAGTAGAATGAATTGGACATAACTTTCCTATGTTCATATATGAATACACAACCAGTGAAACTCTACATCATGCACAACCACAAGAATGGGGTGTTAATTAGAGTAAGTTATACTCTGTGTATGTAAAATACGTCAAAATACACTCTACTGTCATGTATATCTAAAAAGAACAAATTTTTAAAATTGAACAAAAATTTTAAAAATCAAACAAACAAAATAAACTCCATACCTCACTTGCGAGATTATTGGCATCTTTCATGACTTTGTAGAGCTGGCTGTCTTTTGGATTATATTTTGGGGTCTTGCCCTTCTCTTTGTCGAAATTTTCTCGGTATTTAACCTAATGGCAAATGCAAACATCTAAATTATTCCTGAACATCAACAAATTTGGGAACTAAAGAATAGTGGAAACATAAATGCCAAAGAATATTCATATTATACATAAAGAGATCCTATAACTTATCATCCAATTTGAGACCTTTTTAAGAGAAAAAGAAGGCACTGTTAATAATTATTAATCTTGTTGGGGCAACAGGTAAGCAAGTACAAGATCCAGTGATTTAATATTGGCCTTGCTCATTTTTATATTATCCAGAGGTATGAAAAATAAGAAAGGACTTCAAGCTAATTTCAGAGAAGCAATCTAATGTACTTATTTTGGAGTGGTGTGGCTCTCCTAACTAAGGCAAAACAAAAAAACTCTTTAGGTCTACTGTAAGGACTTGGAAGAGGGGTTGTAAATGTGCAGGAAGGTCGAGAAGTAAAATAATCTATTAAGTTAAAGAACTTATTTTAAAATAGTACTTTGATTATATCATTTTAAATTTTTTAGACTTGGCCAAAGATGGCATAACTTCTGAGTAAAAAAAAGAACAGATTCTGAGTGTTAATGGCTTCAATTATTATTTCAGGTTTGAAGTAAGGAAAAAGCGAGATACTTTAGCATAAGGAGAAAACATTAAATGTACTTTTAGGATACACAAAAGGATATGCAGAGGATTAAATATCCTCAATTTTAAAAATCAGTACAATGCCTACACTGATAGTTGCTCAACAAATATTTGCACAGAAGGAAGAGACAGTCATTATGCCTACATAAAATACGTAAAGATGATTTACTTATCAGGAGAATTTAACTGAATAACTGACAGAAACTCTTCCTTATTGAAAAACAGATGGGTACCTTAGTCCATAATATAGGAGGATTAAGTTCAGAAGTAGAATGCCATCAGTTACATACTCTAGGAAGATTCAAAATGAATTATTTCTAGACGTGAGCCAATTGAAAGGGCAATATTTGACTCTTGGGAAACCTAGAGTTGCTGTTACTGGTAAGATGAATGTCTCTTTCAATAGGAAGTCAGCATACCAGGATCCAGTCACCAGGATATTTCACTGTGGGCTTTTAAAACCAGTATCTTTCATGTTCCATCACTGTACTTCCATTCTCTACAACTTGACATATCCAGAAAAACAGACACAAAGAGAAACCACTCAAATGCTAAAAACAGGGATAAAAAGCATCCACAGTGCTGAGACTCATTCACTTTGAACACATCCATAATAAGAATGCAGAGAAAAATCAAGCACACACAACAGTACAGGGGAAGGCAGGCACACTCAGAGGGGAAGCAGAAACCCCACGTCACAGCAAAACAAAATGTGAAGAATACTACAGTGGTTCTTCTCTGAAAGAAATTCACTCTTAAAATGAAGAAATAGAATAATCTATAAAGGAAAGCCAGAGGTGGGGAGCTGGTGTCTAGACCAAAAGACAACTTCTCCTCAGGGATATAGGAACCCAGAACATAAGAGAGATTCCCCCAAAGCAGCAAAACACCAAAGAGAAAGTTAAACAGATGCAAAAGAGCTAGACTGGGGTGTAAGAGCAGCAGAGGACTGTCTGGGGGGAGAAGAAAAGCTGATGCTTCTAGAAACATGCTAAAAGTCCTCTTTCTTTTATGAAACAACTTGTTTTGAAAAGCAGCAGTTCTATTGGTTTTACTTTAGTTTCTTTAATTCATTTCAACTTAATTTTCCAACTCTTTAATAAAAAAAAGTTGATGCCTCTCCTCTCCAACAAGAGGGCTGCAAGCAAATACAGCCTAGCACAACTTCTAATATGAATCTGCAGCACTTTGAACTTTCCGTTTTGACTGGGTCTTCTTAAGAATTACTACCTCTTGAAAGATTAGGACACACATCAGATTCAGGAGTTCAGTAATTTGTAGAATGGGGTTGGACTAGATGATAAGCATGGTAATACTGCATACATGTGGCATTATGGAACAGTAAAGCCTTCTAGAATGTTAACCATGGAAGCCTGGGAGGTAACTATACCATGCCACAGACCAACAAGTAGCACCAACAAGTAGCACCACCAATGTTCTGTCATCCCTCGGGCTCAGATACTGGGCCTATTATGGATGTGGTGCAGGAAGGTGATTATGAATTAATTTCCTTTCCAAAGCTTAATTGTATTTAACAGTCTAACATCTAATTGTTCAGCTCTTTTTCAGGGAATTATGTATTCGTATTTGTAAAGATGGAAGAACAGGCCTAAATTATTAAATTGCTTGCTTTGAAGACTGTAAAGCACCAAGAAGCTGTGAATGAAAACATTTTAAGTGGTTTATTCTGTTGATTCATAGTATATCTAAACTGAGAAACTCTACTGAGTACCAGCCTTAAATACCTGAAATATTAGCAAGGGTAATTAGCTTCAGAAGAAGAGGAAGTTTTCTGTTTGTTTTCATTTTTGTGGTGCTGGGGATCAAACCCAGGCCATCATGCATGCTAGGCCAGTGCTCAATGACTGAGCTAATTTCCAGTCCTTGAGGTTTCCTTTGTGTGGTTGGAGATGAGATCCTCAATTTATTTTTATTTCATCTTTTAATTTGATAAAGGACATGCAACCTAAAGTTGCTGATAGGAGACCATTTCCACATCTGCTCTTTCTGATCCAGGGAATAAGTTTCATGCAAGAAAAGAAGGGTGTGTGCAAAAGTATATCCTTCAACAAATTTCCACAGCATTCTACACGTTCCAACATGAAACCAACAGAGAAAAGTAAAACTTGGTCAGTTCTCTGACAGAGACCAAGAAAAGAAGACAGGAAAAAGAGAAAGACAGAGATATTGGCTTGCTGATGTCAATCTTACATCACTGATGAGTACATTAATTTTCTTAAGATGCCTCATCATAGGGGTGTCAAAAGATGCAGCGCCGTGCCCGGGCCCTCTCCTTTGGTCTTTGAGGTATTCCGCCTAGAGTATGTAGTGAGATAGTAAAGTCAGAATGGGACGGACGGTCTCTTTGGGTCAGGGGCCACACCATGAAGCTGTCAAACCAGATGCAAACATTTTTCATAGGAAGCGAACTCAGAAAGATGAGCTCATAAAAGGATCTGATTGTGTCCCCCGCCTTTTGTTTTTGTACAGGGGATTGAACCCAGGGGCACTTAACCATTGAGCCATATCCTCAGCCCTTTTTCTTTTTCAAAACAAAGTCTCACTAAGTTGCTGAGACTGGCTTTGAACTTGAGATCCTCCTGCCTCAGCCTCCCAAGTTCCTGGGATTATAGTTGTATACCAGCTGGGTCCCATTCTTTATAACATAGGATTCCTTAGGATTAGAAATATGAGCCTCTTAACCTTCAAAACTGAAGTTTTCAAAATTTCAACATCAAAGTTGTTTTGAATTTGATAAGGGTATGACTGGAAATTTAAAAACATTTAAACATTTTTATATTGTCATATTTCATTAATCTTAACAATTCTGTTTTATTAGTAATTTTAAATTTTTATCTCAGATACAATTCCATTAATTTGTAATAAAAATATTTCATAGGATTTTTAAGTATAGCTATAAAAAATCATATTTGCTTGTTATCAGTCATCTGAACATTTTATCTTTTCATAATTCCAACTTGTTTGTCACTTGACAGTAATACTTTATAGCTTTCTAAAGAGTCAGATCCCATGTTTGGTATTGCTGAAAGTCAGCACATACAACCACCAAATGTATCCCAAACCTATTTCTTCAACCAAATATTTGAAGAGAATGGACCATGAAAAAGAGGGAATTGGTATCTCCAAATTGGAAGGAAAATAAGATTGTTAAGCTCAAGTACTGTGACCAAAATTTGCTCTCTGCAAAGTCATGGGGTCTCTGAGCTTAAGTCTGAAAATCTGTAATAACTTGGGGGTGCTCTAGGTAATTGGCTTCACAAGGGAAATTAAGCAATGTGGCAATCAGCTTTGGGTGACACATTTCTGAGTCCCATCTTCTCAATAACATGAAATTTGCTAGAAAGCAGCATCTTCTTGAGCACCCTATGCATACATACCTTGATGAACACTCATCACACCAAATTGTAATTATTTATCCACTTACAAGTAGTCTGAGGACATTTGCTCATCCCTAGTTCTTAGTCCAGGCATTCAATGATTATATGGTGAAGGAAAGAAGAAAGGTTCCTTCATCTGGTTAGGTGTTAGAAGTTAGAATGTCACGGCTCTTACACATTAACAAATCTCTCCCAGGTGACTGAAGTATGAATCAGATCCTTAGGAAACAACTCTCACTGCCTGGGGTGACGTGCCCTTTGTCACATGATGGTCATTAAGTACACAGACACCTACCTAGGTGTGCATATCCGTACATGGAGGAGTGGAGAGTGAGAAAGGCCTAAGCTGGTTAGAGGAAAATGAGATAAGGTCCTCAGCATTCTTGCCATGATGTGACTTTTCAAAGCTCTGCAGTGTGATTAAAGATCCAGAATCTCTTTTGGTTGTTAATATTGCAGTTTCATTCTGGAAATCACTTCGTTCGGCAAGGTTTCTAAAATCTCTTCACACTAGAGTTGCCACTTCACCATCTACCTTACCTGGCTGCTCAGCTTGGCTGCCTTCTTAGCCATCTCAATATCTGGGCGACCAAGCATGCTTAACCCATGGCTGCCTTCTTTGCGGTGCTTGGCTCTGTATTCCACCTGAATTAAAGAAATCCAGAATAGGCAAAGCATTCTTGCTGATGAGTGCCTTTTACTACTTGTTGGCAGTAGCCACAGGACCAGGGACATTTTAACTACACCCTTACCTCACTGGCCTGTTTGGCTGCCTGCGTGGCCTTCTTGATGTCTGGCCGATCAGCCACTGTGGTATAATGCAGGTTCTCTTTGGCATCTTTTTTGTAAGCAACCTTTATTTAGGGAAGTAAATATTGACTCACTTGAGATACGTTGTCTTCCCAAAAGTCCCCATTAAGCATGAACAACCTTTTTAATTAAAACCAAACGAATGCCCATCACCTTATTTTTTTTTGACTACCAGGTATGAAAGTTCTGGTGAGCACATGCTGGAACAAGAGCATGCACCAGTTTGGGGTCCACTGCCTCAAGTGGACCCTGAGGATGTCAGGAGGGGAAACATACGTCACTCTGCTTCTTGGCCACGTCCATGGCATGTTTCACCTCGGGAGGTTCCTGCATGATGGAGTAATTGGATTTTCCCTTCTCCTTGACAAACTTCTTTTTGTAATTTGTCTAAATAGAGTGAGAAATTATTCCTGTTAGTGGAGGAAGCTGGGAGCAGAATTGTTTTATGTGAGGAACTCTCAAAACTCTCCAAGAAAATCCATGGCTTCCCATTTTGGCGTCAGTTTGGGACTTCGATCTCTGGCCCATATTCTGGTTCTTCCCTGTCATTTCTGACCTGGAACCCAACAATGGAACCATCTAGCAATCTTTGGAGAACTGAATAGAAGTAAATTAAACCTTTTTTCCTATCACTTCTACCTTTTATAAATATAAAGCCATATAAAGCTCATAATTCCATGATTATACATTAAAAGGATACAGTGGCCAGAGATTAGTAAAACGTGAAAAGGTGATTTTTTTTTTTACCTCTTAAGAAATGTGTCAAGTTTAAAAATAGGAGAGGCCACTCTTAATTGACAATGCTTTCTTCCACTATTAACATTAATATTAGTTACATCTTATATTCTAGATAACGTCCTGTGGCAAAACCCACATCTGCCATAATTATCATAATTGGAAAACCAATAAACACTGGATCATTTTAACACTAGAGTTGAGGATTCACATAGGTATTGATGGTAAGAGTTAAGCTACATAAAGGAGAGCACTTATATGCAAAAGAGCATCAGAAAGTCTTTCACCAGTTCCTCAGGTGAAGTGGCATTGCTGCTTTTAAGAGTCCTGTGGCTAGCCACTTACGTCACTGACATGCTTGGTCACTTTCTTGACATGAACCGTGTCCAGGGTCTCTGGCAGTGTAGTGTATGAGCCCTGGGCCAAGTGCTTCTTGACATGGTCCTTGTACTTGTTCTGGGGGAATCCAGAAAGACGGTGTTAAGGTATCTGCCCGGGACCTTAGCCCATGATGGAAGCAGAGCATATGGCTGTTGGAGGATTACCTCAGACACCAGATGGCTGACAGTCTTTGCCAGGAGGATCTGAGGAGTGTCAGGCACAGCATGGCAGGTTCCTCTTTCCTTGACATGTTTCTCTTTGTATTTCAACTATGGGAGTGAAAAAATATTTTTCTTAAGCTTCTCTGAATAACTTGTATATTTTTATTAAACCCCCAAATCTTATAGCTGGGAGAAGGGCATCACTGACAAACTAGGAACACTAAACCCTAGTTTATAAAAGATTTGACACTTGGAAATCCTGAGAAATATTCAAAAGGGTGTTTTCCTTATTGCTTGCAAGTTGAGGGTCTCAGGATGGATCTTCAACCGACAAACATTAGTTGAGAGCATTCTCTTCTCAAATACATCTCTCCGCCCTCCCGTCAGCCCAGGGAGGCATTGTTATTCCCCCCTTACAAATGAGGATCCTATAGAAAAGAAATGACTGTTTCTACATAGAATCAAGCCAGGTCTTCAGATTCCTAATTTGTGTAGTGTGAACTGCCTCATGGTACAGTATAAACCAAAACCTGTCACCTGGGTTTAATAGCCTTGGCATGGCTGCACCTGACCCCGTCACATCACTGGTGTCCATTGAGTGCATGGCCATGTTTCAGGACCACACCTGAATTCCTACAGAACAGACCTCCTGGGTATCCCTGGAGACTGGTGCCACAGAAGAGGATCCAGGGTGAGGTTAGGCATCATGGAAGGGACTGAATACTTACGTCACTTTCTATTATAGAATTCCTGAGGGCCAGCACCATGTCTTTGTCATCAGTGACAGAAAGCTTGCAGCCCTTGAGGAACTCTCGGTCCAGCTTATATTCAAACTGTGACAGAAGAAAGGAAGACAAAGTGGGTCACAGGCACAAGTGGAAGCTGAGCATCTGATGAAACCTATGGGGAGCCCTTTTTAGGAGACGACGTGGATGTGTTCACAGAGTGAGGGGAGGGCTGCCTGGCCCCCTTCTGCATGCTGGATTCCTTCCCAATCCAGCAGCCAGGGCCAGGACCAGGACTGTGCTCTCCCATCCCACCTTCCCCCAGACCCTCCCCAGCCTCAGTCAGGAGTCTGCGTCCTCGGTGTCTGGGCCCAGCAGAGCTAGCTCAAAGGCCAGGTGGCTCCTTGAGGCTGCCATTCCCTCCTTACATCGCTTTGCTGCAGGGATGACTTGGCGGCCTGAATGAAGTCTGGTCGGTCAGGGGTCCACTTCCAGTAGGCTTTGTTGGCTTCATATTGCTTCTTGTAGTCCAGCTGTTTTTTTTTTTTTTAAGAGAGAGAGAGAGAGAGAATTTTAATATTTATTTTTTAGTTCTCGGCGGACACAACATCTTTGTTTGTATGTGGTGCTGAGGATCAAACCGGGCCACATGCATGCCAGGCAAGCACGCTACCGCTTGAGCCACATCCCCAGCCCCAGTCCAGTTGTTTTTAATACCACAGAAAGAAATCACTCAGTAAGCTGAACTCATAAACATCTAAAGCTCATGCTGACATTGACCTGCCATTGTGATAATATTACCATGTGGAATTTTTTTTTTCTGGTACCGGGGATTGAACTCAGGGGCACTCCACCATGGAGCCACATCCCCAGCCCTATTTTGTATTATATTTAGAGATAGTGTCTCACTGGGTTGCTTAGTGCCTATCTTTTGCTGAGGCTGGCTTTGAACTTGCGACCCTCCTGTCTCAGGCATGAGCCATTCTGCTGGGCACAATGTGGGATTTTAAGCGGTGATTAGGTCATGAGGGTTCAGTCCTCCTGAATGGATTCAGCTGTTATTATTGGAGTGGGGTAATTATCTGGGTAATTACCCAGTCTCATTTTCTGTCATCTTAGCAGCAGAAAACAGACTAAGACAGCCTGGAAGTTCCTAGAACTTACGTTGGTGTTGACTTTATAGGCATCTTTGGCTGCTTTGATATGAACCGCATCTGGTTTAATGGTGCAGTTAGATTTAGTTCTTTGGTAAACTTCTTTATATTTTAGCTGTGGGAAAAAATGGAGTGACAAAGTTAATTTTTTATGGCATCTTACTAAGCATTTTAAAAACCAAGAAATTCGAACTGTGATTATAATACTCAAAACTTTCTAAGATAGAATATTTTAAAAAGAATATTCTGTGAAGAAAGGATGCAACTATGCAGAGGCACAGCTTTCTATCTGAAATCTTAACACCAGCACCAGTGCACACTGAAAGTGGTCATCAGTGTTACCCCAGGATTTACCTCCATGAGCTTGTGCTGAGAGGGCCGATGGACTGCTCTCCATGCATGTTTTCCCTTCCCCAACTCAGAAATGCCTGAGTTCAGAACATCTTGAAGATAGCTATTAGAGAAGATTTCCCCACTCCAACCCACTTTGTTAGATTTTTAGTCTTGATCCCACAGTTCTTGCTGTTGTTGAGATATGTTGTAATTATTTATCTGCCTACTCTATTAGCTGGACCACCTGAGCGTAAAGGTTTGGGGTCATTCATTATGTCATTCCTAGTGTACAGCACATTGAAACTCAGTAAACATTCGATGAATGAATGAATTGATGGATGCAGTCATCACCATTGTCATTACTAGAGGTGTTTCTACCTAGTTTGGGTACCTGGAGGTTGGGAAGGGTGGGTGGGGCGCAGAGAAGGCTTGGAGTGTCTGCAGACCCAATACGTAGCTTCTAACTTCATCCATATTTCATGGCTTCCTAAATTTTGTGGTCCTCGGGCCCAATCTAGGCTTTCTCATTAAATTATTGGGGAAGGATCCCAGGTTTTAATGTGATTGAAGCCAAAATAAACTGATCTAAAGGAGCCATTATAGGGTTTACTAAATGAATCATAAGAATTACAATTTGGGGGTCTTTACCACATACCTAACTTACTAATCAATATTTTTGAGGAAAAGGCCTATAAATTAATATTTTAGATCAGGATCCCCAAAATCTTATATCAGAAAGTTTGGGGAAATGAATATAGAAATTCTTCATCTTTCTTCAGTGTTGGGGAATGGGCTGTTCCACATTAAGGGATCTACTTGATAGATGTTTATGAATACCTAATGTTCATGTTTATAGCACCAAAACCTATATTTTCATATATCTCAGATGCTTCGTATATCTCAGCTTTCTTAACCAGTGCACTGAATGCATTTGTTGTTTTGCATGGTGACTCAGGGTCATATTTATTCATCTATTGAAG
This sequence comes from Urocitellus parryii, assembly GCF_045843805.1. Classification (NCBI taxonomy): domain Eukaryota; kingdom Metazoa; phylum Chordata; class Mammalia; order Rodentia; family Sciuridae; genus Urocitellus; species Urocitellus parryii. Next base: position 206,586,433 of record NC_135531.1, read on the forward strand.
AATCCCTGAGCCTCTAGCTATAGTCAAGACTTTGGGATAGGAATGAGCGATTCCACAACTGCCTTGACTCTTCTTCCTAGTGCCCAGGCACTTATGTAGCCATGGAATTCTTTAAACTGTTGAATTTTTTTTTTTCAACCAAAATGACGGTTTTCAACTACAGAATCAAGCCAAATATCTGAAAACTTAGGAATACAACTTCTCTTCCAATTCAGAATATTAGGATAACAAGTTTGTTCCTCTTAGTCAAGATGAAGCTTAGAGTACAAATAGCATTTATGGCACATTGCATATTTTAGAATGACTTCAACAATATCTCCTGTTCCACATGCTTTTCTACAGTGTGGCTCTGCCAGTTGTTCAGAGATGGCATGTTTCGCTGTACCTCTTGCTATAGTTTGGATCTGGAATGTCCCCAAAAGGCCCATGTGTTACAGTCCTGTCCTCAGTCCATGGTGTTACAGGGAAGTAGTGAAATCTTTAAGAAGGGAGGCCTGGCAGTGGGGGGTGGTCTTCTGCATTGAGGGCATGTCCTTGAAAAGGACAGTTAAAACCCCAGCTCTTCCTCTTTCTCTCTTTGTGTCCTGGCCATGAGGTTAGCAGTGTGCTGCCTTGCAACAGGACCAGTCAATCAGGGACTGAAACCTCCATAACCGAGGGCCAAAAATCAACCTTTTTTTTTCTTCATAAGTTAACATATCTCAGACATTTTTTATAGGGACAGAAAGCTAACTAACGTACGTCTTGATTCTGAGAGTTTAAAGATGGAAAAAAAAATGATGCAGTGTCAGTTCTAGGAGGAGCCCTAACTGACCCGGAAGCTTTTACTTCCTGCCTCTTGGACCCGACCACTATACTGTGTGTGAGGTGTGCAAGCACATGGAGAGGCCATATGCATAGGTCCTCACTTATTCAAGAGCCAAGCTCCCAGCCCATAGCAGTCACCAATTGTCAGCCATGTGAGCGAGTTACTGTATGGATTCAATTGACTGCCACCATCTTGAGTTGAACTTCCATGACTGTCCCAGAGTAACCCTAGTCAGTTTTCTCTGCATGGTTTCCCAGTAGGTAAATAGACAAAACATGGTATATCTATTTCTTCAATCAGTCTCTGATACCAGGAATGTTCCCGACTCTTTGACATTATCTTAGGATAAACCAGGGACATTCAGCTTGAATAAAGTCCCTTTGTCCTGACCAATATATATACCCTTCCTCCTGACCCAAATCACGGGGATCTACCTGGTCTTGCTGCTATCCAGGCCCAGCTTCTGTCTATAAGTCCTAATAAACTGCACTCTATGCCACTGTGGATCTGCCTGCCTTTTTTTCTTTATTTTTACTGCATCTTGGGGCAATTATATGCTGGGACTGGGTTGTTCTGGAATATCTGCCTTGGATGTCCTGGACTAACTGAGCCTCGGAGGTCTGCCCATTGCATATAGAAACAACTACTCAGCTGTGCCCAGTCAACTCAGAGTCATAAGCAAAATAGAAGACGGCTATTTTTAAGCCACTAAGTTTTGGGGTAGTTGTTTCACAGAAACAACACAGGAAACTGAGCCAGGATTTGTTACATCACATCAGGAGGAGGCCAAGATGAGAGGGACCGAGAGGCCGTTGCAGTACTTACATCGCTGACTTCATCCTTGACCTTGCGGACATGCAGCAGCATGGGCGTGTCGTGGATCGTGGTATAGCCCCGGGGCTTGGCCTTGTTGTATTCCAACTTATAAAGTATCTAAAAGAGATTTAAAAGAAGATGGACACAATGTTATGCTTCTTTTACAATGTACAAATATAAATGCATTTTTTTTTTTTTTTTTAGTAAATACAGGAAAGAAAATTTAATAAATTCACTGAGTGTGTTAGTGCTATCTTCTAAGGCCTCTGTGTTTCTCAACTGGTGATTGGCCAGTTTGGTGGGAACAATTCTTCACTGTGAAAGAAGAATCGTCCTATGCATAGCAGACATGAAGCATCCCCCTTCCTCCCACCAAATAGCAGTAGCCTTTCATAAACGTGACAATCCATAATGGCCCTCCACATTTGTGAATGCCCAAGTTTGTGAATCTCTTCAGTGTTCCCTGTACTTACATCACTGATTTGTTTGTTGACTTTTGTGGTACGCAGGTGTTCCGGAGTGTCCACAATCGAGGTAAATTTGTCCTTTGTCTTTTCATAATTTTTCCTGTACTTGATCTAAATTGTTGAAGAGAAGAATTAGTTCACTCTAAGAAGTAGAATAGAGAACTTTAAAAATCTAATGAAACACCCGAGTGGGATATAGTGTCATACAGCTTTCACTTTAAATCCTAACTAGAATTGTTGGAGATAAATTTGCACTTGATAGCAATAGTATAGTAGAGTGAACAGATAATAATCTATTTTCTACACATGGAGTCCCTGAGAGGTTAGGACACTGAGTCAATGGAACCTGTAGAATGAGTCTCAGAGCAACTTGTTCTCCAGACTCTGAAAAGTACCATTGCACTCACAATGTACTGTTAAGTGTGTACAGTCTCTTAAAGGATTTCTCCATATCAAAGATAAAATAGATATAAAATAGGAAATGAGTGTATAGAGTTTGAAAAGTATTTATCATTTAAAAAATCATTTGTTTTTACAATTTTAAAATCACATGCACACAAGCTGTTTTAAGCAGGACGGATACAGACAGCTTAACAAAATCTCATGCACAACTATTTGATGATGATATATTAAGGCCAATGAGAAAGTTTAGGCAAACAGGATGTTTATGGAGAGAGTCTTCCTTCTCATTGTGTGTGTTGAGTTGATGACAAACTAAAATGATAAAACATCTTGCTAATTCAAAAGATTAAAATTTGGGGAGGGGGAGGATCTGAGAAAGTGGCATTTTATTAACATTATATCTGTAGTTAAACATTACCACTCTTTATTGCTGCTCCATATTTTCTTTTCAGCCTGTGATGGAAAGATGGTCGCATATGTTTCCACTGGCCTTGTAGGAAGGCAATTTTATCAGCAACACTGCTAACAAGTGTGTGAAAACAGAAATGCTGGCAATAATATAGCAATTCAGCATCACACTCAAAAGGCACCATGAATATAAGTAATATTCAAAGAGCTGCATGGAAATCCTCATCTCTCCCAAATGGAACAGTTGCAGTGATAATTGAACAATGGGAAAATTAGATGAAAACATTAAATATTCAGACCTTTAAATGCTGTTGACTAATTCTATATCCACAGTCTCTAAGGAATCTATTTCTTTGAAGCAAATACCGAAAAAATATAAATTGGTATTATACTAATTTGGAAATATCATTTGAAGGAGGCTCAGCTAATTTTTCTAGGACTTTCTACAGCATCAGGTCCATATAGATGATGGCTCTTCCATCACTACCTTCAGCCACGTTGAGTTCATTTATAAGGAATGAATATTTATGCAGTTTTATCATGTGAAGCCAGCATGGGTAGGGAGCAGAGACCAAAGAAAGCAGAAGAGGGAACGCACCTAAGAATCTAACCTCCTCCCTCACACCCTTAAGACATTACCTGGCTCCACATGTGTGAATTGTAGAGAGCAGTCAACATATCTGGACGCAGAATTTCATTACATCCTTGTTTCAGAAGCATCTTGGCACTAGATTTATATTTTCTCTGTCCATGCAAAGAGCAGTGAAGCACAAAAGAGACTTATGAAGACAGAAAGGGACACGGCTCTATATCCCAGTCACCTCTGAGTGAAGAGATGTAGGCATATATGCTTTGTGCCCTCACATGACTGTGTGGGTGAAGAGGCCAGATGCACGACAGTGGTGAGCACAGTGACAGACGTATTGATGGCTGACTGTCCAGAGTCCTTGTGAACAGGAACGACATAGCTAGTCTCACTTATGTTACCACCAAAAGTGTCTTCCAGAGAAGACATCATCAGAACAGAAAATAATTTTTGTCTTATTTTAGTTTTATAGCTTGGTTTGCAACTGACATTTGCAAAGAAATTGTGTAAAAGAAAAAAAACTTGTGGGAGGACCCAGTCCTCATTTCCATCTTCACCACAGCACAAGTGAGGACACAGAGCACAGACTGGCACACTCAAATAGCTCATGGGCTCTTTGGGTGGCTACACAGATACTTAGTAACAGAACAGTTCAATATCATAGGCAGAACCTATGACATCCTTGCAGCAGACGGGACGACACCTCATGAGAAACCCGGAGCACAGTCTGCCTGGACCATCGGCCAGCCCCTTCACAGTACCTGGCTGATCTGGTCGCCTGCGGTCTTAGCCAGCAGATGTCTAGGCTCATCGACTACCAGGTGGTATTTATCTTTCCGCTGCTCATAATCAGCTCTGTATTTTTTCTGCTCAAACATCATATCAAATTATAGCAAGAGTACAACTTCAAGGCCACAGAGAAATGTCCCAAGGTAAACTCTCCAGAGAGCCAGAAACATATCATTTTTAGAAGTGGCTTCCCAAAGCACCCAGAACAGTAAAAATGGGGGATGGGTATGGAGAAAAGAGAGACAGTAAAGAGCGATTGTCTGGGGATAGCTGGGACCTGGATAGATCAGATTAATGAAGCTGGAATTGAAGTTTCTAATCTACCTTTTCATATGATGTCATTAGCAATGTTAGGCTTTATGGCATCTTACATTGTATTTAATATAATAAATAATAAATAAATAATAATATAAAGGGATTAGGGTTGGGGGTGTAGCTCAGTGGTACAGCACTTGCTTATCAGGTGCTAGGCCCTGGCCTCTATAGCCAGAACCACAAAAATGAAGTTGCATATGATTTTAATATGGCTACTGAGGCCTAACTAGCCCAGCCCAGGGGTCTTTAAAATATAAAATAAAATATTGATAAGCTATGGATTTACCATCTAAGGCTGTGAACCCAAAAGCATAACTAACGCTAAAACATTTATGGAAAAATTGTCATAGTCTTTGAACACAAGTTAATTTATTTGATTATAAAAAAGACCTAGAAATCCTTTGCAAAATAGAAAAATAGAAACAAAATATATCAAGACTGCACTGCTAGGAAGCTACTGATAGTAGTTCTTCAGGGTTGTCCAGCCTGGAAATGTCTACTGAAAATGAACTAGATCAAATTAAAAAATGAACATGAACAACACAAAGTCATGAATAAATATACTATTTGCTATATTTTCATTATTAGATATATTTTACTACATTTCTAGCATTAGTTTTGAACTTATATAAGTTTGTGGAAAACCTAAAAATACAGTTAAGTACAATTTTAATTATAAAACCATCCAGACATAAATAAATTCATATCTTGCATTTTTCAGCATTCTTGAATTAAATTCAACTTAAAATTTAACTTAAATTCTCGCAGGATGGTTAACAGGAAAGACTGGGTAAAATACAAAGGAAATTTTTTGTGCAAATAGATTCTTCTGTGTACTAACATACATGATAGTAACAACAGCAACATATTTGAATACATGAATCTCAACTATCCCCTTGGAGTGGTCTCCCGACCACTGCCATTTTGGTGTCTTTATAGGGGACACTAAATTAACATTAAACTATGGATCTCCCAACTTTACATAATATCATATTTAAGGGAGTTAATATGATAGTCCACAAAGTCCTTGACCTGTGTCAGCACTCACAGGGCTGTGCCTCCCCATGATAGTGCATGCAGAGGGACAGGTGGCTGTAGGGTCCTCACTCCACTCTGAATGGTCCCTTTGCTTTTCCTTATTCATGGTTTACATAGACCCCATGAGATGGTGACATTATACAGTCTTTCCAAATCTTTAGTTTGAATGAACACTTAGGATGACTGTCCTGTCTTTCTATATATTAGGTTTTAATCAAACAACTCTATTGACTTCTTCAGGGAACTAAATAGGTCTAATTGCATTAGTTCAAACATACCTCATTCATCAACTGAGTTGCATACTTGAAATGCTTGTTGATTGGAGAGTCAGCAACATACTTGAAATTTGACTTTGTCCTTTCAAATACCTCTTTGTACTTATACTAGAGGAAAAGAGCATGATTATTTGCTAGTGAATCTTCAGAATGAGGCATGCTATTTATCTTATCCTTGTGATGATTCATGTACAGGGCTAAGAAGTATTCCCTAGGCCTTTACCCACTCCCAATGGCAGTGATGGGTACACCTGCCTGGATGTCCTGAAAACTAACCCAAAAGACACATTAGAAAACACTTTCTTTGAATGGATATCAGATGTTATACACTCTGGGTAAAAGTCTAAATAAATTTTTTCTTTGTTCCTATATATTATTATTTTACATTGAATGTATTTTCATGTACACTTGATGGTCATTTTTAGTCCATTAACTTGAATATAGTTTCTCAACAATTAATTGGATACTTATGATTATATAGAGTAGGGGTGAATTATAGCCTATCTAGTAATCACATGTTTTGAATGTGGTTATGAATGTCTTTTTACAATTTAAAGGGGTTGTAACAAAGGAGAATATGAACTGGAAGGAATGTGACTCACAAAAGTCTGAAGTATCTATTGTCTGGTACTTATCAGAAAGAAAAAAAAAATGGCTAACTCCTATTTTACAACCCCAAAGAAGACTCTTCAGCTGCTTTATTTTGTAAATAAGAAAATGAGGACATAAAAGACTTGACTTGCCTGGAGTCACACAATATGGACCGAAACACCCCCACTGTACACCTGCTACCATATCTCTAGTACAGTGAATCATCCAGAAATGTATTAATAGGGAGGAGATTCTGGGAGGGTTGTGAAATGCTACACTGTGGTGACTTTTCATCAAATTCAGATAAATTCAAATAAAATACAGTCATTGAGGTAAAAATAAGTAAATTTCCGCGGGAGAGTGACAGTTCAGTATGTGTTGCAGTTACAGTGTCTAGAAGCAAGGACAGGGACAGACACAGGAAAGGCTATTTCCTCAGTGCTAATCTGCCTGTGAGTCCAGGTCTGGGTTGAATGCACGTGACCATTCTTGAGGATATACCTTGCTGTAGAGTTTCTTGTTCTGTTCAGCCAGGGTGAAGTCAGGGGTATCATAAGCATAGCAGCCAATGCCTTTAAGCCAGGTCAAATCTTCTTTATATTTTACCTGAGATGAGAACATCAGCATCAAAGATTTTTTAAGAACCTACTCCAAACAGCTGTAGGTTAGGGTCTATACAAGTGGAACAAATACAAACTCTGATTCCTGAAGTATATGGAATAATAAAATAGTGAAGCTATTATTTAAAGAGGTTTCCAGTAATAGTAATTTCTGCTTATTTTATGGTACATGGTTTACAGTATGTAAACATTTTCATTTTTATTACTCATTAAAATAACTCAAATTTAATAAGATATATTTTTCCTAGTGAGTATTTCATTAGTTTGGTAGTTATATTTTCATATAGAGAGGTGAAATTTTTATCTAAATGAGCATTGCTGTTTTAATTGCTCCATGAAGTTGTATTGTCAGTGGATCAAACAGAGTATTTTCTAGATGAAGTACTGCACTTCCAGTCATTTAGAAGAAAAAAATAGGTACAAACTTGAGCATATTTTTTCCTCTTACACACCGAAGTTTATTCATTTAGCAATTGAATTTTATAATTTAAACATCCATACACAAGATCTTAAAGCTAGGTGTGAGTCTTATCAGCTTTTCCACAGTGGCTGACATCATAACTCATATGAGAATATGAACTTATATGTGAAAGCAGATGTCAACACTCACATCACTGACTGCATCCGTGACTGCCCGATGATGGAAATGTTCTGGGCGGTCAGGAATGGACCTCCAGATGCCCAACTGGCTCATATAATTCTCTTTGTATTTCACCTGCCACAAAAAAACAAAGACAGCTATAAAGTCTTTCCCAAAATTAACGTACAAAGTCTCCTCTTCTCTGGAGTTTTACAAAAGGGAATTTTCTAAGAAGAGAAAAGAAAGTAATGGTGGGTTGGAGAGTCCAACATAAGTAGAAATACAAGGACATACTTTACTGATGTCATCCGTGACTCTGCGATGATAAACGATGTCCAGAGCATCCTTCACAGTGTGATATTTCCCTTTGGTTTTTTGAAATGTTTCTTTGTAGCGTAGCTGGAAAGAAAACAAGCACATAGATTATGAGAACCACTACACTGAATAATTGGGCTCTCTTAAGCTTGAACTCTTCTTTCTTAGGTTTTCTTGTGAACACATTTAGAAAAAATTAAGAAGATCATTTTAGATCCTGGAAAAGAAAAAGACACTAAGAAAAACTAATGGAACCCAAACATAGTACAGCTTGATGCAAGAATAACATTTTCAACCTTGGTTTATTGGCCATGACAAATGCATGATTGTAATGTAGATTGTTAACAGAGGGGTATATGGGAATTCTCTGTATTATCTTTGCCACTTTTCGGTAACTCTAAGACTATTTAAAATCTTTTTGTAAATGTAAAATGAATAAATCAAACACTCATTTTGGAGGGAAAAAATGAACTGAGTACAAGACATACTAACATATATGGAAAGAGGAGAAAGATTTAGCTTCTAATTCCTACTGTTAAAATGACTTCTGCACTAAGAATATTAAAATTTTATTTTTACTTTTTTTTTTTTTTTTGGTATTGGCGACTGAACTCAAGGGCACTTGACTAGTGACCCACATCCCCAGCCCTGTTTTGTATTTTATTTTAGAGACAGAGTCTCACTGAGTTGTTTAGCACCTTGCTTTTTGCTAAGGTTGGTTTTGAACTCATGATCCTTCTGCCTTAGCCTCCCAAACTGCTGGGATTATAGGCATTCCCCACTCTTTAGGTGTGTGATATTTCAAGAGAAAACAGCTCTGACTCTAACTTAAGACCATTAGAGAAGACAGCTGACTATGGTGGTGCTCGCCTGTAATCCCAGTGACTCAGGAGACTAAAGTAGGAGGACCACAAGTTTGAGGCCAGCCTGAGCAACTTAGCAAGACCCTCTTTCAAAAAATTAAAAGGGCAGGGGATATAGCTCAGCAGTAAAGTGCTTCTTAGGTTCAATACTCAGTACTGGAAGAAAAAAAAAGAATATCATAGAAGATTCACCTCATCTACATAAGACGAGTGCTTCTTTGACTAATATGTTTTCAACCTCAAACAGTTCCTTTGTTTTTAGGTAGCTCTGAAAAAACACATATAAAAGATGACTCCTTTGCTAGCTAAGCAATAAAACTTCTTTTTCCATTTTCTAAAAAAAAAAAAAAAGGCAGACTTGCCTTTAATCACATGCTACAAGAAATGAAATTCTGTCTCTCCTAATTCTAACACCTGAGTTGTATGTCATTCACATGATCCACATTTAGGCAATTAGGAGAATAAAAGGAACACATATTTCTTATAGCATGCTAGGAATATTATATACATGTTCTTGTGTAGTTTACTTATTTTTCATGATTCTCATCTTCATCTGATAGGAAAAGAAATATTAAACAAATTATGGAGTCATAGAGCAAGCATATGACAGTGTCATGACTGAATCCATGTTCAGTTCACTTTAAGACCATGATTTTATGGGTAAGTAAATTAGTTGTAAAGTATCCCTAGGAAATACTGCAAAAGAGTTATAAGAAAGGACCACACTTTTGCTCATGAGAAAAGGGGCAGTAGGCTTCTAGCATCTCTTAACACTATTCTCAGCTACGTTGCTTGGCTGATATTGGGTCAGTGTTTCTGTTCTGTTCCTGATCTGTGTTGTGGGCCTTGACTCTGAACTGTGGATGTGACTGAAGAGCTTATGTTCCTTGGTACTGCAACCGCAGCTCTCCCTATCACACAGGAAAAAGAAGGGCAGGATACATACATCACTGGCATTCCAGTAAGCCCTCTTGGCTCTGATGAGGATTGGTGTATCTGGCACCGGAGTGTACTTGTCCTTCATCTTTTCATATTGGATCTTGTACTTATTCTAAGGAAAAAAAAATAGAAGAGAGAGACAAATTTGAGGTCAGGTGTTTTTACCCTACTCCAATTCATAACCAACTTACAGATCTAGCAGAGGGAGACAATGTATCACACTCTTTGAGAGAATGGCTTTGTTTTCTGTATTTTGATCATGCTGAGTACAACTTAGAATAATGAACTCTCTGAACAGAGGTTAACAGGTGGATTCTGGGGATGTAGCTCAGTGGTAGATCCTGGTAGACACAAAACCTAGGTTCAATCCCCAGCAACACACACACACCGGGCAGGTGAAGGTTTTGTTTTCTTTAACTCAGTGCAAAATCCCAACTTACCTCACTGACCAAGTCCTTTACATCTTTAGCATGCTTCAAGGCTGTGGTCTGGTTTCCAGCATGATGATGGGGTCTCTCTTTTGTGGCAAGTTCAACATAGAGATACTTTAAAATAAGAGAATAAGGTGAGATGTCACAAAGATGAAGCATTTAGTATTTAGCCCTCTTCATTCATTTCTAACCCTTCAGTGGGAGGGGAAGGGAGTGCTTCTAGAATCTGTTGTCCTGGTTTGATTGTTTATTTGTGTTTTTGTTATAGGCAATTGTTAATTTTTCTCTGTGTCTCGAATTTAAAAACACATATATGTTCCATTTATCTACTATTCCTACTGCTGAGTATGGAAAAGACAGGTGATCAGGAATGCCAGGAGAGCAGTGAGAGGATTCTGAGAGCTCCCTCAGCATACTTGTCCCTTAATTTTGCCTGAATGCATGAAATGTGGTTTCATTTATCTGTGGATAGCAAGTCCAATGGAATGATCCAATAACCATTTTCACAACGTGCAGTCACAGACCACTCATGAAGTGACTAAAGTTGCTCAGCACTTAGAAAAGAAGGTGTGGCATCCTTGCTCACATGAAACCTAGCTGTAATGGTGATGTCCTGAAAGGTAGATGCTTCCTAAAGTGAAGTGCAGATGGGCACAAGACTGCAGCAAGAACAGGCAAGGCTAAGGGCCTACCACTGGTTAGGAGAGGCCAGGTGCACAGTCCCACCCCAGGCAATGCCACCCACATGGCAGGGTTTGAATCTTCATTTACAATTGGTGTTACCTGGCTCTGAAGCTTCTGCCCCCGCTTGGCTCTTAAAAGATCAGGAGTATCGGGAACTGAAGTGAAGACTGACTTCAGCTTCTTGCCTTTGGCTCTGTACACCAGCTGTACATAAAACACATCATGGCCGTCATCTCTGCTTCATTGACCTGATATATTCTCTGTAGATCCCTTTATTGCTTGCTCATAGGAAAAGCAGGACCCCCCCCCCACTGTAAAAGTCTTATTTCTTCCTAATAAACCAATGACTTATTAGTACTTACCTTCTGAGCCTGCCTTCCCTCCTCTTTAGCAAAAGAAGAGACATTCCCCACCTACCTGTCCAAGATTCAAGCGTCCCGCTCTGTTCCTAGTACCATTCCCACTTGTTTCTTCTGGAACCCTTAACTGACAGCTACCTTTTCGTCCTCCTATCCTCAGCCCTTCCTGCTTTTTCAGCACTCTCCTTCATCTGAAAACAGGTCTAAATCTCTCCCTCCATTAAGATTTTTCTAACCTCTAGCCAGTGCTTCCCTCCTTCCGTTTACAACCAAATCACCTACGTGTTTATTCTTTCTCTTTTTGGTTAATTTCTCAAGATCCTTGGCTTCTATCCAACTGTACCAGTGAAGTCACTCTTGATAAGAGTACCAAATATTTATTGTATTTGCTTCAATAAAATCTTCACAGTTCTCTGTAGCAACAGACCCTGTTCTAGTTCAATCCTAAAAACTGTCTTGTGTACTTCCTACTCCACCATCCTCTGCTTGGTGGCCTCCTATCTCTCCAGGCCTCCCTCCATGGTCTGTTGTGAGCTAGAGTGAAGTGTTGGTCCCTTTTATCCCATCTATTCTCCTTGGGTGAGCTCATTTGTACCTCATTTGACCTCACTTTGAGATTGATGACTTCCAAATCTTTATATCCATTGTGTCTCCTGAACCCCAGACCCAACTTTCAACAACTTCCTAAATGTGATTTATCACATTTAATGTAGAATTCTTTATATCACTCCCATCTCTACCTCACATCTGCTTCATGTCTTCTCTATTTTGCTAAATGACTCCTTGATCTCCCAGTCACCCAGAGAGAATCTGGGGAGTCATCCTAGACTCCTAATTCCCAACCCTTCCACTCCTGCCCACCAGCACTACCCTGTTTCAGCCTCTGTCCTGTTTGTTTTCTACACATCTTTAAGAGTCTCCTCAGCTGGGCTCCTTTACTGGACTGCTCCATGTGGCTCACCCATCTTTCACAAGTCTGAGAGACAGATTTTTGCAATACTCAAACTATCCTGCATAGAAATAATTCAATGGTTTTTCATAAATCCCAAAGGTCACTACTACAATATCTTTAAGGTATTATGACCTGGCTTTTGGGATTTATGAAAAATCCTAGATGAGGTTTCTAGCCTCATCTCCCAAAACCCTTTTATACTCTTCATAGTCCTCATGTGCTATTTTAAACTACCCCAGCTGTTAGAACTCATGGCTTCTTTCACATACTATCCTTCCTGCCTACAATGTTCTCCCTCTTATCTGCTGTCGAAACTAGAGTCTATGCATAATCTTTTGACTAGTCCTATAAAATGCCTTTTATCACACTGATGTTTATTTCTTCTCCCAGACCAGGGGCACATTGGATGTAGTGGCTCAGCTGTATGATCTTTTCGTCACCTAATTCCTAGACAAGAGGCCTGAAAATCAGTAGTCCCCTAATAAATGTGGAGGGAATTTAATAAGGCAAACTAGATGGAACAAATGAATTCCAAATAAATTCTAATACAGATATAAATACCAGTTGAAGAAACAAATTTAAAATTTTCTTGACATGTACATATATGTATATATATAAAATATCTAAATTATTAGAACTATATTTAATATAAAATGTTGCTCATGTGTTTGGAGCTACTGTGGTGTCACTTTTGGAAAAAAATTAAATTAAAATTTAATTTCTTCCAGGTTCAGTCTGCCTCTGTCTCTGTCTTACTCTCCTCGGGTAATCAACTTCTCAAGCTTAGGAAATTAAAATGCTGACATTGTGACTCATATAAGGCCATACAGCTAATTGGAAGTAAACCTGAAACTAAAATTCAGTGTCCCATGCCATTTCTATAGTTCTTTTTCTGTTACATTTTTATTGTACTTAGGTGTGCATTGTTCATGCTTCTGTTTCTTAGCATTACAAATACTTTATGTCAAGAATCTACATAATGCAAAGAGAATTTAAAAGTCAGTAAATTGAACTTCCTTTTTGCCAAACTTTTTACCAAGTCAATATTTCTCAAGCTTTCCTGATACCAAAAACTCCCGAGGACTTTATTGTAGCCTTTACCCCCAGACTTCAGAGGATGGTCATTCTTATGGAGAGGCAAATATGGTAGAAACTACAGTACTGAAAAAGACCCTTTTTTCTTCCTCAAATGTTGATGCACAGTATACATAAAATCCCAACAGGAAGTGAGAAGAAGGGAAACTCAAGTTTTGGATAATTCTGAATCCAGACATTAAACCCAGTACCATTAAAACAAAACAAGTATTTACTTTGAAGCACTTTTAAATTACCAAAGCATTTTATTATTATTATTATTATTATTATTATTATTTGGTAGCTGAAGTAGAGATGTGATGATGTGGTTTTCAACCCTGGGTAGATTTGAGGATCATCTTTGGGGCATCTAGAAAACATACAGATGGGCCAGGCATGGTGACACACTCCTGTAATCCCAGTGGCTCAGGAGGATTGCAAGTTCAAAGCCAGCCTCAGTGACTTAGCGAGGCCTTAAGCAACTCAACGAGACCATGTTTCTAAATAAAATATAAAAAGGGTTGTGGACGTTGCTCAGTCGCTTAGCAACTCTGGGCTCAATCCTCAGTACAAAAGAAAAAAACAATACTGATGCCCAAAATCATACTCCAGTGGAACTAGGGGTCAAGTCCATCCAAGGGTAGTTTAAAAACATCCCATTGGCTATTCTGCTCCTAAACCAGGGAGAAGCACTTACTGGGATAAAAAGAATGTTAGCATTCTTGTCTGAGTGTGCGTACCAGTTGAAATAACAGAGAGAAGCTTTTAGGAAAGCAAATGGACTCAATTAGCATTTATAAAAGCTAAAGGATTAATCATCCTCTGACTCTGGCTCATAGAGTGTAAGAAGCTATACAACCCCTCCAAGGAGGGCAATATCTGTTGTGTCAAGGCATCTGTAAGTCCAAGAGTATGAGATTCCTAGTCAGCAGCCATCAGAGTCATTGAGAATGATGAAGTGGTCTGACAGCCAATGCTTGGCTCAGCTTGATGAAGCTTGCTAAACTGAGCCACAATATAGCCTGATGGTAGAAGGAGAATGGCCAAGTCGCTTATAAGAACAGCAACCAAGAGCTACAGATGTAGCTTGGTGGTAGCTTGCATGAGGCCCTGGGTTCAATCCCCAGTACCATTAAAACAAATCAAAATGAAAACAGAGCAACCATTTACATTTGTGGAATGCTCTTACTTTTGCAAAGCACATCCAATCTCTGGCCAACATAGATGTCTACTAACGTGGCCAAGGCACTATGGAGACACACTTGTAAATAAGATAGGAAGATGGGGTTGATACTTCAAGGAACCCACTGTCTAGGTGACAGGATCAAATCTGTATACAAATATTGCAACAGATCATGAGCCTCAATGCCAGACGGGCAGATGAAAATGAAACTAGTTTGGAATTTATTGAGCGGGCAGAAGAAAGGGAGCCATTGAAGACTATTCAAAGGTCACTGCCAGGATTGGGATCCTGATAGCAGGAGAGAAAAATCTGAAATAAGTTCAATTTGGAGACTACAACAGTAGTGTATGACAAAAGGACTTTCTATAAAATCATGTAAAACCTCTCATCAGTTCAAGTCACAGGAAGGGTAAGTATTAATATTCTCACTTTACCAAAAGGGGAAAAGTAAGTAAATTGAGCCAAAGTGAGGTCAACTGACTTTCTTAGACATTGTGGCCACTCTGCAGTTAAGGGCAGAAGGGAAATTTTTACATTTGCAGTTGCCTAAAGAGTGATTGCTAGAGAGAGGTACTAAGAACCTTCCTGAGTAGTGTTATTCATACTGGTCAATTTGGTCTACTTGGAGCCACAGGTAAAGCATCCTTACTTACCTCACTCAGATGGGTCTTCAGTTCCTGCACTTTTCTGTATTCTGGAGTGTCAAGTACCACTTTGTATTTGTCTCGCATCTTCCTTGCATTATCAGTGTACAGGTAATTAGACTAAAACAAAAAAACAGTAGATATATAAGTCGATTAATCATTGAAGAGACTGACATGTTATCTTTCACAGGGTTGGTATGTGCAAGTGGTACAGGCCCTCTTGTCTCCTGGGTGTTTTATTAGGTAGAAACAAAAACAATTGTCATTTAAGATCATTACCTTTTATAGGAGGCACAAATCATCTTAAGTAAGTTATAACCTGTCCAAGTGAATTGATGGTAAATTTCTCTTTAAAAGTAGCTGCAGGCTAAGATTTGTTTCTTCTTAGTCCTGGAGGCTGGTGATGGGCACTTGGCAGCTGTGCAGGAGTAGCTGTGTCATGAAAAAATGTACTCACCCAGAGCTTCCTCAGGTGTCGGGAGCGGACCATGTCAGGAGTGTCATACAGGAAGCAACCAAGTCCCCTTAAGATCTGCAAGTCTTCTTTGTACTTAATCTGTTGGGGCAAATACAAATAGATATTTACTCATGAGCAAACGTAAACCAGGAACCAAAAAAGAGAGGGTAGCAGCACTTCTTAGTTGATATACAATAGCGCTCCACCCCGCCCCATTCTTTGGTTTCTGTTATTCACTGTCCATCACAGTCTGAAAATATTAAATGGAAAATTCCAGAAATAAACAATTCATGAGTTTAAGATAATTATTATAGTATATTATCATAATCGTGCTGTTTTCTTAGTTATTATTTTTAACCTCTTACTGTGCCTAATTTATAAATTAAACTTTATTCTAACTATGTAGAAAAAACTGCATATATGGGGTTTGGTATTATCCACAGTTTCAGGCAACCACTGCGGGTCATGGGAGATATCCCCTGCATATAAGAGGGGGCTACTATATTTTTCACTTTGGTTCAGCATATTCATGCTATGCTCTTAGTTTGCTTGCACTTAAATAAATCACAAATTTCTAACCTTGAGCTAAGGAGAGAGCACTGCTATTATTTTATTCTCATATGGATGGGAGAAAAGCCCAGATGGAAAGGATTGATCTTTTCGAAGAAAGAAACAGGCAAGAATTTTTTTAAATGGCAATGCAAAGTTGCTAAAGAGGATGGGAACAGGATGAGTAGGAGAAGCTACTAAACATGACTTGGAATACAGAGCACCAAAGAGTGAGGAGTAAGGACCCAGTGTCTAATATATAATTGTGGTCATTTGAGTGATAAAGAACAGTGGCAATTCTTTTATATCCCAGAGGTCCTCTTATTAGAGTTTGCATAGCTAGGAAACTGCAGAATCCTGCTTCTGCACTGTGCCACCTCTAAGTTGTACCAGTAGTTTAGTAGTTCTTAATGGAAAAGGCTGAAAGCAAGGCTGCTTTCCAGAAAGAGCCCTACAGGATGCTTACATCACTGGTGATGTCTCCCACGTAGCGGCAGTGCAACACTTGGGGTGTGTACGGCAGGGAAATCATGTGGCCCTGCATCTTGAAGAAGTCTGATTTGTAGATCAACTAAGGGGGAAAAAGACATGCACATTAAAGGCATGGTCCACTTTCACCCCTGGGGTCCACAGACTGTTCTCTCTATTAAGAAAATACTCACCTCACTGACAGCTTCCTGTGTCTTCTTGACTTGGCGGATTTCAGGTGTGTCAGGAGTTGTGTGAATCTTGTCTTTTAGTTTATGGTACAATTGTCGATATAGTCTCTACATTGGGGAAATAAAACCATTCCAGATATTTAGTATAGGATGACCAGGGCATCTACTGACTAAGAACCAAATATTTTACGTACCAAGTCAGCAGAGAAAATAATGGGAATGTTAAAAATTATTAAGATTAGGACAAAAATTAAAAAATAATATTTCATTTAGGTGAAGAATTCTGAGTACAAAAATAGTAGGATCAGATGTACAAATCAGTAGATGATGTTGAAAACCAAGGTTGTGAGTCTGACTAAAATGCAAACTTATTAAAGATTTTTTTACTACAAATGTCAACAGAAGGAATTGTTTCCTTAGAAAACTACTGCATCATAGGGTTGGGGTTGTGGCTTAGTGGTAGACCACTTGCCTGGCATGTATGATGCACTGGGTTTGATCCTCAGCACCACATAAAAATAAATAAATTTAAAAAAATATTGTGTCCATTTACATCTGAAAATATTTTAAAAGAGAAAACTATTGCATCATAAATATAGAAATGATATTCTGTGATGATGTTTCTAAATATATAAAAACACCACCAAGGGATACAAAAAGTACTCTAATTCTTTGTTGATGTGTAAGTTTGAAATTCAACAAATTCTTCTAATGCATTTCAAACAAAGCCATGGTATTTGAAACTCAAATTCCCCCCAGAGAATTCAGCGGTCACAGTACCTCACTAGTAACATTGTTGACTCTTCGGACATGGACAAATGGAACGTCCTTGGGGCCTAGTGTATACCCATTTGCCTTGATGTGTTCATAGACTTCTTTGTACTTGAACTGTAGAAGCAAAGTCAGAATGAGATCAATGGTTGGTACACAAAGCAGCACTGCATTTCTCAGTTAGAAAAGAGATGTCACCTTTACTTGAGAATTGCTCTTCAAGCCTTAAATACAGGGAAAAGTCAGTGACAAAATTTTAATATTGTCCCAAGTCTTGAAAATTATTTGTTGGAGAATAAATCTAGACCCAGAAAGGAATACATTTTAACCTTTCTGGGTGAGATCTTTTTGTAAGATAGGTCTTCAAAATGCAAGAAAAGCCTACATCTTTTGTACCAATGTGGCTAGGAAATTAGAAATGTGAAGAAGAACAAGAGAATAATTTCAAAATTGATAAATGACTGTAGACTGATTTAAAAAAAATAACGTGGTAGATTTTCATATCTGTTACTCTCTGCCTTCAAAACATGTAATGGGTCACAACCTTATCTGGCCATCAGGGTTGCTTTCCAGGACTCAAAGTCGGCAGGGAGAGGAGAACTAGGTCTGCAGCCAAAGGCTGGGTTATGAGTACAGTCTGTGGCCAGTCACTGGGACGACCAAACTTCTCTAGGATTTGTCCATGGGATAACTGCATCAAGCAGGTACAATCTGGTACTTTTTAAAATGAGGAAGGGTGTATCAGTAGCAACAGCTGGGAAAGAAGTCCTTTCTTTTCTAAGAGACACACAGTTTCGTATCTTCTACAGGCCTCAATAGCGTGTGTGCAAAGCTGAATTTCCAGTAAATGGATTGGATGCTTCAGGATGTTTCTGTACTGAGGCTAGCAGAAGTAGAGGAATCATGACAGCCATGAATCCTGAGCCAAAGCTCCCATGAATGTCCCATCCTAACTCACTGGGCTACCCAGACCCTGCCTGATTGCAGACATAGTTGATTCTACAGTACCTGCCCCCAAATGCTGTCCCCTTCTCCCATCATTATATCATGTTGAACATTTAGGTGTGATTTGAGGATGAGAATAGGTTATTAACTAATAATAGTTCCCTCCCACCCAGCTTCAGATCCCAAATGAACAAGAAGGAGGCCACTCACATAACTGCTCATGTATCGGGTGTCCTTGTTGTGTCTGAAGTGAGGGGTATCAACTGGAAGCCTATACCCAGTAGGCAGGTAGCGCAGGCCAGTTTTGTACAGATTCTGCCAAAATGGAAGAATAGGTTAAATGACAGTTGGCATCAAAAACTGATCCCAGTTGAACAAATCACATATAGTTCATATTAGATTTTTAAAATCAGATACTCAATAGACTGATGCTCAATAAATTGATTTAAGGAAGAATATAAGTAAGTTCTATTTGTTTGTTTGTTTGTTTGTTTATTTGTTTGATACTGGGGATTGAACTCAGGGACACTCAACCACTGAGTCACATCCCCAGCCCTATTTGGTATTTTATTTAGAGACAGGGTCTCATTGAATTGCTTAATGCCTCACCATTGCTAAGGCTGGCTCTGAACTCAGGATTCTCCTACCTTGTTTCCAGAGCTACTGGGATTATAGGTGTGCACCATAATGCCTAGCAAGTAAGTTCTAAGAGCATGAAATGAATCACATTGCTCTGAACCCATTGTTTTGGAAAAAAGAATGCTGAGTGAAAGAAATAGCACATGGAAAGTAATTCTTTTTCTGCTTCCAAATACATACCCAGTTGACTGCATGCAGAGCATTTAGCGAGAATTTGTGAAATGCAGAGAAGATAGGCAGCCAAAATCCCACCTTCAGGTGATATTCAAACCCTCACCAATCCCTGAGCCGGTCCTAATGATCAGGCACCTCTTTGTGTTGCCCTCTCCAACTTCCCTCCTCCCTGCCCCATAGCACAGTGCCTTGACACAGGCTAGGAAGTGGTCAGGATGCACATACTCATGCCAGGAATCAGGGGACTTTCTAATTATGACCTTAAGTATTGTGGCTCTCAGATAACTACAGGATTAAGAATATTGTTTAAAATTAAAAATTAAATTACTTCTAATATTCAAGATGGGAAGTTGAAAATATAATTGAGACCAAAACACCTCCACAGAGTAATGCAGAATAAAGAGAGTAAATATGCGAGTGGGGTCTAAGTTCTCTTTCTTCTAAATTCCAACAGTCATGTCTACATTTTTCTCTTCTGTTAGAATTTTTTTTAAAATTTAATGCTTTGTCTTTGTTATTGCATTTTAAGCTTTTGACATATTTTAGCAATATTTGAAAAAATTTTAGCAATATTTTAGAAATATTGCTATTATTTATTTGATTGCTTGATAGGAGGATTCTGTCAGCAAAGAGAAAGACAGGTGATACTCTGTTTTTGTTTTGCCAACTAATTGAATGGAACACTATTTATATTTTGCAAGATCCGACCAAGAAGACGCCCACATTGCGGTTGCTTCCACGGGAGCCAGTAGTCTGAATTCCTAGTGGTACGTTCAAGTTCTCACCACTCACCTCACTCTGGAGCTTGTATGCATGAAGTGCTCGGTCCAGATCCACAGTTTTTGTGGTTGGGGCCACTTTGCCTCTGACACTGTGCACGTAGTCATAGTGATAGACAGCCTGGGTGTAGACAGAAGCAGAGTGAGTTGATTCAGACCAAGGCAATCTTATTAGAAAGAAGCAAAGTAAATGGAAACCAAAGTCTCTCTTAAAAAAAAAAAAAAGTCAGTAGCCTGCTTCCCTTTCCCTAGAGAACTCTGACATGTTCTTGTTTCTTGTAGTAGGATCAGGGCCAGGTTGTGGACACTGGACTGAGAAGTGAAGACACCCCAGATATGAAAGGAGGAAACCTGGGCATTTCATCACAAGAAGTTCCAAAATAATAGATCTCAACCTCTTAGCTCACTGAGGATCTAATATTTACTTACAAGCCTGAGGATTTAATTATTAAGAAGCAGCTTTGTATTTGTTCTGTACATTTTCCCATTTTATGCATAAGGATGCTGAGGCTCAGGGGACTAAATGCTTTTCACCAGGTCAGATTGTGTGTGGTGGAGGCAGGACTCCACCCACACTTCCAGTTTAGAGCCTGCTGGCTTTTTACTCTGCCCCAGGTGGCCCTAATTATTAGAAGGCCTAGACACTGAGAAAGAAACAGTTGCTCATGACACATAGATACAAGAAGTGGCTTTGGAAGCTCTAAAACACGAAGTATTTCATAGACCAGCTCACTTACAACTCCACCCCAGAGAAGTACTTGACACTTCATGTGTTAGCAAACAAAGTCAGCATCTGAAGTACTGTCCAGGGACCAACTCTGGTTTCCCAGTTAGGAAAGGCTGGTGCTGCCCAGTCTTTGACCAAGTGGTGGCCTCTGACTTTGTTACTGTCCACTGTAAGTTCCCCAGAGAGTGCTTACATCGCTTAGCTGTTTCCCACTTTTGACAGCCTGGACGTAGACTGGTGTATCAGTGACCAACTTGTAGTCATTCCTTGTTTTCAGCACATGAGCTTTGTACTTGATCTGCCAAGAGGAAAGAAACAGCCTGCATTAGACCATTTATTACACTAGAAACTGCTGGCTTTCACAGAGGGTTCGGTAGCTTTTAACTCATGAGATTCACATTCATCAACACTCATTCGACAGACAACAATGGATTTGAATGTTATAACCATCCGTGTAACTAATGCTTATAGTTCTCTGAGGCTTCTAGAGTCTTTAGGAGACTCGACCGCTGCTTTTCTAGGAAAGTTTAAGCTTTCTTACTGAACTCCTCATTGCAATATAAACTTGCCTGATAAATCTGCTCTTTTTAAGAAAAGCCTGCCTATAGTCCATAAACTTCTAGCTGACGATATTTGCCTATAATGACAATTATGTTCTTATTACTGTATTCAAGAAAGTCCAAAAGGCAGAGAAAAGAGCCAGATATCCTTTCTCTACCAAAGGACAATGGCACAGCTGGACCATGCTGTTTGACAGGAATGCCAGATGCACTGCTGAGAAATGGCTGTTCTGTTCTAGCACCTTTCTCTAGCTCAGCCACCCTCAATATGATTTAATCCACAGTTGGTCTATGACAATGTCCCTACTTTGCATACTATCTCTTCAACACTAGTCCATATACAGATGGAAATATACCAAAAAAAAAAAAAAGAAAAGAAAAAGAAAGAAACAAGGAAACGTACATCATTGCGTAGATCATAAGCGTGTTTTGCATGGAGAATCTCTGGAGTGTCCCAGACGTAGCAACCAATTCCTTTCAGCCAGGTGAGATCATCCTTGTACACAATCTGGAGGGTTTCAGCCAATTCAGGGGATCAGGAAAAAAAAAAGTGAACATAATATCAACACTAAGAAACATGCAAACCTGGACCCAGATGACTTTGGGGAATAAAAACCAAAAGATATTCGTTATGCAGTGAGGCTAAGGATGCCACAGAAACACCCACACAGAGAGCCCTTCCTCCAGGTGTTGCTCCGAACCCAGCCAGACCCATGGATACATAGGAAAGGCTGAAGCAAACACTTAGGTAAATCTGTGTCTCCTCAGGTTGGGTGAGTGGGGGTGAAACAGGGGCCCCAACTAGGCAGTGGGCTTACATCACTGATCTGATCTGTGACTTTCCTGACGTGACTGTTGACTTGCAAGTCGGGGTGGCAAATCCATTCATGGAGGTGCAGGCGGTAATCGATCTCACTGACTTTCTTCTGAGAATCCTTGGCAGTAACCATCTCCACCATGTCAGGTATGGTGTGGATTTTCATCTTGTTCTTTTCATAAACTGATCTGTACAGGCGCTGTGAAGTTAAAGTTACATGCTCATGATACAGGACAATTGTGACAAGCCATCATGGAATATATGCCTTGCTCCTGTACCAGAGAAGTCAGGGCAGCCAGCTCACAGCAAGCTGTAGGAACAGGGTGAGTGGACACTTTTCACAAATTAATACTACAAAAATTTTTTAAAGCAACAAAGGCTGAGATAATGTTTAGCTTCTGTATATATTAAAAGTCAGTGCCCCTTGCATGGTTCAATGGAAAATTTTCTGATAGATAATACATAGCTATTTTTCTTGGCTTGAAGTAAGACCTCAGGAGTTACTTACATCAATGTTAAACTTGCCAACCCGGAGGCATCGCGCTGTGTTGGGATCATCTTCAACACTTTTTGGTAAAGTATAAAGAGCTTTGAATTTTTCATACTCTTCTCGGTACTTGATCTATAGAAAAAAAAATAGAAGGGGTGAAATTGTTAAAGAGAGTAATGGATTTATTTTGTTAAAAAAAAATGAAACTTAATGGGAAGGACCTGGTCCCAAGATCTGGCTAACTTGGGGACATCATTCCCCTGAACTTATTTCCTTGTCTTTATAGAGATATATAGGGACCAATGCCTACCACAGGGTCATTTGTGAGGCTTTTATCAGGCTGTATCTGAAAGTACTCTTACATTGCAGAGCACTATAAAATTTTAGTTATTATGTTTGCTTTCGTTTCTTGTGGTGCTGGGGATTGAACCCAGGGCCTCATGAGTGCTAGGCAAACACTCTTCCACTGAGCTATATTCCCAGCCCCTCATTGTTTTCAAAACATGTATACTAATGGAGGCTTTGCTGCCACTATAACCAATTCATTTTTTTAAAAAATATTTATTCTTAAATTTTTTAGGTAGACACAATATCTTTCTTTTACATTCATGTGGTGCTGAGGATCGAACCTAGTGCCTTATGCATGCTAGGTGAGCACTCTACCACTGAGCCACCACCCCAACCCCTAACCAATTCATTTTTAAGATTACATGACTTTTAGTCTATTACTACATTTTCATTGTTTTGTAGTGCTGAGAATCAAATGCATGGCTTTAACCACATGCTAGGCAAGTGCTCTACCACTGAGCTGTACCCCCAGCCCCAAATTATGTGATTTTTAAATAATCTCTTTTGTGATAATGGCTTTTTTTCTTACTATTTTAAATAAAAGATTAAAACTCTGCTCAGGAATTCCTGTCTATCTATCTGTCTTGTAGTGCTAGGGACCACAGGGCTTTGAGCATGTTAGGCAAGCACTCTACCACTAAGCTACATCCCTCTCTTTGTTTTTAATAACTGAAAAACTCAATGCTTAGGGGAGAGAATTAAATTTCAGTTTCTACAAGTTTTTCAACAACACAGTGCAAACAGCTGAGGGAAAACGTTCAGCTCTTATGCTGTGTTACCTATGAATTAATGTTCCATGATCATGTGAATTAGGTGTTAAAGCAGAAATGAAGATCCAAACTCCTAGCACATGGTAATAAAATAAAAACTCTCTTAGAACCCAGAGACCCAATTCTTAGTGGAAAAAGGGAGTTGGGAGAATTTGTTTCAGAATTCCAACTAAGCCCTTCATTGACTGGAGACCAACCAAAATGTCCACCAGAATTTTCCAGAACATTCCAGTTTCTTCTAATGTATTCCTCAGCTATAAAGAGGATAGTATTCAAAAGAACTCTTTTTTTTCTTAAAACTTTTTTTTAATAAACTGAGGTTGGAATCCATTTTTAATTTCCCTGTGCCCACCATGTTCCAAAAACAATTGGCCTAGAATCCTGCCTCTGTTACTGTTTTCATGACTAAAGGATAAAGCCTCCACTGGCCTTTGTAAATCCTATCTATAAAACTCCTCTTTCCAAGTGAAAAGTCTGCCCCTCTGGCATGGTCTATTCTGTTTATTTGGTGATGGTATGATACCCAGTTATCATAATCATATTTTTGCCCCCAAATGTACATTATTCAATTGACAAAGCTTATTTGGGGGGGGCGGTTATGAGGAATTGAACTCAGGGGCACTCAACCACTGAGCCATATCCCCAGTCCTATTTTATTTTATTGAGAGACAGGGTCTCACTGAGTTGCTTAGTTTTTGCTGAGGCTGGCATTGAACTCTCCATCCTCCTGTTTCAGCCTCCCAAGCCCCTGGGATTATAGGCATGCGCCACCAAGCTCTGCTAAGAGTCTATTTTATATGGTCTATTATATCTTCTTCTCTCCTCACTTCTGGCTAAAACAGAGACTTTCCATCCATGTCCTCTGCAGACAAGCAGCCTAAAAAAAAGGTCACTTCTGCATTCTTGCTGGTGTTTGTGATCTTTCCTGGACCACAGGACCTTAGAGGAGTTGGTGAGTGCAGAATCTGGAATTATTTGCTGTGGAGGTGCCTGAATACTTCTGGGCAACCTCTGAACCTGTCTGAAGGATTCTCAATGTGGGGAGCAGGAAAGGGCGGGTGTGTGTGGCTGTCACGTTTGTACTCAACTTACACGGCTGGCCAGGTGCTTCTGGTTCTTGGCGTGTGTCAGAGACAGGGTGCTGGTCGGCAGGATGTAGCTGGTGGCTTTCACTTTATCCCAGGCTTCCTTGTACAGGTTCTGGAGGGGTTACAAATCTTGTGACTATGGGACAGTGCATTCTGGTCAGCTCCTCAAGAGCAGGTTTTCCTCATTTCTGGCCTTCTCAGAAATTCCTTGCCAACCCCGAGGACTTCTCTCCAAATTGAGGTTTATTTAATTATACATATAAGAATCTTATGAGACAAAGTGGGAATTTGAAGATCCAGAAGAAAACCCGGAAAACCCTTTAGGGGGATAGGATACTTACCCCCACTTATTCTCCTATTATCTTTGAAAAGGAAAGGATGACTCATATATAAGAGGAAAGAATCCCAACTCACACTGCTGTAAAGACTCTTCAGGTTCTTGGTTCTGTCATAATCCACTGTTTCTAGAACTGTGGTGTATTTGTCCTTAATTTGATGATAATTTTCTTTATATTTCACCTGCAAAGAAAGAATTGCTTATTCACTTCTACTGTCAGGGAGACGTGTAAAGACAAGAAATACCTTGTCCTTGGAAGAAGAAGAAGGAAGACGTACCTCGCTGGCATTGATGCCACTTTGGAGAGCAGTCACGTAAAGTGGAGTATCTGTGACCAGGTTGTAGTTTTGTAGATTCTGTTTACCTGCTGCTGTGTATTGGAGCTGTAAAGAAAAACAGAAGTCACCCATAATGATAAGACACCCATCTGTCATTACCTTTAGTTGTCTGTGCCAACTTACATGTGACTTGACTTAGTTTTGGGTTTCTGCTTTAATCCTAAGAAACAGGTTATTGCACTGTAGTTCTTCAGACCTTATATGGCAACCCAAAAAAAAAAAAATCTCCCTTGATCAAAGGTGGGGTCTGGATGTTTACCAGGGACTCTTCTTCATTTGGTTGCTTTCTGCATGCTCATTCTCCACCCTGACAGCAGCCACACGATTTCAACCATCTGTTGCACCTGCCCTATCAGAGCTGAACCATATGCTAGAAAATGTTCCAGAATTTATTTTTCCCTTTAACATATATCTCCCTGTGGTCAAACTATGCTTTCGCTTCCCACTTTCTAACAGTTAACCTGGCCAAGGTACAGATGCTTCAGAATAGCTCAAGATGTAGAACCACTCAGATAACTTTCTGTTGTAAATTTGCATAGATTTTAACTCCAGGAGAAACCCATACCAAAAAGGTCCAGCACCAAGTAGAACACCAGAGATATTTAGTTAGGAGCAAGGGAAGGGGAGGCTTGATCCTCTTAGATCATACACAGTTCCAGAAGCTTCTCCAACAGAGCATAGACATAGCCTGGCCAGTAGCCCACTGATACCAACATGGATTCCAATGGCCTATGGACAGCCAGAGCTTCTAGGAAGATTAGCTTACCTGACTTTGGAGGTCATATGATTTCTTGGCATGGAGGATCTGAGGTGTATCCCAAACATAGCAACCAATGCCTTTTAGCCAATTCAAGTCATCTTTATATACATTCTGCAAGAAAAAACAATGAAATGTGACAGGTGTTCTGAATTTACAATTGAGCACCCTGATAATTTCCTATTGGCCCTTGGCTATGCTTAGTGGAGACTGGGTAGGCCTCTTGCCAGCTGGTAGGTTTTTAATGTCCTGGTCTATAAAACCTAGGGGCAGCAGCACCTAAGCCTTAGTCTAGTCTTGAACAGATTAACTATTTAACCTAGGTGTCCTAAGGCTCAAAGGGATTCTCACACTAAGAGGTGGTATTATTCATGCCACTCAGTTTAAAGTTGCTGGGTCAATAAGCACAGGGGTGATTGTGCTAACAAAGGATGGGGTGAAGCCTTTAACTAAGTTAAGATGCAGAGAGGACATCATACATCACTTAAGATCTCCTGGGCATTTCGGGCACGAATGACATTGGGTTCTTCCGGAAGAGACGTCCACTGGTGGAAGTAGTGTCGATACTCCAGGTCACTCAGGATGTACTGACACCTTTTAGCCAGCACGTGATTCATCATGTCATTAGGAATATGAACATTGGCTTTTGTGTCCTCATAATCTCTTCTGTAATTCAGCTAAAGAATAATATTTTTAAAGACAAAAAATTAGAAAATAAAATGAAAACTGAAATGATTCATATCAATCTCGTTAGAGTCTTATTTCCAATATACCTCTAGAATCGATTAATGTTTAAAAGGTGATCTTTTATTATTTTCTTCTCCTTTTTAAGTTGCCTATCCTTCTACAGTACAAGGTCAATAGAGACCCTGTTGCTTTTTCTTTTTCCCCATGCAGAGCCCTCCACGTGTGTTTTGTAGTGGAGGAGGGAAGGGGAGGGAGGAAGATCATAGTCCTCAGGAAGAGATGGGAAGTTCCAAGAAAGATCCCACTACTCCACCCCCAGTTCATCCTGAGCCACAGGGCAGCTATAAACAGGCAGACACAGGGCTTACCGCACTCCTCATCTGCTGGAAATCCAGACAGTGAACCACACCAGGGAACTCACTGATGTGTTTTCCAGCCAGGTAGTGACCTTTCTGCTTCTCATATGTCTCTTTGTATTTCAGCTGTGAAGCAGATTCACCGTTGAGAATCAGTAGAGTTTTCTAACCAGTCCCTTTTGTCCCCTCAACAAAGATCCCCAAACCTAATTACAGGCAAAGGCCATACTGACCTCACTGTTCACTAGGTCAGCATGCTTGGCTCCAACAATGGGAATATAGCGCTCATCCAGGGTATAGCCATACGCCTTGGTTCCCTCCCATGCCCCCTTATATAGAATCTAGAACAAAGAAACATGTGTCAATAAAATCTTGCATTTAACTACTTTCAGATTCCACTAAAACAATTGGTAAACTTAAGGTAAAACATTAATGTTCAAAGCAAGGCTTAAATTTTAATTTTTAGCCATTAGTGTGCCTTCCTAGAACACGGCAATCGTTTGATTGATTGCAGATTAGATCTATAGCTTCTGAGGCACTTTATAATAGAGTTGATTATATTTAAAGTTCCATATAAAGTGATGAGAAATTGCCAAAGAATAAATCACCAAAGACTGCTTCCTACCGGGGCGCATGTACGTGTACACACACACACACACACACACACACACATACACCACACATACACACACACACACACACACACACACACACACGCCTCCTCCTTTAAATTAGCTGAACTGAATTTTGGAGGGCAAGTTCTCTGTTAGCTGGAAATACTGCATGACTGCTGTAGAAAGACAAGCCTTTCCTGCTTTTTCTCTTGGTAGTTGCTCTGTCCTATGTGCTCCTGGAGCCCTTATAGCACTTGTCACATTATTATTGATCTAGTTATGTCTGTTCCTCTCCCTTGTGTGAGCTCATGAAGGCCTCATCTCATTGAGCTCATCACAGAAGCTCAGAAACTACCAGCCAAATGCATGCTCTTCGCTTTGAATATTATGCTCCTCCTAACAGAGAAGATGAAATGCAATGAAAACAGTAGGTCACCCTACCATTTCAGCTCTTCATAAAATCAGCTAAGAATATAAATACTGACAAGAACCTATAAATCAGGAACTGAGTAGTTATAACATAAAGTAGGACTTACGGTACTGTAGAGCTTTCCCATGTCTTTGGAGTGGGAGATATACGGTGTATCTGGAGAAAATATATACTTGCCCTTGGCTTTATTAAATGTTTCTTTATATTTTATCTAAGAAGAGAAAATAAAACCTTTTGATTACTATACATGTATACTTAAATTTTTATAGGATCTATCTAGCAACATAATAATCAATCTACATTTAGACATTAAGTTTCAGACATCTCCCTAAAGATTGTCTTATAATTTACCCCTCTTCCAATTTTTTACAAGCAACTATCTAGAGTTAAACCAAATCCACTCAACGATAGACAATCACCTCCTCTGACTATGTATTTCAGTACATCCAGAGCAAACTTACATCACTTTGATTGACTGAATTAATCTTGGCCAAAACAATCTCTGGAGGATCCACCACACTTGTGAAGTTGGGATAGTTGTCAAGAGCATCTTTCTTATATTTTATCTGCAAAGCAATAGATATAATGAAAACAGATCTACGGCCACAGGGCACCTACCCCTACAAGATAGGTAAGGAGCACAGGTATCAGGTTCAAAAGGGAATGAGCTTTGCATACCTGATTCACCATTTCTTGGTTCCTTGTCACTCTCACATGTTCCACAGAATCCAAGGGGATCCAGCCAATGCCACGGAGCCACTCTAGGTCAGCTTTGTAGACATTCTGAGAGTAGGAAGAGAGATGATGGAAGACACATGACTCACACAGGAGTACAGACAGAAGATTCTAAACAGGTTTTGCTTTCTTTCTTTCTTTCTTTCTTTTGTTTTAGAAAGATTTCTCTCTCATGACTTTTATCTCCTTCATTAATATTGGTTTCAATGGAGCAACATTTCTTAAGTCTGTGACTGTGCATGAAGCACTATGCACGGTGCTTTAAGATATAAGGTTAAGTGCTTGAAAGGAAGCCCACATGAGTGCTCTTCTAGGTGCAGGGAGCAATATTTTCAGCGGTGGCCATGAAAAAAGGTTTACCAGGAAGGAGGCACTCTCAGATTGACTTGGTGCATTTAGTTATGCAAAGGTATCTAGGGTACTGAGACTAAATGAAGGAAACTACACAAGTAAATGCTCATGTTTTTGTAGGGAAGGAGTAGGCATCTCTCCCAGTCTCATCAAGCTTATCTCTTCAACCACCACCACCTCTCCCCACTCCCAGCTCCTGGATCCTCCTAGACCACCCCATGCCAGATGAGGAGGTGCTGCTACTCTGATTAAAGTTTCACCCTAGTCATTCTGGGGCAGTAACCAGTGAGGAGGGATGTTCAAGTTCAGCACCTATGCTTCAGGCAGGTTTGACTTCCTGTCTATGTTCTGGTAATGATGAGAAGACTCAGGTAGGATTAGTGACTCTGTATACCAGAGCAAGTAAACTTTATGTATCAGCTTCTGCTCCTCAGCTACCTATGCCTGGGGGCAGGGAGCCATCTTAATTCAGGCTTTGGTGCAAGGTGGACTGCCAGATTCTCTGCTCCAAGCTTTCCCAAAGCTTTCTGTGAGGAATGCTGGGCCTTTGTGCAGCTTAAGCAATAATTCGTCTCTTTTACTTTGACTCCTTACAAGGAACTCTCCATAAAGGCCTCAAGGAACTTGGCAAAGCAGGAATGAGGCATTCCTAGGTCCTTGTCTATATGATCACCTACTATTGCCAAACCTCAACTCAATCTCCTTTCTCACCCAGGCCAATTACTATTTTAAGTTAATGATAATTCTCCATGAGAATATAAATAAGGAGTTGGGTGATGGCAGACAGGGTAGAAGAGCAGATTTTTAAAATAATTGAAAGCTATTCGGAAATGTAGTCAATAGGCAAAGCTATCAATCAGCTACTGCTCCTGATCTTTCTCTACTTCCTATCTAGCCTCGATTCTTTTCTGGGAACAAATGAAATATTTATGATTTAAAGCTTCAAAGACAGGTGGTTGTGAAATGCTGCTTATCATTCTCAGAGTGTACTATACATTTCTAGAAAAAGAAGAAACAAAAATCACTTACATCACTCTGTAGGTCATAGGCCTTCCTTGCCTGAATAACATCATTTTGGTCAGGATGACATATCCATTGGTGCAGGTAATTACGGTAATCAATATCACTGACAAGGTTCTGCCCCTGCTTGGCGGCCAAGACTGACACCATGTCAGCAGGTATATTGATTTTGGCTTTTGTTTTGTGATAGTCCTCTTTATAGAGTCTGTCATTCTGAATCTGGCCTGCATGCTCAAACCAAACCAGTTTAGGATCATCTCTCATGGTTGGAACACCAACGTAGTGACCTCTTTGCTTTATGTGTTCAGCTTTGTATTTCAGCTGTTGGGAAGAAGAATAGAGATCCCGTCAGTGCTGATAAGTACACAAGGCAGAGGGAGCCTGACTATCTTCTAAGGAACATTTGCTAATTCAGCCTCCCATTTGACACTCCTTCCCCAAGAAACAGATAACCAAAGCACTGAAATAAATAAATATGAAGAAATTGCTATTTAAAAAAATATTTTTTTTTAGTTGTAGATGGACACAATATCTTTCTTTATTTATTTTTATGTGGTGTTGAGGATCAAACCCAGGGCCTCACACATGCGAGGTAGGCGCTCTACCACTAAGCTACAGCCCCAGCCCCAAATTGCTATTTTAAAATAGAAAAAAAATTCCTATATGCATTCTTTAATTCTGAAAGTATCTATCTGGAATCCTAGAGATTTTAGAGAGGGAAGAGAATATAGAAAAAATTAAAACTTAAACAATAGTTGTTGAAAAAGCAAAACAAAAAAAAGGTGGGGGGTGGGAAGAAGCAGACCAAACCCCATGGGAAAACACCCAAAGCGGAGCACAAACTGCAGCTCTCAGCAAGCCCACCCAGGTCTGTCAAGCTGAAATGAACATCCCTTAAGGGCGATGCCCAGCACAGTACACTTAGAACAGGATAATTCATTACCTCACTCTGAACATCGCTGGAGTGATGGGCGTGAACAAATGGCACCGCATCTGGAGGCAAAATGTAACCTGTGGCTTTCTGTTTCTCCCAACCTTCCTTGTAGAGGTACTAAAAGACAGAGCCACAATAGCAGTTAAGTGAGGTATCAGAAGGAAGAGGTGAGCCATGTGCATAAATCCCCAATGGTTTCTTTAGGGTTCTGCATCCCCACTGAAGTATCAGGCATCAGAGTAAATCCATACCTGGTCCAGGATCCGAGCAGCCTCCTGGGCAGTGTGCAGCAGTGGGGTTTCTGTGAGGGTGTACTTTGATTTGATGGCATTCCAGTCTTTCCGGTATTTAATCTAAAAATGAAAGGCAAAGGGGCAAGTTACTTGATATTAAGAAAACATTCTTCTGGTGCATGCCTGTAATCCCAGTGGCTCACGAGGCTGAGACAGGAAGATCTCGAGTTCAAAGTCAGCCTCAGCAACAATGAGGTGCTAAGCAATTCAGTGAGACCCTGTCTCTAAAACACAAAATAGGGCTGGGGATGTGGCTCAGTGGTCAAGTGCCCCAGAGTTCAATCCTCAGTTACCCTCCCTGCCCCGTCCCCCCCCAAACCATAATGTCCAAGTAATTGCTAGCAACGATCATTGTGTTACTTAAAATATATTTCTCAGGCAGTTCTTGCACACTGAATGCAAGGAGGCAGGAAAGCTCTGGAAATGATATCTGCAAGGCTGTGTGATTTTATGGGGGATGGGAATAGGAAAGACAGTAGAATGAATAGGACATAACTTTCCTATGTTCACATGTGAATATACCACCAGTGAAATTCCACATCATGTACAACCACAAGAATGGGATCCTAATAGGAATAAATTATACTCCATGTATGTATGGTATGTCAAAATACACTCTACTGTTGTGTATAACTAAAAATAACAAAACAACAAAAGAACAGCCATATACTTACATCATCGAGGATCTCACCACTTTGTTTCGCTGTCACATAATCAACTCTGTCATCCACAGGAGTAAAGTTGAGAGTTTCTATTTTTGTGCGATATTTTTTCTACAGGGGGGGAAAAAAACCTTAGTCATAGTCCCTGGTCTTGGTGAACTGAGATTAACTAAATTTAAGGGCCCTCCTCTATTGAGGCACAGAGTTCCATATATGAATGGCATCTTCATGACAATTTTGTTTTCTTTTTGCCATTTTATTTTTAAATAAATGAGTTGGCTTCTTATTCTTCCTACAGATTATAAAGTAACAAGTTTGCTTATCTCCAAGAGTCACATAATTATGTGTATCATAACAATCTATTTTTTTTTCAAGTGGTCAAACTGCTCCCAATATGTTTCTATTGCTGACCAAAGAATTTTTCCTTTTATACAATTCCAAGCATCAATGAGTGTGCTGGATATTATATTAGGAATATGGTCCCATAATGTGATAGAAATACTACAGGATTATTTTGGGAAAATATGTCTAGCTTAAGTTACAGCACTTAAAAATGGTTTAAATTGCTGATATACAATGACTATATTTTGGCTCATGTACTTTTGTTCATTCTCTTGGGAAATGGCAACATTGTAAAATACCTCGCTGAAGATATCTGCCGCATGTTTGGCGTGATTGACAGAAACAGAATCATTTGGCATCCAACCAATTCCACGTAACCATTCCAAGTCAGCCTTGTAAACAGCCTGTGAAAACAGGGCCAGAATAAATTCAAATCTCCTCGTCCTTTTTAGCCTATTCACAAGTCTGATGAAGAAATACAATTTAGACACTCTATAAGGCAAGGATGACATACTCAAGCAGCCAGGGAGGTAATATAAGAAAATTAATTAAGTCACGTAGTGTGACAAACTCGAGGATATTTTTTTCTACTTAACATGAGTCAACTTCAATTCAGTTCCAGGTATTGTTGCCAAAGGCTAATTCATATCTAGAGCTACAGCTTCTGAATCTTCAGGAGAAATGGTAAATTCTAGATTTCTTAAAAACTTCCTGTTTTAAAAAACCTCAGCAACTTAACTCAAAAATTTTCAACAATGGTGTCAACTGAAAAAAGAGATCTGTGCCCAGATACTGTCCACGGGCTACCAATATTTTCCTTGATATAAACCTTAACTGCTACTTAAATTCTACAAAAATAATATTTTTTTTTCACAGCAACTTTCTTTAACCTGATGCATTCACAGATCATTCACACTACTATTTATTTCATGATACAAAGTCTAGATCCCTTCTGGTCTTGGTGATTTTGATATCACATTATAAAGGTCAAACTGATATAAAATTCTTGGCTGACTAAAGATGTGAAATGACAACAAAAAGATTTAATGTCACAAACTTTCTGGGAATCAAGGCAAAATGATAGAAGAGCTCATGGTACATTTTTCACTCACATCGCTTTGTAGTTCATAGGCTTTCTTGGCCTGAATCACATCGTTCTGGTCAGGCAGGCATGTCCACTGGTGCAGGTAATTGCGATAATCAATGTCGCTGACCAGAGTCTGGCATTTCTTAGAATGCAAGATGGAGAGCATGTCTGCAGGGCTTTGGAACTTAGTCTTCCATTTGGCCCAATGCAGCCGGTACTCTCTTTCATTCTGAAGCTTGCCAGCGATGAGGGCCCACCGGATCTTGTTGTCATCCCTGGCTGTGAGGGTGCCCACGTAGTGTCCTTTCTGCTTCTCGTGGTCAAGCTTATATTTATACTGGGGATGGAAAAAACAAAGCAGATGGATCACAGCATTCTCTTCCCATATCCCTGGGGTACCTGCTTAAAAAACTGAGAAGGTAAAAATGGCCACACTCACGTCACTGGCAATCTCCCTGGAGGCCTTGGCAGCCTGGATAGGGATGGCATCCAGCCGTACATCACAACTCATCTTCATTTCATCCCAACCCTCACGGTAAATTTTCTAAAGAGGAGAAAAAGTAAGGTATCATTCTAGATTCAAATTTAAAATAACTCCCAGTAAAGTAAAATTAATATTATAGGGGTGCAGATTCGAAGCTCCAGGACTGAAGAACAGTTAAATGATAAGAGATAATAGGTGACAAAAATCATTCTCTGCACCATTGTATTGGGCCATAAAATGATTTGGAGTTCAAGGTTATAATTGTATGCATAATGTAATTACTTTTTTTTTTTTTTACTTATTTTTTCCTTGTTAATGGATTGACAGCATTGGGATAAGTTCAAACATTAAAAGGCTTTTATTGTTATTGTTGAATGTCTTTGACTCAATTCAGTTTTGTAAGGTTAAGAATTAGCCTTTTCACATTTGTGAGTTTTTCTTGGCTCTTTTTGTATGATTAATAGTGCATGTTACTCAGGAATGTTAGATCTACTAAAGTACAATTGGATGTGACAGCTATTTGTTTTGCATTTTAAAAGAGTTTAACTAAAGTAGTGACTGATCTACAGATGTTTTAAAAGATGTACTTAAATATATATTTATATTTTAATAGATACATTCTGTATTGACAATGGCGGAAAGACTCAGAAATAACAGTAATTTAAATATATAATTCATAAATCAAACTAATCAGTATGGGGCTTCTATTGTGCAGAAAGAGGTGAATTTCAATCATTACAATTTCATAGCATTTGGTTTCTGAAAAGTGAAAGCTCAGATTAATTTAATAGTTGTAAGCATGGTTGAGTTTTATATGAATTTTCATTTAAGTTTTTGTTTGCATTTTGGGTGGGCCTATTTTACCAATTGATTTGTTTTATGTACAAAAGAAAAAGTTATTCTCTAAATTGAAATGTATTATACAAGAGGATATTTAATGTAAAAATGTCATGTTACCTTTTAATTTTACTTATTATTTTTTAAAATTAATTTTTGAAAGGTTAATTTCTTTAAGCAAAGGACAGGGGAAACTTTATTAGTTTTTCTCTTTCCTGAAGAATAACAGCATGAGATATTTCAGACCTCACCAAAGTATTTTTTTAAAATATGTCTTTAGTTGTTGATGGACTTTTATTTTATTCATTTATTTATATTCAGTGCTGAGAATCGAACCCAGTACCTCACACATGCCAGGCAAGTGCTCTACCACTGAGTCACAACCTCTGTCCCTTAATTTGATTTTTTTTGCTTTTATCTTATTTCATTACACAGATAGTTATACTATTTTTTTTCTTACGTAATAAATTTTATGAGGTCAAGTAAAAATAATCTGGGCTGGAGAACTAATTCTTTTTCTACTAACTTCGAGACTTTGAGAACATAGACTTTTGTATCTCAACTTTCTCATCTAATAAAAGCAAAACAAACCATACCTTATTAACATAGGTAGTATGAAAATTATGAATCAATTTAATATGAATATATTTTGTCACCCATAAAATAATATAAAAATATTCTGTGAAAGTTGTGCTTTCTAAACAATGGAAGCAGTTTTGAAGAGCAAATTATATCAAGATTATAATAACAGCAATACCATGTGTAAAAATATATACATTTTCATTTAAATTCAAATGGGATGTTTGGTTTCCTCTAAAATGTCAGCTACTCTCATTAAATTTCTAAAGTTAATAGCTTGATTTTTGGCATAGTTCTGAATACTGCGCTAGTTTTGTTCATATCATGATAGCAATGGTAAGGTTCTGGTATTTTCAGCTGAGAAATTTATCATACAAAAGTAGCATATGAGACTTTCCAGAACTCTCCTGTCAAAGATTGAATTGAAGAACAGTCTATGCTGTAATGAAGAACTAACTGCCTCTCGATTCAACCACTTGACAAGAATTATACTGCATTATGATGTTGATTCTGGCCTCACCTCCCCAAAGCACATCTATGCCCTAAAATTGTATTTCCTTCCAAACACTGGAAAATAATTAGTACCCAAATAGCTCATTATAGTAGAATTAATGGAGAAGTTGGACATATGGTGAGGAATTTTTACTTGGCACACTTCTTTCCTCAGAAAGATTAATTATTCTTCTGAAAGGATGTCATGTTCCAAACCACTGCATTAAAGTGGTATCCCTCTTTTAAGGTCAGACTTATTCCATGCACAAGCAATCTCTGATCCATGAAGATGGTACCTCTTTTGAACCTCCTTGAATTGTGTAAGAGCCATGTAACTGAATTCTACGTATTAACACATTTTTTCCCCTGCTGATGCTCTTGTTTTTTCCAGACCCCAAATGATTTATCTGCAATAATGACTTTATTTTTTTATTTCCAATATCTACCTCTTAGTATTAATGAGAAACTTACTCAGTCAGTTAAATGTTAAATAAATGACATTAGGGGGCATCCTGTTTTGTTTTTTATTTTTTATTTTTTTGGAGGGTGCCCTCCAAAAAATTGAACTCAGGGGATTGAACTTAGGGGCACTCAACCACCGACCACCGAGCCACATCCTCAGTCTTATTTTGTATTTTATTTAGAGACAGGGTCTCTCTGAGTTCTTAGCACCTCGATTTTGCTGAGCCTGGCTTTGAATTCGCCATCCTCCTGCCTCAGCCTCCGGGGTTGCTGAGATTACAGGTGTGGCATCCTGGGTTTTATCCTGGCTTGAATAAGAAACAGGAGCTTACTTTCAATGGTAGAGATCTTGCCTAGCCTGCACAAGGCCTTAGATTCAACCCCCAAAAGAAAAAAAGAAAAAAGAAAAAGAAAAAGAAAAGCTTACATAATGAGAATGAGTTGGCTTTTGATTTAAGATTTATTTTTTAATCGTCTCAAGAAAATATTCATTTATCTTTTTTGTTTAACTAAGATTTTACTAAAAAATAATGGATATTGGATTTTGCCGCACGCCTTTTCAAGTCTATTAAAATGAGCATATGGTTTTGCTTTTTGTGCTATTAAATGATTAGGTTTCTGAACATAGAGCTGTCTTGGCAATCCTGCATGAGCCTTGGTTGTTTGGATCATATCCTTTGTACTGCAGAATTTATTTTCCCATTATTAATGGTCTACAGTTTTCATTTTTGGAACTACCTTTGATAAGTTTTGGTGATTGTGATGGCTTTCCTTCTTTTATTAGTTTCCAGAGAATGACCTTAGCATTTGAGATAATGAAGGAATGTGTCTAATAACATTTCATTTTTTGCTGTTTTCTGTTCCCCCTCCCCCAGGAGTTATTTGTCATTTCCTAAAGAAAATCCCCCATAGACCCGGGTTTTAAAATTCATTTGTATGGCTTTCTAAAGAGTTCTCATAAATATTTCAAGTTGAATTGAATCTGTCATTAATTGTCCTTTCTTCTTCCCTTTTCTCTGTCCTTCACCTCACCCTTTCGACATGTTGACTTGGCTCTCCAGTCACTGCTGTTTTTCTCACTCTGGGCCAAGGGCTGATGTCAAGGAGCCGTCCCCCACCCTTCTCCAAACGAAACCTCGTCTGCTGTGGTACTTACATTGCTCACATTAAGAGCGTTTGCTCTAGCGAGATTGATTTCTGGCGTATCTGGCATGATGTGGATTGAAGTTTTATCTTTGTCCCAGACTTCTCTGTACTTTGGCTATGGAAAGAACCAATAACAAAAATCACTTCACAATCTGTAATTTTGCTAGTTTCAGTGTATAACTTTTAACTTTTCTTTTGAATCGGATCCAAAATCTTTTCATATTAAAGCCAAGTTTCTAGAATCTTTTCAATGAGTAATTCCAATTTAATATGATAAAAGTCTATATTTATACCTTCAATCAATATATTTTTGTTTAAATTTAATAAGCAAAAAGAATGCTGTCAACATCCTTTATTAAATTTTAATAAAAATTTTTATCATGTTATCTTGATCTTGGGAATTTATTATTTATTTATGGTTCCAATTTGATTTTGATAGATGGAAACAAAAGCGACTTACAATGCTAATATTTTCAGCATTTGCTTTAGCAAGGACCACTTCAGGTGTGTCAACAATGCTTGTATACTTGAGGTTCACCACGGGTGTTCGATAGACACTGTCACATAGGATTTCCTGGGCGTTCTTGACTCTCAATACTTCTGGAGACCCTTCTGGCATCCAGCCGATGCCACGCAGCCACTCCAAGTCAGCCTTGTAAATGGCCTGGGAAAGAAAGCAAAGTTAGGGCAGAGCAGCGTTTTTTTATTTTACTGTTGTAATAAAATGAGGAGACAGTTTTTTATAATAAATAATAATTAAAGGCTTGGCACAGTGGTGTGTACTTGCAATCCCAGCCACTTAGGGGGCTGAGGCAGAGGATGTTCACAAGTTCAAAGCCAGCCCCAGCAACTTAGTGAGGCCCTACGTATGTTAGCAAGATCTTGTCTCAAAATAAAGAAACAAAGAGAACTGGAGATGTGGCTCAGTGGTAAAGTACCCCTGGGTTCAATCCATAGTGCCAAAAAAAAAAAAAAAGATTTGTCAAATAACAAAATTATTTAAAATAGATCACGGGGTGGGTGCAGTGGCACACACCTGTAATCCTGATGAGGCTCAGGCAGGAGAATTAATTGTAAGTTCCAGGCCAGCCTGGACAACTTAGTGAGACCCTGTCTCTAAATAAAATAAAAATGGTTGGGAATATAGTTCAATGGTAGAGCACTTGCCTAGAAAGTATGAGGCCCTGGGCTTGATCCCCAGTACTACCAAAAAAAAAAAAAAAAAAAAAATTAAACATCTAGAGCGCTGCTGACTGATGTAATTCCTCACACACAGCATTGTTTTGTTTTCTGTGCATATGTATTGGGGTGCCTATGCACATTCTGAAAGTTGAAATGACATGGAAATAGCTCTCTATTTGGGGGTACACATGGTCAATTTTTGACGAATATTTAAGCAATCATTATACCAGCCATTGTGGACTTTTAAAGCAATAATAATGGGTTCTCTGGTAAGTTCTCTACATGACAGTCAGTATGATCTTTTCAAAATTCCTAATATGAATCTGATGTCACAACATTCTGCTTATCTTATAGCTTCCCAGTGTTTAAGGATGAAGATCAAAATCCTTAACATGGACTAGGAGGAGACAGGTGGTCTGACACAGTCCCTACATACAGTCTCAGGTGTCCCTTCACCCTGTGCTTCTGACCACTCTGCGATTGTAGTTTGTACCAGGCCTATTGGCATGAATTAATCATCATTAATTCATCTGCTCCCACCCCACAGTTAGCTTTTTCTCCAAAGAGCCTTCCCTGACCTCTTTTTTCTTAGGATCATGGAACCCACTCAGCTATTCACCCCATTGTTCATTCATTGATATTCTCTAATTAACATCTAGTTCTTTGTTATCAATGTGAACTCCTTAATCTCAGGAGCTATGTCTTACTTTTTCCTTCCCCTATATTTACCGCTGTATATTGTGCTAACACAATGTCTGATATTTTTAAAGGGATAATTAAGAATTCATAGCTGGATTTGGTAGCACCTGGCTCTAGTCGTAGCTAGTGGGGAGGCTGGAAGATAGCTTGATTCCAGGAGTTAGAAGACAGCCTGGGCTATATAGAGAGATGCTCTCTCAGAAAAAGAATTCAACCAACAGTCTCCACAACTGGTTCACAATTGAGCCTTTTTAAAATCTAAGATAGCATCTTGCTTTTAATTGGAATTTGCAAATTCTTGGTTATCTACTACACCTGCTTTCCCACATACAGTTAAAATGTTAAGCAGATAAAA
Organism: Urocitellus parryii; assembly: GCF_045843805.1. Lineage (NCBI taxonomy): Eukaryota > Metazoa > Chordata > Mammalia > Rodentia > Sciuridae > Urocitellus > Urocitellus parryii. The sequence continues at coordinate 206,626,524 of NC_135531.1, forward strand.
ATTTTCTACGTTAAACACCAGTTATTAAATTTATTAAGAGCCAGTATGTTGCTTAAAAATGGTATTGTAATAGTTACAGGATACAAATATCAAGCAAAAATGGTAGTAAGGGGAATTAAAAATATTAGAATATCTCTACCTCTTAAGGAAGAATGACATTATATGTTTTAGAGTTTAAAATATGATGAATCTCCAAAATTCAGAAGGAATTCTCAAAGAAGATAACATACAAATTCCCCTCTCTGATTTCGTGTAAGAATTTGATTGATATGCATGCCTCATTTACCAGTGTGTTCATGCGAATGAAGAGACTGCAGTTCTTTAAAAACTGGCCTACCTCTACCACTAGGCAATTCAAGAGATGAGCCTACTTGCCTGCAGTAAACTCATTTATTATTAAAAAAATAAATCTCCTGAAGCATGAGGAAACTAAGTTCAGATAATTAAAAGAAGGTGTCCACTCTTCACAAGAAACAAATAACCTTATAAAGTCCATTATTTCTACAAGATTGAATGGGCATAACATATGAAAATGGCTAAATCTAAAAATGGCTTGGAAAATTAATGAAACACCACATTGTGAAGAACATCCAGTTAAGGGAAACAAGTGAATTTAGAGCATGACACTAATCTTTGAAATTAATTTCTGTCCTCCTTTAATACATAGTTGAAGGACTAAGTATTTTTTTTAAATTTAATAACCTATAAACCTATACACCTTAAAAACTGAATAGAAAGATTCTGGTAGCAACTTTAATGAAAATGAAAACTTCCTAAATTAATTTAGCAGTAAAGTAGGTAATCAATAAATTTGGTAAAACACTAAAGGGAAGTGCCTAGGTTGGGAGAGATGTTTTCCATAGCATGGGAAGGAGTCGCTGTGCCAAGCCATAGAAGCCTTTTTTCCTGAGGGACATACTTACATCACTCTGCAGGTCATAAGCTTTCCTGGCTTGGATCACATCATTCTGATCAGGAAAGCAAGACCACTGGTGCAGGTACTGACGATAGTCCACATTACTTGCTAATGCCTGGCCCTCTTTGGCAGCATTGATGGACACCATGTCCGGTGGGATGGTGATTTTGGCCTTGTGGTCATTGTAGGTTTTCTTGTACAGTCTGTCATTCTGCATCTTCAGCACCTTTGCTGCCCAAACAAGTTTTGGATCTTCCTTGGCATTGCGACATCCAATGTAATGGCCTTTCTGCTTCTCATAAGCAGTCTTGTACAGATACTGGTAGATGAGAACAGAGGAAGGGGTTTTTCAAAATTCGCTTTTCTCTAGATAGCTATTCAATATAATTCCACCTTGCTTAGATTACCTTTTAGACATTAGTATTTCTTTAAATTCATGCTTTAAGTTTTATACTTTTTGTTACATTGGCTGTCTTCTATATGTACATAATTGAAAATATTGTGAATACCTCTAAGTCAAGAACTGTGTATCTGATCATCTCTTAATAGAGTCCCATTCAGCATTTTCCAAATGTTAGTCACTGTTTACTATCCTTAGACATTTTGCCACAAACAAATACAACCTGCACTTCATATTCCTTTAAGTCAAAATGATCCTTTGTTTAAATAGATGTAATCCTTAAGTTATAAACTTGTTTCAAAATTTTATTTAAAATTTAAAACCCAATCTAAATGGAGGATAATCAATGTTTTTCTAGCACATATTAAAACAGACACGTAATTATTTAAAAGAATAGTGCCACATAAAATTATCTCAGGAACCATCAGTAGTAAGCATGGCATACTTTGTGTATCAACAGAATTCTCTGTACCCATGATATTTCCAATTCCTATAAACTGACTGATACTGAGATTTCTGGGGAAAAATAAACTGTGTTTAAATATAAGAATTGCAGAACCAAGCACAGATGAAGGGATTTCTCAAATTACTGTATGAGTTGTACTAGAATTTGAGATTTTAAAATAATATACTAATAATATGTTACTAATATATTAATGATATGATATAAATATACTAATAATAACTTGTATTCTATCTAAATATAATTCCTGGGAAATTCAACTCCCTAGGTGTTTACTAGTTAGCATTTGTTAAGGCTTGGCAAGGAAGAGCTCTTACATCACTGGCGATATCTCTGGAAGCCTTGGCGTGCTGGATTCCAATGGCGTCTGCTCTTATGTCATAGCCGGTCATCTTGACATCTTCCCAAGCTTGCTGATACTGTTTCTGTGAATTGAGCGTGCAATGTCACAATCAGTCTGAAGGGGGAGCTACTGAGTCACCATTACTTGTGTTCAAGAATAGCTATGAACAGGCAGGCCATTAATCTCTCCTTGAGATTCACAAGATAGAACTTGAGTTTGAGTAGATTTTTAATGATATTTAGAAAAGAAATCTCAATATTTATTTAAAAGACATAAATTTAGAAGACAGCAAATCTAGCTTTTAAGAGGAAAAAGCAATGATGAGCCACTCAAAACCAAAACTAAATATTACTACTCATGCATCTTTAAGTTTTTTTTTCCAATAAAAATAGCAATGCACACTTCTACATTATAAAAATACACAGAGACCAACATAACTACTTGTTATTAGCTTAAACACTAGAAATAAAGAGACTGGTGGAAAAATGTTTTCATGCCCAACTTTTGATAAAAGGTTTGGCTAGGCAGTGAGCATGCTGTCAAGCAGAGGAACAAGCTGTGTCTTACATTGCTTATCTGGATGGCATTGAGTTTGGACTGCAGCATCAGTGGAGTGTCAGCTGGCACATTCACATTAGCTTTCTCTTTGTCCCAGGCATCACGATACCGTGGCTGGTAAAAAATTTTAAAATGAGGTGTTGATTAGTAATGACTACATGAATAAAATGTTAAATAAAGTTAAAAGTTACCTTTGCATGTTTCCTAATTAAAAATGTAGATCATGTTTTGCCTTCATTTTGCTTGTTTTTGTTGTTGTTTTGTATTGGGGGTTGAACCCGGGACACTTACCACCAGGCCACATCCCCAGACATTTTTATTTTGTATTTTGAGACAGGGTGTCACTAAATTTCCCAGGATGGCCTCCAACTTGCAATCCTCCTGCCTCAGCCTCTAAATCACTGGGATTGCAGGTATATGCCACCATTCCTGGCTCATTTTGTGATTTTTATTTAAAGTACCAAAAGTAACTTCAAGAACACACTTATATGTGACACAACATAAATTTATAATGAATAAGAAATACAGTAGTAAAATTATCCTTTTCCATTAATTCACATCTAATGATCTGGCAGGTAAGCCCACCTTTGCAGAAAAACTATGATTATTCACATTGCTAGTCAGGACCTTTCTTTCTTATTACGAAGAGCTACAATAATATCTAATATTTATCCCTGGACCTCTCAGGCTATTTTGTGATTGAATAGTTATTAAAAGGAGGGAATTTTGTGATTATGGTATCATAAAATCATCTGTATTATAGTCTGGATTTCAAAATGTGATTTAAATATATCAGAATCTGGGCCCACATGTGTTGACAAAGACATATCAAAGCAAACGAAATCTAGAGACAGCTAACAGATTGACAGCATGAAGATCTATCTAGATACTTTTATGTTCAAGATCTTAATGTGGGTATTGTCAGTTTGCAGTTCACATTTAGACTTCTGGAGAAGTCTTTAAATTGTCTGAGAATGTCACCAACCCAGCTTACCTCACTGATCTGTAGAGCATTGGTCTTTGCCAAGACCACCTCTGGTGTATCAACAATACTGGTAAATTTGAGGGCCTCAGGTCTTACACGATATAACCTTTCATTCAAGAGATTCTGCGCATTCTTCACTCTCATCACGTCCACAGAACCCTCTGCCAACCATCCAATACCCTTCATCCATTCCAGGTCTGATTTGTATATGTTCTACAGGAAGGAGAGGAACACACAGTAGGGAAGAAACAAATTTACCCACAGAGTTCAATGCTTGCAAACCACCTCTAGACTCCATCAGCTAGGCAACCAATCCATAGAATTCAAGGATAACATTAAATGTTAGAAGGTGGGTGTTATGTCTCTGGCACACATCTCTAGGAGAAGCTCACAATATCCTACAGCATTGGAGCAGGGCTCACAAGTGGTACACTTGTTAGAATGACAGATAGCAATGGCACATAATTTTTTTTTTCTATTCTAGGTTGAGCTTCTGGGCTCACTTGAAGTCTGCCTTTTATGTATCACTGAGATACAAAAACATCTGTAGGAATTTTAGAGAAAAAGATCCTTAGATGTATATATAATGAGAAGAAAATCTACCTCTATCTATATTTATCTGTGTGCCAGATAAACTTGAAGTTCAATATTTCCTTATGCTTTTATCTATTTCTGAAATTAGACATCTTATCATGCAAAGGTAATAGATCAGAACAGCTAGGATTGAAATTCTCTACCTAATTACAAAGTATAAGAGACTGGTTTTCATCTTGGTGATAAGGTCCTGCTTCTACAAGAAAGAATTCTTTATAAGAAAGAAAATGTTTGAAAAGACTCTGTCACCATGAATTATACAGAATACTTCAGGTTCTATTAAGATTACCATTTAAATTAAGCCTCTAGGGAACAAACACACATCTCCCCAGAATCTGATGACAATATACGCACATCACTCTGCAGTTCATAGGCTTTCTTGGCCTGGATCACATCGTTCTGATCTGGCAGACACGTCCACTGGTGCAGATAATTGCGATAATCAATGTCGCTAACCAGGACCTGGCATTTCTTGGCTTGGACAATTGACATCATGTCCAAAGGTGTATTGTAAATTCCCTTAGATTTCTCATAAGCTTTCTTGTACTCTCTGTCACTCTGGATCTTGGCGGCATGTATAGACCATACCAACTTGGGGTCATCTTGCAGGCTGCGGAAACCCACGTGGTGGCCTAGCTGCTTACGGTAGCCTTCTTTGTATTTGTACTAAAGGTGTGAAAAAACAGATTAAACAACAACAACATATGAAAATAAGGTAGTGAGGATTTTTCTTTAAATGATTTCAGGATATTTTCTTAACTTTAATGTAAATTAGCTCAACACTGGCAGTTATTATATATTTCAGTTCACTTTAAAGAAAATAGGACAATTTTAGGTAGTTTTCTTTTAGAAGAAATGAATAAACCAGGAAGAAAATAGCATGGCAAACAAGAATAAAAAATAATAACTAACTGTTATAGTGTGGATCTGGAATGTTCCCCAAAGTTCTTGTGTTTAAGGCCTTTTCTCCAGTGCAGCAATGTTTATAGAGATGGGACTTGGGAATTGCCAGGCTCACGGGGGCTCTCACTTCACCAATGGATTAATTCATGGATAGATTCATAACTGAAGGTGTGGGAAACTGTAGGAGATGCGACCTAGTTGAAGGTCGTGGGTCCTTAAGGTAAGTCCCTTGGAATATTATTCTTATCCCTGGCCCTTTTCTCTCTGCTTCGCAACCCCCATGAGGTGAGAGTTTTGCTCTACCAAGCTCTCACTGACATGATGTGCTGCCTCACAAACCACAGATATGGGGCCAGCCAAACGTGGACTGAAACCATGAGCCCCAATAAATCTTTCCTCCTTTAAGCTGATTTCTCAGGCATTTTGTCACAGTGATAGAAAACAGACTAACACCATCACACTAAGCAGTCACTGTATGCCACACACTATTATGAGAGCTTCAAATGAATTAGGTTGATCCATATGAAACCGTGGAAGTGTTTTAGTCGAAAACTGTTGAATGGTGACAATTATACAATGTCTCTATGAGGTAGATACTATTTTTTTTTAAGTACTAGGGATTGAATTCAGGAGCCATTTAACACCGAGCTACATACCCAGATCTTTATATTTTTTCTAAGTTGCCCAGGCTGGCCTTGAACTTGTGGTTCTCTTGCCTAAGCCTTCTATATAGCTGGGATTATAGGCAGGTGCCACTCTGCCCATAATACTATTATTATCCTATATTTAATTGGGAGAAATAAGGCACATGAGGGTAACCAAGGTTGCCTGGCAAGTGGAACATAAGGTCAGATGGTTTCCCAAGAGCACTGAGGATACCTCAGGCAGGGAAAAGTCATGTGATTGGTTTTGGAGCTGGAGAAGAAATATATACATTTTGGGGATGGAAATCAAGATTATTGACTTGAATCAGAAAATGACAATTAAAGGTCTATGGACTAGAATTTCCATCAGATGAGTTGAGAACAAAAATGATGTCCTTTTCTTTCCTGAATTGGATAAGATGGGGAAGTCTGGACAGAAGGGAGAGAAAACTGGGACTAAGGCAGTTACTGTGAACCAGCTGTGGTTATTGGTTATTGAAAGTAAAAATGAGGCATAGAAGGAGGTAACAGCTGGATACATGAGATAAAAAACAAATAAATAGAGAAGAACCTCAGGTGGGGGCGGGGAAGAGTGTCTTAAAGATTTGGAGCTGAGAGTAGGAGTAGGCTTGGTAGGATAATCATTTTGACTATTAGTTTTAAAATTAGTGTTAAGTGAATTTGAAAACATTACTGAAAGCATTCTACATAAGCCTTCAGTATAAAATGTTTAATATAAAATGTGAGTTCAGTGGTAAGTCTAATATGAAACTACCATCTATTTTTTATATTGTGGAAAATGGCAGAAATGTTTGGGGATAAAATACATTATATTTGTTTCTCAATTTTCTCCAAAAATTTCCTAAGAATTTTTCATGATATTTTGTTTCTACTTAGAAACAAAGCAGAAGACCGATCTATATCTATCTATCTATCCCTATCTATCTATCTATCTATCTATCTATCTATCTATCTGAAACTACTTTTTGGTAGAGTTTCTATTGAGGGAAAACATGGAAGAAAAAGCACCCATTTCTGAATTCTTTTTATTGTTGGCCCGTTTACTATATCTATCTATCTATATCTATCTGTAGCAATAAAGATTAACATTTTTAACTAAGAGAAAGTTTTTAGCACATGACAAAATGCAATTGTTTGCATGAATTAAAAAGACAAAATTCTTGACAAATAGTGTCCCCATTTGTTTTATAGAAGAGAAGAATCACAAGAAATCGAGGAAAGTTACCTCACTCGCAATTTCTCTGGAGGCTTTGGCGTGTTTGATTTCAATGGCATCTGCTCTTATGTCGTAGCCTTTCTGCTTGGCTTCGTCCCAGTCTTTTTGGTAGAGTTTCTATTGAGGGAAAACATGGAAAGTGGCATAAGAAAAAAAGCACCTACTTCTGAATTCTTTTTATTGTTGGTTGTTTACTTTGTAGAGCATAGAATACTTTTAAAGCTAAACATCTAACTCTATTAATATTTGAATATTTATACTCATCATAACATGGTATGTACTTGAAAATACTCCACTGCACAGGACACGGAAACTAAGAGTCAACAGAGAACCAGAGAATCTGTATCAAAGTACCAAACAAGACTGGATAAGATTTTTTCCCTTATTTTGCCCTTTGATGCATCAGATGTGTTTGCTAAAGGTATAAGACATAGATATCATATGGACCCTGCTCTTCAAATATGACTAAAATTTCTTTTGACTTTCATATGGCTTTGAAATGTCAAACAAGAAAGTTCTGGGTCAATCAAAACAGACACTAATAAGATAACAGACACTGTTGAGAGTCAATGGAACATGACTAGGGTTCCACTGTTCCCAATGAACATATGAGAAATGGAGCCACAACCGCTGGGATATAGGAGGATGGATCAAGGTTGAAAGCAGATCACCAATAGGACTCAGGTATTCCAACTCCTGCAGTCCAGGCACCTAGCCATGTATCTATGCTAACATTTAAATGAGAATCTACATTCATTTACTTTGGGAATGATAGCTAAAGAAAAAAAATCTAGCACTGAAAGACATGAACATTTCTAAGATAGGTAATTTTTCAATTATAACACACTCCACAAGCTGACTGACACTGTCCCACAATGTATGCCTTTACAGTCCATATTTATAGCACTTACATTGCTAATTTGCAAGGCATTGATTTGGGCCTGCAGCATAACTGGTGTATCTGAAGGAATGTTGATGTTGGTTTTATCTTTATTCCAGGCTTCTTGATACAGCCTCTGTGGAGAGAAGGGAAATATTTAATTCAATGATAGAGAATGGACATTTGAAATATTAAGACTTAGTAACTATTTTATTTGGGAAAATGTTTCTAAAATATGTTTAGGATGGTTTATTTGATGTGACAACTTGGCCAGGCAATGATACTCAGATATTTAGTCAAATATTATTCTGAATGTTTTTGTTAAAATAATTTTCAGATAAGATTCGGATTTATATCAGCAGATTTTAAACCAAGCAGAGGACCCTCCATAATGGAGTTGGGGGTCATCCAATCAATTGAAGGTCCTTAACAGTCTGATTTCCCCAAACAAGAAGGAATTTCTTTCAGCAAACTATCATTTGGTGGTGGTGATGGGGTAGGTACCTGGGATTGAACTCATGGGCACTCAACCACTGAGCCACATCCCCAGCCCTATTTTGTATTTTATCTAGAGACAGGGTCTCACTGAATTGCTTAGCACATCATCATTGCTGAAGCTGACTTTGAACTCTCAATCCTCCTGTCTCAGCTTCCTGAGCTGCAGGGATTGCAGGTGTGTGCCACTACACCTGGCTCAGAAAACTGTCTTTGAACTTGAACTGCGGTCTTCCCTGGGTCTCAAATCTGCTGTTCTGCCTTGCAGATTTTGGAATTGCCAATCTGCAATATTGCATGTATCAGTTCTTTAAAATCTCAGTCTCTCTGTGTGTTCATAAATACATCTATAAATACATTCAATAGGATATGTTCCTTTAGGGAATCCTGACTCTCACAATGTTATACCATTTATTATATAACATTATATTACATGTCTTATTATTAATAGAATTATTTGTTTCCTTGAATTAACATTGAGATTTTTTTTTTTGTACCAGGGATCAAACCCAGGGACACTTAATAACTGAGTCACATCCCTAGCCCTCTTATGTTTCATTTTGAGACAGGGTCCTGCTAAGTTGCTTAGGGTCTTGCTAAGTTGCTGAGGCTGGCTTTGAACTTCAGATCCTCTTGTCTCAGCCTCCTGAGCTGCTGGGATTACAGGTTACACCACCACACCCGGCCTTATCATCGAGAGATATTTTTCATTTTATTGCTTCAAAGTATGTGTGTGGGAGGGGAAGGCACAATGTATTTGTCAGAGTTCTGCTTTTCACATGCTTTCACTAAACTAGTCCAGTGACTCTTGGATCTGCCCACCACTGTAATTCACTGAAGAGAGCTTGTACTTGTTTGGTTTCACTGCCATTATCTGAACACACAATCCAGAAAGACAGAAGCTTGGTAGTTCGATGATTCTTACCTCACTCATTTGCAGAGAATTGGCTTTTGCCAGGACAATTTCTGGAGTGTCAACAATGCAGGTGAATTTCAAATCTTCTGGTCGAGTCCTATAGAGCCTTTCATTCACAAGGTCCTGTGCACCCTTCACTCTGGTCATTTCTACGGAGCCTTCTGGCATCCAGCCAATGCCGCGTAGCCATTCCAGGTCTGCTTTATACACACTCTACAAAGACGGTAGAGAAATCATTGTTCCAAGTGTTAGACATTCAGCCCTCAGTGGAAAAATAAAGTGGAGGGGGTGATGAGCACAGAATGGTAGTTCTGAAAAAGTAAGACCTAAGATCTTACATAAGATATATGTTGGTGACAAAAGTCATTTGTAAAACCAAAATTATTTCTACAAGCCACAAATAAGAAACACCTCTAATAAAGAATTTCATGATATAATTATTTGATATTTCTAAAAGTTTTAAAATTGGAAAAATTTTAAAGGACTATTTTATTAAATCTTATTCCATTTTAATCCTATAATAGCTGATCCAATGAAATACTATTTAGTGTTTTGGATCTGGCCTAACAGTGGCAATTATTTTAAAAACACTCAGATGCTTTATATTTGTGTGAAATATATCTTCATTGCTAGAAATTACAAATGACATAAGAAAACAGTTTTGAATCAAGGCCAGGAAATAAAGGACATGATTTCATCTCTCTATGCTTCCCATAAATGCCTAACTAGGGGTTTGTATTAATGTGAATAGTGTCTCCTCACCCTGCCTGAGTTACACAGTGCATGACTATCTGTCCACAGGGGCATACTGGACAATTCGCAAATCTATGATATTCAGCCCTCAGTTCCTTCCTTCCCAAAGCACAAATCACTTACATCACTCTGCAGTTCATAGGCCTTCTTGGCTTGGATGATGTCGTTCTGATCAGGTAAGCAGGTCCAGTGGTGCAAGTAGTTGCGATAATCAATATCACTGACCAGAGTCTGGCATTTCTTGGCCAGCAAGATGCCCAACATGTCCACTGGGCTAGAGAACTTGGTCTTCCACTTCTGAAAGTCCTTTTTGTACTCAAGTTCACTGTTAATCTTCCCTGCATGTATGGCACACATAATCCTGGGATCGTCTTCAATGCACTGGGCTCCAATATGGTGGCCTTTCTGTTTCTCATATGCTTCCTTGTATTTGTACTAAAATGCCAGAAATACAGATTTAGACATTTAGTTTGGGGACCATGCTCATGGTGAGAATTACAGACAATATGAAATGGGTAAGAATTTTATACTTCAGACATTTTGACATCTCTGGGCAATTTTATGTTATTTTTTAATACTATAATAAAAATACTCTTATATTTTCATTGGTGGGAACTTTCCCTGCAGCAACTCCAACTCAAGTTCCAAAAGTATTTTTCTTCTCTGTGACAATTAAGGGAAAGATCTTTCAAGGAAGCAGGACCGGAGGCATGTGGAAACAATTACAAAGTGTGGTCCATTAGTCCAACTTTGGGTTATTCAGCACTGCGGGGACTCAGGGAGTTAGATGGAAGGTACTCACATCACTGGCAATGTCCCTAGAGGCCTTGGCACTTTTGATGGAAATAGCATCTTCTCTCAGATCATAGTCCTTCATCTTTGATTCATCCCACCCTTTGGTATAAAGTTTCTAGGTGGAACATAAAACACACACACACACACACAAAAATAAAATAAAAGTGTTTTAGGAAGTTAATAGGCCAATTCTAGAGAAGAAATCATTAAGGTAGAAGAAGCATTTTAATGACTTCTAGAAAGGCATAGGGGACAATCAGGAAATCTCTTACTTGGCTGATATTGGCAGAATTGCTCTTCGCCAGCAGGATTTCTGGGGTGTCCGGCATCACATGGATGGAGGCTTTGTCAGCATCCCAAGCTTCTGTGTATAAATGCTACAGGAGGGTAGGGGGAAACAGAACCTTCTTTAAAATCCAGTTACTATCCAATTTAACTACAAAATCAATCCTGTTAAGGTTATTTGGAAGTAGGGGGAAAAAAAGGGTAGTGGAGAATAAAACAGGGCAATATTTAAACACTACATAGCTGTTTCACAGCTAATATAAAGCTCTAATTATGAATTCTTTTAATCCAATGAATCACAAGCTTCCTCTTAGGATGTTGGAGGCAGAGCTTGGTGATAGAGCTATAGGAATCCCCAGACACCAGAGTCTATCTCAAGTTCAAACTCAACTTCACTCTAACTTGTGCAATCTTCAGAATGGTACAAAACTTCTCAAATTTTCTAAGAGGGGGATATTTATATCTTCTTTGAATATTTTAAAGGACTAGCTGCATATATAAAATGTCTGAGCCATAGTAGGTTCTTAAGTTTTTTTTTCTTTTGGTGTTTCCTACTGTTATTATCTTTGTGGTTGCTATTATGGAATGAAATAGTTTCTGGAGTTTTATAGCTCCAACTCTGAAGTCTGCTGTTTGAGAGCCAATTTCCTATTCCGATTTGAGCACTCAATCTTACTACTGAATGATTAGAAAATGTTCAGGCCAGGCCAGAATTCAGTTAAGCTCAATTCAATCTAAAATGTGCATAATAAGAGCCTACTCATGGAATAAACAGATTGATAGAACTCTAGAGGACAAAAGTGATCATCTATCTTATGTAATGAAAGCAGAAATAGCAGCTCATTTTTTAAAGTGGATTTCTACAACCTAAGATGGAAAAGCAACTAATTTGTGTTCTGGCACTACTATGAAACACCATGTTGCTTGGCTTATATTCTTTATTAGATGGACAGAGAAAACCAACAGCCTCAGTCTGCTCTGCCTAGGGGAGTGTTCATGTTGCTTGGCTTATATTCTTTATTAGATGGACAGAGAAAACCAACAGCCTCAGTCTGCTCTGCCTAGGGGAGTGTTCAGGGAAAGGTAATGCATTCCTGGTATTGCTAGGTCCTGCTCAGGAGAGAATGTGCAGTACTCCGAGCAATTACTTGGGGCTTTGTTTTCATAGGCACACAGGGAATTAGAGGGCATGGTTTGAGACAGTGTAGAGATCCAGCCTTCCAGAAGCCAAGCAGATACTTAGGTGAAGGCCTGCATGAGAATCAGGTCCATTCTACCTCCTTTCTCTGGTGACCCTTGAGGGCATTTTCTACTCCACAAGCCAAGTTCATTATGACTCTGGCAACAGGAAGCAGCTGAGGACTCACCTTGCTCATTGTGAGGGCATTATTCTTTGCCAGGACAATTTCTGGGGTGTCTGTGATGCATGTGAATTTGAGCTGGTTTGCAGGCTGGCGGTATTTCCTGTCGCTCAGGATTTCTCCAGCTCTCTTCACCTTCTCCACCTCCACAGAGCCAATAGGAACCCATCCAATGCCTCTCAGCCACTCAAGATCAGCCTTGTAAATAGCCTGGACATGAAATAATGTCAAATATGGAGATATTACCTAATGATCCTGGTGCCAGAGCTTGATGTTTCTATTTATTTATGAATGAATGACAGGGTCTAGCTGCCCAGGCTAGCCTTGAACTTGTGATCTTCCTGCTTTAGTCGCCCAAGTTGCTGGGATTGCAGGCCTGTGCCACCACCCACAGCTCAATCTTGATTAAACATATACAGACAATTTATAATTCTGAGACTTATTTGTGTACATTTCTAGGACAATCCACAGGATTGCCTTACTTTATTGAGAATAGCTGGTCAAATGCCTTGCCTTTGATAGAAGTCAATATTAGCTGTTTTAAAGACCTATAAAATCTCTTTAATAGTGTTATTTCAGTGACACAAAACCACTTTAAGGAAATTACCACCTCCCTCCTGAAACAAGGTGTTTATTCTCTGATGTGATTCTCCATACATACTTGTGTGGGAATAATACTCTACTAGAATTCAGTGGGTTCCTATCTTATGGACAGTAGCCCTCTCAGCCAGCCATGTGATATACGCAAAGGATGAATGCCTGTGATCGACCATTTGTGAATTAATGTGTTTTTTGGGGAACAATAAAATATGGCATTTTTATTCATATGATTCTATGTGCATGCTTCTAAGTCAAAGAATACTCACCTTTTTACTTTAAGTTCCTTCTCTTGTCTTAGGATTTGAGTAAGAAGGAATTTTATCCCTTTCATTTTCTTCCCTGAACTTAAATAATTGACTACAGAAGAATTTTTTTTTCATAAATAAGGGTAACAATTCTTATTGAATATTTTTTGGAAACATTTTTTAAAACAATGACACTATTTTTACTATTCTTCCAAGAGTGACTAGTCAGAGCCTGATCAAAACATGGAGCTACAATACTCAAAAGATAGTACTTGAATCTATGGCACGAAATATTTGTGAACCCCCCTTTTAAGACTTTTAAACACATGGTTGAAGGATGTCAGAGTCACTCACATCACTCTGCAGGTCGTAGGCTTTCCGGGCCTGAATGACATCATTCTGATCTGGAAGGCAGATCCATTCATGTAGAGGATGCCTATAGTCAATGTCACTCACAAGGATCTGGCATTTCTTGGCCAGCACCACCCCCAGCATGTCCACTGGGCTACTGAACTTGGTCTTCCACTTCTCAAAGTCCTTCTTGTACTCCCTGTCACTCTGGATCTTGGCCACATGGATGGACCACATCATCTTGGGGTCATCCTTAATGTTCCGGGCCCCAATGTGGTGGCCCAGCTGTTTGCGGTAGCCTTCCTTGTACTTGTACTGGAGAAAGAAAAGGAATATTAGTCTAATGATTAAAAATACACACTCTTTCTTCATTTTACCCTCTACCATCATGAGGAGAGAGGTGAATATCATCAACCCCATTTTATAAAGTAGGCACCTGAAGATCACATCACAAGTAGGGGGTAGGGCTGAGCCTAGATGGAGAGCTTCTTGTTCCTAATATTTTTTCCCTTTCTCTACACTATACTACCTGGTGTACCATTGTACTTCCTTAACAAGTAAAAATAAAACATCTTGTACAACCCAATGGGTCATCTACCCCATGTTAGAATGCCTATAATTACAGCTATTTGGGAGGTCAAGGCAGGAGGATTGCAAGTTTGAGACCAGGCTGAGCAACTTGGTGAGACCCTGTCTCAAAATAAAAAGTAAAAAGGGTTGAAGATGTAGCTCAGTGGTAAAGGGCCTCTGTTTCCAATCCCCAGTATCAAAAAACAAACAAAATGCATGTTTTTTTTTAAATGTTTAACATTAATAATATTTTAGAACACCTTCCTTATTATTAGAATCGAAAGTGAAGTCCCTGGCCAATGATATATATCACATGTAAATAGTTTATGTGCCACAAGGAAAGATCTCTCTTACTGGACCTGGGAACATTAAACTTCCACCAACAGAATCCCATGCTGGGGTTAAGACTACTTTTAAAATCCAAGAATAACATCAAGATCCGATTTACTATGAGATGATCACAATGTGGGCTTCTCTAGCATAATAGCTGGAAAGTGTTTAAAAATAGAAGGAATGAAGTCCAAAGTACATAAGAATGTAAGTCTGAGGCATGGGCCCTTCCAGAAGTCTGGATCTTGCTCTGGGGAGGCCTGGTAGACAGTGAGGTCAAGGATACCCTAAGGAGATGTTTTTCACATGAAGAAAAGGAGCAGAGAGAAGAGGCAAATAGGTGCTGCAAAGAAACTTCACTTATTTCACAGTTTATTCTTGCTAGGGGCATCTTAGTAAGAGAACATGGAGATATTCATCATTATTCTTCTTTCAGTGTCAAATAATAAATGGACAGAAGTAGTGTGAAAGAGTTCACATTTATATTGATCAATTTACTTGAGGTATTAATATCTTTAATTTCACAAACCTCTGGGATGTTTGAGCATCTTAGATGCTCAATTCTTCAGACTCAAAAAAAACTATTTTTTACTTTTTAAGAATATGTCTTTAGCAGGTGGGGTGGCACACACCTATAATCCCAGCAGCTCAGGAGAGTGAGGCAGGAGGATCATGAATTCAAACCCAGCCTCAGCAAAAGAGAGGTGCTAAGCAACTCAGTGAGACCCTGTCTCTAAATAAAATACAAAATAGGGCTGGGGATACAGCTCAGGGGTCAAGTGCCTCAAAGTTCAATCCCCTGTAACTCTCTCCCACCAAAAAGAATGTGTCTCTTTCTTGATGGATTAACAGGTACAACTGGCACATTATTTAATACCTGATTTCTTTTCCTCCCTTGTCATTTGCAACTTTGTGTGTGTGAGAATCATGAGAGGAAATTGAGATCTGTAAGGACAACTGAAATTCTGGCGAGAAAAATTCTAAAAGCTGCCATTTGTCCACATCTGTGAGTAAGAAATGCTTCTTTCAAAACTTTCAACTTACATCACTAGCAATATCTCTTGAAGCCTTGGCTGCTTGGATTGGAATCGCATCCAGCCGCAGGTCACAGCCTTCCTTCCGAGACTCTTCCAAAGCAAGTTTATAGAGTTTCTGTGGAAAAGAGAGTCGTTAGTCATCACTTTTTCATAAAAGATGAAGCTGATTGTTTTGTTAACTTTTCTGTCCTCACTAAATGACTGGAAAAAAATCCACAAAGTCAACTACTCAAGTGGATTTACAAACTATGTACAAGTTTTAAACTTTGGAATTTTGTTGACTGGTAAATTTCATAAATTTGTAGGTAAATCAGCATTTGGTTGCCAAAATTTTACTTTGATAAACAAGCACATGTGAAAACAACCATTTTCAGTTGTCATCATAAGTAAAGGATGGCCATCTTACTACTAAAGGAGGAAAAAGAATAGGGAGTGATTAAAAATCCATTTTTGATTTTACAAAAACTTCAATTTGTTGCTCTTATTGTTTTTTTCATTGCTGTGGACTATCGTCAGGTGTAGCTATCTGTGCAAGTACATTATATGACAAACAGAATATATTAAAGCAGCAAAATAATACAGGGCATAATAACTTCCTGAGTTCCAACCTACTGTCTGCTTATTGTAACTGTTGAATAAAACACAGCTGACTACAGCATCCATGAGGGTTTGTTCCACAAACTTCTCTTCTCCTCTGCTAAAATCCTTTGCTGCTCAAGTCCCTCATATAAAATGGCATAGATTTGCATTTAACTTACATCATCCAGGACACTTTAAATCACCTCTAGATTACTTATAACAGCTAATACAATGTAAATACCATGTAAATAGTTGTTGCACTATATTTTTTAGGGAACAAAAACAAAAGTCTGTGTATGTTCAGTACAGGGGCAATTTTCCTTTCTTTTCTTTTTTTTTTTTTTTTTTTTTTTTTGGTACCAGGTATTGAACCCAGTGGCATTTACCCAATGAGCCATATCCCCATCCATTTGTTATATTTTTATTTAGATACAGGGTCTCAATAAGTTGCTTAGGGCCTCGATAAGTTGCTGAGGCTGGCTTTGAACCTACGATCCTCCTGCTTCAGCTTCCCAACATGCTGAGATTACAGGCATGGGCCACCATACCCAGCATAGATGCAAATTAAAAACAAAACAAAACAAAACAGTATTGATCCATGATTGTTGAATCTACTAATGTGGAACCTGCAGATATGAGGGGCTGATTGATACACATACTGATATCTGTAGGGGAAAGTTATAAGAGTGTGATTACCATTTTCCCCTCCAAAGTACCCTATTCCTTAATACTTGTGCTCTAACTTTCTCTCCTTTCTGCTGACATGCCTGGGGCATCCTCTGCTCTCACATATCCATTCATTTGCCCCAAGCATTATTAAATCAGTTACTTATTATGCTACTAAGTAATGTCATTTCCTCCCTTTGTCACTCAGGCCTTGAAAGCAATAGCTCATCCTTCTTCTTTTCATGCAAGACCCAAACAACAAGGTCTTAAGATCATCACGACCTAAAGCTAGGTCTAATCAACTGGAACCAGAGGAAGGAGGAGAAGACATTTATGTCAGTTTCTTGCATATGTTGGAATTATTTTCTTTGGCATAAATACGTCACATTCTTTTTTTTATGACAGTTGGCCCAGCTGATCACAGGCTATGCTGTGGGCCAGTGATGAAGCTCGATAACCTGGCAATCTTGCTATTATCCCAAAGCCCAGAGCTGCAACACTGCTGAAAGCATATGATCCTTCTCTGAGTGTTTGGTTCAAAGAACAAATATCAGTCACTGTGGCAATGATAACAACAATGCCAGGAAAATTCTCTTGATACTAGAAAAGTTTATTTTTCTTTTTTAAGAAATATGTATACATATGTCTTAATTTCTCTATGTTGTTGTTTGCTTTCAAACAAGCAAAACACTGACTTTCCTTGGTGTATCTTAAGCTGAAATATTCTCCTTTTCTTGGACTAGACTACCTGGGTCTACTCTCCCATAATTAGGAAAGCATTTTTAAAGTTACTTCTGAAAAGAAATTTTAAGGCTTACACTAAAAACTATTTTGACTGTGACAGGAAAAAAAAGAGGGCTGGGGTTGTGACTCAGTGGTAGAGAGCTTACCTGGCGTGTGTGAGGCCCTGGGTTGGATCCTCAGCACCACATATAAATAAATATAAAATAAAAGATCCACTGACAACTAAAAAATATTTAAAGAAAAGAGTGTAATTACTGTTAGGCTATTTCTCCATGAGGCAGCAAATATTTTCTCCCATTTTGTAGGTTCTCTCTTCCTGTTCTTAATTATTTTCTTTGCTGTACAGAAGCTTTTTGATGCCATCTCATTTACTAACTCTCTGCATCATTTCCTGAGCTTTAGGGTTCCTAAGGAAAAAGTCATTGTCTGTGTCTATATGTTGGAGTGTTTACCCTACATTTTCTTCTGGGAGTGGCATAGTTTCTGGTCTAACTCCAAGGTCTTTGATCCATTTTGAGTTATTTTTGTGTAGGTAAGGTTCTAGTTTTATTCTTCTACATAGGGATAACCAGCACCATTTGTTAACAAGACTAACTTTTCTCCAATGTATATTTTGGACACTTTTGTCAGGATCAGATGACTGTGGATACATGGAGTTTTCTGTCTTCTATCCCATACCATTGCTCTATGTATGTTTTTAAGCCACTACCATACAGTATAATTTCAAGTCAGGTACTGTGATGCTTCCAATATTGCTTTTATCACTTGGAATTGTTTTGGCTATTCTAGGTCTTTTAGTCTTCCAAATGAATTTTAGAACTTGTTTTCTTCTAGTTCTAGGAAGAATGCCATTGGTATTTTGATGGGAATTGCATAGAATCTGTATATTGCTTTTGGTAGTATGGCCACTTTAGCAATATTAATTCTGATTATCCATGAACATGGGAAGTCTTTCCATCTTCTTGTCTCTTCAGTTTGCTTCTTTGATGTTCTATAGTTCTCACTGTAGAGGTTTTTACCTCCTTGGTTTATTTATTCCTAGGGTTCTTTGTTTTGTTTTGCTTTTGTTTTGAGGCTATTGTGAATGGAATTGTTTTCCTGATCTCTTTCTCAGCTGATTCATTATTGGAAAATAGGAAAGCTATTGATTTCTGTATGTGGATTCTGTAACCTGTTACTTTACTGAATTTGTTGATTAGCTCTAGTTGTCTTTTGGTGGAGCTATTTCATTCTCCTAAATATTGGATCATATTATCTGCAAACAGTGTTAATCTTCCTTTCCTATTTTTATCCTTTTTATTTTCTTCTTCTTCCTTAATTGCTCTGGCAAGAATATCTAGTTCAGACACATTTTATTTCCTGATAGGCTGCCCTTCATTATGGACCTACCACATGATGTAAAATTAAACCAAGGGAGAATTCTCTCAATGACAATGTTGGTTTGGAATATGTATAAGTTAGTCAAAACATTTCACTAAGAGCTGGAGGCATGGTGGTACAGGCTTCTAATCCCATCCACTTGGGAGGCTGAGGTAGAAAATTGCAGATTTGAGACTTCACAATTTAGCAAGACCCTGTCTCAAAATTTAAAAAAAAATCTAAAAGCTGGGTATATAGTTCAGTGATTAAGCACTTGCTCACCGTACGTGAAGATCTGAGTTCAAACCTCAGTACCAAAAAGAAAAAAAAAAAAAAAAAGAAGAACAAAACAAAAGGAAACAAAAATATTCCACTAATAAAACAGATACTATAGTTCATCACAGAAACACAGATACTCACATCGCTGTAGTTTATTCGGTTGAGTTTGGCCAGCATGATTTCTGGTGTATCAGGCATGACATGGATTGTTTTCTTGTCATTATCCCAGGCTTCAGTATACAAGCGCTTTAAAAGAAAATGAAAAAAATTATTTTGGTGTTTATAAACATTTTTTTCTTTTGATTATATGCCATTCATCTCTCTTGAATGCAAAGCAGAAACAAAACTATTAAAGCTGTATATAAACTCCTTTTGTTTTTCATTAAAATTCCTTAAATAATTTAACCATTAAAAAATTTTAACAGTTCTAAAAAGTATGTTTGGGTTGCAGTATTTAAATATCTGTAAAGCATTATGAATATTTTGCAGCACAGTATTTTTATTTATTTTTTAAAATTTTTTTTCAATTTTTGTTATTGTTGGTTGTTCAAAACATTACATAGTTCTTGATATATCATATTTCACACTTTGATTCAAGTGGGTTATGAACTCCTATTTTTACCCCATATACAGATTGCAGAATCACATCAGTTACACTTCCATTGATTTACATATTGCCATACTCGTGTCTGTTGTATTCTGCTGCCTTTCCTATCCTCCCTCCCCTCCCCTCCCCTCCCCTCCCCTCTTCTCTCTCTACCCACTCTACTGTAATTCATTTCTCCCCCTTGTATTATTTTTCCCTTTCCCCTCACTTCCTCTTGTATGTAATTTTGTATAACCCTGAGGGTCTCCTTCCATTTCCATGCAATTTCCCTTCTCTCTCCCTTTCCCTCCCACCTCTCATCCCTGTTTAATGTTAATCTTCTTCTCATGCTGTTTGTCCCTACTCTGTTTTAGTTACTCTCCTTATATCAAAGAAGACATTTGGCATTTGTTTTTTAGGGATTGGCTAGCTTCACTTAGCATAATCTGCTCTAATGCCATCTATTTCCCTCCAAATTCTATGATTTTGTCATTTTTTAATGCAGAGTAATACTCCATTGTGTATAAATGCCACATTTTTTTTTTATCCATTCGTCTATTGAAGGGCATCTAGGTTGCTTCCACAGTCTTGCTATTGTGAATTGTGCAGCACAGTATTTTTAATATCAGTTTCATGGTTTGAAGTAGCACTGAGCAGTGGAAGATCATTTTAAAAGGTGTTATAAATCTCATGGTAATCTCTGAAATTTAAAAACATATCAGACTTTTTACCTAGTCCTAGGGTAACTTCTCATCTCCGACAGTGAGGACCAAAGACTCACCTTATTCATATTTAAAGCATTGTTCTTTGCCAGCACCTGCTCCGGTGAGTCAGTTATACTGGTGAATTTCAGGGTGTCTGGACGCTGACGATAGATATTATCACTCAGTATCTCTGTGGCCCTCTTGGCTTTAACCACTTCCAAGGAACCAATTGGAACCCAGCCAATACCTTTCATCCATTCCAGGTCGGACTTATACAAATTCTGAAGATCAATTGATTAAAAAAAATAAATTTATTAGTTTTTTATCATTTATTAGTGTTTTGACTTCATAGTCACAAAATGGATCATACCAGAGAAATGAAAGGTACTATTCAACAGATAAAGAGGCCAGCATCCTCAATTAGCAGTCACTCGATCATAAGGACATTCTTTTCCTGATCATTCTTTGGTACAGAGGATTACATTAAGAATGATAATTTTTTTTTTAAAATACATTGTTCTGCCCTTGAGAGAATTACAAGATTTTTTTTCCAGGAGGAATGTTCTTTTAATATTAAAAAAAGGTGTGGTAATAGTTGCAAATAAAACCACACATTCAGACCAATGGCATGGGATTATTGACATCATAAGCTCTTGCTTTAGTTTTCATCTTTAAAAATGAGGTACATAAAGGAAATGTGGTATTGGGTGTTCATCTAATTGGTCATTTTATTTTTTACTTTCAATAGGACACACTGAATATTAACAAGTATTAGATGACTTATTTTGAAAAAAAAGTAAGAATGTCTTATTTCCTTATTTCCATCAGGAAATGTTAAGACTTGAATGTTTATTAAAGTAATTTAGTACAACGTACTTTTCTTCCCACTCTCTCCATATTACACTCTAATATCAATACTCACACACATTTCCACCTCTCTACCCAAAAGTTGATAGTGATATTATTATTATTATTATTATTATTATTTTAATTATTATTATTTGGCACTAGCAATTGAACATAGGGGTGTTTTACCATTGAGCCACATCCCCATTCCCTTTTACATTTTATTTTGACACAGGGTCTCACTAAGTTGCTTAGGACCTCACCAAGTTGCTGAGACTGACCTTGAACTTGTGATCCTCCCGCCTCAGACTCTGAATTTCTGGGATTACATGAATTTCTGGGATTACATGAATTTCTGGGATTACCATGTTCAGCTGCTAGTGATCTGTTTATTTATTTATTTATACATACATACCAGGGATCAAACCCAGGGTCACTTAACCACTGAGCCACTTCCCCATCCCTTTTTAATATTTTATTAAGTTACTTAGGGCCTCACAAAGTTGCTGAGACTGGCTTTGAACTCATGATCCTCCTTCCTCAGCCTCCCAAGATGCTGGGATTACAGTTGTGCACCACTGTGCCCAGCTAGTGATTTATTTTTGAGGGTTAAGTTTCATCTAACTCAGACAAAGTATTCCTGAATCACTAGGATATGCTCTTGTACAGAATGGATACTATTTATTTCCTCTTACATATAACTTTTAGAGAGGAAAACAAACTATAGTACTTCTAGCTGGAAACTCCTTCAGAGCATTCAACTGCATGTTGTCTGAAATATATAAATTCCAGTCCATTGGCACTAATTGGAACCCACAGACATGTTCCAGATCTGCTTTTGACATACAGAGGCAACAGCAGGGATACTCACATCGCTCTGGAGGTCATAGGCTTTCCGGGCATGAATGATGTCATTCTGGTCGGGCAGGCAGGTCCATTCATGCAGAGGGTGTTTATAGTCCACATCACTGACCAAGGTCTGACATTTCTTGGCCAAAACAATACCAAGCATGTCCACTGGGCTGCTGTACCTTGTCTTGTATTTCTCAAATTCTTTCTTATACTCACGGTCACTCTGCACTTTGGCAATGTGGAGGGACCACATTATCTTGGGATCATCATGGACAGCTCGGGCACCAATGTGGTGACCCAACTGCTTACGGTAGGCTTCTTTGTATTTGTACTGAAAGAGAGAACCCAACATATGGGGAGGTGGCACCAAAGGTGATCCCTGCTATTCTTTCTGTGAAATCCTCAAGTTAACAGGGGGTTTCCTTAAATGAGCTGCTCTGATGCTGTATACGGGCCCACTTAGGTCCAAAGAAGAAGGAGCTACGCTTAAAGTCTCCACAGAAGGACCCCTGACAATTCTTCTATATATGCTGGAGAATTTCTATGGTGTCAAAAGTGATAAAAGATGAACACTGAGTGAGCCCAATTAGAATGACAAGTCATGATAGCGCCTTGGAAGTCCTCATGTGAGTCACTCCATCTGAGAGAACAACTGGGGTGCGTGTTTAGCTGGTTTAAAATTTTTATAGAAATTACTTTTTTTTTTTTTAGAAATTAAACTAAATTTTTATAGAGAAACAGTTTCCTTTTCACAAATAATCCAGAAGGGGTAGTTTAAAAATGGGCAATTTTATTTAATGGACATAGTTTCAGTTTTGCAAGATGAAGATCTATGTTCAACAATATGAATATATTGAATGCTGTGCAATTGTATACTTGAAAATGCTTTAGATGGTAAATTTTATGTAGGTTTTGGTTTTTTCCCCCTTTTTTTCTTTTTTTTTTGCCCACAATTTAAAAGTTTTAAAAACCTATAAGAACAAACTTTTTTTTTCTACTCTTGGATAAATTTTAAAGATGTCCAGGAACATGTTGTTCTTAAAGTAAAAAAAAAAAAAAAATGATCCTGTAGACCCCACAGTATGAAGATTTCTAGCTGCTTTGCTATCCTGTGTCCTCCCTCCTGTGGGCTCTCGAGAACTCAGGTAAACCTGCTTCTTTTCTGTCACTTTTGCCTTGGGTGTACCCAGAAGAGAATTCATTAGGTTTTATGAGTAGCCCAACATGTCCAACTGACTTTAAGTGAGGCATTCATTCCTAGCAAGCAAAGAGGAAAAGATGATAGTCAAAGGAACCACATTCCAATCTAGGCTTGGACACTATGAGGGTTGTGACCCTAGGGACGTCACCTATAGTCTCACGTCCCAATTTATATGATCATGCATTTGAGGGCATTAAGATGGACAATGACTAAAGAGACATCCTGCTATATTCCCAGAACACAATCCCCCATGCAGGTGACTGGCCTAATGGGACCCATGTCAGGACTCGATCAGCTCTTACATCACTGGCAATGTCCCGGGAGGCCTTGGCAGCCACAATGGGAATGGCATCGCTTCGCAAGTCATAGCCTTCTTTCTTGGCTTCTTCCATGGCCTGGCGATAGAGGCTCTGAGGGGAGAGATACAGAACTCACAGTCACTCTGAAACTGTGATTTTTGTCAAAAGAATAGATATAGAACTACACTAGTATATTCAGCTTTAAATTTTTTTTTTTAAAAAAAGACCTCTTTATTTTACCAGTTTTTGAAACAATTAAGTGGAAATTCCACATTCAGCAAATTTTAACATCACAACTTCTCTTTGTACAAATCTTCATAGATTTTTATACATTAAATCAATAGCTCTTAAATGTGTTTATGTTGTTCAGCACTTGCTCTAAATGAAACGACCAAGAAATACTGATTCAGCTCCAAATCTGAATTAAGAATAACTTTACTAGCAGCCAATATGGTTATATAATAATATATATCATCACTACTTGAGCATGGTGTCCCTGATAAGAAATGAATGAAGGATGAATTACTGTTTCTCAATTTCTATGCTAATATTTTCTCTTCTCTTATTTGTGTTAACTGTTGGAAATTGTTAGCGGATGTGGGGATAGAGGGTTCCAAAGATTTATAAGTCAAAAGTACAAAAATGATAAAATTCTTATTTTTTTTCTTTGAAAAAAAACCACCACCACCATTCAGCCCTGGCAGGACAAATACACAGAAGGCAAAATGTAGGTGTTCCATGGGTGCACAGTTTGACAACCATACTTTAAATAAATTATCCATACTAATAGTCTTTAGCCATTTTTGTCAGTTTCTTTGTTTACACGAATTTTAATTAATTCTATATCCTCAAAACATGAAATTTAAAACAACTGCTAGTACTGGTATTCAATAAGTCAAAATGAAATGCATTTTGATAAACTATTTTTAAACATAAAAAGTAAAAATTTATTGGCTCTTTTAACAAGATATTTGTGACTTATCACAGTGCCTTGACTCAAACAGATCTTGTCGGGCACTACTGAATTAAATTGGCAAAGTTTTGTTTTAGTATTCTCTGACAGATAATACAGTACCTACTGGGGCAGATATTCCTTTCTTTCTTTTTCTTCTTTTTATAATTAAATCTTTATATAACAATACTTGGTCGAATATTTAAATTTATGTTTCAATATTTTTAAATGTGCATTTTCCTTTTCGTGAAAAATTTCGAACCTACAGAAAAGTTGTAAGAATGGGAAAAGGAACATCCACAACTAACTACTTCTTTAATATTTGCCATATGTTTGCATTCTCTCCCTCCCTCTTTATGTGTGTATATATTGTGTATATTTTTCTCTTATTATTTTCAATTGTTGAACCAATTAAGAGAAAATTAATTGGTTCTCACAGAATTCACATTCACTCCAAAACTGTAATAAGGTCAAAAGAATGGATGTAGAACTTTGGATTAAGAACTACATAGTATATTTATTTAATTTAAAGCTAATGACCTCATGATAACTTTACCTAAAATGCTTCACCATGTATCTCTCTCCAAAGACTAAAAATAGTTTTATATAATCCCAATATATTTATCCAATGCCAGAAATTTAATGCTGATACAATATCATTGTCCAATATACAGGATCATTCAAATTTCAACTATCCCAATAGAATCCTTTATAGAATGTTATTTTTCTCTCCAGAATTAAATTCAAGATCATGAGTTGCATTTTTTTTTTTTTTGGTCTAGTTTCTCTCCTCACCTTTAAACTGTACCTTTTTTATTTTAAAGTGAAAGAAGAATGACTATGAAAAAGGAAATGGAACACCACTCAAGAGCAGGGGCATTCCCAGGCAGGGAGTACATACAGAAGTTGAAGCTTTGTTAACTCCTTGCTTACACTCAGCCATGCAAGCGTGCCCCTTATAAAACCTTTGTCAAACTCAAAGGTAACTGAGGTTGGAAGGCAGCTCATCCCTATACCCAATACAGACACACACACTCACATCAGCCTACAATTGAACTATTTAATCTTTCTTTCTCATTTCCTCTAGGATAGAGATTTATTGAGTCAGTTAAAGTAGACATAGAAGTAGTAGATAGTTCTGGGAAATGATTTAGAAATCGCTTATGGCTTTAAAGGAAAAACAATGATCTATAATTCTTTTAGATCCTTCTTTCTACCTTACCTTGTCCAACATACTTTTAAATTGTTTAGGCCATGTAAAGACAAAATTTTAGATGTAAGGATAATTTTTTGAAAGTGTGGCAGAAATAGTTGTTTCATAATTCTCAAATTGAATTAAGAATACTGTACCAATATCTGAATTTTAAATATGGTGGAGAAGCATTAATATTAAATGACTTAAGGGTCGTAGATGTTATTGTTTGTTTATAACATGGATCAGCAAGATGTGACAGTTTACATTCTTTTTAAGATGAGATTTCATAAGGAAAAGCTAAAGTAAAAATAAGAATAAATTTAATATTTTTAAGATAATATACAGAGGGTTAGTTTTTTTGTCATTGTTGTTTGTTTGTTTTTAGTTTTAGGTGGACACAATATTTTTATTTTATTTTTATGTGGTTCTGAGGATGGAATCCAGTGCCTCACATGGGCTAGGTGAGTGCTCTATCAGTTGAACCCCAGCCCTAGCCCCAGAGGGTTAGTTTTTTTGAAAATTTTCTAGAAATATTTCTTTTATAACTAAAGAATCAAATACTTTATCTATTATGTTTTTCTATGGTAATGGGGGAAAATGTGCTTAAATCATCTTTTTGCTTCAGATCAAACAGATTTCTTGAATATGCCCAACATTCTAAAAAGATGTAGTACTTCAAAGAAGAGAATGCCTTTCATTATCACCAAGGCTACAATTTAAAGTTTGGTAGGTCACTTACCCAAGAGAATTAGAATAGGTAAATGAGAATCTAAGGGAAATGAGTAAGATGTGTTTGCTTTGTTTTATATTTCTGGAGTAAAGAACGGGATGAAATTACCCTTGGTCACAGATTGAGCAGAAGTTCAAGTTCACCACTCTGAAATCTATTTTTAAGAAAACAGTTCTTACAGAATTAATATATTTTTGCAATCTCAGTAGATCCAGCTGAAATTTTTAGAATTAAAAATAGCCCAATATCCTCTCAGCAACTTTCACTCACCTCAGTAAAAAGGAGAGGTTTGTGAGATGCACGTACAATCTGGGATAGAAGCTAAACTTCATTTGCCTAGCTAAGATAAAGCTCCCAGAGAAGGTAGCTCAACAGAGAAGCTCTGTGGCCAAGAGAAAATGGCTCATTTGAAAATGAGTACAGCCAAGTTCAATCAAATACTTGTGATCACTCTCCTCAGAGTGATTTTTGGACGGTGGGGGAGTCAGGATTTAACCCAGGGGCACTTTACCACTAAGCTACATCCCCAGCCCTTTTTTATTTTGAGACAGGGACTCAGTAAGTTGCTGAGGCTAGCTTAGAACTTTCAATCCTCCTGACTCAGCCTACTAAGCCTCTGGGATTACAGACATCTGCAACCGAACCCAACTCAGGTCTGTTTTATGATGCTGGAGAAAGTGAAGTCATATCCACTTCATTTTACTTGTCCTGGTTATTTGATATAAACATGCCTCCTTTTTAGCTTTATATAATTATAGACTAAAGAATAATAAAAATAATTCTTCATCTAGTAAAGGTAAAATAATTATCTCAATCAAGTCTTGAGACTAAATGTTTAAATTTTCCAGTGATCTCAAACTGAAAAGTCTGTCTTCATTTTTTTAAAAAATATATTTAACCATATAAGAAATCAGTATTCTTGAATCAACCAGATTAATTCTTGACTTAGGCAAGAGCAATTGAGCAAAAGACTATGCAACAGGATTTCTGGACTGAAAGATGTGTGATTACAAGTTTAGCAAGGCTGGAGTAGCTCATGAAAGAATGTAGTTTATTATCCTCAGGCAATTTTGAAATGGGTGAGTTTGAGAATTCTTATTTCACTTCTTATAAATAAATGTCAAAAAAGAAAAAAAATAAATAAAATAAATAAATGTCATCATTTTGAGCATGTCACATGTCCAATTTTCAGGTGACATTAGAGTAAAGGAGAGAAATTCAAGCTTATGAATTAAGCAATTATTTTATACCTGGCTTTACACTGGGCATTTATATATCTTACCTCATTGAGTCACCACAAAAAATTTTCAAGATAGAGATTTTTATCCCATTTTACAGGTAAAATAAACGAAAAACAACAAACATGCAGAACAAATTTTGAAGGAAGTTCTAATTTGATAAATAGCAATAATTACTTTAAATAAAACTTAATATTTCAGACATTAATAGTTGACTATGAGGATTTTTCGCTCCTGAGATATTTTGTGCTTATTTATTTTTCTCTCTACCTATTTTATAATGATATATACAGTCAAGGTAGGATAATGAGCATAAAATACAATACTGAACTAATTAGCCTGCTTGGTGATTAATTCATAATATGACATTTCT
Organism: Urocitellus parryii; assembly: GCF_045843805.1. Lineage (NCBI taxonomy): Eukaryota > Metazoa > Chordata > Mammalia > Rodentia > Sciuridae > Urocitellus > Urocitellus parryii. The sequence goes on from NC_135531.1 coordinate 206,654,788, forward strand.
AAATCAGCAAAAACCAATGTGTTCAGAAGAAGAAAATAAAACAAATGGTCTCACCTCACTATAATTTATTTTATTTTGTCTTGCCAGCATAATTTCAGGTGTATCAGGCATAATATGGACTTGGGTCTTATCTTTGTCCCAGGCTTCTGTGTATAAACGCTGTGAAGGATAAAAAGGTTGATGAGTTAGAAAAACAAAGTTTTTTTGAAAATGGTTTTCATTTAAGAGATAATGATAAAACTTATCCCTGGTATCTCAACAGTATACAGTATGTTAACACTCTTCAACCTCTTTGGTTTTACAGAGTATTCATTATAACTAAATATAAATGTAAACATAAATACCATTAACACACACATGTTACCAGGTTCCCCACACTCCAATTAAATTAAAATTAGGCATTTCCCAAGTATATGTACACATCTATGTGCGACTATATTCAATTCTTCCTATGGTTTTGTTTTTCTTCATTTATTAACTGCAAATGTGCCTGAGTATGTCATGTTTAGAATTTCTTTTAATGAATGATATAAAGATTTGCATCTAATTTATCTTCTCTATGTTTACCTGGGTAGGCACCCAGCAAGATAGGAATCTTATTAGAAGGTTATATACCAAACAATATATAACTCTCATAGACTTCAAACAATTTGAACCCCAAACAGCTGTCCCATTTTTAACTCTATTTCATGAGTAATATCAAAGCAGAATTCCTATCATATATATGTAGGATTCTTATATAAGAGAATACAAAACTCAACCACATCACTATAGTTTGGATAGTAATTTAATTGGATAAAACAAAAAAAGATCAACTTAAACAATCATAGGTATTCTAAATGACATTCCATCCTGTTCATTTCCCCTCAAATTGGGGGCTCACCTTGTTCATGTTGATGGCATTGTTCTTGGCCAGCACCTGCTCCAGAGAATCTGTCACACTGGTGAACTTCAGCTTGTCTGGAGGCTGGCGGTAGATGTTATCACTCAGGATCTCTGCAGCTCTCTTGCACTTGACCACATCCAGAGACCCAATGGGGACCCAGCCGATGCCTCTCAACCACTGGAGATCAGACTTATAAACATTCTGAAGAAATCAAACACATAAGCAAGTATTATTAAAGTTGTTATGACACTTGATTTCCAAAGCCAGAGGGGCAGGGGGGAAACACTGAAAAAACATTGGTATCTTAAATTTTATATCTCTATCCATTAAAATATAAAGGAAAATTAGAGACATTTTATGGTATTATATCATCTATTAAAAAAAAGTAATGGACACTTGAAAAAATGAGGAACAGAGACAAAAAACATCATCCTCCAAGGTTTCTATCAAATATGAGACCTTTGTCTACATGTTAATATGCATTGCTCCCACAAATGCAGTTATCATGGCTCTCAGGCACTCACATCGCTCTGGAGGTCATAGGCCTGCCGAGCATGGATGACATCATTCTGGTCAGGCAGGCACGTCCACTGGTGCAGGTAGTTTCTGTAGTCCACGTCACTCACTAAGGTCTGGCATTTCTTGGCCAGCACCACCCCCAGCATGTCCACTGGGCTGCTGAACTTGGTCTTCCACTTCTCAAAGTCCTTCTTGTACTCCCTGTCACTCTGGATTTTGGCCACGTGCATGGACCACATCATCTTGGGGTCATCTTTAATATTTCGGGCTCCAATGTGGTGGCCCAGCTGTTTGCGGTAGCCATCTTTGTATTTATACTGAAATAAAAATGGTGGTTTCAAAAATAAAAATGAGAAGAAACTTTTTAGTTTGAGCTCATCCCATTTATTGTTTCTTGATTTTAATTTTTGTGCCAAAGGAGTCTTATTAAGGAAGCAAATCTTGGGAGCAAATCTTTACCTCTCACACATCAGATAGAGCACTAATCTTTAGGGTATATAAAGAACTCAAAAAGCTAAGAATCGAAAAAACAAATAACCCAATCAATACGTGGGCCAAGCACCTAAAGAGACACTTCTCAGAAGATGATATACAATCAATCAACAAATGTATGAAAAATGTTCATCATTGCTAGCAATTAGAGAAATGCAAATCAAAACTACTCTAAGATTTCATCTCACTCCAGTCAGAATGGCAGCTATTGTCAATACAAATAATAATAAGTGTTTGTGAGGATGTGGGGGAAAAGGTACACTTATATACTGCTAGTAGGACTGCAAATTGGTGCATCCAATGTGGAAAGCAGTTTGGAGATTTCTTGGAAAACTGGGAATGGAACTACCATTTGATCCAGCTATCCTTGGTCTATACCCAAAGGACTTAAAAAGAACATACTACAGAGACACAGCCACATCAATGTTTATAGCAGCACAATTCACAATAGCTAAACTGTGGAACCAACCTAGATGCCCTTCAATAGATGAATGGATAAAAAAAATGTGGCATATATACAAAATGGAATTTTGTTCAGCAATAAAAGACAATAAAATCATGGCATTTGCAGTTAAATGGGTGGAGTTAGAGAAGATAATGCTAAGTGAAGTGAGCCAATCCCCTCCCCCCCCCAAAAAAAATGCCGAATGCTTTCTCTGATATAAAGAGGCTGATTCATAGTGGGGTAGGGAGAGGGAGCATGGGAGGAATAGACGAACTCTAGATAGGGCAGAAGGGTGGGAGGGGAAAGGAGGGGGCAAGAGGTTAGAAATGATGGTGCAATGTGACATCATTATCCACAGTACATGTATGAAGACATGAATTGGTGTGAATATACTTTGTATCCAACCAAGAGTATGAAAAATTGTGCTCTATATGTGGAATAAGAATTATAATGCATTCTGCTGTCATATATAAATAAAAAATTAACTTAAAAATAAAAATAAAAAAAATTAATAGAAAGTGTTAAAAGTCTCATTAATTTAAAACATTGTTATTTTAAAATTTATAATTCTTGCAAAAAAATGAAATTATCTGCACATCAACTAAACTCCTTATCCTAAGCTGATTAAACTTCATAGCACTAGTCTAAATGGGAAGACAGGCTGAAATACACAGTCCCATGGTTTGCAGACATTTAGTTCCTAGAAATAAAAGTGGTGACACTTTTCAGAAGATTAATCTGTACTGTTCACTGCCTTTTGTCATGTTAGTCTAGCGACATCACTAACCTGGAAATCTCACATGGAACTTTGAGAATGCTAATCCTAAATCCACATTTTCTCTTTCCCCCAACCCATTCTCTGCCCCTCTAAAATCTGGCTCTGATGACTTTTGTTGGGTCACTTGGCTCCCCGAGATGGACTGGATTGTGTCTGCCCTGCTATGCCCAAGATAGCTGGCTGAGGTTTGTTTGGGATCCCTCAAGTGGAAAAATGAACTATAAATGAGCAAGAAAACATCTTGCTGGTTTTGGCAAGGGCTGACTCTGGGTATTTTCTATCTACTTTAGGCAACAACATCACACAAATTCTAGTACCTATTTATAAAAGTCTGAATTCTTTTCCAAGGGACCTATTTCCTTCAGAGAGCAACAGGTTCATCTTTTGGTTGTTTGTCTTTCTAGTTTTCATTGGAAAATAATTCAAAAGGAAGCACTTAAAATAATTTTCAAAGAAAGAGTTGGCAAAACTACAGAGCAGATCTGGGGAAAGGTACATTTTCCTAGACCAGGCTGTGTACCTGGTGTTCACCTGCTATTGAACCAAGGCATGTGACCAAATGATTACTCTTCTAGCATTTTCTGAATTATGTCAGAATTACATGCTCAAAATGTAAAGATGAATTTCTCATAATTATAAAAAACTATGGATTCTGATTCAATTTTATACCAAAGTTTAGGATAACTCTTTCTCCCTGAGACATGGACATTATAGACTTTTAAAATTAAAAAGAAATATTTTCAAATTAAAAAATGCTTTAGAAGCATTGATCAATCAGTGTTCAGTAAGACATCTGGATGCAACATCATGTATTAGTAGTGAGTCAGTCTCCCCTCCCCATCCTTCCACATAAATATCTGGGTGCTGTTACTTACGTCACTGGCGATATCTCTGGAGGCCTTGGCTGCCACAATTGGGATGGCGTCAATTCGCAAGTCATAGCCTTTCTGCTTTGCTTCTTCATTGGCAAGTTTATACAGGGTCTGTAGAAAGAAAGTCAAAGAGTTAAAACAAAAGGTTTGACAGCAACAATTTGGAGATTATCAAGTAATTTATACCAAATACTTTTTTTAACCTTTATTTATTTATTTTTATGTGGTACTGAGGATCAAACCCAGGGCCTCACACGTGCGAGGTGCTCTACCACTGGACCACAACTCCAGCCCTATACCCTATACTTTTTAAAAAACTAGAAAATGGAAACAATCTAAGTTTCTAGCAAATAAATTATATCGTACCCAAAAAACTATATAGTGTTAGAAATACATGAGATATACTAATAGGTATTAATATAGATTGATATATTCATCTATTATATTTATAGCATTTTAAATTAAATACATTATTTGCAGATTGTAATATTAATGATATACATATCAATAGAGAATATAATCTATATAGATTCATAGAGCATCAATTCATATATACTACTAAGTGTAAAAGAAATGGCAGAATAATGTGTTTAATATCATTAATTTATAAATAAAATATATACACTTTTGTTCATTTATTACTTAAAATTTTGTAACAATCATAATATTTTATAATGTTTAGAAAGTATATCAGAAAGAAAGAGTAACTTAACTTACAACATAGTTAACCTGACTATAATCTCAACTTTAAGATTCTAAATTTTGGTTTTATGGTATTAGTAAAATATGTGTCTATAAAATTATATTTTAGGGACTGGGATTGTGATTGTAGCTTAGTGGTAGAGCACTCGCCTAAGCATGTGCGAGGCCCTGGGTTCAATCCCTAGCACCACATAAAAGTAAAATAAATAAATAAATAAATAAATAAAGGTATTGTGTCCATCTACAACTAAAAATATTTTTTAAAAATTATATTTTATGGGCTGGGGTTGTGGCTCAGCAGTAGAGTGCTCGACTCGCACGTGCAAGACCCTGGGTTCCATCTTCAGCACCATATAAAAAAATAAATAAGTGAAATAAAGGTATTGTGTCCAACTGCAACTAAAAAATAAATATTTTTAAAAAATTATATTTTACTTTATAAAAAATCAGTAGGCTGTGTTGTTGATGGAGAATGCTTCTTCGCACATTTGAGGTTTTCTTTCTAGACAAGAAGTTCAATTACTTAACTCTGGCCTTTCTCTGTTCCTTTACTCTCTTACCTAGAGAGGTGCAGGGACTTACTCATTTTTGTGGTTGGTGGGGATGGGATTAGTGGGCATGCTCAGTCAGCTCTCTCTTTCTCCAGGGAACTAGCCTAGTGCCCTCTAAGCAGGGGCTCACCTCTGAGACGACAGGCACATTACTTGTTTCCAGGGTGCCAGAACCCTGGTAGGGAAACCAGTTCCCACATTCAGTTAGCTGGCTCGTTCGACTGTCATAAATATGTGTCCTTTGACCTAACTTTAGTAGTTAAAAGAAAAATAGTGACACTTGACTGCTATTTCTACCCCATAGTTTTAGTTCTCAATTTTTTTTAGGACCCCTAGAGTCCTCTTTGGTAGGGTTGCCAGGTTTAGCAAATAAAAATATCACACACCCAACTGAACTTGAATTTCAGGCAAAAACAAAGAATATTTTAGTATAAGTAGTAGGCCAGGGCTGGGGTTGTGGCTCTGAGGCAGAGTGCTTGCCTCGCACATGTAAGGAACTGGATTCAATTCTCAGCACCACATAAAAATAAATGAACAAAATAAAGATAGTGTATCCACGTGTAAAACAAAAATAGTGAGCCAGTGTTTTATAAGGCAATTCTACTTCTTAGAAATGCCCAAAAGACTTCTCAGAGCTACTAACCACCCTGGAATAGCCATGAACTGAAAAAGACAATGTAATTTCATTTGTCCAGAATCCCATGAAATAGCATATTCAACCCAGAGAGGAAATGTTGGATGGGCTGTGTATTCGTAAGAAAGCTCGCATGCACCCTTATAGCTGAGGCCCAAGAATCTCCCTGAAACTAAATGTAGAAACCCCAACAATGACAACAACAGAATAAATGCAGCACCCCAGGGTTTGCCCTCACCTCACTGTAGTTGATTTTATTCTGTCTCGCCAACATGATCTCGGGTGTATCAGGCATTATGTGAACCTGAGTCTTGTCTTTGTCCCAGGCCTCTGTGTATAAACGCTATAAAAGAAGATAAGGTATTGGTTGAAAACATTTGAGACAGAAATTACAAAAAGCCAAGTTAAAACAGGGTTATTATTGACCTGTATTTCGTTGGAGGTTTGAGACTGCTAGTCATCGAGGTCAAAACTAGAAACAGAGATTATTTAGAGGATTTCCAGTATGTAATTTAAAAGATAAACATGACCCTACTCTTTCATGAATATTTTTTAATCTGCTCTTCATTAAAATATCATAACATCTCTTGGCATCTTAGAAAGTCTTGAAAGTCTGAGGCATCCAGTGCTCACCTTGTTCATGTTGAGAGCATTGTTCTTGGCCAGCACCTGCTCCAGAGAATCTGTCACACTGGTGAACTTCAGCTTGTCTGGAGGCTGGCGGTAGATGTTATCACTCAGGATCTCTGCAGCTCTCTTGCACTTGACCACATCCAGAGACCCAATGGGGACCCAGCCGATGCCTCTCAACCACTGGAGATCAGACTTATAAATATTCTGAGAAAAGAAAAAGAAAATGCAGAAACTCTTCATCAGGACCAAAATATTTAGGGCAAATATGCAAATGGTATCAATAATAAAGTATGATTCCATATTTTTCTTATAGTAAACAAGCTCACTGTAGCAGACAGACTAAAAGAAGAAATATACTCTAAATTGACCCAGAAATGTCTCTGAGCCATAATGATGGGTTGTCAAATACTTCAGCTTGTTAGGAGAGGCATGATCCCAACTAATATCTTCTCTCAGTCAGTTCAGTGAACACTGTTATATAAAATATCCATGAGCACAGGAAAGAATGCGACCTTAGAGGGAGAGAAACCACACATGTCCAGAAACAGGCCAATAAATCAATGTTAGGCCTTGGCAAATAAAACTCTCTGCAACTACCAAAAGCCTCATTTTCTAAGAATATTGACAATACATAGAAATGTTAATATAATATTAAATGAATAAGTAATGCAGGAAACAATGAGGGTAGATGAATTACAGATGCAAGAATAGACTTTTTTAGTGGTTGGATCAAACTGGATTATTATTGTCTTCTATGTCCCTTTTCTAATAACTTGAAATAGCTGTAATACTCTTTGAAAAGAAAGAGAGAGGGGAAGTATTATACAATAATGATGTCCCAAGACAGACCTTTGATGACTTCAATATTATCTGAGATTCGGGACAGTAAATGACCATATCATTGTCCCAGGGTTCCAGTTCCTGCCTCACCAAGCTCTCAGGATAGGAATCACTGACTCTTATCCTGACTTATCTTGCCATTTTTAGTCTTTTTCTCTGCTAAAGACTTTTATGTACTCCGTAGGTATTCATAACTACTTTTCAACAATGGTATTGGACCTCTGCTCAATTGATTGGAAAGCGTTCACCTATAATAGCTAAGTAGAAAATACAAACTGGTATTCTGCAGACAAAAAACCTACAGGAATTGTTCTGTGCTGACTAGTTGTCCCCCAACCCCAATAATAACAGCAAGAATGAAAACAATAACATTTTATACCTTTAGAGTGCCTTTTAACTTTCAAATGCCTCCCATATTATTAAAACCAATCACAATGGAAGGAAGCCAATCCAAAAAGGTGCCTGACAAACAGACAAATGGCAAGCCATATGTCAACACTGTCACTCTATGGGTGACAACAACCCTTATTAACTACCTTTTATGTGCAAGCAAATCCTTTCTTCTGGAGGTACAGGCCTATGTCTGTTGAAAGCTACTTAAGAGTGTGGAAGTTTTTCAGATGGGCTGAAAAACCAATTAATGTATGATTACTATGAATTTGTCTTAATTCTCCAAAGCTTCCCAAATACTTAAAAATTCCTTTAAATGTTTATAAAATTGTGCAGGCAATGTGCTTCTCACACCCTGATTTGAGATTGTGCATCTACTTCTAATAGGTACCGAGTTCTGTCATTATTGTGTGGCTCCTCCATACAAAGAGCTTCACTGAAGGATCAGGAGTCAGTGGAACGACCCAATAGCTTACACACGCAGCTTCCTTCATTTGCTAAGAATGACATGTAGCATTAAATCCTAGCTGGCATTAGCATTCCAATAATTACACTCTCATTCATTTGGCAAGAAAGTCAACAACAAATTCCAGAGTAATTTTTTCTTTTAATAAAGATGCGTTCCTTTATTCCCCATTAAGAGAATAAAAGAAAATGTCTCCCTCTGGTGGACCCTGAATTCTAGCATTGCTTAATTCCATTTTTTCCCTCCTTTTTGGTACTAGGGATTGAACCCAGGGGCACTTTACCAATGAGTCATATCCTGTCTTTTCTTTTATATTTTATTTTGAGACACAGTCTAAATTGCCCATGCTTGATCCTGAAATCCTGATTTAGCCTCCCAAATAGCTAGTCTTATGGGTATGAACCAACATGCCTGGCTCCAGTTTTGTTTTTTATGAGATCAATTCCACTTGCAAACTTCATTTCCTTATAAGGACTACTAATGTATTCATGATAAGCAATAAAACTACTTAAAATTCGGATTCAAATCTCATTTACTGAACATTAAATCCTAGCTTAAATAGGCCAATGGATTATATAATATAAAGGTATATAAATAATAGGCCTATTTTTATTGCATAAAGTATTCCTACACACAGATCTATGATGGATGCTGCACTCACGTCGCTCTGGAGGTCATAGGCCTGCCGAGCATGGATGACATCATTCTGGTCAGGCAGGCACGTCCACTGGTGCAGGTAGTTCTTGTAGTCCACGTCACTCACTAAGGTCTGGCACTTCTTGGCCAGCACCACCCCCAGCATGTCCACTGGGCTGCTGAACTTGGTCTTCCACTTCTCAAAGTCCTTCTTGTACTCCCTGTCACTCTGGATTTTGGCCACGTGCATGGACCACATCATCTTGGGGTCATCTTTAATATCCCGGGCTCCAATGTGGTGGCCCAGCTGTTTGCGGTAGCCATCTTTGTATTTGTACTGAAATGAAAATGCACAAATAAGTCTTCATTATAAACTGTTAGAGACCACACATCTGTACAAAATCATCTTACTTTCATTGTAGTTTTGCAGATAAGCATTAACTGCAGCCAGTAATCCTGGCTTTTGTCCTGGAAGCATAGAGATGTGGTAAAATAGATAGAATTTATTAATTGTAGAGTATACTCAAAAACATCTATGAAATGGGACTAAAGAATATTTCTGGAGGCAGAAGGCACACACAGTGGCGAGGGGTGACCTGCAGAAATCAGGGAGAGAGCATTTGGACTAGGTGACCTGGAAAATTGGATCTTATACACTGAAAGCATGTCAGAAAAAGCATGCTTGGCGGCATGGTGTGTTTAATAAGTTCTAAAATGAGTGTATGGTTCCTGTAAGCACCAGGAACCAGTACTCCAGGTCAAGTACTGCCTAGAGTGGCAACAGAGAATTTATTATTTATATTGAATTCATGCATTCAGTGACAGTGGCCAATTTTTGGCATCATTTGGAAAACTGATTAGCAAATCAAATGGTCAGAACATGCTCCTCATAAGGTCATGGGTTTCAGTTTCACATGGGCCAACAATGTTTTTATTATTCCATGTCCAATGATTTCACCCTGGAACTTAAGCCAATTATCCCAAATATGTGCTTCTGATTTCAAGGACAACTGAGTTAGAAAGTAGGGACCAATTGGTAGGGGTAGTGGGAACTTGGCTTAGTAGGAAGGAATGAGGTTGTCTAGAGTCTCAACTTTGCTCCCCACTGAGACTTTGATTTGGGGCAAGTTGTTTAAACACTAATTAGGGGCAATTGTGAAGTCTAGGGTAATTATGAAGTGAGATAATACACATAAAGTTCTAAGCACAGGTGAGCACACTTCTTAGCTCTAATACTCATATTATTATTATTATTTAAATATTTTTTTAGTTGCAGTTGAACACATACCTTTATTTTATTTATTTATTTTTATGTGGTGCTGAGGATCAAACCCAGTACCTCGCATGTGCTAGGCAAGCCATCTACCACTGAGCTACAGCCCTAGCCATTATTATTATTATTATTATTATTATTATTATTATTGGCATAAATCCATTTGTTGGGGATTTAACATGCACAAATGAATCAATTATATGATATTCCAATATAAAGAAAGAACATTCTTGAATAGTGGTCCTTGATTTTTGGAGCAGTGTTCTGTTCCTGAGGCACCAAGAAAGGATGATGGCTTTACCTGGAAGGTTACCCTACACAACCAGGCTCCTGCTACTGTAAAGGCTACCTGCATAGGTCAGAATCCTCCTTCTGGTCCTGATCAATTGCGTTCTTTTTATAATCTTACAAGGGCAAATTGTAATAGCAAATGTTATATGAATTTTTGTTTTTGGTACCAGGAATTAAACTCAAGCCACATCCCCAGCCCTATTTTGTATTTTATTTAGAGACAGTGTCTCACTAAGTTGCTTAGTGTCTTGCTTTTGCTGAGACTGGCTTTGAATTCACGATCCTCCTGTCTCAGCCTCCCGAGCTGCTAGGATTAAAGGCATGTGCCACCTCGCCCAGCTGTGAATATCATATGCATTTTATTTTTTTTATTTTTATTTTTTTTATAACTTTACAGTTTATTTTTTTCATATGCATTTTAAAACACTGAATATTAAACTGTTACATAAAGCCAGATATGATTCTCAGTGAGTGAGCTTAAGTTTATGAGTTATACTTTCTATAAGCACAGTGATAATTTTTGTGTAAATATCTCCAAGCCTACTGCTGCATTCTGGCAGTTTACACATGCATGGATCTTTCCCGTCTTTGGTGGGATGAAGACACCATGTCTTACAGGTTACAAGGTCCTGTTTACAAATACCAAATTTTCCATTTCCCTCAAAAGTAGGTTTCTGAAAAACCCCACACAAATATATCAGGATACACTTCAAAAGTTTAGCAAAGTTGTTGTTTTGTTTTGTTTTTAAAGATTTAGATCAGTGAAAATGCCACATCAGATTGATCACACACTGGGAATGGAATTGTCAACTCACATCACTGATGATATCTCTGGAGGCCTTGGCTGCCACAATGGGGATGGCATCACTTCGTAAGTCGTAGCCTTTCTTCTTTGCTTCCTCGTTGGCGAGTTTATACAGACTCTGAAATTGGGGGGAAAAATCAGATGTTGATACTCATATCCAAAAGCCGATATAGAACTTAGATAATTCACAAAATTCTGCACAGATAGTGTCTATGACAGTGTTTTGAGAATACCAAATCTTCTAAATTTCTTTTACTAGATTAAGGCTTAAGAATGGTACCTCTGATGATCACTGCATCTTTATTTTAAAATATTTTGAATACATATATATGTGTATGTATATACTTATACACATATATATGTGTGTAAATATATATGTGTGTAAATATATGTGTGTGTGTATATATATATATATATACATATATATATATAATATTGTTTTGAAAATCTTAGTTTAAGCAGTGAATTGAGTTTGAAAATACTGGGAAAAAACTAAGCTTTAACTCAGGCAAACAGTAGCAGAATGTGGATAAACTATTGCTCATGGCAATTAATTCAATTCGCATGTATTCTATACTGACTCTGTGTCTGTGACTGAGCTGGGTACTTGGAAATCAAAGATGAAGAAGAGACCGCTCTGAACTTTAAAGCTTCCGGGACAAGTGATAAAAGACAGATAACCTACAAAACCAATTGCTGAGAAGTCAGACCACAACAGGTGATTTAATGGCATTATTAGCAAAGACCTCCAGAAAGGAGTCATTGACTCTGGACTAAGCATCAGGAAAGTTCCTGCAGCAGGGTGATCTTTGAGTTGGACCTTGAGTCATGGGCTGGTTTCCACAGACTAAGATGGAGCCAAGGGAAGAGAGAATGGCATGAATCAGTGCACAGTGGACTAAGGCACCGGGTGGTGAAGGAAGTGGGAGAGGCCCCAGAGAGGAGGTGGCAGGAGAGGAATCCAAAGTTGGACTGTGAACACCTGAAGCTAAGAATATGGTGCTCAATTCTACAGAAAATAGGAAACCAAGAAAAAATCTTCCAGAAAAAGAGTGAAAACTAAATTTGCATTATAACTTCCTGCCCAAAATGAAATGGAAACACAAAAGAATTGAAATAAGCTGACTGATAGAGAAAAGACAGAGAAAGGAAACCAGGCAGGCTAAGCACTCAATGGAGGGTGTTCTCCCTTGGCCTTTTTGAACTATCACTCATCCTACATTTTTTCTAAGCTTTCTTTAGCAGAGTTGGAAATTTCAGAAATGTTAAATGGAGAGTTACAAGGCTCTGTTTCCTGAAATTTCTGCACATGCAATCATGCAATGAATGTTTTCCTATACCAATTAAGGACCTCCACTATAAGTTTGGCTAAAAATTCAAGAGCAGGACTTGATGTTTTTATTTTTTAGTGAACAGCTACTTACACAAGCACTAAAACTGCAGTCTGCATCCCTAAAGCCACTTAAGATGGAGGGTATTCTATCTAAATTCTCTAAATTGTAACCTGAAGAAGAGTAAAATTCTATTGATCTGGGCTGTCAAAAAAAATAATACTTTACTTGCTGGTGGCTCCAAGCTGGGATTAAAAAAAAATACAATCGATCAGCTTACATAGTCACAGAGTCACAAAAATCTCCACAGGCTTAAACCTATAGCCTCAGTCTAAGAAATGACACAGAGATAAATAGCAATCTCTGAACCGAGATTTGAACTTCCAAATGCATAAATTCTGGGTAGAGAAAACTTAGCTTCAGACCATGTAAATGCCTTGGAGTTGATCCCAAGTTCATGTGCACCAGCAGTGAGGGAGCAGCCAGTGTGCCCCTGGGGAGCACAGGGTGCAGAAATGAAGGTCAGAAGAGGAAATGTTATAGCTAACTATATTCTACTTTAGTTATTCCGACTTCACAGTATTTTGTTCAAGTCTCAGTCACATTTTGCCAGGGATTTTATGTGAGGAATGCCCAGGAACTTGGGATGTTTAGATTACAAAGAGAACCTGGGGTGTGACTGGTGGGGGAGGACCCCTGTGGCTATCACTACCTATGAGGGTAGGCACAGATTAGTTCTGCTAACTTCAGAGCACTGCGTGGATTTGAGAAATGTTGTGACTCAATATATCAGAAGCACTTTTTAAAAATCATGTATCAGAAGCACTTTCTAATGGAATTTTCCAGAACAGATGGATTTATGAGATAAGCTCCCTGTCCCTGGGAACCCTTGAGCAAAGGCGGGTCAATGATTTGTGGAGTGGGAATTCCTTTATCAGAAGAGATGCGGACTCTCTGTCTTTAGCATAAAGGATTCTAAAATGGGGGCATGTGGCCTTATGCTGTCTAGAAGTGAAAAGGAAATGGCTTGTTAACACACACACTGACAGATTCTCTTTCATAGTCTCTCTGTCTCTGTTCCCAACCCTCTACAAGTGTATGTTACTTGGTGGAATTGTAATTTTAGTCCTTGACTTTAATTTTACACATTAAAAAGCTTAAATATATTTACAAAAGCTTTGCTTTACTGTCAAGAAGAGACACATTTGGCCTATTGCTTTTTTCTTCACTTCAAAATAATAAAACAAGGAGCTGGGCTATAGCTCAGTATTACAGTGTTTGCCTAGCATGTGTGAGGTACTGGGTTCAGTCCTCCACACTACATTCAATAAATAAATAAATAAATAAATAAATAAATAAATAAAGGTATTGTATCCATTTACAATTTAAAAAAATTTAAATAATAAAACAAAATAGACTACTTAATCTTATGGATACTACTTAAATCATTAATTCTTATCATTCGTTCTCCTTAAATGACAATTCTCACTACTTAAAGATTGACATCTGTGAGGGTGATTGAGAAATCTAAGATTTGTTTTTTTGCACGAAGAAAGATTCTTGATAAATCTGCCATGCAGCATTACACATCTTGGAATAAACTGATTGAAGTAAGAAATAGGGTGCAAAGATCAAAGAACTAGCATCTGCTCTCACCTCACTATAGTTGATTTTGTTCATTCTTGCCAACATGATTTCTGGCGTGTCTGGCATTATGTGGATCTGGGTCTTGTCTTTGTCCCAGGCTTCTGTGTATAAACGCTATTAAAGAAAATATATTAATCCATCAGAAAAAGAATTTAGTGTACGATCAATAGGAATTTTGTTGTATATAAACAACGACAAAAAAAAGACAAGGTCATGGCATTTTATATTCATTATGTATTTTATAAATGTCTTCAAGTAATCAGTTCGCAGCAGAATAGATATTTATATATACCTTCTGAGAACCTGAAACATGTATGTTAATAATTAAAAGGAATGTAAGAATAAACATCTTTTATACAAAGATTATTTTCTATAAATTTATGCCATTTTATCAAAACCACGAAATAACTGAAATATTAAAGTATAAATAACATCAGTTTTATGATAGATTAGATGGAGAAATAATGAAGGATGATGGGTGTCTCTTTTTGCTCAATATTCCATGTCTTGTCTCAATTATGCTACTTTTTCTTCCATTCAGCCCCACCTTGGATCTCAGAACTCTGAAACCTCACCTTGTTCATGGTGATGGCATTATTCTTGGCCAATACTTGTTCCAGAGAATCAGTCACACTGGTAAATTTGAATTTGTCTGGAGGCTGACGATAGATTTTATCACTCAAAATTTCAGTTGCCCTTTTGCATTTTTCCACATCCAAAGAGCCAATGGGCACCCAGCCGATGCCTTTCATCCACTGGAGATCTGACTTATACAAATTCTGTTGACACAAATAGTGAATCAGTATTTATCCCTTCATTGGAAATGCATTTTTATCTATAAAACATAAAATCAAGTAAGAGTACACTTAAAAACAGTTTTGTAGGCATGTAGTGTTCAGACTGCAGGACATTTTGTCTGGAGGGTTAAAGGATTAACAACATTCCTAAGAAGAAAGGCAAGTATTCTTTGTTGACTAGGATTCGTGAGCTTGGTGCCACCCATTGCTACCTTCTCCAAGGGGAATTAATTCACCAACTTCCCACCTTTGCATGTCCAAGATCCTCAGTACTCACATCGCTCTGGAGGTCATAGGCCTGCCGAGCATGGATGACATCATTCTGGTCGGGCAGGCATGTCCACTGGTGCAGGTAGTTCTTGTAGTCCACGTCACTCACTAAGGTCTGGCACTTCTTGGCCAGCACCACCCCCAGCATGTCCACTGGGCTGCTGAACTTGGTCTTCCATTTCTCAAAGTCTTTCTTGTACTCCCTGTCACTCTGGATTTTGGCCACATGCATGGACCACATCATCTTGGGGTCATCATGTATAGCTCGGGCACCAATATGGTGACCCAGCTGCTTACGATAGCCTTCTTTGTACTTGAACTAGAAGAAGAAAAAGATTGTTTGTTATTTATTTTGACTTTAAGAAACATTACTAGGCTTAAATTATTATATTAATTAAAAGTAATGGTTTTCTTTGAATATATAAGTATACAACATATGCATCTTAAAAGCCATTTAGAAAACAAATGAAATATATATATACAAAAAGAAATTAAAACACTACTCTATTACTCAGAGAAATTTTTGTGGTGCATGTGTATAAAACAGAATAAAATTAGAGCATGAGTCAAACATTATATGGGTTGTTGCCTGCTCTTTTCGGTTATTATATAAGAATTTTCCTGTGTCACTAAGTAGTCTTTATAAATTTGATTTTTAAACTTGATTTTCTTTATGTGGATTATATTACTATGTTTCATCCTTTGATTGTTGATCATTCTTTTTTTTAAATTTAGATGTGCATGAGAGTAGAGTGTATTTTGACATATACATACATGGAGTGCAACCCATTACATTTAGGTTGCCATTCTTGTGGTTGTACATGATGTAGAGTTATACTGGTTGTGTATTCATATATGAGCATAAGAAAGTTATGTCCAATTCATTCTACAGTCTTCCTATTCCCAAATGACTATTCATTTTTAAATTATGATCATTACTTCCCACATTTTGGAAATAAAAGAAAAATATTTTTTTTTACCTGATGGACAAAAGAAATGAAAGGATAAAAGTTTTAGAAATGTGAGAAAATCCATATTTTACTCCATATATGTATAATATGTCAAAATACCCTCTACTATCATGTATATCTAAAAAGAACAAATTAAAAAAAAAAAGAAAGCAAATATCTGCAGCCCATCACTGGGTACAGGGACAAACATGGTCTGCATGGATGGTTGGACTTTGAGTAATGTATCCTATTTACTCAGTCTCTGCAGTGCCTAGGTTTGGTTTTAAAGGAACCCTACAATAAATTTGATTATATATATAGATCATGTGGAAAAACCAAAAAGATATCTAAATTACAGTCAATTACCCAATGCTTTTGTTCAGCAGGAAATGGACATGTTTTGAAATGCATGTTGCTATGGACTCAGTCATAGGTAGAAGAGGTAGAATTTAACCTGGGTGCTAAGAATTTGATTACCATTATTTTAAACTATCTGCTGCAAAACCAAACCATTAGCAACAGTTTTAGCCTCATAGCTTACTTGCTCTACTATACATCTAGGCTAGAGAAAGTGATCTTGGATCCAAAGCTAAGATGAGGAATTTCTCAGGTGTACTTACATCACTGGCGATGTCTCTGGAGGCCTTGGCAGCCTTAATAGGAATGGCATCGAGCCGCATATCATAGCCTTTCTTCTTGGCTTCTTCTAGGCCAAGTTTATATAATTTCTGAAATAGACATAAATAATCATAAGTTTTATTTATAAAGTGCATTGTAAGGAAAACATATCATTTACCACTAATATACTGCTTACCTCACTGTAATTTACTTTGTTTTGTTTAGCTAGTAAAACTTCAGGGGTATCTGGCATAATGTGGACAGTAGTTTTATCTTTATTCCAAGCTTCTGTATAGAGGTGCTAAAACAAACAAAATACAGGTTAGTAATGAATAATCTGATTCCTAATGAGACTAAAGAGATTCTGCTCTGTGACCTGGTTGTGACACTTACAGGTTGAGACATTTCCTGTCAGTAAGAAGCACACTTACTTAAAAACTACTTTGATATCAAGTAAAAGAATTGAACATGAATTTTCTTTTATATTAAAAAATTTCAGTGTTTCCACCAATTTTTTTAAAAATCAGTACTTCATTCATGCAAAGAAAGGACTTACATGGTTCATGGTAATAGCATTATTTTTTGCCAAAACCATTGGTATGGAGTCCATAAGGCTGGAAAACTTGAATTTATCTGGGTGCTGACGGTAAACATGGTCACTCAAAATTTGAGTAGCTCTTTTGTTCTTCTCATCCTCGAGAGAACCAGAAGGTATCCAGCCAATGCCTTTTAGCCACTGAAGATCAGCCTTGTACAAATTCTGAAATTACAAGTGTCAAATCACTAAACAAAAGCATATGTCCCTGAAGAAATAAGAGTTTATAGTATGTAACATTACATATGACTATATATAATACATCTATAATATTTTAATGAATTCTTACAAAATTTCAAAATTTTGGAATGAATTTTCAATCATCAAAATGCTCATATCAGAAGCATATTTTGGGAGGCTGGGCGGTGGACGCTAAGAGTGCTGCGGAGCCGTGGTTTGCCTTCGCCGCGGCTTCCGTAGGAGACTAAATGGATTTGAGGCTTCCCGTGGAGTGAAAGAATCGGCTCAAAACTGCTTGTCTCCCATGGGCTGGGCCGGCTGCAGAAAGACTGCCCGATACAGGCTTCCGCCGAGACATCGCAGGACAGGAATGAATTCAAGTATTTCCAAAGAATGACGACAACCCCTTCAGTAGAAGAGAACTTCCACAAGGAGCTCATTTTCTTGCCAAAAGTCTGACCGATGCCTTAAAACTTACTGAGCAGCCAGAATTAGCAAGTAAAATAGACATGATTTGGATAGTAGGAGGCAGTTCTGTTTATAAGGAAGCCATGATTCAACCAGGCCATATTAAATTGTTTGTGACAAGGATCATGCAGGAATTTGAAAGTGACACATTTTTCCCAGAAATTGATTTGGAGAAATATAAACTTCTTCCAGAATACCCAGGTGTTCTTTCTGAGGTCCAGGAGGAGAAAGGCATTAAGTACAAATTTGAAGTATATGAAAAGACTGATTAATGTGAAGATGTTTTCTGATTTATTTCATGTTATCCTTCCCTCTAAAAAATTCTGTATTTTTACATTAGAATAAAAAGACTTGTGTGGTTAATGAAAAAAAAAAAAAAAGAAGCATATTTTGGAAAACACTTAACAGAAGCATGCAAAGGACAACTTAATTCTTTAATTGCCTAGATTAGCAATCTAGAGGTTTCCATCAAAGCAATGACTCTGCTGATCTTTCTTTGTGGAATAATGATGCCTCCAGATGTTGGTGAGTGGATAAAACTGGGCATTAGTTCAGGGATGTAGAACTCATTGTGTAACCTCCACTCCCATTACATTAGGTGAATTTGTGTGTATGTGTGTGTATGTGTGTGTGTGTGTGTGTGTGTGTGGTGCTAGGGATTGAACCTAGGGCCTAGCACACGCAAGGTAAGTACTCTATCAACTGAGCTATTTCCCCAGCCCTCAACTCCAATCACTTTAGGGGAATTTTGACACTAAGGAAAACATAAACAATATTTAACTGATCAAAGAGAAACCTTAGACTCACATCACTCTGGAGGTCATAGGCCTGCCGAGCATGGATGACATCATTCTGGTCAGGCAGGCATGTCCACTGGTGCAGGTAGTTCTTGTAGTCCACGTCACTCACTAAGGTCTGGCACTTCTTGGCCAGCACCACCCCCAGCATGTCCACTGGGCTGCTGAACTTGGTCTTCCACTTCTCAAAGTCCTTCTTGTACTCCCTGTCACTCTGGATTTTGGCCACGTGCATGGACCACATCATCTTGGGGTCATCTTTAATATTTCGGGCTCCAATGTGGTGGCCCAGCTGTTTTCGGTACCCATCTTTGTATTTGTACTGAGGGGAACAAAGAATGTATCTCATTTCTTTCAAAATTAACTTATGTTGCCATTTTTTTGTGGGAAATCACAAATAACTTTAATTCTAAATATTGTACTAATCCTGGAAAGCCACAGATTTTGTTTTTTGATAGGAAAGATTAAAGGCTAAATTCAGTTACAATTTCATACATAATAAATGCATCCTTGATCTTATTCCTCATCTCACACTGCATGTCTGGGACTATTTCACTGTTTTAATTTGTTATCCCATAGAAGATTTTGTTCTATTTAAAATTACACTGAGACTGCTTTGAAGGGATTAATTGTAATTCAATCAATATCAACAGGGGATGAGGTCTTACTTCACTGGCAATTTCCCGGGATGCTTTGGCTGCTTTGATTGGTATGGCATCAACAGGAAGATCGTAGCCTTTTTTCTTCAGCTCCTCATAACCCATTCGGTAGATTTTCTGTTGAGAGAAGGTCACTTGGCAAACTGTTCTCTATAAACAACTGCATATGCAGCATAATGAATCCAATGTGCTGAATACTTTAAGAGTCCATGGAATAATATCTGTGCTCTAGACTACTCAAATATAATTGGAAATTATGGTCGGGGATTGCTAATGATCTTATTTTAAACTTTAAAGCTTTTTAATTGCCTAGATGAACAAAATTAAATGTCAGCTCTTCCCAAATTCTTATGAGACTGCAGAAGCAAATTGATAGAAAAATGGAATGAAAGATACTTAGATACTGTTTTCCAATTAATGTGGAGTATTTTACTAGGAGCTATTTTTAGAAAAGAGTAACACCTGTCCATGTTTCTCCTCTAGGGGGAAAATTTTGTGTAAGTGGCTTCTGCTTCTGCTTTCATGTGGCTGATGCATTGTGAATGATTGTTTATAATATAGGGCCATCTAAAGAAGGATCAACATCTGTAGGTAATATACAGAATCCTTCAAAATTTTTTAAAGCTAAAAATTTTAAAGAGCTTAACCATTAAATTTTTACAATTTATGTATAGTCATTTGTTTCTTCATATTTGTGACATAATTAAGAACTATACTAATCCTTATGGTATTATTATTCTAACATATTTAATGTTGAAGTCACTCTCCTGGAGCTTAAAATGGGTTCTTAAAATAGTTCATTTTTTTCATCTATAAATTTCAGGAGATTATGTTGACAATAAAAATGAAATTATCCCGCATGAATTTTATATGCTCACTCACTCCAACTTTCATTGAACATCTACTATGTGTTGGGCACCGTGCTAGGTAAGCACTCAAGACCCAGTAGGAATTGCCTATAAGAAACACATGCCCCATATAGGGACATTACATTACTTTGAGATGTGTAATAGTGGAACGCAAGGCACAGAGAGAGCAGCTTCCCAACTCTGCCTGTGTCAGGAGTACCAAAATCTTGAGCTTCAATCTGAAAGTTTTATATAAGGGATCTGAATCGCATGTAGTTTGTTAATTTAAATGGTTCAGGGATTCAAAAAGACTTCCAAACAACTTCAATGACACAGAAGCAATTAAAATGAGCTTTCTGAAAATGCATGCTGAATTTGGAAACTTACATCACTTGTATTGATTAAGTTTGCCTTAGCCAGAATAATGTCAGGTGTATCAGGCATGATGTGAATTTGGGTCTTGTCCTTGTCCCAAGCTTCTCTATAAAGTCTCTAAAATGAGAAATAAGAATTTTTCAATGGTTGTATTAGATCAGCACATGATATAGGTGGCTTCTACTTTAAGCATCATCAAATATTACATTGACATTAAACATTATTACTGATGAAATAGTAGACAATATAAACATCTGGAACACGATTGTCTTCCAAAATGTATATTATGGACCACACTTTCAAAGTTACAGATAATTCTGCCCTTAAGAAACCAGTCCAAATAATTAGAACTTTTTCCAATGTTATAAAAAGGAACAGATTTTTCCATTTTGGGGGTTGTAAAGTTTCCCTTAGTGTTTAATTGCAAGAGGGCCCAGCCTTCTCAAAAAATAACTTATTCAAAGTTTGCCTAGAAATTAGGGAGTTTCATTTTTTATGTGGCTGGGAGAAATAGAAAGTCTGCTAGTCCATTTTCAGCCTTTATTGGATCCAATAATAGCCATTTTAACCATAGCCCTTCCCTTTTACCCACCCTAATTTTAGAATTAGCTAATTGTATAAATTGTATCCAAGTCCTCCAAATAGGGTGAAAGGCAGCATTATGTTAGTGGACTGCTTGCCCAGGTGCACTTGCTAGCCAAGTTCTGTAGCTTGCCCTTCTGTCAGAATTAAATGCCTTGCCTACCTACTTTTGAATGTGTTTGATTTCTTGCAGCACCTCAGTATTTCTAACAGGCTTACTATTTATGTTAATATTATTTTTGAGGATTCGGATTCCCAAAAGGATTACATTTGGGAATTTATTAAAATCTATTTGATGTTCAAAAGCTATCCTTAAGTTTGTCCTCAATAGAAAACAAAAAGACCCAGACAAAAAACTCAGTTATCTCACTTATCTAAACCAGGTTATTTATATAATATTAGAAAATATCTCCACAAGATACTTATCAATTACAAAGGGTAAAATGGTAACTTGAGAGTGATCAGTTTAAATTATCAGTAATGGAACAAATTGATATAATGTGCCTCCTAATATGATATACTCAGGACACAATGTGAGATAGCCTGAAAAGAGAATCTGAATCTAATCATGAGGACACCAGGAAACACAACTCCAGCAGACCCTACAAAATAAGTGGCCTGTAGTTTTTACAAATGTCAAGGACTCGGAAGATGTAGAAATACTGAGAAAATAGTCTAGAATAATGGAAACTAAAGATATGGCAAGAAAACGTAGCACATGATCTTGGATTGGATCCTGGACCAGGAAAAAAAAATTTCTTTTGCTATAAATGACATTAGTGACAAAATTGAACAAATTCTGCAAACTGATAATTATCAACATTAATTTCATAATTTTGATCATTCTAATGAAAGTTATATAAGATGTCCTTATTTTCAGCAGATACACATGAAGTATTTCAGGGTGATGAGGCATCATAAAGTAATTTACTTTGTCATATAGATACATTCAGGAGATAGGGAAAATGAGGGAAGGAAGAAGAGAGGGAAAGAGAATACAAATGTGTTAAAACATTAATGTTTGTGAAATGTGAGTGGAAAAAATACATAATTTATACTGGGTTTGAACTTTTATGTATGCCTAAGTTTATTCCAATATAACATTTTTCAAAATTTCATGGATTCCTTGGATTTGTCAATTTCCCTTTAAGATATTTTGTGTGAGATGAGTAGGTTGGCACTTTTCTTTTTGAATATATATACTACAGCTCATATAACCTAGAGAAGCTGATTAAGATCTTCAGGGCCCAGACAAATCAAAGCTCATCATTTTTCATTATTTTTTCCAGCTCTGCACCAGCCTTTCTGATCAAGAACACCAATTTCTCAACCTTATTACTACTGGTTTCATTTGCTGGACAATTCTTGGTTGTAGAGGGCTCTCTTGTGCACTGTGGTATTTTTAGCAGCATACCTAGTTTCTATCCACTAGAGGACAGCAGCATGCCACCCCCAAGTTGTGACAAAAATATTTGTAGATGTCAAATGTCTCCTGTGGGACAAAACTGTCTCTGGTTAATAACCACTAAATGAGATCATTGCTTCAGTGGCATGTGCCACTTTCATTCCATGGAACCCAGGAAAAAATGCTAATATTGAATATGCTGGCAGATTTATCAGCCTACATAAAAGAAGAGGCAGCAGGTGCAAGGAGCCTAACTAGTCTGGGTTCTATTCCAGAGGCCTTAGCAGATCAGTATTTCTGCATCCCTGTACCTAGGGCTCACGGCTGGGGATGTGTCCATTAACTTTATGATTCAGGTTTTTCTCTTGCTCATCTTATTAGTCAGAGCTCTCTCCCAAGAAACTAGGATTCAAAGAGAAGGAAAATACTCTTGCCATCATAAAAACAAAAAAAAAAAAGAAGAAGAAGAAGAAGAAGAAATGAATACTTAGACATTCATAATGAAGTTGACAAGTCAGAATTTACTTTAAATTTTGGAAACAAAATTGCAAAAAATCTGATGGGTTGCTTACGAAGAGAGGAGCTAAAACTTACTGATTGCTTACTATAAGCTGATTATGGGTTTACATGTTACATAAAACTCATAATGCATATGATAAACATAAAATATATAGATATTAAATATAGTATATGTATTTAGACCATTCAGGTGTCTAATTATATATCTATTTAAGCTTTCTTTTTTTTTTAACCACACTCAGGATTGAACCCAGTGGCAATCTACCACTGAGCTACACCTTCCAGTCCTTTCTATTTTTATTTAATTTTTTTTTACCAGTTCCAGAATCTCAGTACACATAATTCAATCTACTGAAACGATCAGGATTAGGCTTTTAGTTGAGTACCGATTAATCTTTCCTTTCTGTGCATAAAATTATTCCAAACTGCTTTTATTTATTTTATTCAATAAATACTTCCTGAGCACCTGTTATTTACCAGGCAATGGTGTCAGTACTAGAGAAGAAAATAAGTTGGAGATGAAATACACAATTATATACTCTGCAATAGTATTATTGATTTATCTTGATTTAGTAGAACTAACTTTATCAATCATTTGGCAGAAAAATAACAATCTTTATAATACTTTCACTGTGCCTTTGTAAGGTATTCAGAACCTCTTGCCTTAGTATTCTTTATCCCAACAACAACAAAATCCTAGGTTTTTAATGCACTCAAGTTTCAAAGAAAAAATATAATCAATAATTTCTCAATACATCTAGCTAAGTAAGGAAGGTTTAGGTGACTAAAATTGACACTAGACTTTTTTACCTTATTCAGTGTAAGGTAGTTGATAATTCAAAGCAAACCAATGTAAAACGTTTTTGCTGTGTTATATGATGCAATTCTCTCCTAATCTATTCACTTATTTATTTAGTTTTGCTTGTTTGTTTTTGAGACAGGGTCCTGTTAAGTTTCCCAGGCTGACCTCCCAACTCAGCCTTCCCAGTGAGTCACTAGGATTACAGGTGCACAACATCACGCTCAGATTTCTACTCATTTATTAAGGGAAAGTTACTAAGCAACTGCCAAATGGCAGCCAGTATAATGTATTTAATAAATTTCTAAAGAATTACTCACATCACTCCTATTTTTGGCATTTGTTTTTGCCAGAACTATGTCCATGGCATCAGGAATGCTGGTAAACTTGTTTTTGTCTGGAGGCTGGCGATATTTCTTCTCACTGATGATTTCTGAAGCCCGCTTATTCTTTTCTGCTTCCAAAGAACCAAGGGGACTCCATCCTATGCCTCTCAGCCACTCAAGGTCAGACTTATACACATTCTGCCAAAGGACAAAGCAAGCCATCAAAACCCCATCCTCTCCTGTATCTATGCCTTAAGTGATTCTATGCTCTACATATAGATGCACTTTAGATTTTCAATGACAATTCCTCTTTCTAGTTTCTTTTTTTATGACTAAGTGGCTACTAATATGAAATATGAAGTAATACACAAACTATTAAATTTAATAGACACTGACCTCACTTTGTAGTTCGTATACTTTTTTAGCTTGGATGACGTCATTCTGATCAGGTAGGCATGTCCACTGATGTAAGTAGTTCTTGTAGTCTATATCACTAACCAAGGCCTGACATTTCTTGGCTAGCACCACTCCCAGCATGTCCACTGGGCTGGTGTACCTGGTTTTCCACTTTTCAAAATCTTTCTTATATTCTCGTTCACTCTGCATTTTGGCTACATTCATTGATAACACAAGCTTCGGGTCATCTTGCAGACTCCGGAATCCAATATGGTGTCCAAGTTGTTTCCGGTAGCCTTGTTTATATTTAAACTGAAATCAGAGGAAACATAGTCCTTTTATTAACACAAAAACCAAATTACATTAAATTTTCTTTGTTTTTATATTTGATTTTAAAAACTGAAATGAGAAAATAGATGACCATGCTAACTTAGTAAGAAATGTTTTCTTACTTAGGTAAATTTTATTTAAGTGGAGGCTATCAAAGAAACCTAATGTAGTTGAGAAATTAATTCCAACCAGAGGTAGAAATATATCATTGGATATGCTAGACATGATATATGCTGACTTTCCAGATTACATTTTTATCAAGCCCTTGTCAGATTATTAGGGGAATGATAATCTCATGAGAAAAAAATATAGGCTGAATGGAAAATATTCTTGTTAATATACATAACCACAATACTCAGTTTCATGGTTATGCATATTAGTAAGATAAATGACTTGGTCACCAGGCTTAAAACTGTATTTATTCAGTAGCAGGATTTTTAGATATTTGTCATATCGTTATGTCATACACCTTGTCCTATTTGGGAATCTATGTCTTGCATGCATGGGTGTCCAAATGGGTAAAAATGAGTTATATAAATGAAAGAGAGTAAAATTAAAATCCGGCATTCAGATTCTTTGGGAAAAATTACATTAGCAATGGATGACAATAACAACAATGATAATGAGTATAATAACATCTACTGGATGTTAGGTGCTAAACATATATTACTACTCAGATAAGTAGGTCCGGCTTTCTCACAATACTCAGTTTCATGGTTATGCATAGTAAAACTACTCAGGACTTTAAATTGTCTGTAGCTTCATACAGAAAATCTGACAAAGTTGCTTATAAAAACTAGGGCCATAAAGTCTGTATGGGCACAGATAAATGCATATCAGAATCTCATTTATTCTGGCCTGACCTCTTCTAGCAATAGACTATCACTAAATTTTGAGACACTCTATTTTAAGATACTTAAAAAAAAACACAGGATAAACCACTAATAGGATGATCAGAAGATTGAAAAACTTATTAAATTAAAGCCAAAGGAGAGCAAATAAGAATTTGAAATGTTTGAGGAGATATCAAAGAGAAGGGAAAATAAGCTACTTTGTGATGTTCTAGAACAGAGACTGATTGGTAAAATATTTAAGATTGAAAATAAGAAAGTGTATAATGACAAATGGAGATGATCCAATAAGGAAGTGACCTGCTTTGAAGGATTCCAAAAGCTTATAATTGTAAATATCCGCAGACTATTAGACCTGGAGAAAAGATCTGATGCTGAGTGGGGAGATGGGATTAAATAACCTTTATGTATTTTCTAACTCTAAATTCTGTTATTTTAATGTATTAAATTATATATTTAAAATAGCATTCATTTTCTGAAATTTTATAGATATAACAATCACTTGAAACTGAAAGGAAATACAATATCTACAATGGTGGGAAAGTTCACTTTAGCTGATTTTAAAGGAAGATTTAAAAAGTTTCTATCTAATTAATGGGTTCAAAAGAAAAGAAATTAGGTACTGTCAAATGTTGGGTTGTTCAGAAATTATTGATGCTATTTCTTCAATTCCTAAACTATTTTTAGTATATAACATTAAATGAAAATGAATTTTCTTTCTGGGGAATATTCAAGCATCATTATCGCTTTAGGTTCATCATTATATCGATTCTAATGAATTATTGACAGATAAGCTAGAGAGTGTGGATAATATATTATCAGATTAATTATCTAGCATTTCTGGAGTGCCACAATTTGATTAGGCAGAATTTTCCCTTAAATTCTTAGAATTTGTCAGATTCTGTTTTTAAGCACTGTCTCTCCCTTCTGTACTTCAACCTGTATACTGAACCAGATCATTCTTTTATTTTTGAGATTTTCATTAAGAGGTCATATTTCTCTATGAAATTTTAGTAATTTATTCTCTATCACCAATATCCTATGAATTTTTTCCCATTAATTTTTGAGATGAGCAAAATTAAATGGTTATAGGTAGATTATCTAAGTGTAACATACAAAAATTTAACCATGTTTAGTTTATTTGTCAGATATATTACCCTTTCTAGTAATTAGAAGCTACTTTTTGGAACACAAAGATCCTTGTTCTCTGAACTTTGAACCAGACATCCAGCAGAAAGTAGAGTTAAACCCTCTGATGCCAAAAAACCTAAATTTCTGAGCCTTTCTGGATTTTTATATGCCCCAAGCTAATTAATTGTAATGATGTAAGTAAAAGGATGGGCTAAATAAAAATAATTGACAGCTAATTTTACACTATCTACATGTAATATCTATCAACATTGTGTTGTTGAGGCTGATTTATATCTAGCAATTTGCCTTTGTCCAAAATATATAAGCAGAAAACAGGAAAATTAATTTGAGGCCACAATAGAAAAACTGAAATATCTGGTTCTTTGGTGTATCTCGAGACACAACATGTTAAAGCAATGATCTGACAGGTGTTCTGGCTGACCTGCAAAGAAGCCCCTGTTCCTATTTGAATAGTGAAAGATAAAGTGCAGACTGTTTAACCAAAGAGGGAGGAGAATATGAAGGGAACAACATTACATTTTTAAAAGTAAAGTCTATCTACAAAAATAGTTGCCAACATTATGTCATTCTGATAAAAATATCCTCAAACAAATCAAAATAGAACTTACATCACTAGCAATGTCCCTTGAAGCTTTGGCCAGCTGTACTGAAATCGCATCTACTGGGAGATCATAGCCTTTCTTCAAAGCTTCTTCCCATCCCAGCTTATACAGTTTCTGAAAATTAAAGAAATTCATTAGCATTATTTCTTCT
This sequence comes from Urocitellus parryii, assembly GCF_045843805.1. Classification (NCBI taxonomy): domain Eukaryota; kingdom Metazoa; phylum Chordata; class Mammalia; order Rodentia; family Sciuridae; genus Urocitellus; species Urocitellus parryii. The sequence continues at coordinate 206,682,649 of NC_135531.1, forward strand.
TTATTAAAAATCTCAATAGATTATCAAGCAGAAGTTTACTTCAGAGAATAGTTATCAGACTCTAATATCATCTACTTGATCTCTACAAAGATATTGATAAAACCCCAATAGGTTTTATAATAGAAAAAGTACTGAGGCTGTATCATGTGACCTGGCTTGATTTTCATTTTGGCTCTGAGAATCCTTAGTGGTATATTTGAACAACAATATGGTCACATGGGGTATATAAGGGACCTTTCCTCCTGCTGTTAACTACAGTCTGGTTCACTGTTCTAAAGATCAATATTGAGAAAACTAAAAGAAAATGAGATCACAAAATTTTAATTACTTAAGTGATAAAAGTAATAGATGAAATATCTTTTAAAAGTTGCAACAAATGAATTAACCTATGTAAGTGTTAAAAATGGATAGTAACAAAAATAACAGTTATCCAGTACTTTCTATTGACAGCTAATTTTACACTATCTACATGTAAAATAGTACCAGGTACTAGGCTGAGAGCTTTCTATAGAATTTCTAATTTGGTCCTCAGAGAAATCTAATGTCATAGGCACTTTTATGATTTTATTCCTAATTTTAGGAATAAGAAAACTGAGGTTTATAGAGGTAGGTAATTTGCTCAATATCAAGTAACTCATAAATGCCAAAGCCAAAACACACACCAGGTCTTTTCTTTGCGTGGTGCCAGGGATTGAACCCAGGGCCTTGTGCATGTGGGACAAGCACTCTACCAACTGAGCTATACCCCCAGCCCACACCAGGTCTTTTTGATGCAATTTTGTTTTGTTTCAACATTTCCTTATAAACAAAATAGATACAGTACCTGCCTCCATGTAGCATATGGCTGTAGCTGAAGGTATATTCTGCAACTTAATACATTCTGCAACTTCCCTAAGCCAAGCAGCTTGAGAGTCACTCACTTCCATGGCTTAGCATTTACATCAGTTATTTACTAGTACATCATTTACAGGTTTAATAAGTCTTAAGGTTAAAACATAATAGTAATATTTATGTACTTTTACCTGACTAAATAGTGTTTGATTCTGCTTGGCTTGTAAAATATCTGGTGTGTCAGGCATCACATGGATCTTGGTCTTATCTTTATTCCAATCAATTGTGTACAAATGCTGGGAAGAGAGGAAAAAGATACATGAAATCTGAATAAACTGGGACAAACAGCAAAGAAAATAAATATACAGGTGATTTGAACATGCTTACTTAGAACAAGTAAATAATAACTAAAGTAAGATATGATTCAGAAAAGATATTAAAAACTCAGATTTTACTTTTTGAGGGGCTATTAGGGATTGAAACCAAGGGTGCTTTACTACTGAGCCACGTTCCCCAGCCCTTTTTACTTTTTATTTTGAGACAGGGTCTTGCTAAGTTGCTGAGGCTGGCCTCCAACCTGTAATCCTCCTGCCCCAGTCTCCCTAGTCACCGGTATTACAGGAATGCACCACTGCACCTGGCTTTTACAAACTTTGATCTTTAAAAAAATAGTGTTTTAGATAATTTACATCATCCAGAATGGATTGAAAGTACTTCAAGATAATCATTTTAAAATATAAGTGATTTCCCCAACTATGTATAACTCAAATGCTCTAATAAAAATATAAGTAATTTCTAATCTTACTAGAAGGGCAAGGGAAAGAAATGTGAGATGAGTATCAGAAAATGGCATTGGAAATGCTCCAGAACTATTTGCCATTTCCTGGAAATGGTAGACCCGAGTTAAATTTCTCCAACAGAAACCAAAGCTGGTTAACCTTTCCCTTTCCTCACTTGGGAGTTATGCGTCAGGACAAGTGTTCTCGCTACCTTGTTCATGGTGTGTGCATTCTGCTTGGCAAGCACCATGTCCATGGAGTCAGTCAGCTTCTTAAACTGGAAGTTGCTAGGGTGCTGGCGGTATTTCTGGTCGCTGGCGTATTCAGTGGCTTTCTTGGCTTTCTCCACTTCGAGGGAACCAGCTGGACTCCAGCCAAGCCCTTTGTACCATTCATTGTAGTCCTGCTTATATTCATTCTATAAAGAGAAGAGGCAAATTCCGCTTTACCTAAATGACTTAGACACCAAAGTTTGGCATTGAAGACTGTACTCTTCCTGCCCATCTAGGAATCCAACCATGGCCCAGGTGGAAGGGAACCTTACATCACTCTGGATGTGATTCATGTTCCTGGTCAGCTCAATGTTCATGGCATCAGGAAGGAGGATGTACTTGTGGATCAGATGCTTGTAGTTAGTGTTGGTGATGTTGGCTTGGGCATCCTTGGCAGCTGTGACACTGAGCATGTCGGCAGGGGTGTGGTAGCTGGTCTTTGTCTTCTCATAGTTTTTCTTGTACTCTCGATCAGATTGCATCTTCGCTACTTGCATGGAGTGGACTAATTTGGGATCATCTTCAAGACTGCGGAAACCAACCATTTTTCCCTTCTCCTTTTCATAATTGTACTTGTATTTATACTGTGAAGAAAATATAAATGTGCATAAAGAGCAATTCTGTGGACTAGAAATCATTCCAATATCAATGTTTTGTATTTCACTAAAAATGATACTTGTAGAGAACCCTATAGTTCATAAAACACATTCTTGACATTCTCTGTGCATTCACAAAACACATTTTATGACATTTCTCAAAACTACACATGGTAAGGTAGATAGCAAAGTTCTTATTACTGCCCCCATTTATTTCATAGTTGATTATGAGCTGAAACCAGAGAGATGAATGAACTTGTTGAGGTAGCTAAGGATTGGAGCCTAGGTTTTGTGATGCTGTATCACACGGACTTATACACACTGTTATTATAAGAATAAGAAAGAATTCAGCAAATAAGAGAAAAACACAATGGTCTAAGCAGTTTAATACTGCCCTGGGGAACAGTCATTTGCTGATTAGAATAGATTCAATTATGAATTACACAGCATAATTTTAGAGTGACTTTATATTTGTAGAGTTCCACTTCTTTTAAGGCTCTCTAAATTAGCCTAACTGGGAAGAAATTTTACTACCATCGTAGTTTCTAGAGAGGGGAAATAGTAATACACAGAAAGAACTGTTTCACGTAGGAGATATATTGACAGTGCTTGCTGGTACACCAGCTTTCTGGGGGTGAGGGGAGCCTTAATTCACAGAGTTCACCATTTCTGGGATATAAATATTCCCAAGACAACTGATGTCAAGCTGCCAATGGTTTTAGCAACTGCTTTGCAAAATTTCTGATTAGTTGAAAAAACAGGCTGTCATTGAGCCCAAATCATGATCACTTGTCATGAACCCAAATGATGAGCTCCCCTGCATGACACCACGGGAGACAACCTGTCAGGAAGTCATTCCTAAGAGGCAGAAGGCGAGAACAACACAAGCCTTTACCAAGACAACTTGGTGAAGGGCTTTGGTTTCTACATGTTATCGCCTTTCTAACAGAATTCAAAGTTCACCTAGATCTCCTGAGGCAGGGAGCCAAGATCTATGAGCATCATGACAGGGTTAGCAGTCTGTCTTTCAGAAAGGCCAGAGACAACACAGGAACGAGGCTAAGAGGCACACATGGAACACAGTGAGGCCACTGTTGGCAGGCACGCCATTGTTTCTCATTTTTCCCATCGGTGTTTCCAGAATGCAGCCCTTATATTTTGGTTTCCTGGAAGCCCCAGCACGACCACCGCCTTCCTACACACTTACATCACTTGCAATATCTCGAGAAGCCTTTGCAGCTTTGATAGGAATCGCATCTGTTCGGAGATCATAGCCTTTCTTTTTAGACTCTTCCAAGGAAAGTTTGTAGAGTTTCTGTAATAGGCAAAGACAATAGGTTTTTTTTTCTAAATGGGAAAGCCTGGATTTATTCTAGAAGATTGAACTAGCTCTGTGGCAGTCTTTAAATCTGGGGCAAAAGGCTTTGTTGGTGGCTTAATGGTTGAATATCCTCATGAATAACACAAGTGTGTTTGAAAAAAAGTAATTACAAACTCAAACATATTTTCAAGAAACCACCAGAAAAAGGTAAAAGGCCCTGGTCTCTGTCAGGTTGCAAATATACATGAAATATATAAAATCTAGTAGGTTCTTATTGATGTATTTTATCTGACAAGGGTTAAAAGGAAGACTACGAAACATCAAAAGAAATGTGCATCTTCATACATCAAAAGAAAACTTCACTGTGTTACAATTGACACTTTTATTTATACAATCATGTGGATTCTATAATTTTAAAAGTCAGCAATTCCAAATCTCCGTGGAATTTAACCGAAGGGAAAAAGATGGTAGGATTAGAGGATTTCCTTGCAATTATGGTTAGGATGAGAAAGGAAATGAAATAAAACATCAATGCAGTTTCTAACAAGTGTTCCACATTCCTTGGAGAGCTTGCCCCAGTTTCTTCAAAATGCCCATCTTCCCTTTCCATTTAACCCTTCTTTTGGACTTCATGGTGGAGAGGGCTCTCTAAAAATGAGGTCCTGGGACTTTTACTTTCTTTTCCTTCCATTGGTAACCCCCACATCATCTCTTCCTGCCGAGTCTCTTAGTTACCAAGTGTCTACTCCAAAACAAAATCCAGTTACCCTTTAAATTCCTAACTGCTTATGCCAATTCCCATTGACTGGCCACTCCATCTTTTAGCAGAGCAAGATTAGAAATGGAAAGATTCTTGTTTGTAGATTTCCACTACTGTTCTTTAAACATTGACTCACATAATTGAAACAGTTCTTGATTAATTTGTTTTTACCGGTTTCAAACAGATAACAGGAATCATACTTACATCACTCATATTGATTGCATTGGCCTTCGCCAGCACAATCTGGGGGATATCGGGCATGATGTGGACTTTGGTCTTGTCAGCTTCCCATGCTTGTTTGTAGAGGTGCTAGAAAGAAAAGTATGATATCTTTAAAGGAGCTCACTTAGCACACAAATATCACTATGCAATATATTATATGCCTATATTTTGCTTTTTTTCCCTAGGTTTAAAGAAAAATTTTTAGTGAAAAAGGCGTTCATTCAAAAAATACAGCGGAGAAGATATAAGAAAGTGAAAGTACCTTAAACCCTTTAACTTACAGCCCATAGATATCATCTCCCTCCTAAAGTTTTCTCCATATAATACAACTCACAGTCCTTTCAAAATGTAAGTCAAGTCACATAATACATGACATTCCACAGCTTGCTCTTTTACTTAATGTAGATTAGACATCTTGGAACCTTCCTAAAGTAATTGACTTCATTCATTTAAAAAGCTGCATAGTATCCCATTTGGTGGTATAATCCAATTGATTTAACCCTTTCTTCATTGACAGATATTTAATTTGTGGTTTTCAGTCTTTTTCCACCACAAGCAACAATGCCATGATATTTGGGGTGGGCCTGGAGAAACACACAGACACTCAATCAAAGAAGGACTTGCTGCCCAGCTTTTGGCAAGACAGCCTCTAGCTGTCAGCTCCTAGGGCTGGCTGCCTTACCCAAGAGCATGCCCTTCCCAGATGCCCACATCCAATCACCCAGCAAGGGTGGGAGACAAAGGCCTGTTCATTTCAGCCCACTTGTAACAAGTGACACCTGAGAGCCCGCCAAGGCACTGGCCAAGGCTTTCTCAGGTCTGTATTATAGTTCAACTTCTCTCTCTGCCCACTCTTTCTCTCCCACAGGTACTAATTCCTAAAAAATACCCCATTCCCCTAATTCCATCTCAACATTTTCTCTCAGAAGCCCTCACTTTCAAGAACAGTTATTTTACACATGTATTATGTGTATTTTTGCACAATATTAAGGATTTCTATAGGATAATGAACATCTGCATTTTTCATTTTAACAGTTATTGATTAAAATTGTGCATTAATATAAATTCCCTTTCTGATACTGTGTACGACACACTTTTTACTATTTATAAATCTAGTAAGTTAAAAATGCTCTTTAAGTCAGGCTGAATTAAAATAATTAAAACTCCCCAGACTAGGAGTTGGCAAACTTTTTCTGCAGATGGACAGATAGTCAATATTTTAGGCTTTGTGGGACACAAGATTTCAACTTTGATATTATAATGCAAATGCAGCCATAGACAATATACAGATGAATAGCTGTGTTATGGTAAAACTTGCTTTACATCTGGTTATGAGGCTGAGGTGGGAGGATCACTTGAGCCACTTTGACACCGGCCTGGGCAACATAGTAAGACCACCGTCTCAAAAACAACAACAACAACAACAACGACAAAAAAGCAATAGTTTTATAACCTCTGTGTTAGGCCAGTATTACCCAGTGGAATGTTCCGAGAAGATGAAAATGTTCTGCACAGTCCAATATAGTAGCCTCAGACAACATAAAGGTATTGAGTATTGGTTAATGTGAATAATGAATTATTATTATTTAATTAATTTAAATATAAGTCACCACAAATGGCTCGTGATTATAGGATTAGACAGTGCAATTCTAGTGGAGAGAGCAATGGCTAGTCATAAGACTCCATGTTCTAGTCTAAACCCAGCCATTGACTTGCTGTGTCCTCATTAGAAGGTCTTTGTCTCTCTAGGTCACACTTTCCTTAACTCTGCAATGAGAAGATTCAACCTGATAATCACCAAGATCTCTCTCAATATCATTTGCCTTTCTATGATTCTCATTTTGGCATCATTCTCCTAAAATGTTCATTCTAACACTGAAAAAATGAAAGTATCTAATATTTTAAAAATCTATCTTCATGATAGTTTAGATTCCAAATTTTGAAAAGGAATACTGAGGTTTGTGCCTTGTTTAGGCAGGTACCTTTCAAGAAGGTTGGTCTTCTTGAAAAATCTGTCTCCAGAAGAGATGCCAGAGGATTTACCCCAAGGTTGAGTGTATGTAAGACAGCCGTATTTCCAGTGCAACCAGAACCATTATTTTCTCCAATTGTTTACGGTTAAGGTCTGAATACTTTTTCCTTTCTTTTGAAAATCAAAAGCATTTCTAATTGTAATCCACACAATATAACCAGTGCTGCTATAATTATTTTATTATTTTTAACTTTAAAAATAGGTATCTAGGGTTGATATGTTTATTGGTTTTGATACCATCTTATGGAAAATAAATATAAAAAATACAGTAAGCTTTTCTAAAAGTTATTTTAGAAAGTTACTTTAGTTTTAATAAATAGTACAAGAAAATAGTGGTATACAAAACTTATTGCCATGACTACCCAGAGAAGGACCTGATTCTTCCTTTTTTTTTTTTTTTTTTTTTTTTGGTACTGGGCATAGAATTCAGGAGTAGTCTACCACTGAGTTACACTCACAGTCTTTTTAAAATTTCATGTTGAAACAGTGTCACATCTAAGTTGCTGAGGCTGGCCTTGAACTTGTGATCCTTCTGCTTTAGCCTCCGGAGTAGCTGGGATTGCCACCTGCACCAACACACCGCACTGAGGAGATTCTGGCTCTGAATGATGCTACAGCCATGTAACCCAGGAGTTTCCTTTGATCCCATCAAAGCAACCAGAAGCACAGCTGCCAAGTCCCAGCTGTTACCTGGTGCTCTGCTGGTTCAATGCCATGAAATTCTACTCAACCTCACCTTGGACAAAAGGGACTTTTGATATGTATTTTCAATATGTATATAAAGAAAGGATCCCTATTTTTTTTTTTTTACTTCAATGTGATAGGATGATTCGTTAAACAGTTGGGGAAATAATTTCTATGTTATTTTTTTAATCTTCAATGCCCCTTTTCAAAGTAAAGTAAAACTCAAGTATGATCCTTATTAACTGTGTTAGCAAAACTTGTAGATTAAATCTGACATGCCCAAATTTCCTTTGATGCATATGAAACACTTTATTATTGAAAGACTTACTTCATTCATAATTTTTGCATTATTCTGGGCCAAAACCATGTTCATTGAGTCCATCAATGTGGAATACTTCAAAGTGTCTGGGTGCTGGCGGTACTTCTTTTCACTAATAATCTCCATGGCTTTCTTATTTTTCTCAGCTTCCAGGGAGCCCAGAGGGAGCCATCCAATGCCCTTCATGAAGTCAGCATAGTCAGCTTTGTACTGATTCTGTCCAAGAGGAAGAAATAATTCAATGAGGAGAAGAAATCAGAACTTCCCAAGTATCAGGAGTATATACTTAATATTCCATAACTTCCACTTCAGTTTTTAACCAGCAGTGTATTTAACTTTGACCATTTTTGCCCCTTTTTATCTTTGTTTATATTTCCTTGCATGGGAAATTAAAAGTAAACAGAAATATCTTGGTGATTTGCTTCTCTTGACACTTTAATAAAGAGTGGTAAGAAATACCAAATCGATTAATTGGCCAAGAGACTATTTTCTCCCTGAGAAAGTGACTATGTGACCTCTCTTACCAAGACTTCCAAGTTCCCTTGGTTAGTAGATTACTTTTGCAAGCCCCATTTCTCTCTTTATCAGTCTTTGATTATCCATATCCAATCCAATCTATATCCCATTCCTTCAGACAACACAGAACCCTTATTGGTTCTTACTGCAAATTTTATTCTTTTTCTTTCCAACAGATGTGCCATAATTGCTCTCATTCATTCAGGCACTGATGTATCTTTCTGGCAATTAATAGTTCAGGTTTGCATTCCCACGGAGAAACGTAGGCTTGGATTGGGGCTGTCTGCTTTTGGTTGGTAATTTAAATTCATTTCTTTCAGCCACCAAATAACCTCTTTAGCCAAATTCCTGGCTCTGAACCCTTCTCTGCCTTCTCTATACTCATTCCAAAAAACAGCCTATCATTGTCTCCTCGATATATCATCAGTAAGATAGACAATTGCAAAGACAGACATAAGAATGAAAGCAAGTTGGGATCGAGGAGCTGGAGTTATTGCATTATCTGATTTCTTGCTTTCCTTTTTATTCCCCTATCAGGAGCCTTTAATGCATTTGATTCCCTTTGGTAGACTTTTTTCCTTCAACACTCTCTTCCTGAAACCAAATCTTATTTGTGCTTGCTGAATTCACAATCCAACAATGTTCACAACAACAGCAGAAAATAAGACTTTAGTTTCTAGAGTTAATCACCATTTTTTAAAAGAAATAAATTTAATGTAAGGTAACAAATAAAATCCCTCATCAGTAATCTGCACATGATTTTCAGGATTTTAAAATGTCATCATTGATAGTCACTCACGACTTGCTTCTTTTTTTTTAATAAATATATTTTTGTTGTGGTGCTGAGGATCAAACCCAGCGCCTCTCACGTGCTAGGCAAGCACTCTACTGTTGAGCCAAAATTCTAGCCCCGTGATTTGCTTATTATCTAGGGTAAACGTTCTGTCAATGTTGTGGCTTTTACATACATCACTTTGAATCTGCATCATATTCTTGGCCAATTCAAAGCTCATGGCATCAGGAAGCATGTTGTAGGTATGGATCACATTCCTGTAGTTGGCGTTGGTGGCCACTTCCTGAGACTTCTTAGCGGCCACCACACTGAGCATGTCTACTGGCGTGTGGAAGGATGTCTTGGATTTCTCATAGCCCTTCTTGTATTCACGGTCTGACTGCATCTTGGCCACCTGCATGAAGTGCACCAGTTTGGGGTCGTCTTCCAGGCTCCGGAAACCAATGTGCTTCCCTTTGGCTTGTTCATAGGCTTGCTTGTATTTGTACTGTGGAAGGAGAAGAAAGCGTGGCAATGAAAATGATGAAGGAAGGAGAACAAAGGATCATTCACAAGTCACAAGTCGTAGGTAAAGGATTTTAGAGCTCTCCTAAGTTAGTCGGGGAGCTAAGTTTTGTGCTTTGAATCCATCTTAGACTTGAGTCCCCAGAAAGACAGTAACAACAGAGTTAATCAAAGAGATGCAAAACTAAGTTGGCTTAGGGTGTTTGAGAAAGCAGCTCTTCTTGTCAGCTGTCCAAGCACAGAAAAAGCTGCAGGCATGAATCTTCAGGCTGCATCTTTAAAGTTCCAGAGAACCTGGCCATGGTTCTGCTGGGTAAAATGTGTAGACTGCACCATTACCTTTGCTTAGAGTTGTCTGTAAATGATTTGAATACTCCAAAAGAAAAATTTGAAAGTAAGACCTGGCTACTTTGTACCTTAAAGAATGAATGAATGATTAGAGAGTGCTTAGACTGGGGGAAGGGAGGCATTATGGTTTAGATAAGAGGTGTCCCCCAAAAGCTCATGTATGAGACAATGCAAGGACTTTCAGAGATAAAGTGAGTAGATTATGAGAGTTGTAACCTAATCAGTGGATTAATCTACTGTTACAGATTAACTGGTGGTAACTATAGGCAGCTAGTGTGTGGCTGGAGGAGGTAAATCACTGGGGATGTGCCTTTGGGGTTTATATTTGTTTCTGATAAGCAGAGCATTCTCTGCTTTCTGTTGCCATAACCTGAGGTGCTTTCCTCCACTGGGTCCTTCTACCATGATATTTTGCCTCACTTTGGTGCAGAACTATGGGGTTGGCTCTCTATGGAAGAAGATCTCTGAAACCATGAGCCAAATTAAGCTTTTCCTCCTCTAATTGTCCTTGTCAGATTTTTGGTCACAGTGACAAAAAATGCTGACTAAAACAGGTGGGAACTTGTGAGTTACATGGGATGGCGTGTCCACCAAAACTAAACAGAGTTGACCACAGCTCCGCGACACCCACAGGCACAGCTCATTTCTTTCCTTCACTGGGCCCTCAGCAGGCCCAAAGGAAACACTTACGTCACTGGCAATGTCTCGAGAGGCTTTTGCAGCCCTTATTGAAATGGCGTCAGGCCTCAGGTCATATCCTTTCTTCTTTTCTTCTTCCCAGCCAGCTTTGTATAGTTTCTAGACAATGAAACAGAAAAATAATAGCATGTTACTTGGGTTAGAATGGGGATCCTGATTCCAAAGTGGTTGGCAAGTAAAGACAGACATTCCAAAAATATTAGCTCCCTCCCACCTTCTCCCCCATCTACGTACATCACTCATGGTGATTTGGTTTACTCTGGAGAGCAAAATGTCTGGAGTGTCAGGCATGACATGAATGGTGGTCTTGTCTTTGTTCCATTTTTCAGTGTAGAGCCTCTGCAACACAAAGGTCAGTGCATGATTTTGTAGCAGGACAAGCTTGTAATCGTGCTAGCAAGAGGAAGAGAGTACGTCTCCATGGTAAAAGAGGTTAAACCTGATATCTGATATGGATGAAATAGCAAGACAGCTAAGGAAAATGGATATACAAGAAATATAACCATCAAACCAGAGGAGCCCTCTTCCACTGGAGAAGCAAATTCCATCCTGCCCCCACCTCACAACTCTATGGAGCTCTTTAGTTCTGTTGCCTCTGCAACATGATGGTGAGAGACGGCCTGAGGTCAATAAGAAGGCTCCCTGGACATGATGAAAGCTATGGAATCCCCTATCAGCACCACCAGAACCACCAGAAAGGTGAAGGTGCTGAAGTAGCTTACAGGGGCACAGCTGGGCTCAATAGGAGGAGCTCTTGAGGGCTCCTTGCTGGGGCCAGCAGGTGGCTCTTACCTTATCCATAGTCAGTTTGTTGCTCTTATTCAGTGCCTGTTCCATTGTGTCCATGGAGTACGTGAACTTCAGCTTCTCAGGGTGCTGTCGATACTTCTTCTCACTAAGAATCTCTCCTGCTTTCTTTGCTTTTTCCACCTCCAGGGAGTCTATGGGGACCCAGCCGATCCCTTTCATCCAATTGGTGAAGTCAGATTTGTATAGATTCTTTACAACAAGAATAAAAATTTTCCTTTCAGAAAATAGCCAGGGCTTGCATTTCTTTGTCTACATGACTTATTCATTAATGAATCAGGAAAAACGGTGAGGGAAGAGTGGAGGGGAGGGAGAATGCCTGTTTTTTACTCCCTATGGTCTTTTGGGATAAAAAAAAAATTCACAAAATGCATCATATGTTGGGTCAAACATCTAAAGTTTAAAAAGTATTATTTTAATATATCAGATATGTATGTTAAAACATCAACGAAGCTACATGTAGTTCAAATACAATTTCAAGTTCTGCAGGAGGCCCCTGGAGAACAGTGAGCCCAGCATGGAGTGCGTGGCTTTCCTTCCTCTCTCCCACCTCTAGAAATGGACTATGAGCCCTGCTGCCATCTGGTACTTACGTCACTCTGGATCTGCATGGCATTCCTGGAGTGTTCCACATTCAAGGCGTCAGGCAAGAGAGTGTAGTTGTGGAAGGGTTGCTTGTAGTTGGTGTTGGTAGCAACCTCCTGGGATTTCTTTGCAGCTGTCACACTGAACATATCCAAAGGTGTGTGGTACCTGGTCTTGCTGGCTTCGTAGCCTTTCTTATACTCACGATCGGACTGTATTTTGGCCACATTCATGTAGTGAACCAGTTTAGGATCATCTTGAAGACTGAGAAACCCAATTTGCTTGCCTTTGGCTTTCTCATAGGCCTCCTTATATTTGCACTGTTTGAAAGAGAAGAGCAAAGCAAAGTTTGATAGAGTAGATGTCAATGTCTGATAGAAACAGAATTTACATAACAAGCAAAAGCCAAGTTCAGTTTTAATCCAGGTAACATCTAAACTTATTTATTTATTTATTTTAGTATTTTAAAAAAAACTAGCAAAATATTTCTAGTGGATGGTCTTGGCACCTGTTCACAGGATATTTGAGAATGGAATACTTCATTTGTATCCAGATTATTCACCAGTAGATTCTCTGAATATGCTTAAAGGTTCCTCAAAAGTTTGTTAAGTGTTTGATGTGTATTTCTTACCTTGTTTCTATTAATTTCCATTACCTTAAAGTAGTTGCGTAATCATGAGTAAATTTCTGCAAAGCTCTAATACAAACTATTCAACTTGAACAAATTTTTACTCTATTGAGGCATTTATATGAATTCATTGAGAAAGTATAACTTAATCTGTAAAGAGTAATTAATTAATATCTTATTATTTAATTTATATTTCTTGGTTTTTACTTCACTTGATTTTTTATTTATGGAAATTAAGAAATTAAAACAGCATATTCTAATAAAATACTTGAATTTCTTTAAATTTAGTGATATTTTGGTAGGTCAAGACTTTTTCTGGGCAGGATCCAAATAAAAAGGAGTTCTTATGTTCATAATATGTTAATGAGAGCTTCAACTTTTTCACAATGTGGAAAAAAAGGTTTTTTTCTTGATAACAGTTATGTTGAATTTTTAAAGATATCTTAAATGAAGCAATGTAAAAAACATCATTGGCATTTAGGATATTAGGAAATATTTGTATATTATAATTTCTTTGCTTCCTTATATAATTCATAGTCTCATCTTCAATGTACAGATTTTTAAAACATATATGTGCATGTGTGTGTTTGCATGTGTGTGTGTGTGTGTGTGTATATATATATATATATATATATATATAGAGAGAGAGAGAGAGAGAGAGAACTATTTTCAAATTAGACTTACATCACTAGCAATATTCCTTGAACTCTTTGCAGCAACAATTGGAATAGCATCTGTTCTCAAATCATAGCCCTTAGCGAGGGTTTTCTTCCAGTCTGCTTTATAATGAGCCTTCAAAAATAGGAAAGATTATTTATTATTTGACATTATAAAAAGAGGAATGAAAGAGGATGCCAAAATATTTCTTATAAAACATGTCATAACACATCTCTTCCTATGAAGAGAATTCAGTTAGGCTTATTCATTCATGTTTTACATACACATTAGATTATTTTTTAAAATGTCAGTAAACTGTACATGCTATAATCTTAACTGACTAAAAACTGTATATGTTAGAGTAACAAAGGAATAAAAAGATAATTCCTTGAATATAGGATAACAAAAAAATTTTCATTTATTTTTTCACAATTTTCTATATTTTACATAATAATAATGTTATGTAATACTTTGGGCAAAGTTTTCATAATAAAGCAATTCAAACTTATAGAGAAACATGGATGCTAAAATAAAAAAAATCAGATGTTAATACTACCCAGCTTTAACTGACCTTCATGCTTAAATGTTACTTAAAAAATTAGGAAAGAAATTTCAAATGAACCAAAAATCTGGAAATTATTACCAAAAAAATATATTTGGAGATAAACCAGATAAACCTAAAAATGTCAGAAAGAATGACTAAGCCTACTTCTAAAGAAATGAACAGTTATATCTGGGTTTGATTATAATTAAAAAAAAAAACATTTTTTTATAGCTGTAGATGGACAGCATGCCTTTTTTTGTTCAGTTTTTTTTTTAATGTTGTGCTAGGGATTAAACCCAGTGTTTCACACATGCTAAACAAGCACTCTGCCATTGAGCTACACATAGCCCCAGCCATGATTATAATTTTATATCAGAATTTTCCAACATTCTTTTTCTAAAAAAGAGAGCCAGGCACAGTGGTAAACACCTGTAATCACAGCTACTTGGAAGATTGAGACAGGAGGATTGTAACTTAGTGAGACCTTGTCTCAATATTAAATTTGAAAAAGGGCTGAGGATATAGCTCAGTGGTATAGTGCTTGCCTAGCATGCATGAGGCTCTGAGTTTGATCCCTAGTACCATAATAAATAAATAAAGAAACAAATAAGTAAGAAACAATTCATATAGTGAATTTAAACATCATCACCATTTATGTGTCTAGACTACCTAAGAGACAGGCTAACTGCATTTAAAAAAACACAGTTTCTGAAGAAAATTGAACTCTTGAAAGTTTCAATAAATAACTGAAACAAAAGTTATACTAAGAAATATTAACCTTTACTACTGACTATGCATTTCTGTATTTTACAATCTTGTCTATCTCATTTTGTTCCTTTTTTCCCTCCAAAATGAAATACCAGTTCCTAGACTGATTTTACCACCCATCAATGAGTCACAGCCCATAGTTTGAAGAAGTCCACATTAAACAAAATTTTATGGTGACCTTTAGTCACATGTTGCATGATAAAGGGCTCAGTTTTCTCCCTTTGAACTACTCAGTGAAAACGTTTTCCAGAACAGGAAGGAGAAGCTCACATAAGCAATATGGCATCACGCCAAATACTCAAATACTCACATCACTCATGTTGAGGGCATTGACCTTGGCTTGAATAAACTGAGGCAATTCAGGGTCAATAGTGTACTTGTGCTTCAGTTTCTCCCCCTCCACCTTGTAGTTCAACTGCAAACAAAGGAGGAAGTGTGCAGATGTCATCAGCTGATGTGACATGAGTTTCACCAAGCACTCACTTCTTTGCAAAAGAAGGCTTTCATTTGTGATTTCCACATACATGGTAATGCCTTACTTTGGCAGGGAAGAGACTCGGGTAACATATTGGTGTTCTCGTTCCACTGGACTGTAGCTAGGCAGGGTGGTAGCTCTGTGTTTAAAGTGCTGAGAAAGGCAGACCTGACCTCTTGAAGTTTATAGTCTAGTAGAGGATATAGATAATAAACATGTGAACTATAAACTATAGCTAAAATTTATGATGTGTTGAAAATGGAGTAACTATAGGAGAGGAACAAGGATGTTCATAAAGGTGCTCTGCAGAGGGGACATTTATACTCAGATTTGGAGTAAGGGCAAAAATGCATTCAAGACTCTCAGGCTGGAAATGGCCTGGCCACCTTGAAGATCTGAGAGCAGCCTGAGACCTGGGGCTGGAATGTGCCAAGGGCAGCCAAGAGGGTTAGTCAGGTGGGCCAGGCCCTGGAGTGGAGAGTACTTTCAGTCAAGTTAATGAGTTATAACGAGTTAGGTTTTAAGTTTCAAGGGCAGTTCCTAAGAGGTGTTACATATAAGACCTCTGGCTATTGTTTGAGACACCAGGCAGATAGTCCTGACTATAGGTGTTGCAGTCATCCACATGAGAGATAAGGAAGCCAGTTGTAGGATGTGGCAGCACAAGCACAAGCATCCAGTGAGGTATTTAGGACCTTGACTTAGCAGATATACAGGATGAGGGGCTTCCCAAGGAGGTCTTACAGGTGACCACCACATTTCTGGCTTCAGTAACCAGGCAGACATTGATGGCATTTTTTAGGACAGGGAAGACTTAATATAGTGAGAATATAGTGTTCCTAGCTAACTAGAAAAACTCAATGAGAAGTGACACCACCGTGCTTAGTACAAAATAAATCAAAAGAAACTACACCAATTTATGACCATTGAAATGGAATTCAATCCTTAAACATCTGCAGTAATACGAGGGCAGGGACTACCCTAAGATGTCAAGTCCACTAAAGTGTTCCCCAGTTTTCAAAACCTAGGGCTAAGAACAAAATCATTTTCTTTGCTTTTTACTTACCTCTCTCCTTCTGATGAAGGCATTTTAACAGAACTCTGAAATTACTAAATGATTCAAGCCCAAAGCATTATAATTAGCCTCTGACTGAAAGAGCAAGGGTCCTGGAATCTGAAGTGAGACCCAGGATGCCTGCAAATAAACTGCCTATCCCCTCCCCAGAGGCCTTATCCGAAGATTGCCTCTCAGAGCATGAAGCTGTTATGCAAGGGAATTAGGACATTATGCTTCTTTCCTGTGTACCTGGGTAGAACTGTTGCAACCCAGACAGAGTAGCAGATGATAATAGTAATAATGTCATTTTACCATGTATAATGGGTGAGGGTCTGTTTATAAATATCACAAACAAATAACATTTGGAAAATAAATTTGGAACATACAGGTTTTCCCCTGACTGTTTTTACCTGTGTTTTATACCTCTGAAAGTAGTTTATTAGTTAGCATAGATGCATCCTCATGTATTAAATTAAGGATGGTGGAGTGGCTGTCACAGGGGATTATTCATAAACAAATCCTTTGAAGGGAAGCCACTTACATCACTTAGCTGCTTTGTGTTCTGCTGAGCCAAAACCATGCCCATGGAATCAGGCACACTTGTGAACTTGATGGTATCTGGGTGCTGTCGATACTTCCTCTCATTTAGTGCATCACCTGCTTTCTTGACCTTCTCGACCTCCAGAGAGCCAATAGGGATCCACCCAATGCCTTTGAAGAAGTTGTTGTACTCATCTTTATATACATTCTGTAAAAGAAGAAGCTCATGTGAAGAGGCATCCTAAGGAATATTCAAGGGATGTTTCTTAGGTCTGCATTTCTATCCAAGGAAAATAGACAGCAATTCTTTTCAGTATGCTCCTGTCTGACCATGTCTGTCACAGGGATTATTACCTGGAATTTGATGAGAAGAAAAAGCAGTTCTGTTGTTAGAGTGCATTATACTGCACCAGAAGGGAATCTAGGTCATATATTTCCATGGGTACTGCTAAAAAAATTTTGTTTCTTATGACAGTAAATTGGACTTTCTTTTAGATTTCACTGAAGACTCCAAAACTTTTGAGTTTCATCTACACTGTCTACCTGAGCTATTCCTGATCTAGCTGGGTAGAGAGATTTTTATGCAGCACCAATAAGTGAGTTCCATTTCTTCCCTTTACAGAAGACAATTCTTACAGAAATCTGGCTTCTGCAGAAAGAAATGCCCTGAATGTTAAACACCTCCCTGTGCGGCTCTCCATGAATCATGCTGCAAGTACAAAGCCTTCCCAGTTCATTTTAGATGACTCATTACATGGATTTACATGGTTGACAATGTGACCTTGTGTTAAAAAAAAAAGAAGAAGAAGAAAGAAAGAAAGAAAGAAACCTTCCTAAATTCAGAAAGCATCAATAATTCTCCTCTTTTGCATTATACAGCTATCACCTTAGAAGCAAGCCCACAGAAGCACCTCTGGCTGAGAATCAAGGTGGCTTATGCAGTTAATGGAAAAGGTAAAGTCTTACCTTTCATCCATAAATGAACAAAGACAGTGTCAATGATTATAAGCACAAAAAGCCAGCAAAAATATAACTTATCTACCATGCCTTTTTAAACAAATGTTGCTTATATTAAAGTGTATTTTTAAAATATCTTATTGTATCGGAAGCCTAATAAAATGGAGAAAAATGATCACCCTCGAAGTACAAGGATCTGTGGGTCTGTCATGATATACATACTTACTTCGCTCTGAATTTGATTTGCATTCCTAGTGTGCTCGAGACTCATGGCATCAGGTAGGTATGTGTAATGATGCAACGGTTGTTTGTAGTTGACATTGGTAACCACATCCTGGGCCATCTTTGCAGCTGTAATGCTAACCATGTCCCCAGGTGTGTGGTAGCTGGTTTTGGTATTCTCATAGTTCTTCTTGTATTCACGGTCAGACTGCAACTTTGCCACATTCATATAGTGGACAAGCTTGGGATCATCCTGGAGGCTTCTGAAACCCACTTGCTTTCCCTTTGACTTCTCATAAGCTTCTTTGTACTTGTACTGCAGAGGCAGAATTTGGTTAGCAAATTGTTTGATAACAAATATCTGTCCTAAGCACTGGGAACACAAGGGACATCAATTACATTCACACAGAGAGGCACTGGGAATATCATGACATTTTGGAAGAGTGATCAAGAAATGCAAACCACACCTCGCCTTCTTCAGAAATTTCAGAACTCAGCTGGGATTTCAAGAGAGTGTTATGATAAATTCAAGACCAGCTCTCTTCCATTGCTTTGACTCCTACAGGTGATTTGCATGTAGAACCATAGTTAAAAACAACTCAATTTCCACACCTAAAATGAACATGTCACCTTCTAAATATAAAACCAATATATCTTGGTTTCACAGGGATGTGAATTCTCCTGATTCAATATGTGATTTCACATCATGAATGTGAGTATTAGCTATGCAGCCTTTGCCTACCTACTGATCAAAACAGTCCTCTTCCAAACTCAGAGATGAAACAGCTATGAATGAATTAAGGGGCTACAGTAAGGGCAGAAACTGCTGCCGGTTTTTCTCATCAGTAAAAACCTATTCTAAAAAGCGAATCTGTTCAAAGTTTATCACTGCTGGGATCAGCAATGGAATGTAGATTGAGCTATATCCTATAATAGGTCAAAACCTCAATTTTTGTGTGAGGGCATTCAAATCTACCTAAACCCTACAGACACTGAGCTCCTGCAGTGTAAGTATGCATTGTTAAACAAGGGTTTAGCAAGTGCAAGCAAGGATTATCAAATGATCACTAGGCATGTAGTGAGAACATTGGCAATTGCCCCCCCCACACACACACAAAAAGATATACTTCAAAATTTTGCATTTGACTTAAACTAGAAATGTATTTCATAGCAATGTGCATTATGTGCAAAGTCTTGAAGATGTTTTCAGTACTGTTCCTACAGGGAAAGATGTAGAGTCCTTATGCCTCCATCTCCTATGTGGGCTGTACACATGGTTGTTTTCTTTCTTAAACCAAGATGGTAGCCCCCGGAATTGTGTGTGACGGTGAACCCTGCAACACATGCAAAATTTTTGAGAGGTGTGGTGGCGCACACCTATAATCCCAGCAGCTCGGGAGCCTGAGGCAGGAGGATCGCGAATTCAAAGCCAGCCTCAGCAACTTAAAGCACTAAGTAACTCAGTGAGACCCTGTCTCTAAATAAAATACAAAATAGGGCTGGGGATATGGCTCAGTGGCCGAGTGACCCTGAGTTCAATCCCCAGTATCCCTCCCCTCAAGAAAAGACGGGAATAAGTGTATATTTTTTTAAAAAAAATTACAGATGAAATGGACATCAATCTACCTGTCTCAAAATTATATCCTAAAATAGTGGGCTTTAAAAAAATTTTTGGTTTATAAAATATGTACATTTATATAATATCTGTTCAATCTTTTAAATATAATTATAATGCAGGCAGTCATTTGAATTTAATGTGTTAGTGTCACTCAGGGTGTTCCCAATGAAAATAAATGTGGGTTGTCAGGAAAATGTGTCAGCAAAGGTAATTTGGGCTATGAATCAGGGGAGAATGCCACTGTCAGATTTATGACAGCTCTACCAAGTGGGGTCAACTGAAAAGAATCAAAAAATGTTGAAAAAGTGACAGGTTTTCAAAACAATCTTTTGTGGAGAATGCGAATGTCATTAATTCAACATATTGTTTTCAATGTGGTATCCATTTAAACAAGCCCACATCTGATTACTTCTTAGCAAGGCAATCACTCAAATTTCACCTAAGACTTTTACTCACATCGCTGGCGATGTTTCTTGATGACTTGGCTGCAGTGATGGGGATAGCATCAGCCAGGACATTGTTGCCCTTGGCTATTAAATCATGCCAGTCCCGTTTATAACAGACCTGGGATGGAAGAGCAAACAAGGGTGTCAGCATGCTGTGCATTAAACAATGGCGGTTGTTTTGTTCCTTTCCAGAAGTAAGCTAAAGGAGTCCCCTCTTGCACACCCTCTTCTAGGAAATCACAGGAGCAAAGTGTCACCCTTTGTGTTTAGCATGAATTAGTCCATTCCTGGACTCTGCACTTTATTCACCCAAAGCTGGTGTTGGCACTTACTAAAAAGAGATCCTGAAAAGCTGGAATAGATCCAGGGGAGAGTAATGAAGATTCTGGAAACCCTGGTATGTAAGGTATGCTATTCAGTCTTATGAAAGGAAAGTCAAGAGAAGACACAGTGATCAGCTTTAGAAATTTTAGGGTGATTGTGAAAAAAAAATAGTGATTTTATTTATTTTCATTTTTATGGAGAGTAATAAGCTCCCCCATAAGCAAAACTAGATAAACCAAGTAGAAATTTTAGGGAAATACATAAGAAGAAGGCAATGTCCTGTGGTTTTCCTATCTTAAAAAGGGCCAACTCAAGAGGCAAAGAACATTCCCATAGGTCTTCCCTCTACTGGGGGCCATGTGGGAAACTGAACTACTTAATTATCAAGCCATTCTCTTATTCTAAAATTCTGTTGTTTTATTGTCAGCTCTGAGTTTCACACTCTAAAGGTTCTACTTACATCACTGATATTGTAAGCATTGCACTTAGCCTGGATGAACTGTGGAAGATCAGGGCTCATAGTATACTTATGTTTCATGTCTTCTCCTTTCGCTTTATATAAGATCTGCAATACACAGACATGAAAATAAAAAACCTTTACACATCATGCTAAAAGAAAAAGGTCCATCAAGTGCACACTTAAAAGGAGTTAATCCTAACACAATCTCCCCTATTTGTGTTGTTAAAAATCATCAAAGGCATTTTCTTACATAAAAAAAAAAATCTTATTATATTTAGGACTATTCAATAATTATTTATGTTAAAAGAGCAAAAAATCTTTTAAGTACATAGAAATCTTTGGCTGCCAGAGATGACAGGAAAGTCAATCCAAACATGAAAACTTCACATGAATAACAAAATTCACCAAAGCCAGATGACTTTATTTTCTTGCCTGTGGAGTTAATAGCTCTAAAAGTTTTGTTTTGGGTTTTTGTTATTTCTAGGGTTTTTCATTCCTAGAGAGGAAATAGCAGTTAACTGAGTCTTTTATTTCTGTTAAAGCCTTTCCCATTCTATCAGTAAATGCATATAATATTTTTCTCATAATGGGCAGGTGCTTATACATGGATCTGGTACTCTCAAAAGGTTTATCATTTTACACTTATCCTATTTTGTCATTGTAAAAATTACATACACTTTTCACAAAAAAAAAAACATCGAACTATCTGACATTGCGATCTTATTGAACCCTCTGGGTAATAGTGAAATAAACGAATATTTCCTAAAACTAAAAGGCAGTCAGAATGGTAGATAGATCTTGTCTCTCAGTTGTCATTTCCTTTATACATCCACTTCCCAGGGCTGACTATGTGAAAAATCTTACATAGATGGTGCGAACATACCACAAGTAAAACAACACACGGTTGATTTTCAAATCAATGCCCAAATACCAAATCATTTATTTTAGGAACCCAAGAATTCTCTTTAATTTCTCACTGCCTTTAGGAGCATTATTTAAACATTCCCCAAATTTCATGATTCTACCTTCTAAACATTTCCTTTACTATCATTGCTACTGCCTTAGTTTTTCAATGAAGTCTTATCTTTGATTTCTGCAAGATGTCCAATTCAAATGTCTGTCTCTGATCTCTCTCCTCTCCCTTACAGTCCCCACGTATTTTTTTCTTTTGCTGGAGTTTTATATTTTATACACGACCTAATGATGGGACTCCATGGATTAAAAATCTCTAACATCTTCCACCTCCCCCATAGTTTTCGGCCTCTACAAATTAGCATACAGGAGACTGACCATCAGGCTGCAGTCCCGAGCTCTTTCCTTTCCTGGATTCCCTCCTTCCTCCCTGTCGTTGCTGTTCTCCTTTTGTCAGGAGTGTGTCCTTCCCACATTTGCCAGGAAATCTCTGGTAGGAGTCACCCCCCACTTTGCTTGTTTGTACTTAACAGCTGCTTCTCCCACAGTTTTCATCTCCATATGGCAACCCTGCTTCTATAAATGCTTTTTTTCTTATGTTCTCGTCCTATATTCTTGCTAATTCTTTTTTTTTTTTTTTTTTGGTGTGGGGAGGACAGTACTGGGGATCACTCCACGGCCTTGTGCATGTGTGGTATGAGCTCTACTACTGTGCTCCATCCCCAGCCCTCCTTAATTCCTGTATCTCACTAATTAATCTTCATCAATTTTATCTTTCTGCCACTAGGACATAATACAGTTTCTGGCACATGGTAGGTGTGCAAAAAAAATCATTAAATGAATTAATGCGTGAATGCTTTTTGATATTCTTTTAACTCTTCTCTATGCCAAACTTTTCCTTAGAGGATTTTGACTTTAGCCAGGTCATATATATTGCTCACAGACAGGCAGACAACACATATCTCCACCAAGGCATGAGTTTAAGTGTCTCTTTTCATATGCTGAACTCTGAGAAGCAAAACATACATTCATTTGTAGTATTTCACCATATTAATGTTTTATATATGAAAAACAAATATGAACAACTTAATATAGAATAAAAATCAATGAATTTGTCACAATAACATGTCTTTGATTTAAGCTTAAATTCTGCGTGTGTATATATGGGTAGTATTAGAATTTTTTGTACCAAGTCCAATGTATCCAATAACAAGGTCTTTTCAAGGCAGATTTAAAAAAAAAAAGTTTAAAGAAAGGTAAAGGAATAAATTTTTAAGAAAAAAGAAAATTGGGCTGGGGATGTGGCTCAAGCGGTAGCGCGCTCGCCTGGCATGCGTGCGGCCCGGGGTTCGATCCTCAGCACCACATACCAACAAAGATGTTGTGTCCACCAACTAAAAAATAGATATTAAAAATTCTCTCTCTCTCCTCTCTCTCTCTCTCTCTCTCTCTCTCTCTCTCTCCTCTCTCTCACTCTCTCTTAAAAAAATTAAAAAAAAAAAAAAGAAAAAAGAAAATTTTAGTGCCTGACCTAAAAATAACTGTAAGGTTATCTTTAAATTAAATACACAATAAAGTTAAAATGAAAAGATACTGGTGCAGAGGAATAAAAGCACCGGGCTGCCAGCTCTCCCCTCCACACCTTCTGCCGGCTCTTTGTACTCACATCGCTGACTTGCTGTGTGTTCTGCTTTGCCTGGACCATTACTGGGGAGTCCACGATGCTGGTAAACTTGAGGGTGTCGGGATGTTGCCTGTACTTCTTTTCATTCAGGGCATCTCCAGCCTTTTTAACTTTTTCTAAGTCAAGACTACCAATAGGTATCCAGCCGATGCCTTTCATCCAGTTGTTGTAGTCCTCCTTGTAGGTGTTCTACAGCATGGGAGAAGAGAGGCGTGAGGACCCAGCAGGCTCAGAACCTAAGGGGGATTTCCTCGTGGGAGCACCTGTCACTTACATCACTCTGGATCTGCATCATGTTTTTGGACAACTCCAGGTCCATGGCGTCAGGCAGGTAGGTGTAATGATGGAGAGAATGCTTATAGTTGACATTGCTGATGACATCCTGAGCTTTCTTGGCTGCCACGACATTGAACATGTCGTGAGGAGTGTTGTATTTGGTCTTCGACTTTTCATAGTCTTTTTTATATTCCCGATCGGACTGTATCTTGGCCACATTCATATAATGAACCAGTTTGGGGTCATCTTGGAGACTTTGGAAGCCGACCATCTTCCCTTTAGCTTTTTCATAATCTTTTTTGTATTGAACCTATTGGACACAGAGGAGGGCATATCTTAAAAGATTTTACTGAGCAATGAGGCTATGATTCAAGTTAATTAAGTTTTCCAGAAATTACTATTCTTTGATAAACAATTAGCTAGTCAGTGTGCATATAGTTATCCTCCAGGAGAACTATTTCCAGGATCCTACCCACCCCACCTCAGATGACAAAATCAAGTCCCTTTTATAAAATGGCACAGTACTTGCATATAACCTGTGGATACCATCATTTATACTTTAAATCATCTTTAGATTATTTATAATACCTAACACAATGTAAATGCTATTTAAAAAGCATTTATTGGGGCTGGTGTCGTGTGGCTCAGTGGTAGAGCGCTCGCCTAGCATGCACGAGGCACTGGGTTCGATCCTCAGTACCACATAATCGTAAAATAAAAATATTGTGTCTACCTAAAGCTAAAAAATAAATATTGTTTTAAAAAAGCATTTATTTAGGAAATAATGATCAGAAAAAGGCCCTTACATATTTAATATGGATGCATTCCCCCCACCCTGGCACTGGGGATTGAACCCAAAGGCAATCTACCACTGAGATACATCATTCAGCTCTTTTTAGTTTTTTATTTTGAGACAGAGTCTCACTAAGTTGCCAGTTTGGCCTTGAACTTGCAGTCCTCCTGCCTCAGCCTTCAAAGTAGCAGGGATTCCAGGTATGTGCCACCACGCCTATCTTTTTTAAAATATTTTTAATCCAAAGTTGGTTGAGTCTGTCAATATGGAATCCAAAGAGATGAAGGGCCAACTGTACTTTGAAATGTAGCCTGGTAATATAAAAATGTTTAGAATCCATTTGGGTGTCCATAGCTTCTTCTGCCCACCCAAGAGAGGTTGGGATGGGGATGCTACCATATTTCATATCAGTGATAAGTCTCTATAATGCTCCTGTCCATTTAGACATCAGGAGAGAAGAATGGAAAGTTAAATATTTCACTATCTCTTCCAATTGGGTTGAAGCCCCAAGTTCTTGGCTGTTTGATTAGCCAGAATTTAGTAACAGAAATTTGATGTTCCTCATTACTCAAAGGGAGACCCAGAATGAGCCAGTAGTGGTGAATGTTAATGGGCTCCAAATAATACAGAGAGGTGAACTGAGTATCCCTGGGAAGAACTGGAGAGGACCTGAGGAACAGAGGCAGAGATGAGGAAATATTTGTGGGGCATAGGGTGGTAAAGGAAAACACCCACAGAGAAAGGGTTAGTGGGAAATTCTGGGTGGTGGGGTTTCTCAGGACAAGGATATTGTTGTTTAATTGTAAAGTATCTACATTGGTGCAATGCAAATCTCTAGTTGTGTCTGGTTGGACATAGTTGTGCTTGGCATTTTCAAGGAAATCAAAACCAAAGGGCTGTTCCATCTCTGAGTCGTGCAGGGCAGAAGGAGAAGTAGATCTACCAGAGGTGAGCTCAGGTGAGCTCAAGTAAAACTACCCTTTGTAATCTAGGAGCCAGAGGTGACGGCAAAAGCAAAGACCTCAGTGTTGGTTGTATTAGTGGGGGTGGGGATTCTACTTCCTATAGGACAACAGATGGGGTCTTGAGCCAATTTCATTTAAATCTGAAAGAGCAAAAGTGACTTCAGTTCACATCTGGGAAAGAAAATTATTATTATTATTTTGGCAGTACTTGAGGATGCTAAGCACATGCTCTGCTACTGAGTTGCATTCTCAGCTCCTTAAAATTCTTTCCTTTCATGGAAACTAATGACTCCTAGGGGGTAGGAAACTGGAGGCCAATTCACCAGTCTCTAGACATAATGAAGGAAAAAGAGAGAAAAAGGGAAAGAGGGCAATCACATAAATTAGGAAAGTTTAAAGATAAAATTTTACCATCAGGATGACTTAAATGGTAAATTGCTTCTTCATTTCCATAAGAGAGGCAATGTGAATTGGGGCAGAAATGTAGATAATGATCTTAAATGAAGGGCCCTGATGAGAACTCATCAGAAAGTTACCCTAATCCAGTCCTCCAAGATCATTCATACCTGAACTTTCTTTCCTGAACAGTTTTCAGCCAGATTTGCTTCTGGCCAGGGACTTCTGGCCACCCATCTGGCCCCTAAGCCCCCTACCTGTGTTTTCTAGTTACACATGTGGCCACAGCTGGACTTACGTCACTCGCCGCGTGCCTGGCTGCTTTGGCAGCTTTGATGGGAATGGCGTCAGTTCGCAGGTCATACCCCTTCTTGCTCAAGTCCTTCAGGTCTGCCTTGTACATGTTCTGAAAGAAAAACATCATTTGAGTTTCACCCCAAGGTTCACGTTAGCAGAGGTTGGACACGGGTCAGCCTGAGTCTATATTCGCACCTCGCTGATATTATAGGCATTCACTTTAGCCTGAATGAACTGCGGCAGGTCAGCTGGCAGGTTGTATTTGTGCAGAACTTCCTCTCCTTTGGCTTTGTAAGCAATCTAGAAGGGAAAAAACGTCTATAAATAAATCAAATAAATCTTTAGGAGAAATAAGCATTTAAGATCATAGGAAAATAATTTCAGCAGGATCATTTTACATAGGGGTGGTTTTAGGAAAGGCTCTCTGTACTGTCCATATTCATCTGCACATACCTCTTAGGCATTCAAGGTCACAAGTGCAGTTGCAAAGGGTTCTATCTCAGTGCTGCTTCAGTCTTGGCAAAGATTCCTTGGTATACTTTCAGAATCTCAGGACCTACCTAGAGGGGCGCCTGGTGGACCTTAGCCCAGGAAGGTAACCTGATGAAAATTTTAACTGCAGACATTTTTCTGCACATAGGAAAGGCTAACAGGGGGGAATACACCAGCCACTTCCATGGGTGACTAAAGGGATTTAGGGATGTTTTTGTCTCTATGAATTTTGTTCTAACTCTGACTTAAAACATACTTCTTCCATTTGATGCAGTGCCTATATTTATTCTTTCTGTTCATTAAGAGAAGTCCCTCATACTTTTTCCTTAGAGTAATGCCAAGGGATGAAACAATAGTCATTATGTACAGTATTGTATACATAATTCCCTGAAGATCTGAATGAGGTCTGCTTTATTAATGAACTGGTGGAAAATTATGCAGTTTCTCATGTAAGCAAGGCTCTTTAGATTGTGTAATGCTGCAGGTGGTCAGTACCTTTGAAATACAAACACATTTATATTAGTTAACAGTGATCAAAATATTGGTAGATGAACACTTACATCGCTCCTCTGGGCCTGGTTTATTTTAGACTGTACTATAATCGGAGCATCTTCAATTGAGGTAAACTTGAGTGTGTCTGGATGTTGGCGATATTTTTTCTGTTTGGTAAATCAAAAAGAGGAAATTGTGTTACTTTCACTGAAGTCTAACATCTCAAAATCTTTGAACTTTATTTTGGAGAGAAAACGTAAAAATGTAAACATATCAGAGTGTTGATTGGCTTGGACAAAAAAAAAGAATACAATACAAAATCAATGTTTTTAAAAAATCATTTTCATTATGGGTAGTTTGGGAGAACAGATCATATAACTCTCAGGAACTGGACTTACACTGCTCCCTCAATTTCTTGCTCCTGACAAGAAAAAAAGGTACTCGGAGCTATGCAAGGTCCAGAAACATCACAGAATTTTCTGAAGGATTAACAGATAAGCAAACAAGGAGATTTGGGTTTCTTTGCATGACACTGTCAAGTTCTTAGGAATGTCACTCAGCTGGGGTTACTAATGAGACCGCAGACACTTGCTTTGCAAGCCTCACTTTGGTTTAAATATAGGTTATCACTGAAGGGCTGAAGAGGCCAAGAAAAGAGACTTTTGGAAGGTAGCCCAATTGGGAACTGGCAACTTTTGGCCACTCTTATTCCCATATCTTCTCTGTTTTCCCAGTCCTTATCCTTTCTGTGTCTCATACACTCCACTTCTGCATACATAGTAACGACATTTTTTCAACTTTGGACTTCTGAAAAACAACCAAGCCAAACAACTTTTTCTTGAAAATTCCAAGTAGGCAAAGTTGTGTTTTATTCTTTTTAAATTAATTAATTAGTTAGTTAGTTAGTTAGTTTGTGGTGCTGGGGATCAAACCCAGGGCCTTATGCATTCTAGACAAGCACTCTACCAACTGAGCTACATCCCCAGTCTGGCAAAGTTGTTTTTGCCAAAACCAAACAAAAGCACAATATAAGAAGAATAAAAACTTGAGCCTGAAGGACAACTGTTACTCAGCACCTCTGTGCTTTATGAAATCTGTTCTCCCTGATAGACATGTCCATCTGACAACCCACAGTGGCAGTTTTTGGTCTTGACAGAGAAGGGACAAATAACCATGTTGCTAAGAGCCTGAATTTGAAGACTGTTCCTTCCTAGACTGAAAAATAACTTGCATGCTACTTCAGATGCACCAAGAATACAAGATGGCGTATAATTCTTCAGTTTCTTTATTCAAAATCATCACAAACTGGAAATAATCCACGCATTCACCATCTGGTTAAGAACTCATCAACATTTGGTATATACATACAAAGGAACACTACTTAATTAAGAAAAAGGAATGATTTTAAATATAGACAGAAATGCGAATAACCTCAAAACCATCATGAGAAGCAAAAGAATCCATATTAAAAAGAAAAATTTAGAATAGTTAAAACTATAGAGACAAACAGCTCAGCTATTGCCAATTATATTTTCTAGAATGGTTAAAAATATGGAGACAGAAAGTAGATCAGCTGTGGGTCTAAAGATGGGCATAGGATATTTTGAGAAACTTTTTATAGTATTGATAGCATTTAAAATTAATTTGTGGCTGGGCGCAGTGGCTCACACATGCAATCCCAGCAGCTCTGGAGGCTGAGGCAGGAGGATTGTGAGTTCAAAGCCAGTGTCGGAAAAAGTGAGGCGTTAAGCAACTCAGTGAGACCCTGTCTCTAAATAACATACAAAAAATAGGGCTGGGAATGTGGCTCAGTGGTCAAGTGCTCCTGAGTTTAATTCTCTATACCGCCATCCTTCAAAAAAGTAAAATTAATTTGTGGTGATGACTGCACAGTTACATGAGTTTATAAAAGTTTGTCAAGGAACATGCTTAAAATAGGTGATTTTTGTGGTACAAAAAATATACTTTAATAAAATTATTAGAACTATTTCTATTATAAATAGTATGAATGATTTTGGTAAATAAGTATGCTTATCTACCTGAATAACTAACTCATGCATGTGGTAAGTTTTTCTCAGAAAAAATAATCAGAGAATGAGGCAGAAAGGAAGCACTTTCCATGGGTTTGAAAGTTGCAGCAGGACACATTCAGACCTCTCCCAACAGCCCAGCAACTTTACCTCATTAAGGATGTCTGAAGCCCGCTTGGCCTTTTCCATTTCCAAGGACCCAAAAGGCACCCAGCCGCAGCCTTTCATCCAGCTATTATAGTCAGCTTTGTATTCCACCTAAAACACCAAGAGGAAAGAGACTTTTCTTTGCTCACTGCCAACCTTTTTACATAAATCGGTAACACGGTACTCAGGATGTTTTAGGATCTCTGACCTGCTCCCTCACTCCACACGGGAAGGTTAACATAGACACTTTTTTGGTGAGAGATTTTAACAGCCCTGAGGCTTTTTTTCTTTTCTTCTAGTTGGCTTAGGTACCATTTTATCCTTATTTCCAACTTAATAGAAGTTTGTGGAATTATGATTCTAATCTTGAAAAATGCTCAATTCAAAGCCGTGTTTCAAAGAATAAATGGAAAAAAATATTTAGATGATCAGATGTCACCTGCCTGCTCCCTGGAACTCTAGCATGTTTCTAGAGTCAAATTAGCCCTGATGGTCACATTGAAGGTGATAATTTTGCTCATTTTTTAATTAGATAAGACTTGGTAGTAGTTGTGGTGAGCAGTGACTGAAACTGGGGGTCTCTGATGACTTCAGGGCTGTGGTGCTCCTGCTGCCTGGGAATGTTTCTGTGCAAGGGTACAGGATGCCTAGTTGCTATGGTGACTCCCGGCCCAAAGAGGCTCTGTGCAAGAGTCTTATCAGCTTTGACCCTGATCTCAGTCACTGCTCTCCCATTCTCTGTCACCGCTCTCCACAAGTAGTTATTTATCCTAAGCATTTGTATATATTATACTTCATATGTACTGGTCAGTTTAGGAGTATGTCTACACTGGCCAATGAAACATTTTAACATAGTCTAACTCATTAATTTTCATAAGCAAGCAGTTAATGTTTGGAATTGGTCTTATTTGGGGGACAGTTCCTTGACACTTTTAAAATAAAGATTCACTCTGTCTGGCTCTAGATGGTACCTAAAATTTATATTCTAGACACAAAATTCAAATTGATATTCTTTGTGTGGTCCTTGCAACTTTATCCTAACAAATGTAATTGTTAGGATAAAGTATTTGATTCTATAGCTTACATTAATTTGGCTAGTTATGATATGCAGAAAAACTCAATTATAAAAAGTGATTTTTGCAAAGGATATATTTTTGCAGACAAAATAGTGATTATGTAAATTATTGATAATAATGAATCTAGTCAGGTGTGGTGGGTGCCGCACACCTATAATTCTAGTGACTCAAAAAAGGCTAGAGATATAATTACATGATAGAGCATCCCTGGGGTCAATGCCCAGTACTGAAAAAAATATATGTGTATATATACATATGATAAATGTGACAATTATGATAATCATGTTTCTTGAGAGCTTACCAAGGCTTTGATACCATGCTAAGTATTTGGCATCCATTTAATTCCTCCAAACTATGTTTTTGTTTTATTCCAATTAACCAGAGGAGGAGTACAGACTCAGCAAGATTGATAACTTTCCCAAAGGGAAATCGTAGTGGAGTGCCTGCCGGACCAAGGGTCCCTAACCCTGAAGGGTGTGTTCCTGCAGAACCACTTGGGTAACTTCCATTACCTATTTGCTCACACACGGAGGACAACACAGATGCCTCTGGGAAGTACCCAAGCATCACTCGATGTAGGAATCCCTTTTGGTGTCTACCTTCCAAAGAGGGAATAGAGAAAGGCCATTCACTCACATCGCTCTGTAGCGCGTAGGCCTTCTTGGCAAGGTCCACGTTGATGCTGTCGGGTGGGTAGCTGTAGTTGTGTAAGATGTGCTTATAGTCTGCATCACTGGCGATTGCCTGAGATTTCTTAGCTTGAGTGACTTGGAGCATATCAAGAGGTGTCGTGTAGACAGTTTTTGACTTCTCATAGTCCTTACGATATTCACGCTGCAAAATGGAGATGATCATTTATTACCACACATCCTCAGTGGATTTCCAAGAATGTACAGAAAATGGAATTTAGACAAATGGGTACAAACATCTGAGTAGTGACTTGGCCCCTAAATTTGCTTATATGTCAACCATCATTGAAATGCCCCAGAAAAAGCACACAGGGATGGATCTTTCTAAAGATTTTTAGATCGAAAAAACAGCTACCAGACTCACAGAAGACATCAGCAAGGGCTACAGCTTCTGCTTAAGCCAGCATTATTTAAAAATAGGTTTTCCCAAGGACTACTAGTAAGCATTCTTTCTATTCATGCAATCTAGCCTTTGAAGCATTTTGTAATCAAGAATCATTTTTAAACATTTTTATTGCAGTTGTAGATAGACAGAATGCCTTTATTTTATTTGTTTATTTTTATATGGTGCTGAGGATCAAACCCAGTGTCTCACACATGCTAGGCAAGTGCTCTGCCACTGAGCTATAGCCCCAGGCCCAAGAATCATTTTTTAATTAATGAAAATCACATGACAATCATTTAAAGCCTTTGATTTCATAAGATATTTACTTCATAAACTATTGACTTTCTAGACTATTGACTTTCTAGAGTCATTTTTAAATGGATAGTTACCAAGTTTTTTCCAACCTGATTGTTATAGTCTTGACAGTAGATAAGTCCCACTGAGAATAGCAAGGGTTTTGTTTTTTTATACCAAGTTTAATTTTGGTAACAATTTAAAAGTCAATTCAGCACAATTCACAATAGCAAGACTGTGGAACCAACCTAGATGCCCTTCAATAGACGAATGGATAAAAAAAAATGTGGCATTTATACACAATGGAGTATTACTCTGCATTAAAAAATGACAAAATCATAGAATTTGCAGGGAAATGGATGGCATTAGAGCAGATTATGCTAAGTGAAGCCAGCCAGTCCCTAAAAAACAAATGCCAAATGTCTTCTTTGATATAATGAGAGCAACCAAGAACAGAGCAGGGAGGAAGAGCATGAGAAGAAGATTAACATTAAACAGGGATGAGAGGTGGGAGGGAAAGGGAGAGAGAAGGGAAATTGCATGGAAATGGAAGGAGACCCTCAGGGGTATACAAAATTACATACAAGAGGAAGTGAGGGGAAAGGGAAAAAAATACAAGGGGGAGAAATGAATTACAGTAGAGGGGGTAGAGAGAGAAGAGGGGAAGGGAGGTAAGGGGAGGGGGGATAGTAGAGGATAGGAAAGGCAGCAGAATACAACAGACACTAGTATGGCAGTATGTAAATCAATGGAAGTGTAACTGATGTGATTCTGCAATCTGTATATGGGGTAAAAATGGGAGTTCATAACCCACTTGAATCAAAGTGTGAAATATGATATATCAAGAACTGTAATGTTTTGAACAACCAACAATAAAAATTAAAAAATTAAAAAATTAAAAAAAATAAAAGTCGCTTCAGATTGCAACCTCAGAGGAGAAAAAACCTCAGAGGAGAAAAGTTTGTGAAACTGAGCCATAAGTAGCCTTGGCACTTATGTATAATATTCTCATAAACCAAATGTCCTGGTAGGGCCTCAGGAGGCACCAGCCTTTCTTGGCGGTTTTTCTGGAATGATTAGACAGGGTGCTAATTAGGGCAAAGTCACGACTTCATCATATCTTCTCACCCATTGCCTTAACAGAAAAATTCTGACCCACTGCCTGTGGGAATATCATAAACCCACCCTATCTCCCTATAGTCACATAAGTATCAGAGACAGTGCCGAGCTAGTAAGTACAGGTGTGCATTATCAATCTCCTGTGGAACTTTCTTTCACCAGTGGACCGATCTTTTAGCTAAGGGAACTTGATTTCCTTCTCATATTTTGTGGATTGTCATTTTCACTGAATAAACTTAGCTCTTAATTGTAAAATCTCAAACCTGGCTTATGAAAATATGGAGACTTATTATGGTATGCAAAAACATAAAAAAAATAAATAAATGGATAAAGCAATGTCACAACTGTAGTTGGTATGTAGATGTGATTTTTACTTTTTTGTTCGTATTCATAAAACAGACATGTATCCGTGCATAGAAAATGTTGTCAAAGATCCAAATGGCTTTTCAATACCTGCAGTTTAGCATTTAGTGTGGATACTTTTTATTGTTGTTGCTTTTATCAAATAGGCTTTTTTGATTTGTTATTTTTAGATATATATGACGGCAAGGCAAGGTGTATGTGTAATCTGTCAAAATACAGACTGGATGTTATGAGAAAATGACTTGTAGATTATGTCTTTCAGTTGCCAATATAAATCAATTAACAAGTATTTATTGATATATTTTGTGCCTAGTGTTCTAATACATTGAGTGATAGGGTTAAAAACAAAAGATAAAGACACATATGGTGTTGATGGGGAGCTATAACCTTATTGAGAGGGTATGAGGAACTGGTGAACTGATAGCATTAGGTATGTGAGCACTGACATAATAATAAAGAAGGAACGTACCGAACGTTAACATTAAAGGACATGATACGAACATCTTCCTTTGTAATAAAAAATGATTATTTGCAAGTTTTGTTGGATATCATTATTACTCTAAACATTTTAAAAACACAATATATACTGTAATTTGCAATAGCAAATGTTTTCCCCTGTAGAGTAAAAACTTAACCAGGAAATGATAGATGGCCCCATAGGTGCTCTTAAGGGTATCTACAAGATCCCTGAAATTCAGGCAAGAGGAATGAAAAAAAATGTTCATTTTTCTAGAGAAGTGGCTCAAAATTTTTTATGATATTCTCAAGGAGCCAATAATCAACGGAGTATTTTCCTTATACCTAGGCCAGTACTAATTACTGAAGTCAATAAAAAGCATTAATAGCTATATTTAGAACTTTTAAAAAATATTTTTAGTTGTAGATAGATACAATATCTTTATTTTATTTATTTATTTTCATGTCATGCTAGGAGAGTGCTCTACCACTGAGCCACTACCCCAGCTCCCTATATTTAGATATTGTATTTGTGATTCATGACATTTTTTTTTCCAAAGTAGTTTTAAAATCATCATTTCAAAAGTTATTTTACACCTAGATGAAAACATCTACTGATGTTTTCCAAGGGGCTTGGAGAACGGCAATTGATAATCTATTGCTATTATTGAATACATTTTTCAAAATGAAAAGGACACCAAGCACCCATTAGTGGTTTCTGTCCTCAATGTTGGAAGGTGCAAGAGTTTGGGGACTCCTCCTCCTCCAGTTCTCATCAGTGTAAACCGATGAGTTGGTGTGTAGATGTGAACGCGAGGGCGCGAAGGGCATAAGGTGCTTTTTCACGTCACTCCCTCCAGCATGCTCACAAGGAAGCCCCCTTGAAGATGAGCGGACACTCACATCACTCTGGTTTTTGGCCGTCTTCAAGGAGTGCAGCATCTTGGGATCATCGTTAATGCTGAGGGCTCCAATCATTTTCCCTCTGCTCTTCTCATAGTCTTTCTTGTACATCACCTGCAAAGACATCCCACCTGCTGGAGCCCACTCACCAGGACACAGCCTGGGACCTCCTGCCCAGATGGAAGGGCCATACTCACGTCGCTGGCAATCCTGCTGTTGGCTTTGGCTGCCAGCAGGGGGATGGCATCCACTTTAATTTCAAACTTCTTAGCTTTGCTCTTCTCCCAGTCTTGCTTGTAAACATTCTGGACAGGAAAATTTCAGCAGAAAATGATAAAAACAACATTGAACACAGATTAATCCAGTAAAAAATTTTTTTAAAAATTCGTAATTTGCATATGTAGGTTTATTTTACCTAGAAATACTTTATTTACCAAATGGTAGTATTGATTTACTTATCATCTAGTTTCTTCCTCCATATCACTAAGTTAAGTACCAGAACACTCTTTAATGTTCTGGAAACTCTCGTTTCTTTTCTTTTTGGTACTGGGAATTGAACTCAGGGGCACATAGCCACTGAGCCACATCCCCAGCCCTTTTTTATATTTTATTTAGAGATAGGGTCTCACTGAGTTGCTTGAGGCCTCCATACGCTGTGCTGCTAAGACTAGCTTTGAACTCGTGATCTTCCTTCTTCAGCCTCCTGAGCCACTGGGATTACAGACATGCACCACTGCACTTGGCTTCTGGGGACTTTCTAAAGACTGCTATCCTGATGTATAATGGATAATGCAAAATGATGACCATTTGCAAAAGGTGAAATGGGATATTTACATCAGAGATACCTTATAAAACTACTGGGGTTAGCAGAGGGATAAATGAGAGAATACTTCTGATAATTACAGAGGCCTTGGAAAACAAAATCTGAAAGCGAAGTAAGGGTCTTCGATGCTTTGAGCCTTACAAGTTCCACTTGCACTCTGGTAACAATCTCAACAGTGGTGTGTATGCATAATTCCTAATTTTGTCTTTTTAAATGAACACCTGTGACATTTCCTCTCTTCACACAGGCTTCTGAGGCTTTGGTACTTACGTCACTCAGGTTGTAGGCATTGACTCTGTGTTGGATAAACTCTGGGGCATCTGCTGGCACGTTGCACTTGAACTTCTCGCCTTCGTGTTTGGCTTTGTAATTCAGCTGAAAAACAGTAAAGGATATTAGTATGGGCTGAATGTATCCCCAAGTTTTATGTGTTGCAAAGTTAAATCACAAAGTCATATGTTATTGGTATTTGAGAGGTAAGACCTCTGGGAGATGGCTGGATCATGAGTGCTCTGCCCTGATGGATGCATTCATCCACTCATGGATTAAAGGATAAAAGGGCTATCACAGGGGTGGTTTTGTTATAAAAGTGAGCTCTGGGTGGCTAGATCTGTCTTGCTATAACATTATAATGCAGCAAGAAAGCCTCACCAGATGCTGGCATCACATTCTTGGACTTCCCAGGTTCCAGAAATATGAGAGGTTTATTTATAAACCTGTATTCTTTATAAATTACTTGATCTCAGGTATGTTGTTATAGCAACAGACAATAGATTAAGACAGATATCCAAACAGTGCAGGGTAGCAATTTCCTTCAATTTATGTAGGGCAATATATATATACCAAAGTTTTTGATGGCCCTCTTCTTTCTTTTCTTTTCTTTTTTTTAAAGAAAAATAACTCTTAACAGAATTCAATCCTGTCAAAATCTAGCACAGAATTTGAATTCTCATTTTCTTTTTCAGGGATGGTGGTATAACCAGACTTTGGGGCACCATTTCGTAATTACTATTAGACTATATACATGGGGAACAAATCTGATCAACACCACTAGGCTGTGCCTAGTGGGCCTGAAAACCCAAAACCTATGAAATTCTGCAATCAGACTAGTAACAAAGGCCACCAATAACTCTAAGTAAAATATTAGGCTAAAAAGATAAATTCTCATTAAAATATTAAACTTGGGACTTTAAATTTTTAAGAAGGTGATATAAGGTAGAAGTATAAAGAAGGAATGAGGCTGTTGAATTTTAGGGCTAAAAGCAAAATGCACAAGACTGAGAACTGTGCATTAAGTACCTCTAAGACAGAGCCTGTGGCCTAACTGGGCCAACAAGAAGAACACTGTAACTAGACAACTGTACAGCCCCACATTCTTCTGTAGTTTGCTGAGTCCAGCCTGGGCAATATGGTTAGTATTCAGCTGTTATTTATAGGGTTCCAAAATGTTAACATGCTAGGGAAAGTTGCATATGAACTGATATGACTTTTAAGTGATACTAATGCTATTGTCTTTACCGATTGAATGGGGGCTAACTTGTGTGACTAAAACACATTTTCTAGTTGGGTGAACTATATCTTTCCCTGACTTTAGAACTTAGCACATTAGCACCTTGCTATTTACAGTGTGTCTAGCAATCACAGCAGCAGCAGCAGCAGCAGCAGCAGCAGCACCTAACAACTCTTACAGACTCAGAGCATGAGGTTACCCCAGACTTAGTGATTCAGAATCTACACATTAACAGGGACACTGGGTAATCACAAGAATGTGCATGTTTAGGAAGCATGTTGTTCTTCCTGATTCCAGCATGCTTGGGCCATTCCTGCCTTCCACTTTTCCTAACTAAAAGGTTGAAATGCCCATCCACTCTCCAACGCCATTCTATTTTAGTTCAGAAGGATAATTGTCTACTAGTTCCTTATCATTGCCTGAAGTCATTGTTGTTAGTGTGCTTTCTTTTTGTAAATCTTTGTTAGCAAACTCAAGAATATGAATGTTTGCCTTGTTACCTACCCCAATAAATGCATTTGTTGGTGCTTCATTTAAAAAGATGGCATGAAGTTTTAGCGTGCTTATGATAGACCCTAATGAGTAAGTCTGGTACTTCTAGTAAAAATCAATGAGGTATTGAAGAAATGTGAGCTACTTTTATTGTCTAACATGGTTTTCCTTAAGTTCCATCTCAATCTAGGAGCTTTATTTGCATTTTATTCAACCCAAAATAACATTATTGGGATGGTAGATGAGTCTATGAAGAATAAGCTTGTAAATACTGACATTTTAAATAAGCCAAGCACTCTGGGTCACCCACACTTGCACCAGCCAGGCACTTACATCACTGAGCTGCTTGGTGTTGAGCTGGGCTTGCAGTAGTACAGGACTATCAGTGACTGCCGTGAATTTAGTCTTATCCGGATGAACTTTATAGGTATGCTAGAAAAGAAGATATCCTTCAATGAAATTTTATGCTATATCTTCATATTCTTGTTCATATACACACTAAAGCATGAAAAGGCTCTAGCCAAAAGTTGTTTTATTCTTGAAAACTTGATTGATAACATTCTTAACTCCTTTTTTGCTCTTCCTCCTCTCTCCTCCTGCAGTTATCTCGTCTTTCTGCTACATCCCAGTCACTCATCTTCCAGCGCTGAAGCACTGCAGTGGCTCTCCATTGCATTTCGTTTGCAATCTAAACTGCACCATGGTGGAGGAACCCTGCAGGATCCACCCTCCTTCACCTCCTGCCATTTTACCTCTTGCTACTCTTCCCTCCCCAGTATCACAGTAACCTCATCCTTTCAGACTGTTCTTCCTGCTTCTCTACCGCTCATCTTGGTGTGGTTGTCTCAGACCTTCTTTGACCTTGTAATTCAAGGCACTGAACCACTCTTTCAGTAGCATCCTGTTTTAATTCCTGATTTTCTCATCATTTTTTCATATCTTTCTCGCTTCTGAGCTCTCTTCCTTTGTTTATCATCTGTCTCTTCCTCCCTGGAAGCTCCAGGAGAGGCATCTCACTGTGTTCTCTATCCTTTCCCAGCACCAAGGACAGTGCCTGGCACCTGCCAGCCCCTCTTGTAAATTTGTGGAATGGTGAATACCAAACCTCTCACCAACCTGTGTGTCCTCCTTTTGCCCTGAATTTGCATACATATAAACTAAGGACAGTAAAGCTCTATAAAACCTAAAATTACTTCATAATGAAATGACTTCTTTGTAGTAATTTTTGTGTTTCCTGATTCTACCCAAAAAGCAAAATTTTAAATTTAATGTCTCTGGCTAACCACTAGATGTTAGTATTTAAATTCCTGCTAAATTTACCACTAGATGTCACAAGAACCCTAAACCCAATTTCAAGAATCCAGGGCAGCTGACGTACGTCTTTACACTGGTCCAGCTTCTTAATTGCTTCGTATTCTTGTGTTATTGTCTGAGGGAAGTAGCATTTCCCTTTATCTTCTTCATATTCTGCTTTGTAACTTTTCTATAATGAGAAAAAATAAAAATAGATCAGGATTCCTATTGTTCCAAACAATGTCTCTGTGAGGCGTGAATAATTGTCTTCAAACTTACGTCACTATTTTGAGCAGAAACTTTCATGCAGTGTGTGTGATATGGGTCTTCAAAGCTGCCTACATAATGTCCCAAAATATTCTTTACATATGAATCTTTATATTTAGCCTGAAAAAGAAAATGTGCACAATTCATATTAATAGTCATCTGTCAAACAAGAGGAAAGCCTTCCCACCCCAGAGGTAACCTGGGCCACTCAAACCTCGCTGAAGTTCTTCAACAGTGTATCAAGTTGATATTTAGGGGTCTCGCAGTAATTCATGCTCTTTGCTTTTGTCTTCTCATAGTTTTCCTTGTATAATCTCTGTCAAAGGGAAAAGAAAATTAAACAAAGAAAAATTCATCTCATGGAATAAAAGCCTGGCATGCCATTGCTTCCCTTTCACCAATGTATTTTCTCCACATGTATTTTCCACTAAGCAGAAAAGCAGGATATCCATCCATGCTTGAGGCTCATGTCTTGTATAATCTCATCTGCTAAAAACCATAAATGTATTTACATTATTTGTCCCAATATTTCTCAGACTGAATAAATTATAGCACATCAATACTATTATTCAGGAAAGTTACTGTACTAAAATAATTCATTCCATTTGAATGTTTTGGGAGAAAAATGAATTTTTTTTAGATGCAAAATGAGGTGTAACAGTATAAGGTGGACCTTAGATACTTGGGCATAGTCTAGAAGAGGCATCAGTTTACCACTTGGTAAAAACACAGTTTATTACACTCCCAGAAGTTGGCTTTATCATTAAGTTCTAACATTTTTTTTTTTGTAATAGCAAAACATGAAAAGATGACTTCTGTTTTTAATGTATGTATCATCTTTCTTCTAGTTTTAATTTAATTCTCTCATATAGAAATCAAAAAATATATTCAATAAAGATAAGAATACTTGTAAATGATATGAAAGTTAGGGGATATTATTTTCTTAATAGAAATTAGAAAAACAATTTTGGTAAAGGTTTTATTTTTAGCAAGTGTTTTAAAGTTTTTACAATGAGATCGATACTTTATAAAATTCCTAAAGTAAAATACTTTGTTTTTGAGTTTATGTTCTATCTAGTTTTTCCTGCTTTTTGTCTGTGAATTGGTTTTCTCACATCTTGCTTTTTATTTTCCTGCCTATGTCTTTGCAAACAACTTTAATCAGCTCAGGGCACTGAATGAATACACGAATACCATAGGCTACATACATTTATATATACTAAGATACGGAGCCCATTTCTAGGAAAAACAATAAAGAAAATGATATAGCTAGTACATTTTTCCTCCTAATGAGACAGAGGACACTAAGGGACCTTTGTAACACTTAGCGTCATCTCAAAGTACAGAGACATCAGTAAAAATGAGAAAGTTCATCTTTCTTAATCATCGGGCCTTTCACATTTGATTTGTCATCGTGCACCTGAGATATCAGTTAGGCTAACTAATAGACAACTCAAGGTTATATTAAACATCAGTGTGGCCAAATCTGAAAGTAAGAGTGATTTACAAAGAAACTCACATCACTCTGGTTTTTGGCCGTCTTCAAGGAGTGCAGCATCTTGGGATCATCGTTAATGCTGAGGGCTCCAATCATTTTCCCTCTGCTCTTCTCATAGTCTTTCTTGTACATCACCTGCAAAGACATCCCACCTGCTGGAGCCCACTCACCAGGACACAGCCTGGGGCCTCCTGCCCAGATGGAAGGGCCATACTCACGTCGCTGGCAATCCTGCTGTTGGCTTTGGCTGCCAGCAGGGGGATGGCATCCACTTTAATTTCAAACTTCTTAGCTTTGCTCTTCTCCCAGTCTTGCTTATAAACATTCTGGACAGGAAATTTTCAGCAAAGGAACAGGAACAAAAGTGATAAGTGTATCGTTACACCTAACGGCTAAAGGGTAAGTGTTACCTCGTCTAAATATCAAACAGACAGACTCTGGGCAGTGTTGAGGAAATCATGCATACTTCAGATAATTCTGAAGCTAGAATTTGTAATTCTCCAAGATCAGGCTTCTCTGCTTTCCCTTAGAATCTTTCGTTAAATTAATTCTAGTTTTCATACTAATATTTGATTTCTAAACACTGAATGTTTTATAGAGTGGCACACAAATATTCTACAGTTAACTTACTTTTTATGGTATAAGGGCATCACTTTCATTTGATCTCTAAATCCTTTGCAAAGGTTATTTCATGAATCATTACTGTACTCATTGATGCCAGATAATCTTAGAATTCATTTATAGAATTGAAGAAATTGAGATCCTCAAGGGTAATTTGACTTTTCTACAAAATTAAGCTCAGAAAATGAAAGACGGCAATAGATACCTGGCCTTCTGCCCTTTAACTACGCTGCGTTCTCATTAGTGCAAGTTCTTTTACATGGAGAAATAAGTATAATTTGTGTAAAATAAGGACATTATAGGCCTGGGGAATAAATGGAAATGAAATTATATCTAAAATGTCAGGTTCTGAAAAAATTAATTGTGGCATAACACAAATGAAAATATGGTGAAAAGATCTAATACCTAGATTTGCAATTAAGCATACTTGAGAGGTGGTAGTTTTAGGGTTGGTTAAAAGATATTAAGATTTCCTAACTGAATGAAGCTACTTATAAAATGGCTATACACATCTTACAAGGTGAACTCTCATAGTCACCTTGGCAGACATATCAACACGATGTAAATGTTAACTGTTCTTCCATCTTTAACCTTGAAGCCTGTGTTAAACTGCAGTGAGGCAATTCAAAGATAAAAGCACTGGTTGTCAGTACCCCACATGGTACAGTGGGAATGGGACTTACATCACTCAGGTTGTAAGCGTTGACTCTGTGCTGGATAAAGGCAGGAGTATCAGCGGGTATGTGGCACTTGAACTTCTCACTTTCATGTTTAGCTTTGTAATTTAGCTAAAAGAGAAAGGGGTGTTGGGGGGGGCAGGGGTAGAAGAGAACCAATTAGTTCAGGAGAAGAATTTCTGCAAAATTAAAAAACTTCTCTTGCATGGAACATTTTGTGTAGGAACAAAGTTGTTAAGATGAAAGAGAGATCCAGAGCTCCAGCTGGCCACCCTGCTTTGTTGAGCCCATGTGCTGGACCTTTGACAGCTGATACCACAAGAGTCACCATGGCAAGACCCTCATGGAATGAAGTGGATTTCCCCCACCTCACCCCTCCCCTGTGCACGCCACAGTGGGCCCGCTAGGTCCTGAGACACACATAGTCCATCTTCCTTTCATTATCAATGTTTCACTTCTAGAGAAGCCTCCCTGCGTGTCACCTCACGTCCATCAGCGCTGCTGATGCTCCAACAGGAGCCTTCATTTCTGACTATGAATCTGCTGAGATCACTTGTATTTTTATCCTTTCACACAAGTTTGGAAATTCATACTCAGAGCTTAAATGAAAAAAAAAAATTGTCTCAAAGACTCCCATTTCCCAGAAACTTATTTGGGAGAGAGAAATCCCATATGTTGAATACCTGGTCAGGGCCACCTTGAATGCTATTCACACTTCTCCTTTCACTTGATTTCCACAACAGCCATAAATTATGCAAGGGACATATGAAGCACAGAGATGTTAAAGAACATGGCCACCTGGTCATAAGTGACAGAGCTGGAAGTTTAGTCTGATTCCAGGACTCATATTTTCCCTGCTTTAAGGGGGGACATCAGTTTCTATCACAGAAGCATTATTCTCCCAGGAAGATTGAAGACAACCAAACAGGAAAATATTTTAGGTGATTACAGATATATAAAAGTTAAACTTGTTAAAATTTACACAACCTTTCCTATAAATGTGACAAAAGATTGGATTTTATGGGCTGGGGATGTATATAACTCAATGTTAAAACCCTGGCCTAGCATGAATGAGGCCCTGGGTTTTATCACCAGACCTTCAATAAAGAAATAAAACTGAATTTCACATATAGAATTATAAAATACTCTCCCTTATAAGTGGATTTCCTAGCTATTTAGAGGAACTTACATCGCTCAGTTGCTTGGAATTGACTTGGGCTTGTACCAGAACTGGAGAGTCGGTAACTTGCGTGAATTTTGTTTTATCTGGATGGACTTTATAGGTGTGCTGTAGGAAGCAAAGAGATTTGTTTTATCAGCACCTGTCAAATCCAAGGTGATCCATGGGCTGAATCACAGACAGAACTTTACCTCCTCAATGCTAATGAAACATTCACTGACTGTAGTCTAGTTCTAACTAGTCTAAAAAACTAAAACTGAAAACTTTAGTTTTTTTTAGTTTTATAGTCTGTAGTTTGGGGGATGCTCTTACAGCTATCTGAAAAGCCTTCTCATGTCCTCAGAGTCCCCATAACTCATTTAAGAAAAACGAGCTGGAATTAGCTCTTGAAATGTGGGAATGCCAAAGGAAGAAAATAGCTACTCTATTACAAGATAGATTTTGGTTTCTTACAATTTCCTCACTTACATTTGCATAAGTG
Source organism: Urocitellus parryii (assembly GCF_045843805.1). Classification (NCBI taxonomy): domain Eukaryota; kingdom Metazoa; phylum Chordata; class Mammalia; order Rodentia; family Sciuridae; genus Urocitellus; species Urocitellus parryii. The sequence goes on from NC_135531.1 coordinate 206,726,024, forward strand.
TCAACATTTTAACTTTATCTTGACCACTAGACACTATGGAGGGCAATAACATTCCGAGTTCACACTAGAGACTTACATCTTTACACTGATCTAGTTTCTTGATGGCTTCATATTCCTGAGTTATGGTCTGGGGGAAGAAGCCTTTTCCTCTGTCCTCTTCATATTCTGCTTTGTAGTTTTTCTATGAAGACAAAAAGAAGTAGATAAAAAGATGCAACCATTGTATGCCCGCCCCCCAACATGTGCTATTTGGAAAGCCAAACAACTGTCTCAGGACTTACATCACTGTTTTGGGCTGCGACTTTCATGCAGTGTGAATGATATGGATCTTCAAAGCTGCCTACATAGTGTCCTAAAATATTCTTTAAGTAGGAATCTTTATATTTAGTCTGAAAGACAAAATGTATTTCATTTGTTCATTGATTAAGTAATTTATCAAATGATGGGTCCTTATTAACCGCGGGGGTAGGATTGCTTACGTCACTACTGAAGTTGTGTAGAACAGTATCAAGCTGGAATTTGGGGGTCTCACAGTAATTCATGCTCTTTGCCTTTGTCTTTTCATAGTTTTCCTTGTATAGTTTCTGTCAAAGAAAAAAAAATCAGTTAAAATAGATTCCTGTCACTCCCACGCTGATTAGAACACTCGTATTTTCCAAAACTAAACAAAAGAAGAAAAGATATTGCCTGTCAACTCTCTTAAAAGCTGACAGTCAAACATGGGGTGCCATGAATCACAAGCCTTTTGTATTAGCAAGTATTGTAAAGCATAAGTCTTTAACATTTTAAAAATTAAGAAACCAATATTCCACCTCTAACCAAGGCCTTAGTTCAGATGCTTGGGTATCTCTAGATTATTCTTTGTCTCAATGCACATAATTTCCTCACTAAGGATACCCTGGCACACATGGAGGTTTTGAACTTTTGAACAAGTTTTTTTTTTTTTTTAATAAACCCTCATGAAGAAGTAAACATAGGTTGAGAAATCCATAATCTCTCTTCCTTCTTGTACCAAGGGAGGAAAAAAATCCCCCCAAAATAAGGCCTATATGAGAATCCAAACAATGAGTCATTACTAACTCTTCTTCTCTGCTAGGATTTATCTTTAGCTTGAACAGCAATGAATCAATTATTGGTTTTAAATGCACAGCTGTGAAAGCAGATCATTGTTACATTTTTCATGTTGGGTTTTCAAAATTTAAAATGATTCTATTCTTTTAAAATGTGCTTAGATTCCCGCTTTTATCAACAAAAGCAGATTTGCGCCTGGGATTGTACATGATTGATAAAGATGTCCTTCATTTCAAAGCACAAGTTTTGTATTGATTTCCCAGAACCATTTTGGACACTTGCACTCTCTCACTTGCCCCATCACCCCACCCCTCCCCAATCTCATGCACACATTTCCTATGGCACTGACTTCCTTCAAGGGTAAAGAAAAGATAACCAACCCACCCAGAGAGATGCATAAAATGATTAACTATTGAGAAAGCTTAATACAATCTACCATAAAGAAAAACCTCAAATGATCACATATTGAGTGTGTGTGTGGTGTGGTGGGGGAGATCAAATTGGTCTTAGGTCATTAGTCTTTAAATATCAAAGTCAGGTTTATTTATCTAATTTACTTTACATCTACTGGCTTAGTCAGACTCTTAATTCCACATGTAGAAAATAGAAATTCCTGTTGAGACACAGGGAGCAATCTTTTAAGCTGTGTTGTCAGCAAACGATGGTTTCTGGGGTTAATATCTGTCTTTGAAAGTCTTCTGCTCTGTCAAAATCACTGTACATCTCCTTGTGTTCTTTGCCCACAGAGGTCCAGCCACTTGGAGCTTCTAACCACAAGAGGATTTCCTTGTTCATTGAACTAAGTCCCCAAGCTTGCAGAGACTGAGCCTTATCTCACTCAGAGGTATTCATAACTAGTTCCCATGAAATGGTTACTCCCTAACCTTCAAGTATTTGTAAAGTTATGTATATATTTAGTCATTATGGAAAGAAAAAAGACATCATTCTTGCAGCCAAGGTTTATAAGACACTTTTTTGAGAAGAGTATACTTACATCACTTAGGGCATTTCCTGCCGCCTTCAGCTGCCTGAGCAGTGGGTTCTCTGAAGCAGGAAGTACATTATAATCTGCTTTTCCTTTATTCTTTTCATAGTCTTCTTTATATTTTACCTGTAGGATGAATAAAGTGATAAAGTAACTCCAGTTATTTTTGTCCCCAATCTCCATCATGGGTATTATGACATAGTTCCACAAATCAATTTTCTTTTTAGAAAAATGGCAGCTTGACATTTTACAAACTATTTACTCATAGTAACTCATAATAGCGGCAGAGAAACTGCATAAATTTCCAGGATACTTTTTTCTTCTCATTCATTTATTTATTCAGAAATATCCATAGGAGGTTGATTATGTGCCTGGCTCTGAGACAGACACAAGAAAGAATAACACATGGTCCCAGCCCTCAAAGAGAAAAAAAGATACATAAATAATGGGGGAGAGAATGACACAAATAAAGACAGCACATCGGGTCCCAGATGCCTGCTGCTGTAGAACCTTCACTCAGCTCTTACCCTCCAGCTGCCTCTCTGTCAACACAGTTTTAAAGAAACTCAGCTAGAAGCATCATCACCCTCTTCTTTCATGCCTCACCTGCGACTGTGTGTTGAGCAGCACATATTTAATGCACAAGCAGGAAGATGAGGAAAGAGCTGTGGTGGGAAGAATAGTGGCAACCTCACCCTGTCATTCTGTCCTTCCCAACTTGCACTTTTCATTTCAGCCCTGGCAGAAGCAGTAAGTTGGTGGTGGGCTGGGAGGAGAGCCTCAAGTCCCTACCAGGAGCACATCAGTGGGGGGTAGAACAAGATTCTGGTTTTGAGCATGATCCCTTGTCTAAATCATTCTTTCAGTTGGGATAATCATAGAAGTTTAAAGAATCCTAAATAAATGACCAACAATTGAAGAATCTCAGAAAACAAAATGGATCAGCTTAGTATCGTAAGGCAAGAGACACACGGCTGAAACTCAGATGCACCAATCCTGCAGCCTACAGTATCACAGGGGGACTCCACTGGCGTAGAAGACACAGCCTTTCTGCCTTATGGAATTATATATGTTCTTGAAAAATGGAAATGACCAGAGAGCAAATTCACAAATCCCCCTCTCCCCTATCTGCTTCTGGGATACAAAGACTTCTCTGTTATGTGGGTGGATTGTCAAGGCTTGTGACAAAGCCATCCCTCCTCTTAAGCACCAGATCACGTCCCCTTTCACCTATCACGGATGCCACTCCAGCCGTTCTCCGTCTTCCAACATCAACCCATGTCCCCTGTCTACTGAAGGTTTCCATCATAGAAACATGGTGGGTTTCTTTTTTTCTCCTATCTTACAAAATCCTTCTTCATCCACTTTTCCATCAGCTTCTTCCCCATTGTCTTTCTTCCCTCCCCACCAGGAAAATGATTTGAAAGAGTTGAATATACTCATCACTTCAATTTTTTCCTTCTTATTCACTCATGGACCCTCTCCAAGTAGATTTGACCAAATTGTTCTACAGATTGCCACCCAGGGGTCAGCAAACCTACTTCAGAAATATCTGACACTCTTGATGATTCCCTTCCCACTTCACCTGCTCCTCAGCTTATACGGCTCTTTCCCATCTCTGCACTTACCTCCTTTTGCTGATATATTATTGTTTTTATTCTGCTCTTCAAATGCCTGAAATTCACTGGTCTCAACCTTGATAGTTCCCTCCAAAACCCACCCTTCCTTTTTCATTATGTGTAAGAGCAGAGTTAGAAATTTACCCCACTGAAACCATCAAGATCAACAGGACAATCCCTCATACCTTGCTAGCTGCCAACCCAGCTTGTTTATTCACTTTATACTCTGGTGTTTCGGTCTGCATAAAGTAGATCTGGTCTTTGAGGTTCTCAAAATCTTCCTGATATTTCCTCTGTAAAACAATAAACATACTGGAGAACAAACCGTGCAAGAGTTCACATAAGAGGACACAGGGCATTTGAAGTCATCCAAAGCCAAACACCCCTTGGTTTAAGAGGTCAGATTACAATCAGAGAATGTGGTGCCCTTGCAAAAATGATCACAACTTAATGGAGATTTAGAACAATCAGAATAAGCTGGAAAAATAATTAGAAAGGCCTGTTCTGGCTACTAAGAAAGTGCTTCTTGAAAGCAAGAAGCAGAGTGAAGAAAAAGAACAATTAAATTTCCAACTTCCCATTAAAAGAAACTAAATTAATCAATTTTACAAAGGTAGTTTGGTGCCCCATGCAAAGAATAAATTTATTTTTTTCCATATTTTTATTGGTGCATTATAATAGCATATAATGGTGGGATTCATATAGAATAAACACAAAAGAGCCCCTTTAACTTATACCAACTGCACTTTGCAGTCAGTAAGAGGGTCTCACCATCTTGTTCCTGTGAAAATCGAGGTAAAAATAAGGGCATTTGTTCAAAATAAATTTTTAAAAGGAAAGAGTTTGTGGGATTTCTTTTAAAATAGGAACTCTGCATCACCTCTTGTCCCTAAGAAGAGGGACCTCCAGGGCTCTGGCACTACTTGAGATGTGGTAGATGGCTAGAAGTCATGCAGAAAGAGGGTCCCCTGCTAAGAAACCTAGCCTTCTGTTCCTACTTACTGTGCTGAGGTTATCGGCATTCATTCTGGCAGTTGCAATTTCAAAGCAAGGTGTCTCACTCCATTTGCCTTTGACATTCTTTTCATAGTCTTCTCTGTATTTTTGCTAAGGGGAAAAAAAGAAAACACTTAAATTTTCAGAGGTTCTTTATGAACACATAATTCAAGATCTTCTAAACTCTTTTTTTTTTTTTTTTTTTTTTGGGTAGGGATATAGCCCTTCATCCTGCTTGCTGTCAGAGGAAGAAAACTGTAGGATTGGGAGGGGCACTCAGGCCTGACGCATCCCCAAACCAAGATACAGAGAACTTTGTAATGCCATTTGAAGTTTAGAAGCAGCAGATAGTCCTAAATAATAGGGTCAAACCTTGGGCTCCTGTATTATGTCAATAGATGAATGAAAATTGAGTAGGAGATAATCCTCACAGTGAAAGGCAGATGTCTGATTTTTAAAAAGATATTAAAACAAGATATAAAACAGAGTTATAAGACCACCAGACCCCTCATTTCAAGGTCCTTCCTGCCTTCTTAACCTATCTGAACTAAAGATTATTATTTCTTCCTACACAGCAGCTGAAATGGGTCAGGGTGGAGATGGATTACTTGCAGTCCACTCCTGAGTCCAGGATGACTCTGTTCTTGTTAGCTGCTGAGGAAGTCATGGCCTCCCCTGAATTTGCAGGTGGAGAGAAGTTAAAAGGACAAAGCCCTGTAGCTGGAGGAGTAAGAGGAAGAGGGAGGCAGATGCCAATGGAGCCTCTCTGCCATCCAAGGAGTCTCACTGTGCACGTTGGGGCATTTTGTGGTGACACATGGAATACCATCACATGGGTGTGACATCCAACTCCTCCTACCACTTCTCTCCCACTCCACTGACTTCAGAATTGACCAGTGGACACCTAGAGAAAAAAAATTAAATTTCCCTACTCTTTTTATTTGTTCAATAGAGGAAAATACACTGGGACAATTACAAGCTCTAGGACACCTTCTGTGGCTAAGAGGGGGCCACATGTCAATAAATAGACCAAGATTCTGTCCCCAAAGCATTGTCTATCCTCCCCAGAAGTCAACTAAAGTGACTTCCATTGAATTGCCAATCAGGACCCTTAATGTCTTGGTGAAGCATATGACCTCATTTTCTATTTTCCATGTTTGCATCTGAGTTTTTATATGGTTATTAAATAGAAAGGAATATAAAGCTAGTTAGTTAATCACATTTTTTTCTGTGAATAGCTAAACCTGAGACTCCTGATGGCCCCATTCATAGAAGTTATCCTTTCAGAGAGCATGGAAGGGGTCCCAACTGGTATTTTTATTGCCAACTGTGGGCCCAGGGTTACCTTCCTGACTCAATCAAATCTCTTCTTGTAAAATCAATAGGAGTCTTCTCAATTCTATGCAATAGAGTTTCCATTTCAGAAGAACAGAGTTTTTTGCTATGTAACAATATGTTGCTGAAAGATTTTCTTTTAAAAAAATTCTAGATTCCAGTTTCTAACATAAAATCTTATGTTTTTACTATTGTCAATCTGGAGGGAAGTAGAGAGGCAGGCCCAGAGGAACTGAAGGGACCTCCAAGTGTTCCATTCAGAACCCCACTTCTAGGTGGTGACAGGGCACCTATTTTCCTCACCAAGAATATCTGCTGATATGAACAAATTTGTTTACCTATCCATCTGCATTTAGTGCTATAGCATACACCTGAGCCAGGAGAGGGTGCTAGCAGGTAGCTCATTAATTTAGCCAAAGACCAAGGTAAGAGAATTTCTTCTGACAGGTAATAATAAGGAAGGCTGATAAATAGAATGTATTATGAATATAACTCTTGCAGATATGTGACCATTACCATCTGCACTGTAAGTCAAAGGAGGGATCTGGAAGATACAATCTGGCAAGGGAATGCCAAGTGTTTAAATACATGAGAGTCGGTAAAGGAGGTTTTTTGGAGAGAAAGAGGACATGATGATGTAGGAATATGGGTCAGAAGAGCTTGTTAATGGGGGAGACTTCAAGAGAAGGGAAGAGCCCCATAGATAAGTCACCCTTGGCAGCCATGCGCCTCTCTTGCTAAATGGAGTGCTGCCAAGCACAAGCATTAATCTCCAGCATGATTATTATTCTGGATGCACAATAGTCATTAAGAACTTGGAAATCTAGATAAGACTAGGATGAATTATGTCACTATGGTCAAATCCAGTGACCTTTATCCACAGCCACTCTCCCCTTATCTCATATTGTACCACAAGGGTAAACTCAGGTCTGGCAATGCTTTCAAAGTACCCTACACTGTCACCTTATCCAAATAGAGTGGCAATCTCCAATAGACATACAATGAAGGGCATTTTAGTAAAAAGGAACAGGTGGGAAATTAATAATATACTTTAACCCATTAAATGCAAAATATTGTCATTCCAACATGTAATCATATAAAATAATGAGCTACTTCACATTGTTTTTTTTTCTTTCCTAGTAAGTTTTCAAGGCCAAGTGTATATTTCTCACATATAGAGCTTTGAGTGTTATGAAACAAATTTTTCCCCCAAACACAAATTCATTTGTTGAAGGTTTGACCCCCAATGTGATGGTAGTTAAAGGTGGAGATTTTTGGAAATACTTAGGGTTAGATGAGGTCATGTCCCTATAAGAAGGGTAAGAGAGAACACAGCTCTCTGTCTCTACCATGTACAACAAGAAGGTGGCTTATCCACAAGCCAAGAAGGAGGCCCTACCAGGAACTGAATCCTTGATCTTGGACTTCCACCTTCCAGAGCTGTGAGAAATAAATGTGTGTTGTTTAAGCCATCTTGTGTATGGCATTTTGTTATAGAGCCCAACTTGACTAATATACTCTGTTTATACTGGTCACATTTCAAAGGCCCAATAGTCACATTTTGCTAGTGGTTACCAGATTGAAAAGCATAGTTCTAATCTAGCTAACCTAAATTGGTGAAAAAAAAATTATTACAGAGGGGTTTAAAGTGAGTTTTTAAAATTGCCAACATTGCATACTCAAATAAGGTAAAAGAATATTTCCTTAGTAAGACATCTTTTTAAATATGCTTTAAATAAAAATATTCTTTTTTATCTCTAAATGACCATTTAAAAACAACTTTTTTATTTTAAAAGATAAATTGTCCTCCCCAATCTTATTTCCAATAGCAACATTTTCAGTAATCATCTCTTTACACAGTACTTAAGTTAATTTCTGCTTAGCCCTGGGAAAATGTCAGGTTGGTGTTTTCTTATTAGTGAAAATTCACTATACTTTCTAGATTCTTTCTATAAACAGCTCCTGGTTCTACAGTGTAGTCCACAAAAGCAAACACTGAAGTGATTTCATCATCTGTATCTTTTTTTCATTCTCTAGGAAAGAAATATTACCCCCACCAGCAAATCATTTTTTATTTTTTTAATTTTTTTTTTTTGTACCAGGGATTGAACCCAGAGGCACTCAACCACTAAGCCACATCCACAGCCCTTTTCTATATTTTTTTATTTTGAGTCAGGGTCTCAGTAAGTGTAGAGCCTCCCTTAGATGCTGAGGCTGGCTTTGAACTTGTGATCCTCCTGCCTCAGTCTCCCGAGCCACTGGGATTACAGGTGTGTGCCATCATGCCTGGCCCAAGATAATTTTTTTTTTTAAAGTAGAAATCTTGAGGTTCCATGAAAATTCAAGCAGAAGACTAAACTGAGACTCAACTCCACCGAGGACAAAGAAAGGTATTTAAAAGCAGCAGTATCCCAGGAGAAAGTGACCTGATTTGGACCAATTTAAAACAGGACTTCAGCATGGGCCTATTCAGCAGTTCAACATTTGTTTCTGCATTCCTTGTCAGGGCTGCATTCCTTATCAGGGCTGCATTCCTCTGAGCTAGTTCACCAGCCTAAATATAGGCAGACTAAGCTGCTTGCTAGGGCCTTAAAAGTTATGGAGTGTACTGCCCAGTGCTGTCAGCTAAGCTGTGTCTGAGGGCCCACTCACACATTCTTATCTGTGCACACCTGATTGTATAAAACTGTAAAGTGTCTTCACACCAAATTAGCCCAGATCCTCTATGGAAGGATGCAGTTATTCAAGTTACTCTGTTAGTATTAGTCTCATAAGTAAAAATGTCAAGTGACATTAGGACACAGGCTCTGTTTTCAAAAGGTGATTTTGACATTTAAAAATGACCAAGTCATCAAGCTGGCTAAACTTATTAACATCGTTTATAGTATGGATAGATGTGTTACTCTTGCTGTAGGGTTTTGGTTTCACATGCAGAAAACATTCTGTTTTGTTTTCAATTCACCTTTAGTTTCTTTCTTAAATGGTTGAAATCATTAAGCAGAATTTCCAAAAGATACAGGGTCCCAGCTCTGTTTACTTACCTTGCTCAATTGATTGGTTACTTTCTTGGCAAATTCAATATCTGGAGGATCAGCCAGAGATGTGAATTGAGACTGCTGTTCGATGTGACCTTTTTTGTAGGTAATCTAACAAAATAAAAGACAGGAATGCTCATGAGTCATAAAATTATACCATTTCTCATATTCCATTTATTAGCATGTTTTTTTTTAAAAAAGATGATGCTTCCATCTTTGTATGAAGTCTTCAGTTTTAGTACCCATGTTATCATAATTTGTCCTTCTAGACAGTGCATGTCCTAGTTCTCAGTACAGCTAGTTATTTCTATGTCTTTGAGTCTTCTCTCTTTTCCGGGGTCTTCTTGACTCTAGATCTTTTGTTTCCTTCCATTTGTTTTCATACCATGTTGTATAATTTCAATTTTTCTTTTTCACCAGCATCCTCAACTCTCAGTATCTTGTCTTTTCTCCATTCCTACTTAATTAGCCCTCAGTTGTGGGTCAACACTATCACATACTTTCTGTTCTTATGCCAAGAATGCTGAGTGTTACAGAAGAAAAATCACACAAATCTATGGATGGGGTAATGATAACATAAGTAGGACTAAGAGGGACACAGGAAGAAGGTATAGGGGAAGAAGCTTTGAACCCCAGCCCTTAGCTCGAAATCTATGGGCCTACCCACTTGTATGTTCTGTGAACAACTTGGTTTGCTCTCTGTATCCAATACTCTATAACTTTGTGGTATCCATTTGCCACTTGTCTTCAAGAAGGCTTTAGCATCCCATAGTATGTCTCTGGTCAGCCCCTATGCCCAAAAACTAGTCTAAAACCCCAGCACTGTCCTTAAGTTCCCAGTCAACTCTACCTTACTCTCAGCTCCCCATTGTAAACAAAGGCTACGCTTCTCCAACCCACCCCTGCCCCTCCCACTGCCTGCCCTGACTCCTAGGAGAAGCATCCCTTCCAAAGGGCCCGGCTTCTGCACCCTGGGTACCGTTCCTTCCTGTTGCCCCTTGCGCCCAGTTCTGATGGTCACCCCTTTCCTTTCTCACAGTTTCAATCTCTCCTCTTCACCAAGGCCTTCCCTTCAGCCTCTAAAAGACCTCTATCACCTTAAAGTAAGGATGGTATTCACGAGTCATGCATCCTTTTCACTCTTGTTCTTCTTTTTCTCTTTATTATTGGCTCTTCTGGAGTTTTCTTCCACCAATTGTGGCCCCACCTCCATTAATGTGAAACTATCCATAGAAGATTCTTAGATATATGTGGCCCTCAAATTCCTCAGGGCCTTCTGTATGCTGTTTCCTCTCTCAGGAATATCCCGACCCCACTGACTCCCCATCTGTCTGAAACTGCTGCTGCTTCTCCTGGTCTCAGGATGGCATGACTTGCCCTCCTTTGTCTCCAGTACCCAATGGCATGAGCCCTCCCTGACTCCCAACATAGACGCAGTTTCCTTCTCTAGGGATCTCACTCAAGGTGACCTTTACCTCCTTCAGATAACACTGTAAGGAATTGTCTACATGTCTGTTTTTTCTTGGACAGTGAGTCCTGGGATGGCAAAGGAATGTCTTCTCATTGGGAACACTTGTGGCCTGCATGGTCCCTGACTTGGAGGAATGTTCAGTGACTGATTTCAGAATGTGGGTCTTACACACCAAGTCTGGGAGAGGACAACAGGAATATTATCCCAACTCTTCTGTCACACAACTGTGAGACTCCTACAATTTTTTTTCCTTCCACAACCAGTATTCTTAATTTAAAAAAAAAAAGGATTGGATAATTCCACGGTCCTAATCATTTTATTCTTTAACCAAGTCTAACTGTAGCTTACCCCATCTGTCTAGTGCCTGTAACAAGAGCTTTCATGAACATCAAATCAACTGGGATACAAAACAGTTTTAAAAATGCATAAAAGGCATAAATTCCACCACTAAGTTTCTTTTAAGTAAGTGAAGACTTTATTTCAGGCATAGGCCAACTGGAATTTTCCATGCCTGCTTCAGTCCTTAGGGAGAAGATAACATGCAAACAGGATAAATGCTTATTCCAAATGACATTCTGTCAAGAAGTTTCAGAGAAATCAGATCTAAAAGTCCAATTTTCTCAGAAACTTGTTCAGAATTCTGTCTCGTTATAATTCTGCACTCTAGATCAGCTTAAAGGGCTGGGGATGTAGATCAGTGGTAGAGAGCTTGCTTTGAATGTGCAAGGTTCTGGGTTCAATTCTTAGTGCCACCAAAAAAGAAAAAAGAAAAGAAAGGGGAAAAAATGTTATGAACATTAAGAAATAGTTTTTAAAAATAAATAGATCAACTTAAAGACTCTCTTGGTATTTGTAATATATGTTGTCTCTACTTACATAATAAGGGAACTACAATAAGTAGAGTTAAAATTGTCATAGGAAGAAGAGACAGGAGAGGGAGCAGGAACATCTAAATCTAAGCCCCTAGCTGAAAACCTATATGCCTACCCAGTGGTATGTTCTGTGAACAAATGCTTGCTTAGGGCTCTATGCTGGATATTTGTAGAAGTTTGTGGTGCTGACAATAGTATTAATAGCATGTTGATAATCTGATACTTAGTGCATACTTGGTCTGCAATCAAAACAAAAGCTCTACTGTAACTGCCAGGTCCTACTGAAGAAGAGTAGAGAAGATTTCATTATTATGTATTCTCCTTCATTATGTTCTCTTTTGTGCTATCTCAAAAGTGTAGCCAAATCAATTGTTTGACATTCACTGGAGGTAATCCTTCCTCTGTTTCATGGATAAAGGGAGATACAGGAGATTAAGTGTCTTCTTGGAAACCTCTCCCTGGGCTTATATGACATGGCATTTCCTGGTCCCCCTTCAGCTTCTCTGATCTCATCCTTTGCTGGCTCCTCTCCAGATGTCCTAAGTGTGGGTATCCTCCAATGCTGCCCTTGACCCTGCACTCTTCTACCTCCCTCATGCATTTCAAGTCCCCAGCTACCATTTTCGCTCTGATGACTTTTAAATATTGAGTTCTTGCCCTAATCTCTGATCTCTTTGACATTCTAAATTTCTATATATTCCTAGAATGCCTTGATCTGAACATTCCTTCCATTAAAACGAATCTGCTTCTCTTTCCATTAGTGCATCTTTATCAGGTGTACCCCATTCACCCTGACCACCTATCTATGATCATAAACTCATTTATGACTTCTTTCTCTCCATCTCCAGCATCCAGTATCATTAACATTTGTTAATACTTATTACCATCAATTACTTTCTTCATCTTTACTCCCACCATCTGATCCATCTATATCACTAAAATAGACTTCTACAAATTTCACTGTTTCTAGTTTTTCCTAGTCCCAACTCAACATATTGCCTATCAAAATTTTTCCACATTCTTTTATCATGCTGTTTCCCTCTCAAGCATCCAATGATGCTGTTCGTTGCCTCCCCTATTGTGGCAAAGGTATTTTGTCTGATTTCCAAAGTCCTGCTGTCAGCAATCTCACAACCACATCATTCACATTCGTTGTTCCATGATATCCAGACTCATTTGACCTTGGTCCCTCGTTCAAGTGCAGTCTCCACTTGGGATGTCTTTCTTCTTCATCACTACCCAGCCCTTCTGGATCTGCCTCCACATGGCCTTCTCTGATTACGTATGTGTCCTTTCTTATATCAGGTATTAGACTATAGTATTTTGTTTTTAACATTTTTTTGTTGTTGTTGGACATATAGCGTGGTCATATTTTAGCCTAATTATAAATTCTCAAAGGAAAAGATGAACACTTCTTGTAGTACTTTCCTATCCTGCTAGGTATGGATGCATAATGGAGTTCAGTAAATAATCACTAATCACTTGCTAACGGCTCATAACAATGTTATGAATTCATGAACTACAGAATCAAAAGCTCATCTTAGAAGTAGGTACCCACACTCTATGTACTATGTGACTTCAGGATCTTATTAAGCCTTCTTTATTTTCTCACCTGCCCTTATGGAAAGGTAAGAGTTTACCTTCATCACATGAAAAGTGGGATAGAAAATGAGTCCACTAAATTTTCAGGTGATATTAAATGAGAAGCAATAAAAATTATACTTCAAAAGTTGGAGGCACCATCAAATTAGCATGTAAACTTCAGTTCAGGACAAGATTGAACCCTAGCACCCATTGGTAAATCAAGTAAATCTCACTAGGTCTCAAGTAGCTCAAGTCCATATTGAATATAAGAAGTTTCAAGGATCTGGCTCAACAGTTGAACAACAAGTACCATGTATTTATAACACAGAGCTCTGCTAAAACCTAGATCAGGAGACTTTGGATTTTTCCATATGATTTCCAGCAAATCCAGGGGTCAAGAAATAAAGTACCTCAAAACAAGGGCAAGTGCTAGGCCTGAGTGGGGCTCTCAATTTTAAGGAGAGCTTCTTCACTCTTTTAAGTTCCTCTAACATACAATTTTCAATGTCTAGAATATTAAAATTCTGTCAAGTGGGATTGGTGATTTTTTGCTAACTCTGAAATATCCTCTCCAGACACCATTGCTCAGAGCTCTTTGTGGGATAACCACACAAACATGTTTCAACAAGTCGCCTGTCAGTCTCTGTGCAGAAGTAAGACACAGTACCATTAAGACTTGTTGACCAGGACAGCAACACAAAGTTCCTCTATAATACTGCTTACTTAATACATTTGTGAGAGCGTGGCTATAATTCCATAGCTGTTAAAAAAAAAATGCCACTCCATTGTCACAGAAGAACTTCAAACAAAGCCTAGAGAACCGCACGTGATCTAGTGGAAAGAACACTGGTTTGTGGGAGGAACACAAGTCTGGGCTTTGCCACTATGTGACCTACCTATGTGATCTTAGGCTCAAGTTCCTCACCTATTAGAAGAAAGGACTGGACTAAATTACACCTAATATATAGCACATTCTATGTCTAATTTAAATTAGATATCATAAACAATGATTCTGGAGGTACTCCTTAGCAATAATGGCACATAGTCTTTTTTTAAAAAAAAAAAAAAAAAAAAAAGACTTTCAGTGAACATCTGGCCAGAAGGTGTAACTCCAGTTTTCCCCAACTCCACACACCCCACTCATGCCGACTTCAGTTCACTTACATCGCTGAGAGCTTTCTGGGCCTGGGCAACCCTCCTCAGTTCTGGGCTATCATTATATGGGTAAAACAAACCTTTGTCTGCTTCCCAGTCTTCTGTGTACAGTTTCTAAATCCGAAAAGAGTGAAAAGTTATGAAATAAAATGTGATCACACATAAAGTGCACGATTTTAAACTTATTCACTAAGGGCCTAAGGCACCAAGGGCAAATTGAGAACAGAGATAGATGAGATTCATAGGTAACCCCCCTTTTCCATCAAACCCACACAGATGTGCCGAATTTATCTTCTCCCTGAAACTTAACCTGCTTCTTGAAATGACTGCTAACACAAGTGTCAGAAGCCAGGAAGCATGTCCAATAGTTTCTGCCACAAAATAAACCTCTAATAGGGTTATGCCAGGGATAACAGAAGTATAGCACAGGGGCTACAAAAAAATTTAAAATAGTACTTTGTCAATCTCAGCTGGTTCTCAAGTGTGTTTTCCTTCTCTCCATTCATGTTCCAGCTGGTTCTCAGGGTCTCAAAAGATTCTGTACCCTTTTGCCCAAGAGCTTTGAGAGGAGCTGAGGCTCCTCTTGGCCAAGCCCCACTTTGCAATCCTATATGTCTCCAGGCTATTCACAAAAAGACTGGAGAACTGTATTCCAGATTGTCAAGAATGTACCAGGTATTGAGATAAATTTCTATGACGGGATCATGGAGGAAGCTGGAGGTAATGAGGAAGCAGAGGCTTACCTTACTGAACATGGCTGTGTTTTTAATGGCCTGGACAAGTTCAGGGGCATCAGGGGGAAGCAGGTACTTATCCTTGGTGTCTTCCCAGTTTTGCTTATATAAAACCTAGAGAGAAAGAGCAGAAGACTTATGTCTGGATGTCTCACCCAAGGCATGAGGATTTCTACAACAGAGGGACTATAGTGTAGTAAAGGGGGCCTCTCGCAAAAGCTGTGGATAGGTTACCAGGAAAATGCTGACCATGTCCACATACTATCAGACCTTCACCTAATTAGGAAGATTTCGCTTAAAAATTCTAGTTTTTTGAACTAATTCATTACTTTGGAGTCTGTACAGATTCCTTCAAAGGTTGCAATCAGTCATGACTCAGTTTGGGTGGCAGACATGTTTCTTTTGACTTGCATGTTATTCTAAAAATGGTTTTGAATGAATTGCATACATTTGAAATTGGGAAATTTCTCATAGAAAGTCAGCACCCCAAATTCTTAAAAAATAAAGAAAGAAATAAGAGTCTCCAGGACTTTGGGATTGCATTCTGTGCAGCACCCCCGGAGCTAAGTTTCAGCTGCCCCTTTGGGCACGTCACAGAATTCTCTATCCACTGATAGGCAACTCAGTTTTCTGTGGAGGCTTTCTGATATGTGTGGGCCTTTAGTTCAGACTGCCTGTGGGACTGGTGAGCAGGATCAGCCCACCCATTTCTCCTCCAGGACAAGCAGAGGTAACATACCTGCTGTTAAATAGCCCAGCCACCCAGGCCACAGCCTCACCTTGCTGACTTGCTGCGACACTTTCTTTGCATGTTCAATATCTTTTGATTTTTCATCCACATGACATATAGTTTTAGCAACATCACCGTCCATTCGATACTTAACCTGCAGAAATGATGCATGGTTATAGTTTACGACAAGCTAAAACGTGAGAATATTAAAGAATAGCTTATCAACGAAGATCATTAACTCAATGACTAAGTCTGCATCCCAAGGCAAAATTTCTGAATTTATCTAGGACACTGTGATCTCCAAAGACTGACACAGAGCCTGCATCTACTGTTTTGCTTTCATGGCTGAATCTCTAGCCTGCTCCTTCTCGGCCTCACTGTGCTCCAATGTGGAGGACTACAGCCTCTACCTCAGTCTCCTCTTAAGCTCATCGCTGAGCCAAGCTCACAGAAGTCTCTGGGTTCATGTTTATGGCAACATAATCTATGGTCAATGCTTTCTCTAGATTTCTGAACCTGCTCACAGTAATTCAACCCCTTATTCTCACTACACATATTTAAAGCCCCCAGTGCTAGGCATATTTTCGAAATGTCTCTCTTCTTTATTTAAGCAATGCAGCCCACCTCACTAAGTTGATCTTGCACTTTCTTGATTCTGCGAAGTTCTGGAGTATCAGATGTGCTGGCGTATGGCTGTCCTTTTGCTTTCTCAAATTTCTCCTTGTATTTATTCTAAAGGGGGGAAAAAGTTAGATACTCACCTAGAATCTGATAAGATAGCAGCAGAAATGTCAGACAATACACTTATCCTCAACTGATTTAAAAAAAAAAACTCTCCAAGTTACAACAATTATCAGTTATAACAGCTTTTATTTTGTCTAATATCCTCTCAGCAAAAACTAAAATAGATTTGTTAATCATTCCTCCTAAATATGATTGGGTCCTAGAAATAGTAGAAATTTGTTAGAGATTATTGTCTTGGAAATGCCCTAAAATGAGTCTCTCAAATTTTTTTGTTTGAATGTGCATATAAAAAGCCTGAACCTCAATTATTTTAGAAAATAAATATAGAAAATGAGTTAAGTCTGAAAAGATTTGATTGTTATTACAATACAAAAAATATTCAATTCAGAAGTTGCATCTAAACCTCAGTGGTTTAGATAGCTGAGACACCCGCTGAATTAATGAAAAGTCTAAATTATGGAATATTTTGAAATGAAAGGCATTTTTATTATTTCTGCTAACTATACAATGAATTCTTGCTTTAACAATAACATGCATAATTTATCACTATTAAGACTTCAAAGAGTTCTCTTGAGCAGAATAGTCAACAATCTAAATTATATCATTGATTTTGTTCCTAATCACTTTTGAAATATTATAGAACTTTGCTGACAGTCTTTTTCAGAATATCAGAAATTCTAGGTTTGTAATGTCTGAACTAATGAGATTTTGTGGCAATAAATTAACAAAACAATTTTCTATCTTTGATGAATATGGCAGTGATAAAGAAATTTTTAATTTTTAGACACCTAAATCTTAGATCATTCAAGAATATGAAGTAGAAATTTACTCAGTAGTTGCCAGGAGTTGATACTTAACCCAAAGTAAATATTAATTGGCCAAATGCAACAGGGCACTTTTGACATCAACTTTAGTCCTATGTAATCCAATCTTCCCCTGATCTGGATTTCAGTTTCTTAAGCCCCCATAGGACATGCAATCAAACTACCTAGTTAGATCTTGAAAAAAAAAAATCAACAAGTTAGATGCTTCAAAATGGGTCTAAATCTGCTGCCCATCAGTGTAACTATAGAACTGTACAGGGACTTAAAGGATCAGACACCACCAAGCACAGTGATTTTTAGCCTGGGCTGTACATGAGAATCACCTGGGGGGCTTTTAAAGCTACTTCTGCACAGACATGAGCCTTGGCCCAATTAAACTAGAATGACCTAAGCATCAGGAGTTTTCAAGCTCCTAGGGATTCCACTGTGAAGTCATGGTTAAAAACCATGG
Source organism: Urocitellus parryii (assembly GCF_045843805.1). Classification (NCBI taxonomy): domain Eukaryota; kingdom Metazoa; phylum Chordata; class Mammalia; order Rodentia; family Sciuridae; genus Urocitellus; species Urocitellus parryii. The sequence goes on from NC_135531.1 coordinate 206,743,630, forward strand.
TTCTGGAGTATATCTGATCCTCAATCTCAAGTGAGTTTCCAGTCTGATCTACAAGTTCTTCCTCACTGCATATCCCTTACAGATTTTTAATATTCTGTTAGCTACTCTATTTAAGAGTCTATTCTGCTCATAGTTTATGTATGTTATCTCACTTTCCTGAACTGACCTCAGTGAAGTCTATATTTATGATTTCATTATTCAAGATTGGCAAGTAGTGATTAAGTACCAATAAATGCTTTATAATTGGCCTTATGCTTATTTTTTTCAGGAATAATTTGCATTGATGTTGCAGTGGTACAAATGAACACATGAAAGGAAATTCAAGAATCACAAGAAAGGAGCTTGTGTTTCTATACAGTAAGTTTTTTTTCGTATAAGGTTGAGAAACAAAAATCTAGCCAGCATCCAAAACAGTCAGTTAAGATCAGTAACTTCTCAATAATAAAACCAGTTCATCAAGAGTTGGATACTCACTGGGCTAAAAAGATTCTGCATTTTCTGACTATGTTCAATGTAGGGGGTCATGAACTTGGAAGTGTCCACCTTCTTCCGAATGACCTTCTTCCTCTCCACTGGCTTTGCGGGCTCTGGCGCTGCCAGGGCAGGTTTGGAAGTTTCCGATTGCCCATAGTCAGACGTTGTCCTTGTTGTCGTGGTTTCATAGATTTCTGTTATTGTCTGAAAATTTGACATGCAGTTCAACATTGTTATGAAAGTAAAAACTGTGGTGCCATGGTATTGGTATACACTATTTTAACTTTAAGTCAGATTACATTCCTGGTGTTACTTCTGAGGTATAAAACAGGCCAAAACAGGAAGCTACACACTATAGCCATATGAAGGCATATTATGTTACAGAACTCCCAATGCTGATGGTGACATTGCCTTAATTGCATTTACAGAAAGACACTCAAACACTTCGAGCTAGCATAAAATCAGAAATAACATTCATAAACATCTGAAAATTTTAAGTAGTCTGCATAAAATGAAAGCAAACTTAAGACCGGGGAATAAAAGGTTAAGACAACTGAATAATGCTCAGATTATTTACTTTTAACTTTTAAATGAGTAAAGAAAAAAATCAGTTGCATTTTCTGAAGGCATTCAGGCATTCTTCTCTATAGAATGAGATAAAGAATAACGGACTTTTAAAAAATGAATTGCATCCATAGTTTAAGTATTTACCATTCTCTTGGCTGAGTTAATTAATGTGAACTGGAGTGCCATTCCCACTCACACTTAGATGGACAAGAATAATAATGACAACATAAATGAGGTCATTCTCTTCACAACAATTCCGTGTATATAGTAGGTGGGAAATCATGGTTTCTTACAACAGGTTATGGTGGAAGAAACTAAGATTCAAAGTTTGAATCTAGATCAAGGTTAAAAATACTATATGTAGGAAAAGAAGGTATGCAGCCAAGTCTTCAATCCATCTCACAGTATCGTTTCCTTCAGATCAAATATCATCTGTGCCAAAGGAAGAGTTCTGGCATAAATTATGAAAAGAGAAACCTGACAGAGAAGTTGTACGTTCAGGAAAACTCCCTCTAAAGTTGCTGGATCATTACTAATTGGTTGTTTTCTGTCCATTATTGCTAATCCATGGCTGATCATGAGAAACCAACCAATTTATAGCATCTACAGATGTTTATTTTTAATGCAGACACAGGCTCTCTGAGCAGGCCTCAAGGTTAGCCATCCATATCACTGGGTATCATGCTCCAAGAGAAACAGCTTCATGCAGAAAATGAAGCATTAGAGAGGTATTTCAACTTGGTGTTTAAAAAAAAAAAAAAAAGGTTCCAAGTTGGACTATTTATGGGAGTGGCTTTCTCAGAATTCCCAATGTGTTAAAATCCCAGTAACATTTTATTGCATCATCAGGGACAAAATCTTGGAGTCATAGGCCCTAGTGCAGAGATGGTATCCTACAACTCTACACAATGCAACTGAGGGACCCTATGTCAGTTACAAGTCCAAGGCTATTATAGAGTGATGATAGCCACTGACTTTAGCCTAATGGGCAATGTCTACACAAAAGAGTATGAGCAATGGGAGGAACCATCAGCTGCTGACTTTTTGAATAGCAAAAAGCGTGAGATAACCTGTCAAACTGCAATGTTTGTTCTTTTACCACCAAATTCTGGGCACAGGTAGGTGGGTAAGCTTTCCTCAGATACTCCCTTCTGCCATCATTGCGGCCTTGAGAGTCTGAGAGAGAAGAAGGCTCTTCCCACTTCAATGAGAATGCGGCTCATGCAGGTATGGACTGGGCCTTACCTCTCCTGGCACCTCTTCGTAAATTGTCTCCTCTGTGTAGTACTATAAACAGAGCATAAAGGCATGGTCATGAGAAGCAGAGCAGGAACCACCTCACCCCCACCTCAGCTGAGCCCTTAGGGACATCACTAGCTTAGTTGGTTTAGAATATCTGTGGGAAGGATGTAGTGAGGGAGCCTATTCATACTTGGGGGCCCATTTTCTCCTCAGGAAGCTTCAGGAAAGCTCAAGTAAATGACATCTGAAAAGATGCAGTAATGAGGTTGGTTTTTAGTCAGGGGAAGCTATTTTCCTGGGACATGTAACATGGTTTCTTATTGTACCCCAGATAGAATTTGCTTAGCAAAGAATACAATAACAATTTCTTGAGTGTGCCCTTTGGGCAAAGGGAAACTGCACTAAGACTGTTTACTGACAACAAAACAAGACAGACACCCCAGAGAGAATAAATTTTTAAAGGGAAATCATGGAAATAAGATCCAAGAGCATACCTACATCTCAATTATTCCTCTACATCCCTGGTTACTAAGCGATCCTTCTGGAGGGATGGCTATTTTCAATAGTGGGATGGTCCCCAGTATGGTCCAAATTATACTTATGCCATGTGCATGTATGAATATGTAACAATGGATCCTACAATAATTATAATTATAATCATAATTATAGTGCACCAACAAGAAAAATGGGGGAAACGTCGTGTGACGGTCCTAAACAGGTGCTAAGAAGACAATCTGTAAATGCCAAGGTAAGGAAGGAAAAATGAGAAGACTCCACACAAAATGTGGGGCAGTTGAGCTGCTGTTTGCCACGGATGGCTACAAGGTGCCTGCAGCCTGGATCTGAAAATAAGTCTACTTTTGTTCTACTTCTGACATCATTAGCAATAAATAGATGCAGATAGGAACCGGCTGACATTTTGTTTCAGATGCGTAAGGAGAGTGGAATCCTGCCCCAGCCTCACCCAGCTCTGCTGGGCAAACAGAAGACAAAGCTCATTTAGGCCAAGACACACAAGGCAAGGGATAAAAATGAAATTCTTGGCTCATTTTCTCAGGCAAAAAATACATAACATTTTACACTTCTTTTCTCTTATTTCTGACACCGAAATACTTACTGGGGAGAGGGGAGGGGAAAGAGTCGCAAAATTTTCCTCAATGGCCTTTTTTTTTCTGCCCTGTGTTCAGCAAATTCTCATCAAAATAGTTAACCATGATCAAAAGGCCACCTGCTCTATTTCACCTGCTTAATGTCTTTTTTTTTTTACTAAAAAAATATATATTTTTTTCTGTATATCCTTACATATAGCAATAGGAATCAGAGAAATGCTCTTTTACCCTTGTGACATCAGCACATGAAAAAATACTGTTTGGACACTTTACAAAATATTGATACTGATGCCACATGGATCCATTTTTTTGGTCACACAAAGCATGAGTGACTTGAAAAGAAATATTAAACTAAAGTGAATGGAGGGGAGGGGGGATAGTAGAGGATAGGAAAGGTAGCATAATACAACAGTCACTAATAGGGCAGTATGTAAAAATGTGGATGTGTAACCGATGTGATTCTGCAATCTGTATTTGGGGTAAAAATGGGAGTTCATAACCCACTTGATTCTAATGTATGAAATATGATATGTAAAGAGCTTTGTAATGTTGTGAACAACCATTAAAAAAATGTTTACTAAATTGAACCCATAAAAAATAAAATAAAATAAAAGTTCTCTATTTAAAAAAATAATAAAATAAAATAAAGTGAATGATGCCCAATATTTTGGATTTTATTAATATCCAAGTAAAAGAAGCTCTTTGGGAGCCATCCAATCCTACCTTTCTGGGCTCTTGCAATTGGTAAATATATCTTAGAAATAAGTTTTTAAAAAGGCAGCATTATCCAAATGGTTGGCATTAACATGTGTGCCAAGTCTCACTCTTTTTTAAAGAGCTGTGCCACTAATTAGATAGTACATCTATCCTTACTTATTTTTCTTTCCAAGTTTAAGAGTGACAGTAAAATTTTATTTCAGATGTCCAAGATCCCTAGGAGATATATTTTTAAAGCTAGTTCTTCTGTTTTTAAACTCTTCCCTGACCAATTTTCTCAAATCTGCCACCATTCCATTCTCAGGATCTTTTTTTGAGACCAAAGAGACCTCGGTTCAACACTCACTGGCAGGCAGTCTATTAGTCTAGCACCTGCTGGTCAGACTCAGAAGTAGTAATGGGGACAAAATGGCATGGATGGGATGCCTAAAAATAGACCCTTCCGTTTTTATGACTAGTTAAATCAATCAGGCCCTGCACTGAGGACAATTTCCAATGACAAATGAACACAATTATTTTAAGAAAGTCAAGGGATATTTAAGTAAGAGGCTAAAAAGTGTTCCTGGTATTGTCATCATATGAAAGATAATTTAATTTATAATTATGTTAATATCTGATAGTGATAATTCTGATCCTTAGGGACCTACATAAAATGCTCACTAGTAATAATATTGAGAATATTACGGAAGATGTGGCCATCAGCATTTAAGTCAGAGACCAAATACTATAGTGTATGAGATTCATTCTGGGTTGGTTTGTTTTTTAATATTCTTCCCTCTTCATCTAAATAGAGACTGGTTGCTAAAATAGTTTTCCATAGATAAATTTTGACACTTTCATCTAGAATTTGTTTTGGAGCAGCTCTTACAGTTACTTTCAGTCTTATTAAAGAGCACAGATTTTTAAAAACTGCTTCCATATTTAGATCATTATCATTAATTATGAATTATTAAGCACTCTCAGATCATGGCACTGTGTATGGGTGACAGCCCCAAGCATTTAGATTTTGTTTCTAGAATGTGAAGCTGAAGGTAAAAACTGGTAAGGAAAACAGTTCTATAACATGATCAAAGTAAACTGATACAAATATAAAATAATGACTTTATAAAATGTCAGACGTCCACCAATAATGTGGAGAAAATTTGTCAAGATACCCACTACGGTCTTCATACTTATTCAAGTTTCAAAAGCAAAAGCTAATTTTGCTTATATGGGTAAATACAATAAAGTTGGTGGGAAAGTGGCTCCAACTATCTATCACTTCTGACCTTCATGAATTTGTTTCTACATATTTGTGGCCATATATGCACATACACATATATACAATCTCACAGATGTGATGATTCTGAGTTAGGTAACCCACATCACCCTACAGACAGACAATCAATAAATTGAATCAAGGAGGATTGAGTTCTTTTTCCTCTATTGCTGTGCAGACACTAAGAAACAGTTTAGTTTCTGGAACTTTCTCCCCATAGTGTCACCTCTGTCCCTTTGATTATCGGTGTTGGGAGGTGGGAAAAAAAGCCATTTGGGGAGTAAAACATGCCTGTAGGTTTGGCACACTTTGGTTTTGGTTTTTGTGAGTTCAAACAAAAGCAAAAATGACAAGTAGTGGTATTTCCTTTCCATTCTACACCCCACATTATTACAGTGAAACTGAACATAAAATATTCCTTTCTTAGCTTTAATGATGATTCTTTGTGAGGTTATAATAAAAAATGTGTGTGTGTTTTTTTTTTAAATGATCAATTCACCTACACAGCTTTGTCACTACAGGGCTACTTTACTATCAGAGCTATTGTGGGGCTTTTTGTGTGTTTTGTTTTTGTTTTAGTCTTACCTCCACCACCTCCTCATATTCTTCGTCGTCTGCCATTTTCCCAGAGTAGTAGTGGCACCTACAAACTTTCCATATTCCACACAAATGAAAACACATTAGCATCTATTTCCAGGACAGAAACGATCTTATAACACTATAAAAGATAGAGTTAAGACCCATCTAATCTACATAACACATATTTTTTGCAGGCTAAGGGGAGGAACACATTTAGAATAAGGGCCTAAACAAAGGAAACCTCAAACCTCTTTCTCCTTATTGAATATTGAATATTGCTCCTTCTACACAATCAATTCAGTTAAAGTTGAATGTGGACACCAAGGTGAGTGAGTAAGAAGAGAGTCTGGACTCCAGGGATAGAGAATGTAAATGTCTAAACACTTGGAGAAAAAGCATTTTCAAGCAAAACTCTTAGCGAAGTAAAGGTCATACAGCCAAAATGTCAAAAGGGTCAACTGAGGGACTGAGGCTGTGGCTCAGTGGTAGTGCACTTGCCTGGCATGTGAGGCACTGAGTTTGATTCTCAGCACCACGAATAAATAAATAAAATAAAGATCTCTCAACAACTAAAAAGATTTTTTTTTTAAAAAAAAAAGGGTCAACTGAGTTCTGTACTGCTCTAGCATGCTGCAGTTTATCTCACACTTTGAATTAGAACACATAAAAATAAATCTGTCGATAAATTGTAAGAGAAAAACAGAAACCTCAAGGCAATGGGGTTATTTTCTTCCGGAAAACCATTGGCTTATACGGATCTTTTCTTTCTTTTCTGTAGCTCTTGTTCAACCCTGAAAGGGGAAAAAATTTTTTAAAGCACTGGTTGAAGTATACATAAGATTATGGGTCTTTGGCTTAAGCTTCTAATTCAGGAACTAACGAAAGGATCTCCCAAGGCCTTTTCAGTCTGATGCCAACAAGTAGGGCCTTCCCATATAAGATGATGATGGCTGGGAGCAGCTGTCCCTTTGCCCAAAGATGCTTGTGTGTAAACCAATACCCCACAGTGGCTGGTTTTATTAAGCTAGCGAAACCACCCCTCCATCTGAGGCCAATGAAGCCCAGTAGAACAGGATAAATATAGGCACGTAGGACAAATGTCCTCCTTCATACTAATATACTTAGGGGAAAAACTTGAAGGCAAAAAAATGAAAAAAACATTGTTGGACAAGACAGTCAACTTGGTCAAGCAATAAATCGGTCGGTGCAGGACTTGACTCTGATCAGACATGCTACATGTCAGATATCCATAGGGCCTTTGAAGGGCAATAGGATTACAGGCTTTCTTGGGCACATTTCTATCACTATTACCCCCAGTTAGGACCCCAAACTTTGAAAATTACTTCAAGGGAAACTGTGGAATATCTCTTGAGAGAACATTAGAGAAAAAGACATAAACAGACCTTACCTTCAAGCTATCAAATAAACTTCCTCAGCAGCAAATCCTCTCCCAACTCTCCCCTCCTGAGAACCCCAGGCAAGAGCCTGCTCAGTGCCTGGGCTTCGAATTATCATGTGGCAGGAGCAGCCAATCAGACCTTGAGTTGCTCAAATTTCAGCAGCTAAATATACTGAGTGATCTTCTGAAAACCACCTGTTCAACAGTTCCACTAAAGGATAAAGGGTAACAAATTGCTTGCTTAGAACTATTCCAACGTGATGGAATTTTACCTAACTTCCAAACTCTAGAGGTCAAATTTAGGTTCCATTTTTCATTTTACTGCGCCTTCGTTCAAGATCCTATTCAGGCAAAAGAACTTAAAGAAAATTAGCATGACTTTGAGAGACTTTGACCCTTCGATAACTGTGTCGTCACACCATCTGTACAGGATGGTGTGACGGTCACCAGGTGAACTACTGGCAAGTTATACTGGTGCTGCTGTGAGAGAAATAGGATCCAGAAAACATCAAGTTGTCAAAAGCAATTTTTAAAAATGTGATGAATGGAATTATAGGTGAAAATATTTGATGGTGACACTAGATAAGATATCCACAGTATAATGAGGTTAGGCCGCATCATTTTCTGTAACAAAACCAAGGGGTCTGCCCACTCATTTCCCTGACCTCCAACCTAGGTAGGGCCAGCTACTAATAATGCAGAGCCTCTCAGATGGAATGGGGTCACTGACTTCTAATTTCCTATTAACTTATAACTCCTGGCTCCTGGGGACAAAGTGTGGACATAAGCCTCAAAAGGCTCATTTTCTAAACAGCAAGAGCAGAAAAATTGAAAATCAGTAAATTACCACTCAGAATAAAGTAATGTCCTACTAGGCATTTCCGAATATAATCCATTTACTTTGTAAAAATCATCCAACAATTTTCTTAAAACTTACCTGTTGTTCCTTGCTCTTGCACTTTCTTTGCTCCTGGACTATTCTTTTCATTTAAAATCTAATTCTGTCTGTATGTACCTACATATAGCATAGAAATCACAAGCTCTTATAGGGCAGAGAATTGCCCTTTTTCTCTGGGTTGCTTCTAAATTGAGGCAAAAACCCTATGGGTCATTCCTATCTTGATAAAGATTTGAGATAAACATATTGTAACTGTTGAAGTTAAATATTAGAAAGTAATCTCATATTTTAAACATATTTACTTCTCCTCCTCTTCCTTGATTCATACAGTGGTAATAGTTAACCTCATTTTATCATCTTAACTATTTGTACCTGTTCATCTCATGTGCTCTCACAAGTCTTATGACCAAAGGATATTTGTGTAACATGAGATCATTCACTTGGTAGCTGCAAACTTGAAGAATCGTGACTTCCTATTTCACACATGCTGTAAAAAGTTGTTGTTAAACTGACAAATAATACATGTTTTTAAAAACAGTACAAAATTATGTAACTAATAAATAAGCATAGACCTTCTTAAAAGTAATCAATTTTAAGTTTTAGATATTTTCAAGAGAGTTATTAACATTCATTTACATATTTAGCAAAATTTAATGTACATGTTTTATGAAAATTTGCATAGCTATATCCTACTCTATTTCCCATAAGCAATTCTATTGAATAAATAGAGTATAATTTGTTTAATTTCTACTTCATTCATAACCACTAAGATTGTTTTACAATTTTTGCTATGACAAAATAAAACATATAGTAAGTATCCCTGCACATTATCTTTGTATACTCATAAGAAATATATCTGTAAATAAATCTCTAGAAATAGAATTACTGAGGCAGAGGATATAGGCACATCTTGAGAACCGATAAATATCATCAAATGCACCATCGAAAATAGTTACACTAGTTTGCTGTGCACACATATCAATAATATTAGGGATTAACAACCTTTTCAAATATGTACACTCTAATGGGCAAATATTCAACTCCTTTGTTGTAGGATGAATCTTGTGTCCCTTCAAAATCTATATGTTGAAAACCAATCCTCCAATGTGTAGAATCGGGAGGTCAGACTTTGGGAGGTGGTTAGGTCATGAGGGTGCAGCCCTCATGAATGGGATTAGCATCCTTATAAAAGAGGACCCAGAGAGTAGCCTTGCCATCTTTCTGCCACATGAGGATACAGGAAGATGGCAATATGCAACCCATATTCCTCATCAGAATCCAATCATGCTGGTACCCTGATCTCAGACTTCCAGCTTCCAGAACAGATAAAAGTAAATTTCTAATTTTTATAAGCCACAGAGTTTATGATTTTTCTGGTATAGCAGAGCAGAAAAGATATCCTTCGTTCATCACTTTTGAAAACACCACAGCAGGCAAAAGAGAGACTCCAGATAAGTAGAATTCCAAAACCCATTTATAAAATGGATGTATCCCAGAAGAACAGGGTCTAACAAGTTATGGGGCCAGGATAATGAGTCTGCATAAGTAGACCTTGTCTCAGACTTCTTGGGATGGATCTCTTTCTAAAAGAACAAAGGTCCCAAAGTCCCAGCTACACTGGCCTGAAGAAAGTTGCCCTAATAATTTTCAAAGCACATAAAAAGGGAAAGAGTCACAGGAGAGCAGAACTTCAGGTGATGCTTTCCTAAACATCAAAGTGTAGAAATGTTGGGCCTGGGGAACAGAGGAGATTTGATGGGGGAGAGGGCATTGTGACAGAGTGTTTGTTGTAAGTTCTTTGATTTTATTCCTTATTTTGATCAAATTATGTATGCACATAGTTTAAGGATCAGATGTTTTACAAGACTTGTTAAATCAGCATCCACTTGCACTCTTTCTCCTTTTTTTCTTCCCTAGAGTAATCACAAACTCTCCTTTAGCTGTCTTTGTTACATATACCTTAAAACATTTTACAAAACACTAGTATGGCGTTCCATATGGCCAGGTGACCAGCAGAGAGACCCACCCCATCACTCCATGGCTGGGGACCAGGAGAGAGGCATCCTGTGCCCACAACCCATGTGGGGGGTTCCTTATTCACCAAAACATGGCTCCAAAGCCCAACATCAGGGTATATATAGGCTTAAGGCAGCCACTGCCACAAAACTGGGATATCGCCACTTCTCTCAAGGGACAACAATAAGGACCTGGTAAGATGTCACCAAGGTTCCTGTGGGCCTGGCTGCACCAGAGGTATCTCTTCTAGGGGTGCTAACGGTTATCCTGTTGCTGAGGTAGCAAGGAGTCTTGCATGGGTTGCCTCTCTCATTTCTCCTAACAGCCAACTTCTTATGATTACCCTCTCACTAGTCATATAATCTAATACCTCATATTCTAACATCCTACCTCATAAACATCTCAGCCAACCTCCCAGCCTCCCATTCTACCATTAGAAACTGTTACCCATTACGCAAGCCAATTGACTATATGGTAGAAGATAACCAAACTCAGCATTTCTGATTATAGTGACAAAACTGTAAATGAAAAATAAAAGCTTACTGATGTATGGCTGAATGTTGGGTACACTGAGTGCTTTAATATTGATCTCCCCCTTAAAGGTGAGGCATTGGTAACCTGTGAGGACACTATAAGACAATTGGGCAGGAGCTGTAATACCTCAGGCCAACACTGCAAGATAGAAAGACACATAGACATCATGAAAAAACAAGGGAGGAAAGTGGCCCAAACAAACCAAGATACTATAACAATAGAATCCATAGATGAGTGCAGTAGATGAAATGTCAGAGAAAGAGTTCAAAATATGTATAACTAAAATAACCTGGGAATTAAAGAATGACCTAAGTGAGCAGATAAAAGCAAAAATCAATCACTTCAAGAAAAAGATAAGAGAACAAATACAGGCAGCAAGAGATTACTTCAAGAAAGAGACAGAGTTTTTGGGGGGTGGGGGAAGAACCAAACAGAAATCCTTGAAATGAAAGAAAAAATAAGCGAAATAAAAAAACTCAATAGAAAGCATCACCAACAACTAGATCACTTGGAAGACAGGACCTTAGATAAGAGGCCTTCAGGACACGAAAAGTACAAAGTTATAACAGATCTACACCAAGACACATTATAATGAAAATGCCTAGCATGCAGAATAAGGATAGAATTTGAAAGGCTGCAAGAGAGAAAAATCAGATTACATATAAGGGAAGACAAATTCGGATCTCAGCAGATTTTTCAACCCAGACCCTCAAAGCCAGGAGATCATGGAACAACATATACCAAGCTCTGAAAAAATGGGTGCTAACCAAAACTCTTACATCCAGCAAAATTAAACTTCATATTTAATGATGAAATAAAAACCTTCCATGATAAACAAAAGCTAAAAGAGGGGTGGGAGGGGAAAGGAGGGGGTATGGGGTTAGAAATGATGGTGGAATGTGATGGACATCATTAACCAAAGTACATATATATGTAAAGACACAAATTGGTGTGAATATACTTTGTTTACAACCAGAGATATGAAAATTGTGCTCTATATGTGTAATAAGAATTGTAATGCATTCTGCGGTGAGATATAAATTTAATAAAAAAGAATTTATAGCAAGAAAGCCTGCACAACAGAACATTCCATGGCAAAATATTCCACAAGGAGGAAATGAAAAACAACAATGAAAATCTGCAAAGGGAAGAAATTCATTAAAGGAGAAACCAAGTCAAGTTAAAAACCAAAACTAAACAAAAATGGCCAGAAATACAAATCATATCTCAATAATAACCCTGAGTGTTAATGGCCTGAAATCAGCAGTCAAAAGATATAGACTGGTAGATTGGTTAAACAACAACAACAATATGCTGCCTTCAAGAGACTCATCTCATAGAAAAAGACATCCACAGACTAAAGGTTAAAGGTTGGGATAAAATATACCATTCACATGGTCTGAGTAAACAAGCAGGGGTTTCCATCCTCATATCAAATAAAGTAGACTTCAAGCCAAAGTTAATCAAAAGGGATAAAGATGGACATTTCATACTGCTCAAGGGAACCATACATCAATAAGACATAACAGTTAAAAATATATATGCCCCAAACAATGGAGCATCTATGTTCATCAATCAAACTCTTCTCAAATTCAAGAGTCAAATAGACCACAATACAATAATTCTGGATGACTTTAACACACCTCTTTCATTCAAACAAGCTAAACAAATAGAGTATATAATAATATAATAGAACTCAATAATATAACCAATAACTTAGACTTAACTGATATATGTATCAGTTAAGTCTAAGTCATCGACAATTTTCTAGAGACATATAATATACCTAAACTAAATCAGGACTAGATACACAATTTAAACAGATCAATTTCAAGCAAGAAAATAGAGGATGCCATCAGAAGCCTACCAACAAAGAAAAGCCCAGGACTGGATGGATACACAGCTGAGTTCTACAAAACCTTTAAAGAAGAACCAACACCAATACTCCTCAAACTGTTTCATGAAATAGAAAAAGAGGGAACACTTGCAAACACATTTTATGAAGCCAATATCACCCCAATTCCAAAACCAGACAAAGTCACATCAAAGAAAGCAAACTTCAGACCAATATCTCTAATGAATATAGATGCAAAATTAAAGGGATATGGATAAGGAAAAGAAAAACTCAAATTAGCACTATTTGCAGATGATATGATTCTATACATAAAAGTTTCAAAAATTCCACAAGAAATCTTCTAGAACTAATAAACGGATTCAGCAAATTAGCAGGATATAAAATCAACACATAAATCAAAGGTAATTCTGTACATCAGTGACAAATACTCAGAAAGACAAACTAGAAAAACCACCCATTTATAATAGCCTCAAAAAACAATAAAATATTTGGGAATAAACTTAATGAAAGAGGTGAAAGTTCTCTACAATGATAACTACAGAATGCTAAAGAAAGAAATTAAAGAAGATCTTAGAAGATGGAAAGATCTCCCTTGTTCTTGGATAGGCAGAATTAATATTGTCAAAATGATCACACTATACCAAAAGCACTATACATATTAATGCAATCCTTAAATTATACTAGAGAGCAATAGTAACAAAAACAGCATGATATTGGCACCAAAATAGACCTGTAAACCAATGGTACAGAACAGAGGACACAGAGACAAACCCACATAATTATAGTTATCTCATATTAGACAAAGGTGCCAAAAACATATTGGAGAAAAGATAGCCTCTTCAACAAATGGTGTTGGGAAAACTGGAAGTCCACATACAATAAAATGAAATTAAGCCTCTAATCTCTCACATGCCCAAAACTTTACTCAAAGTGGATCAAGGACCTAGAAATTAAAACAGAGACTTTGTACCTAATGCAAGAAAAAGTAAGCCCAAATCTCCGTCATGTTGGATTAGGCCCCTACTTCCTTCATAAGAGTCCTATAGCACAAGAATAAAAACCAAGAATCAATAAATGGGATGGATTCAAATTAAAAAGCTTCTTCTCACAAAAGAAACAATCAGTGAGGTGAATAGAGAGCCTACAGAATGGGAACAAATCTTTATCACGTGCACATCAGACAGAGCACTAATCTCTAGGATATATAAAGCACTCAAAAACCTTAACACCAAAAAAACAAAAAACCCAGTCAATAAATGTGCCAAGGAACTGAACAGACTCTTCTCAGAAGAGGATATACAATCAGTCAACAAATATTAAAACATGTTCAACATCTCTAACAATTATAGAAATGAAAATCAAAACTACTCTAAGATTTCATCTCACTCCAGTCAGAATGGCACCTATCAAGAATACAAACAATAAGTTTGGAGAGGATGTGGGGAAAAAGTGACACTCATACACTGCTGGTGGGACTGCAAATTGGTGCAGTCAATCTGGAAAGCAGTATGGAGATTCCTTGGAAAACTTGGAATGGAACAACCATTTGACTTAGCTATCCCACTCCTTGGTCTATACTACAGTGACTCAGCCACATCAATGTTTATAGCAGTACAATTCACAATGGCTAAATTGTTGAACCAACCCAGGTGCCCTTCAGTAAATGAACAGATAGGGAAACTTTGGTATATATACACAATGGAACATTACTCAGCATTAAAAGAGAATAAAATCATGGCATTTGCAGGTAAATGGATGGAGTTGGAGAATATAAGGCTAAGCGAAGTAAGCCAATCCCCAAAAGCCAAAGATCGAATGTTTTCTTTGATGAGGAGGCTGATTCATAACGTCGATGGGAGCAGGGAGCATGGGAGGAATGGAGGAACTTTAGGTAGGTCAAAGGGGGGTGAGGGGAAGGGAGTGGGCATGGAGGTAGGAAAGATGGTGGAATGAATCAGACATCATTACCCTAGGTACATGTCTGAAGACACAAATGGTGTGAAAATACTTTGTGTACAACCAGTGACTTGAAATATTGTGCTCTATATGTGTAATATGAAATGAATTGCATTCTGCCATCATATATAACAAATTAGAATAAATAATTTAATAAAAAATAACAAAATCAAAAACAAACAAACAAACCCTAGTATGGCTCTTTTGAGGCTTGTCAATCCTAAGCTTCATCTACTGAGTGTCCACCTGGGAAGTCAAGGCTCACCCACACAGCCTCGCCTCCCACTGCTCCACTCGCCCAGTGAATTCAGGATTCCACATTGACATTATTATGACTAACAAAAGGCTAATCACAGTCCGATCCCACATATTTTGACTGCTTTATTTTTCTGCCTCAAGGTTCGTTTTTGTGGGAGTTGATATTTTTCTCATCTCATATTTTCTCCCCTGGCTTGATCTTTCTGGACAAGCAGTGTTCTGAGAACTTCCTGCAATGGTGTGACTGATCCACCCCAGCATGCCGGGTAGGGTGAGCATTGGCCATTTGCCACCATGGCACATTCACAATGTGCCGAGTGTGGCTGTAGAACTGAATTCTTAAATGTTTTATTTAAACTAAACAGCAGATGGCCATGGTGCTGGGCAGCACGATTATACACACTTGGCACTAATTACCTCAAACTTTTAAAAAATTTGCTCCTGGTATTTTTCAGAGACATCAGCCCGCAGCATTTATCAGAAGCTCCAGAGAATTCCTCTTTCTCTGCCCTCCCCAAACCTTACACTTTGGAAGGAGTTACTAGGCACAGTCTAAACCTAAAGAAGAGGAGATCACCCCTCTTCCAGGGTGGAGTGAGTGCCTAAATTATTTGAAATTCTTCAGCATAGGAGGTTTTTATCTTTTCCCCAATCGATCAATTCATTCAATTATTTATTTATATCAGAAAGGGTCATGGTTTTTTATTCTGTACTTTTGAGTTATAATCCCATGCTGCTTTGTTTATTTTGTTACTTCATCAATCTTCTCATTTTTGACTAGTGCTTTCAATAAGATACTCTGTACTCCAAGGTCACACAAGATATGTTTTCATATACCCTGAAAAGTTTTAGTGTTTCACTTTCACATTTAAATCTTTAACCTATCTGGAAAATATTTTTTTTTATGTGGCATGAAGGAGAGATTTAATTTTTTTTTTTTTTTTTGCAAAAGGATAGTCAGTTGTCCCAGCACCATTTATTGAGAATTTTGTTCCCCCCCCCCCCCGGATGAAATTAGTTTTTCTCTGCTAGCAATCTTGCTCTCCTACCCATGAGCTCTCTATGAGCTCCTATCTACAGGTCTGTTTGTCTATCTCTGCACCAACAGCCACTGCATTAATTCCATACCTTTACAGTAAGCCCTGATTTCTGGAAAAGCAGGCAGCTTAAATAAACTTGCTTCCTGCTAATACTGAAGGTGTCCAGCCTCAACTGTCTTACATCACCACCTTATTCTTCATGTCCAAGAGAGTTTTGACTATTCCTGTCTTGTATATTCCATCTGAATTTTGAAACTACTTTATCAATTTTCCTAAAAATTCTCTTATTCAATTAGTCTCAAACTGTTCCTAAGTCGGTGTCACACTATTTTGGTTACTATAGCTCATTATTGAGCTTTGAGATCTATACGGCAGGCTGCCTTCATCCTTCACTATTGTTCTTAAAGAAGAGGCATCCAAAAAAATCATCCTTGCATTAAAAAAAAATAATTGCATTGAATTTATAGATTGTTTTGCAAGAATTGACACTTTTACAAAGTAATCTTCCTTTCCATACCTCTTTTTATATCCTTCAGCAAAATTTTGATTTCTCTATATAGGTCTTGCATATTGAATAGTCTGAGTATATTCTTATGCTTTTTTGGTATTTGCATGTATTATTAAGATTTATTGCAAATTCTTTAATGGAATGACAATACTGCAGATATAGCCTGCCTACTACGATTAGAATGTAGGCTTCTTGGGTAAAGTTACTACATATTTTCCTTGGAGGAAAAAAATGTGAATCTTCTACCATTAGATAACCAGTGAGACTAAAGAAGCTATTTTGAAAGCTTTTGTACAATTTAACATTTTTCTTTTTCTTTTTTAAAAATTTGCTCTGTTAC
Source organism: Urocitellus parryii (assembly GCF_045843805.1). Classification (NCBI taxonomy): domain Eukaryota; kingdom Metazoa; phylum Chordata; class Mammalia; order Rodentia; family Sciuridae; genus Urocitellus; species Urocitellus parryii. Next base: position 206,760,380 of record NC_135531.1, read on the forward strand.
AGTACAACTTAGTGATTTTAGCATATTTACAAAATTGTGCAATCATCACCACTAATTCCAAAACATTTTCATGACTCTTAGAAATTCCATACCTATTAGCAGTTATACCCCATTCCCTCCTCTCTTAGCCCCTGACGACCATTAATCTACTTTCCGCCCTTATAGATTTTTCTATTCTGGATCTTTCATATGAATGGAATCATATAATATATGGCCTTTTGGGACTGATTTCTTTCACTTAATGGTTATCCATATTATAGCATATATCCATACTTCATTCCTTTTATGAGTGAATAATATTCCATAATGTGAAATATATTCAGATTCTAATTCTGTTTATTCATCCATCAGTTGATGTTCTCTTAGGTTAATCATAAACATCTTGGGGCTGAGGGTACAACTCAATGGTAGAGTGCTAGCCTAGCATGGCACAGCCCTGGGTTTAATCTCTAGCATTAAATAATAATAATAATAATAATAGTAAAAACAACAACAACAACAAACAAATGCCTTATACCCCAAATTCATCTTAGTGTCTATTTCTGGAGACCTGACCTGCAAACTACCCATACTTGGAACCCTTATGTTCGTATGTATTTTAAAACATTTACTTTCATTGTGAATAAAATTCTAGTAGAATTTGTAGATTCTATGTAGAATTTCTAGTAGATACTCTTTATCAAGATTCTTTTTTGTTTGTTTTTTTTAAGAGAGAGAGAATTTTAATATTTATTTTTCAGTTTTCGGCGGACACAACATTTTTGTTTGTATATGGTGCTGAGGATCGAACCCGGGCCGTACGCATGCCAGGCGAGCGCGCTACCGCTTGAGCCACATCCCCAGCCCAGATTCTTGTTTTTTTTTTTTATTACTGTTGTTCATTTATTTATTTATTAACTTGTTTTTGTAAATTCATTGAGATTTTCAGAAAGATTGAACATTTGAGAGTTTGATGCATATTACCCAACTTGAACCCAAAGCATGGAGATAGTGTTCTCCATGAATTTTAGTTAGGATTTTGAGGACTAGACATGACAGGAGAGCATTCCAGGAGTGGAGGATGGTGTGAGCAATACCATAGAGGCAGAAAGGTGTGTTTGGGGAATGTAGATTAATCTGATTTAGATCAAACATAAAGTATATGTAGCAATGGAAGACCATGGTGTAAAGCTACACAAGAAGGATCTCAAGCCCCCAACCTAGCAGTGGAGGATTACTATGCTCTGACATTGTCATATTGCTATTCTGTTCTACAAAATGTAAAGCTTTAAGACAAATCAGACACTGAAAAAGTAGAAATACTCTAAAATACATTATTCAGTATACAATTAAACATATTCACTTGTGAAGTATGCAGATTCAAGAACACAGCAGGAACATCAGGATAAGTATAAATTTGTGTGAGCATTGAAAACAGCTTTCACAAACCATCGAACCTCCCAAACGTTATCTGCTTTTCAAAATCCTGGTGTAACATAATACATTTCGCCAGTGTTGCCCACTCTCCCTTCTAAATGCTCCTACCGCCTCCTACTGATGTTCCCTACAATCAGACCCTGTGAAAAATACATAAACACAAATAAGAAAGAAGAGGTTTTAAAAACATTAAGTTTTCCTCTGACCTTTTTTCCCCCCTTGGTTTCTTTTTTTCCTGCCCTTTATTTCTTAAGGGACTTGGGCCATAGGTTTATCTTCTAAGTGAGTTCTTGTGTTAAATTTTATTATTTGGAGAAGTCTGAATTTTAAGTCACCTGTCTTTTGTCTTCTGCATTGAAATAAGAATAGCCAATGTTTTCAATGTTTTGTTCTAATCTTCCCCTCTCACAGCCAGTACCAAATTGTTCTTTCAACTACATTATCCAATTATTAATGTGAACAATCAGATGAACCACAATTTACTAACCTTCTCCAACCAGACTCACAAGTGCCCGTCCTTAATTGCTAACTTCTAAGGAATTTCCAATATGCAATATAAAAGATAAAATAGCAAAACTCATTTTCTTGTGTAGCAGATTTATAACTGCATAGGCTATATCTCCAAAGCTTGCTCCTCACATACCAATTATTTGTATATGCATGTGTGGACACATGTGCATTTGTATTTATGTGTATATTTTTTCAGAAAAAATGACTTATCAAATACTAATTTGAATATGTAAGTCCTTACACTGTTGTCAAAAATAAATCTGAGCATTAGAAAATGACACATTACATGTATCTAGGTTTGCATGGAAATGTGAATAAGAACATAGAGGCAGCTACAGAATTTGTAATACAAAAGGTCCTCTAACTCAGATGACAATTTTTAAAATTTCAGATTTTTCCACATTCATTAGTTTTCATATGAGTTGGTCTTGGGGAGGAAACTGTCACATAACTTCTAGTTAGCCAGAAAAGGCTGTGTGGAAGCAGGTGACATTTTACTAAGTCCTTTAAATGCCAAACTAACCCAATTAAGCCTTCCTTGGACAATAATTTATTAAATGGCTCTCTTTTCTTCTTTTTTTAAAAACAATTTGATTAAATAGTTATTAATGATCTTTTTGAGTTAATGAACAGTCTGGAAATGTCAAAGTCACTTGACCAAGTCTTAACTAATAGCTAACTCATATTCCCATCACTGTTACTAAAAGTATCTGGGACCAGAACAGGTCCTTTTCCTAGAAAGTGAAGAGAAGTTTGTCTGTATTCACCTTTTATAATCAATTACATAGCATCTGTTGAAAGCTTGACAATAGAAAATATGGGTAGATAAACAGTGAAAAACAGTTGTCTCATTAATTCCCAGATCTATATTATTTTGGGGAAAATGTCTAGAGCACAGGTCTATTCCTAAAATCCACTTCGTCATATACCATACAGATGACACATTGAACACTGGTAGTTTGGAAGTCCCTAAAAAACTAGGTCAATTCTATTGTCTCCAGTGACCTAGAATATACTTTAGGGAGGGCCAAGGCAGCACTGTGAACCCTGAATTAGACAGATAATCTCAGACCCACAATGAAGCCTGACTTGATACATCTCTGGAATTGTCTTTTCAGTAAACTATGGAGTAGGCATATCTAGACCTTAGTTAAGCTTGAGAATTTATTTTTCTAAAATAGAAATCTGGTCCTATAAAACCTCACTGTGGCTTCCTTTGGGACTGACCTTGTCTCATATGAGTTTTTAAGAATCATTAATTCCATAAATTGATCCATGAGAAGGGAGTTCCACGGTCCGCAAGTGTAGGAGATGCTCAACACTGTAACTCCCCTAAGATATTTGTAGGTATGTCAAGTTGTAATGACTCCAAGAAGCTGATCCTTGAAGTAAAAAAAGAGTCCTACTGGCTTTCTTTCACCTTGCATGTGTGAAATTACACCACTTCAAAACAATATCTTTAAGTAACACCAGTTAGTTTTATTGCCCAACATGTGCTTTGTGAATCCGTACTTTAACACTTGTCCAAAACAGCAGCTCCAGACCTGGCCTGGTCCAAACCCAAATCCTTGGGGCTGACATTGAATAGAACTGGCACCCAGTACTGGGAAGAGAGGCTCATATTATCATCCTCCCCATCTCTGACCTATATGCCATTTAATTGACAACTAAATGTGTTACTCTTGGAAGTCATTCTCCTGCTTTGGGACTCATTTTCCTCATCTGTAAAATGAGTGAGCTTCATGACCCTTTCAGCTCTGTCATTGCATGAAATACTTTCCTCTGGGTCAGGTTCACTTTAGAACTTGACCTCTCTACAGCCCTTAGGCTGCTGAATGACAGACACCACAGCTAATCCTCCATAAATAGATGTTCCATATCTTGGGTCTCAGGATGAATTTATAGCTGAAGATTGACACTTAGTTACTTTCAAACCAGACCAATTTGACCTCCAAGAATAAGTATTTTATACTATTTTTAAACCATTATATTACATTACATTGCAAAACAATCATATATATTTTATTTAACAAAAATGAAGGAAGGTCCTGATTTTTATTTTTTTTTAAATGTATGTAAAGTTAATAAATACTTGGAAATGTCTCTGGACATTCCAAGAAGAATTTCAATAAATTTTAGAGTTACACCAGGAGTCATGGGACTAATAATGACATCTTACTTTAAAGTTTTCTATTTGCTTTTGCTTTTTTATAAAAATAAAAGACATTTCAATATGGTTAGTACAGTCCTTGATGAGTCATAGGCGCAACTCATTCAATCACCCCAGGTCCTTAACAAGTGGTCAAAACATTTTGTTTCTCTCTCATTTTGCTTAAACTGTAAATGGCAGCAAAGAAATATCCTTCTACTCATCTAAAAATGAATTTGAAACTGCAGAGACTGGAAGAAGCCACAGGTAAAATGCAAATCCAATTCAGATGACCAAGAAAATAAAACTTACAGGAACAGGTATTTGTTACAGACTGCATATTTGTATCCTCCCAAATTCATACATTGAAACCCTAACCCCCAATGGGTTGATATTAGGAGAGGGCATTTGGGATATAATTAGATTTAGATGATCCCATGAGTGTAGAGCCACCATAATATTAGTGACTCTTTAAGAAGAGAAAGTCTAGAGCTCGGGGCTGGGATTGTGGCTCAGCGGTAGAGTGCTTGCCTAGCACGGGCGGGACCCGGGTTCGATCCTCAGTACCACATTAAAAAAAAAAAAGGCATTGTGTTGTGTCCATCTACACCTAAAAAAAAAAGAAAGTCTGTATGAGGATAATGAGAAAGAAGATGGTCATCTGAAAACCAGGAAGAGGCCTTCACCAGACAATGCATCTGCCAGCAGATGCTGGACTTCCCAGTCTCTAGAACTGTGAGAAATACATTTCTATAGTTTGAATCATTGTGTCTGTGGTCTCTAGGTACAGCAAACCAAATTAAGACACAGTACTTTAAAGAATACCCAATGAAAAATACAGATTGAGAAAAAGTCATAGGGAGAAACTATGAGATGATAAACAAGCAATGTGTTAATCTCAAATGAATATCCAAAATGAAATCCAAGATCCCAACAGCAGTTTGGAACTTCCTTCTGCTTCTTAGAGTAGGCAAAACAAAACAAAACAAAACTCCCACATGAAGGAAAGATTAACTCCAAAACGCACTGTTTCCAGAGGCTAACTATCTGGCATCCTCAGAATGCCAAAAGGAATCCTCCCTACCCCACCTCAACCCAAGCGTGATGGATTTCTCTTTCTCTAGATGCACAAAATAAACACAGACTCACAAAGCCCTTTGTTATTGTACCATGGTCACCACAGGTCCAAATCAGAAGCCTTATCAGGGATTATTACTGGCAGATGGTACTTTATATATAGTCACCCTCTCCTCAGGATCATTGATCCCCACTACTTCTAAAGCTTGTATCTGCATATCTGTGTTTGGGGCTCTTTCCCTAGGGCTAAGGGAAGCTGTACTGCTAAAGCAAAGACCAGAAGTATCAAGGGATTAACACATCTAACCTGTCACCTTACGTGGCACTTAATAATGATGCTCAAGAATTAGTGTACATATATTCCAGTTCCTTTCCATCTTGGTCGGGAAAATTCCAAGGCATGTGATTTGAACTGATCCTGTTTCCTGTGGGTTAATAACAACCTCCTCTTCCCTATGCACTATGCCTTTCTCCCTTGTAGTTGTCTATACTTCTTTTTTTTAATATTTATTTTTTAGGTGTCTATACTTCTTAAATGAAGCATTGTCACTTTCTCTGTGTCTACATCTAGAAGAACAAATAGTAAGTCACACTATGTCCAATGGCCATTTCACAACATGAGCAAGAAGAGTTCTCAAAAACAGGTAATGCCACAAAAGCACATGGTTATGAAAGGAAGTGTCATCTCCACCATGCTCTGGCCCTCAAGAGACCACTTGAATGGGCATGTCACAATCTTTCATTACTGCCTTGCCCATGCCACTTAGGTCTGAAAATGCTTTCCTGTGTTTTCTCAATCTGTGCCTCAGTCTTTCCAACTGACACTACATCAAACCTAACTACACTATTAAGAGGGATAGTGGTTCTCAAAGTGTGGTCCCAGGACCAAAAGCAACATTGGGACCATCTGGGAACTTGTTAGAAATACAAATTCTGGGGCCTCATCCTAGCCTATTGAACCAGTACTCTTGGTCAGGGCCCAGCAGTCTATTCTAGCAAGCCCTCCAAGGGATCCTGACACATGCTGCTGCTGGAGAATCATTGCTCCAGGAAGTATTGCTTGTCACCCTCAGCCTGACTATAAGAATCTCCAAACAGCTCTCCATCTCTGCCACATCTACCCAGTCAACAGAAACTCTGAGCACTGCCTCCGAAAGCTGTCCTACATCACTTCTTTTCTTCTCCTTCATTGTCACTGTTTAAATTCAAAACAATCAACATTCCTCATTTGGACCTCTGATGGTCTCTCTGAATCAAGGCCTCCTATCTATTGACGTCAGTAGCTGGAGTTATCTATCTAAAATGTAAATGTGTTAAGTCCTTCTAGTGCTTGAAGGAGTCCCTGGAACATCTCTAATCATAGCTTCATTTCTTAGCGTCTAAAGGGCCCCTTCTGTCCCTCCCCTTAAGTGAGCAATAGGCATGTGGAAAGCAATCCTTTAAGGCCCAAGCAAACCTTGGAGATGATTATAGCTCAGAGCAATTCCTCATGCTGGGGAGGCTGAGATAAGAGGATCACAAGTTTGAGGCCAGCCTGGGCCATTTAATGAGACTGTTTAAAAAAAAATAAATAAATAAAGATGGGCCAGGGATGTAGCTATTAGGTAGAACTTGCCTAGCATGGGTAAGGCCTATAGTTCAATCCCAAGTTAAAAAAAAAAAAATTAAAAATAGAAATTCAGGCTGCTGCAGTGAAGAATGAGTAGAGGAGAGAGGGTCCTTTTACTCAGGGGGTTCTCAGCCCTCAGCGCCTAGTTAGGCATCCTGGCTTCCAGACCCTTCTACATCTATCACTGAGGCTCTAGGATTTCATATGCTCCTAAACTCTAGGATATGAATTCCTCCTCTGTAAATTAGTGATCAATACTTTCCTTGTCTATCACATGTGAATGGTTGGGGGTCACTTGAGAAAACACTTATAACAAGCTTTGAAAGCTTTGGCATACAAGATGAAAGTAAGGTCTTACTAAATAATTGTAATAATTATACTCGACAACATTTAAAGAGCACAAGCTTTTTCTAAGGCCCTAATATGAGAGCTTAACATACATCATAAGGGGGGATTATAATCCCTCCTCATTAATTGCAAAAGAGGAAACTGAGGCACGCAGATATTGAAAAAAAAATCTGGCCCAAGTTAACCCAACTTGGAAATGACACTCAGGTAGTGTCACAAAGAACCCCAAACACTCACCCTTGGGCCTTACTGCTTCATGGCATTTAGACCACACCTGGCCCCCTGTAGAGGAAGGTCTATGGTGGACAATAGATGCGTGAGCTGAGAGCAGATACAAGGTTGAATAGACATAGATCTGTGCCTCATGAGCTTGATTGACCCACTCAGGATATATCAAGTCCTCGAGATAATGTCTCACACATCTGTTAAATAAAAATCACAGAAGGACATGATTCTGAACCAAGCTGTACTAGCCCCAACAGACCAGGCTATAGCTCAAAATGTAGTTAGTCATGCTAAATTCCAGTGACTAAACTGAACCTAGTCTGTTTATCTGACCTTAGAAGAAATAAGGATTAGAGAAAAAAAATGACCAAAATTTCCCAAACAGGTCAGTTTCAATTGACATGGAAATGGAGTTAATCCTTGCACAAAAGAAGGAACATGAAATAACCCGATATTAACTAATCAGTCATTTTCCTATTGTTGTGTTTCCCTGTCCCCATCTCACAAGAAAAGTAACATTAGAAATGACTAATCCACTTCTCGTTCCTGCCTTGTTCAGCAGTTTGCCTATAAAACCAAAATTCATGTTTTAAAACCTATTCTTAATGAGGGCTATTCAAAGGCAGGGCCTTTGAGAGTGAGTTTCCAGGGCATGAGGACAGAGCCCTCTTGAACAGGATCACAGCCCTTGACAAAAGAGGCCCCAGAGAGCTCCCCTGCCCCTTCTGCCATGAGAGATTACGTCAAAAAGATGGTCATCTGGGAGCCAGGAAGTGGCCCTTAGCAGACATGATTTCTGTTGGCACCTTGAATTTGGACATTCCAACCTCCAGAACTGTGAAAAATAAACTGCTGTTTACAATGACTTACTTACAAAATGCCAACAAAAATCTTTTTCTGTTGTTTATAAGCTACCTTTGTCAATGGTATTCTGTGATAGCAGCCTGAAAAGACCAAGACAGAATTATAGTAGTGAGAGATCTCGTCCCTGGGGTGAGAGCTCCTGAGTGGCGGGCCACCTGGCTCCGCAAAGATGCCAACAGTGTGACTGTTGGGTAGTCACCTGGCCCACAAGGGACCTGCTTTGTCCCTTGGATTCCTTATCTATAAAATAAGGATGATTTTTATACCTGCTTTGTAAGGATTTGTGCAGATTAAATGAGAGAACTTATGTAAGGAGTTTAGCACGGTGCCCAGTACACGGCTAAGTGTTCAATAAACTTGGTTATTATCACTTCTCTGGGGCAGGGGCCGTGGAGTCTGGTGAAGCAGTCTCTCTCCATCAGATGTGGAGACTATACTACAGTAGGCTTCACAGTGCCTCTCGAGAACACTTGCAGCACTCAGAAAATTGTTCTGGGCCCAGAGATCTCTCAGGTCATGGGACAAGAGCAAACAGGCTTAAGGCCTGGGCTGAGTACAGTGTTGTGTGCGGAGCTCACTGCTGCAAATAGCAGCCACCTGCAGCCTTGATGGTGGCACGTCCACCCTCTGGCAAAGAGCAGGCAGGATGGAGAAGAAGAGAGGGCAGGAGTCAGCCGGACGCTGCTCTGAGTCAGAAGCATGAGGCCGGGTGGAAAGCTAAGCCAAGCAAAGGCAGTGCTGATGGCTCAGCAGGTAGAAGGGAACATTCCAATAGAAACTGGCACATTCCAGACACATTCCAATAGAAATTGTTCTGCCAAGCAAGAGCAGCATCCAGGACCTGTCTCCAAGGACCTCAAGAGTAGGTGTCTGAAGTTATGACTGATGAGCGTCACAGTTGCTGACGGACAGAAACCAACAAATACATTACCATTCATCTGGGGACTTAACATTTATATCTTCTGACAATACACCATCAATTAGTTGGTTTTGTTTTGTTGGTTTGTTTGTTTTGCGATACTAAGGATTGAACCCAGGGCTTTGCACATGCCAGGCAAGTACTCGATGACCAAATGACATCCCCGGTTCTAGTACTTGTATTGCCCTCTGCTTTGTGTGTTAGAAGTTTACTTCAGATGTTAATTGAAACCATCTGAAGTGTCTCACAGTGTTTATAAGCTTAATGAGCCTGCTGCAGTATTTAAAAATTTTTGTTTTAAAGCAAATCAGAGACTTTGACAAGGAAGTGGAACAGGCCAGACTTAGTCTCCCAAAACTTTCATATTTTACAAACTAGATCTCAGGGGGTTATCGGTTAAATTGGGCCCCCCAGAAGATAAGCTGAAGGCCCATCCCCCAGAGGCTGATTGCAGCCTCATTTAGAGACAGGATTATTGAAGATACAATTAGTGAAGATGGGTTTTGCTGGAGTAGGGTAGACCCTTATCCCAAAATGACAGGTGACCTTGTGAAAAGTGGAAAGGCTCACCAAGTAAATAGCATCCAGGAGGAGACAGGGACAAAGGGGAAAGGACAGTCAGATGCTCCCAGAGGCAGAGATCTGGTGACCCATCAGCAAGCCAAAAAGCACCAGGGACCACCAGCAAACATCAGAAGCTAGAAGAGGGAAGGTCCTCCCCTGCAAGTCTTAGGGTGCCTGGCCCTGCTGAGTCCTAATTTGGAATCTTTAACTACAAGATAAAGATTCTTTATCTTCTAGAACTACAAGATAATAAATTTCTGTTGTAAGCTACCCAGTGTGTAATATTTTGTTACAATAGCCCTAGGGATCTAAAATATAGAGTTACTCTTAACTTCTGTTTTCGCAGCCTATTTTAGATGTTCCAGGCATCTGTTAGAACAGGGTCTCCTGTGTGGTATTGCTTTTGTCACTCATCACTAGGCTGTGAGCAGAAGTGGTGTTATTTATCTGTAACTCAGCACATAGTAGCTGCTCAATGAATGCATATTCAAGCAAATGAAGGGATCTACCTCTAGCCTTCAGCCCTTGAATGTTGAACTACTTCCCAATCTAATAGGCATATGGAGATGCCAGTGTGAGAAACCAAGAAAGCAGAAAATAGACCTGGAGGACACGGTGGAACCTGAGACCCTGAGTTAGCTCCACAGCCTGGGCCTCAGATCTGTCCCTTACCTCAGAGCAACTCAAGCTACACAGCTGGCCTTTGGTTTTTTTTTTTTTTTTTTAAAGGTAAATTATAAACAGTTGACTTGCCTTACTGTTTCACCTCAGAAATTAGTCTTTGTAATTAAAAAATGAGTATCACTTTGATGTTTACTTTTGAGTTGATAAAAGATGTCATTCAATGTCCCCATATGCTGCACACATGCGTGTACATACACAAACATACATACATGTGGTGGATGTGGGTATAAATTTCTGATATTGATGTCAATCAACACCATTTGACATATTATGACCTTTACAATCAAGCTAATGCAACTCTTACTGTCTATGCAACCATTGATGGAAAATAATCACCATATTAAACATGTCAGTTATGGAAAGATGACATCCATAGCAAAAGGAAAAGGAAAACAAAATTGAAGTCCTGAAAGTTTGTTTTCAGACGTCTCAGACATCTAAAATTCTTCAAAATGTGTCACTTCAAAGCTATCCAATTTATGCCTCACTAGAAAAAGTTGTATTTTCTTATTAATCTTTAAATGCAAATTAAGTTATTTCTAACAGAGAATCATCGTGACTTGAGCTTGGAATCATCCAGTCAGCCACAGACAGTTGCCGGGAGGATCAGATGGGAAAGAGAGTGACTCTGTACTCACCATCTGTTTCCCCTTTTGCCTGAGAAAAGATCGAGAAAAATCCAAGTTTTCAAGGCAGTTAGTTTTTTCAAATCAGTCACCAGAAAGAGAAATGGTTCCTGCTACTTTTAAACTGACCACACTAAATACACCTCACGGTCCACAGTCAGAGTCTCCATGGCCTGGTGTGCTCTGAACAATCAGATGCCAAGAAATCTAGAGATCCATCGCCCATCTACATAATGCTTTCAGGCACAGTGTCTTATGTGACAGTTGGTTTCTCTGAGACCTTCTCCTCTCTGACTTGACTCTCAGGACGGTCTATTTGCTAAGTAATACGAGTTCAATAGCTCCCCAAAGAGTTAACTAGACTGTGGTTTAAATTAGTAGCATCTTACTTAAAACTGGCTATTGACATAGAACTGACATGCAACTACCACCACCACCCCCTTTCTAACATTTGAAAATATTCCTTGCTTAGAGGTTTCTGACAATGGTTTTTGGAGCCCATGGTTGTAAGGTGTTCCCTTGAGTTTACCCCAGTAGAAGCTTATCACAGAATTGTAGCACCCCACCACCCCATTTTTATATAGTGAGATTTTTCCCTTGAAAAGCAAGGCAGAATTGGATTTTTTAAAAAATTAATTCATTGTAGAACACACTCAGTAAATAGTTATGGAATAATGTAAGACTCAAAATATATGTGCTTGGTAACTTTTGGATTAGCAGATGCTAAGTGATATCACAGCTTATGAATGCAAGCCAGACCCAAATTGTCAACAAGAGCTGTGGGAATGATGTCCAGGTAGTGACCTTTCTCACGACACTGCCTGTGAGTATTCAAGGAGACCTAGGCATGGCCTCCAGCAGATGAGAGAAGAAGTCCCAGGAAGAGAACTCAGAGATCTTGAGGTCTCTTAAGGACCTTGTACTGTGTCGTGTAAACAGAGTAACCACATATTAATCAAACAACTCCTCAGCCAAGTGGCTGAAGCCAGAGAGCCCTGTGGCTGTGTGGGAGATCTGAGATGAAGCTCCATGTGTGGCAGTTCGTGTCTCCACCAGCTCATGTGGAATACCTTTGGAGACCCAGCCTCTGTTCTGCCTAGGAGCCAAGCACCTCCTGCATCCCTCTCTGTGCTCACCAGGGACACCTGCAAGGCCAAAGGCCTCATTTCCCTCTAGTTGCTGAGCAAATGGGTTCCTGACTTTGCATTCATGGCTAATTTGCAGTTTTCAAAAATCAAATCAAAGTATCGTTTTTATTTTAAGATGGGATCTTACTAAATTGCTTCTGCTGTCTTTGAACTCACAACTCTCCCAGTTCAGCCTCCTAAGTAGCTAGAATGACAGGCATGCACTATTGAACCCAGCTATAAAACTATTCTTCCCAGGTATGGTGGCATATAATCCCAGTGGCTCTGAAGGCTGAGGCAGGAGAATCACATGTTCAAAGCCAGCCTCAGCAATTTAGCAAGGCCCTAAGTAATTTAGAGAGACCCTGTCTCAAAATAAAAAATAAAAAGGGCAGGGGATGTGGCTCAGTGGTTAAGTGCCCCTAGGATCAATCCCTGGTACTAAAAAACCAACCAACCAACCAACAACTATTCATAACTCACAAGCACACACACACACTCAGACACAGATAGATGACCAAGAGATATGACCAATGCAAGTATTATCCATAGTCATGTGTGCCGACCTCATGCTGGAGAGAGTGGGTAGCCCAACAAGTATGACTCTGCCCCACAAACCAAAGTGTTTTTTCCATATTTATGGAATAATAACTATGTGCTAGGGACCATTGCAGTGCTGAGGACACAGTGATGATCGAATGGACTCTACCCTCTGCTTACATTCCAAGGAGGGAGACAGAATAATATTCTCACAGGGGAGGGACAAGCTGTCTAGGAGAGCCAGGGAGACTGATAAGGTACCCTTGGAGCATTGACCCAAATGAAAAGGAGACAGTGAGCCTGTGAATGTCAGAGGGAGGACAGCCCAGGCAAGGAAACAGCAAATGCAAAGGCCCTGAGGGAGGTCTGTGATTGACTCAATCAAGTAAAAGATAAACCAGGGAAGCAAAAAGGGAAAGATGGGAGGAGAGGTGTGGGGACAAGTGCACGGAGTACTGCATACATGGCTTATGTTAAGGGCGTCTGAGTGGCAGGCCATACCCCTGGTGCTAGGCATGTGAGCAGCAGGCCGCTTACTCTGTAGGCACAGCCCTGGGCATGAGGCCATGTGTTGCAGTATGGACTCTTGCTCCACAGCCCACTCCTCTATTGGTCACTGCAAGAACGGTTAGCAGAAACTGCGTTGGTGGCTGCCTGTAATCTGCTTAGCTACTGCCTGAATGTGTATACATGCTAACTGTGCAATAAAATCAGACCTGCTTCCTACTTGGTCTCTAGAGTTCTTGAATAGTGACTCTGCAGCCACATTCTCCTCTACCCTGTTCCGTGGACCTCCTCGCTGGGCGAGAGGGAGTCCACACAGAGAGGATGTGTGGGGAAGGTTTTGAGTTATGGAGTGCCCACTCTGCGCAGTGTGTTCTTCCTTGACAACTCTTAGAAAGGGCATCACTTCTGAGGACCAGCCAGTGTCCTTGGCAGAATTTTCAGGAATTGCCAAACAGCCACCATTACTTGCAGAGAGTAAGTTCCGATTCAAGTCTCAAACACCACAGGGCCAATTAGGGGGTGAGCCTGGTTCTACCTGCTCCTCTCTTCTCCCTCCTGCTCCCCACTCTCTGGGACTGTCCCTTCCCTCTAGGCTTCCAGGAAAGGCGAGCTGGGGAAGACACACAACTCAGGCTAGCCAATTCGAATCTTTTCCCTTGGGTGCAAGCGTAGGCAAAGGAAGAGCCATTTAACGGCTGGTCCCAGGTCAGGGATGTAGCTGAGCAACACTGGCCATTTGTGTTGGTCCTGTGTGTTGGATTATTCAAGCCCTAGACTTGCTCTGTTCATTTACTTGTTGAATTATTTTTTTTTAAATATCGTTTCTGTTGTTCGGTTTTAAGCACTTGAATATGCCCATGTCCCTCCTGGAAAGCAGATGTCCCCTTGTACAGCCCATGCTGCCCATGCCAGGCCACCACCTCATACCTCCACCATGGGAGAGACTGAGACCAGGAGAGCAGTGGCTTTTTGACTTTAAAAGATTTTATTGAAAGAATGACTTTGGAAGACGATGTGGGATCAGTTTCCGCACAACACGTAATTATTCAGCTTTGCACACATTTTTAAAGTAAACTAAGAAACAAATCATGGGCATTGGCATCAATCCTCTGGGTTCCAACTTCAGAAAGAAATATAAGGGAAAAAAGAAAGGTGGGAGAAAGCAGGGTTTGCCTCCTCATTCCACATAGTGTCTTCAAGATTCGAAGACACGGGGTGAGCTGCAACACAGGCCCCGTCCTTCCTCTGTCATCAACTGCACATGTTCCCCACAGAGCCCTGCCAGCCCCTTGCTCCTTCTCTACTCCTCCCCAGCCTCTGCTCCCACCTTCCAGTGCTCAAAACCACCATCAGGGAGGTGCGGAAGGTGGGGAAAGCAGTTTTTTACCTTTGACACATGGGCTGCTCATAAAGCTCTAAGAACTGAAATAAAATGAAAGCACACTTCCAATGAAACCCAGCCTCTTCCCATCAATCCTCTTCCTGCCCTCCAGACTGGTCCTCTCTGGGTGACTGCTCCACGGCCCCTGGACTTCTTTCTGGGAGTTCCGGACTTCAGGACTGCTGTGCCCAATACCTAGGACATTCTACTTCCAGGACACACAGGGCTTCCTCCTCCTGTCCTAAAGCTCACCACCCCATCACTCTCCATCCATCACCCCTCTTGGGTTCCTGTCCTGGTGCTCATCACTGTCAGACCTTTCGCCATCTCTGAGTTTATGCTCTGTCTGCCTCCCTAGGATACAGGTGTCTGAGAACAGGGGCCTTGGGGATTGTTCTTCACTGTGAAATAGTTCCTGGCCTGGGATGGGTATGCAATAAACTTGAATGAGTGAGGACAAGGACCTAGTTTTGAGAAGCATACACTAGAAATTGTTCCCTATTTGCGGTGTTCACCTTAGATCCACACAGCCAGGGAGCAGCAGAACCCAGGGCTGGAAGTCCAGGAGTCCTGACTCTCGCAGGCAGTGCTCACCACCCCGCCCTGCCCCCAGCTGCTTTGCACTAGGTTGTGCTGGCTCACTCTTTTCTTTCCCCTTCTTTTGCTTCTAATGAACAACAAGAGAAATCTCAAGTAAATAATATTCAGTAAGTGGTTTTCTGCCTCAGCATTCAAAGTTGGAACTAAGAAAGGCAGAAAGGTAAGAACTACAGCAATCATCATATTCTGGAGCCTGTGAAGCAAGGCAGAGATTTTATCCAAGTTGGACAGGTGGACACTGGGTGCAAAGAGAGGAGAGAAGGTGGCTCAGCTGATATGCCGCAGTGCTGACACCAGCCCTCTCTCCTAAATACCCTGATGGGCTCCCATGAGCAAAGACCTAGCTCCAGGCCTCTGTGTAGGTGATGCCTCTGGGGCTACAGTGACTTGCAGCTTCAGTTTCTTCACCACCACTCAGTTGCCGCTCATCAGCCTTAGGAAGCAGCCCTGCCTTTGATTTGGAGCTCAGGATGTGTGTGTTGGGACTGAGGGACAAGTGGGCAGGGGTGGTGGCACTTTGGGGGATGTGAGCTCATTTGCATATCCATCCTCTGAGGGTTCCAGGGACAGAGAAAACCCCAAAGTTCCTTGCCACAAGTCCCTCTCATCCTCCCTCATGCAGCAACTCACAGGAGGCAGCTGCATGCTCCCAGATGCAGATCACTGGGCAAAATGACCCTTGAGATTGACGAACTCAGCAAGCGCCCAGCAAGGGTAGGCGCAAACCTGCGTGCTCCAGCATTAGAGGCAAGGGGCTCATCCCTGAGTATCTTCCTAAACTTTATGTTTTCTCCTTCCTTTCCCCAACACACACACACACACACACACACACACACACACACACACACACACACTTTTATTTATTTATTTATTTTTGGTCAGAAGTAGGCAAACTTGGAGTTAAAACTTGAAAACAGGCATATGTTGGTGCTCCATGGAGGGCAGGTTAGATAGACTTTGAGCTGTTCCCGAGGGCAGAACAAGGCTTCACAGAGGGCAAGAAGGACCACACAGGACCTAACAGAGATTTTCAGCCAATGAGAGCTGTTTGACAAGGAGCAGCCTTCTTGGGGAGGGAGTAATTATAGAGCCCCAAAGGGTACAGGCACACCTGCTCAGCCTCTGATTAGGAATACTGGGGGGACCACAGCCTCCCCCATGATCCTTTCACCTCTAAGACATCTTGAAATAACTCACTATCGGTCGGAAGCGGTTGGTTGTCTCGTGTTGAATCGTTTTGCTGAGTCACCATTTCCTAAAGTCACTCATAGCTCACTATGGCAACTTCTATCTCCATATCCCAAATGTACTCACTCTGAGTTTTTAGGAAAGAAAATAATCTTGTACACAGGGAAATTACATTTGCTTCTCAGGCAACTTTCCTATATTTCTCACATTTTTCCTCTTTTCCTGGGGTGTATTTTAAAATCACTTCACTCCAAGTAGTATGCTTAGAGGGCATTGTCAAAATGTCCTCAAAACTCAGGGGTTAAAATTGATGCCAGGCTTTCTGAAATAGCCAGATAAAACCTTTAATTGGCTTAAAACTCTGTTTAGTACCTTGACTCAGTTTGTAGCTGGGAGGTAGAGGACTTGCTAACCTTGTCATTGATATTCTGAGCCTACTGTGTGGCCTTCAGAAGATTACTTAGCTTTTCTGATCCTGTTTACTCATAACAAATATGGAGATTAGAACATTACCTACAGTAACAAGTTACTCTTGGCATTAAATTACATAATGCATGTCATTTAATTATAATATCTGTTGCATGACAAATACTCATGAAGGTTAGTAACTATTATGTGAGCCAAAATAAATATTTTTTTTCCAAATTGATTTTTCTCAGGCATTTGTTACAGTAACAGAAAGGTGAGCTAATACATACTCCCTCTGCATTCCAAGTAGCAGGAAATAGGGGGACAGGGGTTGGGAATGGACATGTTACCTTTCCATAGTCCCATAGAACATTTCTGCCTCTATCCCATTGGCTAGAACTCAACCACTTGCCCACACTTGACTGTCAAGGAGGTTGGAAAATGTCCTCTTTAATTCTGAGCAGCAAGAAGCTCAGCTAAAAATCAGGTTACTAAGGAAGAAAAGAAGAAAAGACATGGGGGCAGGCCAAAACTTGAACTCCTTTCAGCTGAACCTACTATCTACTCTCTCTGAACTGTCCTGTCCTACAAAGAGGCTCCTCTGCTCCCACCAGGGAACTTCTGGGTCCCTGCTCATGAGGTGGCTTGCAGCGGCTCCCAGCTCAGCTTCTCTTGCTGCCTGCAGTCCTCTTCCACCAGGTTCTGTTGAGCTCTCCCTCCCCTGAGCACGGTGACTTCTCATTTCCCAGGAAGTGCCACTTTTCGTGTTTTATCTTACTGCAAATTTACTTTCGGAACAATAGCATGAGGCTGTCAGGCTCAGGATTGATCTTACTTTTAACCAAGTTCCTGGCACAATAAGTTCCTCTCTTATTCTGAATATTCCATATACATTTGGTTTTGTTGCCAAGGATGGTGATAGATGAGAGCTGGACTCAGCGTTTACAAGTTTGGGTAATTATTTCAGCTTGTCAAACTCTCTCTGCTCCTTTGAGTAGTCTCATGAAACCACTGTCTCTCCAACCCTCATTGGAATATAAATAGTCCAGGTTGCTGTTAGCAAGTCTCAAAGGAATATGAACAAGATTGAGGGAATAGCAAAATTTCATACAAACTTCACATAAGGCATTAAAAAAAATTTATAATCCCTACTTATGGACAAAGACAGGGTCTTCTGGAAAGTGTTAGGTCTCTGTTTAACTCTACAAAGTTTACTGAAGCTCTTAGGATCAAAGACTAGAAAAGGCTGTAGGGACCCTATAATGAAGTCTTATCATCCATTACACAGATTGGCAAACCAAGGTAAGTTAAGACTTGAGATAGAATGTCTTAGCCAATGGACAACCAGAACGAGGAGGCTGCAGGCTCCTACCACATCACAACATGAGAAGAACTTTGTTTTCTTCGCTGAAATCATATGATAGAATTAACCCCTCCTCTGGGCCATTCTGCAATCCCGTCCCTCTCCCTTCACTAGTTTCTCCCCCTTGTCCACATCCCAGAGACTGACACCCCAAAAGAGCAAGGCTGGACCTGAGGGATTTAGAGGCTAAACTTGTCTGGACTTCTGCAGGCCTTGATTTAGAAATGGAGACCCCCAAATCTAGGCTCAGCTGCCCTTTCCTGCCCACCGTCTGGATGAGATGGAGCAGTTCCAATATAAGCCAACTTGCCATTTTCATTGCCCTGCCATGTTTACATTTAAGATTTGCCACTGTTTTGTTTTTCTCTTCTCAGATCTGCCCATGGACTAAATAGAGAGGTGACATCAAACAGTTGGGCAAACACAGCTGCCCAGAGCTGCCCCAGTGCACTCTGGGAAAGCAGTTGGTTCTCCTCCAGGAACCTGGACTCACACGGAAAGGTCATTGACTACCAAATGGCAAGTTTGCTCCTAGGTGTCTGAGATGTGACAGTTGTTTGGAGTCCATGAGTGCTGGTTTTACTCAAGAGCTTGTTTGTTTCTTGAGGCAACTGTGGCTTATGACTACGAGCATATGCTATTTATTGAGGGTCGATGATGAAGCAGGAAAGGGGCTGCCTCTGTCTTCAACAAGAAGCCAGCACACTGCCCCTGCTCTGGGAGGGAGCACCACACTTCATTCTGGCAGATCAACAACAGATGGTCTCGCTGTAGCCCTTGATGTTTCACATGTCAAAAAAAAATCCTACTCCTTATTCCCCACCTGGACCAGGGAGGGTTCTGACACCTTCAGGAGACAGTTGGGAGGCAGTTTGAGCCAGTGTTTCCAATCGCTTTTCTCTCTGGAAAACCTCTTGAGCTGGAATTTCAGTCAAGTCTGAAACTCCCCTAAAACAAGTGCGATTAGCTACAGAACATTGTGGGGACTCAAAGATGCTCACAATGAAAAACTGAACAGTAATTCCAACCAGATCCTTCATACCACTGTGGAGTTGACTGAAAAGGCCATAACTCCAATATTTCCTAATCCATTCTCCCTGCTTTATACTACATTCCTGTGTACCTGCTGGAAAAATTCCAGAGTCTGGGTTTTCTGAACTTTGTCAGGCAGATTATTTTTTTTCCTAGTATATGCATTCATTTATTTGACATTTTTTATTGGTGCATCATAGTTGTACATGATGATGGAATTCGCTGTTACATATTCTTACATGCACACAATATTACAGTCGAATTTGGCTGATATCATTCCCCAACACTTACTGTCAGGCAGATTTATTAGCAATGTCCTGGACTGATTCTGTAATTGTTCAAGAAATCCTGGAGTGATGAAAACTCAAGAGAGACTTAAGGAAGAAAAGAAAAAACAAGTCCAATTCAGCCATCTTGTAACTTAAGAAATGAGGATCCACCTGGGGGTTTTCAGCACCTTGGCATCACCTGGACAACTTTGTTCATCATCTTGCTATAGAAGAGGTGAAGCCTGTGCTTCTAAATGCAGATGTCTCAATTATTCTGTCCAAGAATGGGCAAATTAACTCTCTTTTCTATTAAAGAGAGTTATTTTCCTGGACTTTAAAGAAACCACTCTAGCACCAGAAAGTCTCTCTAGGAAGTAAGTTTCTACTACTGTGTTCCTCCCCGAGGTGGAATGAATTATTCCCTCCTCTGTATGTCTAACAGGCCCCTGAATGTTTTTCACGGCACAATGGTACTTTATTTGATGGTGTGCCAGAGCTGGCTGGTCCCAACTCCAGTGAGAGTCAGGTGTCCTTTAAACTCTACTAATATCTGAATGATTTGGTTACTTTAAAACATACAAACCTGGAGAAAGTAGGTACATTAGATAGTAAACCATATTATTAAACTATAGAAATTTAAAATAGTTTGTGATATTGTATGCTGACTCAGAAGATAACTAAATCAGAATAGAGGATAAAATAGAAATGATAAAAGCAAAATTTTTAATCAAGAAAAACAGATTCATCAATTAATGATGTCAGAACTTAGTTGGTTGGAAAATTTTTTTAAATTTAGATTTCTTTTTGAACATGAAAATTAATTTCAAATAAATCCAAGATGTATGTACAATATAATGAAGCCATGAAAGTATGAGACATAGTCTTGTGATAAAGAAATACCTTCTTAAATAAGAAGGTATTTAAATTAAAAGCATCCAGATATATTTTACATAAATTAGGTCACGTTATGTACATTATTATGTATGTATATTATTATTTCTTAAATAAGATGCAACCCAGAAATCATATGCAAGTCTGGTATACTTACTACATAAACTTCACATTAAAAATACTCTAGATGAAGTAAAAGAAAATAAACTGGTAAGAAAAATTTGCAATTTATATAAGAATGGGAATAATTTCCCTCAGATATAGAAGCACTTCCATAGCAATTTAAAAAAGGAATCCAGTTTTTTGAAAAATGAGAAGAAACTGTGAAGGCAGTACAAAGTAAAAAAAAAAGAATAGACCAATAAACAAATGAAAAGAGTTTTTATCTCAAACATAACTAAAGAACTGCAAAATCAAATGAATTAGCTAATGGCTAATATTAATTCACTTGATACATCCAGAATATGGGGAAACAGACAGTCACAGTTTTGAAGAGCAATTTAGTTATGTCTTTCAAAATACTATCATATCCTTTGACCTAGCAATCCCATTTCTAGCAATTTTGTTCTGGGAATACTTTTACAAATGCACAGAAACCTCTTCAGTTATATTTGTATCAGAGAAATGATTGTGATAGGGGAAAGCAAACAACTTAAATGCCCATCAATAAGAAATTGGGGTAGGGGCTAGGGTTGTGGCTCAGTGGTAGAGCACTCGCCTAGCATGTGCAAGGCCCTGGGTTTGATCCTCAGCACCACATAAAAATAAATAAATATAATAAAGGTATTGTGTACAACTACAACTAAAAAATATTTTAAAAAAAGAAATTTGGGTAATAAATCAAGGTTCATCTAACACTAAATGCACATGGTTGTTAAACAAACAAGGTGCATCTATAAGGGTAAACATAAAAGACATCTAGGATAGAGTATATAAAGAACACAAAATGTAGAAAAGTGCACTAACATGACCTGATTTATGTAAAGTATATCTGTATGCTTTTAATTTGTAGAAATTTCTGAAAGAAGACAAACTATTAGCAGTAGTTACCATTTATTTAAAACTTAAAATATGCAACAGCAATATTGTAATTCATCTATGATTCATACACATAGAGCAAAAGGGTGGAGGAGGCACATGAGAATCTTTAGACATTTTTTAATGTTTCATTAAGAATGTAGCTGTAATATTCTTTACAAATATCTGAAGGTGGAAAACCAAATGAAAACATTTGGACTCATTTGACTCTAACACCCATTAACCTCTATAAAATCTCTTAAAATAATCAGTGATAGAGTGATGACTCACATTTTTTTTTTAAACGTGATAGCCTGTGGTGAGTAGGGATTAACGTTTACTTAGAGAATTGGATCTACTTGGTGGAAGATTCTTACACTAATCTTTCCTGTTTACCATATTTTTCTATTAATGCAGTCTGAAAGAACAGTTGTGCTTTTATGGCTTGTCTCTGTTTGTTGTCAAACAGCAGCTGATATTTATTAAGTTAGCAGTGTTCCTAGTGCTGAGGAAAGAGCCCTGGGAACCCCTTACCTCTCTCATTCACCTGGGAAACCTCTCACCAAGATTACGAGACCTGTAGGTCTCCACCAAAATATTACTTGCAGATTTTATTTGAAACTTGGAGGGGTGAGGAGTTCTTCAATTTGTGAAGAAGCCAAAACATTACAGTTGTTCACTCTGAGCTGTGGAGCAGGATTCTTGAATCTGCACTGCACAATTCTCCCTTAATATTCAAACTCCTACCTGCTTACAAATCCTCACTGATGCCTCTGGGAACTCTCTGTGCAGAATGACTCAGAATCCACCACCCAGGTTGCTCCACTAGAGCCAAGAAGGGGGTTTGATGACTTCCCACTAATTGCCCTTTTGTCCTTCTGATTCAGGAACTCAAAGTGACAAGAGAGAAAGGCAAAGAGCCAGATGAAATGTAACAGTCAAATGTAGGTGGGAGGCAGTTCTTGCTTTGGATACCAGAGTGTCTCATATTTTACTCTCACAGAATGAAAATGGAGTTTTAAATATGCATAATGGAATTTTCTCTCAAGCACTGTACATTGGATATGATGGCAATTATTATCTAGTGAGTGTCTCACATCAAAAAGTCACCTTGTAGGAGACAATTTCCCACCCAGAAACCTGGAGCAACTTCATTTCAAAAGACAGCTGCATTGGCCAGTTCCAGCATCCCAAACGGGAAGCATGTTTATAGAAAGAAAAAAAAAATCCACCAAATAATAGATACCAAAATACAGTTAGATAAAATCCAGTTAGAATAAATTCTAGTATTCTGCAGCACAGTAAGGTGAATATAATTATAACAATTTATTATGTCTTACAAAGAATTAGAAGGGAGGTGTTTGAAGTTTCCCACCATGATGAAATGATAAATGTTTAAGGCGATGAAAAGCTGATTACCCTAATGTTATCATTATACATTACATACATATATCAAATGATCACATTGTAGACCCTATTTATGTACAATTTAAAAAGGACAAAAATTATAACCTCTTTTTTTAAAAAAAGCTGCATTATGTACTCCTGTGGTTGAAAATTAATTACCAATGTGATAGTGTTGTGAGGTGGCACCTTTAGGAAATGACTAAGTCATAAGGATGGAGCCCTCAAAGATGGGATTAAGGACCTAATAAAAGGGTTTGAAAACTGGACTCCACTAGACATGAAACCTGCTGGCAGCTTGATGTTGGATTTCCTAGCCTCCAGAACTATGAAAAATAAATTTGTATTGTTTGTAAGTTACCCAATCTGGCATTTTGTTACAGTGGCACAAACAGGCTGAAAAACTGCCTTCTGCAAGAAGTAAGATCAAGAATCAATAAATTGGATGGCATCAAACTAAAAAGCTTCTTCACAGCAAAGGAAACAATCAAGAACATGAAGAAAGAGCCTACAGAATGGGAGAAAATCTTTGCCACTACACCTCAGCAAGAGCATTTTTTGAGTTCAAAAAACTTAACACTAAAAAAAAAAAAAAAAAACAAAACTTCCAAATAACCCAATCAATAAATGGGCAGGTCTGGGTTGTAGCTCAGTGGTAGGGCACTTATCTAGCATGTGTGAGGCCCTGGGTTTGATCTTTACCACATAAAAATAAATAAATAAAAATAAATGGCCAAAGAACTGAACACATATTTCACAGAAGAAGAAATACAAATGGTGAACAAATAAATGAAAAAATGTCCAACTTCACTAGCAACTAGAGAAATGCAAATTAAAACTACATTGAGATTCTATCCCACTCCAGTCAGAATGGCAATTATCAAGAATACAAGTAACAATGTTGGCAAGGATGTGGGAAAAAAGGTCCATTCCTACATTGCTGGTGGGACTGCAAATTGGTGAAACTATTCTGGTAAGCAGTATAGAGATTCCTCAGAAAACTTGGAATGGAACCACCAATTGGCCCTGTTATCCCACTCTTCAGCATATTCCCACAGAACTTAAAATCAGCATGCTATAATGATACAGCCCACATCAATGTTCCTTTCAGCTCAATTCCTAATAGCTAAGTTTGGAACCAACCTAGGTGCCCTTCAATAGATAAATGGATAAATAAAATGTGGTATATACACAATGAATATTACTCATCCATAAAGAAGAATGAAAGTATGGCATTTCCTTTAAATGGATAGAACTGGAGACTATCATGTTAAGTGAAATAAGCCAATACCAAAAAATCCAAAGTCCAAATGTTTTCTCTGATCACAATAGGCAGTGGGCAGGAGTGGAGGTTCACTGGATTGGACAGGGGGAAATAGAGGGAAGGGAGGAGGAATGGGAAGGTAAAGATAGAATGAATAGGACATAAATTTCCTATGTTCATATGTGAATATGTAACTAGTGTAACTTCACATTATGCACAACCACAAGAATGAGAAGTTATATTCCCATGTATGTATAATATATCAAAATAATTCTACTGTCATGTATAACTAAAAAGAACAACAACAAAAAAGTTACTCTGCTTCCAACAAACCCCAGTGAGAACATAGTTCCATCCCAAGAGTCTCTGCTGGTGGAGACCCTCCTGCTACACCCACCTTCTCCTCCCACGATGCATCAGCCAGTCACCCTCCTGGTGTCCTCTGTTTGCCACTTTGTGAGTTTCTAGAAGGTGGGGGCTCTTGCATATATGTCCATGCTGCTCCCAAGTCCAGGGGCTTTACTCACCCACCAAGGCACTTCAGGTCTTCCTGCCATTTCAGATGTTAGCAGGAATGAAGCCTCAGTTACACTGTGACTTGGCCAGTGGTACAGCTCTGCATCATCATCATCATCATCATTATCATCATCATCAACCTTCATCATCTTCATCATCTACCAGCTAGCATATATTGAATACTAGTATGCTGCAGACATGCATTGTCCAGTAAAGGAGTTATTAGCCACATGTGACTAATGAGCACTTGAAATGTGGCTCATTCAAATTGAAATGAGCTCTCAACATAAAACATGCAATGGATTTTGAAGACTTAGTACTGAAAAAATGTAAAATACCTCCTTAATAATTTTGTGCTGATTATGTGTTACAGTAATAACAGATTGAACATATTGGGTGTGTTAGTCTGCTTTCCATGACTGTGGCAAATACCTAAGTTAATCGATTTACAAAGAGAATAGATTTGGCTCACAGTTTCAGAGATTTCATTCCCACATCATTGGCCTCATTGATTTGGGGCCTGTGGTAAGGCAATACCTCGTGGCAAGGAGTGCATGATAGAGAAAAACTCCTCACCTCATGTCTGGGATGTGAGAGAAGAAGGAAGAGGAGGGTCCTGACTGCCAATGA
The DNA here is from genome assembly GCF_045843805.1 of Urocitellus parryii. Lineage (NCBI taxonomy): Eukaryota > Metazoa > Chordata > Mammalia > Rodentia > Sciuridae > Urocitellus > Urocitellus parryii. Next base: position 206,785,508 of record NC_135531.1, read on the forward strand.
CCAGGAGACCTCCCGCTGGACTCCACCATCTCCCAAGAGCAACAACTAAGCCTTTAACACATGGGTCTCTGGGTGACATTTAGTGTAATAACTACAGCAGTGGATAAGTAAAATATATTAATAACGTGAATTTTACTATTTCTTTTCACCTGTTTTAATGTGCCTAGTAAATATTTGAGCTATATATGTGGCCCACATCATATTTCAATCGAAGAGCTTTGCTCTGAACAACTACTTCCTCTTTCTTGAATGTTATTGCTGTTTTCTCAAAAGGACAATGGTATGGATGCCCAGCTCCTGGGCACAGAGAGTCACTCACATTAATTTTATTTAAATTTTAAATAAAAAGCAGTAGTCTTTTATGGATATACCAGGTTAAAATTAGGCCAGATGGCAATTCATTGAGTTCTCCTAAGTGAGCTCAAGGAAGAGAGGTTTGGGGGTTACAAATACTTCTTCCAACTAGGCAAGGCTGTACCAGCATCTCAATGAGAATTAGAAAGCAAAACAGTTCAAAGGCTATTGTTATGGTTTTTATGAGCCCAAAGCTCATGTCTGGGATGATGCAAGAAAGTTTAGAAGAGAAATGATTAGGTTATGAGAGTTTAAACGTAATCAGTACATTGATTCCCTGGTAGGGATTAGCTGAGTGGTAACTCAAGGCAAGTAGGGTGTGGCTGGAGGAGGTAGGTCACTGGGACATACCTTTAGGTATAGATATCTTGTCCTTGGTGGAAGCAGACTCTCTCTTTGCTTTCTTGTCCCCTGCTTTCCTCTACCATACTCTTCCACCATGATGTTTTGACTCACTTCATGCTCACAGCCATGGGGGTAGTTGTCTGTGGACTGAAACCTTTGAAACTGCAAATGATAAATATACTTTCCCTCTTCTAAACGGTTCTTGTCTGATCTTTGGTCACAGCAGCGAAAAAGTGGACTAAAACAGCCATGCTGGCAGTGAGATTAGACATAGCGTGTGCCCAACACTATGCTGAGCACTTTACCTGTGTCAGTGCATTTATAACCTTCACATCAATTCTGTGAAGTTATTCTATTAGCATTCTCATTTCACTGCTGAAGAAATTAAGTCTTGGGGAAATTTGCTGACTTGCCCAAGATCACAGAATCCACATGCTATATTTTAAACACATCTGGCTTTCAATGGACCAGAACAGAGGACACAGAGACAAATCCACATAGCTACAGTCATCTTATTCTTAACACAGGGGCCAAAAACATACATTGGAGAAATAGAAAGCCTCTTTAACAAGTGGTGCTGGGAAAGTTGGGTTTGCATATATAGAAGAATGAGACTATATCCTTAATCTCTCACCCTACCAAAAAAAAAAAAAAACCTCAAAATAGATGGAATACCTAAAGTTTTAGACTTGAAACCTTGCAACTATTAGGAAAAACAATGGGGGAAACACTTCAACATATAGGTGTAGGTAAAGATTTTTCCTAATAGGATCTCTATAATTCAGGAAATAAGAGAAAAAAATCAATAAATGGGATTGTATCAAGTCAAAAACCTTCTGCATAGCCAAGGAAACAACAGAGTGAAGAGATGACATACAGAATGAGAGAAAATCTTTGCCAGATACTCTTCCAACAGAGTATATACCAAAATATATAAATAATTGAACTCATCAGTGCAAAAATGAATGGCATAATAAACTGGCAAATAAACTGATAAGACACTTCTCAAAAGAAGAACAAATGGTCAATGATTATATGAAAAAATATTCCACATATTTAGCTATTAGGGAAATGCATTAAAGCTACACTGAGGTGCCATCTCATTCCATTTAGAAAGGCAAAGAACCCAAATAAATAACAATAAATGCTGGCAAGGATAAAGGGTGGAGAACACTTATGCACTCTTGTTGGGAATATAAATTAATACAGGCCTTATGGAAATCAGTATGGAGGTTCTTCAAAAAGCTAAAATAGGCTGGTTGTTGTGGTGCATGCCTATAATTCTGATGGCTCTGGAGGCTGAGGCAGGAGGATCTTGAGTTCAAAGCCAACCTTAGCAATTTAGCAAGGCCCTAGGCAACTTATCAAAATCCTGTCTCAGGACCGGGGCTGTAGCTTAGTGGTAAAACACTTGCCTCGCATGTGTGAGGCACTGAGTTCTATTCTCAGCACCACGTAAGAATAAATAAAGATACAACCAAAATAAAATATTAAAAAAAGAGATCCTGTCCCAAAATATTTTTTTAAAGGGCTGGGAATGTGAGTTAGTAATTAAGTGCCCCTGGGTTCAATCTCTGGACCAAAAAAAAAAAAAGAGAAAAAAGAAAACTAAACTAAAAATAGTACTACTGTATGACACAGTTACCTCACTCCTTGGTATTCTATTTATCCAAAAGAATTAAAATCAACATACTTTAGAGATACATTTATGTCCATGTTTATCTCAGCACAATTCACAATAGTGAGGCTGTATAATTGGCCTAGGTATCCGTCCACAGATGAATGGACAAATAAAAATATCACCTGTGTACAAAAGAGAGTTTTATTCCATCACAAATAAGAATGAAATTCTGTCACTTGCAGGAAAATGGATGGAACTGGAGATGACAATTTTGAGCAAAATCAGTCAGATTCAGAAAATTATGTTTTCTCTCATATGTGGAAGCTGGGGCTGGGGGAGCAGGGGACAAACAGGAAAAAAGGGATTTGGTGAAAGCAGGAGTCCATTTGGGTAGAAGGGGCCCAGGGGGAAGAAGATAGATGGGGGAAGTATTGGAGAATTAAATTGATCAAATTATGTTTTTATGTATATAGAAATATGTTATGATGAAACTTACCATTCTATATCATTAAGGGCATCAATTTAAAAAATGTCTTCTGAAACACTTCAGTAAGATAAGATGGACAGAAACCTGTGTGAAGATCAGACCCTAAAGCCTCTTCCAGATGACAGTCCAACTGTGGATTGAACCCAGGGGTGCTTAACCACTGAGCCACATCCCCAGCCCTTTTTACATCTTATTTAGAGACAGGGTCCTGCTTAGTTGGTTAGGGCCTCACTAAATTGCTGAGGCTTGCTTTGAACTCACAATCTACCTGTTTCAGCCTCCTAAATTACTGGGAATACAGGCATGTGCCACTGTGCCTCGCTAGAAAAGGCAAACGTTAACTGGGTTATTGAAAGTTGGTGTATAAATCAGATGCCACCATCATACCTACTAAAAAAATAATTAAAACAAAAACAAGTTGTATTTGGTTGCACTATTTAATTGTGGAATATTTATTCCATTCGTCACAATTGAGTGAATGTGATTGATCTATTCATCTACTCACCTATTCATTCACTGATTTGCTGACATATGCTAGGTATGAAAAGACACTGAGGATATAAAAATTCATGAGGGCCTGGTTCAGAAAGCAGGAAGGGGGACAGGACTTTTCTCCATCCCTGCCCTCTCAAGTCGAGAACGTCCAAGGAAGGCAAAAGTACAAGGAGTCCTTCTGTGCTGCATTCGCAGCACAGAGTCGGGCTTTGTGTCAGCAGGTCTGTAATCTTCCAAGTTTTGTTTTCAGTTTTTCCACTCTTAGGTCAGTCCCATGTGGAAGCTTCCTCTCCATTCCTCTTTGTACATATTTAAGGATACAATTTGGTAAGTTATAAGGTATGCTTACACTCATGAAACTGTCACACACACACACACAAACATATACCAAGTATATCTATCACTCCCAAAAGTTTCTTCTTGCCCCTCTATAATTCTACCCATACCTTCCCAGGCAACCCCTAATCTGCTTTCTGTCACTATAGATTACTTGGCATTTTCTATAATTTTATACAGATGGAATTATTCAGTATGTAATCTTTTTGCCTGGCTTACACTCAGCATAGTAATTTTGATATTTACATATACTCTTATGTGTATCAATAGTTCCTTTTTTGGCCAACTAGTCTTCTATTTTATGGATATTAATAAAATCTGTTATGCATGCATCTGTTAAGTGACATTTGGGTTGTTCCAGTTTGGGAATATTACAGATAAAGCTGCTATGAACATTTATGCATAAATCTTTGTATAGGCATTTTTTTTCACCTGGATATTTTTTTCATTTGATGGGTATTCGTTTAACTTTTTGAGAAGCTGCTAAACTATTTTCCAAAGTGGTTGCACTATTTTACACACATCCCAGCAGTGTGTAAGTTCCAGTCCTTCCTCATCCTCACAGACACTTGGTTTAGTTAGCTCCACTCCCAGTGCTTGGGATTGAACCAGGGAACTCTTTGAGCTACATTCCCAGCTCTTTTTATTTGAGTTTGCTGGCCTCAAACTTGTGATTCTCATGCTTCTGCTTCCCAAGTAGCTGGGATTACAGGTGTGCACCATCAAACCCAATTTAGTTGGTCTTTTTAATGTTAGCAGTTCCAGTGAGTTCGTCGTGGTACATCCTGTGATTTTAATTACATTTGTCTAATGATTAATGCTGTTGAGCATCTTTTCATGTACTTATTTGTTATCTGCTTTGGTGAAATGTCTATTCAGATCTTTTGCATATTTTTAAATGGAGTTGTTTGTTTCTTAGTGAGTTTTGAGTTCTTAATATTCTGGATACTTGGATACCAGGCATGGTAGTGCCCACCTATAATCCCAGAGGCTTGGGAGGCTGAGGCAGGAAGATCGTGAGTTCAAACTCAACCTCAGCAACTTAGTGAGGCCCTAAGCAACGGAGCAAAACCCTGTCTCTAAATAAAATATATTTAAAAAAAGGACTGGGCATGTGGCTCCGTGGTTAAGCTCCCTGGGTTCAATCTCTGATGGCCCCCCAAAAAATATGGCTACAAGTTCTTTATAAGATAGGTAGTTTTCAAATATTTTCTAAATGTGTGGCTTATCTTTTCATATTATTATAAGTATATTTCAAAGAGCAGAAGTTCTTAATTTTGATGAAATCCAACTTGTTAATTTTTTTCTTTTATAGCCATATTTTGGTAACATATCTTAACAAAGTTTTGCATAAGATCATGAAGATTTTCTTTTGTTTTCTTATGAAGTTTTATAGTTTTAAGTTTTACATTTAGGTCTATATTCCACTTGAATTAGTTTTCCTGTAAGGTGCAAGGTATGGATCAATGTTCTTTAAAATTAGATGGTGTGAACTCAAGTTTTAGAAACACTAAAATATAGTGTTTTCTCAAGGTGCTTGATCAACAAGGGAAGGGGAGAGATTGGATGTGATTTTAGATCATAAAGAAGGAATCACTTTACAGGAAGAGTGAGCAACCAATAAAGAAGACTCCCTTCAATGGAATAAAAACTCTACCTCCATCATCTTAATTGTCAGGACTGTCTTCCCAGCTCTAAGCACAGTAGCATGCACATAGTAGATACTCAATAAAAATTTCTGGAAGGAAGCAAACAAGGAATTAGTAAAAGGAAATGGAAGCAAGGGTATAGTTACAGAAGGAAACTCATATCAGCCTTAGTGTTATGAGTTAGCCTTAGAGGAGCCGCCAAACTCCCAGAAAATGGGCAAAAGGAGATAAACGTATAGAAAAATAGGAAGGAAAACCCAGCAGTTCACACTCACAGCATTTTACTAACATTACTAATATTATGAAGTGAGGGTATCTGCTGAGGGCAGGGAAAGGACTATGGAGGAGGAGGCCTGAGACCAAGAAGCCTGGCAGTACCCCCTGTGGGTGAAAGGGAGGAGCGCCATTGTGTGTGGAGTTGGGTGTTTCAGGATGCTGTAGGAGACAGCATCCCCTACTAATTAATCAGCCTTATAAAAAGAAGGAGCCCTATCATCTGAGACAACGAGGATGCACTTGGAGGTGCTGCACTAAGTGAAATTAGCCAGTTGTGGAAGAACAAATCCTGCATGACTTCACTTACATGGGAAAACTAAAAGCTGAACTCACCAAAGCAGACAGTAGAATGGTGGTTACCAGGGCCTGTGGGGGTGTTGGTCAGAGTACAGACTGTCAATTAGACAGGAGGAAGGACTTCAAGAGATCTTGGGTCCTACATGGTGACTGCAGTTAGTAACAATGTATTATAACTTGAAAAAAATCACTGAGTGGATTTTAAACATTCTCATCACACACACACAAATAAGTATGTGACATGGCACATATGTTAATTAGCTTGACTTAGCTATTCATAATGCATGCAAATTTCAACATCATGTTATATAAAATAAACATATAGAACTTTTGTTAACTAAAAATATACAAAAATATGGGACATCTGTTTGTTATTCAGTGAATGCATCCATTTTCAGGGTAAGGGTATTTCCATTGTGCTCTGAGATAAAAATCTCTCTTTAACCAAAAGAGTGACATTTTAATACCAAGCACTTTGAAAAGTTCTAGGGCTAACAAGGGGTTATGGAGAGGTATTTTAAATACAGAATCCTCTCAGAAACGCCTTTGTATCACATCCTTTACATAACTGTCTTAAAGTTTGCTTTTTAATTGAGATTTTTCTCTTTCCTAAACTATTCCTTGGTCTAATGAAGGAATTTTTGAACAGTGCAAGACTCCAAGAGAATCAGGTGCCACCTGTGGGTTGAATGTCATTGTCTTACACAAGAAGGAAACTTTCTGAATCTTGGTTTATGCAAAGTCACATCTATAATGTTTCATTTTGTTTTTTAAAGAATCAAGATGTAGCAACATTTGGCATTATTTTCTCATTCCTTCCTCTGCCTATACCTGTTGTCTTTTTCTATTCCTTTTGCATATGAACTTGTTCCCATTATGAGTCAGCTAAACCGAGAACATTAATTTGAACAAGCATAATGTCACTCTAAAATAATGAGTTTCATACCAGTATATAGCATTGGCCTGTACAATTTAGAAAATGTTGTATTTGGGAGGATGGGGCAAAAAATGAATTGTTGGGATGAAATCCTTGGTTTAACCTATTACAGCATGACATCAACCCAACCCCCTGTCTAAAATTCTAATAACTCTCCATTGAATATAGAATAAAATTTAAAATTTCCTCAATGATTCATAAGACCGGAACGCCATATGGTTTCTCACCGCCTCTCAGACCTCATCTACCCCAACAGATGCATCGGCCAAGTGGACATTGTTCTCCTCAAGTATACTAACCCCATTCCCATCAGAAGACTTTGCACTTATCAGTGCCTCTTTCCTGTGTCTGGTGGCTCCAGACCCTCACTGAGTTGGTTACTTCTCATTGTTTGGAGAATGAGACTCCAAACCTTATGGAGTCTACATCGAGCACAGAATTTTCCCTTTGACCCTAAAGGCCCTTTAGCTAGACCTTTGTCTCACCTTATTATGGCGGCATAGGAGAGTCCACAAATCTTGTACTACTTTTGTTTTCCTCATAGGCCAAATTCTTTCTAGTTTCCTTGTACTTTACAGTTGTTTTCTCTGCCTAAAATATTTTTTTTTCTCCTGCTTCACCTGGTCACCTTCTTTTAAGACACAGCTTGTATGCCTCCTCTTCCCAAAAACCTTTCTTGATCTGTTTTCCACTCTCAATTAACTGAGTTAAACATATACTACCCTGTGGTGTTGTAATTAATTTTTTATTTGCCCATACACGCTCTGTGATAGAGCAGCTCCACTCTTCACATTGCTTGTAACACAATGGTAACTGGGCAGGGGCTGCCCAGCTGGCAATTACAGTGCCAGATGCCACCTGCCTAGTTCTTGACAACAGAATACAAGCAGAAGTGAGGTTTGTTATTTCTAGGGCTAAGGTCTCTAAGAAGCAGATCTTCCTTGCTATAGTTTGGATCTAGACTATCTCTCAAAAGCCCATGAATTAAAGGCTTGGTCCCTGCACCTAGCATTACTGGGAAGTGGAAGAACCTCTAAGAGGTGAAAGTCATTGGGGGCATGGCCTTGAAAGGGTCTCTTCCTCTCCCTTCCTGACCACCACAAGGTGAGCAGTTTCCTCTGCTGTTCACTTCCACCATGATATACCATCACAGGCCCACAATCAATGGGACCATCTGATTAAGAATGTACTGAAATCTTCAAAACTGTGAGCCCAAATAAACCTTTCTTTTTTCAACACTTATTTACCTCAGGTATTTTGTATCAGTAATGGAAAGCTGATTAATATACATACCTCCTTCATGCTGTTCCTTTTTCCAGGCTTGTACAGATGACAAGTCTTCAGGGATAGTGGAGAAACATGATGGAAGGGTCTGGCCATCAAACTGAATCAATTACCCTATACACTTATGGGAGAAATAAACAATTTCAAGGGATCTCTAATCTATTTTTTTTGTAAAGAAAATTTATTAATACACTAGTATGGCATTATGTAAAAAAGTGGATGTGTAAACGATGTGATTCTGTAATCTGTATAGGGGGTAAAAATGGGAGTTCATAATCTGCTTGAATCAAATGTATGAAATATGATATGTCAAGAGCTTTGTAATGTTTTGAACAACTAATAATAAAAAAATAAAAAATTTTAAAAAAAGAAAAGTTATGGTAAAAAAGAAGAAAATTTATTAAAAATATAATTCAAAGGCCAGGTATAGTGGGGCACACCTGTCCCAGTGGCTCAGGAGGTGAAGACAGGAGGATGGCAAGTTTGTGGCTAGCCTGGGCAACTTAGTGAGACACTGTCTCAAAATAAAAAAATAAATAAATAGGGCTGGGGTTTTAGCTCAGTGGTCGAGTGCTTGCCTATCTTATGTGAGGCACTGGGTTTGATTCTCAGCACCACATAAAAATGAATAAGTAAAATAATGATATTGTGTCCATCAACAACTGAAAATGAATGAATGAATGAATGAATGAATGAATGAATAAATAAATAAATAAATAAATAAATAAATAAGGTTGGGGATGTAGCTCAGTGGTAAAGTGCCCTAGGGTTCAATCCCCAGCACACATACCCCCACTACCAAAAATATATATACACATGCATACATATAATTCAAATAAAGCATTCATTTATAGATAAATGAGTAAATTTGTAGAAAATTAGCCAGTTGAATTCGGTAGCATCTGAATCCTTTAATGAGATTTTTGTTCTTGTAAACTGAGTCAAAAGATTTATTTGAGCTAGGTGGTTTGAGTATTTGAAGGAAAAAATAATAAATGCCAAGACAACTAGAAAATCTGTCAAAACATGTTGAATTTCAATTCAGAGCTGTTCTCAAGATGGGTGAAAGAGTGTCAATAGGCACAAATAAGAATAATAAAAAAAAAGAAACCTCAATGGAAGTATCACAATTACTACTGACACTTAACTGATAACCTAATAAAACAGAGAGATGTTCTGGCACAGATTTATACTTAGAGGTCTTTTTGAGTCATTCCAAAATTACACAGGTCAAAAATTTTATTCCTGAAAGCAGAAAGATTTACATTGATTATGTTTTTAAAACAACATAAGATATTCATAAATTTGCTCCACCAGATTAGGCAACAACAGGAGAATTAAGTGGTTTCATTCTCTACATCCCTGGCCCAACACTGGGGATGGGACTCAGTGACAGAGCGTTTGCTTAGCATAAACAAAGCCCTGGGTTTTGATTCCCAGCATTACCAAAAACACTAAAACAAAACCAAAAACATGGCTGGTCCCTAGCACAGTTTCTAAGACATAGTAGGCATCCAGATATCTGTGGAACTGTATTTTGTTATAAATAAAATTGCTATTATATATAGAAAGCCAAATGACACATTTTGGACACTAGGAAAGAGGAGTGAAAGGATACACAAAATCATGTGTAGCTAAAACATTGTCCCAAGACAATGAGGTATGCATTTTCTGACTTTTGCCCAGGTTACTGGTTCATTGAATACTAAGCATTTCATTTGTGTTTCAAGCCAACAAGAGGGTGGGAATTTTAACTCTTATTTTCATGTCACTGGTGTTCAATCATTAACATGCTTGACAGTACACTGAAAGAAAAGAGACGATTAATAAACACCTCTGACACACATTTCTTAAATCTCAAATGAAATGAGCAATGTAGGTCCAAACAACAAAATAATAATTTCCCCCAAGAGTTCTGCCTCCAAAGAATTTTTCCAAAAAACAAACTTCTTCACACTCTCAACTTTTCCTGAATTCCCAAGTAAACCGGCATGGTTACATATTGAAGAAACACAAATATTAAAAAGGAAATAAAAATACTCAAGGTTTCCTTTGATTTTAGTGAGTAGACTTCTACCTCATTTCCTTTAAAATAGTGCCCCTGAATTGCAAATTACTTCATGGTCTTTTTTTAAGTGAGATCTCTTCTCAGACTGACAGAGCCAGCTGCGGAATTGTACTGTCTATGGAAATGATATCACCAGCACTCTGTCCTTGAATAAGACCACAATCATTACATTTGGCTCCTTTTCACATAGCAGGAACTGAATACTCGCTTGTTTACAGCAACAGTATTCAGATAGTTATTGCTCTTGCAATTTATCGGTTGGCCATGTCAAATCCAACGAAAGTTTAGCAAAAAATACCTGAATCTCTTTTCAAAGTAAGTCATTTTAATTTCAATACATTTATTACTAATGCTTAAAGTATTAGCTTGTTGTCTAATATTTAAAGAGCATATTATTTATCATCAATGTTGATACTGAGAGTGGAAAATTATAAAAGTATATTTATTTGTTTATATTCATTATATATTCTTATAGTTCTTAAGACTTTTCTGTTCCAATATTATACTTAATTATAGTTAGTATTAACATAAGATTGTAGTCTAATGATTAAATTGAAGTATTAAAAAACCCTAAAATTTAATATAAGTACTTTCTAAATTTGGTATAAAAGGTAGTCTTATACCCCTACAGTCCTATTCCTAGAGGCTAATGGAAACTATTGGTGGCATCCTTTCATATCTTTATTCATATACAAACTTTTCTTTACATGGGCTTTTATATTTAAGGGGAAGAAAATTATGTTGCCCAAATCAAATCACTGTGATAGAATCAAAGGATAATATAAAAATAAAATATTTGAGATCCATGTTAATTATAAAGAATGCTGTATAAATCCATGCCATATGTATATATTTGCCATATGTATATATTTTTATTAAACTGAGGTCCTCACCCGGCAAAATTAGTAAAGTAGTCAAATAAATTTAATTTCACTCTCCTTTACCAAGCAAAATACAAGCAAGTGCCTGGAGCAGTGGTTGCAAGTCTGTAACGCTAGAGACTGGGGCAGCTAAGGTAGGAGGATACCAAGTTAGGGAAATTTAGCACGCTCAGGAACTTAGGGAGACCCTGCCCCCAAAATAAATAAATAAATAAACAAACAAACAAATAAATAAATCGATCAATCAACCCCCCACACACACAATAACAATGAAAAACTTTTTAAGAAAATAATTTTAAAATCTGAGAAAAGAGCTTGCATCTTCATTAAACAAACAAAGGCAAGCCTGGCACAGTGTTGCATGCCTGTGATCCCAGCAAATTGGGAGGCTGAGGAGGATTGCAAAATCAAGGCCAGCCTCAGCAATTTAGCAATAACTTCTCCCAAAATAAAACATAAAAAAAAGGACTGAGGAATGTAGCTCAGTGGTAAGGTGGCCCTGGGTTCAATCCCCAGTCCTCCCAAAATAAAAGATAAAGGCAAAATGTTAACATCATTTATATATAAAATACCATAAACATTTCTAAATTTGTCATTTCTTTGTTTCTAATGAATAAATTTTTGTTTTTGTCATTTATTTCCCCTTCAAAAGTCGGTTAAAGACATTAATAAATTAAAAATAGATGAGAGATTTTAATTAATTTTTACTTACATAATTTCTTGTGGTATTGGGGATTAAACCTACAGCCTCATGCATGACAGGTAAACGCTCTGCCACTGAGCCTTATCCTTAGCTCCCCACACCTTTTTGAGACAAGGTCTCACCAAGTTGTCAAGACTGACCTTGAACTTGGATTCTCCTGCCTCAGCCTCCTGAGTTGCTGGGATTACAGGCACATGCACCAAACCGGCCTAAATTTACTTCATTTTAAAAAATATATATTTTAGTTTTACATGGATACAATGTCTTCATTTAGTTTATCTATTTTTACGTAGTGCTAAGGATCGAACCCAGTGCCTCGCATGTGCAAGGCAAGCACTCTGACACTGAGCCACATCCCCAGCCCCCTAGATTTACTTTTAATTGAACTGCTGAGTTCAAAGTTAACAGCCAGTTTAAACTAAGATACGGAATCCTTATAACTCAATTACTTTTAGTTTCAGACTGCCATTAGTCAAATTATTTCCCTTAAAACAGAAAATGCACACAAACCAATACATGATCAATTGAAGATTTAAAATCAATTGAAGATTTAATTTTGAATTAAAATTAGTTTAGATCCCTCCCAGGACTTTGAGACTAAAGATGCTACATGTAAAATCTATTTGAAGTTATGGTGCTACTGTGGGGAAGGTAACAAATGGGAGACAGACTCAGTTCCTAAGAACCATGTAATTTCAAAAATATTTAAGAGTAAAGAAACCTCTAAAGCACCATATAAATATCTTTTTTATCTATCTATCTATCGCTAATAAGACAGTTCTAGTTGTATTATGCTCACATCACTTCATAATAATTATATTCTAAGTAATTACAAAAATGGCAAAATCCTGAGTGCTCATATTGTTTAATTTATTCATTGACACCACCAATGCATGTGGTACTGGTTGTGTGGATCTGAAGTTGAATGGAACAGAATCACTGTCCTCCAGAGGCTCACAGTCTGAAGCAACCTGAAAACAACCAACAAATAGAATACAATAGTATGCAACAGAGAAGGATATGCTGAATGGTCTTCCATTTCAAGAGGTCTCCCATCATAACTGTCAAAGCCTGTATCAAAGATTGATATGTGGGATTGCCATGGGAGAGGAGGAGGAAAAGGCCCTGATGAAGGGAATAAACTGGATCATGGTATGGGACTTAGAAAGAAAGAACACATGTTTAGGACACATTTAATTATATTGCAACTTAATAATCGTATTCAGGGTTTTTTTTTTTTTTTTTTAGAAATTCTTTAACAAGGCAATGGGCAAAATGTGTTAGTTATAGAAAGAAAAGTCCAAAGTTGTTTGCTGAGAGTATTGTGGGCATAATATTCATGTTTCTTTTTCATATTATACTAATTGAATTGCTGTATTAGATTTATCATTGACTTAATTTCCAGGCTTATGATTTTTCTTGGTACTACATCTCATTTACAGTTAGCTTTTTTAAAAAAATCAGGTTAAGTAAAAGAATTTTCTAGTTCTCTGGTCTGACTCTCATCAAATTTAAAATAGCAGTACTCTATATGGCATAAAGGCAGCTAAAATTTCTTCCAGAAGGAGGAGTTCAATTTAGGAAATTCCTAGGAGTAGTCACTCCATTGTAGGCCCAATCTGACACATCAATTGCTTGCCATTTCTGACGAACTTAAATGTTACTGCTAACCATTCTTCCTTGCCACTAAATTTGCCTTGTGTTATTACTCCAAACATAAAACTACCAACAAAAGGAGACTCTAAGGTAAAACCTTAGGCTCATAATTGTAAACTGAGTCACAACTATGTGCTTGGATTACAGAACCAGTTTTAATTTTTTCATCAGATTAACCTAATAGTATCATTATAACATTTGTACAACTGATACAGAAAGTAGGCAGAAATATTGGTTATTACTCTGCCAAGTTGATAAATTAAAAAGGCCCCATGTGCTTTTTTTTTCTATTAGCAATACTTAATTTTCACTAAATTCATCACATGACTGTGAGTTCATTTTATTCTTTTAGAGGCTTGGTTTGTAGCTCAGTGGTTGAGCACTTGTCTAGCATATGCAAGCGCTGGGTTCAATTTCCAGCACTGCAAATATGTAGTTTTCACTGATTCATAAAATTGTACATATTTATGGGATGCCACATAAGGCTTTTATACTTGTATATACTGTATAATGTTCAAATCAATATATCTATCGTCTCATTTATCATTTCTTTGTGGTAAGTACATTCAAAATCCTTTCTTCTAGCTTTTTTGAAATATACATTATTATCTATAGTCACCTACGGTGCAATAGAACACCAGAACTTCTCTCTCCTATCTAATCATAGCTTAGTACCCATTGACCAACTCTCTCCACTATTCCTTCCCTCATCCTTTCATAACCACTGTTCTTTTAGATTCTACATGGGAGTAAGATCATACAGGATTTATCTTTCTGTGTCTGACTTATTTCATCTACCATGACCTTCAGTTCCATTCATGTTGTCACAAATTCTAGGGTTTTTTCTCTTTTATGGTAGGACACTATTCCATTCTGTATATGTTCAATATTTTATTTACCCATACATTAGTTGATAAGACTATTTCTTGGCTATTGTAAACAGTTCTGCAATATACAGGGGAGTACAGATGTCTCTTTGTCGTACTGATTTCATTTCTTTTGAACATATATCCATTAGTGTGATTGCTGGGTCATGTGAGTTCTATTTTTAATTTTTTGAGCAACCTCCACACTTTTATCCATAATGGTTGTACTAAAGTACATTCCCACCAACAGTGTGCAAGGCTTTCCTTTTCTTCTCATCCTCACTAGTACTTATCTTTTATCTTTTTTTTTTAATAATAGCCACTTTAATTGAAGGTTATAGCTCATTATGGTTTTTCATATGCATTTTGGCCATTTCTTTTTAAATTTTTGAAAAATTTTGTTACATATGACAACAGAATGCATTACAATTCATATTACACATATAGAGCACAATTTTTCATATCTCTGGTTGTACACAAAGTAGTCACAGCCTTCGTGTCTTGTCATACATGTACTTAGGGTAATCATGACCATTGCATTCCAACGTCTTTCCTACCCCTATGTTCCCTCCCTTCCCCTCCCCCTCCCCTTTTCTCTATCTAGAGTTCATTTAATCCTCCCACTACCACCCCTGTAACGTATTATGAATCAGCATCTATGTCTTCTTAAAAAGTTATCTATGCCTATTGCCTATTTTTAAATTTTTTAAAAAATATTGTTTGGAGTTCTTTTATATATTCTGGATATCAATCCCTTGTCAGGTAAGTACATTGCAAATATTTTCTCCCATTCTGTAGGTAGGTTGTCTCTGTAGTCTGTTAATTGTTTCCTTTGTTGTGAAGAAACTTTTGAAGAATGAACTAATCCTATAAATCTTTCTCCTTTTGCTACTTGAGCCTTGGGGTCTTATAAAAAAAAAAAAAAAATCCTTGCCCATTCCAATGGCCTGAAGTTTCCCACGAGGTTTTCTTCTAGTAGTAACTAGAAGGTAACTAGTGAAAGACAGGGTTTTAGTTCCATTCTTCTGAATTCAATTTTCCCAGCACCATTTATTGAAGATTGTCCTTTTCCCAATGCATGCTCTTAGCACATTTGTTGAAAATCAGTTGGCTGTGGATGCGTGAGTTTATGTTCAGGGTCTCTATTCTGTTCCTCTGGTTTGTGTCTGCTTTAAGGCCAGCGCCAAGCTGTTTTGACAGCTACAGGTTTATAGCATATTTTTTGAAGTCAGGTAGTATAAAATCTCTTGCTTAATTCTTTTTTGATCAAGATTGCTTTGGTCAATGATATAATGTGATTAATTTCGACTTAAATTAATAACATTAAATGGCTTATTATAGTGTTTCAATATAAACAATGACTGTTTGTTAAAAAGAAAACTTCACAAACGCCAGTCAAATTTTGCTACTAAATTCATTTGATGATAGAAAGAATTACCAATTGCCCCTTGAGCTGACAACTCCCTTTTAACAACATCACTGCAAAAACATGTTGCCTATCTGAAAGTGGTATTTTGCCAAGTGGCACTTTTGGATGAGACTGAGCTAATTCAAAATGCACTTCATAATTAACAACATAATTTCACACCATCCTGACTCTTAAGCCTACTCTTTTTGTGCTATTGTTTTAATCCTGTCATCACTTTTCCAGGTAGCAAGCTCAACACTGCTTTTGCCGCCTTTCTTTCTTGCTCCTTATATCTAATCCCACAACTCGTAATTGGCCCAGAACAGTCCTCGAGTAATCTTTTATTACCCATTTTTTAAAACTGGATTTTTACATTAAAACTTTTAATGACAAGTTTTAATTGACAAATTACCATTGAATGTACTCAACCCTCAGTATTTTGTTGGGGATTGGTTTCAAGTCCTCCTGTGGCTACAGCATGGTGTTTTGAATAAAATCTGTGTTCACCCTCCCAAATACTTGAAGTCTTCTCTAGATTCTTACAGTTTATGACACAGAAGTTTGTATGTGTTTAGTATCTACATTTTTTTTCTGAATATTTTTGATTCTTGGTTCCATGAAATCAGAACCTACAGGTATCGGGGGCTGACTGCATTTATGGGGCACGATTTGATGTTTTGATATGCTAGGGTAATTTTTAATAGTGCCCTCTTTGACTCTGAAACGTGTCCTCTTTTAACCCACTTTAAAAGTTGCCACATAAATTTACATTGAGAGGCTAGTCTTAAAACTGTTTCTATTCAGACTCCCCAATGCTTCTCTTGCTATTACTTACTTACTCTAGCTTTTGAGGCCTTTTGAATCTTGCTATACTATTGTTCCCCTTCATCCACTTAATCTGAAACATTTGTTTTAAATTTCAGGTATACATTTTAAAATTTAACTTTAATATTGTAGGGGGAAAACAATTAAAAATTAGATAACATTAACAATTCAAGTACTATACTGTTTTTCCCCCCAGTACCGAGGATTGAATCCAGAGTGCACCACCACTAAGTTACAACTCCAACCGAACCCCATCCACCCTTTTTATTTAGGCAGGGTCTTGCTATGTTGCTGAGACTGGCTCTGGTCTTGAATTTGAGATTATTCTGACTCAACTTCCGGAGTTGCTAGGATTACAGGCATGCACCATCATGCCTGCCTCAAGCACTACTTTTAACAAACCATATCAGGTTATTTGAAGAGTGGTATAGTTTGGATGTGAGATGTTCCCCAAAAACTTATGTGTGAAACAATGCAAGAACAATGCAAGAGGTGAAATGATTGGATTATGGGAGCCTTAGCCCAATCAGTGAATCCCCTGATGGGATTAATTGAGGGGTGACTGAAGGTGGGGAGGATGGCATGCTTTGGGGGTATATATTTGGTGAGCTGTGCTTAGCCTCCGTTTTCTGATCACATTGTGAGCTGCTTTCCTTTGCCACACTCTTCCACTGTGTTGTTCTGCCTCACCTCAAGCCCCGAGGAGGAGCCTGCTGTCTAGGGGCTGAGACCTCTGAAGCTGTGAGCCCCCAAATAAACTTTTCCTCCTCTACAACTGTTCTAGTCAGGGCTTTTAGTCACAGCAGCAAAAAAGTTGACTAAAATGATGAGTATTTGAAAGGTCATTACCATGTACAAGTCTTACTTACAACAGTTAAACCATTTAAAAGGTCTTTACCATGAGCACTTGATGTCAACATTATACAACCAAAAGAACCTACCTACCCTCACACACAAAAAAACTAAAACAAAACACATAAAATCAGATGCAGAAGTTGATGTATTTTCCTTATACCCAATTACAAATTTTTATGTTCATCAAAATGTCATTGTTTTCACAAAGTAAAATGTCAAATTACAGAAAATGCAGACAACTAAAAGGCAATTTTACCTATTGTCTTTTACATATAGGGGTTCCACAAACTATGACTTATGAAAAAGTGATTCTGTTGCTGAGAAGGTTTTGAATGATGAGGTTTCACAGCACTGAAAACTGTATATAAAGTCATGCATTCACTGGTAGCAAACCTATGACCTATTATCAATGGGACTCTTCCTCTGTCATCCAGTTTGGTTTATTATACCACTCTGCTTGTACCTGTTGCTGGAAATAATACCTTTTTTTCTGTCACTGCATTTTAATTGTACCTTTAAAAAATAATCACCATTGTGGAGACTACCTGTGCTCAAGAAGCCTTCAAAAGCAGCAAAATGTCAAGTGATAAGCCAAACAGCTAACTGCAATAATTGATGAGAATTCTCAAAATCAATCAACTTGCACTGGAGTTTGCAAATGGTATTGTACTACTGAATTAATTTTTATTAATCATACTGATCTCTGAACTGAGAGCTGCATCTCATTAACTTTTGATTTAAAAACTGTTTTTGTATTCCTTCCCATCTCCTTTAACACAATTCTTTAAAGGAAACAAATGATCCAACACTGCTTCCTAATTTCAGTGTGATGTGCTCAATATGGAATATTTGGGTTATATAAAAGCATATTTAAAAAATTTTAAATAAATCAACCATATGCTGGTGCCTAAATAAACCCTAATGTTATAATACATTTTCTTCCTATGCTTTTTTTCACATGTAACTGAGATGTCCCAGGTACAAAAGTTTGCACCACTTTACTTTCATTTAACATGTTACAATCCTCATTTCCCCATGCTATTAAAATCTCCTATATATTTAAGACAGCATGTTTCATATAATTTACTTATTCCCTTAATATGCTGGACATCGAAGGACACCAAATGAATTTTGCAAATGAATTAGCATGTTCCTTTTTGCCTTTGAACTATATTCAATGTATGGCTTAAGTAGGGTCTTGAAAAAAACAGAAAAGCCTTAAACATTTTAAGAAAATGCAGGACATTAAAAAAAACAAAGGACATATATTCTGAAGGGTTGAAAATTAAATTATGTCCTCTTTATTGATTCTCTCACATTAACTGCCAAGAGTTCATTGGAGGAAAAAAAAGGAACAAACAGAAAATCACTGTCATCTACTAAAAGTACAGACAAGAACCACCTACAACTGAAACCAATGAGGGGAGAGAGGAGGGGGATGGGAGGGGATCCAGAGCTGGTGCTGATTTTAGGTTTCCTTTCTTTTCATGCCTCTGTGACCAAAGGCAGGAAGAGAGCCACAGGGGGTGACTGTTTGTGTTGGAAAGTTCAATCTCTCCCTACACTCCCGGACTGTTAACAACTGGGTGAAGGGAAGTGTTATCTAACCATTTCCTTTTCTTTGATATCAGTTACCTGTCCTTTGCCTTGTCTAACAACTATTGGTTGTATAAAATAATACATTTTTCATTACAAAAATTTTTAACAAGAAGCACAACCATAAAGATAGGCTGATACTTCCAACTAATAATTATCTTATTCACCTGAGATCAATTTAAAGGTATTTTTTTTAACAAAGCCAAGGCAGAAAATGCAAGGGATGTAGAAAGTTTAATAAAAATGACACACACACACACACACACAAAAAAAAAAAACTATGATGATGTTCCAAACTCTATAATAGTCCAAGAAAAGTAAAAGTGAGGTATTATTTTTTACCCAAAGATTGCCTAACATTTAAAAGAATGAAACACGTACTGCTTAAAAAAAAAAAAAAAAAAGTGTGTGCCCCTCCAACTTTAAAGCTTATTCATTGAACACAATTTTCTTAAAAGAAATGTTGAAATGAGAATTTTAGTCACAGTTGAGGGAAAAGTACAGCTTAGACTATTAATGTAAACTTCTAAAAAACCACCTACATTAGAAAAGCAAAAGCATTGGCATTGGGGTGGACACTTGTAGATTGACATCTGAGTGGGAAAGCACCATAGGTGCGTAAGACAGGTCACCTCTGTTAGAGACTGAAAGGTGCTGAAAATTATATTTTCCCAGCATCAAAAAAAGGTCAGCTGGGAGATTCTTTCTTAGGTTTTCCCTTCTGTCTTCCCCAAAATGAGTTCATTTTTAGCATACACTGGTTATACAGGAAGTGGGTTAACAAGTATATGCTTTGCACAACAGATTAAAAGCTAAAAATAACAGAATGCCAGTCCTTTAAAATAAAAGGGAAGTAGAAGCGAGTTAGTTCAGCCCTTCCCTGTGAGGACTGTTGAACATGCAGCATGACCTGAAAGTGCCCAGATACAGTGATGCCTTCTGGGAATAGTGATAACAGGTTAACTTTTATGTGTGTGTGGTGCTGGGGATTGAACCAAGCAAGGCCTTGTGCATGCTAAGCAAATATTCTACCACTGATCTACATGCTCAGCTCACCAAATCTTAATTTAATATAAAGTGTCTTAACATACAGATGGCCACATTTATCAGTGAAGAACTGACCAGGATGTGAAGAATGTTTTGGGAAGATACTTGGGTAATAAGCCACCAAAGCCTTTTAAATGTTTGACTTGTGAGAATTCATTCTATGAAAGGGGAATTCACAGGTTAATTACAGTTGTTTTCAATGGTAAGAAGGAATGACTTAATGTACATCAATAGAAGATTGGTTAAATAAAGACATATCTGAACAGCAAACTAAGATAATATTTTATGTTAAAAAATAAAACATTATTTCAGGGGCTGGGGTTGTGGCGCAGTGGTAGAGTTCTCGCCTTGCATGTGTGAGACCCTGGGTTTGATCCTCAGCACCACATAAAAATAAATAAGTGAAATAAAGGTACCGAGTCCAACTACAACTAAAAAATAAATGTTAAAAAAATCCATTTCATAGATGTCCATAGTATGGTGTGAGAAATTTAGCTTTTTAAGGGAAAAAAAAAATATATATATATATATATCTACTGAGTGCTGGCTCTCTTAGGATGCACGTTTTCATTTTCTTTTGACTAATTGTATTTCTTTTCTAGTTTTCAAAGAAATTTTTTTTTCAAAAGATAATTATAAAAATAAAGAATCAAACTAGAAAGAAATCTAAAAAAAATATGACAAAGGGTAAATTATGGGTCACCCAAAATTTCCTGTTAATTGCAGGAGGTGAAACGATTAGGTTATGAGGGCTAATCAGTCTATCCTAGTTTGAATGGACTAGGTACCTGGATGCTAACTGTAGGCAGAGGGGCTATTGCTGCAAGGAGTGGGTCAGTGGGGAGCATGCCCTGGAAGGATATATCTTCCCTGTAGAGGGTCCCCTTTACATCTTTGCTTCCCAGCAACCATGAGGTGAACAGTTTTCCTCCTTGCCTCATCTCAGGTCCTCAGGAATGGAGTCAGCAAAACATGGACTGAACATCTGCAACAGTGAGCTCAAAATAAAATTTTCCTTCTCTAAGTTGTTCTTGTTAGTTATTTTAGATGCAGCAACCAAAAGCTAACAAAAAGGGCTAGTATATTTAACATTTAACTTATTCATAGCCCCTCCCCCCAACAGTTCTAAAAATAAATGAAGTAAAATTCTATCATACCACTTAATCCAATAGTTTTACTTATAATGCTTTAAAAAATTATTTAGTGGAAGATGGCCGTCACAGTGTTCCTTGTAATTATATACAGTTGAGTAGTACTGGAGTACTTAAATATATTAGAACTGTTTAAAAAAGATTTTCAAATAAACATCCTTCTGATACAAAATGGTGTGCCAGAATGTAAACCATGTAGGTAGGGATGTGAATAACTGTCACCTAAGCATCCCAACTCATGGAATCCCAAAAGGATGGTACCAATCATTAAAAAGGAATATCAGGTTATTTTAATATTGTGAAAATCTAATTCATTTTAGGGAACAAGTTATTTAGTAGCAAAAAAGGGGGTATTCTAGATATGAAAACTGAAGAAAAGGGGATGAAAGATCAATAAGATGACACTGCTATTTTTACCAAAAGAGCTATTGTACCATTTACTATTTCAATAGCCACAGATGTTTACAATAAACACTAGTAGGTTACTGACATCCCTAAACATAGACCCATACAGATTTAAAATAAATGCAATTTGATATATTTATCTAACCTTGCATGGTGGTTTTAAGACATGTTTAAGGATATAAATCCTATCTCTATTATAAAAACTCATGTGGAAAACATAAGTCACCTTGAATTCATTTTGAAATAGATACGAGTCATTAAACTTAACACCCAGGTTCAAAAGCACTTTTGGTGCTTACCACCTAGTGGAGGGGTAAAAGATAATAGTCAAATATGCATATGCCTGGGGGGTGACTTCCATCTCTTCATTTTTTGTTCCTTTTTTCTTCTGCTTATTATCATTCATAATCATGGATGTTCACTAATATTAATTTTAAATGAATTGATTCTTTTGACATTTTAAAACAAATCAACCACACATCGGTTCACTATTAAACTCAATTTGTTTCCAATTATCAGGTTCATAAGTAAAAAAATAGAAAGTTTTCTTTGAATGAACTAAGTCCTAAAAAGTTTCCAAAAGAACAGTAAGACAATCTTTTGTCATTTACATAATGTATCTATAATACCATTTCGATTGCCATGGCAGATCCCCGCCCTACCACCAATGAATCTGCAAATTTAGAGAATGAACAAAATAAAAACACTGACAACACAGAGGTGTGAAGAGTAATTATAATTAACCTTTTCTAAAAGAAAAGGAATATATAACAGTACATAATAGAATAACAATTGAAACTCAAGTCTGTTTCTTTTTACTTGAAGCATAAAGCAGAGACAATACATGCAACTTTTTTGTTTTAAAGATTAATGTACATATCAAACATGGAAATTTACCAGTAAAACTTTGTCATTACTTCTCAAACTACCTTGACATTATTCCTCCACTTCATAATCCACAAGGTCCTATTACTGGTCATCTGGCCAACACCTTACATTTCTGGAGCCTGACATTTCAGTCAATTATGGGCATAAGAACGTTGATACAAGTATAATGAAGTAGCACATCTGCAAAGCAGCTGATTACACTGCTTTACCAATGAAAAGGTCCCCGCTCCAATACGCCTGCTTCCTCCCTTCCTCAGAATAAACATAAATATCCTCCAGCCATCCATGAAGCTGAAAAGAGAAGTCCTGAAGCATTGTTTCCTAGACATCTAACACATCTGCACTGAGGAAATACAAAAACATCAATTTCGACACCCTCATTTCCTGGAATATTCCTTCAGTGTGAAATATCCCTAGTATATAGAGAAACAGTTCATAAAACAGCAGAGAGGTAAGACAAACTTTCCACCCCTTTTTGCATGCAGACCTCAAGTGAAAACCTTTTGTCATACTGAAAATTTCAAGAAACAAAAATTTTCAAAAGGCTTTCTAACTTGTCAGTATTCAGAGAGTCAATTTGGGGTAGCAATTGTGGTGGGAGTTATATAAACAGGCCAGTTGGAACACATTTTTACTTAGGCTCCTCTGGGAAAATATGATAAGAACAATATCTACAAGGATTTGTCATATTTTAAATCAATACAATTAGTAAAATGTATTTTGTGCAGAAATTAAAACTATTAGTATATACTTTTCTCATCTCTAGCAACCAAAAGAGCCCTCATTAGCTACAGCTGCCTCCTCAATGCTGTATCCTGGAGATTAACATAAAAAATATCTTTAAAAGTGCTTTGCAGGTATCACCTTATCTCATGGAACCTAGAGGGGCACAATATAAGAAAAGGCTACTCCAATCTAATGAACTAGAATTCTGTATAACATCAATGTAAGAAGTTTGGGGAAAGAGAATAGTACACATTAATTTAAAATAAGATACACATTTCATTTTTCATGCAAAATGACTTATGAACACAATGTAATGTACATTGCTGAAAATACAGTCAAGCTTTTCTCTAGAATTTACAGTTATTTTATGGTCAGTTTTATAAACATAGAACAATATACGAGAAATGTATTGATTTTATCAAATATTTTGGTTAAGCACTATATAAACAAAGGAAATGAAATGACTGTACACTAAATGTTTTGACACTCAAAACTGCTAACCACTAACCGAGAATGAAGAGGCTCTTACATAAGCAACAAACTCTTATTTTGAGGTCTTCAAATATAAACATTATAATTTTTTTTTGTTAAAACTGTTTAAAAAACAGGAAGAGTTCAGTTTTCTAGTTGCTGCATTAACGAATGACAAGGTCATGAAAAACTGTTATTAGAAAAGATAAAAAATAATTTTGCTGATGCTCTTTTATTCTATGCTTGATGAGGGTTAGGTGGATATCTTTAAATTTAAACCTTTTTATTCAAATAAAGCATAAACTGTGACTTAAAAACCCTCAGGTCTGTGTCATCAGTAAGACAAGCACATACAATACCATATAAAACATATAATTTATTAGATGGACTTAAAAATTAACACAAATCAATTTTAGGCACTTCTTGGATACAGACTATGGGAATTTTCTACCAAAGAATGGCATTATCTAGCATACAATACCATAAAGATTTAAACTTTAGCTTTCAGAACAACATGTAAAGGAGGAAAGGCTACAAAATCAATAAGAAATATTGCATAACTAACCCAACTGTATCCTATTAATTTCTTCAAAATTTCATACCATTTTAAGGTTAAAGAGAAGCAGACACTTTTTAGCAAAGTGTTCTATTCTAGCTTGCCTTCCTTGACTCCATATTATGATCTTAAAATAATCTTTAATACATTATTTTGTGTAAGTGGAGCTTCACAGTTTAAAGGCCTTTTTCTTTTTTATACCTGCATTTACACAGCCAATACATAGTGGTTGTTTATTCTAATGTCTTTTAAAGTCCATCCCAATAGGCAAATTATTTTGTAAAACTAAGTTTCTTATTACAAATTCCTTTAGAAATCTAATATTGATCTTTGTTCTTTAAGTAAACATGAGGGGGAAAAATGGAATGTGGGCAATAGTTTAAGGATATCTTTAAGTTAAACACTACATAAAGATTTGGTATCTTTTTCCAACTTAAATTACTTGAACTGGTATGCTCCAAAACATAACCATTCTTGGTAGTGGGAAAATAATGCACATATAACTTAATATCCTCCAGACCTTACTAGTAGCTCAAGGAACTGGCAGAGTTTAGGTATTTCTCGAATCTACTTCTGCAGCATATGAAAAATTAAGAAGCATTAAATGTTAAATACAGTATAATATACAGGATTCTACTATTGGCACATATATGCTGTATACATTGCAATCTGGTCTTCTGATGGACTCAACAACTCTTAAAATGCCCTTTAATGAACAAAATCCAAACAAGCAAACAAAGGCAATGGTGGGTAGATAGCTAGAAACTAGATGAGCTATTCAGAACTAGTGGTTTGGGAAATAATGGTTATAGACAAAATTTAGTGTACCTTCAGGAGAACAAGGGATAATTGAGCTATGGGAAAGGTCAATCCTGAAGCAAGAAGTGGAAGGGATCAAAGTTGAGTCATGAAAAAAATCTTGCCTCTACCCAAACCCTGAAAATGAGATTGAGGCCAGGATACCTTGGGCAATTAAGAGAAGATGACAAAAGGTCACAGGTAATCTACAATGTGCTCTTTTCCCCTATATACAAAGCAGAGCAGACTACAGTACATTCCCAAAACTGCCTGCACAGAAAACTAGAAAGTCGTCTATAATTTTTCTATTTACATTACTTTTATAAACAGATTTTGAGGTTGACTGTACTGTATGTGGCTGCTGTACTGACAGCAAGAAATGTAAAGTGCCCACGAGAGAGACAATATAGTCCCATTTCTAGGCATCTTAATACTATACCCTAAAGACAAAAGAAAAAGAACATCTCAAGGACTTCACACCTTTCCTCAAGCTCTCTGTACTTCTCTGTGACTCTGTATCTACCTACCAGGCACTTCTTAAAAGGCCAGAAATTCTTCTGTTCTCTATTTCGTGTCATACTTCTAAAGTCACTTTCTCCACCTGCATTAAATATGCCAACCAACAGTGCTAAAGCACTTTTTTTTAATCTTAAGGCAAAATATCATATAAGGAAATGAATGCCCACTCCCCACTGCCCTACCCCACTTGCCTTCACTGTATTCTTTGCCCATTGTGAGGGCCACGATGTGCTAGGATGATAAAGAAAACTGAAAATTTCAAACAAGAACCTTTAATATAATGTGAAAGATATACTTTATAAATGCTATTATGACAAAATTAAGTATATCTTAATGCTTTAGCATATGCTCACTTTTAATTTCTACCAACATATCAAAAGAAGTTATGACTCTCAAAATTAGTATCAAAACAGGTATTTAAATCTTGCTACATGTATAGAGATACAAATCTTCGTTCTTTCCAAAGCTGAGCATAAATAACCCTAAATAACATTAAAAACCCAAAAGAATTATTCTTTGCTTATTTCCACTAAAACTACATATAAATTGCCAGAATGACTGTCATGAGGCTCTCCATCTTATTTGGAAAAATACTGTTAAAATGATTTTGATATTTTCATAGAAGAAATTATATATTTTTTTCACAGTTGCAATTTTGGTTTTACATACAAGCACACAGGTACTGTTTTATTTCTGATGCTCAGTCTAGAAGGGTAGAAAATAAAAAAGTCATGTTTTGTTAATGTCGTGTAAGATACCAAGCATTCTCATGATATCATGTCAGTAGTCAATTACACTAAACCACCTCTAACAATATAGTGCATGCTTTCTTTACACATCCAATTAAAATACTTTTCCAACACTTTGATGACAAGTGAATGTATCTGTATTGTATTGACAGGACAGCAATCCAAGGATAATTACATGATTACTCAAATTAAAAAATAAAAAGGACAAAGAGTGTAGATTTTGGGACTCTATTAAAGGATATTTGTTTCTGTTGAAACTGCAAAATAGAATTGGGTTTTAAAGGGAATTTTTAATATACAACAAGTAATTCCAAAAGTATGAGTACATATGGACAAAGCTTAGTAATTTAGGATTCACTTTTGTAAAAGCATGACAAATATTAAATGTTATATTTGCATTTTGAACACTGCAACATAAATATAAAACACAAAACATCCAAAGTTAACACTGATATACCACACCCAACTTGGATTTAGATACTGAGCATTTTATATTTCATAGAAAGAAATTTTCAGTTTTGTCAATGCTTATAGTATATACTATTATTCCTACCAAAATCTCCATGAAATTTAAAAGGTTGGTATTAAAAGTAATTTTTTTTTCAAATGTTCTAAAACATGCCAGTATGGATAAACCTTCAAATTTTCAGGTCATAAAAGATACACAAATAGAGTATATATTTTAATACAGGATAATTCTGTTTACAATTATGACAAAAATACCTTCAATTTTCAAACATTAAAAAGAAAGAAAGAAAGAAACCTAAGCAAACAAAGGTATTTTGGGGCAAGTTATTTCTTAGTACAAATAATATATCATACACCAATCAGTTTTCCAGCCAACAGCATTAAAAATTTACCACTATTAATTGTTAAACAATGCATTTACAAGGTGAAAGATCAAAGAAAACTTAAGAACAACAACAACAAAACAAAACCTCAAAAGGATTCCAAATCCTAAAATAAGAAATCTGCAAATTAAAAAATTTCAAATGTTGCTCAGAAATTTTTTATGCATTACTTGTACTCTCATTTTAACAGCTTGACATATATACTTTTATACTTAAAAAGACTCTAGCTAATTGTTTAATAATATTTATAGAATGTTACCTCTTTGGGTAGACATGTTTCACACAATAGATTTTAATTAAGAAGAAATCACTTGATAGTTTTAATCGCAATTTATGATTGGTTTATAAGTGGGTTAATAATCTATTCAATAATTTAGACCAATGCAAGGATTAATCTGATCAATGCTCCACTGTGCAATTCTGTCAACTGGGTAAGCCAAAAATTTGACAGATATTTCACTTAGTTGGATTACACATTTCTATGTGTGTTACTGATCAACAAAAATGGATATACAATGTCAAGTTTTTTCCTGTATCTTTTTTTTTCTTAAGAGCAGCTCAATGATTGGGGGAGAGGGGACGTTTGATTAGTACAATACAGAAAACATACAGGAAAAGTATAAAATGGCACTTAATACCAGTACTTATCTCATTAGGGCAATAACTAAGGATATTACTAATTTTTGCGTTATTTGCTTTTCTTTAAAACACAAATCAAAGCCATTAACTTGAACTTGAGGTATATACATAATACATACACAACCTTAAGTAAAATACTTTTTTTTCATAACTAACATGACATTTAAAATATTGGAAACACTATATGTGCTGATTTGTATTTTGACTTAGTGGAACAAAAAGAGAACAACATTCAGTTGGGGAGGGGTATACTGATAATAAAGCTCTTAAAGTTCAAAACATCTTCCTCTCCCTTTGTACTTACCACAGGCTACACATTGTCCTGAGAGGATTCATTGAGAAAAATGTCAATCACAGCTTTAATAAAGTACTTTGGAAGGAACTAATGAGAAAGCAAATTGGAAGATGAGACTTCATCTTGTTTTCAAATAAGTGGTCTTAATTTTTCTTCTTATAGAAAAAAATTGAAATCAGTTTATTATAAATATATCTAAACCATTAATTTTTGCAGCTTTCAGGTAAAGTCCAGCACTTTGTTTATACAAAGTCTATGAGAAGAGGTCAGTAGAGATCATCTAATCTTAAGTCGTGACATCATCCATTCAAGTCCTTGGCATAATCTATAAAGAAACCAAAATCATTTGATTAAATTCTGAACTAAAACTATGGACTACAAACTAAAAGATGATATTTTTCATTTACTTGAACAACAGAGTTTTAAAAATCAACAGTATTCGATGCAGGTGCTGTTGCAGTGAAACCATTCTCTCATATACACAGTACATCCATGCTTTTGGTTTAATTATATCTCTAGTATCTAGAACACTCTGGCTGACATAAAACTGAGCTTACTAATTACACAATGAATACCAACAGAACATAATCTGGCAATAGATAACAAAAATATTAAAAAATTAGAAAAATTTTTCTAATTCTAGAAATGTATCCTAAAAAAAAAAAATCAAGGGATTATTTATAAATTTACACATAAGACTGTTCATTAAAGCCTTTTTTTGCAGTGCTGGGAATTGAACTCAGGCTCTCATAAAGCCTAGGTAAGCATTCTACCATGGAACTATACCCTCAGAGCTTCATTAAGCATTCTTAACAGGAAAAAAAGAACGAACATTAAAATTGTCCTTTCAAAAAATTTTGATACCAAAAATGCTTATGAGATACATGAAACAAGTGGCAGGATATTAAATTAACTATATAGCAGAGTTGTTAACACAAAGTAAACATGTATGTATATTACATTTATATATAAAAATCTGTGGGCAGTAAAATTTTATATCATAACACCAATTAGATTGCTGAACAATGGGTAACTGGATTAATCCAAAACACAGGGATGTTCATTGTGATAAGAGAAATTAAATGTTTAGCAAGAAGAAAATGGTTTCAAGTGCTATTACAACAAAATGAAGGTACAATATTAAAGTTTTTTTTAAAACTCAGATTTTTGTATCAAGTACAAGTCTAATATTATAAAAGAAGATAAAAATAAATGGCAATGAAGTAAACAAATAGTTGTGGCCTATATTTTTCTCCTTTAACTAAATTCTACCTATAAACTACTGACAGGAAATACGGCACAATAATAAAAGCAACAAATGAACAGTACTTAACTAATAGCAAATTAGTATTACTGTTCTAAGGACTTAACACCCACTATTTTATTTATTTATTTTTATGTGGTGCTGAGGATGGAACCCAGTGCCTCATACATGTGAGGCAAGTGCTCTACCACTGAGCTACAACCCAGCCCCAACATCTACTATTTTAATTAATCTTCACTACAGTGAGGTCAGAAGCCATCCCATGATTTTGTTTTTTCCATTTATTTGTTTGCTTTGGTACTGGTGATTTTGGGCCCCTGGCATTTTACCAATGAGCTATACTCTCAACCCTTTTAATTTTTTAAAATCTTAAGTCAGAGTCTTTCCAAGTTGCTTAGCCTAGTCTCATAGTTGAGATCTTCTGATCTTCCTGCCTTAACCTCTTGAGTATCTGGAATTACAGGTGTACACTACTATATCTGGGAATTTTTTTCCATGTTACAGAGAAAATCCAGTTTTAGCAAGGTTAGCAAATAGCAAAAATAGGTATAAAAATTAGGACAAGCTCCAAAGTTTGTGATCTCAAATTCACTGAATCAAAATGCTGAACAAAACTAAAATCAAGAATTTGGACCAAAGTATCAAGAATTAAGAAGGGAACAGAACCTTTTCCCCCAAACTAAACATTTCTCCGGGCTAACTGCTACAAATAGAAACCCACCTGAAACAAAGTTTGAAAATACACCTTCATCTATTGTTTTATTCTTTTTAAAATGTAGTTGACTTCATATGTAATCTGTATATATTTTCTAATTAATTATCAAAGAATACAAATTAAATCTTATGTAAATCCTAGATGACTATATTTACTGTTAAATTTAATATTATAATCAAGTGTTTTTGCTTTGAAATATATATATCAACATGTACTCAACTTATTTTTATGTGGTGCTGAAGATGGAACCCAGTGCCTCATTCTCTTTCCATATTTATATTAAACTATTTGACAAATACATAACTTTTTTTACTTAAATACATGGGTAACTGGTATTGTCTGAGATTTTAAAAAAATGAATAGATTTGCTTTTTTAAAGTTAAAATTAGTTCTTCTGAATGTCTCTAATAATATCTTCTATTTCAATAAGATATGGCTTCAGAAACTCAATTTAATAGTTCACTGTTCGTCAATCTTGAAAGGAAAAGCATTTCTCTTGCCTTACCTATTTCATTCATCTATACCTCAAGCTTCTGCTCTTTCTGAATACCTCAAGAACCTCAACCAAAAATTTAAGACCTTTTTTTAGAATCCTTCTTCTGTCATTTAACTCTTTATTCTGTGTGCATGCACAAACATATAACAGAGATTTACCATATCTTTGAAAAAAGAAAAACAAAACCAAACTTTAGCTTGCCCCTTCTTTTAACCATTTTTCTTCCCTTTTTTCCCCCCTAATACTGAGGACTGAGCCCAGGTGCTCTACCATTGAGCCCTTTGTGACTGGCCTCAAATTTGCAAAGCGCCTGCCTTAGCCTCCTGAGTAGCTGGGATTATAGGCATGTTCCACTGAGCCTGGCTCTTCTTTTTAGCTTTTTATTCTATTTCCAACCTCCTCTATATCATCCCTCCTTCCAAGAGTTTACAGTTGGTATTCTAAAATCCAATTCTTCTCTGAACTACTCTTATCCTCTGCCCACTTTCCAATACAGAGAATTTGCTCTAACTGAATTTACTTATTCACAGTTAAAGTTAATACATTCTCTCTATCCTCCTTGTTGATGACCTTGTATTTGACAAAGTTGACTAATACCTCCTTCTGGAAATACTTTAATCTCTGGGCATTAGACCTAGGCAAAATCCTACTGTTAGGCATCAACCTTCACTTCAACTCTTCTCACTCCAAAACCAAGGACCCTCATGCCATTGCTATCTTCATGGGCCATACTATCTTCTAACTTTGTTTTGAAAACGTAAAATTTTTCTCTTGACAACGCTGGTGGCAATGCAAATATCCCTAAACTAGTCTCATACATGGGTCCTCTTCTATTTCAGATTCTTTATTCATAAAATGAGTTAACATAGTCTATAGGGCTGCCCTGAGGATTAAATAAGGCACCATATGGAAAGCACCTGAGATGGAATATACTCAGCATTAGTTCTTGCAGTCCATCATTATCATAAGAAGCATTTCCTGACGTCTCCAGCTCTTGATGACACACTCATTTCTCTGAGTTTCTACAGCAACTGCATCATCTATATGCTCAGTTGATTTATGTATATTATGTTTATATTGTATGTTTTAGAATTTACAAAAACATCCTAAAAAGTCTAACTGTAGACATCAACCATTTCTTAAATCTTTTCCTTAAATATTTATTAGGTTTAAGAAGACATAAACATTTCCATGCTAAATACATGTTACCTAAATACATGTTCTTACCCCTCGCCAGTAAGAGCACAGCATGCCTGGATATGCCACTGATGATCTTTAATAGAAGTTAGCTTCAAAAACTGGGAGATTTCTGCTACACTCATGCATTCTTTAACGTCTTGTTTATTAGCAAAAATCAGTAATCCAGCTTTTCTTAGGTCCTATAAAAGCAAACAAAACTTGAAAGACAAGCTTATTTTTCTACATATTTTCCAACTTAACAGATTGATTTTCATCTTATTAACCTAGAATTTCTTAATGATTCTTCACAAAAGTATCTTGTAGCTCACAGGCTGATAGAAGCAAACTTAACACCAAACACATTTTGAAAAAATAAATATATACTAGTATGGATTTACATATTTCTTACAGCCTTAAACTATATTTTTATGATTCTAAGTACTGTATTTAACAATTATCTTTTCAAATATAAAATATACCCACCACCCAATGACATGACTAGGCTTATATGGCTACTAAGAGCTACCCTTTATCCTGGTACTTAAGAGTTCTCCAAAACCCTACCCTACTTGTACCTTTCTACCTTATCTAGATATTCTGCCTTACCAATCATCACTCACTATATAAAACACTCTAATTAGCAATCTATCTACTGCTCTCTGAACAGTTCTACACAGTCCCAATTCCAAATCATGTTATTCACACCTCTGAGACGATGTTGCTCTCACTTTACCTGCATATATTACCTTCTAAACCAGCCTTTCACAACCACGGTTCCATATGAGAACTAAACTGTAGAAAATGATGTGGGTGATTACACTGCAAGTTTCCCAACAATGCACATAGCTAATACCTTCTAGATGCATAGGAAATAAAGGAATTCATTACATAAAATGCATGCCTTAAGGCCTTAGGGCTTAATTCTCAGTTGAGAAGCACTATTCTAAATCAATCCTATCCATACTGAGACCTAACTCCTGTTTGTCCAGGAAGATTTCTTAGATATAAATATATGATAAAGTCATCTTATTAGCATTAAATTTATCAAATTTACTCGATTAGTAAGTTATACCACTTCTATGCTATGATTCTGAGCAAGTTCTTTTAAAAATTTCTGCATTTGTTCCTTACAATTAACATTTATTGTGTATCTCATCTGAGAAAGACACCATACTATCCTTTTCTAAACATAATAATTGTGCATACTCCAAAATGGTTAAGTTTTACTCACAAAACAGGCCCAAGGTTCTTAGTATCTTTCTGGCCACACTTCTTCCCAACCCCAGACTATTTTAAAGCCAGAGACTTACTGGATAATCTAGTCAAAGTTACAGATCTTTTCCTCACAAAAATGCACATATGTATATATGCCAAAAATGTTTTTAAGTTTACATGTAATTTTAGTGTTTTAAAAGATACCCTAACTCCCATTTAGGCCAAGAATTCCTGAAGGATGCAATTCAACTAGTGAATTAAACTCCCATAAAATTCTGCCTATATATATGAAGAGATACTAACAAAACTAAGGTTATGCTTGCAAGTTTTCTAAATTGTGTTGAATGCTGTCATTCTTCTGAGGGATTTAAAAAGGATAGTTTGGTTTTAATAACATGTACATATATTTAAAGCAATATTCTTCTATAAGCACAAGCTGATGTTAGAATATAGTTTTGATGACTCATTTGATTGTTATATATAAAAATGTAAGTGGTAAATTTTTATGTGATTAAAAAGAATTATGCAAAATATTTTATATAATAATCAAGATTGATTTTTAGTTAGAGTGCCCTCTGCAGGGTGGCAACTATTAATGCTACTATAGCTAGTGATGTAGCTGCCTGAATACCATGTTCAAAAAGAGATACTGTTAGAATGTGAACAGTTTTAAAATTTCATGTTCAACTAGTCTCACCTATAGTTCAATTCACATGTTATATAAAAGGCAAAAATATTGAAGGGAAATACTATAACTTAAGTATATATAGTCATCATAAAGGACATAATATTTTTCTCAAGTAGAAAATGGAACCATTATCAATAGTTGATAATGTGGCTGAATAACTAAGTAGATGGACTTTCCATGAGATTTAATTCCTATCTTCCTATCTTCTAGGTTTCAATATCTCTTGCAAGTGTGTGTTGAAGTCTTTTATATAGGTCAGGTTTGCTACTGCTGGTATGCTCAAAGGAAAAAAAAAAAACTTCTGTCAAATAACTGGCATAAGATACATAATTAAATTTTATTTGTAAGTAATCTGTGCTCATCACTTAGTGCTGAAATTTACAGAAGCCCTTGAACTGGAAATATAAAAACACAAGAAATAAAGTCATTTATCAAGTCTTCAAACAAAACAAAAAAATGAATATAATTCTTTCTAGATCACAAAAGCCCAAACTTTATCTAGAGTTCTTGATTAAACAAAGTTATTTTACTTATTTTTTAAATATTTAGGGAGAAAAATCTTCCATTGCTTTTTATAAGATAACCTTAAGGCTTGACTTATTATTAGCCTGACTTAACAAAAGGTCAAAGCATAAGGTGGACAATGGTGATCTTACGTACATATGCCATTTTAAAAACTTTAAGCTAAATATTGCAGATTATCTGATCTTAAGAGTCTAAAATGTATTTTAGTTAAGAAGACAAATAACAGCAGTGGAAGAGACATTTACTTAGCATTTTCTATATGTCATACATGGGTGTCCATTTGTTTCTCAAAGCTTCATTTGTGAAGAAAATTCCTAGAAGTTGAGTCATTCTAAAGAATATTCAGACTTTGGTGCTTGAAACTATTTTAAAATTAGTGTCAAAGTTTTATATTTTATTTAAGAAAAATCTTTCAGAAAGTATTTTAAATTTTTTTATAGTTTTATATTTTGGAATACATGTGAAGAATCATTATCAATGATGATAATAAGATATTGTTGGTTAATATAATACTATGAAATGTACAACTAACCTCATGTCTAAATTTATTTTTCATTTACATGTTCTCATTCTCTGATCCATTTGTCCCTATTTGGAACTCTGCCTGTTGGGCTCTATTTGACCCCACTGAGCAGTTATGCTAGCTCTCAACTTCATCTGCAATTCCTTTCTTCCATAATCTTCTATTCAGACTCTTTTCACTTTCCAATTAGGCCTTACTTATGTCTCCCCCCGGCCCATCCAGAACAAAGAGGCTGAGCAAGAATGCCTAAATTCAAATCCTCTTAAAAAGCTTAATTAGTCATATAACTTTGTAGGTCTCAAGAGTACACTCACCTGTAACAGAAGAGGTTAAGTGATCTGTCCAAGTTAATGCCCCAGCTAATAAAATTCAAAAACTTTACTGGAACCCTACTAATGGGCTCTTCAAATACTGATCCTGCTACATATTGGACAATTAGAACAAATATCAAATAGGGATACTACCTATTAACAAATAAAAAACAGCCCAGAGACAACATGTGATATCTATTTTTCTTTCCAAAGTCTTCACAAAACAACCCTTCAAACAAACTGAAGAATGCTGGTAAATTTTTTAAAATACAAAGTTGGAAAGAAAAAGAAAATCTTTTTTTTCTGCCTCTTTTATGGCTTACTGCATATAACCCAAACTAAAACAGCTTTTTGTAAATGAATGTACAATGGCAAAATTTACATCTTAAAAACCCCAGGAGGTTTAACATGGCTGTCAGAAAATAGACTCAACTAGGCAAAGGTGCAATTTGGTGGGTATGACCACCATAAGAAATGAAGAATCTCAATTACAAAACCACTTCACTGGGTTTCCTTAAGTCTTGAAAGGCTGCCTGAAACATACCAAAATTCTTAAACTTTAAAAACAAAAAATTACTCAAATCAATAGTAAATTGATATATACCTTTATTATAAAGATATTTAAAATTTTCTTTATAAAAATTTTACTGAAATTAAAAAGTATTCTCTATACATCCAAATATTAACTTTTCTATTCCAACTTATAAATATGAGAAAGTGGCATTTGTTATGAAAGACATTCAAAAGAACAATTGCTATTACAGTAAATATTATGATTTTATATTTCTATTTTATTACTAAGTTGACTGAATTATTCAGTTTATTTGTTTTGCAGGTAAGTTGTCTACCTCTGAGCTACATCACCAATAGTAGCTTATTTAATTTTTAACTTATATTATTAGTAATATTTTTCAAAGAATAACAGAATGTAGCTAGTCATATAATTTTGTTTGCTAAAAAAAAAAAAAAAAACCAGTATCAGAGAAGCCTAAGAGAAACAACTACTACACGATTTTACTTCATTCTGTTTTGTTTCATTCCATTTATTTTTAGTACTGGGAATTAAACCCACAGGCATTCTACCACTGGGCTACATCCCCAGCCCTTTTTATTTTATTTATTTTGAGACAGGATCTTATTAAGTTGCCTACGGTGGTCTCAAATTTGAGATACTCCTGCCTCAGTCTCTCAAGTTGCTGGGATTACAGGCCTCTGCTACCATATCTGGCAACAAGCAAGACATTTAAATATCTGTCCGATAAATGAGAAACATTTTAAGAATTGCAGCTGGGCACAATGATACACACCTGTAATCCCAGCGGCTTAAGAGGCTGAGGCAGGAGGATCACAAGTTCAAAGCTAGCCTTAGCAAGATCCTGTCTTTAAATAAAATATAAAAAGACTGGGGATGTGGTTAAGCACCCCTGGGGGTTCAATCCCTAAATTGCTGTGTACTCAGGTACTTTCAAATCTTTATTTCCAATGATAATACTCTGCATGATAAATTTATTTAAAATGTAAAATAAAAAGTAATTTTAGGAATTATTCTTATTAGTAAAACTTCTACTCCACATTCATCTATGATAAATGAAATAACATTCTACTGTTAATTCCAGAAACTTTCTGCTGTTTCCAGATAATCTGCAAATTTTAGAAGTATCAAAATCATAAAATAGGCATGCCCATCAGGAATAGCCAGCAGACAATTTTTCAAACAATTTAAAATGGCATCTTCAAGAGAAACTAAAAAGAAATGTAATACAAATACTTCCTCTGCCCCCACCCAGCATTTTATGTAAAAAGATAACTTACCTCATGTGCTAACATTTTGTAGAGTTCTTCTCTAGTTACAGAAATCCTCTCTCTGTCTGTACTGTCCACAACTACTATTACAAACTAAAATAATTACCAAAAAAGTCATTAGTGAATATATAATTTGATATGTGAAAATTAATAGTGCTTATTTGACTCACGGACTATTAATATCTTGATATTAGAAGCTTATGGTATTGTTGGAAAACCAGAGATATCTAATACATATTGTAAAGTCTAAAAGTCTAATCCATTTCTAATTCAAATATATTTACTAATTTTTAAAAAGATAACAAGAGAAGAAAGAATACAATGCTAACATTCTAACCAATATACAACATACTTGCTTTCTAAATTAGTATCTTAAATGCTAATGGGCCTAAGTCCATCTTTATGCCCTATAACTTAATAAGAAAAAAACCACATTATGCCCCTAATTTGAAGATACTTCCAAATATTAATATCCATTTGAAAATTTAAAAGGACATGTGCATGGGAGTAATGTCACAGTTAAGAAAACAATTTTTTAAAAATTAACAAATTGAAAGAACAAATCTGTACCTAAAAACAAGCTCTCTTCCTTATATAAACAGCACTTGCTACCTGAAAAGTAGAACTTTTTCCTGAACTACTGATGTAACTAATATCAGAAGATGCAATAAAAGACTTAAGGCTCCGAGTGGGATAACCTCTATTAAACCTCTTCCCAACTCCATGAGCATCAAAAAGCAACAGGAAACAGAAGTAAATACATAATTAACTAATTTATGATGGTATTTATGATGCCCAAATTAATTCTGACTGCCTATGATTAAAAAGCACTATTTATTTTTTAGAACTAGATATGAATTTCCATTTTACGTCTCTTCTATTTTTCAGTTTTCATCAACTATAAGAGATGAATAAGAGAATTACTTTTATCTCTTCTTTCACTTGATTGTTTACTGATAAATTACTTTCATTACTGTAAGATCCATTCTTTTTTTAAAAAAAAAGTTGCTAATTTTCAAAGTGTTGGCATAATTTAATACCTATAGCATTATAACAGTGGTACCCATGATACTGGGGATTGAACCCAGGACCTCACACATGCTAGGCAAGTAGCTGGTTGCTTGTGCCAGCCCATATTTACCTTTATAATCATACATATCATTCCTTCTCCAAAAGTATATAGTTAAACGCTTAATGGAATGTTTGGGGTCAGACTATTAGAGATACTTAATAGTGTCTTATTGACTTAAAATATATATTTAGAGTATATTTTATTAACTTATAATCAACACTACAAAAACAATTAGCACAGTCTTTCAATTTACAGGGCTGTACAATGAATACAAATGTCACAGGTCTAAAATTTTCTTGTAGGAAGTAATGTGTAAATAAAAACATATGATTTTATGTCTAAAGTACTTCATAATCAAAAGAAAAAGATTTCCTTAATGTAAAATTGTGTTGCACAAAAGAAAATGCACAGTAAATAACATTTATTGATTTCCATATATTGAACCATCCTTGCATTCCCAGGGATGAATCCTACTTGATCATGGTGCACAATTTTTTTGATGTGCCTTTGTATCCGATTCGCCAGAATTTTATTGAGGATTTTTGCATCTAGGTTCATCAGAGATATTGGTCTGTAGTTTTCTTCCTTTGAGGTGTCTTTGTCTGGTTTCGGAATCAGGGTGATGTTGGCCTCATAGAATGAATTTGGAAGAGCACCCTCTTTTTCTATTTCCTGAAATAACTTGAAAAGTATTGGTATTAATTCTTCTTTAAAGGTTTTGTAAAACTCCGCTGTATACCCATCCGGTCCTGGGCTTTTCTTGGTTGGTAGTCTTTTGATTGCTTCTTCTATTTCATCCATTGATATTGGTCTGTTCAAATTGTGTGTATCCTCCTGACTCAGTCTGGGCAAATCATATGACTTAAGAAATTTATCGATG
Source organism: Urocitellus parryii (assembly GCF_045843805.1). Taxonomy (NCBI): domain Eukaryota; kingdom Metazoa; phylum Chordata; class Mammalia; order Rodentia; family Sciuridae; genus Urocitellus; species Urocitellus parryii. The sequence goes on from NC_135531.1 coordinate 206,824,213, forward strand.
TCTTCACTATCTTCTATTTTATTGGAATATAGGTTTTCAAAATAATTTCTAATTGTCTTCCGTATTTCTGTAGCATCTGTTGTGATATTGCCTTTTTCATCCCGTATGTTAGTAATTTGAGTTCTCTCTCTTCTTCTCTTCGTTAGCATGGCTAAGGGTCTGTCGATCTTATTTATTTTTTCGAAGAACCAACTTTTAGAAATGCAAATCAAAACCACCCTAAGATACCATCTCACTCCAGTAAGATTGGCAGCCATTATGAAGTCAAACAACAACAAGTGCTGGCGAGGATGTGGGGAAAAGGGTATTCTTGTACATTGCTGGTGGGACTGCAAATTGGTGTGGCCAATTTGGAAAGCAGTATGGAGATTCCTGGGAAAGCTGGGAATGGAACCACCATTTGATCCAGCTATTGCCCTTCTCGGACTATTCCCTGAAGACCTTAAAAGAGCGTACTACAGGGATACTGCCACATCAATGTTCATAGCAGCACAATTCACAATAGCTAGACTGTGGAGCCAACCCAGATGCCCTTCAATAGATGAATGGATAAAAAAAAATGTGGCATTTATACACAATGGAGTATTACGCAGCACTAAAAAATGACAAAATCATGGAATTTGCAGGGAAACGGATGACACTAGAGCAGATTATGCTTAGTGAAGCTAGCCAATCCCTAAAAACAAACACCAAATGTCTTCTTTGATATAATGAGAGCAACTAAGAACAGAGCAGGGAGGAAGAGCAGGAAGAAAAGATTAACATTAAACAGAGACATGAGGTGGGAGGGAAAGGGAGAGAAAAGGGAAATTGCATGGAAATGGAGGGAGACCCTCATTGTTATACAAAATTACATATAAGAGGTTGTGAGGGGAATGGGAAAATAAACAAGGAGAGAAATTAATTACAGTAGATGGGATACAGAGAGAAGATGGGAGGGGAGGGGAGGGGGGATAGTAGAGGATAGGAAAGGTAGCAGAATACAACAGTTACTAGTATGGCATTATGTAAAAATGTGGAAGTGTAACCGATGTGATTCTGCAATCTGTATTTGGGGTAAAAATGGGAGTTCATAACCCACTTGAATCTAATTTATGAAATATGATATGTCAAGAGCTTTGTAATGTTTTGAACAACCAATAAAAAAATATTTTAATGCAAAAAAAAAGAAAAAGAAAATGCACAATAAAATTGGTTAAGATTAAACCACCAAAGCCCTCTCATTTAACTAGGATTTCCAATACTTAACCAAATATAAATAGTAAGAAAGAAATGAAATTACAAACTGGAAGATAAAGTCATTATATCTTTATAACTATAAGAATTCAAGTGTAAGTGTTTCTCAAGCATTCTCTTTATAGAAGTTTAAGCATATTAAGAAACATTACCTCCGTGTTAGTATAATAAGTATTCCAGGAAGAACGAAGAGACTCTTGGCCACCAATATCCCACATTAGGAAACGTGTATTATTAATCACTATCTCTTCTACATTACTTCCTATTGTAGGGGATGTATGTACAACTTCATTCATAGAACTGGGGAAAAAAAAGTTTATATATATTACAATTAGTAAAGAGGCTACCTTGTTTGAATAATTTTCTAATCAAGGGACAAAGCAGCATGAACTTTTACATTTTATCCCCAAATACCCTTTTTCCACCAGTTCATACCAAGAGAAAGCTAATGATTTATAGGGCTGGAAATAGACAAGAGATAATCTAGACTATTATAGATCATTAAAAGAAACTATATAAACAAATATTTTTCTACTTTCTATAAGCAAAAGAGCTTTAGTGCAAAACAACTAAATAATGCACTTGATGTCATATAAATATCTAGCTTTCTATAAAAACTTACTTAAATTTGACTTCTGATTTATGGACAATCTTTTTTCTTACTGAGTAACTTAGATTCCATACAGTTTTTTCATTATATTCATTAACAGAATATCACCCAGGAAGAAAAAGTTAACTAGAAATTACAAAATAATCTTTTAAGGTAGTACTTACAATTGGTAAAGGATGGTAGTTTTTCCTGCATTATCCAATCCAACAATGATAACTTTGTGCTCTGAAATAAAGAAAACACCACTGATTTCAACATGCACACACTATTTCACCCTTCTTTTTTTCTATGGTATATTTCAGTGCATAGCACTATATACCTTTTTTGGAACTCAAAAAAAGGTCCCACCAAGACCAGCAGAAGTGGCTCACTTTCCTTATCCTCCTCATTCTACTGAAACCTCTCATCTTTCCAACATCCTCCCTGGGAAGCCAGAAGCACTGTGTGTTCCTCCTACTCCTATGGAAGTCTATTCTCAGTAAAGTATTCCAAATGTAATCATGACAATTTACAAAAGATTTAAGTTATAAGTGTTTCACATTAGAAGTTGTATCTGTGAAACTTTAGGCTTCAATTGAGTATGTATATGAGAATTGGGGTGAATGGAAAGAAAAACAAAAGATGAGTAATTATAAATTATACGTACACTGAAACCACAAAACTGTTATAACACCAAATCTAAGGACCTGAAGCTATGGTGAGAGTATCCACTTCCCCTGGTTGGCTTCTATGGCATCACTCTCTCTTAACTTTTCTTCTGATCTCTTGACAGCTGTCCTCTCTCCCCGTTTCTTATTGGTTTCTCTTCTTTGAGTCTTCTTTCAAACATTCGTGTTCCCAGGATACCTTCTTCTACCCTCTTTATAAGCTAGCAAGGCAACTTAGTTTCATCTATTTTCAGGCTATCTATAAATAATTGCCAAAGAAGCAAAGTGTGTGGAGGAAGCTAATCTCCAAAGATGGGTGATAGTCCCTGGATAGTCATGCCCTTGGCTATCTCCTCTTCTAGAAGCTGAACTGGCCCTGGGACTCAATTTGATCCACAGAATGCAGCATAAGTGATACTGTATGACTTCTGGGCCTAGATCATTAAAATCCTTTCAGTTGCTACCTGGCTGTTTTAGACAACTCCCTCCCCCAGCAAGCCACACACTACCTAACAATCCCAAGACTAATGCGCAGTTGAGTGAAGAACATCAGGCTAATCACTTGGTGAGACCTTATTAAGAGAGATAACCAGCCAGCCCCCAGCAGTGATCTCCCCTCACCAGTTCTTCCAGCCATTCCAGCTGAGATGTCAGACACATGAATTAAAGAAGCAAATTTGTACATTGAGTATGGTTGAACCTTGAGATGACTTTATAGTTCCAGTTGCCTCTGATTACAACCAAGTAAGAGTCTCCAAGTCAAGAGCTTTCTAGCTGAGGTCACTCATTCTCAGAAACATAAATAATAATAATAAATCACTGGTTTAAGTCACAAAATTAAGGAGTAGTTTGTTTTAATCCCAACAGGTAATGGAAGTATATGGAAAAATCATGGGAATTATTTCAACAACTATTTGGGCAACTATTTCTCTGATTCTAAGTTTCTTTATTGTAAAATAGGGGAAATACTACACATCCTTCAGGGTTGTATAACAATTAAAACAGTATACAATGCTGACAATCATCAAGAGACAATTCCTAACCTATGTTCCCAAATTTCTCTTCAACTATACTCTACCTGAGCCAACACACACAATACCATTTCCCATGTCCAAAACCCACTATCTGAACCTGTTTTACATCTGTCTTACTAAATTGCTTAATGGTGCTACAATTAATTCAGATGCCCTGTACGTTTAGTCTTTTCCTCAATCCCAACATCTGTCACTAAATTCTATTGATTCCTTATCAAAAAATATATCCTCAACCTGTCTCCTTCCCACTGCCCTAGATGAAATCCTCCCCATCTCTCACTTTAAAACCCTCCCTAAGTAGTGTTATCTCTAATTTATCTTCCCATTGTTTCCAGAGTAATTTTTCTGCAAAACAGAGCTGAAAATTCCACTCTCCATTTTCGTCATGACTCTATTTTTGACAAAGAGAAAAGGTACAAGTTTTCAGGCTTATAAATTAAGACAGTGAAAACTGACTAGGCTTCAGTTTTTTCTTACTACTCTATTAGCTATCAACACCAAATTTCAAGCACCCTCCTATTCTGCATACATGTTCATAGCAAATAAAGTTTTACTGCTGCTCTTGGGTTCTCTCTATGCTGGGATTACTCTAATTTTCCATTTGAGGAATTCCTACTAATCTTTTAAGTTTCTAGTTTTCCATGAAGAATCACTTTCTCCTGCTTTATTTTTAAATAATACCTCTAACATTGCACTTATAATTATTTACATGTCCACTAATCTTAGCTTAATGAGGTACCCTTCAACTATACAGAATACATATTAATCATCTTATATTCCATGTATTCCTCATGACTACAATTCTTCCTGGCACAAGGTAGGCATTTAATAAATGCTGAATCAATTAAAATTCATTCTATAAATAATAAACTGATAATTTTAACACCTCAGAATAAGGGGATCTTTACAATTCAAATAGCAACAAATAGTTGCCATTTAGCATAGAGGGGGATTCCTAGTGCTATTTCAATACTCATGTTACATAAAAATAGGAAAACCAATTAAATAAAAAAATGTAATACATCACATTTTATCCAGTTACCTATTTCTCTAAAGAGCACACAGCTTAGAACCACGGGGTCCTCAAGAGTCACATGAGTACTGTCCCCTTATATAGGTTCTTAAGAATCAGGGCCTAGACTATTTCATGTTCAGAGACAATGAGGGTGAAGGAACTGAGAGTAGACTCAATTACAAAGGTAATACTTGTTAAAAGTGAAGGGTTAATAATATATAGAAGACACTTAGGAAAGTTAAGAGATCTTAGTAGTTCATATTCCTTTGGAGAATTTGCCTAAAGTATGGCCGCCTTGGGCCTCCCAGGTCAACAAACTCAATCCTGTTACTATTCCACAGTAGACAGATTCAGAGAAGGCAACTCATAGATGTGAATAATATATAAAGAACGCCAAATGAGTAACATATAATAAAACCAAATGTTTAAAACTGCCTGATAAGCCTATTGTGGTGGCACATACCTGCAATCCCAGCTACTTAGAGGCTAAGGCAGGAAGATCATATGTTTGAGACAAGACTAGGCAACATAACAAGACCCCCATCTCAAAAACAAAACAAAACTACCTAACAAGTGCTATCTCCTTACCCTAGCCTAACACAGCTACAAGCCACACTCATCACCAACTTCTCTATCCACTCCCTCCCAAAACTTGTCCCTACTGAGTTTTCTGGTTTTGTTATTTTAACATTTTCAAAATAAAGCACTAATACCCATGTCTCCCTGAGGAAAAGCATATAATATAGCTGAATTAAAACCAAAAGATTATTTGGAGAACACGGAACCCCAAATAAAGGAGTGTTATGGGCTATGATGATCAATTAATCCATTTTTACAGCAAGGCCATGCCTGCATTAGGGGCAGACAATGGAGTTCTCTGGATAGGGTACCTTTTTTCCCCGGCAAGTTTTTAAATTATATGGTAATTCTGCCTCTCAGTTGTGTGTATTTCTGTGTCCCCAAATTAAGCATCTT